>NC_092337.1:36687500-37990000 GCF_046630445.1 Rutidosis leptorrhynchoides | reverse complement strand
TACATTTAATACTTTGTTATTGCTGACGATTGTTGTTCGAAATCATTTATTTTCAATATAACAAGTTTTAGTTATTTGGAATTATTTTCCATAATAACTAAATCTCATATTAGTTTATTAATATAATTATTTATATATACATTTATATTGTTCAGGAATCGTCGGAAATGGTCGAAGGTTAATTGATTACATGAATAAAATTCCAAAGTTTTTTGAGACTCAATATTACAGACTTTGCTTATCTTGTCGAAATCATATAAAGATTAAGTTTAAATTTGGTCGGAAATTTCTGGGTCGTCACAGTACCTACCCGTTAAAGAAATTTCGTCCCGAAATTTGATTGGGATGGTCATGACTGACAATAAGTATGTTTTCATGATTCATATGAGCTGATAAATAGAGTTTTATTACCATTGAGTAATAAAGATAAAATAATTCGATTATTTGAAAAGTACGAGTGAAGCTATCACAAAAGAGTGAAATGAGTAAATGCAGATTCGTCTTAACCGGTGACGTAGTCACGGTTGAATTTCGGAATTCAAGGTGTTTAGAGAAAATCTTTGTAATAAGATTTGGTTCTTCGATAATTAAGGAAATAGGACCTTCTTTGGTTAAATACAATAATCTGTTTCGATTGCTCTGTCGGATATTTCACTATAAATTTACCCTCTTCATTTCCTTTATATTTTGGAGTTCCATCCTTTTGTTTTTCTCTTCACGACTTTAAGTCAAGCGAATAATGATCCATAATTTGTCGGTATGGAGTTTCGAATGAACCTGACTAATGTTCTAAGAAAGAAATGGTAGTCGCACAATCTGACTTGTCCAATTACCAGAATTCAAGGGAAAATATAGCACTATCAAGAAAATATGTTCTTGATATGTTTATAGATTAGATAGAATGTGAGAATCGTGTAACATGGCACATAATGACGTTATAATCTGTGAATCATCACGTTCCATTTAGAAACTCAGCATGACTTACTATAATATAATCACGTTGATCAAGTGTCATTATATTATACTAACCCATGCTTCAGTTCCCAACACTACTTCAAAAACATTCATATTTTAAATTCAAATTTTTCAGGAATTTAGAAACTAAAAATAGTTTCCTTTATGATGTAACACAGATTGTGCGAAGAGATAAAAGATTTCAGATAAGAATAGCTATAAAAATATCTTCAGAAATATCGAGGATATTTATAATAAAATATACGATGATATCTAAGGTTTAGAGTCAGGAGCACGGTATTCGTTAATGACTTCAGCAGATACTGAATCATTTGGATTCTTTGAAGGCAGGTTTAGTCTTTGTGATTTGTCCACAGCCTTCTTCATGGTTTGCTCAATCCGTTTTTCAGTACCAAATTTTCTTTTGAGCTTTTCTGACGTATTCTTCTTTATCATCAAACTTTTGACTTTTAAAGTCATATATAGTTTTTGTTGCTTTATCAGTACTTTCCAAAATTCAGAGAACTGATTCGTAAACTGAGTGCTTTTCAGAGTTCCATAATTGAAGTACGTAAGTCTAGGAGATTGGCGTTATATATTACTGTTGATGTAGAAACGCTGCGAAATTCGAGAATAATGATGGAAGCTTTTTAGTATGACAATCACTGTTACAAGATGTAGATGAGTACATGATAGGGTTTCAATGAATATAATAATTTTTCGAAAAGTCAAAGATCAATGAAGTTGCTAGTAAGTTTACTGCTAATGTGGTGGAATATAAACGGTTCTCCGGTAACGATGATGAAAAGGGCAACGTATATATCAAGGTTACAATAAAGTTAATCCGAATGAAAAGTCAAAGTTGATTTGCTGGAGCTGTGACAGAATTGGCTAATTTGGAAAGAGATTGCAAAGTTATTTTTAGTAATAACAACGCTAAAGGAATTAGTACAGCTATGTGTTAAACGTTTACTCAGTTTTCGAGAGTTTTTCAGGTGCATAACTATATGCATAAATCTTTCCTTCCGTAGATATAAATGAGTAAAATGTCTTTTTTCGGCATCCTGACGACCTCGAATGGAAAGACACTTTCCGAGATTCTTGATGTTAGGGTCGTTTTAGAGTGATCTGGAGAATTTCAACACAATTTGAAAACAAAGGTGATGCGCCGCCAAATGTTACTCCATTTGACGACGCATCTTTGTGATTTAAAAAGCGTGTTTAATGAAGTCACATTAGATTCAAAATTATATGTGTTATACATAATTACATTGTGAGTGACATAATACGGCTTAAAACTATATGTACCATGCAAATTCATGCATACACAAAAGGAATAACATGAAAGAAATTGAAAACGATCAAAAGATCGAAAAGCAAAATTGAAGACTTTAGAGGACTCGTTTCGAAAAATATTTGGGACAAAACGCCTACGACAGTTTGCCAACGGATAGATCTCGAAAAAATACACGATTTAAAAAAAACGGTGACTAAATCGGAACTACGAGTCAAAAGATACGATAGATCTAACATTTTGGCCAAAGACACAAAACACCAAGCACCACGAATCGTCGGTGGTGTTTGGTGCGTCATGCGAATTTGCTAGAATAGATGTCTTTTTGGAATATATACGACCTCGAATGGCAAGCACGTTCAGAGAGTCTTGCACGTTCGGACATTTTAGGGTGATCTTGAGAATTTCAGCACAATCTGAAACCGAAGTTTATGCGCCACCAAATGCTACTCTATGTGGCGGCGCATATTAATGATTTAAAAATCGTATTTAATAAAGTGAAATTAGATTCGAAATTATATGCGTTATACATAATTACATTGCGAGTTAAATAATAGGCCTTAAAACTATATATATCATGCTAAGTCATGCATACATAAAACTAATAATACGATATAAATTGAAAACGTTTAAAGAGAACATTAAAAATGAGTAAAATGTCTTTTTTCGGAATCCTGACAACCTAGAATGGCAAGACACTTTTCGAGATTCTTGATGTTAGGGTCGTTTTAAGGTGATCTGGAGAATTTCAGCACAATCTGAAACCAAAGGTGATGCGCCGCCAAATGTAACTCCATTTGGCGGCGCATCTTTGTGATTTAAAAAGCGTGTTTAATGAAGTGACATTAGATTCAAAATTATATGTGTTATATATAATTACATTGTGAGTGAAATAATAGGCCTTAAAACTATATGTACCACGCAAAGCCATTCATACACAAAAGGAATAATATGAAAGAAATTGAAAACGGTCAAAAGAACGTCTAAAAAGCAAAATTGAAGGCTTTAGAGGTCTGGTTTCGATAATATTTGGGACAAACCGCCTACGGCAGTTTGCCAACGGATAGGTCTCGAAAAAATACACGGTTAAAAAACGGTGATTAAATCGGAGCTACGAGTCAAAAGATACGATGGATCTAACATTTTGGCCAAAGGCACGAAACACCAAGCACCACGAACCGTCGGTGGTATTGGTGCGTGGTGCGAATTTGCCAGAAAAGATGTCGTTTTTGGAATCTTTACGACCTCGAATGACAAGCACGTTCAGAGAGTCTTGCTCGTTCGACCGTTTTAGGGTGATCTTGAAAATTTTAGCACAATCTGAAATCGAAGATTATGCGCCGTCAAATGCTACTCAATCTGGCGGCGCATATTAATGATTTAAAAAGCATGTTTAATGAAGTGACATTAGATTCGAAATTATATGCGTTATACATAATTACACTGCGAGTGAAATAATAGGCCTTAAAACTATATATACCATGCTAAGTCATGCATACACAAAACTAATAATACAATATAAATTGAAAACGTTCAAAGAGTACATTAAAAAAGAGTAAAATGTATTTTTTCGGAATCCTGACGACCTCGAATGGAAAGACACTTTCCGAGATTCTTGATGTTAGGTTCGTTTTAGGGTGATTTGGAGAATTTCAGCATAATTTGAAATGTAACATTTGGCGGCGCATCTTTGTGATTTAAAAAGCGTGTTTAATGAAGTCACATTAGATTCAAAATTATATGTGTTATACATAATTACATTGTACCATGAGTGAAACAATACGCCTTAAAACTATATGTACCATAAAAGGTCATGCATACACAAAAGGAATAATATGAAAGAAATTGAAAACGGTCAAAAGAGCATCTAAAAAATCAAAATTGAAGGCTTTAGAGGTCTCGTTTCGAAAATATATTTGGGACAAACCGCCTACGGCAGTTTGCCAACGGATAGATCTCAAAAAAATACACGATTTAAAAAAACGGTGACTAAATCGGAGCTACGACTCAAAAGATACGATAGATCTAACATTTTGGCCAAAGACTCAAAACACCAAGCACAACAAACCGTCGGTGGTGTTTGGTGCGTGGTGCGAATTTGCCAGAAAAGATGTCTTTTTGGAATCTATACGACCTCGAATGGCAAGCACGTTCAGAGAGTCTTGCTCATTCGGCTGTTTTAGGGTGGTCTTGAGAATTTCGGCAAAATCTGAAACCGAATGTTATGCGCCGCCAAATGCTACTCCATGTGGCGGCGCGTATTAACGATTTAAAATGCGTGTTTAATGAAGTGACATTAGATTCGAAATTATATGCGTTATAGATAATTACATTGCGAGTGAAATAATACGCCTTAAAACTATATATACCATGCTAAGTCATGCATACACAACTAATAATGCGATATAAATTGAAAACGTTCAAAGAGAAAATTAAAAATGAGTAAAATGTCTTTTTTTGGCATCCTGACGACCTAGAATGGCAAGACACTTTCCGAGATTCTTGATGTTAGGGTCGTTTTAGGGTGATCTAGAGAATTTCGGCACAATCTGAAATCAAAGGTGATGCGCCGCCAAATGTTACTCCATTTGGCGGCGCATCTTTGTGATTTAAAAAGCGTGTTTAATGAAGTGACATTAGATTCAAAATTATATGTGTTATATATAATTACATTGTGGTGAAATAATAGGCCATAAAACTATATGTACCACGCAAAGTCATGCATACACAAAAGGAATAATATGAAAGCAATTGAAAACTGTCAAAACAACGTCTAAAAAAGGAAAATTGAAGGCTTTAGAGGTCTCGTTTAGAAAAATATTTAGGACAAACCGCCTACGGCAATTTGCCAACGGATAGGTCTCGAAAAAATACACGGTTTAAAAAAAACGGCGAATAAATCGGAGCTACGAGTCAAAAGATACTATAGATCTAACATTTTGGCCAAAGGCACAAAACACCAAGCACTACGAACCGTCGGTGGTGTTTGGTGCGTGGTGCGAATTTTCCAGAAAAGATGTCTTTTTTGGAATCTATACGACCTCGGATGGCAAGCACGTTCAGAGAGTGTTGCTCGTTCGGCCGTTTTAGGGTGATCTGAGAATTTCAGCACAATCTGAAATCGAAGGTTATGCGCCGCTAAATGTTACTCCATCTGGCAGCGCATATTAATGATTTAAAAAGCATGTTTAATGAAGTGACATTAGATTCGAAATTATATGCGTTATACATAATTACATTGCGAATGAAATAATAGGCCTTAAAACTATATATATCATGCTAAGTCATGCGTATAAAAAACTAATAATAAGATATAAATTGAAAACGTTTAAAGAGAATATTAAAAATGAGTAAAATGTCTTTTTCGGCATCCTGACGACCTACAATGGCAAGACACTTTCCGAGATTCTTGATGTTATGGTCGTTTTAGGGTGATCTGGAGAATTTCAGCACAATCTGGAACCAAAGGTGATGTGCCTCCAAATGTTACTCTATTTAGCGGCGCATCTTTGTGATTAAAAAGCGTGTTTAATGAAGTGACATTAAATTCAAAATTATGTGTTATACATAATTACACTGTGAGTGAAATAATAGGCCTTAAAACTATATGTACCATGCAACGTCATGCATACACAAAATGAATAATATTTGTTAGATAATATTTTTAGATAATAATTTTTAATTATGTGATCATGCATATTTTTACCATAGGGTTAATATGCCTGTTCAATGCGTAAAGGGGGGTTTAAGGATCTTAGAACAAGGCTCTCCGGTCCGGCTACCGTGAATAACCCTGGCCGACATGATGATGTCGGCCGGGTGGCCAAGCGATTAAGTCCATCTTCGATAGCGGTCGCTGATCAGAAGGCCCCCAAATAAGGTTGTAGGTGCTAGTTTAATAAAGAACTAACCTGTTAACCTTGAGAGATGATGCTGATTACGTAAGATGAGTAGCAGATAATGGTTACGTAACGTGGTGGTCCTAGAATGATAATTAGGGTTAGTATATATAGGCAAACCCTAATTCTAGAACCGTCTAAGATTGTGATAATCTTGTCCATAACAAACTCCCCTAAATCACGGATATAATTATGGAAAAGATATTTACTTGGTAACCAAGTAACCGCTGTACCGGGGACAAAGGCATTCGATACAAATCCGCATACCGCATACCGCATACCGCATGCTAGCGAGTGCCCGCATACATACTCATTGCGCATGCGGGTTGCGGTATCATTATGTCCTCCCCAGTTTGATGTTATATGACGCAAGACATATGATATCAAACTATTAAGCGAAAACGAAGGAAAAAAACAAGAAAACGGCTAGCATTTAATTTTCCGCGTGCGCCTCGATGTCATTAAATGCCTGTCACTGTCGCAGAAACCCATTCGGCTGACAAGACGTAAAGTGGCAGTTGACTGGCGCGTGTCAAGCCACGCGCTCCTAGTGAACCATACCATACTGACATCCACTCGCGTACATAAAATGCTATCCGTTGATTGCACTACACGTGTACAGCCACGATGAGACCGTTTTACCCCATGACTTCCAATCCACACTATAAATAGACGTCATTCACACACATTCCACTTTTCTGCACCAAGCTTCCCTGATACGCTGCCATTTTCAATTCCGATCAAAACTTGAATATTCCGGCCAACTTCTAAAGGTTAGTTATTCTCCGATCACTTTATAGAAAATGACTAAGGCTAACGAGACATGTGTAGATAGTGTAGTGTCTATTATAGAGCAGAAGCATATTGATTCCTTAGTAAAACAATACCCACCGCTAGCACAGTACAATCCGGTGCCACCCCTGTCTAACCAACGTGCTCATTCACCACCGGAGAAGAAGGTAGCGATATACGAGCACGCGTTTAAACACGGTAATTTTAGGGTTCCACCCTCTGACTTCTTCCTAGGTGTGCTAGATCATTTTCACGTAGGGTTATGGCAATTGCACCCATACGCCATAGGTAAAATAGTATTATTTGAGATGTGGTGCGTTGCACTCAACAAGGTACCACTAGTTAAGGTGTTCTGCCATTTATACCGCCTAGCTAACCATCACAAGTCGTGGTTCACTTTTTTCGCCCGTCAAAACTTTACTAAAACCCCAAATCGAACGCGGGTCAATGGAAAGAAACATTCTTTTTTATCGACTGTTGTTGGAGCCAACTTTCCGCAAACGCTTATCTGGTGCGAAAGCATGGCTAAGGACGTGAACAAAACCCCCGTCCTTGATGAAGAGGAAACGAAGCTGTTAGCGGAGTGCGCTAACGCACAGCTTGTGCACCGGTCATATGGGAATGTTATGCTGCGGTTGGGAAGGATATCCGCGCACTGGCCATGGGAGAACATGCGTTCAGCCATAATCGCGCCGAATGGCAAGGGAGGAATAGTATAAATGCATATGAATATTTAACCACTAGCGTACACATACATGTTTTAATATTGCGCATATGTTTGCAGAGATGAAGATGAAGAAAGTGCTTACCGCAGAGGAGATTGCGGCCATCTCATTCCGCAAGCAGAATGTTAATGAGCCGCTTGAGCAGGAGAAGACTGGCGAGAACGAGGTGCAAGCACCTGCCACCTCGGGCAACAAGCGCAAGGCTGCCGAGGCCACCCAAACCAAGTAGAAGAAGAAGAAGCTAACTCCTAAACAAAAGGAGGACATGTGGAATGACAACTTTGTCCCCGTCGATCCAGCATCCGCAGATCTTCCTCCTCCTATCACTGGTAAGCATCTCTTTTCTGTCGTAAACATCGTACGATTAACTTCATGTGCTAACAAGTTACTGATTTGCAGAGCATATTGAGGAGACGCAGCAGACGCCGCCGCAGGCAAATCCGGAACTGGAGGCTACCGCCACGTCCATGGACAGGGCAATACACCTTGACTCTGATTCTAAGCCAGTCCCACCGCCCGGCAGCTTCCGATTGGCAAACCTGGCGCAGCTCACCCAGTCCTCCACCGAAAACGCCGCAGAGCAGTCTGCCTCTCTGCAACAAATCGTTCCAGCTGAGTTCCGTAATCAGCTAGCTGCACTGCCCTTTCACCAAGCGCTCAATGCCTTCGTCCAGAACGGCCTTGTGTTCTTTGGTATGTTTGCGAATCAGGCCCGCCGCTCCACCAATTTGTATCAAGTGGCCGTGCGGAAAGAAACAGAGTTGGGACTGCTGCAAGCGGGCGTTGACCAGGTCAAAAAAGACAGGGATGCCGCGGAAGAAGCGCGCAAGGCAGTGGAGGTGACTGCGGCGGAAACAAAGACCGCCCTGATTGAGGAAAGGAAGAAAAACCGCGAGTTGGTTGGAGCAGTTGATCAGGCAAAACGTGAAACGGAGCGCCTGTGGCTGGAACTGGAGAGGGTGACAAGGGAGAAGGATGACGCAGTGACAGGCCGTGAGCTGGCAGAGGCGGACTTATCAAAGCTTCGCACCGCCCTTCCCAGCATTGCCAGAAGGTGATGGACTCGGGGCCCGTAACCGACAAATTTAACGCCTATGTTGATGCGGTGAAGGACCATGAAATCAACAAGGTGATGGTAGAGGTCATCAAAGGATGCGGTATGACGCCGCCGTACCCCGACATTGTGCAGAAGAACTTGAAGGAGGGTACGACCGTGGCGCTCCTTGAAGCGGAAGACGCCATTGCAGCCATCCCAATCCCCCTAATCAATGCTTTTGCCGCGGACCCGAATATGTCGGTTGATGGGTTCCTCAAGGAGGAGTTGTAGGTTTTGTTTGTAACTGTTTGAGCCGTAAGTCCTATGCTTAGGCAGGCAATTGTAAATACATTATTTGCGCCCTAAGTCCCGTGTTGGGCAGGCATGTAAAACAATGATTCTATAATAACCTTAGTTGTAATATATATGTTATTATGTTGTGCATGCGTTATCTATTAATTCTTTATATATCGCGAATCAAAACAAAAGATGAACCGCATGCCTATGCGCATAGTTAACCAAAACTCATGCGCATACGCAGGTACTGCGTAAAATAAACCAATATTTTAGCAATTTTACCTTTAACAATTTAGACTCAAAAGCTACTGCGTTATTGCTTTGTCATGTGCTATAGGTGCACTTTAGCTGTATGGTAAGCAACGCAACTAAAAACAAACCAATGCTTTTATACTTAAGAGTTCCTCAAGCAAACCAATGCGAGAGTAATTACGCACAAGCAAACCAATGCTTGTAGTTTTAAGTCGACTTCGCAGCCATCTAGTCTGCGTGGCGCTTGGCTAGGGGAAAGCCAATTCCCTTCGCCTGCCGTTAATATCTAGCCTTGTAACCAAACAGGCTTCTGCCGCACGGGGGCTAGAGGACACCCCTTAAGTAGGCAGGAAACGCATACAAAAAAGAGAGAAATACACATCAAAAGTATGCGCGAGTAAATATTTTAATTGGCATTAATCATGATTACAACCGCGATACATCCAAACGGACGGAAAATACATAGAAAAAATAATGTACTAAAATAAAATGGAGTGATCAGGTCCATCCAGCTACATATAACATTTTTTCAACAACGTCGTGTGCCAAGTGCGTTTTACAGGTTTTCCATCTAATGTCTCGAGATGGTATGCCCCGGTGTTGCTTGCTTTTGCTACCTTGTATGGACCTTCCCAACGGGGGCCCAATTTACCAGTATCCTCCGCATGGCTTGCGTCATTCTAACGCCAAACTAAGTCCCCGCACTTATAAGAGCGCGACCGCACACGCTGATTGTAGTACTTTGCATTTTCTGCTTATTATTGGCTTCGTTTACCGCCGCAGAGAGTTTGCGTTCTTCAAGCAGATTAAGATTTTCCCGCAAAGCTTTTAAGTTATTTTGCTCGTCAAAATTCTGTATGCGGAACGTTGGCACCCCAATTTCTGCGGGTACAACAGCTTCTGATCCATAGAGCAAACTGAACGGAGTCTCACCAGTGCTCGCTTTGGGTGTTGTTCTATGTGCCCACAAAACTTTTGGTAATTCGTCCACCCAACCAATGCGACCATGACCCAATCTAGCTTTGATTCCAGCTACTATATCCTGGTTGGTGACTTCGCACTGGCCATTCGCCTGCGGATGCGCAACGGAAGTAAAAGTTTGCTTAATATTAAGCTCCGCGCACCAACTACGAAAAGGATCCCCCGCAAACTGTGTACCGTTATCACTAACGATTTCATTTGGTATGCCGAATCGACAGACAATGTCTTCCCATACAAAATTTCGCACCCATTTTCCTGAAATTGTTGCCATTGGTCGCGCTTCAATCCACTTCGTGAAATAGTCAATTGCAACAATCAAAAATTTGATATTTCCTGCGTGCGCAGAGTATGCGTAAGATACTGATGTAAATAGCATATAAAATAAATGATAATATTACCTCGGCCTTTTGGAAATGGTCTGACTATGTCAATTGCCCATTTGCAGAATGGCCATGGTGAGGAGACTGGTATCATTAGATGCGCAGGTGCTCTGCTGATAGGTGCATGTATTTGGCAAGATTCGCATTGCTTAACTATGCGCGCGGTATCCGCGTACATAGTGGGCCAATAATAACCTAGCCGCATAATTTTTGACACAATAGACATGTGCCCCCAATGAAGAGCGCATGCACCTTCATGCACCTCACGTATAACCTCCTCTGCCTCTTTCGGACCAATGCACCTTAAGTGCGGCCCTAAATAATTTTTTCGATATAGGACGTCACCCTCAAGGGCATACAGTGGTGCCTTGGTGCGGACTTTCTTTGCATCAACGGAATCCGCAGGTGAGGTGCCGTCTCACAGGAAAGCAATAATAGGTGTCATCCATGTTGAGCTGGATTCCTCAACAGGTGCCACTAAAGGCATCATAACAATGGATTTCGCATGCAGTTCTTCTATAAGAACTTTCTTCCCCAGATGATCAAAGGCCAAAGCAGCCAATTTGCTAAGCGCATTCGCCTTCTTATTTTGCCCCCGCATGACGTGGGAGATTTGAAAAGCCTCAAACTGGTCAGCGAGGTTATGAACAAGCGATAAATACTGCTGCATGGCTATGTCGTGCGCTTCGAAGTCTCCGCTGACTTTACTACATACCAGCTTTGAATCCACATAAGCGTGCAGAATTTTAACATTTAATTTATGCGCAATACGCATACCTGCTAACAAAGCCTCATATTCTACTTCGTTGTTCGTAACAGCAAAATTAAACCGCAGCGCATATGTATGCTCTTCGCCGTCTGGACCGGTTAAAATTACACCTGCACCTGCGCCAGCTGCGCTGCAGGCACCATCGGTGTATAATTCCCATGGTGACAAAGGTGGCACAGGCGTATCCTGATTCTCTGTCGATGCCTCAACATCCGCAGGTAACTCTGCTAGGTAATCCGCAAGTATTTGACCTTTAACCGCGCTGCGCGAAGAAAAATTTATTTCATGTTCTCCTAACTCAACTGCCCATTTAGCTATTCGGCCAGAAATCTCAGGCTTGTATAACACCTGAAAGAAAAATGATTGCGTTAGTCAATGCGGTAACCCCGGACATTGCAGCAAATTAGGCATGTAACAACCTGTTTGATCGGTTGATCAGTTAGAACCACGATTGGATGTGCTTGAAAGTACCGGCGCAAACGCCGCGCCGTGTGTACTAGCGCATACACTAGCTTTTCTATTGGTGAATAGTTTACTTCGCTTGATGTCAGCGTCTTGCTTACGAAGTAGACCGGCATTTGCGTCTGAGAAAACCTCAGTGTTATATTTCTGCGAAATAAATAATGTATGTAAATAAAAGTGGATTACCTTTCCGCGATCCGCGATAAGAACCGAGCTGATAGCCTCTTTAGATGTCGCAAGATACAGCGTAAGCGTTTCTCCTGATACTGGCGCGGTGAGTGTTGGTAATTCAGCGAGCACCTTCTTCATCTCCTGAAAGGCTGATTCTGCTTCCTGAGTCCACACGAAGTCTTTTTTCTTTAAACAATTCTTCAAAGTATTGAAGAATGGCAATTGTCGCTCTGCGGCCTTCGACAAAACCCGTGTAATCGCCGCAAGCTTCCCGGTTAGACTCTGCACGTCTTTCTTTGTCTTTGGAGATGGCAAACTATCAATGGCTTCAATCTTTTTGGGATTTTCCTTGATTCCCCGCGCTGTCACCACATGACCTAGAAACTTGTCTTCCTCTTCCCCAAAACTACATTTGAGCGGGTTAAGCTTCATGTTGATCCTGCGCAGAGACGCAAATGTTTCTAGGATGTCCGCGAGCATTTCTTCTTCGGTGTTACTTTTAATCACCAAGTCATCAACGTACGCTTCAAGATTCCTACCAATTTGGTGTTTGAATGCCGCATCAATTACGCGCTGATAGGTTGCGCCTGCGTTTTTTAATCCGAAAGGCATCTTCGTATAGCAATAAATACCCTGCGGCGTATGAAAAGCAGTTTTGTCCTCATCTTCCGCAGCCATTAAGATTTGGTGATAACCTTTGTATGCGTCCAGAAAACACTTGTACCGGAAACCTGACAATGATTCCACCTTCCAGTCTATCTCCGGGAGAGGGTAGTTGTCCTTAGGACACGCTTTATTAATGTCTTTAAAATCAACGAACATCCGCCAATTACCGTCAGCGTTTTTGACTAACACAGGATTAGCAACCCATGTCTGATACCGCACTTCCCGCAGAATGTTTGCTTTGACAAGGTTATCTACTTCTGCGCACAACCAATCATTGCGCTCAAGAGCCATATGCCGCTTCTTTTGTCTTACGGGTGTGAGTGATGGATTAACATTCAACTTATGTTCCGCAATATCTCGCGGGACCCCAGTCATGTCCGATTCACGCCACGCGAAAACATCTGCGTTAGCGGATAATATTCCATGCAATTTGGCCTTTGTCTCGGCTGACAAGCCTGCGCCGATTTTAATTCTCTTATCCGGATGTAAGCGGTTTGCTATGACCGTACTGCTTGCGAGTTGTTCTCTCATGCTGGGAATGTTTACAGGCACGACTGAACCACACAACTCGGTTGTTTGATGTGACGCAATTGTGGCAACCCCTCCCTTCGTAGGGAACTTAATCAAGCCATGCACAACCGATGGTATAATGTTAAAACATCATATGAAATTTCTCCCAAGCAGCGCATTGTACCGCGAAGTTGAACGAACCACATAAAAGTCAACTAACTCATGTCTGAACAACTGCGGATTCTTATCATCTGCGAGCTCTATTATTAGCTCTATCCGGCCTAGCGGCCATGAGCTTTCTCCAGACAACCCAGATAACGCAATATCAGACTCGTGTAGCTGCGTTTTAACTTCTGCAGGGAGGAAACGATAGCAATGCTCGTACATAATGTCAACGCCACTCCCGGTGTCAACATGCATGCGTTTAATTTGTACTCCGCAAGTAGGGATGCGACACTTGATGATAATGGGCTCGTTAACTGTGTCGATTGACATTACAGGAGGAAATGTGATTGGGAGGAGTTCCCAGTCCTGGTGATCATTGTACTTTCTCCGCTGGCTAACTTTCTCTGCGTCGACCATATTAATGGTTAAGTCGGCGTTTTTTGTTTTATCAACTTTTTGCCATGTGAAATTTTTAGCCTTCGACCCTTCCTCTGCGGCTTTTCCCTTATCCTTCTTAGGTGGTTTTAGGTGATCCAATTTACCTGCGCGCAGTGCCTCGAGCACTCGTTCCATCAAGTTTTTACATCGATTAGTGTCATGACCATAATCGTCATGGAATTCACAATACTTTGTTTTATCCCGCTTACCAAATTCTGTAAGCGGAGTTGGAACCGCAAAGGTCGCGCACACTGGTTCTGTTGCCAAAATTTCCTTTGGCGTTTTAGAAAAACTTTTCAGCAGCGCATAGTTCTGATTATTGATGCCGCGCTGGTTACTGTTTCGATAATTGCCACTTTATTTCCCTTTATCATTTCTGATAGGACCACCGCTAGGATACCTTCCGCGAGAGTTATTACCGCGATTTTGATCGCGCGAACGATCATCATCGTCTTTCCTTTCGTTGCGCGAGCTAGCTGTTGGAATATCATTATCTTCGCCACTCCGCATATAGTCATGGCATTCATTAAGCGCTTCAGCATAAGTTGTTGGGACTGTATGGCGCAGACGCCTTACCAGTGTTGGATGACGCTCTGTGCTTATACCATGTATCAGCCCAGAAATTTGTTGTTCTGGCTTAAGATCTGGTATCCGCAGGCACTCATTAGTATATCTCGTGAGAAATTCTCCCAAAGATTCCTTGAGTTTCTGCATAATATCGTGACATTCAATGTGGGTGCGTTTGCGCGGCCTTTGATTTTGATACTGCAGCAAAAATTTCGTCCGCAGATCCATGAATCCGGATATGCTACCCGCCGGTAGCTTGTTGAACCATTCGCGTGCAATGCCCTGCAGTGTCATGGAAAATATCTGGAACCCAACTGGATCCACCCAACCTTGGGTACGCATTGCTCCTTCGAAACGCTGCAGGAAGTCATCCGGATCAATTAAACCATTATAAGTACCCAGTGTGTAGGGTATCTTTGGCGCTGATGGACACGGATATGCAGTTATATGCGGAGGAAACTTATCAAAAGTAGTTGGTAGCTCAAAAGGTGTTTTAACAGGGTCACCTTTGAGCCCTGCGAAGAAACGCTTCATCATATCTTGAACAAAATCAGGTTGCGAAAATAGGTGGACCATGTCAGGAGGTGCCGCCTGCATAAATTGGCCTGCGAGATTCGTCTGCCCCTGAATATTTTGCCAAGGTTGCCCCGGCGTTTGCGGATATAACCAAGGCTGATGCGTTTGAAAAGAAGGCAGGCTTGCCGGTGCAGAGTATACGGGTAGCTGAAAAGGTGCCGAAACCTGTGGCGCAGATGCCTGCGAGACCTGAGGATATGTCGTTATAAGTCCAACCGTATGCGCAGTGCTTTGCTGTTCTGCGGTTATCGGCGTCCAATGAGAATTGGCATCTGGAACCGAACCCCCAACTATTAAGCAATGCCTGCGCATCCGCAGGAGTCAAAAACTGCGAAATTGGACGCGGTGGTTGCCAAGTTTGCAACGGTGTAAACGATGAATTCTGCTGAACACTATGTGTCTACAGAGGGATTGAGACCGTGGTACTATAAATAGGTACCTGGCCGCAGCATACCACATGCGGGCCTACTGCTTCGCCGCTAGTGCCTATCAAGATGATCCTTGGATCCACTGAGGAAAAATCCAGCCGCGTGGTTGTGACTGGCGAGTTTGCCCCTGGCGGTGTAATCCCATCTGAATATATCGGCTTATACCTCTGAAAAGGCTCGCCGGATACAGGTGGGTGATATGGCGCGTATCCCGCCCCCGCGATAATAGCTTGCGTCTGCTGATTACCCGACGGTGTATTTTGATTATCTGTTTGAGTACGTTCCGTTGAGTCCCCGGAAGTCATGATACTGTTAAAGAGACAAAAAATTCAGAAATTTTGTGAATAATGAGCTTTATAATTTTAAAAGAAAAAACAATTAAACACGTCTTGAATTAGTTCGACTCTCAATGAAAGCACCACTTGATCATGCATATTTTTACCATATGGTTAATATGTCTGTTCAATGCGTAAAGGGGGGTTTAAGGATCTTAGAACAAGGCTCTCCGGTCCGGCTACCGTGAATAACTCTGACCGACATGATGATGTCGGCGGGGTGGCCAAGCGATTAAGTCCACCTTCGATAGCGGTCGCTGATCAGAAGGCCCCCAAATAAGGTTGTAGGTGCTAGTTTAATAAAGAACTAACCTGTTAACCTTGAGAGATGATGCTGATTACGTAAGATGAGTAGCAGATAATGGTTACGTAACGTGGTGGTCCTAGAATGATAATTAGGGTTAGTATATATAGGCAAACCCTAATTCTAGAACCGTCTAAGATTGTGATAATCTTGTCCATAAAAAACTCCCCTGAATCACGGATATAATTATGAAAAAGATATTTACTTGGTAACCAAGTAACCGCTGTACCGGGGACAAAGGCATTCTATACGAATCCGCATACCGCATGCCGCATACAAGTGCACGCATACGCATGCTAGCGAGTGCCCGCATACATACACATTGCGCATGCGGGTTGCGGTATCATTATTATGTTAATAACATTAACATAGAAATATACGCTTAAACAATATTTGTTATATTTTTAACATGCAGATGATGAAGCTGGATATGTCAAGATTTGGTGTTGGTTTATTCTATTTTATAGCTTGCATTTTCATTCTAAGGCTAAACTAAATGATCTTAACATTTACATTGAGTTACTACCTAAGACATATCATTATAGTATTCGTTTAAACAAACCCGTGTTTTCACGGTTATTTCACTAGTAAAACTATATAAAACTTAAAAGTAAACCATAACAAAATGTTAACAGTCGAAAACAAAATAAAAAGGGATTTTTATCATATATACCCTTGTTAAGTAGTAAAATCTCATATTTACCCACTTAAAGATGAAAATATCATATAAGCCCATTGTAAACACTTGAGTTCATCAAATTTATCCTATAAATTCACATATTTACCCACACAAAAAGAATAATATTACATAAGCCAATTTAAACACTTACACTCATCATATGTATCCTTTAACTCAATCCTAATATAAAATATAATGTGAATTCTTGATAATGAGCCCCAATTTATATGTCATTTTTCTTCACACGAGCAATGGGCATCCAAGGCTCTTTCTTAGTTTGGGAATAACATGTTCGTGTTTTGTATTAATTTCATGTTTGTTCTGTACGAATCATCATTTACACTATAATTTGTTTGCATGAAATCCTATAGAATATAATAAATACTATACTCGAACTGCCTCCTGACCTGCTTAGTGTAAATGTCAAGATGATATGTTTGTATTAACTAAAAGATTGAAAGTTTTTTTTTTTTTTTTTTTTTAATTCGATTTAGTCTTGAGGGGTATGGACTTATGGTGTCTGAGTTCGAGATGAGTCCACGGTATTGTGGTGCAAATGTGTTGATCTAGTCCCTAAAGTGTTCTTTGCAAGCGATTATCTAGAGAGACTTTCTATTCAAAAAAGTAATTAGTAATTTCATTACCGACATAGTAAGGATGTAAGTTTAACTGTTAATATGGTTTTATATGATATTATGCTCTTTAATGTATAAATATGTGAATTAATATGTTATTTTAAAAGTTACCAAGGGGATATATGTTAAAACCCCTAAAAAAAAAAATATCACCATCATTTTATTGGACTTTTGAGAAATTTACAGTACATCTCAAGCCATGTATCCATGGGCTGTTATTCATTTACCTAATCACATTCACCATTAAAAAAAAAAAAAAAACATGGGATCACACATGTTCATCTATCATCAGACCTACCGTCATGAACCATCGCCAAATTAAAATAGAAAATATCATATCAAGAAGAAAAAACCCATAAAATTGCAAATCAAAGCGCATTTATTGGTGTTCACAGTGACTTAAAACCTAAAAGATCGTTAAAATCAGATCAAAAAACAAGTCCTTATAAAAACCCTAAAAATCAAAAGAAGCGAAAAATACCAGTAATCAATCAGTGTTAGTGAAGAGGTAATACTTGCTGGTGTCGGGCTTCAAATACGAGATGTAAGTAGCAACAGCCTAAATTTTGTAAGAGAATGAGAGAAACCACTGCTTGTTTGGGTGTTAAAATAATAAGGGGATGAGAGAATAGGTATTGAAGAGAAAGGTCTACTGGTCAAACACGCTTTTTGAACCTCTGTTGTTAACAAGAGAAAGCTGTACCGGTCGGTCAAACACACATTTTGAACATCTGTTAGACCCCTCGTATCGGTCCGCCCTTGATCCCGCCATTGAAGTCGCCGTTCAACGGCGCCGGTATTAGCAAGGCGTGCTTGCTCCGCCGTTGAACCACCGCCCTTCACTTTGTCGTTGTGAAGCAATTTTGATCACGGATAAACTATCCGTTGGAGCCTCAAACTGTCGAATAACATATGCGAATTACCACCAAAATCTTTGATGACAATCTTTTGTTATCTGGTAAATTCCCATTTAACCTGAGAATGATCGAATGATTCCAGAGACCTCGATCAGTTGACTATTTGTTGACAGGCAAAGAACATGAATCAAAGCTCTGAATCTGTTCATGTTAATTAACTCTGATGAACGTCGAGTGTTAGGAATTGAATGAGGATCATGTTCCTATCTTCAATTTGGTATTCAATCATTAAAGGATGAATCACCTAATTGTTGCTTACGAAGATGATGTTGACAATTGAAGAAGATATGAATCTGTTAATCTTCGATGAAGATGATGATGTATAGAAGAATGATGTTCGACGATGATTATTGAGGATGAAGGTTGTAAATTTTGTTGTTTGTATAGATCTGAAGTTGTTTGTTGAGATAGTTGATATTTATATATGAGATATTTGCAAAAGAGGAAAACCAATGACATATGTATTGTTCATAAATTGCAAAAGTTCAATTCCACTTCTATTGTAATATTTTTGGATTCAGAGTATCACTCAGCATGTCCTAACAAAGGGTTTATTTGCTCATCGAGCCTCATCTCCCAAGGTTTATGAACAATTTATGAACAATATAGTCATTGATATTTATATATGAGATATTTGATATGAACAATTTATGAACAATATAGTCAATATGGTTTTCCTCTTTTTATTTAGGGGCAAGCGAGTGCATCCGCCCACAGTAGATTTGCAATTTTCAGTGTAAAAATTTTGAATTTTTCGACTTTGACCCCGGTGGATTTTTTACCTCAAACCTACGTATTTTGCCCCAAAACCTTCAGATTTTGCCCAAAAATCTCCGAATTTTACCCCAAAACCTTCAAATTTTGCCCACAAACCTTTAAATTTTGCCCACAAACCTCCATAATTTGCCTAAAAACCTCCATTTTTTGCCCCAAAACTTCCGTATTTTGCCCCAAAAAATTGCTACGGTTTTAAATTTTTTTTTTTCCCCCAGTGAAAAAAAATCCTAGTACCGCCACTGATTACGGTACCGATTAAAATTGCATTCTCGTATTAATGTGATAATTCATTGCCCGACATCTAATAACTTATAAGGGTTTGACATAAAAAGATAACCAAATTTGATCAAGATTTCTAATTTGGTTAACCAACTTTCTTTTCCTCAAATAGAAAACCATCAACGTTTTGAATCTTTTGACACAAGGCTATTTTGTTAGAGGATTTTCATGCCACAAAAATGGATATAATAAGTATTTTCCAACTACAAGCCTAATGCCGTTAGAAAAATCCAAATAAAATAATAAAACTGGTCAACCGGGTCAAAAGTTACCAACAAGTTAGCTCCAACAGTCATACCTCACCGTTTTGACCGGTTACGCTCAAACTTTTGAAAGTTTTGAACGTTGATGGTCTTTTTTTTTTTTTTTTTTTGATTAGCCTGGTTTCCTCCTCGCTATGCGAGTCGACTATATCCCAGGGCGACTACCCGCTTTGCGGGCAGCCCGGAGTCATCGCGGGTGAACCTCCGTCGCCAAGATGGGGTTTTTAATTACTTGCATGGATTTGAACCCATATCCCCTTGTTAAAGGGGTAGGCCCTTGTCCACTCCACCACCACCAACTTGGTTGTCTTTTTTGGGCATAACAGAAGTTGGTTACCTTGTAAATGAATCTAACCAGAGTTAGTTGTCTTTTCATACAATTATACTCAGCTTAACTACATCTAACTTATCTACCTTCTGCTGCCAAAATCTTCTGAAACCGATTCTTTGTTTCTGAACCCTAAATCCATTGATAGACTAATCGAGGACGGAAGTAAAGTTCGGATGAACTTACGTGATGGTTCTTTCTTGGTCTTATTATGCCTTGAAGACCCACTGATGGTCCCAGACTGTTTAACCGATCTTGAATCAAAAATTGAAGACCTGAATGAATTGTCATCAATTGTACTGAAAGATACGGGCCCAACAGCTGCATCTTGATGCGGAGGTGGGAATTTTTCGCTCTTGCTTTTCGCATTTGCTTGGTTACTTACAACTCTCCTTCTCTGGATATCAAAATCATTAAATAGATTTATTCTTCAGGTAACCAAAAAATTAAGTGACTTTGCCAGAAAGACCAACAAGAGGTGGCTAATTGGACCCATTCATCTATAAATGGGTTGATTTGGGTCGGGTTTAATCTCAAATTCTAAAGAAACAAAGGTGCCTTTCTGTGGTTATTACAATATAACTACCAACCTTTACCAATAAAAAGGAACAAAGTAACCTTTTTTTCTCCAAACTAATCTATATTAACAACTTAATATGTCTCATCAAGTTTCAGTTATCATGTAAAATCAAAAAGTAACTAAAAAAATCCTGTTAATTGCATTAAATAAGAGAATGAAAAGGGGAACTAGATAAAGATGTTTCACTTACATCTACATTTGACTGGATCTCTGCATTGGCTTCTGGAGCTGGAACTGCACGGCTAACCCATTCGCGGGCCCGTGTTCTTCTTTTTCCATCCACAACATGAGATTTAACACCTAAACCTCTTTGTCTATGGAAGAATTATATTACAATCCACATCAACATCAACATCTTGAAGAAATAGGTGACAATATTTATATTTAGTAAAGTTAAACATACAAACCTTCTAGCTTCTTCCTCCCTCAATTTGACATCTATTTCTTTGCTGGGAGGATATTTTGGTAATTCTGATGGTTCACAAGCATAAGGTTCAGAGGTCAAGAACTGCACAGGAAGAGAAAGCATGTGTCAAAATGGGCAGGTAATGATTGCCCCACTCCAAATGGCTTGGGATAAGACTTAAGAGAGACAATGAAGCCTAAATCAACCCATTTATATTGCAACTTTTACAAGAGCATAATGCGACTCACATTGCTATTTAGGGCTGACGTGGCAGAGCCACGGTCCTTAGGATCGATTGCAAGAAGACTTTCGAGTAAAGGTATAGAAGAAGGTGGAAAATCTTTAAATGTTTCAGCTATACAACGTTTGTATGGATGTTGTGGCTTGAAAAGAGTTGCGTTTGGTAACCTGTACTTTTTCCAATATGCCTCTGATGGAGAGCCACATAATTTAAATATCTTGTGTAGCTGTTCAACCTGAAGTTACATATTATAAGTAAAAGTAAAATGGAGTGTTGACTGGTCAAAATAACTCATTATACAATAAAGGTTTCATGACATGATGATGTAATCTCCACATAAATAAAAAAAGAATAACGAATCCACAATAGAGGTCCAAAATTAGATCTTTATAATTTATAAACTCTTGTCTGAATCATATGTTGAAAGTCTTCCGAAGTGTGCGTTTGAGAAAACCTTGTGTTACACCAATTATGCATCAAAAAACTTGAGAATCTTAGATAAGTATAAAAGATTGCTTGCTTTGACCCATTACACAATCTATCTGACTCATCCATTTTGTCACCTCTAAAATATGATAAAACTTACGGGTTTGTACCTCAGTTCGACCCGGCAATATCGGTTTCCCAGCAAGAAGCTCAGCCAAAATGCAGCCAGCACTCCACAGGTCAACACCAACACCATAATAAGTGGCACCAAGAAGCAGCTCGGGGGGTCGATACCATAACGTAACAACACGACTAGTCATTGGTTGCTTATGTTGCGGATTATAAAAAGAAGCCAACCCAAAATCGGCTATCTTTAAAATCCCATCGTTGTCAATTAGTAAATTTGATCCCTTAATATCACGGTGCAATACGCCGTTCTGGTGGCAATGGTCAAGACCAGAAAGAAGCTGTTTGATGTAGCATTTAACCTGCCACATAATTTAATTATGAGACATATATGTGTTGGAATAGTCTTGTTTTCCTTACAGATCCAAGGTTGTCCCCATAGTATACAAGTCAAACATTATCACAATTGTCTAGAATCAAGTCCCAACACCTAATTGTGCTGTAACGATACATTAACGATGTTCTCAGCTACGTGAACTTCAGACACTATTAATTCACATTAGTGGTATAACCATATTGACAAAACCATTAAAAACAACAATGGCGAAAAGCACAACGAACAAATTCATGAGACAAATACAACCATACAGAAACAATAAGACAAAGAAAACTATATATATAAAAAAAAAAAATCTGATAAATTGACAATCAATCATACGGTCAAAACACGCAATTATGTATAGAAACAAAAGTAAGTACACCGATATCATATAACAATAATCAACACTTGTTATTATAATACTAAACGAACATTTAAGTCCATATATCTATATATATCTCAACTAAACAAATCTTAATATTAGGTATTGAAAGTTACCTGTGGCTCTGTAAACTTGACACCTTGGATGGCAGCAAGACCAGAGAGATCGTGTTCCATGTATTCAAATATAAGGTAAAGACTACAAGACATTCTTGAAGTAACCAATCCTTGAAGCTTTATAATATTCGGATGATTTAATTTTTTCAATATAAGAATCTCTCTTGCCATAAATTTGACACTTTCCGGCTCTAAATTATCAAACCGAACTTTCTTTAAAGCAACAATCTTTCCTGTTATCAAATCCCTAGCTTTATACACATTGCTATATGTCCCTTGCCCAATCTATATCATAAACTCAACAATCATAAATATGAAAAATATACACTTTCATAAGAAGCACATTTAATAAAAGAGCAATATACTTATTCCAGTCCATTTTGGTAATTACAAGTTATCAAGCTCATACACATCAAATTGGTAACAGAACCCACCCTAGTGGCCATTGGTTCACCCCTTTACACTTGTGTATTGGGATGTGCGTGGGAGGTCTCAAGTTAGAGTCTCTCCCCTTAAAAATATCCGTGAGATTTATTTCCTGAAAGCCGGATTGCCCTGGGAGGTTTTACCGACCCGTATTCAGGACCTAGGTCCGACCTGCTTGCCCCTCTGGTTTAAGGTTAGGATCCCTGTAATGCGGTTCGGGTTTTCGCCCGAAAGTGCGTGCGTGCCAAATGAGAGTATTCGATACCAACAACTTGCCTTTTAAGAAAAAAAATATCAAATTGGTAACAAATGTTGATACATACAAAATGAAATTTTACAGTATGATGCATACAATATATTTTCGAGTAAATTATTTCACCTTATCGATTTTTTCGAATGAATTAGCACGACGAGGAGTCCAATCTTTAAGGGCATCACCAGCAACATCACACAACCATGAAGGCCAACCAGTATTCGTCTTCAAGGTGAACACAGGCTTCTGTTTACGACGATTCAAACCCGGAACTTCGGTAATTGACTGATTGATTTTGTTATTAGCTGCTTCATCATTAGCTTTAGTAGTAAGTTCAGTTGAACACGCCAACTGTTCGACGTTATGTGTAGCTGAAGATGGTTTAGAGTTGTGATCTGAAGTGGGTCTTTTAGTGAGCACACATCCCATATTTGTTTTTAATTAAGGAGTGGGTGAAGTTAGGTTTCCATTAACAGGAAATTAAAGTAGCTGGAGTGTGTGTATTTGAGTGAAAAAATGGTTGTTGAGTGTATTAAATGTTGTGGACTGAATCTGTGTTGAACAAGAATTGCAGAAAAATGTTGGAGGGGGATTAGTTGAAGTGGAGAGAGAGGGGATTTATGGTTGTAGAAGGTAAAAAGGAAGTCAGTTTTTTTCTAAATTTTCAACTTTCTTTAGATTTTTTTCTTTTTATACATTCCATAAACAAAAGAAAGATGTTGGACATTATATATTATATACTCCGTAATATTTAGGAGGTGATTGGGTAAGCTATTTGAAACTGATTATTTGATTATTGCGACTTGAAATCACAAATAATCAACTTGGCATACAAGCTTTTTGAAGCTTATGGGAGCTTATTGGAGCTTATTGGAACTTGAGCTTATTATTTTAATAAGCTCCATGTCATAAGCTTTATTTGGTAGACATAAAAAGTAGAGCTTATGAAAATAATAAGCTCTGGAAAAATAAGCTACTTGTAGTAGTTTATGAAAAAAAGTAGAGCTTATGAACTGAAAAATAAGCTCCAGCTAGTTTACCAAACACTTATAAAAAATAATAAGCTCCAGCTACCAGCTTTAAAAATAAGCTCCAGCTCTAGCTCTAGCCCATAAGCTCCAGCTCCAGCTATAAGCTCCAGCTCCAGCTAGTTTCATCCAAACACACCCTTGGTAAATAAGTTGAGAAAATTAATTATTTGCGTTTTGTAAGTGACAAAACGTGGAAATCAAACAGCAAGTGATGGGTTACTGCTGCACTTCGTGATTTCCCAAAAAATGTTACATGTTAAGTTCTCAAATAATCTGATTTTTCTAAACTAAAAAATTAATTAACTGATTATACGATATCAAACAGCATAATCAAAACCACACACTCATTATCAAAATCACGTTTTGCTACAGCTGATTATCTGGTTATGATCATCAAAATCGCATAATCAATTTTGAAAATGCTAATCCAAACACCTCCTTATTTCACAAAGGTTACCGCTTCTGCAGAATCCACTTTTTCGTTATCTCCCCGACAATCGGCCTTATGGAAATCACAGCAGGGTGTTCACACCTCTGCTTGGCTAAGGGCAGTCCCTATTTTGGGGTTGGGTCAGACGATGAACTCAAAGACTTACCAATGTGTGTTGTGCTACCGGTTAGGTGTTCCATTGTTCTCTATCTCGACGGCATGCTCTGCCTGTTCAAGGGTTTTTACTGGGGATATTTTCGGGGATCACGCGGTGTCTTGTGCTGGTATGGTGGGTATTAAGCATCGACATAATATTGTTCGGGATTCCCTTGTTGATGTTTGTTATCGATCTGGGATTTCTGCGAGAAAGGAGGTTGACATTGGGTTGTCTGGAGGGAACGGCAGGGCCCTCAGACCTGCAGATGTGTTACTTTATTCCTGGGATTGTGGTCGCGATGTCTGTGTTGACTTGACAGGGTCTTCTCCTTTGACACAGTCTGGGCTTTCTGACTTTGTCCCTGGACGTGCTGTGGTTGAGGCGGCTCGTCGGAAGCGGGTCAAGTACGAATCTTGCTGTCAGGCGATTGGTTATGGTTTCATTCCTTTCTCATTTTCTTCCCTTGGGGAATTAGAGAAGGAGGCTATTTCTTTGCTTAAGCGGGTTCAGAAGAGTTAGATGGCGCAAGATATTGGTGCCGGTGCTGCTGCTCATATTTTTACTAGGATAGGTTTTGCTATTGCTAGAGGTGTGGGGGCCCAGATTGTCTCTAGGCTTCTCACTAATTTTTTGTAAGTTTTAAAACTTTTAAGTTTATTATAATAATAATAATAATAATAATAATAATAATAATAATAATAATAATAATAATAATAATAACATATAACATATAACATAATAATATTATAATAATAACTAGTTAAAGAAGCATATTTTAATTGATATGAGATAAGATCATCTTCACCATGATAATTTAAATGTATGAGTCAAGCCGTGCGAAAAGAAAAATGTTGTTGAGATAGTCATTAATTGTTAAACGTTGTTTCGGTGAGTATCTCACGGTTTTTTTTTTTTTTTTAACAGCGATTGGGATCACCCGAGGGGAACTAAATCACCCGTTGCAATTATCTCTCGTTTCGACTATGTCGATGTAGCGATAATAACCCCGCCCCCCATCGCTGCCCGAGAGGAAACCTTGAAACCGATCTAAAGGCACGGCCAAGTAAAACCGCCTCCCCTTTACCCCCAAACGATATGGGAAATGTAGCATGGGTGTATACTTCATGACAGAGATGAAATTGTGACTGTACTTTCACAGATGATTGTCATGTAAAAAAGAAAAATACATGATATTTGTATGCGCATGTCAATTTTATTCGAGTTATTTTAAATTGAAATAGTAAGTATAGTATGGTCTTTTTGATTTTACTTGATCCATTGAATTCACCGTAATGCTTAACTTTCCAATTACATACCTAAAATATCTCTCGGGTGTCTTGCAAATAGTCAAGATCTGTGATAATATCAACATCTTCTTAACCTCTTCTTTTAAATAATACCATCATCTTCTTAACCTCTTCTTTTAAGATAGCAACTTTCAAAAATTTCTTCCTTACAATTTGATTGTTAGCAATCATCTGACAATATTTTGAATAATTTATGTAGTTAGCCAAAATTAAAACAATTTTAAGATAGAGTTGGACATTGGATATGGTTCTTATAATATTTGAATTAAATCATCAATGAGTGAAATGTAATTATAAAAGTAAGGAGCGAACCATATTCTGCACCAAGGCGCGATACGCAAATCCGCTGCATTGCGCGGCCCCAAGCTCGTTGTTATCAAAACGTGTACAAATGCAAGTTTCGAATTTTGTGTTAATGCATATTTTGTAATCCCTAGTTCCATGAACTTTAACGTTTTATTCGATCATGTTGTAACCTGTAATATTGTTAAACGTTGATTGTCGATGTGTTATTTTATATTTGTAAACGTTTAAATATGATTCGTAATATTATTCGACAGTCGGCCGACTGACATGGTCAGTCGACCGACTGTCATTCACTGTCGACCGACATAGGAACTGAGGTATTTAAGCCTAATTAATCCTCATTAATTCAGGTTAACAACTCTACACATTAAACACACACACGAAAAACAGTTCTAGGTCGAGTCTCTCTCAATCTTCATGTCCAAATACCACAGAATGTCAGTCTAGGCTTCGTGTTTATCAAGATCTAGTCTTGGTTTGACTTGTACGAACCCGAAAACCCATAGATATTCGTTTAAGCTCTTTCTATTGTTATTCCGCCTCTAGATCGTGTTAGGTTGATTCTAAGATCCTCTCTCAGCGTCTACAAAGTGGTATCAGAGCTTTGGCTTGCTGAATCAATTGTTTTAAACGAGTTCTTGGTATATTTTTGGGTCAAAAAATTGGTTTTGGATTGAATTTTGTATACTTTTACGTTAAACCTTTGGTTTTGATTCTGGCTCTGAAAGAAAGTACAGTCGACCGACTTAGGAGACAATCGACCGATTTTCGTGTATTTCGACCGATTGTCGTTAGTTCGACCGATTGTCTTTAAACCGACCGACATACGATAAACCGACCGACTTAAGTTGTAAACCGACCGACTTAAGTACTAAACCGACCGATTGAAAAAGTACTACCATTTGCCTAAATGTAAACAGAACTTCGACCAAGTAATCATTGACAGTCGACCGACTGTAGTTGTTCATCGACCGACTGTATCTGTTCATCGACCGACTGTCACCAACAGTCGACCGACTTAGGATCAGATTCAACCTTAATCAAAATTTAAAATGTCTGATCAGGCAATGGCAATTACTTCCGGCGTTCAAAACATTTTACTATCTGATAGTGAATCAGGCAGTGCCAATCGTGCTCCTAGACTTGATAATACAAATGATTACATTAGATGGAGGGCTAGGTTCATGAATTACATTAGAGGCCTTGATCCTAGAATGTGGGATTTGATACAACATGAATATAAAGAGCCTTTAGGTACTGATGGTAATAGTAAAAAGTATGAAGATTATAGCGTGACAGAAAAAGAAACATATGCCTTAGAATGTAGATGTTATGCTCAATTGACCCAGGGTTTAGACGGTGATATTTATCATCAATATCAAATGCACTTAACTTCATATTCTCTTTGGAATGCTATTAAGATAGGTGTCGAAGGAAATAAGGCGTATCGTGAAAAGAAAGCTAAAGTAATCAAAAGTGAATGGAAAAGGTTTGCTGCTCTAAGTCATGAAACGTTAGAAGAGACAATCATTCGTTATCGTCATCTTGTCTCTGAATTGGGTAACTTAGGTGTAGAAGTTACAGAACAGAAAGCTATCAAACAATTAACAGATGGTTTACCACACAAGTGGGATGCGTTTATTGAACAGATAGAAGACAGAGCTTCGTCTGCTGGTGAATCACTGACCCTAGATAAATTCACATCAAAATTGATGGTAAAGGACTTGGATATGGAAACCAAGAAGAAACGTCTTGAGGGTCAACAGAGTCCTATAATTTACAAAGCTGGTACTTCTGGATTGAGCAATGTTCATGCTTCCTTACAAACAGCGTTTGTTTCTAATGATAGTGCTGTAAATAGATCACAACCTGCTCAAAATGTGATGTTTCCAACCCAAGTAAATAAGCCTAGTAGTACAAATCAGTCCACCATTAGACAGGAGCCAAAAACTGTAGTTCTTAACACTGAGAATTTAAGAACTAGGCCCCTTTCAGTTGTAGAGGAAGATATGGCTTTAGTTGCTTTGGTAGTTAATTCTTATAATGAAATGGTTGGTGGTCAAATTGGTAATGCCCATTTAGAAGCAGAAGATTATGAGCAGATTGATGAGGATGAACTTGAAAAGATGGATATCCTCTGGGCTATGGGTAGTGTGATTAGACGAGCGAAGAAATTTCAAAAAAGGACAGGTCAACAGAGCTTAGGTGTTACTAGAGATACTAAGTTAGGTTTTGATATGTCAAAAGTGAGATGTTTTAATTGCAATGAGTTAGGACACTTCAAAAGAACATGTACCAGGCCAGAGAAAACTGGTTTTCACAACCTATTTCACAATCAGTATAATAAGACAAAGGTTAATGTGCCAGTTGAAACAACGAGCGGTGATACTATCAGAAATGATAAAGCAAAAGGCTTAATTGCAACATATTCAGACGAAGGTTGTGATTGGACAGTATTTGCTGATGATGAAAATCATGCTAACGTTGTTAGAATGCCTAAGACCGAAGAAGAAACTGAAAGTGAGAAACAAGAAAGAGAGAAAGCTGGTTGTTTTGGTACTGCGAATGAATGCATGTGTTACATCTGTAAGATGGAAGCAAGAATTGAGCGAACTTATGCAATGATCAGATATGTTAGAAGAGGTGTTCTTAACAAGAGAGTGTATGAGAAGTTCAAATACGCAATGCACAATGATGGAGATGTATGGACGGATTACAGTAGTTCGTCTTCATCAGATGGAGAAACTATTGTAATAGATTATGTCAAGATTTCAGTTGAGTTGAATAATTCTGACTGTTCCAGTTCTAGTTCAGAATCTAAACCTGAATCAGAGACTGAAGAAAAGCAGTATGCGTTCATGGCAAACACATCAAGTGACTCTAAGGTACAAACTGAATTTCCTTTGGTATGTAACGATTGTGCTGATCATAAGTTAGAAATTGCTAAACTTGAATCCATAGTTTCTAAACTGAATGATATCCCCTTAGGATGTATATACTGTCCCGAAGTAAAACAGGAACTTAGGATTGTTAAAGCAGCTTATCTTGAGGTAAAAGGCCTATACGAGACTAATTTAACTCAGTTTAACAATAAAAAGGAATTCAGGGAGACAATCAAAACTCTAGAAAATCAAGTTCATGATTTAAGAGCTACAATTTCAGGTGACCAAAAGGCCATAATGATGTACTTAAATCAACTTGAATGTGCTAAGAGAGAAAAGGAAGAGTTTAAGATTAAGTATGAGTCAGAAAAGGCTAGAAATGACACTTGGCAGCGAATGTCATATGTCATTGACTATACTGTCTATAACAAGAATGATGGTAAAAAGGGTTTAGGTTATAAAGAGTGTCCTCCTCCTCTTAGGAATGAGTACATTAATAAACCTTCTGATTCTTGCCTTAGTGAAATCCTAAGTGTTAAGCCTGTAGAGAATGAAAAATCAGACAGCACTAAGCCGATTGTTGAAGACTTAGCTGAGGACAGTAAATCTGATTCAGAGTATGAAAAAGTTTCAGAGTTTGTGACACAAAAATCCAAACCAATTACTATCCTGAAAAATCCATTGAATGCTAGTAAGGTTAGTGAAAGCGGACAACCCACACCTAGAAAACAAGTAAACTCTAGGAACGCTAATGGAAAGAAAATATTTCAGACACCTGTCAAGTATCAGCAGGGACTCAACCTAGATAAAGAATATGTTCTTACACAAGCACCTGAAGAACTATTTAATAAAAGGAGCCCTAATACTAACAATGTGCCTAAATATGTGCATCCTAACCGTCGACCAGGCTTGAAACATCATGTTGAGAAGCCTATGTCACCCATGAAACAGTCTTTTCCCAATAAGCATCTGAGTTCAAAAACACGTACAAAAGAAACTCAAAACTGTAATAAATGTGGGAAAAAGGGTCATTGTGCTGTTAACTGTCAACAGCGTTGGAAAACACCAAAAAGAAAATCTGACACTGAAACGAAAACTACACACTATGCTTCTAGTTCCAGTTCCATAGGTACTTCAAGTGATAGTTCAAAAGGTTTTTATAAACCAAAGTCAAATTCTATTGCTAATTCATCCACAAGGGTACAGTCAGGTGTGAATAAAATTTTTAAAACTAATGACTATTATGAGAAATCTGTTGGTAAACGTACCGTTTGGAAGCCTAAAACCGAGACAAAGGTTGTTGACAAGTCCAATGATCTATCGGGATCAAAGGGTCAATGGATGGATGTGCAAGTTATTGGTGTCGATGGGAAACCCACTGCCATTCGGGCATGGGTGTCCATCTCAAACTAACTTCTTTTCTTGTTGTGCAGGTCGCCTACGATCCGAGTAGAAATACCTGGATTGTTGATAGTGGGGCGTCCCGGCACATGACAGGAAATATGTTGATAAGGCTAAAAAGGAACATATATTTCATAGCATTATCCCCCAAGAAAGACAAGATTTTAGTTGCAATTGTTCCATTTTCAAGTGATATTCGTTTATATTAAATAAGTGCGAAGACAAAAGGCAGATTCGACAAATTGAAGACAAAAAGGTCCAAAAAGCTCAAAAGTACAAGATACAATTAAAAAGGTTCAAATTATTGATGAAGAACGTCTAAAAATGACAAGAGTACAAGTTACAAAACGCAAAGTACACGATATAAAATAGTACGCAAGGACGTTCGAAAATCCGGAACCGGGACATGAGTCAACTCTCAACGCTCGACGCAACGGTGTAAAAATTACGAGTCAACTATGCACAAGAATAAAATATAATATTTAAATAATTCATAATAAGAATAATATTAAATAATAAAAAGTTGTTAATTTAGCATAGTTCAGGGGTCGTAAATGAAAATTAAATTTCATATTTTGCCTATAAAAGGCGATGATTATCGATCAATTTAAAAGCATCCCTTTTTCTATCCTAAAAATCTATTATCAATATCAATATCTAAAAATCTCTATCATAATGTTAATGTAATAAGATATAACAATAATCTTAATTTTAATTTTAAATTATGATAATAATAAGATTTATGATAGAGATCGTTTGAGTGTGTAAGTCGAAATTCTGTCCGTGTAACGCTACGCTATTTTTAATCTTTGTAAGTTATGTTCAACCTTTTTATATTAATGTCTCGTAGCTAAGTTATTATTATGCTCATTTAAAACGAAGTAATCATGATGTTGGGCTAATTACTAAAATTGGGTAATTGGGCTTTGTACCATAATTAAGGTTTGGGCAAGAGACCGACACTTGTGGAAATTGAACTATTGACTATTAATAGATGGGGGGTATTGTCTAATTGAGTGACAACTCATTGGAGTCTGTCGAACCTATCTTCAAATTAATTATCCTAATAATTAATAATGATTATGGTTGTCCTATTTAGTGACGTTCATATGGAATCTATTATAATCATTTAATTAATTATTCGGGTTGGGTAATTGATTATTCAAACTGATCAAGTGGGTAAATTAATATTCATATCTAATCAAAACAGGGGTAGATTACATACAGTGATAACTGGTGTAATTGTTGACAGAAGTGATAACTGCGTCACAGTTTAAATCCATAATTAGTTGGAATATTTGACTTCGTGTATAAGGGTAATTTGACGAGGACACTCGCACTTTATATTTATGACCGATGGACTATTATGGATAAAAATCAGATAGGTATCAAATAAACCATGACAAAGGACAATTAACCCGAGTAACAATTAATTAAAATCAAAACGTCAAACATCATGATTACGGAAGTTTAAATAAGCATAATCCTTTTATTTCATATTCTATCGCAATTTTATTTATTGTTATTTTATTTATCGTCATTTATTTATTTTACGCACTTTAATTATTGTCATTTATCTTTACGCTTAAAAATATAAAATCGACAAACCGGTCATTAAACGGTAAAAACCCCCCCTTTTATAATAATATTACTACTTATATATATATATATATATATTTATATAAATATAGTTTTATAAAAATATAGTACGTAATCACTAGCTCCCTGTGGAACGAACCGGACTTACTAAAAACTACACTACTCTACGATTAGGTACACTGCCTATAGTGTTGTAGCAAGGTTTAGGTATATCCCATCCGTAAATTAATAAAACTTGTGTCATATTTTGTAGTATTTCCTAGTAAAAATAATACTATTTCGTACCCTCACGCTACATCACCAAGTTTTTGGCGCCGCTGCCGGGGAGCGCTAAAACGCTATATTTTTAATTATAATAATATTGAAATAAAATATAATAATATAATAATATTGAAATAGAATATAATAATATAATAATATTGAAATAGAATATAATAATATAATAATATTTTAGAATCAAAATTTGATACGTAAAGTTTTAAAAAGTCATATTTATTAAATACTTCAGGGGTATATTATGTAACTTGTAATTAATAATTTCTATCATATCGCTTTCATGTGAATAGTAAATTAATTAATTTCTTTTCATTTACTATTCATGAATAGTAAATGAATTAAAAAAAAAGTTTTGAAAAAAAATAATAATTATAAAAAAATTATTAATTTGTAAAAAAAAATCGTTTTAAAAAAAAAAACAAAAACGTAAAAAAAAAAATTATTAAAAAAAAATATATTTTTTTTAAGATTTTGTCTATAAAAAAAAATGTTTTTTTTAGTTTTATTACCTTTAGATTTTTAGACTATAGTCGCAACTTTTAGTATTAAGTTTAGTTTTGCCATAGTTATTTTTACTTCTAGAATTTTTAGGCTTTGCCGTAAAATCCCTTAAGTGCTTATTCCTTAGACTAAGTTTTAGGTGCTTTAGAATTTTACGACGCCGTATTTCGCACTACTTTCTTATTTTTATTTTTCGACGCCTATTTTTCGATCTTTTTATTTTTCAACATTTTTCGACGCGCAATCTATTTCTTCCTTATTTCTCGATACTCTAGTTTTTAGGACTTAGAATTTTCTATACTTCTTATCTAAATCTTAAAATGGAAAGAAAAATTATTTAAGCGGTTAAATTAATAGACGTTGACATTTTTCTGGTTCGTAGTAATAGTTGGATTTGTTAGTGGCTAGTTGTGGGCTTCCGATTTAAAGGGTCCTGGCTACCTGCTACATCTTTTGGCTATTCGAAACGTGGGCAAAATCAGAAAAGTCTATTAATTGGACAACTTATATAAGTTTTTCTTATTTTTATAACTAATAGGATATTCTGTGAATGCACCGAGCAAAACGTTCACCACCTTTCATACTTTCACCACCTGTAACTCGATCAAGACATCTAGCAAATATTGTCGCCGTTGATTTTTCTTTAGAATCGTCATCTAGTCGAACAAGAACTCCAACTCAAATTTCCGATAATCCATCTTTTGAACCCGACTTCACAATTAAGAACCCGGAGCATATTCAAGGACAATTCCAAGATCTTGAACCACTAATTATTCCTCCTGAGCCACAAACCATTAAATCAGAATCCTCTAGTGATTCGTATTCAACAAATTCAATTATGGAAGTAACGGAACCTCTAAGTATGGAAGATCGAATGAGAGCCACACGCACGGGCCAAGGTCACGCCATTATTAAGCCAGAAGTTAATGCGCCAGATTATGAAATCAAAGGACAAATTCTACACATGGTAACTAACCAATGCCAATTCAGTGGTGCACCGAATGAAGATCCTAACGAACACCTTCGTACGTTTAAAAGAATTTGTACACTATTCAAAATCCGAGAAGTGGAAGATGAGCAGATCTATCTCATGTTGTTTCCCTGGACTTTAAAGGGAGAAGCCAAAGATTGGTTAGAATCGTTACCTGAAGGGGCGATTGACACATGGGATGTTTTAGTTGAAAAATTTCTTAAACAATTCTTTCCGGCATCTAAAGCCGTGAGACTTCAAGGAGAAATTGTTACGTTCGCGCAAAAGCCAAATGAAACATTATATGAGGCGTGGACAAGATTCGGAAGGATGTTGAGAGGATGTCCTCAACACGGTTTAGACACTTACCAAATAGTACAAATATTCTACCAAGGTGTCAACGTTGCTACACGAAAAGACATCGACATAACAGCTGGTGGTTCCATTATGAAGAAAACCGCAACTGAAGCTTACAAAATTATTGATAACACAGCCTCCTACTCGCATGAGTGGCACCAAGAAAAAGATATTTTCCGTTCATCTAAAGTGGCTAGAGCCGATTCTAGCCATGACTTTGATTCCGTTTCAGCAAAAATAGATGCTTTCGAAAGACGAATGGAAAAGATGAATAAAGATATTCACGCAATACGAATCAGTTGTGAGCTATGCGGTGGACCACACTTATTGAAAGATTGTCACATTGAACCAACATTGGAACAACGAGAGAATGTTTCCTATATGAACCAAAGGCCTGGAAATAATTATCAAAATAATTATCAACCGCCAAAGCTAAACTTCAATCGAAATCAAAACATTCTTTACAATCCAAAAGGACCCGAAAATAACTGGTATAACCAACAAGGTCCGAATAACCAACCAACTCAAAACAACACTTTCAATCAACAAAGACCTGGCTTATATAAACCACAACAACAAACCGAAGAGAAAAAGTCAAATATGGAAGACGTGGTATTCAAGCTAGTTGAATCTCAAACACAATTTATTGAAACTCAAACCCAAACGAACGAGAGATTTGATCAGTCATTAAGAACTCAACAAGCTTCCATTTTGAATCTAGAAAAACACGTAGGTACTCTTGCTAGCATGATGAGTGAGAGGGAACAAGGAAAGCTACCGAGTAATACTGAAGTAAATCCTCGGAATGAGAATGTTAATATGGTTTCAACGAATTCTGAAAAACCAGCACCAGAAGATGGGAAGGTTTTAGATGAGAGTAACAATGAAGAAGTTACACCACCACCACCCGAGTATGTAAAGCCAGTGGTGGCACCATACAAACCACCCATCCCGTTTCCAAGAAAAGGAGTTGAGTATGAGCAAGTGATAGGTAATAAAGATTGTGATACCTCTGGAAAGAAGAAGAAGAAGAAAAAGAATAAGAAAGTGCAAGAAACAAAAGCCGTAAATATAAACCCGGTGAAGACAGTTCCACCAAAGCCTCCACCTAGGGTAGGTGATCCGGGTGAATTTATTGTTCCTTGTCTACTTAGTGATTGTGTCATGTATGATGCACTAGCAGATTTAGGTGCAAGTGTAAGTGTTATGCCTCTTTCCTTATATAAGAGATTAGGTGTAGGTAAGTTAAGTCCAACGGATATGAGTGTTCGACTCTTTGATCAAACCATTAAGCACCCAGTTGGAATTGCTGACAACCTACCCGTTCAAGTAGGCAATTTAACCTTTCTAGTCGAATTTATTGTCATTGACATAGAAGAGGACCCAAACATTCCTCTAATTTTAGGTCGGCCATTCTTAGCGTCCACCAAGGCGTTATTTGATGTAGGAAATGGAAGAATGACACTTAAAAGTGGTGACAAATCGATCACCTTTATGATTCGAAAGTCTAAATCTCCACCAGCCAAAACCGTTGAACCAGTAAAAACAATTGGTAAGAACCATGTGCTTTTACCAACTCCAACGGTAATACTTAGCAATAATGAAACGCCTAAGTGTGGGGAAAATGAAGTAACACCTAATGATGACATGATAACAAAGAACCCCGTTGTTGATACGAAATTAAATGATCCCGTTATTAATAGTTCAATGAAGAAACTTATTAAACGGATTCGTGATGCTAGAACCAAGGGGAACTTTAAGTTATGTAACCGGTTAGTATCCAATCTATCACCTAAAGAAAAGGAGAAACTAGTTGAAATTGTGGATATTACACAGGAATCCGACCAATGGCTTAAAGAAAAAGTCACGGATATGCAAGTTGATTATGGACCAAGAGAAATTAACGATGAAGTTAATCACAATTTTGACACCACGGCTACCTAAGTGTGGGGAGATTCAAATGTTCTAAAAAGAAAATGCTATCTAGAGTTAGTTGTTCTGTTCTCGTGTAGTTCCGAGAATGGAACCCGATTGGTCTTTTCCGCTAGCAGACACTAAAGAACTAGTTTTCTCCCTCCATTCTGAATTTTTGTTTTGTAGGTTTTTTTATGAAATTAATATGCATTTTAATTTAAGTTTTTAAAAACAAAATTTACTTTAATTCATTAAGTTTAAAAAATGATTTCTAAAATTCGTCGTGAGTTAAAGACTAGGTCGTTGAGCCGAAATTGCTTTACCCGAGGGCGGGGCGACAAATTTTGTTATCATTTAATTTTATTGATCTAAAGTATGCAAAAAAAAAAAAAAATATTATATTAATTTTTGAACGTAGGGGTTATATACCAAACTTCAAAAATATGTATATATGTTTGTATTTTATGTTATGTACACAACAGGGTAAAACAGCGCACTTTCAAAGACTGTCATTAAGTTCAACAAAAAGCTACTAATTTTGATGACAAGGCGCAAAATATCAAATGTGATTTAAAATAATATGCTTACAAACTGGGTATTTTTAATCACTTTTCTACACTAATCACCCTCATGAATTTATAATTATAGTCTGATTTCATGCAAATGAGGGCATTGCATGATCTCAAGTGTGGGGAAGGGTTATAAATTCTCTCGGGTTTACACTTAGTTTATTTGCCAAATTTTGTGAAAATTTGAAAAATTTTCAATTAAATGAACTCAAAATCATGTTTATACATATTTATGAACGATGAAAACTAGGTGATAATACCGAAATTATCGTTACCTCGAAAAGGACATAAATTGAGAAACACCCTAAAACGCTTGAATTCATTTAAAATGAAATAGAAGAAAATAAAAAGGCAAAGAAAGAAACTAAGTGTGGGAAGAATGTACCAAGTTATTCAATTTAAAACATATATCACATATTTTTGTACAAGATTATTGCAGGTACTTTTGCTTTGGACGATACTAATCAGTTTTACCCGGTTTACTGTAATACATTTGAAAGAAAGATGGATCTACACGATGAATCAATTCCATCATTAAAAGGAAGTAAAGTCTTCCGAAAAAGACACGCGCTTCTTGATTTAGGTCATGAAGTTGTCGTCCAGACCAGCTGTAGGTTGATGAAAAATCTAGAAAAGTCATCACTAAAATCAGCAGGAAATCCACGGACCTCAGCATCAAACAGGGTCACCAAGTGGTCAGATTTATCCTAACCATGAGAAGGATTTATCTCGTACAATGGGGAGGCACCGTGCAAATTAGCTTGATAAGACTAATGAATCAGATCCCCAGAAAAGGATAATCTCCTTAAAGATTAAAAATCAGCTTTTAAGACTGATAATACTCAATCCTAGAGATTGACCTTAAAGATTGAGAATTCAAACTCATGGAATTCGATGATATCTAAACTCGAGCATGAACGAGAAAATATTTTGATCAAAAATACAAACCGATTTGTTTTCTGAAAAACCATTTTCAATGCGTTCATTACCATTGAACGTAAAATCCTAAGAAATTCACCTGGAATTCATTAGGTCACCTGAACCAAATCGGGTGTCAACCGTAAGAACGGTGGTTGCATAGCATGGTCGGAGACAGGACCTTGTGCCAGACCGAAAAATTATAGGATGATCTTTACTATCGCTCCTACCAAGGATAGTTCTAGCATCCGACACGTTAATAAGACCATAATCATCTGCATGTCACGGGACATTGCCTTAACAGTTTCTTGTTCATCGCTTTCCTTTACAACCGGACGGTAGTTTACCGAAAGGTAATATACGGAACAAGTAAACTGGATGTGTGCTTTCCGATACCGGGATAGCAGTGGATTACACGAACCTAAAAGTTTTAGCCAAAATATTAATCCACAAATATATTTTGCAACACCGATGATGGATCAAATCAGAAAACTTATCTAGGGTAAAAGCTAGAATGAATTTTCAAAAGATCAAATGTTTTCATAAAGATCCAATTTCCTTAATGGATCTAAATTTTTATAGTCATGTGGGACTGTAAACCATATCGTTACTACCATTGTTTATACCGCCATATCAAAATCACTGATGTACAAAGTGTGAAGAATAAAGAAGTGATTCTAGTATTTCAAGACTATATTGCTTGAGGACAAGCAACGCTCAAGTGTGGAGATATTGATAAGGCTAAAAAGGAACATATATTTCATAGCATTATCCCCCAAGAAAGACAAGATTTTAGTTGCAATTGTTCCATTTTCAAGTGATATTCGTTTATATTAAATAAGTGCGAAGACAAAAGGCAGATTTGACAAATTGAAGACAAAAAGGTCCAAAAAGCTCAAAAGTACAAGATACAATTAAAAAGGTTCAAATTATTGATGAAGAACGTCTAAAAATGACAAGAGTACAAGTTACAAAACGCAAAGTACACGATATAAAATAGTACGCAAGGACGTTCGAAAATCCGGAACCGGGACATGAGTCAACTCTCAACGCTCGACGCAACGGTGTAAAAATTACGAGTCAACTATGCACAAGAATAAAATATAATATTTAAATAATTCATAATAAGAGTAATATTAAATAATAAAAAGTTGTTAATTTAGCATAGTTCAGGGGTCGTAAATGAAAATTCAATTTCATATTTTGCCTATAAAAGGCGATGATTATCGATCAATTTAAAAGCATCCCTTTTTCTATCCTAAAAATCTATTATCAATATCAATATCTAAAAATCTCTATCATAATGTTAATGTAATAAGATATAACAATAATCTTAATTTTAATTTTAAATTATGATAATAATAAGATTTATGATAGAGATCGTTTGAGTGTGTAAGTCGAAATTCTGTCCGTGTAACGCTACGCTATTTTTAATCATTGTAAGTTATGTTCAACCTTTTTATATTAATGTCTCGTAGCTAAGTTATTATTATGCTTATTTAAAAAGAAGTAATCATGATGTTGGGCTAATTACTAAAATTGGGTAATTGGGCTTTGTACCATAATTAAGGTTTGGGCAAGAGACCGACACTTGTGGAAATTGAACTATTGACTATTAATAGATGGGGGGTATTGTCTAATTGAGTGACAACTCATTGGAGTCTGTCGAACCTATCTTCAAATTAATTATCCTAATAATTAATAATGATTATGGTTGTCCTATTTAGTGACGTTCATATGGAATCTATTATAATCATTTAATTAATTATTCGGGTTGGGTAATTGATTATTCAAACTGATCAAGTGGGTAAATTAATATTCATATCTAATCAAAACAGGGGTAGATTACATACAGTGATAACTGGTGTAATTGTTGACAGAAGTGATAACTGCGTCACAGTTTAAATCCTTAATTAGTTGGAATATTTGACTTCGGGTATAAGGGTAATTTGACGAGGACACTCGCACTTTATATTTATGACCGATGGACTATTATGGATAAAAATCAGATAGGTATCAAATAAACCATGACAAAGGACAATTAACCCGAGTAACAATTAATTAAAATCAAAACGTCAAACATCATGATTACGGAAGTTTAAATAAGCATAATCCTTTTATTTCATATTCTATCGCAATTTTATTTATTGTTATTTTATTTATCGTCATTTATTTATTTTACGCACTTTAATTATTGTCATTTATCTTTACGCTTAAAAATATAAAATTGACAAACCGGTCATTAAACGGTAAAAACCCCCCCTTTTATAATAATATTACTACTTATATATATATATATTTATATAAATATAGTTTTATAAAAATATAGTACGTAATCACTAGCTCCCTGTGGAACGAACCGGACTTATTAAAAACTACACTACTCTACGATTAGGTACACTGCCTATAGTGTTGTAGCAAGGTTTAGGTATATCCCATCCGTAAATTAATAAAACTTGTGTCATATTTTGTAGTATTTCCTAGTAAAAATAATACTATTTCGTACCCTCACGCTACATCACCATATGTCCTTACTTTCTAATGTCAAATCAGTAAATGGAGGATCTGTTTCTTTTGCAGGAGATGAAGGAGGTTTTATTACAGCTTAGGGTGTGATTGCTAATGCTAATGTTAGTTTTGATAAAGTGAATTTTGTGAAGCAGATGTCAAATAATCTGCTGTCAGTTTCGCAAGTAGCAGATAAAAAGCATAAGGTTGCTTTTGATGATCAAAGATGCTATATTTTGAAGAAAGAGTATGTAATACCGGAAGAGATGATTCTTATGACAGCTCCCAGAAATAAATATTTGTATATTTTGGATATGTCAACAGCCCATGTTAAAGCTGCAACAGGTCATCAAGCTTTCATATCCAAAGCTACAGAACAAGAATCAATTTCATGGCACAAGCGTATGGGTCATTTGAGCTTGAGAAAGATGAAAAATCTTGTTCATAATAATATGATTGAGGGAGTAAATGTTAAGAGTTTTCAAATTCCTGAAGGATGTCTTCCGTGTAAGAAAGGGAAACAGACTAAAAAGTCACATGCAACAAAGAAACATCATTCAATTGTTGTTCCTCTAGAGTTGTTACATATGGATCTTTTTGGTCCGATTAATCGAACAAGAATCTCTGGAGATTCATATTGTTTGGTAGTGACTGATGAATACTCACGATACTCTTGGGTAGTGATGTTAAAAAAGAAGTCTGACACGTTTGACAATATAAAGTTGTTGTTTTTGAAGCTGGAATCTTTGTACAAGTTAAAGGTTAGGAAGACTCGAACAGATAATGGTACTGAATTCAAGAATCGGCAGATGGAGAGTTTCTGCAATGAGAAAGGCATTCAACAACAGTTCAGTCCAGCTTATACTCCGCAATCAAATGGTGTTGCTGAAAGACGTAACAGAACGTTAATAGAAACTGCGAGAACTATGTTAGCCGACTCAAGTTTACCGGTTAACTTCTGGAGTGAAGCTGTGGCTACAGCATGTTATACAATGAACCGATTGTTAGTAGTCAAGAGACATGGAAAAACTTGCTATGAATTGCTACATAAAAGGAAGCCTAACATTAAACATTTCGAACCCTTTGGTGCACCGTGTTCAATCATGATACGAGATACTGGAGGAAAATTTAATCCTAAGGCTGTTCCTGGTATATTTCTTGGTTATGGGAATCCAAACAAAAGAGTTTTCAACACTGTATCTAAACGTGTTGAAGAACATTTCGAAGTAGATGTTCAAAGAAATGCTTCTATTCCTGCTGGGAAAGGTTTTTCATGGCAGTTTGATTATGAAAATTTGTTTGATTCTTTTGGTCTTCCGTCTGTTGCTACTGATGATGAAGTTATTGCAAGATTACTGAATGAAATGCAGACGTCTCCATCACAAATGGTTCCGAAATCTCAAACGGCGCCACAACATCACCAAGTGCCGCAACAACAACTTGTTCAAGATGATGAAGAATCCGGTGATTATCAAGATGATCCATCTTATGATGGATCTGATTCTGAAGAGGAGTCACAACCTATAGACAGTGGCGAAAGTGTTCATAATCTGCCACAAATTGTAGAAGTTCAGGAAGAACAACCAGAACCTGAAGGTGTTCGTAGATCATCACGAACAGTTGTCCTACCTCGACACTTAGATGATTTTATTGTTGATTCGAAAGGAGTTTCTGGAGCACCATCAAATGATGCCTCAACGTCTGAAAATCAGAAAGCTTCAACTGAGAATGTTATACAAGCTTTCTATTCTTCACTAAATAGGTCAGGCAAACTCTTCTTACATGCATATTCATGCTTTGTGTGTCAAATTGAACCAAATTCTGTTGAGGAAGCTCTTCTTTATGATGATTGGGTAAATGCCATGCAAGAAGAGCTTTTGCAATTCAAGAATTTAGGAGTATGGAAACTAGTGACTCCGCCTCATGGTTGCAAACCTTATGGGCTTCGATGGGTATGGAAGAATAAAAAAGACGAGCAAGGTATTGTAATTCGAAATAAAGCTAGATTGGTTGTGAAGGGATATCAGCAGATCCCTGATATAGATTATGATGAAGTATTTGCACCAGTGGCTAGACTTGAAGCAATTCGAATATTTTTGGCATTCGCATCTTTTAAAGGCTTCAAGGTCTATCAAATGGATGTCAAAAGCGCCTTTTTGTACGGGACTCTCAATGAGACCGTGTTTGTTAAGCAACCACCGGGTTTTACAGATCCACACTCTCCAGAAAAGGTATATCGTCTAGAAAAAGCACTGTATGGGCTTCATCAAGCTCCAAGAGCGTGGTATGGTACGTTGTCCAACTATATGATTGATAATGGTTTCAGAAGAGGTGTCATCGATCAGACACTTTTCATCAAAGAAAAGGGCAAGCATATAATGCTAGTACAGGTGTAAGTGGATGATATTATCTTTGGATCTACAGATAAGACGATGGTGGATGATTTTGAGGAGGTAATGCAGAAACGGTTCAAGATGAGTTCAATGGGAACTATCAAATTCTTCCTTGGTATTCAGGTTGTACAAACAAATCAGGGTATCTTTTTACATCAGACAAAATATGTATCAGATATTCTGAAAAGATTCAAAATGGAAGATGAACGTCCTGCAAGGACGCCGCTATCGGTGAATCACGGGATTACACCGGATAAGGAAGGTGATAAGGTTGATCAAACCTTATATAGAGCCATCATTGGTTCGTTGATGTATCTAACAGCGTCTCGCCCTGATATCATGTTCGCAGTTTGTTTATGTGCTCGCTATCAAGCAAATCCGAATGTACATCATTTGCTTGTGGTGAAAAAGATTATGCGTTATTTAAAGCAAACTCCGAATTTGGGCCTATGGTATCCCTGTGATAATGATTTTGTACTGACGGCTTATAGTGATTCCGACTATGGTGGATGCAAGAAAGATTTTAAGTCAACATCAGGAGGTTGTCAATTCCTTGGAATCAGACTAGTTACATGGCAGTGCAAGAAGCAGATAGCAGTGGCCTTGTCCACTTGTGAAGCTGAATACATTGCTGCAGCAAGCTGTGCATCTCAGGTTGTGTGGATACAACAGCAGCTTCGTGACTACGGTTTGCATATTTCTAACACTCCTATTTTTGTTGATAATACTGCTGCCATAGCTGTTACGAAAAATCCTGTGAATCACTCTAAGACCAAACACATAGGGATTAAATATCATTTTATTCGAGACTGTTATGAGAAAAGGCTAATTGATGTTATCCAAATTGGCACAACTACGCAAAGGGCTGATCTTTTCACAAAAGCTTTTGATAAACCGCGTTTTGATTTCTTGTTAACTGAGTTAAGTGTCAAAATATTGTCAGATGTCGTTCCTGACGAAGAGACCAACGAGTAACTTCATTTTATGTGTTCTGCTTGCATAGCTGTATATACTGTGTGGTTATATTTCTTTTCTTTCTGATTGTTTCTGTGTGTTTAAAATCCAAAAACCAAAAAGATTTTAGATTTTTAGTATTTTAGGGGGAGTAATGGATGCAACATCAGATTTTCAGAAAAAAAAAAAAAAAAAACGAGTTTGATCTATATAAAAATGGGATACGGACTTAATCATAGAATGAGATGATCATTATCACAATCATGTAAATATCTTGATAAGGAACTCATGGAAAGGTTTACAGCGGTTGAGGGTAGTCACTTAATTACCACAGGTGCATACTTTAAAGAAAATTGTTGAGGAAATCAACAAAAGGTGAGGGTATCCTCTATCATGACGTATAATCTAGAAACACATGATGTAGAATATCCCCAAGCAAATTCCAAATTGCTGCACCATTGAGTCTCACGACTAATTGGGATATTCAAGCGATCAATAAGCGTTGAAAATGTTCTAATTGACTATGCATACCGACTTCTATCAAACTTTAATTCTTAAATCGTACCTAAACTCCAAAATAGTTAGTTTATCTCAATAAGAGTGCCTTTCCTGTGAACGGGTTGAAAAGTGTGGTTATATATTACAGACAGTCCATGAATGAATGATTTAAGTTAATTGATACATAAATGAAGAAAAGAGATCTTCATCGCAAGGAAGTCAATTCGAGAACTAAATCAAAGTCAAGACTGCAATGTGTTGTTTAAAAAAAAATGGCACATTGCATATCAAGTTATTATATCATGAAAACAAAAGTGAAATCATGGAAGACGAAAATATCAAGGTCAAGATAATGATGAAATCGAGAAGAGAAGTCTTTGCAAGAATACAAATGAGTGTGAAGATTACCAAGAAGAACTTAAATCATTCATACTTCAACAAAACCATTCTATTGGACTTATTATGATTGTCTGTGATATGGGACTGTACCCATTAAGGCCTAGACAGCGAAAGATATTTTCAGAGAGATATTCTGAATACTTACTTATTAAGAAAGCTACGTCTTTCATTCCGTTTCCTCCAATAACTTTAATAATAAAGAAGGAATGAGATTGATAGCAGTTGGTTGATTGCACGATTGATAGAATATTGAATATATATGAGATCCATCAGAATCATATGAATTGAAAAGTATACGTTACGATAGAAGCTAATGGCTGACAGGGATATTCCAAAATTACTATGAGAATCTTCCTGTTCAATTAGACCTATCGTATGTGCTTGTGGTAACGGAAAGCGTCAATAGATTTGTGCTCAATTGACTACCTAATAAATCGTGCGATCTCAAATGATGTCTAAGTCAATGATTGAATCTAACATAGCAATATGTTAATGTAATTAATTAACTTGATCATCAAAATGTCTAAGAGGAAAGTCTGTAAATGTTTAATGAATCTAGAAACCATGTTAAAATCTTTTCTCTGTTATTGTTTGCTTTTACTTGTGAAATTTTGTGTACATACTGTTGCCTGAATGTTAATTGAACATGTATACATTTTGATAATTTAGCTTCTTTAGGTTTATGACTTACAGAAACTGCTTCCTGTAAATAACATGTTTTATGCCATACAATCTTGGATCTTTCTTAACCTTGATCATTGACTTTCTGACATGAATTGTACTTCATTTGCATTGTTATTGTGAAATGTTTTAAAATCCTAAAAACTACAAAAAGATTTTTTAGTGTGTTGATATTTATTTTGAAAAATACAAAAACATTTTATTTGTTTGCTTATGTGAATATGTGTATATTTCGTTGAAGTTACAAATAGTGTCTCGACGTCAAAAAGAAACGAACTACACATCTCAAATCATAAACTTGTTAAAGTCTTCAAAACGAAAATATTTTGCGTGTAAAATCAGCCAGTGGATGTGAATAGATGGAATTATCGGGGGTTATGTATCGAAAAATAATTTTTAAATTAGGAGGAGACAGTCGACCGATTTGTAATATAAGTCGGTCGACATTGAACAAAAATCGACCGACTTACTTGCTTGTTACATATGTCGGACGTTTGTTACATATGTCGGTCGTTTGTCACGTGTATCGACCGATTGTCACATATGTCAGTCGACATAATCACTTAGTCGACCGATTGTCGAGCTGGGTATAAAAGGCCCTCAGACGGCCGATGTTCTTTATTTCGTGCGATTGTGTTGATTTACCAAAACATTCAAATTTTGTAAGAAGGAGTTTTTGATCGTGTTTTTCTTATACAACTTTGTTTCGTGATTCCAGCGCCGTAATCCAATCGAGGTAACTCCTTCAAAATCGAAAGTTATTGAGGTTTCTTGCTTATTTTTCTTTTTTGATTCGTTTTGTGTTGTTTAGGACTTGTTAATGTTAATTGTTGGTTAGATAATGTAAATCGGCCTCCTCTGTACTTGTATTAGTCATTGATTGAGACAAAACCACATTAAATCAACGAATTTGTGTTCCGATCTGTGTTTTGTTTCGTCGTTCAGTCGACCGATTGACCTCCTAAGTCGACCGACTTACCTTATGTCGGGCGACTTTATAAGTCGATCGACTTGTATAAATGTCGGTCGATTGTCCTTGAAAATCGACCGAATTACATAGTATGTCGACCGATTGTTGTTTCCTGTATTTTTTTTATGGTTTTCGATTTAACGCTTTTCGATTATTGTTTATATGTTTGTATGGCAGAATAAATGGCTCAACTAGGTAGTCCAGTGAACGAAGACGTACATGAAGAAGAGGTGATTCTGTCCAAGAATCTTCCAGGCCTGACGGCAAGCGAAAATGCCAATCTAGAGGCATGTCTAAACGAGGAAGGACCTGAAGCAAAGGAAGGCTTCGTTGATATTATCAAATTCTTGAAATGGTCCAGGATTCATACTGCAATAACTCTAGAATGCAAGGCATACTACTCACACCAACGAGACTTCTGGAACAATGCTTCTATCGTCACTGAACAAGGAAGAAAGGTGATACGAAGCAGCGTTGGTGGTACAATTGTAAAGATCTCGGCACAGACAGTTCGTGAAGACTTAGGTTTTCCAGATAATGATTCTATGCCAGTCACACTGAATAGAACTAAGGTCCGAAGGTGTCTAGTAAGATGTGGATACTCTGGTGATCCAATGAAAGGAGCTGTTAAGAGAACTCGATTCTGTCATCAATACAAATACCTAACTTTGGTGTTGTTGAGATGCATGAGTCCAATGGTAGGCGGTTTTGATGAGCTGAATGAGACTTATAGCTCAATGTTTGCAGCACTAGTTCTTCATGCGGACTTCAACTTCTCCGAAGTAATTTTCAGAAGCATGTTGGTGAACGTGAAAAAGAAGAGCCACTTAATGTTTCCTAGGTTCTTGCAGGTGATGATTGAAAAGCAAGTGCAAGGTTTGAATAAGGTTTGGGAGGATGAGATTAAGCTGAATCATCTGAACGATTTGACTTTCAATCGAGTCAAGCAAAAGAGAGGTCCGGATGAACCATTCAAGAGATTGGTTGGCCACCTCGTAAATGAAAACTATGTATGTCCACCAGGTGCTGCCTGTCGTCATGAGAACAGTACGTCTGGTAATGAAGATGATATCGTCGCAGTTGGTGAAGACGATCAAGAGGTTAATCATCCACCGCCAGTTGTTCCAATTGAACAGATACTGGTTGATGAAGACGATGAAGGAGATGACCTTGACCCTGATCAATTCGAGCTGAGAAAGCGAAAACAATCTGAGGGTCCTTCGGTTACAACAAAGCCGAAGCAGAGGCGCATAAGATTCATTAAGAAGGCAAAAAGGACTGAGTCGTCCTCCGCTACTGAACAGCGACAATCACAGCAATCACAACCACAACGATAACCTTCAGCTGCTGCTACTCAAGAAACGCGTGCTGAAACTGATACAGGAGTTCATGTTGCTGCATCCACGACTGCTATTACACAAGATGCTGCGGTTTCTATATTAAGTGAGAAGGTTGTCAATATGGCTTCTGAATTTGAAAAGTTTAAAGAAAAAGCTGATGAACGAGAGAGAAGAAAGGATGCTGAGATTGCCAAACTGACCAAGCAGGTTGAAGATCAACAGGTTGAATTGAAGAAGTTACAAACTAAGTTTGATGCTCAGAATTTGCTGATTGTAAAGGCTGAGACTACAGCGAACAAGGCACTTTCGAAGGTGCTTGAGTGGGAAAATAATTTCGATATTGAGGCTGTTGATCTCGAGGAGGATATAGACTTTGGTAATTTTAACGATCAAGGCGAGGATGAGCTAGGTTTGGATATTGCTAAAGGCACAAGCGAGAACCCACTGTCAGTAATTCCTATAAATATTGATTATTCTTTACGTGATTTTTTGGCAAAGCAGGATCGTCTGAATCACTCAGTTGTATTTGATGATTTAGAAGAAGGGGAGATCCCGCCGGATCTAAGCGCTGAGGAGCAGGCAGAGCTAGTGCGTTAAGAGCAACAAGCAAGTACTTTAGCTGACGCAACTGCTAGCTCATCTTTTGAGAATCGTTACGATTCTAGTGATGATTTTGAGGAAATTGTCGTAAGTAATGAAAACGACAAAGATTTTGATGAAGTAATTATTGAAGATGAACCAATAGGTGATTTTCCGGAGTACGAATGTAATAACGATAAAGATCTACCTACATTTCAAGACTACTTCAAAATGAATGAAGAGCTTCTAAACCGTAAATGCGAAGAAAAAGAAAAGACCGAAGATTTGCCTCCAGGGTTTTTACCGGTCAAGATAAATAAAGAAAAGATAGAAGTTCTAGAAGCTGAGTGGAAGATCCTATTGAGGATCAGAAAATATTGTGAGAAGCCAGCGCCGGAACCTGAATGGATGAATTACATTAATAGACCGGCGAATCTTTTGGCTAAAGGAAAAATAATTGCGTGGGCCTACATTAAAGAGTTGAATATATACGCAATAAAGAAGGAGTACGGAGTGGATTACATCAAACATGGATACGAGTTCACGTCTCTACCGTACTTTGAATTTATGCAAGTGGCTAGGCTCAAAATGTTATATAGGGATTATGACGGAATTCCTAATATTGTCTACAAGAAGATAAGACACTCGTACTTGTCAAAGAACTTTGAGGGATTCAGCCCTCAATTTCCCACGATCACTTATCGAACAAACAAGAAAACGGGCGAACGAAGAAAGATTGTCAAATACAAGCCAGTAAATTATATGAGAAAGGTTCCTGTGATGAAAATGCCGTAGAACTTTAGCCCACGTTTTCGCTGGTGGTACTACGATGAACGCTCAGAGGAGGCAGTCATCGTTTTGGACAAATTGAAGGAAGATGAGACAGACTCGATACGGGTTTTAGATCCCGTTTGGTTGAGAAATTGCTGTGAAGCTGACATCTTCACATTGTACTACAATCGGATGCTGTACAGGCCAGAAAATAGAGTTCAAGCACAACAGTACATTCGTGTTGCAAAGGTTTGCTATTTGAATAATATGGTTACAGATCCGTACAGAGATTGAAGCAGATCGAAGACTTATGAGGAACTAGGTCTTAGGGGGAGATTGTTAGTGCATATTTTGTAATCCCTAGTTCCATGAACTTTAACGTTTTATTCGATCATGTTGTAACCTGTAATATTGTTAAACGTTGATTGTCGATGTGTTATTTTATATTTGTAAACGTTTAAATATGATTTGTAATATTATTCGACAATCGGCCGACTGACATGGTCAGTCGACCGACTGTCATTCACTGTCGACCGACATAGGAACTGAGGTATTTAAGCCTAATTAATCTTCATTAATTTGGTTAACAACTCAGCACAACATACACACACGAAAACACTTCTTGGTCGAGTCTCTCTCAATCTTCATGTCCAAATACCACAGAATGTCAGTCTAGGCTTCGTGTTTATCAAGATCTAGTCTTGGTTTGACTTGTACGAACCTGAAAACCCATAGATATTCGTTTAAGCTCTTTCTATTGTTATTCCGCCTCTAGATCGTGTTAGGTTGATTCTAAGATCCTCTCTCAGCGTCTACAAAGTGGTATCAGAGCTTTGGCTTGCTGAATCAATTGTTTTAAACGAGTTCTTGGTATATTTTTGGCTCAAAAAATTGGTTTTGGATTGAATTTTGTATACTTTTACGTTAAACCTTTGGTTTTGATTCTGGCTCTGAAAGAAAGTACAGTCGACCGACTTAGGAGACAATCGACCGATTTTCGTGTATTTCGACCGATTGTCGTTAGTTCGACCGATTGTCTTTAAACCGACCGACATACGATAAACCGACCGACTTAAGTTGTAAACCGACCGACTTAAGTACTAAACCGACCGATTGAAAAAGTACTACCATTTGCCTAAATGTAAAAAGAACTTCGACCAAGTAATCATTGACAGTCGACCGACTGTAGTTGTTCATCGACCGACTGTATCTATTCATCGACCGACTGTCACCAACAGTCGACCGACTTAGGATCAGATTTAACCTTAATCAAAATTTAAAATGTCTGATCAGGCAATGGCAATTACTTCCGGTGTTCAAAACATTTTACTATCTGATAGTGAATCATGCAGTGCCAATCGTGCTCCTAGACTTGATAATACAAATGATTATATTAGATGGAGGGCTAGGTTCATGAATTACATTAGAGGCCTTGATCCTAGAATGTGGGATTTGATACAACATGAATATAAAGAGCCTTTAGGTACTGATGGTAATAGTAAAAAGTATGAAGATTATAGCGTGACAGAAAAAGAAACATATGCCTTAGAATGTAGATGTTATGCTCAATTGACCCATGGTTTAGACGGTGATATTTATCATCAATATCAAATGCACTTAACTTCATATTCTCTTTGGAATGCTATTAAGATAGGTGTTGAAGGAAATAAGGCGTATCGTGAAAAGAAAGCTAAAGTAATCAAAAGTGAATGGAAAAGGTTTGCTGCTCTAAGTCATGAAACGTTAGAAGAGACAATCATTCGTTATCGTCATCTTGTCTCTGAATTGGGTAACTTAGGTGTAGAAGTTACAGAACAGAAAGCTATCAAACAATTAACAGATGGTTTACCACACAAGTGGGATGCGTTTATTGAACAGATAGAAGACAGAGCTTCGTCTACTGGTGAATCACTGACCCTAGATAAATTCACATCAAAATTGATGGTAAAGGACTTGGATATGGAAACCAAGAAGAAACGTCTTGAGGGTCAACAGAGTCCTATAATTTACAAAGCTGGTACTTCTGGATTGAGCAATGTTCATGCTCCCTTACAAACAGCGTTTGTTTCTAATGATAGTGCTGTAAATAGATCACAACCTGCTCAAAATGTGATGTTTCCAACCCAAGTAAATAAGCCTAGTAGTACAAATCAGTCCACCATTAGACAGGAGCCAAAAACTGTAGTTCTTAACACTGAGAATTTAAGAACTAGGCCCCTTTCGGTTGTAGAGGAAGATATGGCTTTAGTTGCTTTGGTAGTTAATTCTTATAATGAAATGGTTGGTGGTCAAATTGGTAATGCCCATTTAGAAGCAGAAGATTATGAGCAGATTGATGAGGATGAACTTGAAAAGATGGATATCCTCTGGGCTATGGGTAGTGTGATTAGACGAGCGAAGAAATTTCTGAAAAGGACAGGTCAACAGAGCTTAGGTGTTACTAGAGATACTAAGTTAGGTTTTGATATGTCAAAAGTGAGATGTTTTAATTGCAATGAGTTAGGACACTTCAAAAGAACATGTACCAGGCCACAGAAAACTGGTTTTCACAACCCATTTCACAATCAGTATAATAAGACAAAGGTTAATGTGCCAGTTGAAACAACGAGCGGTGATACTATCAGAAATGATAAAGCAAAAGGCTTAATTGCAACATATTCAGACGAAGGTTGTGATTGGACAGTATTTGCTGATGATGAAAATCATGCTAACGTTGTTAGAATGCCTAAGACTGAAGAAGAAACTGAAAGTGAGAAACAAGAAAGGGAGAAAGCTGGTTGTGTTGGTACTGCGAATGAATGCATGTGTTACATCTGCAAGATGGAAGCAAGAATTGAGCGAACTTATGCAATGATCAGATATGTTAGAAGAGGTGTTCTTAATAAGAGAGTGTATGAGAAGTTCAAATACGCAATGCACAATGATGGAGATGTATGGATGGATTACAGTAGTTCGTCTTCATCAGATGGAGAAACTATTGTAATAGATGATGTCAAGATTTCAGTTGAGTTGAATAATTCTGACTGTTCCAGTTCTAGTTCAGAATCTGAACCTGAATCAGAGACTGAAGAAAAGCAGTATGCGTTCATGGCAAACACATCAAGTGACTCTAAGGTACAAACTGAATTTCCTTTGGTATGTAACGATTGTGCTGATCATAAGTTAGAAATTGCTAAACTTGAATCCATAGTTTCTAAACTGAATGATATCCCCTTAGGATGTATATACTGTCCCGAAGTAAAACAGGAACTTAGGATTGTTAAAGCAGCTTATCTTGAGGTAAAAGGCCTATACGAGACTAATTTAACTCAGTTTAACAATAAAAAGGAATTCAGGGAGACAATCAAAACTCTAGAAAATCAAGTTCATGATTTAAGAGCTACAATTTCAGGTGACCAAAAGGCCATAATGATGTACTTAAATCAACTTGAATGTGCTAAGAGAGAAAAGGAAGAGTTTAAGATTAAGTATGAGTCAGAAAAGGCTAGAAATGACACTTGGCAGCGAATGTCATATGTCATTGACTATACTGTCTATAACAAGAATGATGGTAAAAAGGGTTTAGGTTATAAAGAGTGTCCTCCTCCTCTTAGGAATGAGTACATTAATAAACCTTCTGATTCTTGCCTTAGTGAAATCCTAAGTGTTAAGCCTGTAGAGAATGAAAAATCAGACAGCACTAAGCCGATTGTTGAAGACTTAGCTGAGGACAGTAAATCTGATTCAGAGTATGAAAAAGTTTCAGAGTTTGTGACACCAAAATCCAAACCAATTACTATCCTGAAAAATCCATTGAATGCTAGTAAGGCTAGTGAAAGCGGACAACCCACACCTAGAAAACAAGTAAACTCTAGGAACGCTAATGGAAAGAAAATATTTCAGACACCTGTCAAGTATCAGCAGGGACTCAACCTAGATAAAGAATATGTTCTTACACAAGCACCTGAAGAACTATTTAATAAAAGGAGCCCTAATACTAACAATGTGCCTAAATATGTGCATCCTAACCGTCGACCAGGCTTGAAACATCATGTTGAGAAGCCTATGTCACCCATGAAACAGTCTTTTCCCAATAAGCATCTGAGTTCAAAAACGCATACAAAAGAAACTCAAAACTGTAATAAATGTGGGAAAAAGGGTCATTGTGCTGTTAACTGTCAACAGCGTTGGAAAACACCAAAAAGAAAATCTGACACTGAAACGAAAACTACACACTATGCTTCTAGTTCCAGTTCCATAGGTACTTCAAGTAATAGTTCAAAAGGTTTTTATAAACCAAAGTCAAATTCTATTGCTAATTCATCCATAAGGGTACAGTCAGGTGTGAATAAAATTTTTCAAACGAATGACTATTATGAGAAATCTGTTGGTAAACGTACCGTTTGGAAGCCTAAAACTGAGACAAAGGTTGTTGACAAGTCCAATGATCCATCGGGATCAAAGGGTCAATGGATGGATGTGCAAGTTATTGGTGTCGATGGGAAACCCACTGCCATTCGGGCATGGGTGTCCATCTCAAACTAACTTCTTTTCTTGTTGTGCAGGTCGCCTACGATCCGAGTAGAAATACCTGAATTGTTGATAGTGGGGTGTCCCGGCACATGACAGGAAATATGTCCTTACTTTCTAATGTCAAATCAGTAAATGGAGGATCTGTTTCTTTTGCAGGAGATGAAGGAGGTTTTATTACAGCTCAGGGTGTGATTGCTAATGCTAATGTTAGTTTTGATAAAGTGAATTTTGTGAAGCAGATGTCAAATAATCTGCTGTCAGTTTCGCAAGTAGCAGATAAAAAGCATAAGGTTGCTTTTGATGATCAAAGATGCTATATTTTGAAGAAAGAGTATGTAATACCGGAAGAGATGATTCTTATGACAGCTCCCAGAAATAAAGATTTGTATATTTTGGATATGTCAACAGCCCATGTTAAAGCTGCAACAGGTCATCAAGCTTTCATATCCAAAGCTACAGAACAAGAATCAATTTCATGGCACAAGCGTATGGGTCATTTGAGCTTGAGAAAGATGAACAATCTTGTTCATAATAATATGATTGAGGGAGTAAATGTTAAGAGTTTTCAAATTCCTGAAGGATGTCTTCCGTGTAAGAAAGGAAAACAGACTAAAAAGTCACATGCAACAAAGAAACATCATTCAATTGTTGTTCCTCTACAGTTGTTACATATGGATCTTTTTGGTCCGATTAATCGAACAAGCATCTCTGGAGATTCATATTGTTTGGTAGTGACTGATGAATACTCACGATACTCTTGGGTAGTGATGTTAAAAAAGAAGTCTGACACGTTTGACAATATAAAGTTGTTGTTTTTGAAGCTGGAATCTTTGTACAAGTTAAAGGTTAGGAAGACTCGAACAGATAATGGTACTGAATTCAAGAATCAGCAGATGGAGAGTTTCTGCAATGAGAAAGGCATTCAACAACAGTTCAGTCCAGCTTATACTCCACAATCAAATGGTGTTGCTGAAAGACGTAACAGAACGTTAATAGAAACTGCGAGAACTATGTTAGCCGACTCAAGTTTACCGGTTAACTTCTGGAGTGAAGCTGTGGCTACAGCATGTTATACAATGAACCGATTGTTAGTAGTCAAGAGACATGGAAAAACTTGCTATGAATTGCTACATAAAAGGAAGCCTAACATTAAACATTTCGAACCCTTTGGTGCACCGTGTTCAATCATGATACGAGATACTGGAGGAAAATTTAATCCTAAGGCTGTTCCTGGTATATTTCTTGGTTATGGGAATCCAAACAAAAGAGTTTTCAACACTGTATCTAAACGTGTTGAAGAACATTTCGAAGTAGATGTTCAAAGAAATGCTGCTATTCTTGCTGGGAAAGGTTTTTCATGGCAGTTTGATTATGAAAATTTGTTTGATTCTTTTGGTCTTCCGTCTGTTGCTACTGATGATGAAGTTATTGCAAGATTACTGAATGAAATGCAGACGTCTCCATCACAAATGGTTCCGAAATCTCAAACGGCGCCACAACATCACCAAGTGCCGCAACAACAACTTGTTCAAGATGATGAAGAATCCAGTGATTATCAAGATGATCCATCTTATGATGGATCTGATTCTGAAGAGGAGTCACAACCTATAGACAGTGGCGAAAGTGTTCATAATCTGCCACAAATTGTAGAAGTTCAGGAAGAACAACCAGAACCTGAAGGTGTTCGTAGATCATCACGAACAGTTGTCCTACCTCGACACTTAGATGATTTTATTGTTGATTCGAAAGGAGTTTCTGGAGCACCATCAAATGATGCCTCAACGTCTGAAAATCAGAAAGCTTCAACTGAGAATGTTATGCAAGCTTTCTATTCTTCACTAAATAGGTCAGCAAACTCTTCTTACATGCATATTCATGCTTTGTGTGTCAAATTGAACCAAATTCTGTTGAGGAAGCTCTTCTTTATGATGATTGGGTAAATGCCATGCAAGAAGAGCTTTTGCAATTCAAGCATTTAGGAGTATGGAAACTAGTGACTCCGCCTCATGGTTGCAAACCTTATGGGCTTCGATGGGTATGGAAGAATAAAAAAGACGAGCAAGGTATTGTAATTCGAAATAAAGCTAGATTGGTTGTGAAGGGATATCAGTAGATCCCTGATATAGATTATGATGAAGTATTTGCACCAGTTGCTAGACTTGAGGCAATTCGAATATTTTTGGCATTCGCATCTTTTAAAGGCTTCAAGGTCTATCAAATGGATGTCAAAAGCGCCTTTTTGTATGGGACTCTCAATGAGACCGTGTTTGTTAAACAACCACCGGGTTTTACAGATCCACACTCTCCAGAAAAGGTATATCGTCTAGAAAAAGCACTGTATGGGCTTCATCAAGCTCCAAGAGCGTGGTATGGTAAGTTGTCCAACTATATGATTGATAATGGTTTCAGAAGAGGTGTCATCGATCAGACACTTTTCATCAAAGAAAAGGGCAAGCATATAATGCTAGTACAGGTGTACGTGGATGATATTATCTTTGGATCTACAGATAAGACAATGGTGGATGATTTTGAGGAGGTAATGCAGAAACGGTTCAAGATGAGTTCAATGGGAACTATCAAATTCTTCCTTGGTATTCAGGTTGTACAAACAAATCAGGGTATCTTTTTACATCAGACAAAATATGTATCAGATATTCTGAAAAGATTCAAAATGGAAGATGAACGTCCTGCAAGGACGCCGCTATCGGTGAATCACGGGATTACACCAGATAAGGAAGGTGATAAGGTTGATCAAACCTTATATAGAGCCATCATTGGTTCATTGATGTATCTAACAGCGTCTCGCCCTGATATCATGTTCGCAGTTTGTTTATGTGCTCGCTATCAAGCAAATCCGAATGTACATCATTTGCTTGTGGTGAAAAATATTATGCGTTATTTAAAGCAAACTCCGAATTTGGGCCTATGGTATCCCTGTGATAATGATTTTGTACTGACGGCTTATAGTGATTCCGACTATGGTGGATGCAAGAAAGATTTTAAGTCAACATCAGGAGGTTGTCAATTCCTTGGAATCAGACTAGTTACATGGCAGTGCAAGAAGCAGGCAGTAGTGGCCTTGTCCACTTGTGAAGCTGAATACATTGCTGCAGCAAGCTGTGCATCTCAGGTTGTGTGGATACAACAGCAGCTTCGTGACTACGGTTTGCATATTTCTAACACTCCTATTTTTTTTGATAATACTGCTGCCATAGCTGTTACGAAAAATCCTGTGAATCACTCTAAGACCAAACACATAGGGATTAAATATCATTTTATTCGAGACTGTTATGAGAAAAGGCTAATTGATGTTATCCAAATTGGCACAACTACGCAAAGGGCTGATCTTTTCACAAAAGCTTTTGATAAACCACGTTTTGATTTCTTGTTAACTGAGTTAAGTGTTAAAATATTGTCAGATGTCGTTTCTGACGAAGAGACCAACGAGTAACTTCACTTTATGTGTTCTGCTTGCATAGCTGTATATACTGTGTGGTTATATTTCTTTTCTTTCTGATTGTTTCTGTATGTTTAAAATCCAAAAACCAAAAAGATTTTAGATTTTTAGTATTTTAGGGGGAGTAATGGATGCAACATCAGATTTTCAGAAAAAAAAAAAAAAAAACGAGTTTGATCTATATAAAAATGGGATACGGACTTAATCATAGAATGAGATGATCGTTATCACAATCATGTAAATATCTTGATAAGGAACTCATGGAAAGGTTTACAGCGGTTGAGGGTAGTCACTTAATTACCACATGTGCATACTTTAAAGAAAATTGTTGAGGAAATCAACAAAAGGTGAGGGTATCCTCTATCATGACGTATAATCTAGAAACACATGATGTAGAATATCCCCAAGCAAATTCCAAATTGCTGCACCATTGAGTCTCACGACTAATTGGGATATTCAAGCGATCAATAAGCGTTGAAAATGTTCTAATTGACTATGCATACCGACTTCTATCAAACTTTAATTCTTAAATCGTACCTAAACTCCAAAATAGTAAGTTTATCTCAATAAGAGTGTCTTTCCTGTGAACGGGTTGAAAAGTGTGGTTCTATATTACAGGCAGTCCATGAATGAATGATTTAAGTTAATTGATACATAAATGAAGAAAAGAGATCTTCATCGCAAGGAAGTCAATTCGAGAACTAAATCAAAGTCAAGACTGCAATGTGTTGTTTAAAAAAAAAAAAAATGGCACATTGCATATCAAGTTATTATATCATGAAAACAAAAGTGAAATCATGGAAGACGAAAATATCAAGGTCAAGATAATGATGAAATCGAGAAGAAAAGTCTTTGCAAGAATACAAATGAGTGTGAAGATTACCAAGAAGAACTTAAATCATTCATACTTCAACAAAACCATTCTATTGGACTTATTATCATTGTCTGTGATATGGGACTGTACCCATTAAGGCCTAGACAGTGAAAGATATTTTCAGAGAGATATTCTGAATACTTACTTATTAAGAAAGCTACGTCTTTCATTCCGTTTCCTCCAATAACTTTAATAATAAAGAATGAATGAGATTGATAGCAGTTGGTTGATTGCACGATTGATAGAATATTGAATATACTATGAGATCCATCAGAATCATATGAATTGAAAAGTATACGTTACGATAGAAGCTAATGGCTGACAGGGATATTCCAAAAATTACTATGAGAATCTTCCTGTTCAATTAGACCTATCGTATGTGCTTGTGGTAACGGAAAGCGTCAATAGACTTGTGCTCAATTGACTACCTAATAAATCGTGCGATCTCAAATGATGTCTAAGTCAATGATTGAATCTAACATAGCAATATGTTAATGTAATTAATTAACTTGATCATCAAAATGTCTAAGAAGAAAGTCTGTAAAAGTTTAATGAATCTAGAAACCATGTTAAAATCTTTTCTCTGTTATTGTTTGCTTTTACTTGTGAAATTTTGTGTACCTACTGTTGCCTGAATGTTAATTGAACATGTATACATTTTGATAATTTAGCTTCTTTAGGTTTATGACTTACAGAAACTGCTTCCTGTAAATAACATGTTTTATGCCATACAATCTTGGATCTTTCTTAACCTTGATCATTGACTTTCTGACATGAATTGTACTTCATTTGCATTTTTATTGTGATAAGCTTTAAAATCCTAAAAACTACAAAAAGATTTTTCAGTGTGTTGATATTTATTTTGAAAAATACAAAAACATTTTATTTGTTTGCTTATGTGAATATGTGTATATTTCCTTGAAGTTACAAATAGTGTCTCGACGTCAAAAAGAAACGAACTACACATCTCAAATCAGAAAATTGTTAAATTCTTCAAAACGAAAATATTTTGCGTGTAAAATCAGCCAGTGGATGTGAATAGAGGGAATTATCGGGGGTTATGTATCGAAAAATAATTTTTTAATTAGGAGGAGACAGTCGACCGATTTGTACTATAAGTCGGTCGACATTGAACAAAAATCGACCGACTTACTTGCTTGTTACATATGTCGGACGTTTGTTACATATGTCGGTCGTTTGTCACGTGTATCGACCGATTGTCACATATGTCGGTCGACATAATCACTTAGTCGACCGATTGTCGAGCTGGGTATAAAAGGCCCTCAGACGGTCGATGTTCTTTATTTCGTGCGATTGTGTTGATTTACCAAAAAATTCAAATTTTGTAAGAAGGAGTTTTTGATCGTGTTTTTCTTATACAACTTTGTTCCGTGATTCCAGCGCCGTAATCCAATCGAGGTAACTCCTTCAAAATCGAAAGTTATTGAGGTTTCTTGCTTATTTTTCTTTTTTGATTCGTTTTGTGTTGTTTAGGACTTGTTAATGTTAATTGTTGGTTAGATAATGTAAATCGGCCTCCTCTGTACTTGTATTAGTCATTGATTGAGACAAAACCACATTAAATCGACGAATTTGTGTTCCGATCTGTGTTTTGTTTCGTCGTTCAGTCGACCGATTGACCTCCTAAGTCGACCGACTTACCTTATGTCGGGCGACTTTACAAGTCGATCGACTTGTATAAATGTCGGTCGACTGTCCTTGAAAATCGACCGAATTACATAGTATGTCGACCGACTGTTGTTTCCTGTATTTTTTTATGGTTTTCGATTTAACGCTTTTCGATTATTGTATATATGTTTGTATGGCAGAATAAATGGCTCAACTAGGTAGTCCAGTGAACAAAGACGTACATGAGGAAGAGGTGATTCTGTCCAAGAATCTTCCAGGCCTGACGGCAAGCGAAAATGCCAATCTAGAGGCATGTCTAAACGAGGAAGGACCTGAAGCAAAGGAAGGCTTCGTTGATATTATCAAATTCTTGAAAAGGTCCAGGATTCATACTGCAATAACTCTAGAATGCAAGGCATACTACTCACACCAACGAGAATTCTGGAACAATGCTTCTATCGTCACTGAACAAGGAAGAAAGGTGATACGAAGCAGCGTTGGTGGTACAATTGTAAAGATCTCGGCACAGACAGTTCGTGAAGACTTAGGTTTTCAAGATAATGATTCTATGCCAGTCACACTGAATAGAACTAAGGTCCGAAGGTGTCTAGTAAGATGTGGATACTCTGGTGATCCAATGAAAGGAGCTGTTAAGAGAACTCGATTCTGTCATCAATACAAATACCTAACTTTGGTGTTGTTGAGATGCATGAGTCCAATGGTAGGCGGTTTTGATGAGCTGAATGAGACTTATAGCTCAATGTTTGCAGCACTAGTTCTTCATGCGGACTTCAACTTCTCCGAAGTAATTTTCAGAAGCATGTTGGTGAACGTGAAAAAGAAGAGCCACTTAATGTTTCCTAGGTTCTTGCAGGTGATGATTGAAAAGCAAGTGCAAGGTTTGAATAAGGTTTGGGAGGATGAGATTAAGCTGAATCATCTGAACGATTTGACTTTCAATCGAGTCAAGCAAAAGAGAGGTCCGGATGAACCATTCAAGAGATTGGTTGGCCACCTCGCAAATGAAAACTATGTATGTCCACCAGGTGCTGCCTGTCGTCATGAGAACAGTACGTCTGGTAATGAAGATGATATCGTCGCAGTTGGTGAAGACGATCAAGAGGTTAATCAGCCACCGCCAGTTGTTCCAATTGAACAGATACTGGTTGATGAAGACGATGAAGGAGATGACCTTGACCCTGATCGATTCGAGCTGAGAAAGCGAAAACAATCTGAGGGTCCTTCGGTTACAACAAAGCCGAAGCAGAGGCGCATAAGATTCATTAAGAAGGCAAAAAGGACTGAGTCGTCCTCCGCTACTGAACAGCGACAATCACAGCAATCACAACCACAACGACAACCTTCAGCTGCTGCTACTCAAGAAACACGTGCTGAAACTGATACAGGAGTTTATGCTGCTGCATCCACGACTGCTATTACACAAGATGCTGCGGTTTCTATATTAAGTGAGAAGGTTGTCAATATGGCTTCTGAATTTGAAAAGTTTAAAGAAAAAGCTGATGAACGAGAGAGAAGAAAGGATGCTGAGATTGCCAAACTGACCAAGCAGGTTGAAGATCAACAGGTTGAATTGAAGAAGTTACAAACTAAGTTTGATGCTCAGAATTTGCTGATTGTAAAGGCTGAGACTACAGCGAACAAGGCACTTTCGAAGGTGCTTGAGTGGGAAAATAATTTCGATATTGAGGCTGTTGATCTCGAGGAGGATATAGACTTTGGTAATTTTAACGATCAAGGCGAGGATGAGCTAGGTTTGGATATTGCTAAAGGCACAAGCGAGAACCCACTGTCAGTAATTCCTCTAAATATTGATTATTCTTTACGTGATTTTTTGGCAAAGCAGGATCGTCTGAATCACTCAGTTGTATTTGATGATTTAGAAGAAGGGGAGATCCCGCCGGATCTAAGCGCTGAGGAGCAGGCCGAGCTAGTGCGTCAAGAGCAACAAGCAAGTACTTCAGCTGACGCAACTGCTAGCTCATCTTTTGAGAATCGTTACGATTCTAGTGATGATTTTGAGGAAATTGTCGTAAGTAATGAAAACGACAAAGATTTTGATGAAGTAATTATTGAAGATGAACCAATAGGTGATTTTCCAGAGTACGAATGTAATAACGATAAAGATCTACCTACATTTCAAGACTACTTCAAAATGAATGAAGAGCTTCTAAACCGTAAATGCGAAGAAAAAGAAAAGACCGAAGATTTGCCTCCAGGGTTTTTACCGGTCAAGATAAATAAAGAAAAGATCGAAGTTCTAGAAGCTGAGTGGAAGATCCTGTTGAGGATCAGAAAATATTGTGAGAAGCCAGTGCCGGAACCTGAATGGATGAATTACATTAATAGACCGGCGAATCTTTTGGCTAAAGGAAAAATAATTGCGTGGGCCTACATTAAAGAGTTGAATATATACGCAATAAAGAAGGAGTACGGAGTGGATTACATCAAACATGGATACGAGTTCACGTCTCTACCGTACTTTGAATTTATGCAAGTGGCTAGGCTCAAAATGTTATATAGGGATTATGACGGAATTCCTAATATTATCTGCAAGAAGATAAGACACTCGTACTTGTCAAAGAACTTTGAGGGATTCAGCCCTCAATTTCCCACGATCACTTATCGAACAAACAAGAAAACGGGCGAACGAAGAAAGATTGTCAAATACAAGCCAGTAAATTATATGAGAAAGGTTCCTGTGATGAAAATGCCGCAGAACTTTAGCCCACATTTTCGCTGGTGGTACTACGAGGAACGCTCAGAGGAGGCAGTCATCGTTTTGGACAAATTGAAGGAAGATGAGACAGACTCGATACGGGTTTTAGATCCCGTTTGGTTGAGAAATTGCTGTGAAGCTGACATCTTCACATTGTACTACAATCGGATGCTGTACAGGCCAGAAAATAGAGTTCAAGCACAACAGTACATTCGTGTTGCAAAGGTTTGCTATTTGAATAATATGGTTACAGATCCGTACAGAGATTGAAGCAGATCGAAGACTTATGAGGAACTAGGTCTTAGGGGGAGTTTGTTAGTGCATATTTTGTAATCCCTAGTTCCATGAACTTTAACGTTTTATTCGATCATGTTGTAACCTGTAATATTGTTAAACGTTGATTGTCGATGTGTTATTTTATATTTGTAAACGTTTAAATATGATTCGTAATATTATTCGACAGTCGGCCGACTGACATGGTCAGTCGACCGACTGTCATTCACTGTCGACCGGCATAGGAACTGAGGTATTTAAGCCTAATTAATCCTCATTAATTCAGGTTAACAACTCTACACATTAAACACACACACGAAAAACAGTTCTAGGTCGAGTCTCTCTCAATCTTCATGTCCAAATACCACAGAATGTCAGTCTAGGCTTCGTGTTTATCAAGATCTAGTCTTGGTTTGACTTGTACGAACCCGAAAACCCATAGATATTCGTTTAAGCTCTTTCTATTGTTATTCCGCCTCTAGATCATGTTAGGTTGATTCTAAGATCCTCTCTCAGCGTCTACATTTTGTTTGACCAAAATGTCATAGCCGAACCCCGGAACCATACTTAAAATTAAGAGGGTCAATTTGGACTTGACATAGCATAAAAGGTTCGATATGTCAAATATGTTAACTATATTATTTAACAAGGATCAAAACCGTAACTTACAAAAAAACCACGCCGTATAAAGCATTGGAAAAAAGACTTTGAAATGACCTACTGACTGACTACGACGACGAGCCAGTTTCGGTAACCATCGTTTTCTTTTTGTGTTGATTCAATATCTTTTAAATTCTAGGTATAAATAAACTAGTTATTATTTATTATTTATTATTTAATATTTAATAATACTATACGTAGTGAAGTGAAGTCATTGATCGATTAGGTTAACTAAGTTAGAAGTATATTTGTCAGTTAACAGATACGTATCGTGCATTGTGTTGTGTTAATCTGTAATGACGTCGATGACTACGGCGGCGAAGGAGCATGTGGCGGAGATACGGCGGACAAAGTTTTCGATCGGCGGTGAACCGAATCCGTTAACGGAAGATCTTCATCAAGCCGTTAAAAACTTATCGGCGGAACTTTATGCAAAAGACGTTCACTTCCTCATGGAACTTATTCAGGTTATCTATATCTCCATACACATTTATGTAATAGTTTTTGTTTATAATTAACTTAGGGAGTGCTTTTACTTAGTATCTGAATTGACATTAAATGAGATGATTTTTGATATTATGACTAATTTATGGACTATATATCTATCTACACAGATAATATAAAAGTCTAGTTAACGTGTGGTAAATTATGCCTCTATAAATTTAGATTATGCTTGCGTTGTGATTAAATATTTAATTGTTGTTCAACAGAATGCTGAGGATAATGAGTATCCTGAAGGTGTTGATCCATCGTTGGAGTTTGTTGTTACGTCAAAGGACATAACAGATACTGGAGCTCCGGCTACTCTTTTAGTTTTTAATAATGAAAAAGGGTTCTCGCGCAAGAACATTGAGTCTATCTGTAGTGTGGGACGATCCACCAAGAAAGGTCTACGTAAGCGTAAGCGTGGCTATATCGGTGAAAAAGGTGCCTTTCGTGCTTATTTCATTTTTAGTAATTGAATTAATAATAAGATAATTCATAATTGTATGCCATGCTTTACTTTGGATTGAATATGGATGATTATGCTTTTTTTGAAGTTTTTACAGATTAAGAATAAATTATCATTTGCTATCTCATTTTTTGTACAGTCGTATTTTTTATGTGTGCTGCTGTATATTTTTGTGTACAAATTATCTTCTGAGTTTTTAAGTTTTGTTTTGTTACTGATACATTGTCTACTCGTTGATCAGGAATTGGGTTCAAGAGTGTGTTTCTGATAACATCTCAACCATACATTTTCAGCAACGGCTATAAGATAAGGTTTAATGAAAAACCTTGCCAGTTATGCAATGTTGGTTATATTGTTCCTGAATGGGTCGAGGATGAATCAATTTTGTCTTCCATTCGACGCATATACGGTTCCACTTCTACCCTCCCAACAACAGCTCTCGTCTTACCGTTAAAACCCGACAAATTCAAACCAGCGAAGGATCAGTTGTCAACCGTTCATCCTGAAGTTTTGTTATTTCTTTCAAAAATAAAGCGGCTTTCGGTTAAAGAAAACAACGAGGATCCTAAACTCAATACTGTGAGTGCGATATCAATCTCTAGTGAAAAAAACTTTGTTACACAGAAGAGCATGGATGCCGAGTCTTACACGCTTTATCTTACCGCTGATGATACTACCAATAAAGATGACACCGAATGTGATTACTATATGTGGAAACAAAGGTTTCCTGTGAAGAACGAAAACAGAGTTGATGTCAGATCCGATGTTGAAGAATGGGCGATTACATTGGCTTTTCCAAATGGGGAAAGACTCAAAAGAGGTTCGAGCATGCCCGGCATTTATTCATTTTTGCCAACCGAGACGGTAACGAATTTCCCGTTCATAATCCAAGCTGATTTTCTCCTAGCCTCATCAAGGGAGAATATTCTCTGGGACAACAAATGGAACAAGGGGATTCTCGATTGTGTTCCTGTTGCTTTCATGAACGCGTTTACATCACTCCTTAAGTCGACTAACAATGCTCCTATTTCAAGTCTTCCGAACATGTTTCGGTTCTTGCCTGTTAATTCTTCATCTCATCCCAAACTGGACAATGTTCGTGATACAATTAAAACGAAGATTATGAAGGAACCAATTGTTCCGTGTGAGTCATACGCAGTTCAGAAGTTGTTTTGCAAACCTGTTGAAGTGTTTAAGCTAAAGCCTGCATTTTGGAGCATACTGAATAGGGCAAGAAACGAAGGTGTGAGTTTTCAGAACATTTCATCTCACGGGGCTTATGCCATCACTTCGTATTTTGATAAACCAGAGTACGGTCCCGTTCTAGAGTTTCTGGAAATCAAAGACATTGATTACGATTGGTACGCTAGATGCATAGCCAGCTCAAATCTTGTAATGGGCGTCTCCGAGCATGTTTATATAGATCTTTTGGTATTCATAGCAGAAGATTGGGGGCAGTGTTTTAACAATACCGAAATCGACAACATACCGTTGATCAAGTATGCTGGACTCGATGGCCAGGTGAAATTGTTCAAAATCAATGCATGTAAAGACAAGATACTTGTTGCGAATTCCGATTACATCCCTTGGTTGATTAACTGGAACCGGGAATTTCACTGCTCAACTCAACGGTTTTTCTTACCCAAAGCAACACGTGATGCTATCAGATTATGTTCGAAACAACAAATTTTATACAAATGGCTTAGAGAAGATCTGAAAGTTAAATTTGTTGGTGTTAATGAATACGCCATGGCTCTCTCCTCTTCGATCGGTAGTGACCGAAAACTGGCGGTTACGTTTGCCCATTTTGTATACAACTCTTTACAAAAGAAGTACTTGCAGAAGCATGAGGTTGAAGCTCTCTGTGGTTGTATGCCAATTGTTGATAACTATGGTCAAGTAAACACGAGTAGAACTGGGGTTCTGGTACCTGCTAATGGAAGCAAATGGGTCGAGCTGATTGGTTCTAATCCTTGGAGACAAGATAATTACGTTGAGCTGGGAGAAGATTACACTCGTCGTGCAAACTATATTGGTACGGTTACGTCAGGGGAAAAGATAATTTCGTTTCTGAAAGATTATGTCAGTGCTCGTGATGTTCCGAATTTAGCTCCACCAAATTCCGCCATTCCCACTCTGTCTTCCCCTCTTACCAAAAGAAACGCGTTTCTGCTTCTGGAATGGATTCACAAACAAAGGATGAAAGGGGTTAGTTTACCCGAAAAGTTTCTGTCATCTATCAAAAACGGTAGTTGGTTGAAGATTTCGTTAAGCGGTTGTTCTGGTTATAAGCCACCTAACGAGTCGTTCATGCTAGACGCGTCAATCGGAAAGCTTTTACAGAATGGTTCGGTTCTTGTCGACATCCCGTTGATAGATGTTAGCTTTTATGGTAATGTGATAAAAAGTTACAAAGAAGAGCTGCAATTGTTTGGTGTACGGTTCGAGAATAAAGAAGCTTGTGAATATATTGGTGATCGTTTAATGACTACTGTAGCTTCTTCGAAGCTTACTAGAGACAATGCTATATCGATACTGAAGTTTATTCAGTATCTGAGAGCTAATTATATTTCTAGTAAGGACTTTATTGACCGTATCAAAAATGGAAAATGGTTGAGAACATCTCGAGGTGATGTGGCGCCGAGGAATGCTGTTTTGTACAATAATGAATGGAATGCTGCTTCACAGATAAGCGATATTCCATTCATCGATAAAGATTACTATGGCTACGAATTGCATTCTTTCAAGACAGAATTAGAATTGATGGGTGTGGTTGTGAGTTTTGATCAGAGATGTTATCAACTTGTTTATGATAACTTGAAGTCTTCATCTTTATTGACTTGTTTGTCATCTGAAGCCGTTTACATGATGCTAAAGTGCGTGGCGAATTTGTCATCGTCAACTAATTTGGTGGAAGCGGTTAAGGGTCAGAAAATTTTGATGACAAACATGGGGTACAGATGCCCTCCTGAGTGTTTTTTGTTGAATTCTGAATCTGAATGGGGAGATCTTCTTCGTGTCTTCAATTCGTTTCTGATTGTTGATGAAAGCTTTTATGGACAAAAGATCTTTGCATTGTCAACTGAGCTGCAAAAACTTGGTGTTATTGTTACTTTTGAGGATGCTTCAAAAGAATTTGTTCGCACTTTTAAGCAACAGGCTTCTTCCATAACAAAAGAAAATGTTTTTTTGTTACTTGATTGCTACAAAAAGATGAGGAAAATGAATATCAATTTGCCTTCAGAACTCAGCAGCTGCTTACGTGATGAAAAATGGTTACGCACAAAACTCGGTGACTACAGATCTCCGTGTGAGTGCATTCTGTTTGGAAAAGATTGGGAACCGATTTCTTCAATATCGCTTCTTCCTTTTATCGATGACTCTGATAGTTTTTATGGTAGTCGGATTAATGATTATAAAGATGAGCTGAAGCTGTTAAAGGTGATCGATGATTTCAAAGATGGTGCAAAGTTGGTGGCTGCTGGGGTTATCTTACCTCATGATTGTAGCACCATTTCTTCTGTAAGCGTTTTTGCGTTGCTTGATACTGTTAAGCAACTTGAAGATGATAAATCGGATACGCGTACTAAGTTTTTTGAAAAGCTGTCCCGGAAGAAATGGATAAAGACTTACTTGGGTTACAAACGTCCAGGTGACTGTCTACTTTTCAATTCTGCTTGGGATCGTGTAATAAAACGCACCGATGGTCCGTTTATTGATGAGGAGTTTTATGGATCTCGTATCGCTTCATATAAAGACCAGCTTAATTTGTTAAAAGTTGTTACAGATGTTAACAATGGATGCCAGCTGCTTGCCAGTTATCTCGACTCTCACTCCTGTTTTGAAAGTATCAAACGCATATACAATTACTTGTCTGAATATAGCTGGAAGCCTGAAGAGGAATTCGACAAAAAGATATGGATACCGAGAGGTACTAAAAATGGGGAATGGGTAACACCTCAACAATGTGTTGTTCATGATAAAAACAATTTGTTTGGTGACGAGTTAAACGTTTTGGAGAAATGTAAGTACGAGAAGAATCTTCTTAGCTTCTTTGCTAATGTTTTCGATGTTAAAGTTCACCCTACGGTTGACGATTACTGCGAGTTATGGAAGAAATGGGAATCTTCAGGTCGTCAAATTACACATACCAAATGTTGTTCTTTTTGGAAGTTTGTTGTTGGTAACTGGACTTCAGAAACGGAAGACACGTTTATTAGTAACATATCGAAACTTCCCGTTTTAGATTCTACTTCTGATGGGATTTTTTTGCTTCTCAAGTCTGACGTTTTCATCGGTGATGACTTGTTTTTAGCAGACCTGTTTCAGAAAACATCTCATCCCATGTTTGTTTGGTATCCTCAGCAAAGTTCGAAAAATCTAAACCGAACCAAACTCATGGACATCTACCGCCAACTCGGTGTTCGTACGCTCTCTGAATGTGTTAAGAAGACCATATCTGGTGTTGATCCTGATAAGTTGAAGCCAATGAAATCTAAAAAACAGATTATCAAGAAAGGCCTGTTTAAACTAATTCTTGGATTTCTTGCTGATCCTAGTCTTAAACTTGATGTGGAAAGAAGACATGAAGCTGTTAACCGTTTGCTAGCCGTTGAAGCATTTGAGACAGTTGAACCGATGAATGTTGGATACAGTTTGTCGTTTTCTTCTGGAGTTGTGGTTCGTGTGGAAGCCAGGAGAATGGTTCGTTGGGACAAGCAGAACTCCAAGTTTTTCATGCAAAAGATGGTGATATCGCGCGGTTACAAAAACGCGATTGAGCATGCTTCTCATTTTGCTGAAGTGATAGCTGATGGTGTGTTGTGGGATAATGAAGAATTTGTACCAAAGCTTTCTGAATTGATCCGGTTGGGTATTTTGGTGAAGTTTAATGACGAGGCGGTTGATTTTCTATTAAAAAGCAAAAATCTTGAAATCTTAATGGAGGATCAGAACTACCTCTCTTCCACATTCCCTTAATTGGTATGTCATGTTTGATCCATTATATATTTGAAATATAATGTAAATTGTCTAAATTGTAAGTAGATGTTAGGATTTTAAGTTTTAATATTTTGGCAAGTTTTCTTTCAAATAATGTGTCCCTAATCAAAGTTTACTACTTTTATAGCCTAGTTAAATCAAGTTTAAGCGCGACTTTGGGTACTAACTGTTTGGATTTTGTGTTCAAAATGCAGGAGAATGCAGAAAAAAGATACTGATCAGCAGCAGATGGTTATGGGTGGTGCACCGGTATTAACTTTTGGAAGGTGTTTCTATTTACTTTTTTTTTTTGGAATATATTGCTTCAGAATTTTCTGAATCTTAAGTTTATGACTGTTTTTATATAACGTTCTGTTCATGTGAAGTTTTATGGTTTTATGGACATATCTATTTATGGTTTTAGTTTTTGAATCATAACATGTCCAAATCTGCAATATAAAGTTCGTTGGGTATCCAATATCAACTTTAGATCATGTACAGGTCACAGTTGAGTTATGCATTTTGATGTATAAATTTAGTACATTGTATTTATGCACTTTGAGTTATGCACTTTACTTCATTACAAACCTCCAAAAGAGTGTCTACTTTGTGTTCTGATTTATATTTTGATTCGATTATTGTTTTACAAATCTGGTTAGGTACTGCTGTGATAAACGATTCTCTATGTGCCGTTATCCATCTTATAACTTAATATAAACAGTTCCTGAGCAGATTAATTATAAATCGTTTTCTGGATATTAGTTACTTGAATTCTATATTATATATCATTATACATTTGTTGTTGTATATCATTTATCCATTTTAGTGTTTGTTAAAACTATATTGCTATTGCATAGCAGCGCGCTTGCTAAGTTTTTATGCTAACATTTTACTCCAAAACATTGTTAGCTATTACAACCATTTTACTCCTAAACATTTGAATAAATAGTTAAGATAGTTAATGGCTGTAATCAGGTATTGCATAGCAGGCGCTATTTGAATAAATAGCTAAGATACTATCAGTCTTTCTACAATATCAGTGCGCGTGCTCAATTTTAATAGCTACAAATTGCAGTGTATGTAATCATGCGATCCTGATGAATTAAGATAGGTTGTGCTTAGAATCTGAAGACGAGGTCAAAAGGTTAATCATTGAGTCCGAAAGATTTGAATCAAAATAATGTAAGGTGTCCTGGGCCAAAAAAAAAAAAAAAAAGGCCTTAATAAATTTTGGGTGATATTGGAGTATTTATTGATCAAAAGCATTAATGATAAGAAATATGTTACTGTCACATAGTGAATATATAATCACATACATTACACACCATATAATATAATTATAATTCATTATTATTGGTTAGTCGATAATTAGATGAGATAAAAATATTTTATCAAATCTGAACTAGTTTCTTATGAGAGAGATTTTGCTTCTAAGCATACCCTTAATGATCTTTTAATGTTTTTTAATTGGTATCTACTTTCTATCTTTTCTGGAATGAATCTTAGCAATAGCATCACGTAAGTTCATCTGAAATTTACTTCCGTCCTCAATTAGTCTATCAATGGATTTAGGGTTCAGAAACAAAGAATCGGTTTCAGAGGATTTTGGCAGCAGAAGGTAGACAAGTTAGATGTAGTTAAGCTGAGTGTGATTGTATGAAAAGATAACTAACTCTGGTCAGATTCAGTTACAAGGTAACCAACTTCTGTTATGCACAAAAAAGACCATCAATGTTCCAAAAGAAATTATTCAAAACTTTCAAAGTTCGTCTGTAACCAATGAGGTATGACTTAGGAGCTAACCTCTTGGTAACTTTCGACCACATTGACCGTTAGTTAGAAAATGACTGGTAACCGCTATGTACAATCACATAATGCACGTTAATGACACCCCTAAGGGCTGTCATTAGCAAAATCGTTTTTTAATCATTTTTTTTTTTTTGCACTCCTACATAATTGCCTAGTGTCAAAGATTTGAAACGTTGATGGTTTTCTATTGAGGAAAAGAAAGTTGGTTAACCAAAGTAGAAATCTTGATCAAACTTGTTTATCTTTTTATGCCAAAAAGTTCTAAGTTATTAGAAGATTTTGAAATGGGGAATGATTTATAACATTATTACGATAATGCAATTTACCGTCATTGTAATGTAATTTGTAATTTTTGAAATCTGGATGGATATTTTCTCTCAACCTCGTAGGTTGAGCCCCACCCTTGTTTTTTGAATTTGCCTTTCTCACCCAATTAAACCACCACCATCCACCATTACACCACCACATTCAATTCCCTTTCAACAACTAAATATTTCTAGTCACACATTTACTTTCAATCACCACATCAATTCCCTTAAATTTCTCAACTAATCTTTTGTTGGTCAAGGTATTAAATTTGAATCCAGTTATGACTCCCTCTTTTGTTGGATCTGCAAACACCACAAATAACCAACACTCACCTCTCTCTGCTTCGATTCCACCTCCCTTTACTTTCGGTGATTTTATTCCTTCTTCATCAGAACCTCGAGAATCAGCTGGTCATCTTAACGAAATTCTCAGAACCGCTCGGTCTCCTTCGACAGTACACTTTTCTGCTCAACAACAGGTTGTCGATATTAACTCTCATTTTGCTGCACATTCTTCTAGTTCTTGTAAAAATACAGTGTTTGTTGGAAGATTAGAAAACACGGTGACCCCTCATATGCTCGAAGCTACTTTTGGTAAATTTGGATCTCTCACCGAGATCAAGTTTTGGCCATCACGGAGGTATTCTTTCGTTTCGTTTACTGAAGATTCAGCTGCTAGCAGTGCCGTTATTGAGCTCAATGGGTCCAAGATCTTTGGAAAACCCATTTTCGTGGGTTGGCCGAGGAAAAGTAAAATCGGATCTTTTGGTCGTACGAAGCAAGTCTTGTTCCCCAAACTGAGATGTAAACTTAGTCAAAATGCTACGATCGTTCAACAGGTTAATTTGTCCATTCTTCTTCTTGATTTGGTACCGATTGATGAAACGAAAATTTCGAGCTTTTTAATTTCGTGTAAAGCACATGTTGCTCATGTAAGCAAATTCGGACCGTATGGGTGTATTTGTATTTGCGGTGACGTTGAGAGTTACAACAACATCATCAATTCTAGGTCGAAGGAATTTGTGTTGATAGCTCCATTTTCGGGTGCAGCTAATTCTTTCCATCGTTATTCTTGGATAGAGATAACGGGTGTTCCGGTTACATGTGCTTCGGAAGATAATGCATCGGTGGTTGCTAATTTGTTTGGTGACTCCATATTTATCGCAGATGCCTCATCCACTTTGGATAATGTGGGATCACTTTTCGCTTTCATTAGGTCAATTAATGCGAAACACATTCATGATTCGGTCGAAGCTGACTTGGAAAGTAAAGATCTGAAATGCTCGAGATGTAACGTTTGGGTGTCCGAGGTCTCGGAAGCTAACGTGTTAAATTGTGTTTTTAATGACGTGTTTGACAAAAAATTGCTGGAGTCATCGTCACTGCAATCCTGTAAACAAAAACATTTATGTGTCGTGATCTTCTTCTTACCATTATCTTTCGTCTTGACCCCACCTTTAATACCAACATTCTTCACCCCGTCTTTACGAAATTTATTTGCATGAATGTGCCAACCTCGACAGAAATCTTTTACAAGCCGTATCCGCACAAATGAAAAAATTTCTACCTGCACTGTTACCCGTAGCAACATAAGCCAAATTATCCAAAAGAACATTAATCGACCCGTTACTTGCACAAGGCTTTAAAACCTCTTCAATCTGCCTTTTTTAGTCTTTGGCACAAAACCTACACTATCAAGCACATTATCGACCTCATCCAAATAGGCCGAATACGGTGAATGAACCGACCAGCCAACTCCCTGATGTTCCCTACCACAATCGTATGCAATTTTTGTGTCGAATCCGTAACAGCCACACCAATATCACCCGTACCCGCTTGATCAGTAACTGCAATATCAGGATGCCTTTGATCATCATTGGAATCTCCATGAACTTCCACATTCGTCTCCCCCGAGTCAACACCCTCTTCGGCCACTTGACAGCCAACAGCCGAGATCTTCTCCACAACACAACTCACCTTCGAGTGAGCCTCTTCCGCATTATAATAGTGTAATGTTCAACATTTTAAAGCTTTATTTGCATGTACAACAATCATGCATTATAATAGTGTAATGTTCAACATCTTAAAGCATGATTATTGGTGCATGATGAATTTTTGTGGTGTATAAATCACTTCACTTTCCTTATAAAAATCCATCCATAATTTTTTATTTACATTTGTATTTCACGTGACACACGTTGAGTGTCTATAAGTTACTAACAGTTAATTTTGTAAATATTAACATTAACATTAACATTAACATTAGTTAATTTTGTAAATATTAACATTAACATTAACATTAACATTTGTATTTAAAATTCATATCTTTGATGCTACATGTCTACCTCACAATTACAGTGAATCCACCTTTTTTGGTTGGCTTCATTAGCTAGCCTAGCATAGGTGACAAGATAGGTAAAGGTAAGTCGGGAAAATTGGGTAACTGGCCAAAAGAGGTTGGCCCATTGATTTGTAACATGTTTTGGCTATTAATTACGGAGTAATTTTTTCATATTATTCATTTGTCCGTGAAGAATAAGATATATAATTGTTTGTTTTTCACACTCCAAATTTTATTATATCTTATGTCTGCACGTTTGTAAACGTTTTTTTTGGAAAGACAAACCTACAATCTACACACGAAACCACGAATATTTACATCTCACTGCCTCAAGTGAGGCTTGAACCCACAACTTCTTGGTTGAAGGGTTCCTCTCATACCGCCAGACCAAGGGCCCTTTGGTGTTTGTAAACGTTTTTACTGTACACTGTTTGTGTCTGTTTGTGTTTATAAAGACATAAGATAAAATAATGTCTTATTTTTTCTGCAAATTCGCAGACTTAGAAATATGCTTCTTAGTGCTGCTGACAGGATCGAGTTATTTTGGAGATGAGCATACACATACACAGACATTTATGCCAAATTTTCTCTACAAACGTGGCTCACGGATCTTTAGACAAAACATCTTAAATAATAGATCTCACATAATTGTTACGGTAGGTTCATTCACACTTTACCATGTTTTCGAGTAATAAAGTGGCCTTTCTCAAGTTATACGTAAGGTTGGTGACATACTGACATGGTGTACATAAAAAACTTTTCAGCCGAACCCAACAAGCCGCAACTAGAAGAATGCAGAGTTAAGATGGAGTAATATAGCCGGTTAAATTAAAATAAAAAATAAAAAAATGTGGAGTAATATAGTTTTTGGGTATGGTAAAGGTACCAACTCCCTTATAAACATCGATGGAGGAGAATTAATGGACATACGGATCTAAAAGAGACTGAGTAAAAAAGTTTGATTTACTTATTGTTGGATAAGGTTTTAAGAAATGCGTACTCATAAGTTAGTTGTTATATGTGGTTTAGTAGGGAGAGAGAGATGAACCGAAAGTGAGAGAAATACAAATGGAGCAGGACAAATAAGTTGATTTATTGTTATGAACAGAGAACTGATTTTAAGACCATTTATTGTGGTGAATGAAATTGTTGTAGGGTTGTGGTCCTTGTGGATGTTGTGCGTGACATGGCATTATCGTGGAATGAAGGAGGCGCTTTGGTAAATGAAGGAGGCGCTTTGGCAAATGTTGTGTTGTGATTTTCTAGAGTATTATGAGTGATGTAGTAAATATAGTTGATAGTTGAGTAACATAATATTGTATTTAAATAATTGAAAAAAGAAAGAAATTATGTCATTGGTTGAGCTCCATTGTGGTTTCTGTGGTCCGGCCCTACAACATGCAAGAATCACCACCACAACAGCCCTATAGCGCCTGTTATGATGTTGTGAGGGGTGCCATGTCAACAACGGTATCTTTCTACCGTTGTTCCCCACAAATTCACAAGGTGTGGTCTAAGTACAAGTTTAAAGCTAACTACTAGTACATTCTTATGTAACTGTGAAAAAGTAAAAAACCTGACTTTTTTGATATTCATATATGAATTTTTTTTGGGAGAAATAAAAATTGGGTAGGTTTTAACTATTTTAATTTTAAAATGAAATTCTACTAATCGATTATAATTTAAATTCATTTTTTGTGGAATATAAAATTAAATATAATATTATAATATTCTATCTTTTCTATACTTCTTATAATTTAAGATACAGAACATGTTGGCTTTTTTTTCTAACAAAACAAACTTATATAAAAAACGAAAAGAAGACTTCATCTGAGGATGAAAGAGCTCAAACGAAACAAAAAAAAAAAATATGCAAACACAACCAACAAACTACGATGATAAAAAAATCTAAACAAAACACACTAACATGCCGAACCTAACAAAGAAAACAAATCGAACTAACCGCTAAAAGAAAAACTAACAAACACAAAATAAAACAAGTCGACAAACAAAAACAGAAACTCACCAAAACAAAACACGAGGTGAAATAACCCTTCGAGTCTCATGAACCTACAAATTCGTCCATAAAGAAATCAAGATTTTCCGCCGCAAGACTATCTTTCTAACTCTTCGATCCCGGTTTAATGAGTTTCATATTGATTTTGCTGAACCGAATATGATGATGTATGATATACAATCTTCACCATTAATAAATATGTACTAATTTACATAATATATAAGCGTTCAAGCTATGTGGGCGATTTCATGGCTTACATGATGCCGTTTTAGTTAATGAAGCTTGGGGACAATTTCATAAGAAAACATACACTATATACTGGTATAATGTGAAAGTATAGAAACAAAGTCCTTAATAGCCGTGTTCGTTACATCCATTTCTTCTCAATTAAAAGATCACGGGTTCAAATTCTTCTCCCTTTTTAATTGATAAAAAAAATGTTGTTTAAAAAGAACAATTTATTTTTGTTAGTTAACAAAAACAAATAATTGATGACGCAAATAATTAAGAGGAAAATGTTTTATTCAAGATAAGAATAATTTAGTTATGGGTTAATTATGGGAATCTTGATGATGATGTAACACTAGTATAACTAATATGTCAAGTAAGAAGAGTATTTTGTTTGTTTGTTTTTTTTCTTTTCTTTTTTTTAACAACAACATCGGTATTACTTGGAATTAACCATCTTCGCGATCATTTGCTACACACGCGTAAAGAGAAAACGCATTGAATAAAAAATCCAGAGGATCGAGCCAACGATTTGGGCATTGGCGGATCTTTGAGAGAGGGTATGGGTGGGCCATGCCCCTCCCAAAACATTCGATTTATACTAGTCTTTGTAGAATAATACACAAATATCGACCTGGTTCAATGACTTTTACTTCTAACTTGCAATTTTAGAATGCGGTTTCAGCATTTGGCGTGAGTTCAAATCCTACACACAATACTTTTTATATATTTCAGTTGTCATTTTTACCATATTACTATATTACTAATTAAATTATGATTATTTGACAATAAGATATACATGAAAACTATTTTTTCCATATTACTATATTACTAATTAAATTATGATTATTTAACAATAATATATACATAGAAACTAAAAATCTATTTCAAACAAAATATTTGTTCCACATGGTATCTAATAAGCGATTTGATATATATAAATACAAATATTCATTGTATATTATGTTAAAGTTTAACCTTTCAAAAATTATGTTCAAGATTGGTCCCCTTAATAATTGGGTTCAAAATCCGCCACTCATTTGGGCATTGTCAGAGATTGAACTAGTGACCTCTTGGAATTCAGGCTTGCTGCTGAGATACCGTTCGGACATTGCCTTATTTTGTTAGCTATGGAACTATATTAATGGTAATGTCACTAGAATAGTAGAATCTCATCTCATTACATTACATAAAATTTTAAAGTTTACCACTAAACTTTTGAGGAGAAAGGTATTCAAGGCTCGTCAGTAACTAAAAATTATATATAAAAAGAAAAAGAAAAAAGAAATTAGACAAAATTGCTCATTTCGTCCATTTGTTTTTTCCATTTTACCTATTTTCATCCTTGTGTTTTATTTCCTGCAATTTTCATCCTTAAAAGCATTTTCAGGTCCCAATTTCATCCCTCCCTCTAACGGAAGTTAATTGTCCGTTAAATAAGGTAAAATATGATTATATTGAGAGTTTTGTTATATTTCAGTAGGCTTATAACTACCTTTAGTGGTTTGATTCTTGATGTTATAATTCAGTAGGCTTATAACTACCTTTAGTGGTTTGATTCTTGATTAAGAATGCTAATAATGAAGTGTAAGAACAAAGATGATAATGGAGAGAAAGAAAGAAACACTTTGTAAGTGTGAGAAAAATGGTGCAAGTTTAATGCTTGCATTCATGGCTATTTATAGCAAAAATATCACAAGTTTAGGTAATACAATAATATTACTTTTGTGTATCAATAATTGACTATCCATTTATATATATATTTATATATTATAACACTCCCCCTTGGATAGCAATTTTGTTTGTTTAAGATCAACTGTAAGTTACTGCCTCGTTAAAAACCTTGCTAAAGAAAACCCAGTGGGAAAAACTTTAGCTAAGGGAAAAAGAGTGCAGCATGGAGTTGACTCCCCCTCAAGTAGACATCGCTTCGATTGTTACATCTTTTGAACATGTCTCATGCCAATGTTATGAACGTGTGTTCTGAAAATAGCAGTTGGAAGTGCTTTCGTGAAAAGATCAGCAGAGTTTTTGCTGGATTGAACATATCTCATTTCAATCTCGTTGTCCTTAATGAGATTTTGAGTGTATGAGAAGAATCTAGGAGGTATGTGTTTGGTTCGGTCACTTTTGATATACCCTTCTTTCATCTGTGCTATGCAAGCTGCATTATCTTCATAGATAATTGTTGAACTTTTATTGCGTTCTAGTCCACAAGAATCAGTAATGATTTGTGTCATTGATCTCAACCAAAAACATTCCCGAGTAGCTTCATGTAATGCATTCACTTCGGCATGATTTGATGATGTAGCAACAAGTGTTTGTTTTTGAGAACGCCATGATATTGCAGTACCTCCATTTAGGAATACATATCCAGTTTGAGATTTAGCTTTATGTGGATCAGATAAATAACCTGCATCAGCATAACCAACCAAATCTTGTTTTGATTCGTTAGAATAAAATAATCCTAAATCAGTAGTTTCTCGAAGGTATCGAAATATGTGTTTGATCCCATTCCAGTGTCTTTTGGTAGGAGCAGAGCTGAACCTTGCCAACAAATTAACTGCAAAAGAAATGTCAGGTCTTGTACAATTTGTAAGATACATAAGAGCTCCAATTGCACTAAGATATGGTACTTCTGGTCCAAGAATATCTTCATGATCTTCACATGGACGAAATGGATCAGTTTCAACATTGAGTGATCTAACAACCATAGGAGTACTTAATGGTTTTGCCTTGTCCATATTGAAATGTTTCAAAATCTTTTTCAGTATATGTTGTTTGATGTACAAGTAAACCATTAGGCATATGCTCAATTTGTAAACCAAGGCAATACTTGGTTTTTCCGAGATCTTTCATTTCAAATTATTTCTTTAGAAGTTGAATGGCTTCATAGATCTCTTTATTTGTACCTATGATGTTAAGATCATCAACATAAACAGCTATGATCACATATCCGGATGTTGTTTTCTTAATGAAAACACAAGGACAAGTAAGGTTATTTGTATACCCTTTTCTTATCAAGTAATCACTTAATCGGTTATACCACATACGTCCCGATTGTTTTAACCCATATAAAGATCTTTGTAATTTAATCGAATACATTTCTTTGGGTTTTGCATTTGATGCTTCTGGTACCTTAAATCCTTCAGGTATCTTCATATATATATCACTATCAAGTGATCCATATAGATAAGCAGTCACAACATCCATGAGATGCATTTCTAAATTTTTAGAAACTGCCAGGCTGATTAAGTATCTAAAAGTAATTGCATCCATAACAGGGGAATAAATTTCTTCATAATCAATTCCCGGTCTTTGAGAAAAACCTTGAGCTACAAGTCTAGCTTTATACCTTGTAACTTCATTTTTCTCATTTCTTTTTCGGACGAAAATCCATCTGTATCCTACAGGTTTCACATCTTTAGGAGTGAGAATGATGGATCTGAAAACTTTTCTTTTATTGAGTGATTCTAATTCAGCTAGTATTGCTTCTTTCCATTGAGCCCAATCATGTCTATTTTGACATTCAACCATAGATGTTGGTTCTGGATCATCATCATTATTCATGATGTCATATGCAACATTAAATGAAAATTTCTCATCAAGATTTTTCATTTCATTTCGGTTCTATAATATTTTTGAATGTGCATAATTGATTGCAATTTCTGTATTGACATCATCAATCTCCTCTGCAGTAGGAGTACTGATTTGTGGTTCTTCTTGAACACTTTCTTTTACTTCATTATCAGCTGATTTTCTTTTTCGAGGATTTTTATCCTTTGAACCAATTGGTCTTCCACGTTTCTGACGTGGCAAAGATTCATGAGTGACGTTATTGCCAGCTTTTGGAATTTCAATTCGAGCTGGAGTATTTACCGCTGGTATATATGATTTTGTCACCGTTTTTGTATCTGTAAATGCATCAGGCAATTGATTTGCAAGTTCTTGTATATGCATTATCTTTTGAACTTCTGTCTCGCATTCTTTTGTGCGAGTATCAAGATACTTTAATTGAGGTTCACACCATGAAACATCATTTTCTTTATTTTTCATTTCTCCCCTAATCTAGGGAACAATGTTTCATTAAAATGACAATCAGCAAAACGTGCTGTAAAAACGTCACCTGTCATAGGTTCAATATACCTTAATATTGAAGATGTTTCATATCCAACATATATTCCCAACCTCCTTTGAGGACCCATTTTTGTACGTTGTGATGTCGCAATTGGAACATACACTGCACAACTAAATGTTCTAAGATGGGAAATATTTGGCTCTTGACCAAAAGCAAGTTGTAGGGGGGAATATTTATGACTTGCACTTGGTCTGATGCGAATCAATGCAGCAACATGTAAAATTGCATGATCCCATATAGATACAGGGAGTTTTGTTCTCATTATCAATGGTCTAGCGATTAACTGTAAACGTTTAATCAGTGACTCGGCTAAACCATTTTGTGTATGAGCAACAGAATGTTCAACAACAATTCCTATAGACATGCAATAGTCATTAAATGCTTGAGATGTAAACTCACCAGCATTATCAAGTCTCACCTTTTTAATGATGTAATCAGGAAAATGTGCTCTCAATTTAATAATTTCGGCAAGAAATTTTGCAAATGCCACATTACGGGTTGATAACAGACAAACATGAGACCATCTACTAGATGCGTCTATTAGGACCATGCAATATCTAAATGGTCCACAAGGTGGATGAATTGGTCCACAAATATCACCTTGAATTCTTTCAAGAAACATTGGTGATTCTTTCCCAACCTTAAGTGGTGAGGGTCTAGTTATCAATTTTCCAAGAGAGCAAGATATACATGGAACCATTGTATCATGAAGGATTTTTCTATCCTTCAGTGGATGTCCATGTGTACATTCAATAATTCTTTTCATCATTGTTGATCCTGGATGGCCCAATCTGTTATGCCATAAATTAAATACACCAGAATCAATATACTTTTCTTTAATCACCATATGTGCTTCTGGTACATTTATATGTGTATAATGTAATCCAGAATTAAGTCTTGGCAGTTTTTCAATCACGTGATTCTTGTTAGTGATACTTAAATATTTCTTATTTTCTGCCGTTACTGACTGATAATCATATCCATTAAGGTATATGTCAGAAAAACTCAATAAATTTCTGCTTGACTTAGGAGAGAATAAGGCATTATTAATTAAAAATGTTGTACCGTTTGGTAATATGAATTTTGCCTTTCCTATCCCTTCTATCAAGTTAGCAGCACCTGATATTGTATGTATAGTTCATTCCGTTGGTTTCAAATCAATGAAATATTTTTCAGATTTAAGTATAGTGTGTGTAGTACCACTATCTGCTATACAGAGATCTCCACTACTTGATTGATGTTGTGTTCCAGCAGAATTCATATTAAACTTCATATATAAGAAACAAACAGTAAGTATATAAATGTTACACAAAATGTTTATTACACACAAATAGATAAAACTGAAACATTTGACATACATAGAATTGAAACATCAAACATAGAACTGTAACATTTGATAAAACATATAGAATTGAAACATTTGAGAAAACATGATGACAAAGGTTAAATCGTTTTATTTATAAAAGAAACATATTAATTTAATTCAAGAAATCTTCATATAAATCAGATGGTTGTTCAGTGACTGTTGGATCAATATTATCCACAAAATTTACTTCCTTTTCTTTACCTTGCAGCGAATCCTGATATATCTTAACAAGATGTTTAGATATTCGGCAAGTATTAGCCTAGTGGCCCATTCTACCACATCTGTAACAAGATTCTTCAGAATTTTTAGAAGAATTTTCTTCAACATCTTGTTTAGTGGGCTTGTTTTGTGGTTGATATTTATATTTTCGTAGATTATTATTTCTTTGACCACCACGGCCAAGACCACGGCCACGTCCACGCCCATTCCCATTACCATAAGGATGGTTTCTACCATAGTTATGGCTTTTGGCATGATGATGGCGATGGTTATTATAACCACGACCTTGCCCGCGTCCTTGTCCCTGTTTATAATTATTTGCAGTATTTGCTTCAGGGATTGCAAGTGTACCAGTAGGACGGGATTGCTGATTTTTCATTAATAGCTCATCATTTTACTCTGCAACCAAGAGATATGAATTAAGTTCAGGATATGTGTTGAACTTTAGCATTCTCAAATTTCTTTGCACTGTGATGTTGGCAGCATTCATTGTGGAGAAAGTTTTCTCCAACATGTCTGCATCACTTATTTCATGTCCACAGAATTTAAGTTGTGAGACTGTATTATACAGAGCTGAGCTGTATTCATTTACTTTCTTAAAGTCTTGGAACCTTAATGTTCTCCATTGATCCATAGCAGCTAGAAGTAAAATTTCTCTTTGATTATTGAATCTGATTTTGAGACCTTCCCATAAAACATGGGGATCTTCTACAGTCACATAATTATTTTGTAAGCATTCATCAATATGTTGATGAATAAAGCAACATGCCGTTGCTTGTTCTTTTTCAGAACAAGTGTTGTTTTCATTTATGGTTTCAAGAATACCCATTGATTTAAGATGCATTTTTACTTTTATAACTCATGGCATGTAGTTGTTTCCCGTTGATTCTAAAGGAGTAAATTTAAGCTTTTCCAGATTAGACATTTTCTATTATCAAAAATTAAAACAAACAACATGATAAATTAGAGTCAATTTATATTCATAAGTATATAAACATTAAACATAAATTTAATATAACATAAATGATAAGTAGGCGACATTGTCGACCATATGGAAGCAATCATAAATAAATGTTATATAACATAAATGATAATTAGGTGACAGTGTCGACCATATAAATGTTAGATAATAGAAATATAAATGTTAGTAACATAAATGATAATTAGGCGACAATGTCTACCATATAAATGTTAGATAATAGAAATATAAATGTTAGTAACATAAATGATAATTAGGCGACAGTGTCGACCATATATTATTCAGGTGGTATAACCGACCATATATCATTTAGGTGGCAGAGCCAACCATAATTAGTATTAAGATTATCGTGCTGATAACGTGTTATATTTCAGTAGGCTTATAACTACCTTTAGTGGTTTGATTCTTGATGTTATAATTCAGTAGGCTTATAACTACCTTTAGTGGTTTGATTCTTGATTAAGAATGCTAATAATGAAGTGTAAGAACAAAGATGATAATGGAGAGAAAGAAAGAAACACTTTGTAAGTGTGAGAAAAATGGTGCAAGTTTAATGCTTGCATTCATGGCTATTTATAGCAAAAATATCACAAGTTTAGGTAATACAATAATATTACTTTTGTGTATCAATAATTGACTATCCATTTATATATATATTTATATATTATAACAAGTTTAGAGTACTTTTTTAAATAAAAAGTACTAAATCGGAATGCAATACAAGACCGGTGGTCAATTACAAATATATTCCAGGAAAGGATCTTAAATTACAAATAAATAACTAAAGATTCAAATGAAGACTATTAACCTGAACAAGAAGCAAATCTGAACTTGCTTTCACTGGCAGGAACCGAGATCGGGGAACATTAACGCCAATGACATTTTCAAAAAACTAGTCAGAAGAACATGCATCAAATAAATTAGAGCAAAATAAGTAGAAATTTCAACATAACCTAATATTAAAAAAGTATCATCATTAGTTATATTAAATATAAATATTCAGAATGATATAATACCTTAATTGCATTACCAGCAGCAGTTTCTAGCTGGAGAACTTTTACTCCATTGACCTCCTGTAAACCAAATTATATTTATATTTGATTTAAAATTTAATATTCAACATTAGAAATGAACAAACCGTATTTGGATGTACTTCGTTATTGTAGGATTAATGTGCAAGGTACAACATATAACTATATGGCCAACCTCATTTGAGCCTTCGGAGTCACACACATATACACCGAGAAGTCAAATAAAATATATATATATGATGTATATATATGATGTATATATATGGTCATACTTTTGATCGTAAGTTTCTCTCCGTCTCATCAATTTCTCCAATAAAGGTATATCGTTAACTCCTCTTTTATTTTATATTCATGACAATTATTATGGTGTAATTGGATCATTGGGATAAATTAATCGTGTGCATATTTCATTAAATATATGAATATATAATCTTGTAAATGTTTTTATGAAATAATAAAAGATTATTATTTTCACTATCCGTTGCGTTAATCTGAAATTGGTAAAAGTACACACGGTTTTCAAACAGTGGTATCCGAGCCGCTTTTACACCATCTTAATTATCGCGTGATTTTCTTTAGATTTAGCTTTGTGGTGAATTGGTAACAGTCAAAACCTTTATGGTTTTGAAAGTCAACTTTGTTGATTACCTCATGACGCACGAATAAGATCTGAAAAAAAAATCACTGTTATAAATTTTGAATTTATTTGTTATGGCTTGAATATTTATTATAATTGTTGATTGTTTTATTCTATGATTATACACATGCATTGTAACCATGGACAAGCCATATTTAAATTTTGATAATGTAGTTATTAAAATTGTGATTGCACGCATAGCTCATAATGCCCCGACCTATGTATGATTGTTGTGATTGTTGATTACGGTAATATTATGTCATGTTAATTATTTGTATTATTAGAAAGGCCATTTTGAAGCCAAAGTTGTATTATATTTATTTTTTATTTTCATAGTATTGTATTTAAGTTTATTTCAATTTGTAAAAGTATTAGTTTAGTTGTATTTTCAAATTTAAATAATTGTAACAAGATGAAGATTGAAGATAAAATACAACATGTTTTTGGCTTAGAAGATGGCAAACTGGTCAAGTTGACAACGATGGCGTTTGTCAAATTTTCAGTTGATTCTTGAATCAAGTGGGAGCTACGATATTATCCTTAGTTTGACCTCTTGATCCCATGTTGGCTCATGAGATCAAGCATAGGATTTTTGGGCTAGGCTATGTGTGTGTGATGCATGCTGTGACGACCCGGAAATTTCCGACCAAATTTAAACTTAATCTTTATATAATTCCGACTTGATAAGCAATGAATTTTTAATAAATCTTGAACCTCCGGAAAGAGTTTTACACAAGCTTTTGTTCACCCTTTTATTCCGACGATTCACGAACGTCATAACTTGATTTAATTGTTTAATTGTTTAATTATTGTGTATATATATGGATTTATATATATTTAACTTGAAAATATGATAATTAAATATCTCATTAAGTATATTAACAAAGTATTGTATATATATTTTCATACTACTAATTTAAAGAGTTTTTGAACAATATATATGCTACTATTTAAACGACGTAATTAACTTATGTTAAAATGTATTTACATATAATGTATTACGAGTGTAAATACATCGTTACAAGTATTGAATACACTTTATAATATACCAATACATATAAATGATAGCTATACTCGTATTTCTGTTCAATTTACTGAAGAATTCTACTCGCATTCATACGGTATTTTTACCCGTATTATGCACAGCTTCTAGAAGTATTTACTATTGGTATATACCAATAGAAATCTGCAATTATTTGTGTAATATGTCATCCATGACCTAATCAATTTAATATGTCATCCATGACTTAATACATTTTAACTTATCTTAGATATTTTTACTAAAAGCCAAATTTTCAAGCCTATAAATAAGCACCATTTCTAACTCATTTTTACACATTCATTTTCCAAATTTTACTTCCAATTTTCACACATACTTGCAAGAACTCTCTCAAGTTTTGTTCTACTACTTCTTTCCGGCAACTTTACATTCTAAACTTGAGGTAAAAACTCTACTTCACTCTTGTTCAATTCATATGTTTATAGCTATCTATATAAGAGTTTATAAACTAGAACATAGTTTAGTTGATTCTAAACTTGTTTGAAAAACTAATCTAATCTTTTTAAATTAACTCTAATAACACTTATTTATATGTATTATGATGTTATATTAAGTTAATATAAGAACTTATAACTTGTACATATGAAGAATACCTTGAAACTTAACATATATCCTTTAATCTCCATTCAGTAAAAAGCGGGCTGTTTTGGGTTGGGAATTAAAAACCTATCTTAGACTTTGAGTTCAAGGCTAAGACTTTGGAAATATGTTAATATATGTAAATAAGACTTCCAGTATTTTTTTTCATGATTTTAGACAAAGTGGAAGTATTTTATCAAAAATCATATATTGGGTGGATGCCGGGATTTTTCCAAATCTGTCCACCGACACAAAAAGAGGGTAAAGCTCTAAAAATTACTACTTGGGATGAACTTTTCGAATTGGTTTTGTAAAATTTACTTCTTAATGAATCCATAGCAATTTGATTCACTTTAAACGGAGTTGTAATGAATATTTGGCGAGCAAAACAAAATCTGCTAAAATTAACGTTGTATGGACGAAATTTATATTATAAAAACTATATTAACCATATCCTTGTTAACTTTTCCTATATCCTATATATATTTGGACATGTTATCAGTAGTATAACAAAATATTATAATCTTGGTTAATTCTGTGATTTTATATATGTATAATAATATTCTTGGTACGTCCTAACACAATAAGTATATACAATACGTTTTGATAAATCCTAAGACAATACGTACACAATACGTCTTAGTTAATTCTAAGACAATACGTATACAATACGTCTATGGGTTGATACAAAGACAATACGTATACAATACGTTGTGGGGTAATTCTAAGATTATATATATATATATATATATATATATACCCATTATTGGACTGTTGGACTTTTCGGACTATTTTGGACTACTAACAAAGGACTACTAACATAAAATGTTAAAAATTATTATATAAGTATTCTATGAACTTGCTTTATTTTATTCATATGTCGTATTATTATCTGAATCGTTATTATTGTTATAGGTTCGTGAATCCAAGGACGACGGTCATATTTTTAATAAGTTGAAAACTTATTATTAATATACTTTTACTATTGTGAGTATATAGTCCCATTTTTAAACTCTACAAATATTTTGGGATGAGAATACATGCATTTTATGTTTTACGCCATAGACACAAGTACTTAAAATATATTCTACGTTGAGTTGTACCACTTTGCATATCTTCCCTAATGGCTTGGTAACTAATATTTACATGTTGTAAGAACATGTATACGCGAATCCTATTGATAGATCTATCGGGTTTGACAACCCCAACCGGGCTAGTCGCTCTAGTATCGTAAACGGTTACATAGTACTTCGTTTTTACTACACTTGGTACAGTGTAGGGAGATTTTATAATAAAGGGAATATGCCACATTAATGGTTAAGTATGGTTACCGAAGCTCTCAACAACTTATAGAATACTTTTATACACTTGCGAGTGTACATATATTTATAACTATGAAATCTTGTGGTCTATATTTATATTGATGATAAACCTATATATCTCACCAACCTTTGTGTTGACTGTTTACGCATTTTATTCTCAGGTTCTTAAGAAAGTCTTCTGTTGTTGCATTATCTGAGCAAGCTGTGAATGGAGTCTCATACTTTTATTTAAATAAAGTGTTGCATTCAATAAAACCTTTGTCATGTATTATATTCGACCGTTACGTTACGTGTGTAGTATTTGGAAACCGATGTATTTTGGAGATTATTTCTTAAATAATCGCTCACTTGTTTAAAATATGCATTATGTATAATAATGATGTGCTTTTTATGAAACGAATGCAATATTTTTCTAAAACGTATCATATAGAGGTCAAATACCTCGCTATGGGACCAATGAGAACGTACTGCGTTTATAGTAATATGGACGGGTCGTTTCAGTTGGCATCAGAGCGTTGGTCTTAGCGAACCAGAATTTGCATTAGTGTGTCTAACCAGTAGTTGTTAAGATGCATTAGTGAGTCTGGACTTCGACCGTATCTGCATATTATAAATTTTGCTTATCACTTTTGTCAGAAATTACATGCCTATCAATTTTTAATCTAGACACGTTTTACTGCAATTATTGCATAGATAGTGTATAGACATATTCATATCTTATCATATCTATCACGGTAGACTCTGCCTGACATCTTTCGTAAATTCCTTCGTAACTTATGGGATTTTGGTATTAAATATAAATATGTAAATTATGTATTAAGAATATCAATCTAAGTCCTAAATTTTTTTTTTTCATATCAACAATCATTTCTCTGATCGTGTAAGGCGGATCCTTCACAAAGCTCGAGTTCATCGGATTCTAAAAGCTATTCCGATATGGAATTTCATTTGAGCTCCGAGAGCAGTTTAACCGGAATGAACCAACCAATTAGTCATCACTTTTTTTTGGATGAATTGGGGGTGGGTTCGTGGACGAATCAATCAATTTAGACAAGAAAAAGACGATCTCTTTCATGAATCTAATTCACTTCTCGGTGGAGAACATGAGACACTTACCGGCGAACCCGTTCGTAACACCATTTTCTCTCTCCTTTCCAGGATATGCCGCAACGAGTATAATATTACTAATATTATTGAGGCTATCCGACCTTTACTCCGTATCTTGCATGGTGAATTATTTACTGTCATGAAAAGCAAAACTTCATTAGCAAGTGCATCCTACATCATTTCATTCCCTTTATAAAGCTCTTGACCTCTCTTTTTATTCAAGAAACTTTAAACATCTTCTTTCACAATACAAAACAAAACAAATTCTTGTCATCTATATTCACATCAAACCACTACCAGCACCAACACCAGCAGTACCAACAACATCACAAGCCGCATTACGAGCATCAACATCATATGCACCGCAGGCACTGAGGGATACTAACAATAATGATTGATGAAGTATTAATTCATTATTTCATTTACGTTGAAGAAATATTCCGCGGCGATTATGTAATCTCTAAAGTTTTAGGGATTATTCATTTCTAGTTCCAACCGTAAACCAAATGAGATTAATATAATATTAACTCATTAAATCCATATTACATCTGAAGAAAATATACATACATATATTTTCATAAAGAATGTAATAAAAATTCTTTTGTACAAAATATTACTTGTGAAATTTTATTTTAACAGGTAGGTAATACCCGAGAAATACTTAAGTTCACATTAATGTGTTACACTGTACATTTTCAATGATGTTTCGACAATCGTTAATTATACTCTCTCCTTTCATAGCAATATACATCATTTCACAAAATATATGACAACCATTTTCCATACCAATTCAATTACATATTCTGATTTTGACAGATCAAAATCCAAGTCAAGATTTAAGAAGTGCCATCAATCTTAAATTCCTACATCCTTCAAAATCATACTTTAAATTCAAACTATACTAGAACATCACTTTCATTCACAGAACTCATAAAGATATTCGTATCATTCAAGATTCACGACGAATTCATTATATGGATATTGACGATGACAACCTGTGTCTAAACCCTTCAAAATTCTTGAAAACATCTCAACTAAGGAACAATCGAGAGAATGAACCAATCACACGATACATACGAAGAATATATGCATATAGATATGCATTCGGAGGACACTTGAACCTAAGCAATGGTTGAACACGTATCCGTGTCAGATCCTTTAGCATTATTATTACCCAAAATAACTTTACAATCCCTTTTCAAAATAGCGAATTTTATCACAGCTCCAAAAAGACAACTTCGACTTTTCATCCGAAGTAGCCTTATTATAACCTTGATATATATGTTGTCTTTTCGCCATCGTTACTGGGGAACCTTTTATATTCCACCACATTAGTAGTAAGCTTACCAGCAACTTTATTGCTCTTTGACTTAAATCTCACTGAAAGATCACTATAAAACCTTGTCATGTACCCATCTACATCTTGTAACAATAATTGTCATACCAAACCCCAGGAAGCATCAATAATTATTCTTGAATCTCACATCATTTCTGCATATACATATAACGTTATTTCCTGGAATTATAATTCTGAAATCCGGAATAGCACTTCAGCCTACGAATCAGTACTATGAAGTTTTGAAAAAGCTGAATGAAGCAGCAGAAACTGTAGAAAACCGTAACAGTCAAAAGTTGATGATAAAGAATATTGTGTTAGCAAAGCACAGAAAAAGAGAAGGTTTGGAACTGGAAAACGGATTGAGCAAACCCTGAAGGAGGCTGTGAACAAATCACAAGGACGAAATCTACCTTCAAAGAATCCAAATGATTCGGTATCTGCTAAAATCCTTAGCAAATACCTTGCTCCTTACTCTAAAACCCTTGCGGACAATATTCTTCATCATCCTCTTATCTTAAATATTCTAAGATATCATCGTATCTTCCATTATAAATATCCTTCATATTTCTGAAGATATTTTCATAACCAATCTTATCTGAAATCATTTATTCCTTCGCGTTATCTGTATCACATCATAAAGAAAACTGTTTTAGTTTCTAAATATCTGAAACCACTGAGTGTAAAGTATGAATGTTTTTGAAGTAATGTTAGGAACTGAAGCATGAGTTAGTATAATATAATGACACTTGATCAACGTGATTATATTACAATAAGTCATGCTGAGTTTCTAAATAGAACGTAATGATTCACAGACCATAACGTCATCATGTGCCATGTTACATGACTCTTACATTCAATCTAATCTCTAAACATATCAAGAACATATTCTATTGATAGTTCTATATTTTCCTTTGGATTCTGGTAATTTCACAAGTCAAATTGTGCTATTACAATTTCTCTCTTAGAGCATTAGCTATGTTCATTCCGAATTTCATATCTATGAATTCTATACCATTATTCGCTTGACTTGAAGTCGGGAAAAGAAGACGGAAGCATGAAACTCCAAAATATAAGCACGAAGGCAACGCAGAAATTACAAACCGTGTATATCGATGCGTATAGCAATATAAAGACACAGGAAAACTAAGAACACTATAAACCCAAGAGCATAGTAGAAATTAACAGATTCTTCCGGTGGAAGATGAAAAAGAAGAATGACAGATGTGATAGTCAAGAATATATCAAGAATTAAAACTGGATGGAGCATATTGACGAATGTTTTGGAAGTACGAAGAAAGGAAGAAAGTATAAAAGATGGGAAATGTGGAAATAAGGAAACGTAGGAGGTTGATTTATAGTAAAATATCCGACAGAGAAATCGAGACAGATTATTGCATTAAATCGAAGAGGATCATAATTTCCTTAATCGCCGAAGAATCAAATCTTATATAGATTACAAAGATTTTCTTTAATCCGAAGATCAACCGTGATGACGTCAAAAGATAAGACGAATCCCTATTTTCTCATTTCACTCTTTTACGATAGCTTCACTCATACGTTTCGAGTAATCGAATTATTTTATCCATATTTCTCAATCATGATAAAACCCTATGAATCAACTTATATTCGTCATAATAACATTCTTATTGTTAGCCATGACGACCTCGATCAAATTTCGGGACGAAATTTCTTTAACGGGTAGGTATTGTGACGACCCGGAAATTTCCGACCAAATTTAAACTTAATCTTTATATAATTCCGACTTGATAAGCAATGAATTTTTAATAAATCTTGAACCTTCGGAAAGAGTTTTACACAAGCTTTTGTTCACCCTTTTATTCCGATTATTCACGAACGTCATAACTTGATTTAATTGTTTAATTGTTTAATTATTGTGTATTGTTGGTCCCTTGATAACAACAGGAGTATTGTAGAGGGGGGGTGAATACAATTTCTTTTAAGATAACTTAACAGTTAAACTCGATTAGTATTCAAGCATGCAAATAAGTAGAGTCACAGGTAATTTTCAATAGTTATTCTTTATTGATTGAATCACAAAGAATTACAACTATCCTTGGCGGAATGATAGTTGGTTGATACAGATTACCTAGATTATAGCTAAGAGGTAAACTAACAGCTATTACACATTTTGACTCTATAAAAATAAACCCACACCACTAGTTGTTACAATAGTGGATACAACAATTTATAGTAGTCCTATTAACCGTGTAATGGTTCTATTATCCACTGGTACATAGGATGTCTGTACTTGTGGAGACAACTACATCAGAGAGCATGCTCTCTTCTTTCCTCTTTGGTAGCTATTTGCAGGAACACCCTAATTCGGTTTGGCACCACTATTTGATTAAACAAATAGAATATTGTGTTCCCTAGGTGATGACAAAGTATAAACCATGTCTTCACATGCGTTAAACTTCTGCATTCCCACGTGGTCTTGTAAGGTCACTTGTCAGCAGCCGACGCGTGTCCTTTTCTGTTCAACTTTGTCTTTGACTGCTGTTGAATAGTACCATTGATGTAGACCACTCGGGAAACTACTATGCTTATAATGGAGCATAGCTGTCTTGTGTAGTGAGCTGCATTCCAGCCGTGCTAGTTCTTCATTGCTGAGCCACTTCATGTTCTTGATTAGCTGAGTACACATCCTGTGCTGATTGAAGAACACTGTCTACCTTGTGCTGGTAGACTGAGCAGCAAACTAAACACTCGACACAGCAATATCTACTGTCTATACATGGACAAACTTGTGCTGACTGCACATAACATTTTAGTGCAAGTAAATTACAGTTTTGTCATAATTAAATCCTTAATTATTTTAGAGACTCAATAATCTCCCCCTATTTGATGATGACAAAACCTATGACATACAGAGAAAACACTAAAGTCAGCACCGAGGGACCTAATGAAAAATAGGCAGTAAATTTGTCCCTTTTTAAGTTTGTTTTTGAGATCTTTTGCTGAGTTATCCATATCTTATAATTTGATATGATTTGAAGATAAACTCATTTCACTTTCATTACAACAAAGTATGTACAGTAATTACAACAACAGCAAAATGAAAAGTGAATTAAACAAAAGATACAATTTGAGCACATAGGAGACTATCTATCTTTATCTTTATCTCGTTCTTCTTCAGATAGCTCCTCTTGTTTGATTCTCCAGGCTTCAGGGAACAGATAAGGTACATCAGCAGGGTCAAATACAAGGATATAAGGAGGTAGAATGATGGGGCCTCTTCCGGTTGGTCCTTCATCAGTAGATTACTTTCCTTTAGGCTTTTGAGAAAGGACTTCTTCTACATTCACCACTGGTGCATTCCCAAACCTTGTTGCTTTCTTGAAGAGTTGTTGGAGTTCAGATTTAAGTGTATTTTTGATAGCACTTTCACCTTTACCAATGAAATACTCTAAGATCTCCATCCATTCACTAAATCCAAGGGATCTTAACTCATCATAGTTTATTCTTTCTTGAACTTTATTCTCCCTTATGACATTGAAAGCTCTTTTTGAAACTCTGTTCACTTTGATGATCCTACTGGGATTGGATCTTCTATTCATCACATCACCATACCTACTCCTATAATAATGATCAGGAAATTCAATGGTACGGGCAGGTTCTATAGGAGCAGTAGTAGGTGCTTTCTCAGCGGCTTCCATCTTATCAAAAGCCTTATCCTGTTCTTTGACAATGGCTTTAGCTAACTCTAGGGACTCAGCCTCTTGCTTTCTATCAGCAGCCAATTTGTCTTCTATATCCTGGATCCTTACCCTCTCAGCGAGTTCAGCATCAGCAGCCTCCCTTCTTTGAATTTTAGCTTGCAGGCCCAACAAATAATCATCGGTAGTGATTTTCAGGGATTTTGCTGTTTCAATCATCTTTCTACCCTCTTCAGTTCTAAGGGCAGCATGATACTCCCGTAGATCCATACCCAGCTGGTGAGCCTCTTGAAATTGAGCTTTTTCCTCATCAGTAGAGAGCCTTTGACCACTGTTGTTTAAGTATACACCAATTTCAATGCCATAAGTCAAGGCAGTGATGTAGAGTGGCTGATTAAGGGGATGATGCAGCAACCTAACTTGGCGTATTCTTTCATTAATAGCAGCTTGTCTTTGCTCAAGCAATTCTTGTACAGTGATCTCCAGCCTGTAAGCATTTCTTTCATCTGGATTCATTTTAAATAAGTCTGGCTCACCACGGGTAACTGAATCATCTTCCCAAGTTCTGTGTTTACCATGATGTTTTGGGGAAGATGGAGGATACATGATTGATTCACCTATGCCAGATGAACTCACTGGAAACTGATTGACATGATTATCCTTTATTTTGTTAAAATAAGTGAGGGTCTGGGGAGAGATAGGTGATTGAACAAATAAGTGATCTCCACTACCCCAGACTATAAAGTCAGCAGGATTAACCGTATCATCATCTTGATTAGCACCCAGCTCAACCACCTTGGCTGGGTCTTCAACACTTGTAACACCCAGCAGCACACTTCTGGCTGGGTCTTCATTCACAGCACTCCTTGCCGTGTCTTCAGTACCAGCTGACTGATTAGTATCAGCTGGTACATCCACCTCAGTATCTTCATCAGCTGCCTCAAATAAGGGTCCTTTCCTTAGGGGCCGATTGTCCCTAGGAGCTGATTTCACTCTTTGTTTATCTATGGCCATGGGTTCAGCTGATAGTTCTTGTGTTGATACTGGCTCAAGTGGAGGCAGGTAAGGAACGATAGCAAGATGCTCCCCCTGAATATCATCATCATCAAGATTGATTGTTTCTGCTAGCTTATGTTGTGTAGCTGGCTGTGCAGAAGATGTTGGGCGAGAAGATGAGCTGGTTTCTAACATATCATCTAACCACTTCATAAAAATGTTAGCTCTAACTCCTCCCCCTGACTCAGTAGATGCAAGATAATCTTTCATTTCTTCAGGAGTCACCCGTTTGATCCTGTCTGCTCGCTCAGCATACAGCTTTGCCTTCTTTTTGTCATATTTGACCATGAATTTAGCATTTCTTTTTCGTGCATCCTTTTTGAATTTATCAATGCCAATCAGGTCATCATCAATATCCCTCTTTTTTGGGGTCAGCTATCTCCTATGCTCAATTCTGTGGCGTTTAAGAGCAACATAGGCATCCCATTTGATATTGAAGTCATCATTTAATTCTTGCTGTCTCTTCTGATGTCTCTCCAGTTTTCTTTTCATTCTTCTTTCAATAGTTTGAGAGACAACAAAAGCTTCAGCAACAGCCAATGCAGAAACATCACTGGGCTTACTTCCAGAACCAATATCATCCACTGATGTGGCAGACACACTGGGTTGAGATTCACCAGCTGCCTGTACACCAGCTTCAGTATGAGCGTTACTGGGCTTAGTGCCAGAGTCTTGACCAGTAGTACCATCACCATCTCTCCTTGGTTGTTTTGGAGCCTTTTCATGCTCATGCTCCCCCTCTGATTTTTTTCTCTTTTTGAGTTTTTTTAGATTTCTTCTCCCCCTTTTTGTCATCAGCAGGGGCAGAGAGGTGAACAGGGGAGACCTGTGCATCAAGGTCACTATCTGAATCTGGAATAGAGAATGCAAAATTGTTTCAGTCAGCAACTTCAGGAGTAAGATGGTGATGTGTGCGAGGTGTACTAGGAAATAGTATTATTTTTACAACGAAATACTATTAAATACGATACAATTTTACACAAGATATTTATTTATTTATAGAATGGATATACCTAAACCTTGCTACAACACTTATAGGCAGTGTACCTAATCGTTCAGTAGTGTAGTTTTTAGTAAGTCCGGTTCGTTCCACATGGATACACTTAAACAAGCTTAACGCTATATTAGTTTTAAATTTATAAAAATACAAATATATATATAAGTGATATTATTATTATAAAAGGGGTTTTTTATCGTTTAATGACCGGTTTGTCGATTTTTAAAACTTTAGTCGCAGTTAAAACCTAATGTAAAATATTAAATATTAAAAATAAATATAACTTAATTTAAAGCGTAAAGTAAATAACGATAATGAAATTGCGATAAATTGATGTCAAAGCTAAGGTATACGAAATAGTTTATATTTTACTAGGAAAAACTATTAAATACGATACAATTTTACACAAGATATTTATTTATTTATAGAATGGATATACTTAAACCTTGCTACAACACTTATAGGCAGTGTACCTAATCGTACAGTAGTGTAGTTTTTAGTAAGTCCGGTTCGTTCCACAGGGAATCTTTTTTAAACAAAGCTCAACGCTATATTAGTTTACTTTTATAAAAATACAAATATATATATAAGTAATATTATTATTATAAAGGGGGGTTTTTACCATTTAATGACCGGTTTGTCGATTTTAAAACTTTAGTCGCAGTTAAAACCAAATGTAAAATATTAAAAATAAATACAAGACTTAAATTAAAGCGTAAAGTAAATAACGATAATGAAATTGCGAATAATAAAAGTGCGATAAAATAAACTTGCGATAATTAAAAAGGACGATAATTAAAAGTGCAATTAAATAACAATAAATAAAAGTGCGATAATTAGAAGTGCAATTAAATATAAAATAAAGGAAATTAAATATGAAATAAAAGAATTATGCTTATTTAAACTTCCGTAATCATGATGTTTGACGTGTTGATTTTAGTTTTATGCCCATGGGTTAATTGTCCTTTGTCCTGGATTATTTAATATGTCCGTCTGGTTTTTGTCCATAACAGTCCATCAGTCATAAATATAAAGTGCGAGTGTCCTCGTCAAATTATCCTTATACCCGAAGTTAAATATTCCAACTAATTGGGGATTCGAATTGTAACAAGGTTTTAATACTTTGTTTAATGAATACACCAGGTTATTAACTGCGTGTAAACCAAGGTTTTACTACTTTGTTAACAATTACACCAATTACCCTTGAATGTAATTTCACCCCTGTTTTAATTATTCTAGTGGCTATTAATCCATTCCCGTGTCCGGTTAAATGAACGATTATTCATACATATAAATACCCCGCCCATCGTGTCCGATTGAGTGTATATGGTAATTTATAGGGATGCCCAATTGTAAATCTTTATATTAACATTAACAAACTATCATTTAGTTAAACAAATATAAAGCCCATTAATAGCCCATAGTCTAATTTCCACAAGTGTCGTTCTTTTGTCCAAACCCCAATTATGGTACAAAGCCCAATTACCCAATTTTAGTAATTAGCCCAACATCATGATTACTTCGTTTTAAATAAGCATAATAATAACTTAGCTACGAGACATTAATGTAAAAAGGTTGAACATAACTTACAATGATTAAAAATAGCGTAGCGTTACACGGACAGAATTTCGACTTACACCCTTACAACATTCGCTAACATACCCTTATTATTAGAATTATAATTAAAATTAAAATATAAATTATAAATATAAATATAAATTTTACGTATGAGGAGAAGAAGAAAAAGATGGATTTTTACGATCAGAATTCGGTTGGCTTTATAGGCAGAATTTCATTTTGGGGCTCCGCGACTCGCGGCATTTTTGCCTTCAAACTCCGCGAGTCGCGGAGAATGAAATTACAGCTCAGTCCCTTGGAGTCTTTCTCTGCCGACGGTTTTTATTTATAAATATAATATATATATAATTAATATAATTAATTATATATTATATTATATTTATATACATAGTTAACTTGTAATTTTTAGTCCGTTGCGTCGAGCGTTAAGAGTTGACTCTGGTCCCGGTTCCGGATTTTCGAACGTCCTTGCGTACAATTTTATATTTTGTACTTTGCGTTTTGAATCTTGTACTCTTGTAATTTCGAGACGTTTCTTATCAATAATTGGAACCTCTTTGATTGTCTTTTGTTCTTTTGAGCTTTTTGGTCGTTTGCGTCTTCAATTCGTCGAATCTGTCTTTTGTCTTCACCTTTTATTATTTAAACGAATATCACTTGCAAATAGAACAATTGCAAGTAAAAGCTTGTCTTTCTTGAGGAATAATGCTATGAAATATATGTTCGTTTTTAGCATTATCAAATATTCCCACACTTGAGCGTTGCTTGTCCTCAAGCAATATCTTCTTGAAATACTAGAATCACTTCTTTATTCTTCACACTTTGTACATCAGTGATTTCTATACGACGGTATAAACAATGGTAGTAACGATATGGTTTACAGTCCCACATGACTATAAAAATTTAGATCCATTAAGGAAATTGGATCTTTATGAAAACATTTGATCTTTTGAAAATTAAATCTAGTTTTTACCCTAGATAAGTTTTCCGGGATAACCCTTTACCGGTGTTTGCAAAATATTTTTGTGGGTTTGGTGGGTTTCAGATTTGAAAATTTTAGCTCAAAACTTATGGTTTTGTGTCACCCACTTGCTAACCTTGTATTTGGAAAGCAACACGTCCAGTTTACTTGTTCCGTATATTACCTTTCGGTAAACTACCGTCCGGTTCTAAAGGAAAGCGTTGAACAAGCAACTGTTAAGGCAATGTCCCCTGACATGCTTTTAATTATGGTCTATCACGTGTCGGACGCAATTACTATCCTTGGTAGGAGCAATAGTAAAGCTCACCCTTATAATTTTTCGGTATGGCACAAGGTCCTGTCTTTGACCATGCTATGCAACCACCGTTCTTACGGTTGACACCCGATTTAGTTCAGGTGACCTAATGAATTCCAGGTGAATTCCTAGGATTTTACGTTCAATGGTAATGAACGCATTGAAAATAGGGTTTTCAGAAAACAAATCGGTTTATAATTTTGATCAAAATATTTTCTCGTTCAAGCTCGAGTTTAGATATCATTGAATTCCATGAGTTTGTAATTCTCAATCTTTAAGGTCAATCTCTAGGATTGAATAATATCAGTCTTAAAAGCTGATTTTTAATCTTTAAGGAGATTATCCTTTCTAGGGATCTGATTCATTAGTCTTATCCAGCTAATTTGCATGGTGCCCCCCCATTTCACAAGATAAATCCTTCTCATGGTTAGGATAAATCTGACCACATGGCGACCCTGTTTGATGCTGAGGTCTGTGGATTTCCTGCTGATTTTAGAGATGACTTTTCTAGATTTTTCGTCAACCTACAGCTGGTCTGAACGACAACTTCATGACCTAAATCAAGAAGCGCGTTTCTTTTTCGGAAGACTTTACTTCCTTTTAATGATGGAATTGATTCATCGTGTAGATCCATCTCTTCTTTTCTTTCATCGGGTAAAACAGTTTAGTTTAGTCCAAAGCAAAAGTATTTTCAGTTATTTGTTACAGATATATGTGACATATGTTTAAGATAACTTGATAAATTTTCCCACACTTGGCTTTTATTTTCCTTTTTATCGTCCTCTATTCCATTTTAAATGAATTTTAACATTTTAGTTTGTTTCTCAATTTATGTCCTTTCCGAGGTAACAATAATTTCGGTGTTAAAACCTAGTTTTATCGTTCATAAATATGTATAAACATGATTTTTAGTTCATTTAATTGAAAATTTTGAAAAATTTTACTAGAATTGGGTAGTCAGTATATAAGACTAGGGCTGTTCTTTTTTTATCAGAGAGCACTAGATTCTAATACAACTACTGCTTTACTAGTATTTTTAATGGTAACCAAGTGTTTAAGATAAAAATTTTAAAATCCGAAAGAATTTAACCCCTTCCCACACTTAAGATCTTGCAATGCCCTCATTTGCAAGAAATCAGTAACAATTTAAATTATTGAGGGTGATTTGTGTGAAAATGATTAAATTTTACCAAAGTTTCCAAATATATTGGCGTTTGTTTGCTGAATGATAAATGGTGCACATCATTTGTTCATTCCGTCTTGTTGTTATTTCACATATATTTTGCATCTTGTCGTCAAAATTAGTTGCTTTTGCTGAACTTAATGCCAGTCTTTGAAAATGCGTTGTTTTACCCTGTTGTGTACATAAGATAAACTGCAAACATATATACATATTTTTGAAGTTTGGTATATTACCCCACATTCAAAAATTATTAAAATCTAAGAATAAAAGTTAGATAATTATAAAAATGATTACAATATTAACAAAAGTATTAAACATATCAATCATTACAAATTACAAAATAAAAAAAATAATAAGTAAACTAAGGATGATATTGGTACCAATAGGGGTTCCAGGCATAACCATAGGTGTTATAGAATGCTTCGGCAGGGTCATACGTAGGATACGGTGGCTGCATCTCTATAGACCAGGGAGGGAAGATGGGTTTCGGTGTAGGAATATAGTTTCTACCTATATGTTGGCAATGAGCTATGATTTGGTTCTGATGAACTTGCCAATCTTCAAATGCTCTCTGTCTAGCATTTTCGTATTCCTGAGAAGCTATAAACCTTTGCATTTCTTGCATCTCATTCCCCCCTCCTACATTACCTTGCTGTTGGTTTCTCTCCACCTGTGGATGTCTACCATGGTATCGTACTGCGGCGTTATTTCGCCTCTTCAAAACTTTCGCACCATGGTATACATTTAAACCTATAGTATCGCGGGTTTCTGGTTCTTCTACTAATAATCCCCCCCGACTTATATCCACACCGAGATATTCACCAATCAAAGTAATAAAAATACCACCTCCTATTATGCTATGCGGTCGCATCCCCCGAACCATAGCTGATAAATAATAACCCACACAATACGGTATACTTACAGCGCTTTGTGGGTCTCGAATACACATATGGTAAAACAAATCCTGTTCATTTACTTTTTCCTTGTTCTTACCCCTTTGTGTAATCGAATTGGCTAAAAACCTATGAATCACTCTTAATTCGGCTCTATCTATATCCAAATAAGAGTAATTTCCCCCTTTGAAACGGTGATGGCTTGTCATTTGACTCCACACACCGTGTGTATCAAAATTTTCATCTATCTTTCTACCGTTTAGTATCAACCCTCTACAATCGGCAGATGCTAACTCCTCAGGCGTATATATACGTAAAGCCTGAGCCATGTCTAGTAAAGACATGTGGCGCATCGAACCGCCTAACAAAAATCTAATAAAAGAACGATCGGTTAAACTAGCTACCCGATCATTCAACTCTATACTACATAACAATTCTTCACACCATACTTTATATACAGGTCTACGCATGGTGAATAAACGTACCCAGTCATTAAAAGTAGAATTACCATACCTCTGTACAAGTAATTCCCTAATTGGCCCGGCCAATTCTACATCTTCTAAGGGTCCCCATTCTATGACCCTCGGTACCTCAACAACCTTAGAATGAAGAGTATGCAAACCCCTTTGATATTTTGGATAATCTATCCAAAGTCTGTCAAATCTCAGGTTCGGGTGCAACTCTTCCAAGTGCATATCAGAAAAGGTCATGACTGGATGAGGTATATCCTGCTTATAGTAGTTATCCACCTCCTGTTGTTCCAAATTCTCAGCAGGAGCATTGCGGGCTTGGGATGAAGATTCACCCCTTTCAGTCTGCAAAACACATCAAACACAAATTTTGTGCATCCAAATATGCATTAGTGTCAGCAAAATCATCAATCAAAATAATTACAATGACATTATCAATTTATATCAAACATTAAGCTCATTTTCATATTTTCATCAAATCTACACTTTTTCAAATAAGCATATACGAAAATGTTCGCCTAGTTCATAATCATTCAACTCAAATAACATGTCAAAATAATCATTACTAGCAATTAAACAAGTCTCAAATGGCATTATCTTTCAAAAATCAAGTTCATGAATTTTAGACTTGAAAAAGTCCACTTTAATTCTCAAAATCATGTTTAGGCTCAAAGTTTGGATCATTTAACTACCTAGACATGTTACACTACTCAATTTAGCAACAATTCATGACAAAAATCGGCCATAACCTGTTTATATCAAAAAGCCCCAAATTGCTCAAGAACACAAACCCTAGATTATTCAAAATTTGAAGTTTAATGCTTCTAATCATGTTAAACAGCATCAATCTAGGTTATACAAGCATAATACATAAACAATTTAAGCCTAATTACACTAAAAAGCATCAAAATCAAATTGGGAAAAAAATTGCTCAAGAACATCAAATTTCGAATTAAATGGTGTTTAGGTGTAGAAATTTACCGTTTTTCTTGAGTAATTCTTAGATAGCATCCTTCTCAACATGATTTTAGCAAAAGATTTGGTGATTAACGGTTAAAAATTGTGATTTTGGGGTGTATTTTTCGGGTTTTTCGGGGTTTTTTCGCTGTGTTCTTCGCAGTGTGTTTTTGTGGGGAGTGAACTGATCTGTTTTTTACGTTTTATTTTTTTTCTGGGTTTTGGTCCCTCCGCGACTCGCGGTGAAATACCCTTCAAACTCTGCGAGTCGCGGAGTTTGATATTTTTTTTTTTATATAATCATTAACTTATAAAACAATTAAGTACTTAATTTTAAAATTTCGTTTCCTTTGTTATTTAGGACGAGGTCGTTTCGGATCGATGTCCTAGTCCGTCCCTCGACAAAATTTTAAAATTTGTCTTTTTGTAGCGATTGTTTTAAAAGTTAAGATTTTTGGTTTTTTAATGTTTTTGGTATACTTTAATTCAATAAGATTAAAAATAATGATAATAAAAGTTCTCGTCCCTTCCTCGGGTAAAGCAATTTCGGTTCAAAGACCTAGTCTTCAACTTACGAAGAATTTTAAAAATCATATTCTTAACTTAATGAGATAAAGTAAATTTTTGTTTTTAAATTCACATAACTTAAATATAAAATTCAAAATTAATATTAAAAATTCACACCAAACTTAAAATTTAAAATGCATAAAATTAAAAATTTATATTTTAAAAATTAAAAATTTACACCAATCTTAATTTAAAAATTCATATTATAAATTCACACCAAACTTATATTAATTTTTCAAATATTTACAATTTTAAATATATTGTTTTTACAAAGTTTACAATATTAATTTAAGATTTAAATATTAATTTTAAAAACATGGTAAAAATAAAATTAAAAATCTTTTTGGCTTTTTATCCCACTTTAATCAATCAAATATTATCAAAAATATGCGCCCCTCTTTTCGGTAAAGTAATTTCGGTTCCAAGACCTAATTTAACTCATGACGAATTTTTGAAATATTTTGGGTTGATTGTTTAAAGATATTTATACCTTAAGAATAAACGTTAAATTTCGCAGTGATGTAATAAATTTTTGAATGATATCAATAATTTCGGTCGCCAAACCTAATTTTATTTAATACCAATTTAATACTTTTTAGCGAACAAATTAGCGTTTATTATCAAAAGGTTAAAAATAAAAATAAAAATAAAAACTGTACAGACATACATGTGAAATAGATTTCTTAGTTATATGATCTATCCCATTCATAAGATAGTCGGTTTAATTGGTTTTCCATGGCTACATAGGCGTAACCTCGAGCATTCAGTGTCTTTTCTTCTAAACATATGAACGGTCCGTCTCTGCATAAAGTAACAAATTCGGTATTTGAATAGGTTTGATTATTTGAACATTTACCTCCATGTGACCATTTTCCGCATTTGTGACATCGTTCTAGGTGTCGTGCTCTTCTTTTCGCTGCGAATTTTGATTTTCCTTTACCAAATTGTAACTTATTATCTTCGCATCTAGATTCTTTTCTAACTCCGTCCATTCTTTCTCTGATTACTGATACTAATTCACTCGGTAGTATGTCATTATTTCTTTTAGTGATCAAAGCGTGTAGCATTAGACCATGGTTTAGTTAACAGGCAGTCTTCATTTCGTAAAAACCTAAAAAAAATAAAAATTCAGAATGGGGGGAGAAGACTAGTTCTTTAGGGTCTGCTAGGGAAAGACCATTCGGGTTCCATTTTCGAGAACTACACGAAAACAGACAATCTAACTCTAACAGAAATACATATTATCCTTTAAAGACTTGATTCTCCCCACACTTAGTTAGCTGTGGTGTCGAAATTGTGATTAACTTCGTTGTCGACTTCCATCGGACCATGTATGTAATGTTTAACTCTGTGACCATTAACTTTAAATTCAATCCCATTTGAATTTATCAATTCTATCGTTCAGTATGGGAAAACTCTTTTGACTATGAATGGTCCAGACCATCTTGATTTCAATTTTCCAGGAAATAGCTTGAATCGTGAATTGAAAAGAAGAACTCTGTCTCCTTCTTTAAATTCTTTTGAACTTCTGATTCTTTTATCATGCCATTTCGTCGTTCTTTCTTTATAGATTAATGAATTTTCGTATGCTTCATGTCTTAATTCTTCTAATTCGTTTAGTTGACTTAATCGTAGACGTCCGGCTTCATGTAAATCAAGATTACATGTCTTCAAAGCCCAAAATGCTTTGTGTTCAATTTCTACTGGAAGATGACATGCTTTTCCATAAACAAGTCTAAAAGGTGTGGTTCCAATTAGAGTTTTGTAGGCTGTTCTAAAAGCCCAAAGTGCATCCTCCAATTTAATGGACCATTCCTTCGGATTTGATCCTACGGTTTTCTCTAGAATACGTTTTAAAGCTCGGTTGGTATTTTCAACTTGTCCACTTGTTTGTGGATGATATGCGATGGAGATTTTATGAGTTACTCCATATCTTTTAAGAACTTTCTCAAGTTGATTATTACAGAAATGAGTACCCCGATCACTTATTAAAGCTTTCGGTGTTCCAAACCTTGCAAAAAGACGTTTTAAAAAGTTGACTACAACTCGTGCATCGTTAGTTGGGAGAGCTTGTGCTTCCGCCCATTTAGATACATAATCAATGGCTACGAGTATATATAGATTATTATGAGATTTTGGAAATGGACCCATAAAGTCAATACCCCAAATGTCAAATACTTCACATACTTGGATGATATTTTGTGGCATTTCATCACGTTGACTTATTTTTCCGGCCCTTTGACAAGCATCACAGGATTTGCAAAGAAGGTGTGCGTCTTTGTAAATTGTAGGCCAATAGAATCCAGCATCATAAACTTTTCTTGCTGTTAGTTGAGGCCCATAATGCCCTCCTGTTGGTCCTGTGTGACAATGGTTTAATATTTTACTAGCTTCATCTCCAAATACACATCGGCGTATTATTTCATCGGGACAACTTTTAAACAGATGTGGATCTTCCCAGAAATAGTGTTTTATATCACTGAAGAATTTCTTTCATTTTTGGTACGATAATCCCTTTTCAAGGAATCCACATACTAAATAATTTGCATAGTCTGCAAACCATGGGATTTCTTTATAATCTATCTTCAATAGATATTCATCAGGAAAGTTGTTTTGTATGGCTGATTCATTTAGAACTTCTAATTCGGGATTTTCAAGACGAGAAAGATGATCAGCGGCGAGATTTTCTGCTCCTCTTTTATCTCGGATTTCAATATCAAACTCTTGTAAGAGTAAGATCCAACGGATTAATCTTGGTTTAGCATCTTGTTTTGAAAATAGGTATCTAAGAGCAGAATGGTCGGTATAGACCACCGTTTTTGCTAGAACGAGATGTGATCGAAATTTGTCAAAAGCAAAGACAATAGCAAGGAGTTCTTTTTCAGTAGTTGTATAGTTCGTTTGTGCTCCTTGTAACGTCTTACTAGCATAATATATAGGTTGAAATCGTTTTTCAATCCTTTGTCCTAAAACGGCTCACATTGCAAAATCACTTGCATCGCACATTAGTTCAAATGGTAGATTCCAATTTGGCGTTATCATGATCGGCGCATTAGTGAGTTTCTCTTTAAGAATATTAAAAGATTTGATACACTCATCTGAAAAGATGAATGGCGCATCCTTTTCTAGGAGTTTATTCATAGGAGTGGCAATCTTAGAAAAATCTTTTATGAAACGTCGGTAAAAACCGGCATGCCCTAGAAAACTCCTAACTCCTCTAACATTGGTGGGATGTGGAAGTTTAGCAATTACATCTACTTTAGCTCTATCCACTTCAATTCCTTCTTTTGAAATTTTATGTCCAAGAACGATGCCTTCGTTAACCATGAAATGGCATTTCTCCCAATTAAGTACTAGATTGGATTGTTCGCATCTAAGAAGCATTCGTTCAAGATTAGCTAGACATGATTTAAATGTATCACCGAAGACTGAAAAGTCATCCATGAAAACTTCCATGCATTCTTCTATCATGTCGTGAAAAATCGCCATCATACACCTTTGAAAGGTTGCAGGGGCGTTGCAAAGTCCAAAGGGCACGTGAATGTGGTTTTCTCTTGGTCCTCGGGTGCTATTGGAATTTGAAAATATCCGGAAAATCCATCTAGAAAACAATAGTAACTATTTCCGGCTAATCTTTCCAACATTTGATCTATGAAAGGTAAGGGAAAGTGATCTTTTCTGGTGGCGTCATTTAATTTTCTATAATCAATACATACACGCCATCCTGTTACAGTCCTAGTAGGAATAAGCTCATTTTTATCATTTGTAATGACAGTCATGCCACCCTTCTTAGGCACGCATTGAACTGGGCTTACCCATGGACTATCAGAGATTGGATAAATTAAACCTGCATCTAGCAGTTTAATAATCTCTTTCTTAACTACATCTTGCATATTAGGATTTAGTCTTCGTTGGCGTTGCACATACGTTTTATGACCTTCTTCCATAAGGATTTTATGTGTGCAATACGAAGGACTTATTCCTTTAATATCATGAATCTTCCATGCAATGGCTGGTTTATGAGCTTTCAACACAGAAATGAGTTGTGATTTCTCATTTTCAGTAAGAGAAGACGATATTATTACAGGTAATTCAGATTCACCATGTAAATAAGCGTATTCCAAATGGTTTGGAAGTGGCTTTAACTCTAATTTCGGAGGTTCTTCTATCGATGATTTGTATCGATATCTGTCTTCTTCTTTTAGCATTTGAATTTCTTCTGTTGTTGGTTCATATCCATTAGCTATAAGTGTAGCTAACATTTCAGCTTCATCAATTGGTTCATTACCTTCTTCTAAAGAACATTCTCCTGTTCCTTGTAATTCTGGAAATTCTTCTAATAATTCTGCATGTGCATCTATAGTTTGAATATAATAACATGTATCATCTGCAGATTGTGGTTGTTGCATTGCTCTATCAACTGAAAAGGTAACACTCTCATCCTCTATACTTAGGGTCAGTTTCTTACTGAACACGTCTATCATTGCTTTAGCCGTGTTTAAGAATGGTCTTCCTAATATGAGAGGAACTTGAGAATCTTCTTCCATGTCCAGAACAACAAAATCTACTGGAAATACTAAAGTACCAACTTTAACTAGCATGTTCTCCATTATCCCTCTAGGATATTTTATTGATCTATCGGCTAGTTGTATGCTTATTCTGGTTGGTTTCAATTCTCCAAGGTCTAGTTTAGCGTATAGTGAATACGGCATTAGATTTATACTAGCACCTAAGTCTGCCAATGCTTCTATTGAACTAAGACTACCCAGAAAACATGGAATTGTGAAACTTCCTGGATCAGATAGTTTTTCTGGTATTTTATTCAACAGCACTGCTGAACAATTAGCATTCATAGTAACAGCCGAGAGTTCTTCCATTTTCTTTCTATTTGAGATTAGATCTTTCAAGAATTTAGCATATCTAGGCATTCCTGAAATCACATCAATGAAAGGAAGATTTACATTTATCTGTTTAAACATATCCAAGAATTTGGATTGCTCGGCTTCAAGTTTCTCTTTCTTCATTTTACTCGGGTAAGGAAGTGGTGGTTGATATGGTTTAACATAAGGTTTATCCTTAACTGTGTTATCTTCATTAACCTTTTCAACTACCGGTTCTTTTTCCTTATCTTGATCAGGTTGTGGTTCTTGTGGAGTAGGAATAGCTTTATCAGAAGTTACAGGTATTTCAGGTGGTTTAAGTGTTGTACCACTTCTTGTGGTAATGGCTTTAGCTGTTTCATTTCGGGGGTTAGCATTTGTATCACTAGGTAGACTTTCCGGTTTTCTTTCACCTATTAACCTTGCTAGGTTACTTACTTCTTGTTCTAGATTTTGAATAGAAGCTTGTTGATTTCTAAATGCTTGAGCATTTTGTTCATTGGTTTGTTTCTGAGATGTGAAAAACTGCGTTTGAGTTTCAACTAGCTTTGTCATCATATCTTCTAAATTCGGCTTTTTATCATCGGTTTGTTGTGGTGGTTTGTTTTGAAAATTCGGTCTTTGCTGATTGTAAGTATTATTGGATACTTGTTGATTGCTAGGACCGTGTTGGTTGTTGTATGGAATATTTTGGTTATAATTTTGGTTTTGATTGTAAATCGGTCTTGGCGGTTGATAATTATTTTGATAATTATTTCCAGGCCTTTGGTTTATGTATGAAATATTCTCTCTTTGTTCCATTGTTAATTCAATACTGAGACAATCTTTTGTCAAATGTGGTCCTCCACACTGCTCACAACTAATTCGTATTGAGTGAATATCCTTAGTCATCTTTTCCATTCGTCTCTCCACAGCATCTATCTTTGCGGAAATGGAATCTAAGTCATGGCTAGAATCGGCTCTAGCTGCTTTAGATGATCTAATGATATCTTTTTCTTGGTGCCATTCATGTGAGTGGGAAGCAGTGTTATCAATAATTTTGTAAGCATCAGTTTCGGTTTTCTTCATAATAGAACCACCAGCTGCTATATCTATGTCTTTTCTTGTAGTGATGTCGCATCCTTGGTAGAATATTTGTACTATTTGACAGGTGTCTAAACCATGTTGCGGACATCCTCTTAACAACTTTCCATATCTAGTCCACGCCTCATATAGAGTTTCATTTGGCTTCTGTGTGAACGTAACAATTTCTGCTTGAAGTCTTACGGCTTTAGATGCAGGAAAGAATTGTTTAAGAAATTTGTCAACTAAAACATCTCATGTATCAATCGCCCCTTCAGGTAACGATTCCAACCAATCTTTGGCTTCTCCCTTTAAAGTCCAGGGAAATAACATGAGATATATCTGTTCATCCTCCACTTCTCGTATTTTAAATAGTGTGCAGATCCTATTAAAGGTACGTAGATGTTCATTTGGATCTTCCTTCGGCGCACCACTAAATTGGCATTGATTAGTCACCATGTGTAGAATTTGTCCTTTGATTTCATAATCTGGCGCATTAATGTCTGGATGAGTAATTGCGTGACCTTGGCCAGTGCGTTTAGCTCTCATTCGGTCTTCCATACTTAAAGGTTCCAGATTCTCCATAATTGAATTTGTTGAATCGGTATCACTAGATGATTCTGATTTAATGGTTCGTTCCTCAACAATCTCTGTTTGAATGATTGGTGGCTCCGGAGGAAAGTTTAGTGGTTCAGGATCTACGAACCGTTCCTGAATATTCTCCGGATTCTCAATTGTGAGGTCGGGTTCAAAAAATGGATTATCGGAAATTTGAACTGAAGTACTTGGTCGACTGGATGACGATTCTAAAGAAAAATCAACGACAGTAATATTTGCTAAATGTCTTGATCTAGTTACAGGTGGTGAACGTACAAAAGGTGGTGAACGTCTTGCTCGGTGCATTCACTGAATATCCTATTAGTTTTTAAAAGGAAAGAAAAATTATAATAAGTTATCCAACCAATAGACTTTTCTGATTTTGCCCACGTTTTGAATAGCCAAAAGATGCAGCAGAGGGGCAGGATTCGTTTGGTCTCAATATAATTGAGGACTGTTTGGCTCCAATAACCCGGTCCACGTACAAATCCAACTATTACTACGAACCAGAAAATTTTGATGTCTATCAATTTAACCACTTAAAATAAATTTTCGTAATTTTAAGAAATTTAGATAAGAAGTAGAATAAAAATCTATGTCCTAAAACTAGAATAGCGAGAAATAAGAAAGAAAAAGAGTTCGTCGAAAAAGGTCGAAAAAGAAAAATGGTTGAAAAATAAAAGGTGACGGAAAAATAAAAGAAACTTATAAAACTTAAAAATACTTGACTAACCTAACCTTATTACTACAACTAACTTAAAATTATAATCGCAAATTGAAATTACTAATTGGAATGATAATTGATACATAGTAAAAGGTGTCTAAAAATATTAAAGCTTACAGGAAAAACTAAATCCCAAATGGAAATAACTTAAAAAGAAACTAAAACTTAAAAAGGCGTCGCAAAATTCTAAAGTACCTAAATCTTAGTCTAAAGAAAAAGCACTTAAGGAATTCTACGGCAAAGCCTAAAAATCTAGGAGTAAAAATAACTATAGCAAAAACTAAGTTTAAAATTAAATATGAGCTAAAAATACAAAAATTATGCTAAAACGATTAAAAAGGGACAAAATATAAAAATATACAAAAAGTTGTAAAAAGTACAATTTTTATAAAAATATTATTTTTATATTATTTATTTTATTAAACTATTAATTTTACAATTTAATTAAACTAATTTAACTAAAATATAAATTAAATAAAACTTAAATTAAAAATAAACTTAATTATAATAATAATAATAATTAGGGTTAATAATAATAATAATTAATAATAATCCGTAATAAATGCAGGATTAGGGTTTTGTCGCCTGTCAGAAAGTCTCCGCGAGTCGCGGTATTTATTGCATCAAACCCCGCGAGTCGCGGGGTTCAGAATTTCAACTGACAGGTTTAATTTCAACGCGTTTTTCTTTATTTATTTATTTAATTTTTTTTTCTGTTTTTATATAAATAAAAGATATTTAAATAAAACTTATATTTTTTTATAAACTAAAATAAAAATAAAGAAACTTAATCAACTTAAATATTTAACAAAATCTTAAAAATACTTATATTTTTGTTTTTCTTTTTATATTTTCGAATATTTAAAACGTTTTTTTTTTTTTTACAAAAACGAATTTTAATAAAAGTAAACTAAAAATCTTTTTTTTTTTTTTTATATTAGCGTTGCGCTTCCGGCTTTTAAGAGAGTTCCCCGGCAGCGGCGCCAAAAATACTTGATGTCAAAGCTAAGGTATACGAAATAGTTTATATTTTACTAGGAAAAACTATTAAATACGATACAATTTTACACAAGATATTTATTTATTTATAGAATGGATATACTTAAACCTTGCTACAACACTTATAGGCAGTGTACCTAATCGTACAGTAGTGTAGTTTTTAGTAAGTCCGGTTCGTTCCACAGGGAATCTTTTTTAAACAAAGCTCAACGCTATATTAGTTTACTTTTATAAAAATACAAATATATATATAAGTAATATTATTATTATAAAGGGGGGTTTTTACCGTTTAATGACCGGTTTGTGGATTTTAAAACTTTAGTCGCAGTTAAAACCAAATGTAAAATATTTTAAATAAATACAAGACTTAAATTAAAGCGTAAAGTAAATAACGATAATGAAATTGCGAATAATAAAAGTGCGATAAAATAAACTTGCGATAATTAAAAAGGACGATAATTAAAAGTGCAATTAAATAACAATAAATAAAAGTGCGATAATTAGAAGTGCAATTAAATATAAAATAAAGGAAATTAAATATGAAATAAAAGAATTATGCTTATTTAAACTTCCGTAATCATGATGTTTGACGTGTTGATTTTAGTTTTATGCCCATGGGTTAATTGTCCTTTGTCCTGGATTATTTAATATGTCCGTCTGGTTTTTGTCCATAACAGTCCATCAGTCATAAATATAAAGTGCGAGTGTCCTCGTCAAATTATCCTTATACCCGAAGTTAAATATTCCAACTAATTGGGGATTCGAATTGTAACAAGGTTTTAATACTTTGTTTAATGAATACACCAGGTTATCAACTGCGTGTAAACCAAGGTTTTACTACTTTGTTAACAATTACACCAATTACCCTTGAATGTAATTTCACCCCTGTTTTAATTATTCTAGTGGCTATTAATCCATTCCCGTGTCCGGTTAAATGAACGATTATTCGTACATATAAATACCCCGCCCATCGTGTCCGATTGAGTGTATATGGTAATTTATAGGGACGCCCAATTGTAAATCTTTATATTAACATTAACAAACTATCATTTAGTTAAACAAATATAAAGCCCATTAATAGCCCATAGTCTAATTTCCACAAGTGTCGTTCTTTTGTCCAAACCCCAATTATGGTACAAAGCCCAATTACCCAATTTTAGTAATTAGCCCAACATCATGATTACTTCGTTTTAAATAAGTATAATAATAACTTAGCTACGAGACATTAATGTAAAAAGGTTGAACATAACTTACAATGATTAAAAATAGCGTAGCGTTACACGGACAGAATTTCGACTTACACCCTTACAACATTCGCTAACATACCCTTATTATTAGAATTATAATTAAAATTAAAATATAAATTATAAATATAAATATAAATTTTACGTATGAGGAGAAGAAGAAAAAGATGGATTTTTACGATCAGAATTCGGTTGGCTTTATAGGCAGAATTTCATTTTGGGGCTCCGCGACTCGCGGCATTTTTGCCTTCAAACTCCGCGAGTCGCGGAGAATGAAATTACAGCTCAGTCCCTTGGAGTCTTTCTCTGCCGACGGTTTTTATTTATAAATATAATATATATATAATTAATATAATTAATTATATATTATATTATATTTATATACATAGTTAACTTGTAATTTTTAGTCCGTTGCGTCGAGCGTTAAGAGTTGACTCTGGTCCCGGTTCCGGATTTTCGAACGTCCTTGCGTACAATTGTATATTTTGTACTTTGCGTTTTGAATCTTGTACTCTTGTAATTTCGAGACGTTTCTTATCAATAATTGGAACCTCTTTGATTGTCTTTTGTTCTTTTGAGCTTTTTGGCCGTTTGCGTCTTCAATTCGTCGAATCTGTCTTTTGTCTTCACCTTTTATTATTTAAACGAATATCACTTGTAAATAGAACAATTGCAACTAAAAGCTTGTCTTTCTTGAGGAATAATGCTATGAAATATATGTTCGTTTTTAGCATTATCATAAATAAAAGTGCGATAAAATAAAATTGCGATAATTAAAGAGTATGATAATTAAAAGTGCAATTACCCTTGAATGTAATCCACCCCTGTTTCAACAAGTCTACTAACTATTAATCCAGTTCCGTGTCCGGTAAAATAAATAATTATTGGTATTTATAGATATCCCGCCCACCGTGCCCAGTCAAGCGTATGTGGTTATATATAAATACGTCAAATTATAAGTCTATATATTAAATTAACGAGGTATCATTTAGTTAATATAAAGCCCATTAATAGCCCATAGTCTAATTTCCACAAGTTTCGTTCTTTTGTCCAAACCCCAATTATGGTACAAAGCCCAATTACCCAATTTTAAATATTTTAGCCCAACATCATGATTACTTCGGTATTAAATAAGCATAATAATAACTTAGCTATGAGGCATTAAATTAAAAATAACATTAATCATAACTTACAGTGATTAAAAATAGCGTAGCGTTACACGGACAGAATTTCGACTTATACCCTTACAACATTCGCTAACATATCCTTATTATTAGAAATTAAAATTAAAATTAAAATATAATATATATATATATATATATATATATATATATATATATATATATATATATATATATATATATATATATATATATATATATATATATTTACGTATGAATGAAGAGAAGAAAAAGATGTGTAAATTTCGTCCAAAACTCGCGAACTTTATAGGACCAGGCCTGGATTTCAGGGCCATGCGATCGCATGGCTTTTGTGCCTCCAGGCCATGCGATCGCATGGTGGTAGGTAATAGGTCACATATTTTTGTTTCTTTTCTTGTCGACGTTTTAATAAATAAATATAATATATAAATAATTATAAGAATTATTTAAATATTATATTATATTTATGTGCATAGTTGACTTGTAATTTTTAGTCCGTTGCGTTGAGCGTTGAGAGTTGACTTTGGTCCCGGTTCCGGATTTTCGAACGTCCTTGCGTACAATTTAATATCTTGTATTTTGCGTTTCGCGTCTTGTACTCTTGTAATTTTGAGACGTTTCTTATCAATAATTGGAACTACTTTAATTGTACTTTGTACTTTTGAGCTTTTTGGTCGTTTGCGTCTTCAATTCGTCGAATCTGTCTTTTGTCTTCACCTTTTATTATTTAAACGAATATCACTTGTAAATAGAACAATTGCAACTAAAAGCTTGTCTTTCTTGAGGGATAATGCTATGAAATATATGTTCGTTTTTAGCATTATCAAATATTCCCACACTTGAGCGTTGCTTGTCCTCAAGCAATATAGTCTTGAAATAAAAATACTAGAATCACTTCTTTATTCTTCACACTTTGTACATCAGTGATTTCTATACGGCGGTATAAAAAATGGTAGTAACGTTGTGGTTTACAGTCCCACATGACTATGAAAATTTAGATCCATTAAGGAAATTGAATCTTTATGAAAACATTTGATCTTTTGAAAATTAAATCTAGCTTTTACCCTAGATAAGTTTTCCGGAATAACCCTTCACCGGTGTTTGCAAATTGTTTTTGTGGGTTTGGTGGGTTTCAGATTTGAAAACTTTAGCTCAAAGCTTGCGGTTTTGTGTCACCCACTTGCTAACCTTGTATTGGGAAAGCAACACGTCCAGTATACTTGTTCTGTATATTACCTTTCGGTAAACTACCTTCCGGTTGTAAAGGAAAGCGTTGAACAAGCAACTGTTAAGGCAATGTCCCCTGGCATGCTTTTAATTATGGTCTATAACATGTCGGATGCAATTACTATCCTTGGTAGGAACAATAGTAAAGCTCACCCTATAATTTTTCGGTTTGACACAAGATCCTGTCTTCGACCATACTATGCAACCACCGTTCTTAAGGTTGACACCCGATTTGGTTCAGGTGACCTAATGAATTCCAGGTGAATTCCTAGGATTTTACGTTCAATGGTAATGAACGCATTAAAAATGGGTTTTCAGAAAACAAATCGGTTTGTAATTTTGATCAAAATATTTTCTCGTTCAAGCTCGAGTTTAGATATCATCGAATTCCATGAGTTTGTAATTCTCAATCTTTAAGGTCAATCTCAAGGATTGAGTAATATCAGTCTTAAAAGCTGATTTTTGATCTTTTAAGGAGATTATCCTTTCTGGGGGTCTGATTCATTAGTCTTATCCAGCTAATTTGCACGGCGTTCTCCCCATTTTATAAGACAGATCCTCTCATGGTTAGGATAAGTCTGACCACTTGGCGACCCTGTTTGATGCTGAGGTCCGTGGATTTCCTGCTGATTTTAGAGATGACTTTTCTAGATTTTTCGTCAACCTACAGCTGGTCTGGATGACAACTTCCTGACCTAAATCAAGAAGCGCGTTTCTTTTTCGGAAGACTTTACTTCCTTTTAATGATGGAATTGATTCATCGTGTAGATCCATCTTTCTTAAATATATTACAGTTTTCTGGGTAAAACATTTAATTTTGTCCAAAACAAAAGTATTTTCAGTTATTTGTACAAAAATATGTGTCTTATGTTTTAAATAACTTGGTAAATTTTTCTCACACTTGGCTTTTATTTTTCCTTTCTTTGACTTTTTATTGTCCTCTATTCCATTTTAAATGAATTCTAACATTTTAGGCTGTTTCTCAATTTATGTCCTTTCCGAGGTAACAATAATTTCGGTGTTAACACCTAGTTTTATTGTTCATAAGTATGTATAAACATGATTTTGAGTTCATTTAATTAAAAATTTTGAAAAATTTTACTAGAATTAGGTAGTCAGTATATAAGACTAGGGCTGTTCTTTATTATCAGAGAGCACTAGATTCTAATACAACTACTGCTTTACTAGTATTTTTAATGGTAACCAAGTGTTTAAATTAAAAATTTTTAAAATTCGAAAGAATTTAACCCCTTCCCACACTTAAGATCTTGCAATGCCCTCATTTGCAAGAAATCAGTAACAATTTAAATTATTGAGGGTGATTAGCGTAGAAAAATGATTAAATTTTACCAAAGTTTCCAAACATATTGGCGTTTGTTTGCTGAATGATAAATGGTGCATATCATTTGTTCATTCCGTCTTGTTGTTACATTACACTTGTTTTTCGTTTTATCGTCAAAATTAGTATCTTTTGCTGAACTTAATGCCAGTCTTTGAAAATACGTTGTTTACCCTGTTTTGTACAATTGACAATATACATACATACAAATATAAACAAGCATGGTAATTTGAAATGGGACTTAAAAAATCCCACTTTCAAATCAAATATGAAACATTAGTACAACATAATAAAAATATTAAACATTACAATAAAAGTATCAAAATATAATGTGTTTAAACATAAATAAATAGAAATAATAAAAATTAAAAATCATATAAATTACCAACAGGAACTATATCAATCATGGATAGGGGTTCCAGTTCATGTCATCGTCCGGGTTCCATGGTTGGTGATAGGTGTACTGGTATGCCTGGTTAGGGTTGTAGAGAGTGAATGGCGGTCTCATCTCGGGCTGGTGTTGAGGATAGTAAGCTGGTCGGGTTGGAACGTAGTGATCCTGAGGTGACAGCCGGCTCATAATCTGACGCTGATGATAGTCCCATCTATCATGCTGTCGTTGCCTGGAATGCTCGTAATCATTCCGGGCTTGCCACTGCTCCATCCGATGAAATCTCTCCGCGTTTGTCATGTCTACCTCATCCACACGCTGGTAGACATCAGTCATAGCCTCCCGAATGACATCCCTAATATCATCCGCTTCCTCCATCTCCTCGTCTGATCCTCTTTCTACCTGCGGATGACTACCTACATAGGGTATTGCCTGGTTGCGTCTACTCTTCAATACCTTAGCACCCGCATAAACCCTCAATCCTAAAAGCTCAACCTGTTCCCTACATTCCAAAAGTGGACCCCCTTGGTTCTTATCTACACCTAAATACTCTCAAATGAGAGTAACAAAAATACCTCCTCCTATAATCCCCCCTTCCTGTATTCCTTCAACCATCTTAGATAAATAAAAACCAACACAGTAGGGGATATTAACAAAGCCTCTTGGGTCTCGAATACACTTTAGGTAAAATAAATCATGTAAGGTCAATTTTTCCTTGTTGTGACCTCTCTGTGTAATCGAGTTAGCCAAAAATCTATGAATTATACGAAGCTCGGCTCTGTTAATATGTAAGTAGGTATGTGTTCCTCCCCGCCCAAAAACATTATAATCAGACATACGCCTCCAAACGGCGTTCGCGTCAAAATTCCTATCTACCCTTTCACCACGATAAATCAAATTCATACAATCGGGTAGTAGTAATTCAGCGGCGTATATATCTGTAATGCCCTGGCCATGTCCAGCATGGACATCCTGTACATCCTACCACCTAGTATAAATCGAAGAAAACTTCTATCATCTAATCTATCTACATCTACATTTAATGCTATAGTACTCATCAGCTCAACACACCATTCCTTATATACAGGTCTACGAATGGTGAATAAGCGTTCCCAATCAGTAAAAGAAGTACTGCCATACCTTTGAATCAGATGTTCCCTAACACGGTCAGCAAGTTGGACCCTTTCCAAAGGATCCCAATCAATTACCCTAGGCACCTCTACATCTTTCGTTATTAATTTGAATTTATTACTTTGATATGCCGGGTAATCTCTCCATCGTCTATCGAATCTCAGATTAGGATGCAATGTGTGTTCAGGAATCGTTGGGTATTCTACAGGCGGATGCATCGGAAATACTATGAATTCAGTAACAAACTGTAGCGGATCATAATAAGGTACATGTTGATCAGGCTGATGTTGTGGTTCCTGTTGTGGTACTTGTTCAGGTTCATATTGCATTTCTGGTTCTGGTTCTGGAGCAGGTTGTCTAGATGACGATGATGATGAACCTCCAGTATCGGCTCTCTACAAAATACATTAAACACAAAATTTGTGCATCCAAATATGCATTAGTGTTAGCAAAATAACAACTTAAAACAATCACAATAACATGTTAAATCAAAATTAAACTTATACACATTTTCACAATTTTTTACAATTCTACACTTTTTTAAATAAGCACATATGAAAATGTAGACAAAGTTCTTAAGCATTTAACTCAAATAACATGTCAAAATAGTTATTACTAACAATTAAACAAGTCTCAAATGGCAATTATATCAAATTAAACAAGTTCATGAATTTTAGACTTAAAAATTCTACTTTAATCTCCAAAAATCATGTTTAGGATCAAAGTTTGGATTATTTAACTACCTAATCATGTTACACTACTTAATTTAGCAATAATTCATGACAAAAATTGGCCATAACCTGTTTATATCAAAAAGCCCCAAACTGCTCAAGAACACAAACCCTAGATTTCTAAAAATTTTGAAGTTTTTGGCTTCAAATCATGTTAAATAGCATCAATCTAGGTTATACATGCATAAAATACTAACAATTTAACTATAATTACACTAGAAACTAACAAAATCAAATTAGGAAAAATATAGCTCAAGAACACTAAAAATCAAATTTAAAGAGGTTTAGGGTGTAATTGTTACCTTTCTTGATAAACTTCTGAACAATTTCATGATTAGAGCGAGAAATTTGACGAATTACGGTGAAAATTTGGTGAAATTTGGTGAGATTTTGAGAGGATTTCGTGTATATGTGTGTGTTTTGTGGTGAGACAGAACAGGTCGACTGCTATATGATCCTGGCCTGATTTTCAGCTCCATGCGATCGCATGGAGTTGAAGTTCAAAACCCATGCGATCGCATGGGGGTCCGGGTACAGTGACTTTGGCTTTTTTTTTATATATAAAACCTTATAACTTATAAAACATATAATTAATAAAATTTTAAAAATTTGTTTCTTTTTAGGATGAGGGCGTTTCGGATCGATGTCTTAGTCCGTCCCTCGACAAAATTTTAAAATTTGTCAATTTTTAAGCGCGGTTTTAAAAGTAAAGATTTTTGGGTTTTTTAAATGTTTTTGGCATACTTTAGTTCAATAAGATTAAAAATAATGATAATAAAAGTTCTCGTCCCTCCGTTAGGTAGAGCAATTTCGGTTCAACGACCTAGTCTTCAACTCACGATGAATTTTAAAAATCAAATTTTTAACTTAACGAAATAAAGTAAATTTTGGTTTTTAAATTCACACCAAACTTAAATTTAAGATGCATAAAATTAAAAATTCATATTAAAAATTCACACCAAACTTAAATTATATTTTTGTTTTTATACATACAAACTTATATTAAAAAAAAATTATATTAATTTTTCAAATATTTACAAACTTAAATATATTGATTTTAAAAAGTTTACAATAATATTTTAATATTTAAATATTAATATAAAAAACATAGAAAAATTAAAAATTAAAAATATTTTTGGCCTTTTATCCCACGTTAAACAATCAAATATTATCAAAAATATACGCCCCTCTTTTCAGTAAAGTAATTTCGGTTCCATAACCTAGTTTAACTCATGACGAATTTTTGAAATATTTTGGGTTGAGTGATTAAAGATATTTATACCTTAAGAATAAACGATAAATTTCGCAGTGATGTAATAAATTTTTGTATGATATCAATAATTTCGATCGCAAAACCTAATTTTATTGAGCACCAATTTAATACTTTATAGCGAACGATTTAGCGTTTATTATCAAAAGGATAAAAATAAAAATAAAAATAAAAACTGTACATACTTACATGTGAGATAGATTTCTTAGTGTGCTCTAGCCCACTCATAAGATAGTCGGACTAATTGATTTTCCATAGCTACATAGGCGTAACCTCGAGCATTCAACGTTTTTTCTTCTAAACATATGAACGGTCCATCTCTGCATAAAGTAACGAATTCGGTATTGGAATATGTCTTATTCGTTGAGCATTTTTCTTCGTGTGACCATTTTTCGCATTTGTGACATCTTTCAAGGTGTCGTGCTCTTCTTTTCGCTGCAGATTTTGATTTTCCTTTACCAAACTGTAACTTATTATTTTCGTTTCTGGATTCTTTTCTTACTCCGTCCAATTTACCTCGGATTAATGATACTATTTCACTTGGAAGGGTGTCATTATTACGTTTAGTGATCAAAGTGTGTAGCATTAGACCATGGTTTAGTTCACAGGAAGTCTTCATCTCGTAAAACCTAAAAAAAATAAAAATTCAGAATGGGGGGAGAAGACTAGTTCTTTAGGGTCTGCTAGGGAAAGACCATTTGGGTTCCATTTTCGAGAACTACACGAAAACAGAAAATCTAACTCTAACAGAAATACATATTACCCTAAAAAGATTCGATTCTCCCCACACTTAGTTGAAATTATGATTAACGTTATTTTCAATTGGATCATCAACAACTTGTATATCTCTGACTTTTACTTCAATCCATTTGTTGATTTCCTCCGTAACTTTCACAAATTCAACTAACATCGCCTTTTATTTTGGCGATAAATTGGATATTAATCGGTTACATAACTTAAAGTTTCCCTTAATCTTAGCATCGTGAATCCGTTTATAAAGTTTTTCTGTTGAACTGTTAAAAATGGGTTCATCTAATTTCTTATCATCAACGGGGTTCTATGTGATCGGATCATCATTAAGTGTTTCTTTATCTTCCCCACACTTATGCGTTTTTATTGGTTTAACAGTTTTGGTTGGTGGAGATCTAAACTTTCGGTTTACAAAGGTGATCGATTTATCACCATCCCTAAGTGTCATTCTACCTTATCTTACATCAATGAATGCCTCGGTGGTTGCTAAAAATGGGCGACCTAAAATTAGAGGAATATCAAGGTTTTCCTCCATATTAATCACTATGAAGTTTGCAACAAAGGTCAAACTTCCCACGTTAACAAGTAAATTATTTGCTATTCCAACCGGGTGTTTAATGGTTAAGTCAAATGATTGAACACCTATTTTGGTTGGTTTTTATTTACCCATACCTAATCTTTTGTATAAGGAAAGAGGCATAATATTTGCACTTGCTCCTAAATCTGCGAGTCCATTATGTACAGCACCATCATTAAGCAAGCAAGAAATGATAAATTCACCCGGGTCTCCTGCTTTAGTAAGTCGAGTTGGTTTGTAAACCTTTTTCGGGTGTTCTTTTCTTGGTTCTTTCACTTCTATTTGAACTTCTTGTTCACATTTTTCTTCGTTTCTTGGAATGGGAGGTTTGTATAAGAATTCTTCTTCATCACTCAAATTTGAATCCTCCCTATTTTCCAATTTTGATTTTTCATATGTTGTTGATAACATATTTATGTTTTCATTTTGAAGGTTTTCTTGGGTGGTGAAATTATGATTGACTTCATTGTCAACTTCCATCGGACCATGTATGTAGTGTTTAACTCTGTGACCATTAACTTTAAATTCAATCCCATTTGAATTTATTAACTCTATTATTCCGTATGGGAAAACTCTTTTGACTATAAATGGTCCAGACCATCTTGATTTCAATTTTCCAGAAAATAGCTTGAATCGTGAATTGAAAAGAAGAACTCTGTCTCCTTCTTTAAATTCTTTTGAACTTCTGATTCTTTTATCATGCCATTTCTTCGTTCTTTCCTTATAGATTAACGAATTTTCGTATGCCTCAAGTATTAATTCTTCTAATTCGTTTAGTTGACTTAATCGTAGATGTCCGGCTTCATGTAAATCAAGATTACATGTCTTCAAAGCCCAAAATGCTTTGTGTTCAATTTCTACTGGAAGATGACATGCTTTTCCGTAAACGAGTTTAAAAGATGTGGTTCCAATTGGAGTTTTGTAGGCTGTTCTAAAAGCCCAGAGTGCATCCTCCAATTTCATGGACCATTCCTTCGAATTTGATCCTACGGTTCTCTCTAGAATACGTTTTAAAGCTCAGTTGGTATTTTCAACTTGTCCACTTGTTTGTGGATGATAAGCGGTGGAGATTTTATGAGTTACTCCATATCTTTTGAAAACTTTCTCAAGTTGATTATTACAAAAATGAGTACCCCGATCTCTTATTAAAGCTTTCGGTGTTCCGAACCTTGCAAAAAGACGTTTTAAAAAGTTGACTACAACTCGTGCATCGTTAGTTGGGAGAGCTTGTGATTCCGCCCATTTAGATACATAATTAATGGCAACGAGAATGTAGAGATTATTATGAGATTTTGGAAATGGACCCATAAAGTCAATACCCCAAATGTCAAATACTTCACATACTTGAATGACATTTTGTGGCATTTCATCACGTTGACTTATTTTTCTGGCCCTTTGACAAGCATCACAGAATTTGCAAAGAAGGTGTGCATCTTTGAAAATTGTAGGCCAATAGAATCCAGCATCGTAAACTTTTCTTGCTGTGAGCTGAGGCCCATAATGCCCTCCTGTTGGTCCTATGTGACAATGGTTTAATATTTGACTGGCTTCATCTCCGAATACACATCGGCGTATTATTCCATCGGGACAACTTTTAAACAAATGTTGATCTTCCCAGAAATAGTGTTTTATATCACTAAAGAATTTCTTTCGTTTTTGGTACGATAATCCTTTTTCAAGGAATCCACATACTAAGTAGTTTGCATAGTCTGCAAACCATGGAATTTCATTATAATCTATCTTCAATAGATATTCATCAGGAAAGTTGTCTTGTATGGCCGATTCATTTAGAACTTCTAATTCGGGATTTTCAAGACGAGAAAAATGATCAGCGGCGAGATTTTCTGCTCCCTTTTTATCTCGGATTTCAATATCGAACTCTTGTAAGAGTAAGATCCAACGGATTAATCGTGGCTTGGCGTCTTGTTTTGAAAATAGGTATCTAAGAGCAGAATGGTCGGTATAGACCACCGTTTTAGCTAGAACGAGATATGAACGAAATTTTTCAAAAGCAAAGACAATAGCAAGGAGTTCTTTTTCAGTAGTTGTATAATTATTTTGTGCTCCTTGTAATGTCTTACTAGCATAATAAATAGGTTGAAATCGTTTTTCAATTCTTTGTCCTAAAACGGCTCCCATTGCAAAATCACTTGCATCGCACATAAGTTCAAACGGTAGATTCCAATTTGAAGTTATCATGATCGGTGCATTAGTGAGTTTCTCTTTAAGTATATTAAAAGATTTGATGCATTCATCTGAAAAGATGAATGGAGCATCCTTTTCTAGGAGTTTATTCATAGGAGTGGCAATTTTAGAAAAATCTTTTATGAAACGTCGGTAAAAACCGGCATGCGCTAGAAAACTCCTAACTCCTCTAACATTGGTGGGATGTGAAAGTTTAGCAATTGCATCTACTTTAGCTCTATCCACTTCAATTCCTTCCTTTGAAATTTTATGACCAAGAACGATGCCTTCTTTAACCATGAAATGGCATTTCTCCCAATTAAGAACTAGATTTGATTGTTCGTATCTAATAAGCATTAGTTCAAGATTAACTAGACATGATTCAAATGTATCACCGAAGACTGAAAAGTCATCCATGAAAACTTCCATGCATTCTTCTATCATGTCGTGAAAAATCGCCATCATGCACCTTTGAAAGGTTGCAGGGGCGTTGCAAAGTCCAAATTGCATGCGTTTGTAAGAAAAAGTACCATAAGGGCACGTGAACGTGGTTTTCTCTTTATCCTCGGGTGCTATTGGAATTTGAAAATATCCGAAAAAACCATCAAGAAAACAATAGTAACTATTTCCGGCTATTCTTTCCAACATTTGATCAACGAAAGGTAAGGGAAAGTGATCTTTTCTGGTGGCGTCATTTAATTTTCTATAATCAATACAAACACGCCATCCTGTTACAGTCCTAGTAGGAATAAGCCCATTTTTTCATTTGTAATGACAGTCATGCCACCCTTCTTAGGCACGCATTGAACTGGGCTTACCCATGGACTATCAGAAATTGGATAAATTAGACCTGCATCTAGCAGTTTAATAATTTCTTTCTTAACAACATCTTGCATATTAGGATTTAGTCTTCGTTGGCGTTGCACATACGTTTTATGACCTTCTTCCATAAGGATTTTATGTGTGTAATACGAAGGACTTATTCCTTTAATATCATGAATTTTCCATGCAATAGCTGGTTTATGAGCTTTTAGCACAGAAATGAGTTGTGATTTTTCATTTTCAGTAAGAGAAGACGAAATTATTACAGGTAATTCAGATTCACCATGTAAATAAGCATATTCCAAATGGTTTGGAAGTGGCTTTAACTCTAATGTCGGTGGTTCTTCCATCGATGATTTATATCGATATCTGTCTTCTTCTTTTAGCATTTGAATTTCTTCTGTTGTTGGTTCATATCCATTAGCCATAAGTGTAGCTAACATTTCAGTTTCATCAATTGGTTCAGTTCCTTCTCCTAAAGAACATTCTCCTGTTCCTTGTAATTCTGGAAATTCTTCTAACAATTCTGCATGTGAATCTATAGTTTGAATATAATAACATGTATCATCTGCAGATTGCGGTTATTGCATTGCTCTATCAACTGAAAAGGTAACACTCTCGTCCTCTATACTTAGGGTCAGTTTCTTACCGAACACGTCTATTATTGCTTTAGCCGTGTTTAAGAATGGTCTTCCTAATATGAGAGGTACTCGAGAATCTTCTTACATGTCCAGAATAACAAAATCTACTGGAAATACTAAAGTACCAACTTTAACTAGCATGTTCTTCATTATCCCTCTAGGATATTTTACTTATCTATCGGCTAGTTGTATGCTTATTCGTGTTGGTTTCAATTCTCCAAGGTCTAGTTTAGCGTATAATGAATACGGCATTAAATTTGTACTAGCACCTAAGTCTGCCAATGCTTCTATTGAACTAAGACTACCCAGAAAACATGGAATTGTGAAACTTCCTGGATCAGATAATTTTTCTGGTATCTTATTCATCAGAACTGCAGAACAATTAGCATTCATAGTAACAGCCGAGAGTTCTTCCATTTTCTTTCTATTTGTGATCAGATCTTTCAGAAATTCAGCATATCTAGGCATTCCTGATATCACATTAATGAAAAGAAGATTTATATTTATCTGTTTAAACATATCCAAGAATTTGAATTGCTCGGCTTCAAGTCTCTCTTTTCTCATTTTACTCGGGTAAGGAAGTGGTGGTTGGTATGGTTTAACATAAGGTTTAGCCTTAACTGTGTTATCTTCATTAACCTTTTCAACTACCGGTTCTTTTTCCTTATCTTGTTCAGGTTGTGGTTCTTGTGGAGTAGGAATAGCTTCATCAGAAATTACAGGCATTTCAGGTGGTTTAAGTGTAATACCACTTCTTGTGGTAATGGCTTTAGCTGTTTCATTCCGGGGGTTAGCATTTGTATCACTTGGTAGACTTCCCGGTTTTCTTTCACCTATCAACCTTGCTAGGTTACTTACTTCTTATTCCAAATTTTGAATAGAAGCTTTTTGATTTCTAAATGCTTGAGCATTTTGTTCATTGGTTTGTTTCTGAGATGTGAAAAACTGTGTTTGAGATTCAACTAACTTCGACATCATATCTTCTAAATTTAACTTTTTATCATCGGTTTGTGGTAGTTTATTTTGAAAATTAGGTCTTTGCTGGTTGTAAGTATTATTGGATACTTGTTGATTTCTAGGACCTTGTTGGTTGTTGTATGGAACATTTCGGTTATAATTCTGATTTTGATTGTAGATCGGTCTTGGCGGTTGATAATTATTCTGATAATTATTTCCAGGCCTTTGGTTTATGTATGAAACATTCTCTCTTTGTTCCATTGTTAGTTCAATACTGAGACAATCTTTTTTCAAATGTGGTCCTCCACACTGCTCACAACTAATTCGTATTGAGTGAATATCTTTAGTCATCTTTTCCATTCGTCTCTCGACAGCATCTATTTTTGCGAAAATGGAATCTAAGTCATGGCTAGAATCTGCTCTAGCTGCTTTAGATGATCTAACGATATCTTTTTCTTGGTGCCACTCATGTGAGTGGGAAGCAGTGTTATCAATAATTTTGTAAGCATCAGTTGCTGTTTTCTTCATAATGGAACCACCAGCTGCTATATCGATGTCTTTTCTTGTTGTGATGTCGCATCCTTGGTAGAATATTTGTACTATTTGACAGGTGTCTAAACCATGTTGCGGACATCCTCTTAATAACTTTCCAAATCTTGTCCACGCTTCATATAGAGTTTCATTTGGCTTTTGTGTGAACGTAACAATTTCTCCTTGAAGTCTTACGGCTTTAGATGCCGAAAAGAATTGTTTAAGAAATTTTTCAACTAAAATGTTCCATGTATCAATCGCCCCTTCAGGTAACGATTCTAACCAATCTTTGGCTTCTCCCTTTAAAGTCCAGGAAAATAACATGAGATATATCTGTTCATCCTCCACTTCCCTTATTTTAAATAGTGTACAGATCCTATTAAAGGTACGAAGATGTTCGTTTGAATCTTCCTTCGGCGTACCACTAAATTGGCATTGATTTGTCACCATGTGTAGGATTTGTCCTTTGATTTCATAATCTAGCGCATTAATGTCTGGTTGAGTAATTGCATGACCTTGGCCAGTGCGTTTAGCTCTCATTCGGTCTTCCATACTTAGAGGTTCCAGATTCTCCATGATTGAATTTGTTGAATCTGAATCACTAGAGGATTCTGATTTAATGGTTGGTTCCTCAATAATCTCTGTTTGAATGATTGGTAGTTTCGGAGGAAAGATTAATGGTTCAAGATCTATGAATTGTCCCTGAATATTCTTCGGATTCTCAATTGTGAGGTCGGGTTCAAAAAATGGATTATCGGAAATTTGAATTGGAGTACTTGGTCGACTGGATGACGATTCTAAAGAAAAATCAACGGCGACAATATTTGCTAGATGTCTTGATCGAGTTACAGGTGGTGAACGTACAAAAGGTGGTGAACGTTTTGCTCGGTGCATTCACTGAATATCCTATTAGTTTTTTTTAAAAGAAAGAAAAATTATATAAGTTATCCAATTAATAGACTTTTCTAATTTTGCCCACGTTTTGAATAGCCAAAAGATGCAGCAGAGGGGCAGGATTCGTTTGGTCTCAATATAATTGAGTACTGTTTGGCTCCAATAACCCGGTCCACGTACAAATCCAACTATTACTACGAACCAGAAAATTTTGATGTCTATCAATTTAACTACTTAAAATAATTTTTCGCTTAAATTTAAAGAAATTTTAGATAAGAAATAGAAAAAATCTAAGTCCTAAAAACTAGATCGGCGAGAAATAAGAAAGAGAAAGAGCGCGTCGAAAAACGTCGAAAAACAAAAGGCGAAAAATAAAAGGCGTCGAAAAATAAGAATAAGAAAGTAGCGCGTCGATACTTAAAAAGGAACTAAAAAACTAAGAATTAATAGTCGCGTCTAAAAATATTAAAGCTTAAAAGAAAAACTATATCCCAAATGGCAATAACTTAAAAAGGTACTAAAACTTAAAAAGGCGTCGCAAAATTCTAAAGCATCTAAATCTTAGTCTAAAGAAAAAGCACTTAAGGGACTTTACGGCAAAGCCTAAAAATCTAGAAGTAAAAATAACTATGGCAAAAACTATGACTTGAAACTAAAAACGAGCGAAAAATACAAATATTACGCTAAAACGAATAAAAAAGGTACAAAATATAAAAATATACTTAAAGTTGTAAAAAGTACAATTTTATAAAAATATTATTTTTATATTATTTATTTTATAAAGCTATTAATTTTATAATTTAATTAAACTAATTAAACTTAAAATACAAATTAAATAAAAACTAAATTAACTAAATTAATAACTAAACCCTAATTAGGGTTATAATAATAAATATTTATAATACACTCCGTAATTAATGCTGTTTTAGGTCAAATCCTGGCGTGTCAGGTACCCTCATGCGATCGCATGAGTTTTTACCTTCGGGCTCATGCGATCGCATGGGCTAGGTTTTCGGGCCAGTAAATGGGCTGCTACAGTACGGGCTTATATATATATATATTTTCGGGCTTATATATATATTTTTTCGGGCTTATATATTTTTTTTTCGGTTTTGCTGTTTTATAATTTATAAAATATTTATATTAAGTAAATAAAACTTATTTTTTTTTACAAAATAAAAATAAAGAAACTTTATAAAACTTATATTTTTAAAAAACTCTTAAAAATATATAAATTTTTGTTTTTCTTTTTATATTTTTGAATATATTATTTTTACAAAAGCGTATTTTTTATAAAATTAAACTAAAAATTAATAAAAATCTTTTTTTTATATAGCGTTGTGCTTTCGGCGTTTAAGCAAGAATGTTCCCCGGCAGCGGCGCCAAAAATACTTGATGTGTGCGAGGTGTACTAGGAAATAGTATTATTTTTACAACGAAATACTATTAAATACGATACAATTTTACACCAGATATTTATTTATTTATAGAATGGATATACCTAAACCTTGCTACAACACTTATAGGCAGTGTACCTAATCGTTCAGTAGTGTAGTTTTTAGTAAGTCCGGTTCGTTCCACAGGGATACACTTAAACAAGCTTAACGCTATATTAGTTTTAAATTTATAAAAATACAAATATATATATAAGTGATATTATTATTATAAAAGGGGGTTTTTACCGTTTAATGATCGGTTTGTCGATTTTTAAAACTTTACTCGCAGTTAAAACCTAATGTAAAATATTAAAAATAAATATAACTTAATTTAAAGCGTAAAGTAAATAACGATAATGAAATTACGATAAATAAAAGTGCGATAAAATAAAATTGCGATAATTAAAGAGTACGATAATTAAAAGTGCAATTAAATACAATGACAATAAATAAAAGTGCGATAATTAAAAGTGCAATTAAATATGAAATAAAAGAATTATGCTTATTTAAACTTCCATAATCATGATGTTTGACGTGTTGATTTTTAGTTCCCATGGGTTAATTGTTCTTTTTCCTGGATTATTCAATATGTCCATACCGATTTGTCCATAATAGTCCATCAGTCATAATCATAAAATGCGGAAGTCTTCGCCAAATTATTCTTATTCCCGAAGTCAAATATTCCAACTAATTGGGGATTCGAATTGTAACAAGGTTTTAATACTTTATTTAATGAATACACCAGGTTATCGACTGCGTGTAAACCAAGGTTTTACTACTTTGTTAACAATTACACCAATTACCTTTGAATGTAATCCATCCCTGTTTCAACAAGTCTACTAACTATTAATCCAGTTCCGTGTCCGGTAAAATGAATAATTATTGGTATTTATAGATATCCCGCCCACCGTACCCAGTCAAGCGTATGTGGTTATATATAAATACGTCAAATTATAAGTCTATATATTAAATTAACAAGGTATCATTTAGTTAATATAAAGCCTATTAATAGCCCATAGTCTAATTTCCACAAGTGTCGTTCTTTTGTCCAAACCCCAATTATGGTACAAAGCCCAATTACCCAATTTTAAATATTTTAGCCCAACATCATGATTACTTCGGTATTAAATAAGCATAATAATAACTTAGCTATGAGGCATTAAATTAAAAATAACATTAATCATAACTTACAGTGATTAAAAATAGCGTAGCGTTACACGGACAGAATTTCGACTTATACCCTTACAACATTCGCTAACATACCCTTATTATTAGAAATTAAAATTAAAATTAAAATTAAAATATAATATATATATATATATATATATATATATATATATATATATATATATATATATATATATATATATATATATATATATATATATATTTATGTATGAATGAAGAGAAGAAAAAGATGTGTAAATTTCGTCCAAAACTCGCGAACTTTATAGGACCAGGCCTGGATTTCAGGGCCATGCGATCGCATGGCTTTTGTGCCTCCAGGCCATGCGATCGTATGGTGGTAGGTAACAGCTCACATATTTTTGTTTCTTTGCTTGTCGACGTTTTAATAAATAAATATAATATATAAATAATTATAAGAATTATTTAAATATTATATTATATTTATGTGCATAGTTGACTTGTAATTTTTAGTCCGTTGCGTCGAGCGTTGAGAGTTGACTTTGGTCCCGGTTCCGAATTTTTGAACGTCCTTGCATATAATTTAATATCTTGTATTTTGCATTTCGCGTCTTGTACTCTTGTAATTTTGAGACGTTTCTTATCAATAATTGGAACCACTTTGATTGTACTTTGTACTTTTGAGCTTTTTGGTCGTTTGCGTCTTCAATTCGTCAAATCTGTCTTTTGTCTTCACCTTTTATTATTTAAACGAATATCACTTGTAAATAGAACAATTACAACTAAAAGCTTATCTTTCTTGAGGGATAATGCTATGAAATATATGTTCGTTTTTAGTATTATCAGATGGGTACCAGGATCCACGCCAAATTGTCGAAGAAGGAGGTTGGAAGACCTAACTTCATTCCTTGCAACACCCATAGCCATCTGTTCAACAATAGCCCTAACATCACCTTGAAGGGTAGCCAGTCGGTGCATATTTTCAACCATTTGAACATAGGCAGAAGCAGGAATCATGTTAGCCATTTGCTGTTCCTGCGAGTCCAATCTCTCATGTAGCACCGTATTCTCTTTATTAAGAAAAAGAATTCTACGATTAGCAGCATCTAAATCAGCTTGAAGACGGGCAATAACCTCAGTATACTCATTGTGAGAGATGATTCGTTTCTTTAAGTCCTCCTCCTCTTCATGTTGTTTGACAATGGCAGCCACGGCACGATCTACAAAGGCACATACTTGTTTGAGCTGGGCTTCAATATTGGAAGTGGTAACTTGCCCAACGTTACGTATGGTACTTGTAGATCATGTGTAACCTCTGCGAGTGTCTTATAGACAGCCAGGGTGGAGATGTCAGCAACCTCATCAGCATTAAATTTAACATAGCTGGTTGAGGGGTGGTCAGTAGCAGCTAGAACAGAACTACCTCCGTGGGGTGGTGGAGGTGGAAGGTCATAATCTGACTCGTCACCATGATCACTATCATTTTTACCTTCACCCGAAGGTTTAGAACCACTGGTATTCTTGTTAGCATCATTAACAGCATCATCAGTGAGATCCATAGGTTTGTCTTTAGTACCAGTCACATTATCATGAGTGACTGGTTCATCCTTACCAGTACATTTATCAGCATCACCATCAGAAGAAGAAGATGATGAGGAAGAAGCTGATGAATCAGAAGGTACCGGGGAATCAGGAATATTCTGCATAACATATTTACCAGTAGTGGGATCTCTGATGAACTTGAGAGGCCTCCATGTACCAGGCCATGGAGAAGCAGCTGGAGCCATGCCAAAGTAGTGATAATATGGCTGCTCGTTGACCTGTTCTAAAGTAGCCACCCTCTCATAAACTTCTTCTCTAGCTGGTCGATCAAGCTGAGACAATAGTTCAGTCAGCTCCTCGCGAGGTAATTTGCTGGCTGAGACTATGGCAGTTTGAGGATCAATAGTTTGCTGATCCACCAGCAGAGCAACTCTGGGAGTGATGGACGCTCCCCGATAGATGAAGTTAGGTACAACTTCATCAGGATCTGGCACCTGGCACACATATGGTTTCTTCTCAGTAGAAACAGTAGCCTGAGAAGAGTCAGTAGTGGCAGAAACAGAGGTACCAGCATCCATAACGGGTTCCGTAGAACCAGTAGCAGCGGTATTTAACTGTGCAGTAGGTGAAGAAGCAGCATCTGCAGCACCTTTAAAGAAAGTATCCGGTGTGGAATCAGACACCTGTAGATTACCAGTGGAATCCACAGTAATAAAGTGTCTCAAGTGAAGATCAGAAACATCTGGAATAACACTAGTAGCATCAGTATCCACCGTTGGCTCTGTGGGAACATAGCCAACATAGCCAGTATTAACAAAATCAAGACCCTCCAGAACAGTATTACCCTGTGAACCAGAATCTGATGGAAAAGTAGCACTTTTACCAGCATCCATGATAACATTAGATGGAAAAGTAGCATAAGTACTAGTATCCATAATAACATTATGTGCATCGGTAGCAGCAGCAGATGCAATGCCACCCTTTGGTTCAGAGACAGGTTCATCAAGTAGAACATCCTTGACAATATTGTCAATTACCTTTTTAAGAACAGGAGGATCCACTATGATTTCATCTTCCACTTCAGATGCAGTAGTGGAAGCAGAAATACTGGGAGCAGAAATCAGAGAGCACTAGATTCTAATACAACTACTGCTTTACCAGTATGTGAGACGGTGGCTGTACTAGTTGAGGTAGCTGACTTCTTCCTTTTTACAGCTGACTTTCGCTGAGGTCCCTCCCCCTCAGCTGGTGCAGCACCAGAGGCAGTCGGTTGGTTCACTCCACCTCGAGCAGCAAGATACTCAAGCATGCCTGGTGTCAAGGCATTATATGGAGCAGCATGAGCATCTTTTGGCATTCCCCCTTATTTTGGAGGCAGGTCGAATGATTCATCAGCAATCTGCTGGTAAGCTTCACCCAGCTCATTTTTAAAAACAAGGCTCAAAAACCTTGGAAAGGGGATTAAGTGTGTTCGTTTGGGTGCAAGCACCATTTCCCTTAACTGTAAGTAAATTTCACCGGCATAATCAATATTTCGATTGAACAGCATCCCGTGACCAATCTTCAGCTCAAAATCTGAGCACTGATCAAAGCTCCCAGACTTCTGACTGATGCAATGGGTCAGGAAGCCAAAGAAGTAATTCCACAGAGGTGGCATCTGCTTCCTTAAGGGCGTATGAGCCACTGGTCCATCAAACCCTATAATTTCCCGTACTTCTCTTCTAAACTCATCATTTGTTGGTGAATTAACAAATGGACCAATAGGTAATTGGAGAGCACGTCGGATGGCATCAACAATGATGGAGAAGGCTAGGGTTTCAGTCACCATGCCACGAATACATGGAACTTTCTGTTGAGTGGTGGCCGTATACCAGAATCTGGCCAAACAGGCTGGATAAAGACGAGAAGGTACGCCGGTAATAGCTCGAGCCAGTGGTGATTGTCTTATGTAATCGATAAGCGTATCATAGCCCATGTTGGCTTTGGATTTGGGAATTGAAAGGGCATGAGCACCATTGCCTCTCAATAGGCGAATAGAAGAGTGTTCTGGTGCATTTTGCAGCCCTAACAAGGCTTGGGTGCAGGTTGAACAAAGGGCCCTGCACTACTTGTTCTTCGATGACCGGTGGTGGTTGTTGTTCCGGTTGTTGTTGTTCGACCGGTTGTTGTTGCTGTGGTTGTTGTTCCTCTGGCAGGTTTATAGCTGGTGGTGATTGATGTTGTTGTTGTTCTACCATTGATGCTTTCGTAGAAGATGGATGTATGAATTGATTTGAAGATTTGGGGATTCTTAGAGAGAAGAGTGTGAATTTGAAAACTGAATAACCGAAGGTTATTATGGAAGATAAAACACTCTTTTAACCATTGTGATTGGATGAAAAAGGCAGGAGAGAGAAAATGGCAACTGCCATTAGCAGGCGCGTGGGCAGATGTGACAGACTGGCACACTCGAGGGGACACAGACTGTTGATTTGACGTATATACGGCTTGAACACTCATACCTCCCATTCAGCATTAAATGCAGCAGGTTTTAATTAAAAAAAATGATTTAAAAACCACAAAATAAGTTTTATATTAAATACAAAATACTTTGTTACATTTAATATGTCATGAATTTAATTTAAATCATTGGGAGTAAATGAGTTACAGATTTAAGGAAACATTTAATTTTGTGAGCTATTTATTATTTCAAAAAAAAAATTGAGTAACCAAAGTATAAAAAACTTTGTTGTGCTGAGTGTTTTACATGTAGGCAGTAAGTTAACAAAAATGACTTACTGGTTTGCCCTACATGTTGTAGAGCTAACACACCAACAAAAATTGTCTTTTATTTAAAGTTCAAGCATACCCAGCTCAGAGATGAGATAGTTAAAACGTTTCTCATCTAAGGGCTTTGTGAATAGATCTGCTAACTGCTGGTCTGTTGAAATAAAGTGTAGCTCCACATCTCCTTTTTGAACATGATCCCTTATGAAGTGATATCGAACGTCAATGTGCTTTGTTCTTGAATGCATCACAGGATTGTTGGTGATAGCTATTGCACTTGTGTTGTCACAGTCAATTGAAGTCTTTGTAACATGAACACCATAGTCTTTCAGCTGGCTTTGCATCCACAGTACTTGAGCAGTACAACTACCAGCAGAAATGTATTCTGCCTCAGCAGTAGATGTGGACACAGTATTTTGCTTTTTGCTCGTCCAGCTGACTAGCCTACCACCCAGTAACTGGCAACCACCAGTAGTACTTTTCCTGTCTATTTTACACCCTGCAAAATCAGCATCTGAATACCCAATTAGCTCAAAATCCTGGTCTTTGGGATACCAAAGACCACGTTTAGCAGTAGCTTTCAGATACCTAAATATCCTTTTGACTGCTAGCAAGTGTGACTCTTTAGGATCAGCTTGATATCTGGCACAGAGACATGTGGCAAACATAATATCTGGTCTGCTGGCTGTGAGATAAAGTAGGGATCCAATCATACCTCTATATTCAGTGATATTGACTGGTTCACCATTGGGATCAGCATCTATTTTAATAGTTGCTGCCATTGGGGTCCCTATATCTTTTAAACAGGTCAGACCAAATTTCTTTTATCTTTGATAAATTTATCCTGACTTATAAAAATTCCATCATCAAGTTGTTTAATTTGCAATCCCAAAAAGTATCGCAAGTCTCTTTGTAAGCTCATTTCATATGTCTTTGACATAAGTTTTGAAAAATCTTGACAATGTTTCTCATTTTTAGATCCATAAATAATATCATCCACATATATCTGTACCAGCAAGAGATCACCATCTGTCTCTTTTGAGAACAGAGTGGTATCAATTGTTCCAACTTTAAAACCTATACCAGTGAGATACACATGAAGTGTCTCATACCATGCTCTTGGAGCCTGTTTGAGGCCATAAAGAGCTTTGTCTAGTTTGTAGACATGGTCTGGATATTTACTGCTTACAAAACCAGGCGGCTGTTTGACATAAACTTCTTCTTGCAGCTTCCCATTTAGAAATGCAGATTTAACATCCATCTGGAATACCCTAAAGTTCATCTTAGCAGCATATGCCAAGAACAATCTGATAGCTTCCATCCTGGTCACTGGAGCATAAGTCTCTCCATAATCCAATCCTTCTTCCTGTTTGAACCCTTGAGCTACCAATCTAGCTTTGTTTATGATCACAATCCCATCTTCATCCATCTTGTTCTTGAAAACCCACTTGGTACCAATGATTTTCTTAGTTTCATCATCAGGTTTAGGTACCAAAGTCCAAACCTTATTCCTATCATACTGGGAGATCTCTTCTTGCATAGCTCCAGCCCAGCTTGGATCTTTGATTGCTTCATCAGGACATTTAGGTTCAATGGTAGACACAAAATTTACATGCATACAGAAATTGCTAGTTGCATGCCTTCTTGTTTTAACACCACTAGCCAGATTACCAATAACTTGCTCAATTGGATGCTTTTTTGTCCATCTAGTGTTATGAACAGGTGAGCTTGTCGTGAAACACACAGCATCTTGATCATCAGCTGGTTCAAAAGTATGAGCAGCAGTTGGAGACAGCTGTTCAGTATTAATGTAACCAGTACCAGCTTGTGATCCTTCAGAACCAGTAGACCTATGCTCAAGTTCTAGGAGTTCAGTAGAGCCAGTAGGTCCACTAGGTTTAGACACAGATGGGACAGAATGTTCCATCTCATCATCAGAGAACCCAGCAACATGGATTGGTGAGGGATTTGCAGCTGGTTCCTCTTCATCATCAAGAGCTTCCTGAGTAGGCTCTTCAAACAATAACTCTTCATCTTCCTGACTGGGAGATGAAGCTGGGGCAGTTTCATCAAATGTAACGTTAATTGATTCTTCAAAACAACCCCTTCTTTTATTGAAAACCCTATATGCCTTTGATATGTTGGAATATCCCAAAAATATACCTTCATCAGCTTTAGCATCAAACTTGCCCAGCTGATCCCTATTGTTTAGAATGAAACAGGGAGTGCCAAATACATGAAGAAATGAGATTGAGGGTTTTCTTCCTTTGAGAACTTTATAAGCAGTTTTCTGATGTCTTTTCACTATTAAAGTTCTATTCTGGGTAAAACATGCAGTGTTCACAGCTTCTGCCCAATATGAATTTTTCAGCCCAGACTCAGCTAACATAGATCTTGCTGCTTCAATGAGAGTTCTGTTTCTTCTTTCTGCAACACCATTCTGTTGAGGTGTTCTCACAGCAGAAAAGTTCTGTGAAATACCTTTATCAGCACAAAATTCTTCTAATGTAGCATTTCTGAATTCTGTACCATGATCATTTCTTAGCTGTTTCACCAGTTGCCCATTTAAAAGCTCCATTCTTTTGATAAAATTGATAATTTTATCAGCAGCTTCACTCTTTTGCTTCAAAAAGAATACCCAGGTGTATCTGGAATACTCATTAACAATAACCAGTGTATACTTCTTTCCACTACAGCTGGCCACATTAACAGGACCAAAAAGATCCATATGAAGTAAATGAAATGGTTTCTCAACAGATGAGATTTGCTTTGATTTGAATGAGGCATGGTGATATTTTCCTTTTTCACAACCAGGACACAGACTGTCCTTTACATAAGACATGGTGGGTAGCCCAGACACCAAACTTCTACTGGATAATTTGTGAATATCTTTGAAGTTGAGATGTTAGAGTCTCTTGTGCCATAACTATTTCAGGTTGTCTACTTCCTTCGAATAAAAATAAGTATCAGTTGTTGTAACTGCTGTGTTCATGTCAATTTGATACATGTTTTCATGATGTTTTGCAGTCAGCAGTGGCTTCCCTTGTAGTGACCCAAACTTTTCCATGTTTTTATATATTAAATGAAATTGATATTTACATGATTAAATGTTTCCAACATGTTAAGCAATCAAACTTGTTAAGACTTGATTAATTGAAATAGGTTTCATATAGACAATTGACCACCCAAGTTGACCGGTGATTCACGAACGTTAAAAACTTGTAAAAACTATATGATGACATATATATGGTTATATATACAGTTAACATGATATTATGATAAGTAAACTTATCATTAAGTATATTAATAATGAACTACATATGTAAAAACAAGACTACTAACTTAATGATTTTGAAACGAGACATATATGTAATGAGTATCGTTATAACGACATTTAATGTATATATATCATATTAAGAGATATTCGTACATCATAATATCATGATAATATAATAATTTAAAATCTCATTTGATATTATAAACATTGGGTTAACAACATTTAACAAGATCGTTAACCTAAAGGTTTCAAAACAACACTTACATGTAACGACTAACGATGACTTAACGACTCAGTTAAAATGTATATACATGTAGTGTTTTAATATGTATTCATACACTTTTGAAAGACTTTAAGACACTTATCAAAATACTTCTACTTAACAAAAATGCTTACAATTACATCCTCGTTCAGTTTCATCAACAATTCTACTCGTATGCACCCGTATTTATACTCGTACAATACACAGCTTTTAGATGTATGTACTATTGGTATATACACTCCAATGATCAGCTCTTAGTAGCCCATGTGAGTCACCTAACACATGTGGGAACCATCATTTGGTAACTAGCATGAAATATCTCATAAAATTACAAAAATATGAGTAATCATTCATGACTTATTTACATGAAAACAAAATTACATATCCTTTATATCTAATCCATACACCAATGACCAAAAACACCTACAAACACTTTCATTCTTCAATTTGCTTCATCTAATTGATCTCTATCAAGTTCTATCTTCAAGTTCTAAGTGTTCTTCATAAATTCTACAAGTTCTAGTTTCATAAAATCAAGAATACTTCCGAGTTTGCTAGCTTACTTCCAATCTTGTAGAGTGATCATCCAACCTCAAGAAATCTTTATTATTTACAGTAATATATCTTTCTAATACAAGGTAGTACTCATATTCAAACTTTGATTCAATTTCTATAACTATAACAATCTTATTTCGAGTGGAAATCTTACTTGAACTTGTTTTCGTGTCATGATTTTGCTTCAAGAACTTTCAAGCCATCCAAGGATCCTTTGAAGCTAGATCCATTTTTTTCATTTCCAGTAGATTTATCCAGAAAACTTGAGGTAGTAATGATGTTCATAACATCATTCGATTCATACATATAAAGCTATCTTATTCGAAGGTTTAAACTTGTAATCACTAGAACATAGTTTAGTTAATTCTAAACTTGTTCGCAAACAAAAGTTAATCCTTCTAACTTGACTTTTAAAATCAACTAAACACATGTTCTATATCTATATGATATGCTAACTTAATGATTAAAACCTGGAAATATGAAGAACACAGTAAAACCGGATATACGCCGTCGTAGTAACACCGCGGGCTGTTTTGGGTTAGTTAATTAAAAACTATGATAAACTTTGATTTAAAAGTTGTTCTTATGGGAAAATGATTTTTCTTATGAACATAAAACTATATCCAAAAATCATGGTTAAACTCAAAGTGGAAGTATGTTTTCTAAAATGGTCATCTAAATGTCATTCTTTCGACTGAAATGACTACCTTTACAAAAATGACTTATAACTTATATTTCTGACTATAAACTTATACTTTTTCTGTTTAGATTCATAAAATAGAGTTCAATATGAAACCATAGCAAATTGATTCACTCAAAACGGATTTAAAATGAAGAAGTTATGGGTAAAACAAGATTGGATAATTTTTCTTGTTGTAGCAACATGAAAATTGGTAACAAATCTATATTAATCATATCTTAGCTAACTTATATTGTATTATACATGTAGTCTAATATATTATGTAATCTTGGGATACCATAGACACGTATGCAAATGTTTTGACATATCATATCGACCCATGTGTATATATTATTTGGAACAACCATAGACACTCTATATGCAGTAATGTGGGAGTTAGCTATACAGAGTTGAGGTTGATTCCAAAAATATATATACTTTGAGTTGTGATCTAGCCTGAGACGTGTATACACTGGGTCGTGGATTGATTCAAGATAATATATATCAATTTTTTTCTGTACATCTAACGTTGGACAACTAGTTGTAGGTTACTAACGAGGACAGCTGACTTAATAAACTTAAAACATCAAAATGTATTAAAAGTGTTGTAAATATATTTTGAATATACTTTGATATATATGTACATATTTGTTATAGGTTTGTGAATCGACCAGTGGCCAAGTCTTACTTCCCGACGAAGTAAAAATCTGTGAAAGTGAGTTATAGTCCCACTTTTAAAATCTAATATTTTTGGGATGAGAATACATGCAGGTTTTATAAATGATTTACAACATAGACACAAGTACGTGAAACTACATTCTATGGTTGAATTATCGAAATCGAATATGCCCCTTTTTATTAAGTCTGATAATCTAAGAATTAGGGAACAGACACCCTAATTGACGCGAATCCTAAAGATAGATCTATTAGGCCTAACAAACCCCATCCAAAGTACCGGATGCTTTAGTACTTCGAAATTTATATCATATTCGAAGGGTGTCCCAGAATGATGGGGATATTCTTATATATGCATCTTGTTAATGTCGGTTACCAGGTGTTCACCATATGAATGATTTTTATCTCTATGTATGAGATGTATATTGAAATATGAAATCTTGTGGTCTATTGTTACGATTTGATATATATAGGTTAAACCTATAACTCACCAACATTTTTGTTGACGTTTAAAGCATGTTTATTCTCAGGTGAATACTAAGAGCTTCCGCTGTTGCATACTAAAATAAGGACAAGATTTGGAGTCCATGTTTGAATGATATTGTGTAAAAACTGCATTCAAGAAACATATGTCGATGTAATATATTTCTATTGTAAACCATTATGTAATGGTCGTGTGTAAACAGTATATTTTAGATTATCATTATTTGATAATCTACGTAATGCTTTTGAAACCTTTATTGATAAAATAAAGGTTATGGTTGTTTTAAAAATGAATGCAGTCTTTGAAAAACGTCACATATAGAGGTCAAAACCTCGCAACGAAATCAATTAATATGGAACATTTATAATCAATATGAATGGGACATTTCAGTTGGTATCCGAGCGTTGGTCTTAGAGAACCATAAAATTTGCATTAGTGTGTCTTATCGAGTTTGTTAGGATGCATTAGTGAGTCTGGACTTCGACCGTGTTTTCTTTAAAAATGATTGCTTAACATTTTTGTTGGAAACTATATATTTTTAACATGTGAATATTATGTGATATATTAATCTCTTAACGCGTTTGATATTATGTGATAGATGTCTACCTCTAGAACAAGTCCCATTGACTCACCTAATAATAATGAAGAGTCAAATGTAAATTGGAATGATTCGTGGACTGATTCACAAGTTCCCGAAGAGGAACCGGAAGAAGAGTCGGAACTGGAAGAAGAATCGGAACCGGAAGAAGAATCGGAACCGGATGAAGAAATAGAACCGGTGGGGGAAATAATAAAATGGTTAAGTAAAAGAAAATCCTCAACCAACCGACCAAGGTTAATTATGGTCAATGGTGTTTCCGCCAAGGAAGCAAAGTATTGGGAGGATTACCAATTCTCCGATGAATCGGATCCCGACAAGGATTCCGATGATGTTATAGAAATTACCCCAACACAATTTAATAAGGCAAAAGAGAACAATAAGGGAAAGGGAATAAAAATAGAAAAATTTGATTCCAAACCCGATGAACTTTATATGTATCGTCAACACCCGTATTTCTTAAGTTGTGACAATAACCCGGGTACCTCTAAACCACCAGGTTTTTCTAAACCAATGTGGAAAACGACGGCTCGTATTGGGGGAACATCATATATCCCTAGAAACTTGGCAAAACGAACCAAAACCGAAGAAGAAGAAAAGAGCGAGTCGGAATAAGATAGTTGTATTCGTGTGGTGTAATATATGTAATATAGTGTGCTTATGCTTTATGATATATGTAAAAATTGCTTGTATTAATAAGGTTTTTTTTTATGAATCTAACTCTTGTCTATTTTACAGTTTAAAAACACAAAATGGATAGATAACCCAATATTTTAAGAGACCTACCCGGAGACATGATTGATGAAATCTTGTCTAGAGTCGGTCAGAATTCCTCGGCACAACTATTTAAGGCGAGATCAGTTTGTAATACATTCGAAGAACGTTCCAAGAATGCCTTGGTTTATAAAAGGCTTTCGTTCGAAAGATGGGGGATATCACATTGGAAAATCCATAAGTTACGATGTGTTTACTTTGACGCATATATTGCGGGGAACCCAAATGCTATTTTACGCAACGGGTTAAGAAATTATTTTGACTCAATATATTCGAATATAGGACTTCGTGATTTAGAAAAAGCAGCTAACATGCAACATAAAGAAGCATGTTATGCTTACGGGTTAGTAATGTTCGCTTCTCACCAAAGTGAGAACAAGAACATCGGGCTACAACTATTAAACAAAACGTTCCCACAAGTGACGGAGTCGGTAATTGGGGTAAGAAATGAGGTTTTTAGATTGTTACGGGACTGTTGGACATTACGTAACCCTCGTCCCTTTGACGATGTTACAACACGCTATCTTATCAACGGCCATAACGGTTATGTTCCACAAGACCAAGGATGGGAAGTAGTCCTAGTAAAACCAGCATGCATGACTTGTTTCTGGACGTATGAATTACGTGTCTTTATTGCCTTTACTGAACGACTTGTGTACTAGCTAGAATTATCTTCACAACTATCTTGTATCAAAGTTATTGTGTGCTATATTTCATGCTATATGTAAAATAAGCGGTATTGTAAGTTTGTGAAATATTGTGTAAAAGTTTGAACGCGAAATATTATTATAATCAGTTTTTCATATAGAATTGTAGTAGTTGAATTGTATATTAGCTACTAAGTATGAACTTAACGGGTAGGTACTACCCGAATTTAAACTTATAAAACGCTAATATGAAGAAAAAGCTTTTATAAATGAGTTCATATTATGCTACGAGATACTATTGACTACTCTTAATATTCTGTATGATTAATTTGTTTCATTTGACTATTTGAAGGAAATGGCACCGACTACTCGACAAACCATGAATATGAGCGAAGAGGAATTTTGTACCTTTCTTGCTGCAAACATAGCCGCAGTACAGGCTGCGCTACATACCAACAATAATTCCAAATCTAGCAATGTAGCTAACGGCGCAAGAAATCTTGTAGGATGCACCTACAAAGAATTCACTGCCTGCAAACCTTTGGAATTTGATGGAACCGAAGGACCGATCGGATTGAAATGGTGGACCGAGAAGGTCGAATCGGTGTTTGCCATAAGTAAGTGTACTGAAGAGGATAAAGTGAAGTACGCTACGCATACCTTCACAGGTACTGCGTTAACATGGTGGAATACCTATCTAGAGCAAGTGGGACAAGATGATGCTGACGCACTACCGTGGTTAGCATTCAAGCACTTGATGAAAGAGAAGTACCGTCCCAGAACTGAGGTCAATAAGCTTAAGACAGAACTTAGAGGGTTACGAACCCAAGGATTTGATATTACCACGTACGAAAGACGATTCACAGAATTGTGCCTATTGTGTCCGAGAGCGTTCGAAGATGAGGAAGAGAAGATCGACGCGTTTGTGAAAGGATTACCGGAAAGAATCCAAGAAGATATAAGTTCACACGAGCCCGCCTCCATATAACAGGCATGTAGAATGGCTCACAAACTAGTGAACCAGATTGAGGAAAGAATTAAAGAACAGGCTGCTGAAGAGGCCAATGTGAAGCAAGTCAAAAGAAAGTGGGAGGAAAACGGTGATAAGAATCACCAATACAACAACAACAGCAATTACAACAATAATCGCAACAACTATCCCAACAATCGCAACATCAATCGCAACTACAACAAACGGCCCAACAACAACAACAACAACAACAACAACAACAACAACAACAACAACAACAACAACAACAACAACGACGACGACGACGACGACGACGACGACGACGATGACGACGACGACGACGACAATAACAACAACAACAACAACAACAACAGCAACTATAACAATCATCCCAACAACAATAACAACCGCAACAACAACAAAAATCAGAAGCAGCTATGCCAAAGGTGTGAAAAGTATCACTCGGGGTTCTGCACCAAATTTTGCAACAAGTGTAAAAGAAGTGGTCATAGCGCGGCGAAGTGTGAGGTCTACGGACCAGGGGTTAACAGAACGAAAGGAACAAATGGTGTCGGAACGAGTAATGGCGGAGCAAGTAGTGTCAGAGCAAGTTATGCCAATGTAGTTTGTTATAAATGTAGAAAACCGGGCCACATTATTAGAAATTGCCCGAACCAGGAGAACACGAATGGACAAGGCCGTGGAAGAGTTTTCAATATTAATGCGGCAGAGGTACAGGAAGACCCGGAGCATGTTACGGGTACGTTTCTTATTGACAATAAATCTGCTTACATTTTATTTGATTCGGGTGCGGATAGAAGCTATATGAGTAGAGATTTTTGTGCTAAAGGAGGATGATATTCCAAAAACTGCTTTTAGGACGCGTTATGGTCATTATGAGTTTATGGTTATGCCGTTTGGATTGACTAACGCACCAGCTGTGTTCATGGACCTTATGAACCGAGTGTGTGGGCCATATCTTGACAAGTTTGTCATTGTTTTCATCGATGACATACTTATTTACTCAAAGAATGATCAAGAGCACGAAGAACATTTGAGAAAAGTGCTAGAAGTATTGAGGAAAGAAAAGCTGTACGCTAAGTTTTCAAAGTGTGCATTTTAGTTGGAAGAAGTTCAATTCCTCGGTCACATAGTGAACAAAGAAGGTATCCAGGTGGACCCGGCAAAGATCGAAACTGTTGAAAAGTGGGAAACCCCAAAACTCCGAAGCATATACGTCAATTTTTAGGATTGGCTGGTTACTACAGAAGATTCATCCAAGATTTCTCCAAAATAGCAAAACCCTTGACTGCATTAACGCATAAAGGGAAGAAATTTGAATGGAAGGATGCACAAGAGAAGGCGTTTCAATTATTAAAGAAAAAGCTAACTACGACACCTATATTGTCATTGCCTGAAGGGAATGATGATTTTGTGATTTATTGTGACGCATCAAAGCAAGGTCTCGGTTGTGTATTAATGCAACGGACGAAGGTGATTGCTTATGCATCTAGACAATTGAAGATTCACGAGCAAAATTATACGATGCATGATTTGGAATTAGGCGCGGTTGTTTTTGCATTAAAGACTTGGAGGCACTACTTATATGGGGTCAAAAGTATTATATATACCGACCACAAAAGTCTTCAACACATATTTAATCAGAAACAACTGAATATGAGGCAGCGTAGGTGGATTGAATTGTTGAATGATTACGACTTTGATATTCGTTACCACCCGGGGAAGGCAAATGTGGTAGCCGACGCCTTGAGCAGAAAGGACAGAGAACCCATTCGAGTAAAATCTATGAATATAATGATTCACACTAACCTTACTACTCAAATAAAGGAGGCGCAACAAGAAGTTTTAAAAGAGAAAAATTTAAAGGATGAAATACCCAAAGGATCGGAGAAGCATCTTAATATTCGGGAAGACGGAACCCGGTATAGGGCTGAAAGAATTTGGGTACCAAAATTTGGAGATTTGAGAGAAATGGTACTTAGAGAAGCTCATAAAACCAGATACTCAATACATCCTGGAACGGGGAAGATGTACAAGGATCTTAAGAAACATTTTTGGTGGCCAGGTATGAAAGCCGATATTGCTAAATATGTAGGAGAATGTTTGACGTGTTCTAAGGTCAAAGTTGAATATCAGAAACCATAAGGTCTACTACAACAACCTGAAATCACGGAATGGAAATGGGAAAACATTACCATGGATTTCATTACTAAATTGCCAAGGACTGCAAGTGGTTATGATACTATTTGGGTAATAGTTGATTTTCTTACCAAGTCAGCACACTTCCTGCCAATAAGAGAAGATGACAAGATGGAGAAGTTAGCACGACTGTATTTGAAGGAAGTCGTCTCCAGACATGGAAAACCAATCTCTATTATCTCTGATAGGGATGGCAGATTTATTTCAAGATTCTGGCAGACATTACAGCAAGGATTAGGAACTCGTCTAGACATGAGTACTGTCTATCATCCACAAACTGATGGGCAGAGCGAAAGGATGATACAAATGCTTGAAGACATACTACGAGCATGTGTTATTGATTTCGGAAACAGTTGGGATCGACATCTACCGTTAGCAGAATTTTCCTACAACAACAGCTATCATTCAAGCATTGATATGGCGCCGTTTGAAGCACTTTATGGTAGAAAGTGCAGGTCTCCGATTTGTTGGAGTGAAGTGGGGGATAGACAGATTACGGGTCCGGAGATAATACAAGAAACTACCGAGAAGATCATCCAAATTCAACAACGGTTGAAAACCGCCCAAAGTTGACAAAAGAGCTACACCGACATTAAAAGAAAAGACATAGAATTTGAAATTGGAGAGATGGTCATGCTTAAGGTTGCACCTTGGAAAGGTGTTGTTCGATTTGGTAAACGAGGGAAATTAAATCCAAGGTATATTGGACCATTCAAGATTATTGATCGTGTCGGACCAGTAGCTTACCGACTTGAGTTACCTCAACAACGGACCAGTAGCTTACCGACTTGAGTTACCTCAACAACTTGCGAATGTACATAACACTTTCCACGTCTCGAATTTGAAGAAATGTTTTGCTAAAGAAGATTTCACTATTCCGTTGGACGAAATCCAAATCAATGAAAAACTTCAATTCATTGAAGAACCCGTCGAAATAATGGATCGTGAGGTTAAGAGACTTAAACAAAATAAGATACCGATTGTTAAGGTTCGATGGAATGCTCGTAGAGGACCCGAGTTCACCTGGGAGCATGAAGATCAGATGAAGAAGAAATACCCGCATCTATTTCCAAAAGATTCGTCAACACTTTCAACAGCTTAAAATTTCGGGACGAAATTTATTTAACGGGTAGGTACTGTAGTGACCCGAACTTTTCCATGTTTTTATATATTAAATAAAATTGATATTTAAATGATTAAATGTTTCCAACATGTTAAGCAATCAAACTTGTTAAGACTTGATTAATTGAAATAGGTTTCATATAGACAATTGACCACCCAAGTTGACCGGTGATTCACGAACGTTAAAACTTGTAAAAACTATATGATGACATATATATAGATATATATATATATAGTTAACATGATATTATGATAAGTAAACATATCATTAAGTATATTAACAATGAACTACATATGTAAAAACAAGACTACTAACTTAATGATTTTGAAACGAGACATATATGTAACGATTATCGTTGTAACGACATTTAATGTATATATATCATATTAATAGATATTCATACATCATAATATCATGATAATATAATAATTTAGAATCTTATTTGATATTATAAACATTGGGTTAACAACATTTAATAAGATCGTTAACCTAAAGGTTTCAAAACAACACTTACATGTAACGACTAACGATGACTTAACGACTCAGTTAAAATGTATATACATGTAGTGTTTTAATATGTATTCATACACTTTTGAAAGACTTCAAGACACTTATCAAAATACTTCTACTTAACAAAAATGCTTACAATTACATCCTCGTTCAGTTTCATCAACAATTCTACTCGTATGCACCCGTATTCATACTCGTACAATACACAGCTTTTAGATGTATGTACTATTGGTATATACACTCCAATAATCAGCTCTTAGTAGTCCATGTGAGTCACCTAACACATGTGAGAACCATCATTTGGCAACTAGCATTAAATATCTCATAAAATTACAAAAATATGAGTAATCATTCATGACTTATTTACATGAAAACAAAATTACATATCCTTTATATCTAATCCATACACCAACGACCAAAAACACCTACAAACACTTTCATTCTTCAATTTTCTTCATCTAATTGAACTCTCTCAAGTTCTATCTTCAAGTTCTAAGTGTTCTTCATAAATTCTACAAGTTCTAGTTTCATAAAATCAAGAATACTTCCAAGTTTGCTAGCTTACTTCCAATCTTGTAGAGTGATCATCAAACCTCAAGAAATCTTTCTTATTTACATTAAGATATCTTTCTAATACAAGGTAATACTCATATTCAAACTTTGATTCAATTTCTATAACTATAACAATCTTATTTCGAGTGGAAAACTTACTTGAACTTGTTTTCGTGTCATGATTCTGCTTCAAGAACTTTCAAGCCATCCAAGGATCCTTTGAAGCTACATCCATTTTTTTCATTTCCAGTAGATTTATCCAGAAAACTTGAGGTAGTAATGATGTTCATAACATCATTCGATTCATACATATAAAGCTATCTTATTCGAAGGTTTAAACTTGTAATCACTATAACATAGTTTAGTTAATTCTAAACTTGTTCGCTAACAAAAGTTAATCCTTCTAACTTGACTTTTAAAATCAACTAAACAGATGTTCTATATCTATATGATATGCTAACTTAATGATTTAAAACCTGGAAACACGAAGAACACTGTAAAACCGGACATACGCCGTCGTAGTAACACCGCGGGCTGTTTTGGGTTAGTTAATTAAAAACTATGATAAACTTTGATTTAAAAGTTGTTCTTCTGGGAAAATGATTTTTCTTATGAACATGAAACTATATCCAAAAATCATGGTTAAACTCAAAGTGGAAGTATGTTTTCTAAAATGGTCATCTAGACGTCGTTCTTTCGACTGAAATGACTACCTTTACAAAAATGACTTGTAACTTATATTTCCCGACTATAAACCTATAATTTTTCTGTTTAGATTCATAAAATAGAGTTCAATATGAAACCATAGCAAATTGATTCACTCAAAACGGATTTAAAATGAAGAAGTTATGGGTAAAACAAGATTGGATAATTTTTCTTGTTGTAGCAACGTGAAAATTGGTAACAAATCAATATTAATCATATCCTAGCTAACTTATATTGTATTATACATGTATTCTAATATATTATGTAATCTTGGGATACCATAGACACGTATGCAAATGTTTTGACATATCATATCGACCCATGTGTATATATTATTTGGAACAACCATAGACACTCTATATGCAGTAATGTGGGAGTTAGCTATACAGGGTTGAGGTTGATTCCAAAAATATATATACTTTGAGTTGTGATCTAGCCTGAGACGTGTATACACTGGGTCGTGGATTGATTCAAGATAATATATATCAATTTTTTTCTGTACATCTAACGTTGGACAACTAGTTGTAGGTTACTAACAAGGACAGCTAACTTAATAAACTTAAAAAATCAAAATGTATTAAAAGTGTTGTAAATATATTTTGAATATACTTTGATATATATGTACATATTTGTTATAGGTTCGTGAATCGACCAGTGGCCAAGTCTTACTTCCCGACGAAGTAAAAATCTGTGAAAGTGAGTTATAGTCCCACTTTTAAAATCTAATATTTTTGGGATGAGAATACATGCAGGTTTTATAAATGATTTACAAAATAGACACAAGTACGTGAAACTACATTCTATGGTTGAATTATTGAAATCGAATATGCCCCTTTTTATTAAGTCTGGTAATCTAAGAATTAGGGAACAGACACCCTAATTGACGCGAATCCTAAAGATAGATCTATTGGGCCTAACAAACCCCATCCAAAGTACCGGATGCTTTAGTACTTCGAAATTTATATCATATCCGAAGGGTGTCCCGGAATGATGGGGATATTCTTATATATGCATCTTGTTAATGTCGGTTACCAGGTGTTCACCATATGAATGATTTTTATCTCTATGTATGAGATGTATATTGAAATATGAAATCTTGTGGTCTATTGTTACGATTTGATATATATAGGTTAAACCTATAACTCACCAACATTTTTGTTGACGTTTAAAGCATGTTTATTCTCAGGTGAATACTAAGAGCTTCCGCTGTTGCATACCAAAATAAGGACAAGATTTGGAGTCCATGTTTGTATGATATTGTGTAAAAACTGCATTCAAGAAACGTATGTCGATGTAATATATTTCTATTGTAAACCATTATGTAATGGTCGTGTATAAACAGTATATTTTAGATTATCATTATTTAATAATCTACGTAATGCTTTTGAAATCTTTATTGATAAAATAAAGGTTATGGTTGTTTTAAAAATGAATGCAGTCTTTGAAAAACGTCTCATATAGAGGTCAAAACCTCGCAACGAAATCAATTAATATGGAACGTTTATAATCAATATAAACGGGACATTTCATCCCTGTCTTATCAAAAATAGTGCCAATTTTCCTTCTGAATTGGACTATCTTGTTCTTACTTGTCAGTTGGCTTATGCTGAGTAAATTATGTTTAAGCCCAACGACATATGCAACATTTGAGAATGTGACATTCCCATTAGTCAAAGTACCAAAACCCTTTGTGTAACCCAACGAATTATCTCCATACGAAACAACCGGACCATCTTTTTCTTGATAGTCCATCAGCAGGGACTTACATCCGGTCATATGTCTCGAACAACCACTATCGAGATACCAGATTTGCTTGTTTTGAATGCCCTGCACAGTAGCTAAGAGATTAGTTCTTTTTGGGAACCCATCCAATGATGGGTTCTGGAAGGGTCATCTTTGATGATCTCTTCCTGTCTGCTGGTTTGCTTGAAGAAGCTGCAGCAGACGGGGTTGGGGTAAAAGGATACCGGTTGGCTAAGTGAAACTTGATGCCACATTTGTAGCATTTTCTCACATTTGGTATCGGTGATGGGTCATACACAGAGTAAATGGGATCGGGTCGAACTTTGGTTACTGCCTCAATTAGCTGGTCAAGCTTGACTGTCATAATCTCAGTGATAGACAGCTCTTCATTCGAGTCCACTTTAGCTTTTCCCTTAAGGGCAGCTTTCTTCTTGGAACCAGTACCATAGTCATGACGTATTGCTTTGCCTTTATCATTTGACGAGCCAGCGTGGGAAGTTACTGGCTTGTCTACTGAAGCTGATGAGCTAGAAGAAGTTTTTCCTGCTGCCTTGGACTTGTCAGTATTACGTTTGACTGGCTTGTCGGCAGCTACTGGTGGACCAGTAAGTTTGTCATCAGCTGGCTCAGCATAATTGGAACTCGAACACGAAGGGGAATCAGTTGGTTTAATTTTTCTAAGATTATTTTCAGTGATTTCCCTTTTGATACGTCTTTCTTTTGGAGTCATGTAGTAGATGCTTGAGGGGTCAGTAGTCTCATCAATTGAGGTACTGGCTTCTCTAGCTTTAACTTCATCCTCCAAAATTTCTTTCATGGCAGGTGGTGGGGACACAGTAGGTCTAACAAACTTATTTGTCAAGACCTTTTTACCCTTAACTATCTTGGTAAAAGTATTTGGCAAGACAGCTTTAGGATCTGTTTCAAGAATTGGGTCCATAAAAGTAACTTCTGCAATAGTAGCAGCAGCAGCATAGTCACCAGCAAAGAAAGCTTCAACTTGGGCAGGCACCTGCTCGTTAGCACACTTTGCTGTGTGTTGAGCAGATGTACACCATGAAGCGACAACCTTTTTAAGATTATCCAGCTGGTTCTTAACTTCTGCTGCCTCAACGTGAAGAGACCTTAAAGCAAAGTTTTGTTTTTCAAGTTTGGAAATATCATCTTTCAATATTTTAATTTCATCATTTTTGCATTTAAGTTTCTCATTTAAAGATTTGTTGTCAGTTTTCAAAACTTCTTCACGTTTGCTGCCTCTACATAAGTCAACTCTTAGGTAGTCAAACATTTCGGCCTTTTCATCATCAGTATAAGTTCGAAAATTATTAACCTTATACATCAATTCAGTTTTCCATTGAGGAGAATCTCTTTTTTGATCAGCTTCCCTCGTATCAGCCAAAAACTTGCTACCACTATCATCCTCATTAGACTCCTTGACCTCCTTGGCCATTAAACACAGCTTCTTTTCTGGAGCATAACCAGCACCATCATCATCAGTATCACTATCAGAGGAAGACGACAAGCTGGTTTCATCCCAATCATGATGCTCAGCAACAAGAACCTTTTCTTGCTTTTTACCTTTCTTATCAGTCTTAGCACTTTCCTTCATCTGAGCTTTCATAGCTTTGTACTTGTTCTTGTACTTGTCAGCTTTTGAGAAAGAGTTAGCATGTGAAGTTGAAGGTTTCCTGGACATGCATTCAGCAGCAAAATGTCCAACCTTCCCACAATTATAACACTCGGATTTAGGACCCTTGACTGACTTGCTGCCATACCTAGCACTCGGTTTCTTACTCCCTTTGTATGACTTGCTGGTTCTATTACGATTGAACCTTTTGAACTGCCTAGCCAGCAAAGTCATACCTTCAGCAAACCCTTCTGCATCACTTTCATCGTCACTGCTTTCTTCAGACCCAGTACCACTATCCACATCACTCTCAGCTGACTCTTCTTCTGCCAACAACTTTTGAACCAGTAAAGCCTTTTGAGCTTTCTTTTTAGCAGCAGCAATAAGAGCAGTATCATCTGTCTTAGAAGATTTTGAAGTGTAAGTTCAAATTTAGCCTCTGCCTTCTCATGGTTCCAAAGTGAACTGTAGAGAGAAGACATGTTAAAGTTCTTTAGGGTCTGAGTGGTTCTTAAGGGGTTAGTAACAGATTTCCATTTAGTAGGCAGTGAATCTATGAATTTGTTAACTTGTTCAAACTCAGTATAGGTGACATTCAAAGTGATCAGGTCATCAATCAAGGAGTTAAACCTAATGAAGGTTTGCTTAAGGGTTTCGTTCTTGTAGGCAAAGAACATTTCATATTCTCGTTTTAAAGCAATCATTCTGTTCTGCCTAACTTCTCCCATACCCTCATAGGTAACATCTAGATAGTCCAATATAAGCTTGGCATTTTCTTTTCCCTTAATCAGTTTGAACGGTGGGTTAGGCAAAGTTATAGCTAACAAGGTTCTGATCTTAGGGTCAAGTCCAACACGACGTTTATCCTCAACATCCCATCTAGAAGGGGTGAGAATAACCTCTCTGGCAGGAACAGCAGGAGTGTCAGCTGTAGCTGGTGCACTACTAATAGTTTCAGTAGGTACAAATGGACCATCTGTGGCAATACCAGGCATGAGTGGGTCAATAGACTCAAGGTGAAGCATGAATCTTGCCTTCCAAGTTTCATACTCATCTTCATCAAATTTGGGTGGTCTATTGGATGAACCATTTTCAAGGTAAGCTGTATTAGAATATGCAGTCATGAGAGAATTCAGATCCAAGATATTAATTATCAAGACTGAAGCTCTGATACCAGTTGTTGGTCCCTTGATAACAACAGGAGTATTGTAGAGGGGGGTGAATACAATTTCTTTTAAGATAACCTAACAGTTAAACTCGATTAGTATTCAAGCATGCAAATAAGTAGAGTCACAGGTAATTTTCAATAGTTATTCTTTATTGATTGAATAACAAAGAATCACAACTATCCTTGGCGGAATGATAGTTGGTTGATACAGATTACCTAGATTATAGCTAAGAGGTAAACTAACAGCTATTACACGTTTTGACTCTATAAAAATAAACTCACACCACTATTTATTACAATAGTGGATACAACAATTTATAGTAGTCCTATTAACCGTGTAATGGTTCTATTGTCCACTGGTACATAGGATGTCTGTACTTGTGGAGACAACTACATCAGAGAGCATGTTCTCTTCTTTCCTCTTTGGTAGCTATTTGTAGGAACACTCCAATTCGGTTTGGCATCACTATTTGATTAAACAAATAGAATGTTGTAAGGTCACTTGTCAGCCGCCGATGCGTGTCCTTTTCTGTTCAACTTTGTCTTTGACTGCTGTTGAATAGTACCATTGATGTAGGCCACTCGGGAAACTACTATGCTTATAATGGAGCATAGCTGTCTTGTGTAGTGAGCTGCATTCCAGCTGTGCTGGTTCTTCATTGCTGAGCCACTTCATGTTCTTGATTAGCTGAGTACACATCCTGTACTGATTGAAGAACACTGTCTACCTTGTGCTGTGTAACGACCCTACTTTTTCCGTTATATTTTACCGTTAATTATTTAACGACCGTTAACTGTTATTCGTGCCACGTCATTTCTATGACCTATATTATTATTTTTGTAATAATATATTAATTATTATGTGTTAAATGAATATTTGTATTCATATTTTAAATCGTACGTTTCTACGTGTCGCGGATTTCTGTCCGGCGAATCTTTTCGGTTTTCAAACCAACGGTCGCGTTTTTGGGATATTTAAATCCTAATTATTTTAAATATGATATTTTAAGGTCATATAATTATATAGGGTATTTATATTTATTTTTCGTCGCGCGTTTATTATCTTTCCGGATTTTTAATCGCGTAAGTGCGTTTTCGCGTTTCGGGACTCGTTCGGGCTTTCGGGCCATCAGGAATTAATCACTTAGCAACTTGGGCTAGTGGGGCCCACTCCACACACCCCTATTCAGCCGAAATTTCAAGGGGGGAGGGAGTAATACTCCCCATTTTCTTTTTTTGGCATTTTAATTTTATCACTTCCACTTTTAATTAAAAACCTAAATTTAATTTGCTCTCCTCCCTCTTCCTTCTCCCTTTGGCGACGGCACCATCATCCCACAACATCATCTTCATCAAACAATTTTATTACTTGGATCATCAATCAATTAACACCAACGCGTTCCTCGTTCCGTTCTCTACGCGATCATACCAATTGTTTCTTGATTAGGGTATAAACCCTAACCCTAGAACTTTTAATTTTTCTTTATTTTTCTGTATTTGATGTCTATTTTAATAGTATGATGATTAATTGTTATTGTAATGGTGTTTGTATGCATAGAATTACTCGTAAATATATGTTTTCGGTTTGATATAATTGGGACAGCAGCTTTTTCGTGTGTTTCTGACTTGGTGACTGTTATAAAAGTTAAAATAAAGTATCTAGATGAGTTCCTCTCATCAAGACATTAATTTTAGACTCCGGATTCATGTCGTTTCGATTCCCGGAGCCCTAGATACGAGCAAAGTGGTATTTTGTTAAGATTGAAATGTGATTTTGGTATGAACCAGGTTTGGTCCGACTTTGTGACCATATTTGATGACTTTAGGGTGTGTTAGTGTGTTAGGACTGATGGTGGGGCGAACTTTCATGTTCGGGTCATCCCAATCCGAGCCACGTATCACCCGTTACGTCTAAAACACGTTTTTGATTGAATTGAAGTTCCAAGTAGTGTATTGGCTGTATATCACGACTTGTGGGCTGTTCATGGTATGTTCTTGAGTGTACCAAAGTGTCGGGTGGTTTGCTTAGGAGGAGATATATGTAAGGCTCGCCGAAAACCGACACCCGGGGCTCAGGATACGACCCGATGAACTTTTGATTTAAAACTTTTGACTAATTATGAAACTTATGATATAAATAATGGATTTCATTATCATTTAATTACTTATGATAAAAAAAGTAATTATTATTATTTACAACTTATGATATATATTTATTATATCAATTAATTAATACTTATGATTTAATTAACATTTTAATTAAACATATGATAAATGATACTTCATTATTAATGGAAAATACTTATGATAAGTATTAAACTTATATTATGAGATTACTATTATAAGACTTATAATAAGGATTAATTAATTATTTAATTATTATAAGGCTTAGTTATTATTTAATTATAATTTAATTATTAAATACTTATGATTTAATAATTATAATTAGAAACTTATGATATGATTAATAATTCATTATTAATTAATAATACTTATGATATGATTTAAAATTTATTATTAATTAATAATACTTACATTATGACTAATATTTAATTAATTAATTAAATACTTATGTTATATTAATTATACCATTTAAACTTATATTAACTTTAATAATTCATTTTAATTTAATTAAACTTATGTTATGACATAATTAGACATATTTAACTTTAATAAACGTTATAACTTATATTATTATTATAACTTACACTTTTAAAATTTACATTGACCAAGGTTGACTTTTGAGTTGACTTTCGGTTGACTTTGACTTTCAGTTGACTTTTGTTGACTTTCTAATTAAGGAAACTTTCCTAACTTATAAACTTTCCTAAAATAGCAACTTTTTAAATTTGGAAACTTTCCAAAAATAGAAACTTTCCAAAAATAGAAACTTTCCAAAAATAGAAACTTTCCAAAAATATAAACCTTCCTAAAATAGAAACTTTCCAAAAATGGAAACCTGCTAAAAATAAAAACTTTCTAAAAATAGAAAGTGTGTGTCCGTACGCTGTTCCGATCAAACCGATGCATGTTGAGTATTGTTCTATGTCTACTTACAACATGTACAATAGCTATCATACTAAGACCTGACCTAAGTTAGTTATTTATATCGACCTGCTTTATTTATAGGTCGGCGTTGTGATCATTCATGATCACTTTACTTCATTTGCTGTTCGCATAATTGTGTGGTTACTTCGTTTGCTAATAAGGTGAGTTATAGTCCCATTTTTCTATTTAAATCTTTTGGGATGAGAATACATGCAATTTATTTTATATTTTGGACAAGTGGAAGTTGGTTTAAATTATTCATTGTGAGTTGAACAAAAATATTCCCTAGTCTGGTAACTGTAATCACTGGTTTCTACTGGTGAACGCGAATCCTATGGATAGATCTATCGGGTTTGACAACCCCATTTCGAGCTAGTCGCGCTAGCAATTTGTTATCGGAATGTTTAGTACTTCGTATTTTATTGTAGATACACTTGTTCGGTGTATATTATTTATTGTGTTTGGCAAGGGTAAATAAAGGGTTAAGTGGTTACCAGGTGGCTCACGGAAAATGGAATAATGTTTTATTATATGTTTTCTAGCATATAATTTGGTGGTTTAAAAAGGACTTTTATGTTTTCAAACATAAATTTTTATTGTTTAAATTAAATATTGTTTGCAATATTAAACCTATAATTCACTCAACATTTTTGTTGACAGTTACTCGCATGTTTTATTCTCAGGTTCATGATTGATTGCTTCCGCTCTGCTTAGAGAGTCTGCATATTTATGATGGCAGCTTTTGTTAAACATTAACTTGCATTCTATTTTGTTACATTAAATAGTGGTTGTTTGTTGACTTTGTTTTGGTCAACTTTTGGTTAAAGTATTATTGTATAGTTTTTCTAAACTTATACATTTTAGTAGATTTCCTTTATAGGAAATCATTTTTAAATAAAGAATGCAAGGTTGTTTTATTAAATTCATATAGAGTTTCGATCAAGCTGTGAGACCAAGTGACGGAGCCGTTAAGTGTTTTGACGGAGTCGCCACAGTTGGTATCAGAGCGTTGGTTGTAGGGAATTAGGCTGCATTGATGTCGTTACCCGAGTCAATAGGGTGCATTAGTGAGTCTAGTCTACAGCCCGACCTATTATATATTATTATATGTGATTATTTGTATCGTATTGGTATGTATATGGTTATCATACATACATTTCTATTATGTTCTGAATCCGGGAGGAACTCCCATTCTGATTTAAACGTATTTTCCGACTCATGCGAGTTCATCTTTTATAGGAACGCCTCGGTTAGTGAAACCGAGGGGGTGACATTCTTGACTTCTGAAATTCTCGACATTTCTATGTCATAATTTGTGTTTATTGATATAACATTTGAGTTACATTAGGTGTTCTAAAATTCTCGGCATTTCTATGTCATCTATTATGGTTATGTATATAACGTTTGAGTTATATTACGCGAGATGTCATTCTTGACTTCTAAAGGCTCGGCATTTCAATGTCAGCTATTGTGTTTGGGTATATAACATTTTTGTTACATTACATGCCATTGTGCCGTTGTGCCTATGTGCTTTGGTTTTTGAACCGAAAAACGTCATCCTTGACTTTTAGAGATTCTTGGTACTTCGAAGACATTTTCATGTCACCATTACTCCTATTCATTACTTTTGATGTCTTTGTCTCTTGTGCTATCCTTAGCACATTGTTAAGAAATTGTTTTAGGGAAATTGTGTTGAAATTCGAGGTTGACCACGTGTCCTGACCTTATGTAGTGATATTGGAATGGAACTATGAGTTAGTGAAATATAATGGCGTCAGGCCAACGTGATTATATTACGTTAATTCATAAAAAGTCCCAATATTGTGACATGAGGAATAGAAAGCGAGTCAGAGAAAATTTATACACCACTCATTCGGAAATTCTAACGTTGTTACATGAGTAAGGAAGATACTCATTATCTTATTTGTTGATATACGAGAGACTCGTCTTAACCGAACTACTTACCCTATGTTTTATCATTCATAACTCGCTTGTTAGTGACAGCTTCGCACGTGAAGAGTTTTGGCCCAAGGACTTATGTCCTGATAATAGTCAAAATAACATTTAACTCATTGGTTTTCATAACCTCGTAACATTTGTTGGTCAAATGTCGCACGACGATTCAATTCATTTACTCGATCTTTCACGATCTTACTTCAACTTGTAACCTCTGAAATATAGATACTCTGTTTATCATCGGGAGTTGTACACGTTTGTTTAATTGGGCAGTTCTCACGGATTTATGGGTGAATAGAAGTAATAAAATATTTTATCATGTATACAATTTATAAAATCGTATATGTACGTATAGATTCAAATGAATAAGTTTACCTTAACTTATTTTGATTAGTACATACTAAATTATGCCTTCAAAATTATTTTAAAACCACACCTTTATTGAGTTGTTTAATTAAGTCAGATTATTTTATATAAAATGGTACACATTGTACATACTTCTAAATTACTAAGAACTTCATTCCGTTTATGTTGTCACATCAAACGTTTAAAGCTTTTTCAAAACCCCTTTTGATTGATCTTATCAAATTTTCACATTACTCTACAAGGTGTTTGGATCACGGTTCTTCTTATTCTCCGTTTAAGGATGAAACTTACCATTAAGTTCATTGATAGAAACTCTTACACCACTTCGGATTCCAGTTTTATAAAAATTGTTGGAAAGTCCTTGCGCTCATAAAATTTTCCCTCTTATGGTTGGACATGGCCGAAACACGGACCGATAAATCAATTTTTTTGGGGTACACTCGGTGGTCACCCTATTGTAGAAAAGGCGCTATGTGGGTTTCTACCCCAACTGTTGTTATAGTGGGTATCATGGATATATATTTCACTAGACCGTTTGAGGAGTTTCTACTCTCAATATTCGCTGTCAACCACAACACCCTCGTAAACATCAATCCTAGGATTCAATACTTTGAGGTGCACAAAATTATTTTTGGAGATTCATCTCACCTGGAGGCGGCCATTATTTATAACCCATGATTCGCGTTCTTTTCATCCGCACATAAATTTAAGAATATGGATGAATCCTAGATTTCCTCGCTCCTTGTGCTAGGAAGTTCACCCTCGTTTAATGATCACACCTTCCGTACGTCTTCCTTTTGGAAATGTAATGAAAATTTACTTTGAAGTCCATGATCCTCGTTATCTCCTTTGAGAGAATTGCCTTAAATATCTATGCCACCGAAGTGACTACTTCATATATTTCTTCCCTCGTTGTTGCAACTACATTTCATTCATCCCAGTTCGTCCCCTTGGGGAGCTCCTGTTCTTTTTGTTAAGAAGAAAGATGGTTCGTTTCGTTTGTGTATTGGTTATAGCGAGTTAAACAAGCTTACGGTTAAGAATCGTTACCCTCTTCCGAGAATTGATGATCTGTTCGATCAACTTCAAGGTCCGCCCGTTTATTCTAAGATCGATCTTCATTCTGGCTATTCACCAGTTACGTGTTAAAGAATCTGATGTTCCGAAAGCCGCTTTTCGCACCCGTTATGGTCGCTACGAATTCCTTGTTATGCCGTTCGGATTGACAAATGCACCTGCTGTGTTCATGGACCTCATGAACCATGTGTGCAGACCTTATTTAGACAAGTTCGTTATTGTTTTCATTGACAACATCCTTATTTATTCTAAGAGTGATGAAGAGCACGAAGAACACTTGAAGTTAGTGCTTGATCTATTGAGAAAAGAAGGGTTGTACGCTAAGTTCTCTAAATGTGCTTTCTGGTTAAGAGAAGTTCAATTCCTTGGTCACATTGTTAGTAAACAGGGAATACAAGTTGATCCTGCTAAGATTGAGGCGATCAAAAAGTGGGAAACTCCGAAAACTCCTACTCAGATCCGTCAGTTCTAGGATTGATAGGATATTATAGAAGGTTCATTCAAGATTTCTCTCGTATAGCGACACCTCTGACTGCTTTAACGCATAAGGGGGAGAAGTATGAGTGGAAGGATGAACAAGAGACTGCTTCTCAAATTTTGAAGAAGAAGTTGACTACCGCTCCGATATTGTCACTACCTAAGGGTAATTATGATTTTGTTGTTTATTGTGATACTTCGCGTCAAGGCTTTGGGTGTGTTTTGATGCAATGAAAGAAGGTTATTGCATATGCGTCATGGCAGTTGAAGATCCACGAGCAGAATTATACAACCCATGATTTAGAATTGGGAGTTGTTATATTCGCACTCAAGAATTGGAGAGATTACTTGTATGGGGTCAAATGTGCAGTGTACACTGATCACAAAAGTCTTCAACATATTCTTGATCAAAAACAGCTAAATATGAGACAGCGAAGATGGGTTGAGACGTTGAACGATTATGATTTTGAACTTCTATATCATCCTGGAAAGGCCAATGTTGTAGCCGATGCTTTGAGTCGAAAAGAGAGAGTTGAACCTCGTAAGTTTAGGGCCTTGAATATGACCATACGAACAAACCTCGCAAGGCAGATTCTTGCAGCTCAACAAGAAGCCTTGAAGGAGGAAAATTTCGTAACGGGAAGGTCAAAGGCCTAAGTAGACAGTTTGAGGTACGAACCGATGGCACTCGGTATTTTTACGGGATGCCTTTGGGTTCCGAAGTTTGGTGATCTACGAAACTTGTTTTAGATGAGGCTCATAAGTATGGGTACTCTATTCATCCTGGTTCAGGAAAGATGTATCATGATCTTAAGGAGCTGTATTGGTGGCCTAATTTGAAAGCTGATATGGCTACGTATGTGGTTAACTGTTTGACATGTGCTAAGGTTAAGGCTGAACATTAGAAACCGTCTGGACTTTTGGTGCAACCTGAGATTCCCGAGTGGAAGTGGGAAGGTATTACAATGGATTTTATTACGAAGTTATTGTGAGTTGTGGGTGGTTACGACGCCATTTGGGTGATTGTGACCGACTCACAAAATCAGCTCATTTCTTACCGATTAAGGAAACTGATTCGAGGGAGAAGATTACCCGTTTATAATTGAAGGAAATTGTTTTGAGGCATGGTGTTCCCGTATCTATTATTTCGGATCAAGACAGTCGATTTACGGCGAGGTTTTGGCAGTCTTTACAAGATGCTTTGGGAACTAAATTGGATATGAGCACCACTTATCATCCACCGTCGGATGGTCAGAATTAAAGGACCATCCAAACGTTAGAAGGCATGTTGAGGGCGTGCGTAATTGATTTTGGTAATTGTAGGGATAGATACTTGTCGTTGGCTAAGCTTTCTTATAACAACAGCTATCATGCAAGTATTAAAGCCGCACCGTTTGAAGCTCTGTATGGTAGAAAGTGTAGGTCTCCTGTCTGTTGGAATGAGGTTGGGGATGCTCAACTCACAGGTCCAGACATTATTCATGAGACTACCTAGAAGATCGTACAGATTAAGGAAGGATTGAGAACCGTCAGAAGTCGGCAAAAGAGCTATGCCAATAAGAGAAGGAACGATATTGAATTTCAGGTCGGTGATCGTGTTATGTTGAAGGTATTGCCTTGGAAGGGTGTGATACGTTTTGGTAAAAGGGGGAAAGTTGACTCCTCGATTTGTTGGACCTTTTGAAATTATTGAGAGAGTTGGACCCGTGGCTTATCGTAAATTGCCACAAGAACTCAGTGTTGTTCACGATGTTTTCCATATTTCGAATTTAAAGAAGTGCTTGGCTGAATTTGATCAGACTATTCCTTTGGAGGAACTTCATGTTGATAAACAACTCCATTTTATTGAGGAACCTGTCGAGATTATGGATCGAGAGGTTAAGACTCTTAAGCAGAGTAGAATTCCTATTGTTCGAGTTAGATGGAACGCCAGGCGCGATCCCGAGTTCACTTGGGAGCGTGAAGGTCAGATGAGGCAGAAGTACCCGCATTTGTTCCCAAATGATGAGAAAACCCCTGCACCTGCTTAAATTTCGGGACGAAATTTCCGTAACGGGAAGGTACTGTAACGACCCTACTTTTTCCGTTATCTTTTACCGTTAATTATTTAACGACCGTTAACTGTTATTCGTGCCACGTCATTTCTATGACCTATATTATTATTTTTGTAATAATATATTAATTATTATGTGTTAAATGAATATTTGTATTCATATTTTAAATCGTACGTTTCTACGTGTCGCGGATTTCTGTCCGGCGAATCTTTTCGGTTTTCAAACCAACGGTCGCGTTTTTGGGATATTTAAATCCTAATTATTTTAAATATGATATTTTAAGGTCATATAATTATATAGGGTATTTATATTTATTTTTCGTCGCGCGTTTATTATCTTTCCGGATTTTTAATCGCGTAAGTGCGTTTTCGCGTTTTGGGACTCGTTCGGGCTTTCGGGCCATCAGGAATTAATCACTTAGCAACTTGGGCTAGTGGGGCCCACTCCACACACCCCTATTCAGCCGAAATTTCAAGGGGGGAGGGAGTAATACTCCCCATTTTCTTTTTTTGGTATTTTAATTTTATCACTTCCACTTTTAATTAAAAACCTAAATTTAATTTGCTCTCCTCCCTCTTCCTTCTCCCTTTGGCGACGGCACCATCATCCCACAACATCATCTTCATCAAACAATTTTATTACTTGGATCATCAATCAATTAACACCAACGCGTTCCTCGTTCCGTTCTCTACGCGATCATACCAATTGTTTCTTGATTAGGGTATAAACCCTAACCCTAGAACTTTTAATTTTTCTTTATTTTTCTGTGTTTGATGTCTATTTTAATAGTATGATGATTAATTGTTATTGTAATGGTGTTTGTATGCATAGAATTACTCGTAAATATATGTTTTCGGTTTGATATAATTGGGTGTGGTGACCCAGAAATTTCGACTAAATTTAAACTTAATCTTTGTATGATTAACATTTCCGACACGATAAGCAAAGTCTGTAAAACTGAATCTCAAAATTTTTGAATTACTTTTATATATTTAAATACCCTTCGGTTGTTTTCGACGATTCGCGAACAATTATATGTAAATAGATACATATATACTATAACATGAAAAGGTAACAATGTATTAATTGTTTGATACCGTACATTAAACTTATTAGTTTAAATATCTATTTGAATGTATATGATAAGTTGAAATATTTATTATTAAAATTTATTTATAAATAACTTCCAATGTGTATTTAAAAACTGATTTATGTATATTAAAAAGATATATACATATATATAATAAACGATAGTAACATTCGTTTATTGATTCAATTGATATTTAGATAAGTTAACTAAAGCGTTTAAGATGAACCAGTTAAACACTAATTTGTTACAGTGTTTTCAAATTGCCACATTACTCAAAATGTTACAGTGTTTTCGAAAATCACTATTTGCTACAGTGAAATTGACTTTGCTACAGTGAATTGCTACAGTAAAACGCTATTATAAAAATGTATTTTAGCGAATAGCGAGCCGATGATTTATAGAAGTAAATGACCAAAACACTCGAAAGTTTAAGATACACTTTGAGTGATATAATTAAGGGATAATTTAAGGCTATTGATAAGGCTAAAAAGGAACATATATTTCATAGCATTATCTCCCAAGAAAGACAGGATTTTAGTTGTAATTGTTCCATATTCAAGTAATATTCGTTTATATTTAATAAGTGCGAAGACAAAAGGCGAAAACGAAGAATTGAAGACGGAAAGGTCCAAAATGCTCAAATGTACAAGATACAATTAAAAAGGTTCAAATTATTGATGAAGAACGTCTAAAAATGACAAGAGTACAAGTTGCGGAACGCAAAGTACACGATATAAAATAGTACGCAAGGACGTCTGAAAATCCAGAACCGGGACCCGAGTCAAGAAGAAACGCCCGACGCAACGGACCAAAAATATCTAGTCTACTATGCACAAGAATAAAATATAATATATAAATAATTATATTAATTATTTATATATTTATATTTATTTTATATTATGTCGACAAGCTAGGAGCCAAAACAATGTGAGCTGTCCCTGGTCCTCATGCGAGTCGCATGGCCAGAAGGCCATTTCCATGCGAGTCGCATGACTCCAGATTTCAGGCCACATCTATAAATTTCAGTGTTTTCGCTCGATTTAAATCACACACATACACAAATATATATATACTCCGTAATATTATTTATTATTTATTATTATTATTATTATTATTATTATTATTATTATTATTATTATTATTATTATTATTAATAAGATTATTATTAATCTTATTATTTTTTTTTATTATTATTAGTGTTATTATTTTTGCGATACAAAAATAATAATGTACAAAAAAATATTACGACGGAGTGATGTCCAAGTAATTTTCAAAACGAGTTTCCGAGCGAGCTAGAGCTAAGGAAATTATGGGTTATTGCCAAGGAGGTTATGGGTAATGTTCGGGGGTATTTTTTTGTGAATCAAACCTCGTGTTTATCATCTCCGATGCGTCTACGTGCTTTCCTGCAATATTGTATATCAATATTAAACAGTGAGTTTCATATGATCCCTTTTACTCTCTACATTTTTGGGCTGAGAATACATGCAAATGCTTTATTAACCGATATACAATATTTATATGCGTGAGTTTCATATGATCCCTTTTACTCAATATATTTTTGGGCTGAGAATATATGCACTTTATTTTAAACGCAATGGATACAAGTACATACTAAATTCTACACTGAGTTTGAACCGAAAATCCCTTAGCTTTGGTAACTAGTAACTGCCAGTTATAAGAACTGGTGGGCGCGAGTAGTAGTATATGGATCCATAGGGCTTGATATCCCCGTCCGAGCTAGAGCGCTAGCCTTTTAACGGACGTATGCTATTTGAGAAGCGTACACGTTGGTTTGCGTGTATTATTAAGATGATTATACAAAGGGTACAAATAATATAAGCATTAAAGTTTAGTTACCAGGGTGCTCAATTTTGTAGAACCGATTGATAAACGTTTCGGATGAAACAACTGAAATCTTGTGATCCACCTTTTATTTAAAACATAATGATAAACGTTTTGAATAAAACAACTGAACTTTTGTAATCCACATTGATATACGGATTATGTGTAATATTAAAACTATGAACTCACCAACCTTTGTGTTGACACTTGAAGCATGTTTATTCTCAGGTTTCTAGAAGTCTTCCGCTGTTTGCTCATACGTGATACAAGTTATGTGCTTGGAGTCATACATGCTATATACAAGAAACTTGCATTCATCAAACCATTACCATGTATCTTATTTTGACTGTATTGTCAACAGATGTATTATTGTAAACCATTTAAATGGTGATTGTCTATACGTAGGAATCATCAGATGTAAAAAAACCTGGAATTTATATATTCATTTATGAAATACCTTTTCAAACGAATGCAATGTTACAAAACGTATCACATAGAGGTCAAATACCTCGCAATGAAATCAATGAATGACGTGTTCGTCCATATGGATTTGGAGCGATCGTCACATTGGGACAGCAGCTTTTTCGTGTGTTTCTGACTTGGTGACTGTTATAAAAGTTAAAATAAAGTATCTAGATGAGTTTCTCTCATCAAGACATTAATTTTAGACTCCGGATTCATGTCGTTTCGATTCCCGGAGCCCTAGATACGAGCAAAGTGGTATTTTGTTAAGATTGAAATGTGATTTTGGTATGAACCAGGTTTGGTCCGACTTTGTGACCATATTTGGTGACTTTAGGGTGTGTTAGTGTGTTAGGACTGATGGTGGGGCGAACTTTCATGTTCGGGTCATCCCAATCCGAGCCACGTATCACCCGTTACGTCTAAAACACGTTTTTGATTGAATTGAAGTTCCAAGTAGTGTATTGGCTGTATATCACGACTTGTGGGCTGTTCATGGTATGTTCTTGAGTGTACCAAAGTGTCGGGTGGTTTGCTTAGGCGGAGATATATGTAAGGCTCGCCGAAAACCGACACCCGGGGCTCAGGATACGACCCGATGAACTTTTGATTTAAAACTTTTGACTAATTATGAAACTTATGATATAAATAATGGATTTCATTATCATTTAATTACTTATGATAAAAAAAGTAATTATTATTATTTACAACTTATGATATATATTTATTATATCATTTAATTAATACTTATGATTTAATTAACATTTTAATTAAACATATGATAAATGATACTTCATTATTAATGGAAAATACTTATGATAAGTATTAAACTTATATTATGAGATTACTATTATAAGACTTATAATAAGGATTAATTAATTATTTAATTATTATAAGGCTTAGTTATTATTTAATTATAATTTAATTATTAAATACTTATGATTTAATAATTATAATTAGAAACTTATGATATGATTAATAATTCATTATTAATTAATAATACTTATGATATGATTTAAAATTTATTATTAATTAATAATACTTACATTATGACTAATATTTAATTAATTAATTAAATACTTATGTTATATTAATTATACCATTTAAACTTATATTAACTTTAATAATTCATTTTAATTTAATTAAACTTATGTTATGACATAATTAGACATATTTAACTTTAATAAACGTTATAACTTATATTATTATTATAACTTACACTTTTAAAATTTACATTGACCATGTTGACCAAGGTTGACTTTTGAGTTGACTTTCGGTTGACTTTGACTTTCAGTTGACTTTTGTTGACTTTCTAATTAAGGAAACTTTCCTAACTTATAAACTTTCCTAAAATAGCAACTTTCTAAATTTGAAAACTTTCCAAAAATAGAAACTTTCCAAAAATAGAAACTTTTCAAAAATAGAAACTTTCCAAAAATAGAAACTTTCCAAAAATATAAACCTTCCTAAAATAGAAACTTTCCAAAAATGGAAACCTGCTAAAAATAGAAACTTTCTAAAAATAGAAAGTGTGTGTCCGTACGCTGTTCCGATCAAACCGATGCATGTTGAGTATTGTTCTATGTCTACTTACAACATGTACAATAGCTATCATACTAAGACCTGACCTAAGTTAGTTATTTATATCGACCTGCTTTATTTATAGGTCGGCGTTGTGATCATTCATGATCACTTTACTTCATTTGCTGTTCGCATAATTGTGTGATTACTTCGTTTGCTAATAAGGTGAGTTATAGTCCCATTTTTCTATTTAAATCTTTTGGGATGAGAATACATGCAATTTATTTTATATTTTGGACAAGTGGAAGTTGGTTTAAATTATTCATTGTGAGTTGAACAAAAATATTCCCTAGTCTGGTAACTGTAATCACTGGTTTCTACTGGTGAACGCGAATCCTATGGATAGATCTATCGGGTTTGACAACCCCATTTCGAGCTAGTCGCGCTAGCAATTTGTTATCGGAATGTTTAGTACTTCGTATTTTGTTGTAGATACACTTGTTCGGTGTATATTATTTATTGTGTTTGGCAAGGGTAAATAAAGGGTTAAGTGGTTACCAGGTGGCTCACGGAAAATGGAATAATGTTTTATTATATGTTTTCTAACATATAATTTGGTGGTTTAAAAAGGACTTTTATGTTTTCGAACATAAATTTTTATTGTTTAAATTAAATATTGTTTAATATTAAACCTATAATTCACTCAACATTTTTGTTGACAGTTACTCGCATGTTTTATTCTCAGGTTCATGATTGATTGCTTCCGCTGTGCTTAGAGAGTCTGCATATTTATGATGGCAGCTTTTGTTAAACATTAACTTGCATTCTATTTTGTTACATTAAATAGTGGTTGTTTGTTGACTTTGTTTTGGTCAACTTTTGGTTAACGTATTATTGTATAGTTTTTCTAAACTTATACATTTTAGTAGATTTCCTTTATAGGAAATCATTTTTAAATAAAGAATGCAAGGTTGTTTTATTAAATTCATATAGAGTTTCGATCAAGCTGTGGGACCAAGTGACGGAGCCGTTAAGTGTTTTGACGGAGTCGCCACATGCTGGTAGACTGAGCAGCAAACTAAACACTCGACACAGCAATATCTGCTGTCTATACGTGAACAAACTTGTGCTGACTGCACATAACATTTTAGTGCAAGTAAATTACAGTTTTGTCATAATTAAATCCTTAATTATTTTGGGGACTCAACATGTATATATGGATTTATATATATTTAACTTGAAAATATGATAATTAAATATCTCATTAAGTATATTAACAATGTATTGTATATATATTTTCATACTACTAATTTAAAGAGTTTTTGAACAATATATATGTTACTATTTAAACGACGTAATTAACTTATGTTAAAATGTATTTACATATAATGTATTATGAGTGTAAATACATCCTTACAAGTATTGAATACACTTTATAATATACCAATACATATAAAGGATAGCTATAATCGTATTTTTGTTCAATTTACTCAAGAATTCTACTCCCATTCATACAGTATTTTTACCCGTATTATACACAGCTTCTAGAAGTATTTACTATTGGTATATACCAATAGAAATCTGCAATTATTTGTGTAATATGTCATCCATGACCTAATTAATTTAATATGTCATCCATGACTTAATACATTTTAACTTATCTTAGATATTTTCACTAAAAGCCAAATTTTCAAGCCTATAAATAAGCACCATTTCTAACTCATTTTTACACATTCATTTTCCAAATTTTACTTCCAATTTTCACACATACTTGCAAGAACTCTCTCAAGTTTTGTTCTACTACTTCTTTCCAGCAACTTTACATTCTAAACTTGAGGTAAAAACTCTACTTCAACTCTTGTTCAATTCATATGTTTATAGCTATCTATATAAGAGTTTATAAACTAGAACATAGTTTAGTTGATTCTAAACTTGTTTGAAAAACTAATCTAATCTTTCTAACTTAACTCTAATAACACTTATTTATATGTATTATGATGTTATATTAAGTTAATATAAGAACTTATAACTTGTACATATGAAGAACACCTTGAAACTTAATATATATCCTTTAATCTCCATTCATTAAAAAGCGGGCTGTTTTGGGTTAGGAATTAAAAACCTATCTTAGACTTTGAGTTCGACGCTAAGACTTTGGAAATATGTTAATATATGTAAATAAGACTTCCAGTATTTTTTTCATGATTTTAGACAAAGTGGAAGTATTTTATCAAAAATCATATATTGGGTGGATGCCGGGATTTTTCCAAATCTGTCCACCGACACAAATAGAGGGTAAAGCTCTAAAAATTACTACTTGGGATGAACTTTTCGAATTGGTTTTGTAAAATTTACTTCTTAATGAATCCATAGCAATTTGATTAACTTAAAACGGATTTGTAATGAATATTTGGCGAGCAAAACAAAATCTGCTAAAATTAACGTTGTATGGACGAAATTTATATTATAAAAACTATATTAACCATATCTTTGTTAACCTTTCCTATATCCTATATATATTTGGACATGTTATCAGTAGTATAACAAAATATTATAATCTTGGTTAATTCTGTGATTGTATATATGTATAATAATATTCTTGGTACGTCCTAACACAATAAGTATACAATACGTTTTGATAAATCCTAAGACAATACGTATACAATACATCTCTGGGTTGATGCAAAGACAATACGTATACAATACGTCGTGGGGTAATTCTAAGATTATATATATATATATATATATATATATATATATATATATATATATATATATATATATATATATATATATATATATATATATATATACCGATTATTGGACTGTTGGACTTTTCGGACTATTTTGGACTACTAACAAAGGACTACTAACATAAAATGTTAAAAATTATTATATAAGTATTCTATAAACTTGCTTTATTTTATTCATATGTCGTATTATTATCTGAATCGTTATTATTGTTATAGGTTCGTGAATCCAAGGACGACGGTCATATTTTTAATAAGTTGAAAGCTTATTATTAATATACTTTTACTACTGTGAGTATAAAGTCCCATTTTTAAACTCTACAAATATTTTGGGATGAGAATACATGCATTTTATGTTTTACGCCATAGACACAAGTACTTAAAATATATTCTACGTTGAGTTGTACCACTTTGCATATCTTCCCTAATAGCTTGGTAACTAATACTTACATATTGTAAGAACATGTATACGCGACTCCTATTGATAGATCTATCGGGTTTGACAACCCCAACCGGGCTAGTCGCTCTAGTATCGTAAACGGTTACATAGTACTTCGTTTTTACGACACTTGGTACAGTGTAGGGAGATTTTATAATAAAGGGAATATGCCACATTAATGGTTAAGTATGGTTACAGAAGCGCTCAACAACTTATAGAATACTTTTATACACTTGCGAGTGTACATATATTTATAACTATGAAATCTTGTGGTCTATATTTATATCGATGATAAACCTATATATCTCACCAACCTTTGTGTTGACTGTTTACGCATGTTATTCTCAGGTCCTTAAGAAAGTCTTCCGCTGTTGCATTATCTGAGCAAGTTGTGCATGGAGTCTCATACTTTTATTTAAATAAAGTGTTGCATTCAATAAAACCTTTGTCATGTATTATATTCGACTGTTACGTCACGCGTGTAGTATTTGAAAACCGATGTATTTTGGGAATTATTTCTTAAATAATCGCCCACTAGTTTAAAACATGCATTATGTATAATAATGATGTGTTTTTTATGAAACGAATGCAATATTTTCTAAAACGTATCATATAGAGGTTAAATACCTCGCTATGGGACCAATGAGAATGTACTGCGTTTATAGTAATATGGACGGGTCGTTTCACATGGTATGGTTGTGTTTTATTTTTACGCATTTATATTTAATTATGATTATAATATATGCTAAATGTTTTTGATGAAAACATCAAATAAAACTAGTAACGAGTTTCAAAGGTTAAAATTGATGATTTTAAAAAGTTAAACTCTAATGAGGTTAAAGTTAAATATTTTTTTTTTAAACTCAAATAATATATATATATATGGGCGACATCTTTTAAAACTGTTTTAAAATTATACATGTTTGTGTATTTGTTACTTTTATATATAAAATAAAATAACAAACTAGACGCATAAACACGATCGACATATATAAAACTGGTTAAAATGATTTTTAACAAATAGTGTAGCGAATCTTGTGTGCATGCATTATTCATTAACACGAACTTTTTAAAAAATACCCGTCAAATTTAAGTCATGCCATCCAATGAGCTTGCAAACACTCATCGATATTTTTTGATTACAGTGAGACCTAATCGAATTATAGCCACGAGGTGGATTTTCAGTTACGAGTGAGACTAGGCTGAATTTCCACTGTCTCCAAATTGGACGACTTAATCGTATTCACGGTGAGACCTGAGTTCAAGGCAAGGATGGGACAAACATGCTAATAGATAATAGTGGTTTGTTAGACTACACATATCTCAAGGTCCCATAAAGATCTAAGAGTTGCACCTGTGATGCAATTGGTACTCGCTACCTAACAGTAGATTCTATAACTACTAGCTGATCAACAGATGTAGTTATGGAACCTCTATGTGGATCTTAGGCTTTCGTAAATTAATTATTTTTAAATATATTAAAACTTGGGTAATTAATTAATTAAAGTATTATATCAAAAATACTAAAATTGAACCTTGTTCTTTTGTAGATGTCAAACAATCAAAACGTAAACTAAAACACCCTCCGTTATTTGTTGGAGAAGGAGAAACTCAATGGTTCAAACTTCCTCTATTGGTACCGCAACCTGAGAATTGTTCTCAAATATGAAGGAAAGTTGAATAAAATTGAAGAACCCTTACCCGAAGCTCCTCCTGAGACAGCTACTGCTGCTCAAAAGAATGCTTATCAGAAGTTGTTTGATGAGCAAGAGAAGATAGCTTTAATCATGCTTGCTAGTATGACTTCTGAACTCCAAAAGGAAATGGAAGATCATACAGCATATGATATGATGACTGAGCTGAAAAATATGTTTTAGAAACAGGCTAGTCAAGAGTTATATGAAACTTATAAGCTTCTTCAAACATGTAAAATGGAGGAGGGTCGATCAGTGAGCTCTCATGTCTTAAAAATGAAAAGCTACATTGACCGATTGGAAAAACTTGGAACTACCTTGCCGCCTAACTTGGCTGTGAACACGGTTTTGGTTTCACTACTAAAATCGTATCACCAATTTGTAATGAATTACAATATGCAAGGTTGGGAGAAATCTCTGGTAGAGGTGCACTCAATGCTCAAAACTGCTGAACAGGATATTCCATATAAGGTTTTCAATCCAGGTGTCCTGATGATTAAGGATGGTAAGGTGAAAAAGAATAAGCCGAAAACTTGGGGAAAAGGAAAAAGCAAGTCAATTGCTAAGAAGAAAATTCCACCACCTCCTAAGAAAGAAAACCCAACGAAAGACGCCGAATGTTTCCACTGTGGAAAAGTTGGCCACTGGAGGAGGAATTGTCCTTCCTACCTATCTGAGTTGAGAAAGGGTAAAGCTGGCCAGACCAGCAAATCAGGTATATTTCATATACAGTTATATACTTTTTCTAGTGATTCCTGGATTTTTGATACCGGTTGTGGTACTCACATCTGTAACAATATGCAGGGAATGAGAAGAAGTAAGAGACTGAAGAAAGACACACTAGACTTAAGAGTGGGCAATAGGGCTCGAGCTGCTGTTGAAGCTATTGGCACCTATAAGCTTACTCTACCTAGTGGTCTTATTGTTTTGTTGGAAAAATGTCATTATGCTCCTAGTATTACGAGCAATGTAATATCAGTTTCTCTTTTGAAAGATGTTAGTTTTGAACTTACATTTACGCACTTTGGTATTTCAGTTTCTAAGAATAATGTATTTTATTTTAATGCTATTCCACATGATGGTATTTTTGAAATTGATATGCATGGTGTGATTTCAAATAATAATTCTGTATATACCTGTACTGCCAAACGATTTAAGCAAGACTTGAACAAGACCTATCTATGGCATTGTCGTCTTGGTCATATAAATCAACAACGTATTTTGAAACTCCAATCTGATGGGATTTTGGAATCAACTGGCTCTGAGTCATTTGATGTATGCGAGTCATGTTTATGTGGAAAGATGACAAAGGTTCCTTTCTCCGGTTTAGGTGAAAGAGCTAAAGATCTTTTAGGACTAATACATACTGATGTATGTGGCCCTTTTAGAACTATGTCTAGAAATAGTGAATCATACTTCGTTACATTTACTGATGATTATAGTAGATATGGTTATGTTTACTTGCTGAAACATAAACATGAAGTTTTTGAAACATTCAAAATCTTCCAAAATGAAGTAGAGAATCAACTTGGAAAGACCATTAAAGCCCTTCGCTCTGATCGGGGAGGGGAATATATGAGTCAAGAGTTTTTGGACCACCTGAAGAATTGTGAGATTGTCTCACAGTTCACTCCACCTTACACACCACAACACAATGGTGTATTGGAGCGGAGGAATCGAACTTTACTTGATATGGTTCGATCTATGATGAGTCTAACTACTCTGCTGATGTTTTTTTGGGGTTATGCATTAGAGTCTGCTGCACGCATACTCAATATGGTTCCAACCAAGAAGGTATAAAAGACACCATATGAATTATGGCATGGAAAGAGTCCTAAGTTGTCTTATTTGAAAGTCTGAGGTTGTGAAGCGTATGTGAAACGTGACACTTCAAACAAGTTAGAACCAAGAGGTATCAAATGTCACTTTGTGGGATACCCAAAGGAAACAATGGGTTATTACTTTTACTACCAAGCTGAAAACAAAGTGTTTACTGCTCAGTTTGCTGAATTCTTTGAAAGAGATCTTCTCTTACAAAAAGTCAGTGGGAGTAAAGTAGATCTTGAAGAAATTCAAGAATCACAAAGTAACATACCTTCTGAAGGTACTAGCTAACCGCACGTTGAAGCTGAACACACTGTTGGTGAGCCAGAACGTGTTGAACCTATACTTCGTAGATCTAGTAGAACTCTTCATCAACCTGAGAGATTAAATCTTCTGATTAATTCAAATGAACCTCATCTAAGGGATTATGATGAACCCTCTAGCTATGGTGAAGCCATGTCAGATCCACAATCTGACAAATAGGGAGATGCTATGAAGGCAGAGATGCAGTCCATGAAAGATAATCAAGTATGAGACTTGATTGATCTTCCACCCAATTGCAAGACAGTGGGGTGTAAATGGGTCTTTAAGAAGAAGGTTGACATGGACGGTAATGTAAATACTTTTAAGGCTCAGTTGGGGGCAAAAGGTTATACTCAAACTCAAGGAATTGATTATGAGGAAACTTTTTCACCAGTCGCGACCATTAAATCAATTAGGATACTTATTGCCATAGCTGCTTTTCATGATTATGAAATATGGCAAATGGATGTCAAAACCGCTTTCCTAAATGGCGACCTAAGCGAGGACGTATATATGGTTCAGCCGGAAGGGTTTGTGAATCCTAAGCATCCTACTAAAGTATGCAAGCTTCTAAAATCCATTTATGGATTAAAGCAAGCATCCAGGAGCTGGAATCTTAAGTTTGATCAGAAAATCAAAGAGTTCAGTTTTTCTCAAAACCAAGATGAGCCATGTGTTTACATTAGAGCTAGTGGGAGCAAAGTTGTTTTCTTTGTGATGACCCGGGAATTTCCGACCAAATTTAAACTTAATCTTTATATGTTTCCGACACGATAAGCAAAGTCTGTAATGTTGAGTCTCGGAAATATTGGAAACTATGTTCATTTATTCAAATTACCCTTTGATTATTTTCGACGATTCACGAACAACTAATTGTAAATGAATAAATGTATTTAAATGTATATATATATATATATATATATATATATATATATATATATATATTAATTTGTAAATAATTTAAAATATTATATGAGTTAAACTAATTGTGTAAATAAAATAATATAGGATATTATTATAAATATATATATATATACATACATATAATGTATATTGAATATATATTTGGTTACGAATTCATTTAGTAAATGATGGTAGCACTAGTTGTCATTCATTGATATTAAACAAATAAAATACGAGCTTGTTAGAGTACTAAAATAAATATTAGACGTACCTTTTTGAACACGAGTTCCACATTTAATGATCAGAATAAATAAAGGAACGTAATATAGAAAAATTTGGGAGTTTTAGGAAAGCTTTTATATGTTAACTGGTTAGCAATGGACCACGAGATAACACTCCGTGATTTGATAATAAGCCAAATCATCTGGTGGCTTAACTGTGGCACCTACTATGATTTTTATTAAACACTGTTTTGCTTTTTGTTTGTGTTCTTTCACTAACCAACATATAACATATAATATATATATATATATATATATATATATATATATATATATATATATATATATATATATATATATATATGTATATATATATATATATATATATACAGATACCTACATACACCCGTGATAATAATAAAGCACCCGTAATTTACGTCTTTATGATTACAATCATTATTGTATCTATTTATTTATAGTTATCTTATATGATTACCTATTCTGTCTTATTTTTTTTCCTTGCTTTTGTTGTTGGTCAAAGAACAACCATAAACCCATTATAAATCCTATTTTGCTTCTTTAACTTGTGGATACTAAATATATATATATATATATATATATATATATATATATATATATATATATATATATATATATATATATATATATATATATATAATACACCATCAATCAAAGAAACCCCTCAAGGTATTTTTCCTTTTAACCTACAATCCATATTCATACTATTATCAACCAATTGCATATGATCAAACTCAATCTCACCCTACAATATACGATTAATATCAATCTACAACCATCGTTAAACCGAAAGTCTTGCTGTTATTGGTTCGAACCCACCTCAAAACAAACATCGACCTCCATATCCATCAACCTTCCACCATCTTCACTCAACGACCCACTATATAATCATCACTGCCACCTGCACTCCTTCTTCTCTTCTATTTCAAATTCGAATACCAATAGCCACCAAGAACACCATGAGCCTCACCACTATGATTGAACGAATGCTGCTGCAAGTCTACTGTTTCCTGTTTTGTTGTCATAAAACCGACACCACATCATCCTCAAACCATCACTTGAGAAGCCAACTCACCCCATCGTGACCACCACTCACTCAACACCCACAACCACCATAAAACCACCAATATTAGTTCTGCCCAAGAACCAAACAACCACCACTTTCCACTCTACTGTTACCGTCATTCTGTTTCTTCTTGGTTGAATGCCACCATGATCATCTCTACCATCACCTATGTCTCACAACCACCACAAACCACAGTCGACTATTACATATGCTTGTCCCTTGTTCCAAAACCATACTGCTGTAGATTATTATTTGGTTTGAAAAGAAAGATAAACATGATCCCAATCACACGTATACATCAAAATTACTTGATGCTGTGTTACTTCTGTTTATTCAACCAAAGACCATCATGAATGTTGCGACTGCAACATGTTTCTGTTTAACCGTTAAAACCACTCAAATGAAAACAAGTTGCTACTACTGCTTGCTATTCGTTGATACAGACTGCAACGGTTATCATACTTGTTTGCTGCAGCTACTTTTTCTTTTCTGTTATGGTACGCACCATTCATCATCAAAACACCATCATCGAATAGCATCGTTATCATCACCTGCTACTACTATTATTCGCTGGAACTACCACTGTTTTCTTTTTCTTTTTCTGTCCGGACACCACTAACAAAACCCACCTGCATACTAGTTATCTTCCTCTTGTTTCGCTTTGCAGTTGAAAAACCCAAAAACCAAACCATCGAACCCATATGAAACAGACTGTTAATTATTGATCAAAACAATCAGTTAACGGCCATTAATAAGGCTACGTAATTATTGGATCAAATTGCTAATTCGTGTTCTTTTCCTTTGTGGCCGAAAATTCATAAACAAGGACCCTACAAAACCATTGAACGGTTTAATTAAATGGAATACATCTGGTTGTTTTACATTGAAACAAGCTCATGGGTTAAATTTATAACAACTTGGGCCTTTAATTGATACTTGGGCCGAGATTAGTGATTTGGGCCGTTATTTATAACATGGGTCGTATTTTATTTTTGAGGTTGGACTGAGACAGTAATAGGGTTTAATAAATATAAATCGCAATTTAAAACATAAAAGATGGGTCGGATGGATGGTTAGGGGATTTTTCTGGTTAGCAGGAGGTCGTGGGTTCGAGTCCTGTCTAAGGCATTCTTTTTAGGAAAAAAGCTTTTAAAGGTAGTTTCAAGTATTATTGTTTTCATTGTTATTATTATTATTATTAATTGTTGTTGTTATTAAGTTAATTATTATTATCACTAGTATTAGTAATATCATTATTAGTATAGTATTATCATTATTATTATTATTACTAGTATTATCATTAAGTATTATTATAATTATTAGTATTAACATTATTTTAAAATTATTATTATTATTATTAACATTAGTATTAGTATTATCATTAAAGAACATTATTAGTAGTAACATTAATATTAAAACTATCATTATTATTATCATTATTATTATTTTCATTAACCTAATTTTTATATAATTTTATTTACATTATTTTTATTATCATTATTATTATCATTAATATTATTATTATTATTATTACAGTATTATTATTACTACAAACAAAATGGCTATTATTATTATAAAAATTATTATTTTCATTATCATTATTAAGATTATTATTACTAATCTACTAAATAAATATTATAAATATAATAAAAATATATTACATAACTACATTGATATTTTTTTTATCTATCTAAAGTATACAAAATAAATAGAATTAATTAAGTTATTAATGAAACACATAAGTTACTAAAATAACGAATAGAGCACTAATAATACATAAATTTGTTCGATTTCCATTATATGTGTTAATATATATATACTTAATATAGGTTCGTGAATCCAAGGTCAACCTTACATGTGACGACCCGGGAATTTCCGACCAAATTTAAACTTAATCTTAATATGAATTCGACACGATAAGCAAAGTCTATAATTTTGAGTCTAAAAATTCTGAACTAATTTCATATATGCAATTACCCTTTGACTATTCCCGACGATTCACGAACAACTAATTGTAAATAAAAATGTATATATAAATATATATGTATATATAATTTGATATATATATATATATATATATATATATATATATATATATATATATATATATATATATATATATTAATAACATATTATGTGTTTAGCTGTTGAATTACAGATATAAGATAAGTTATGATTTAAAAATAAAAACTTGATAAGTAATAAATTTATATAATATATATTTTGAAACTTTGAATTTAAGTATTTAGAAACACTCGTTTTATTTTATTATCGAAGTTCACAACAAATAATTATAATGACAACGGTTATATCAATATTATTACCCTCATTGCTATAAAAATTTCTACTAATATTAAAATCAGTATTAGGAGTATTTTTATTTTATATAGATATGAAGTGTGATAAATAAAAATTGTTATAGTATGATTATTGCTAATGTTATTATTACCAATGATATTATTATTAATATTAGTAACATTATAAATTAATATTTTTTATCATTATTATTAATATTGTACATATTATTACCAATAACATTATTATTATAAAGTGATATTTTTTTTTTTACATTAAGAGTGTTATTATAATTATAATTATTAATTAATAAGTTCAGAAAATAAAATACAGATAATATACCTACATATGTATAAAAATAGATTTAACAATACATACATAGATATATATACAAATATATATATTCATAATACATATAATTTATTATTATTATTATTAATGATATATACTTATTATATAAATCAATAAAATTGTACAAAAGTTGTTAACCATATCTATCTATATTGTAATTGATCTGGTTCTGTCGCTAGATTGATAACAAGCTCGATTTGGAATCACAGAACACAATAAAAGCAGTTGTATATCAATTCCTGTTTTATTTTTTTATTTCTTTTTGCTGTCCTTCCTTTTGCTTTAGTAAAACGTCCACTTCAAATTGTCAATCTAAAGAAAAATTGATGATACTTTATTACCGTTTCAATTATTCGATTACAATGAATATAAATTACTGCAATTCATTAATAAAGGAGAAATTAAGAAGCCCTGCACCAAAATACCATGTTCTTCATAGCTTTTATACAATAGCTTGATTTCGAACAAAAATTTAAAATCCAAAAATGCAGTTTTGTTAGGAATTGTTTACTCATTCTACCTGCAAAATCCCAATCTCCAAATCTTTTTATCTAATTCGAATTTTAGAGTCAAAGTTCAAGCTCAAAAAGTCAAACGTTTCGTTCTAAGATGAAATTTGAATTCAGGTTGATGTTTTAGAATCAATTAAAAGATCAGAATGTTTCTAATAAAAGTTTGGAATATAAATCATGATGTAACCATGGCTTAAAACTTGCTAGAATTCGAAATCAGTTGATGAGTTCTTCTTCCATTCACGAACAGCAAACCAAACTGTTTTGATGTTTATTTTTTTTTCTTGCTCGCTTTTCTTGTTAATCAAAATCACAACTTCATAGTCCCTGGTTGTTTGCAAAGCCTTGATTCTTGTTTGGTAATTCGTTCTATGATTTATTTGTATCCTGGTCGACATACGTTGATGAAGAAGAAAGGAAATACAAACGAATGGGTTATATAGTTTCGGTTCTAGGATTATTACAGAAAAATAAGGTAGCTCAGGTGGTTTATGAAATGTCCCGTTCTTATTGATTAAAAACGTTCCATATTAATTGATTTCGTTGCGAGGTTTTGACCTCTATATGAGACGTTTTTCAAAGACTGCATTCATTTTTAAAACAAACCATAACCTTTATTTCATAAATAAAGGTTTAAAAAGCTTTACGTAGATTATCAAATAATGATAATCTAAAATATCATGTTTACACACGACCATTACATAATGGTTTACAATACAAATATGTTACATCGAAATCAGTTTCTTGAATGCAGTTTTTACACAATATCATACAAACATGGACTCCAAATCTTGTCCTTATTTTAGTATGCAACAGCGGAAGCTCTTAATATTCACCTGAGAATAAACATGCTTTAAACGTCAACAAAAATGTTGGTGAGTTATAGGTTTAATCTATATATATCAAATCGTAACAATAGACCACAAGATTTCATATTTCAATACACATCCCATACATAGAGATAAAAATCATTCATATGGTGAACACCTGGTAACCGACATTAACAAGATGCATATATAAGAATATCCCCATCATTTCGGGACACCCTTCGGATATGATATAAATTTCGAAGTACTAAAGCATCCGGTACTTTGGATGGGGTTTGTTAGGCCCAATAGATCTATCTTTAGGATTCGCGTCAATTAGGGTGTCTGTTCCCTAATTCTTAGATTACCAGACTTAATAAAAAGGGGCATATTCGATTTCGATAATTCAACCATAGAATGTAGTTTCACGTACTTGTGTCTATTTTGTAAATCATTTATAAAGCCTGCATGTATTCTCATCCCAAAAATATTAGATTTTAAAAGTGGGACTATAACTCACTTTCACAGATTTTTACTTCGTCGGGAAGTAAGACTTGGCCACTGGTTGATTCACGAACCTATAACAATATATACATATATATCAAAGTATGTTCAAAAATATATTTACAACACTTTTAATATATTTTGATGTTTTAAGTTTATTAAGTCAGCTGTCCTCGTTAGTAACCTACAACTAGTTGTCCACAGTTAGATGTACAGAAATAAATCGATAAATATTATCTTGAATCAATCCACGACCCAGTGTATATGTATCTCAGTATTGATCACAACTCAAACTATATATATTTTGGAATCAACCTCAACCCTGTATAGCTAACTCCAACATTCACATATAGAGTGTCTATGGTTGTTCCGAAATATATATAGATGTGTCGACATGATAGGTCGAAACATTGTATACGTGTCTATGGTATCTCAAGATTACATAATATACAATACAAGTTGATTAAGTTATGGTTGGAATAGATTTGTTACCAATTTTCACGTAGCTAAAATGAGAAAAATTATCCAATCTTGTTTTACCCATAACTTCTTCATTTTAAATCCGTTTTGAGTGAATCAAATTGCTATGATTTCATATTGAACTCTATTTTATGAATCTAAACAGAAAAGTATAGGTTTATAGTCGGAAAAATAAGTTACAAGTCGTTTTTGTAAAGGTAGTCATTTCAGTCGAAAGAACGACGTCTAGATGACCATTTTAGAAAACATACTTCCACTTTGAGTTTAATCATAATTTTTGGATATAGTTTCATGTTCATAATAAAAATCATTTTCTCAGAATAACAACTTTAAAATCAAAGTTTATCATAGTTTTTAATTAACTAACCCAAAACAGCCCGCGGTGTTACTACGAAGGCGTAAATCCGGTTTTACGGTGTTTTTCGTGTTTCCAGGTTTTAAATCATTAAGTTAGCATATCATATAGATATAGAACATGTGTTTAGTTGATTTTAAAAGTCAAGTTAGAAGGATTAACTTTTGTTTGCGAACAAGTTTAGAATTAACTAAACTATGTTCTAGTGATTACAAGTTTAAACCTTCGAATAAGATAGCTTTATATGTATGAATAGAATGATGTTATGAACATCATTACTACCTTAAGTTCCTTGGATAAACCTACTGGAAAATAGAAAAATGGATCTAGCTTCAACGGATCCTTGGATGGCTCGAAGTTCTTGAAGCAGAATCATGACACGAAAACAAGTTCAAGTAAGATCATCACTTGAAATAAGATTGTTATAGTTATAGAAATTGAACCAAAGTTTGAATATGATTATTACCTTGTATTAGAATGATAACCTACTGTAAGAAACAAAGATTTCTTGAGGTTGGATGATCACCTTACAAGATTGGAAGTGAGCTAGCAAACTTGAAAGTATTCTTGATTTTATGAAACTAGAACTTTTGAAATTTATGAAGAACACTTAGAACTTGAAGATAGAACTTGAGAGAGATCAATTAGATGAAGAAAATTGAAGAATGAAAGTGTTTGTAGGTGTTTTTGGTCGTTGGTGTATGGATTAGATATAAAGGATATGTAATTTTGTTTTCATGTAAATAAGTCATGAATGATTACTCGTATTTTTGTAATTTTATGAGATATTTCATGCTAGTTGCCAAATGATGGTTCCCACATGTGTTAGGTGACTCACATGGGCTGCTAAGAGCTGATCATTGGAGTGTATATACCAATAGTACATACATCTAAAAGCTGTGTATTGTACGAGTACGAATACGGGTGCATACGAGTAGAATTGTTGATGAAACTGAACGAGGATGTAATTGTAAGCATTTTTGTTAAGTAGAAGTATTTTGATAAGTGTATTGAAGTCTTTCAAAAGTGTATGAATACATATTAAAACACTACATGTATATACATTTTAACTGAGTCGTTAAGTCATCGTTAGTCGTTACATGTAAATGTTGTTTTGAAACCTTTAGGTTAACGATCTTGTTGAATGTTGTTAACCCATTGTTTATTATAACAAATGAGATGTTAAATTATTATATTATCATGATATTATGATATATAATATATCTTAGTATGATGTATATACAGTTAAATGTCGTTACAACGATAATCGTTACATATATGTCTCGTTTCGAAATCATTAAGTTAGTAGCCTTATTTTTACATATGTATTTCATTGTTAATACACTTAATAATATATTTACTTATCATTTAACATAATTAACCAAGTGTATCAATATCTTAATATGATTCATATGTACCTAGTAAGACGTTGTTATAACGATAATCGTTATATATATCGTTTTCGAGTTTCTTAAATTAATAGTCTCATTTTTATGTATATAACTCATTGTTAAAATACCTAATGAGATACATACTTATAATAAAAACATGTTAACTATATATATAACCATATATATGTCATCGTATAGTTTTTATAAGTTTTAACGTTCGTGAATCACCGGTCAACTTGGGTGGTCAATTGTCTATATGAAACATATTTCAATTAATCAAGTCTTACCAAGTTTGATTGCTTAACATGTTGGAAACATTTAATCATGTAAATATCAATCTTAATTAATTTATATAAACATGGAAAAGTTCGGGTCACTACAGTACCTACCCGTTAAATAAATTTCGTCCCGAAATTTTAAGCTGTTGAAGGTGTTGACGAATCTTCTGGAAATAGATGCGGGTATTTCTTCTTCATCTGATCTTCACGCTCCCAGGTGAACTCGGGTCCTCTACGAGCATTCCATCGAACCTTAACAATTGGTATCTTGTTTTGCTTAAGTCTTTTAACCTCACGATCCATTATTTCGACGGGTTCTTCGATGAATTGAAGTTTTTCGTTGATTTGGATTTCATCTAACGGAATAGTGAGATCTTCTTTAGCAAAACATTTCTTCAAATTCGAGACGTGGAAAGTGTTATGTACAGCCGCGAGTTGTTGAGGTAACTCAAGTCGGTAAGCTACTGGTCCGACACGATCAATAATCTTGAATGGTCCAATATACCTTGGATTTAATTTCCCTCGTTTACCAAATCGAACAACGCCTTTCCAAGGTGCAAATTTAAGCATGACCATCTCTCCAATTTCAAATTCTATATCTTTTCTTTTAATGTCAGCGTAGCTCTTTTGTCGACTTTGGGCGGTTTTCAACCGTTGTTGAATTTGGATGATCTTCTCGGTAGTTTCTTGTATAATCTCCGGACCCGTAATCTGTCTATCCCCCACTTCACTCCAACAAATCGGAGACCTGCACTTTCTACCATAAAGTGCTTCAAACGGCGCCATCTCAATGCTTGAATGGTAGCTGTTGTTGTAGGAAAATTCTGCTAACGATAGATGTCGATCCCAACTGTTTCTGAAATCAATAACACATGCTCGTAGCATGTCTTCAAGCATTTGTATCGTCCTTTCGCTCTGCCCATCAGTTTGTGGATGATAGGCAGTACTCATGTCTAGACGAGTTCCTAATGCTTGCTGTAATGTCTGCCAGAATCTTGAAATAAATCTGCCATCCCTATCAGAGATAATAGAGATTGGTATTCCATGTCTGGAGACGACTTCCTTCAAATACAGTCGTGCTAACTTCTCCATCTTGTCATCTTCTCTTATTGGTAGGAAGTGTGCTGATTTGGTGAGACGAGCAACTATTACCCAAATAGTATCAAAACCACTTGCAGTCCTTGGCAATTTAGTGATGAAATCCATTGTAATGTTTTCCCATTTCCATTCCGGGATTTCGGGTTGTTGAAGTAGACCTGATGGTTTCTGATGCTCAGCTTTGACCTTAGAACACGTCAAACATTCTCCTACGTATTTAGCAACATCGGCTTTCATACCCGGCCACCAAAAATGTTTCTTGAGATCCTTGTACATCTTCCCCGTTCCAGGATGTATTGAGTATCTGGTTTTATGAGCTTCTCTAAGTACCATTTCTCTCATATCTCCAAATTTTGGTACCCAAATCCTTTCAGCCCTATACCGGGTTCCGTCTTCTCGAATATTAAGATGCTTCTCCGATCCTTTGGGTATTTCATCCTTTAAATTTCCCTCTTTTAAAACTCCTTGTTGCGCCTCCTTTATTTGAGTAGTAAGGTTATTATGAATCATTATATTCATAGATTTTACTCGAATGGGTTCTCTGTCCTTCCTGCTTAAGGCATCGGCTACCACATTTGCCTTCCCCGGGTGGTAACGAATCTCAAAGTCGTAATCATTCAACAATTCAATCCACCTACGCTGCCTCATATTCAGTTGTTTCTGATTAAATATGTGTTGAAGACTTTTGTGGTCAGTATATATAATACTTTTGACCCCATATAAGTAGTGCCTCCAAGTCTTTAATGCAAAAACAACCGCGCCTAATTCCAAATCATGCGTCGTATAATTTTGTTCGTGAATCTTCAATTGTCTAGACGCATAAGCAATCACCTTCGTTCGTTGCATTAATACACAACCGAGACCTTGCTTTGATGCATCACAATAAATCACAAAATCATCATTCCCTTCAGGCAATGACAATATAGGTGCCGTAGTTAGCTTTTTCTTCAATAACTGAAACGCTTTCTCTTGTTCATCATTCCATTCAAATTTCTTCCCTTTATGCGTTAATGCAGTCAAGGGTTTTGCTATTCTGGAAAAGTCTTGGATGAACCTTCTGTAGTAACCAGCTAGTCCTAAAAACTGGCGTATGTGTTTCGGAGTTTTCGGGGTTTCCCACTTTTCAACAGTTTCTATCTTTGCCGGATCCACCTTAATACCTTCTTTGTTCACTATGTGACCGAGGAATTGAACTTCTTCCAACCAAAATGCACACTTTGAAAACTTAGCGTACAATTCTTCCTTCCTCAATACTTCTAACACCTTTCTCAAATGTTCACCATGTTCTTGGTCATTCTTTGAGTAAATAAGTATGTCATCAATGAAAACAATGACAAACTTGTCAAGGTATGGTCCACACACTCGGTTCATAAGGTCCATGAACACAGCTGGTGCATTAGTTAAACCAAACGGCATGACCATAAACTCGTAATGACCGTAACGTGTTCTGAAAGCAGTCTTTGGAATATCATCTTCTTTCACCCGCATTTGATGATACCCGGAACGTAAGTCAATCTTTGAATAAACAGACGAGCCTTGTAGTTGATCAAATAAGTCATCGATTCTCGGTAGTGGGTAGCGGTTCTTGATGGTAAGTTTGTTCAACTCTCGGTAGTCGATACACAACCTGAATGTACCATCTTTCTTCTTGACAAACAAAACAGGAGCTCCCCACGGTGATGTGCTTGGTCGAATGAAACCACGCTCTAAAAGTTCTTGTAATTGGCTTTGTAGTTCTTTCATCTCGCTGGGTGCGAGTCTGTAAGGAGCACGAGCTATTGGTGCAGCTCCTGGTACAAGATCTATTTGAAATTCAACGGATCGATGTGGGGGTAATCCCGGTAATTCTTTCGGAAATACATCAGGAAATTCTTTTGCGACGGGAACATCATTGATGCTCTTTTCTTCAGTTTGTACTTTCTCGACGTGTGCTAGAACAGCATAGCAACCTTTTCTTATTAGTTTTTGTGCCTTCAAATTACTAATAAGATGTAGCTTCGTGTTGCCCTTTTCTCCGTACACCATTAAGGGTTTTCCTTTTTCTCTTATAATGCGAATTGCATTTTTGTAACAAACGATCTCCGCTTTCACTTCTTTCAACCAGTCCATACCGATTATCACATCAAAACTCCCTAACTCTACTGGTATCAAATCAATCTTAAATGTTTCGCTAACCAGTTTAATTTCTCGATTCCGACATATATTATCTGCTGAAATTAATTTACCATTTGCTAATTCGAGTAAAAATTTACTATCCAAAGGCGTCAATGGACAACTTAATTTAGCACAAAAATCTCTACTCATATAGCTTCTATCCGCACCCGAATCAAATAAAACGTAAGCAGATTTATTGTCAATAAGAAACGTACCCGTAACAAGCTCCGGGTCTTCCTGTGCCTCTGCCGCATTAATATTGAAAACTCTTCCACGGCCTTGTCCATTCGTGTTCTCCTGGTTCGGGCAATTTCTAATAATGTGGCCCGGTTTTCCACATTTATAACAAACTACATTGGCATAACTTGCTCCGACACTACTTGCTCCGCCATTACTCGTTCCGACACCATTTGTTCCTTTCGTTCTATTAACCCCTGGTCCGTAGACCTCACACTTCGCCGCGCTATGACCATTTCTTTTACACTTGTTGCAAAATTTGGTGCAGAACCCCGAGTGATTCTTTTCACACCTTTGGCATAGCTGCTTCTGATTGTTGTTGTTGTTGCGGTTATTATTGTTGTTGGGATGATTGTTGTAGTTGCTGTTGTTGTTGTTGTTGTTGGGCCGTTTGTTGTAGTTGCGATTGATGTTGCGATTGTTGGGATAATTGTTGCGATTATTGTTGTAATTGCTGTTGTTGTTGTATTGGTGATTCTTATCACCGTTTTCCTCCCACTTTCTTTTGACTTGCTTCACATTGGCCTCTTCAGCAGTCTGTTCTTTAATTCTTTCTTCAATTTGGTTCACGAGTTTGTGAGCCATTCTACATGCCTGTTGTATGGAGGCGGGCTCGTGTGAACTTATATCTTCTTGGATTCTTTCCGGTAATCCTTTCACAAACGCGTCGATCTTCTCTTCCTCATCTTCGAATGCTCCCGGACACAATAGGCACAATTCTGTGAATCGTCTTTCGTATGTGGTAATATCAAATCCTTGGGTTCGTAACCCTCTAAGTTCTGTCTTGAGCTTATTGACCTCGGTTCTGGGACGGTACTTCTCGTTCATCAAGTGCTTGAATGCTGACCACGGTAGTGCGTACGCATCGTCTTGTCCCACTTGCTCTAGATAGGTATTCCACCATGTTAACGCAGAACCTATGAAGGTATGCGTAGCGTACTTTACTTTGTCCTCTTCAGTACACTTACTTATGGCAAACACCGATTCGACCTTCTCGGTCCACCGTTTCAATCCGATCGGTCCTTCGGTTCCATCAAATTCCAAAGGTTTGCAGGCAGTGAATTCTTTGTAGGTGCATCCTACACGATTTCCTGTACTGCTAGATCCAAGGTTATTGTTGGTATGTAGCGCAGCCTGTACTGCGGCTATGTTTGAAGCTAGAAAAGTACGGAATTCCTCTTCATTCATATTCACGGTGTGTCGAGTAGTCGGTGCCATTTCCTTCAAAATAGTTAAATGGAACAAATTAATCATACAGAATATTAAGAGTAGTTAATAGTATTTCGTAGCATAATATGAACTCATTTATAAAAGCTTTTTCTTCATATTAGCGTTTTATAAGTTTAAATTCGGGTAGTACCTACCCGTTAAGTTCATACTTAGTAGCTAATATACAATTCAACTACTACAATTCTATATGAAAAACTGATTATAATAATATTTCGCGTTCAAACTTTTATACAATATTTTACAAACTTACAATACCGCTTATTTTACATAAAGCATGAAATATAGCACACAATAACTTTGATACAAGATAGTTGTGAAGATAATTCTAGCTAGTACACAAGTCGTTCAGCAAAGGCAATAAAGACACGTAATTCATACATCCAGAAACAAGTCATGCATTCTGGTTTTACTAGGACTACTTCCCATCCTTGGTCTTGTGCAACATAACCGTTATGGCCGTTGATAAGACAGCGTGTTGTAACGTCGTCAAAGGGACGAGGGTTATGTAATGTCCAACAGTCCCGTAATAATCTAAAAACCTCATTTCTTACCCCAATTACCGACTCCATCACTTGTGGAAACGTTTTGTTTAATAGTTGTAGCCCGATGTTCTTGTTCTCACTTTGGTGAGAAGCGAACATTACTAATCCGTAAGCATAACATGCTTCTTTATGTTGCATGTTAGCCGCTTTTTTCTAAATCACGAAGTCCAATATTCGGATATATTGAGTCAAAATAATTTCTTAACCCGTTGCGTAAAATAGCATTTGGGTTCCCCGCAATATATGCGTCAAAGTAAACACATCGTAACTTATGGGTTTCCCAATGTGATATCCCCCATCTTTCAAACGAAAGTCTCTTATAAACCAAGACATTCTTGGAACGTTCTTCGAATGTCTTACAAACTGATCTCGCCTTAAATAGTTGTGCCGAAGAATTCTGACCGACTTTAGACAACATTTCATCAATCATGTCTCCGGGTAGGTCTCTTAAAATATTGGGTTGTCTATCCATTTTGTATTTTTATACTGTAAAATAGACAAGAGTTAGATTCATAAAAAAAAAAAAAAATACTTATTAATACAAGCAATTTTTACATATATCATAAAGCATAAGCACACTATATTACATATATTACACCACACGAATACAACTATCTTATTCCGACTCGCTTGTTTCTTCTTCTTCGGTTTTGGTTCGTTTTGCCAAGTTTCTAGGGATATATGATGTTCCCCTAATACGAGCCGTCGTTATCCACATTGGTTTAGAAAAACCTGGTGGTTTAGAGGTTCCCGGGTCATTGTTACAACTTAAGGACTTCGGGGGTTGACGATACATATAAAGTTCATCGGGGTTGGAATTAGATTTCTCTATTTTTATGCCCTTTCCCTTATTATTTTCTTTTGCCTTTTTAAATTCAGTTGGGGTAATTTCTATAACATCATCGGAATTCTCGTCAGAATCCGATTCATCGGAGAATTGGTAATCCTCCCAATATTTTGCTTCCTTGGCGGAAACACCATTGACCATAATTAACCTTGGTCGGTTGGTTGAGGATTTTCTTTTACTTAACCGTTTTATTATTTCCCCCACCGGTTCTACTTCTTCATCCGGTTCCGATTCTTCTTCCGGTTCCGATTCTTCTTCCGGTTCTGACTCTTCTTCCGGTTCCTCTTCGGGAACTTGTGAATCAGTCCACGAATCATTCCAATTTACATTTGACTCTTCATTATTATTAGGTGAGTCAATGGGACTTGTTCTAGAGGTAGACATCTATCACATAATATCAAACGCGTTAAGAGATTAATATATCACATAATATTCACATGTTAAAAATATATAGTTTCCAATAAAATTTGTTAAGCAATCATTTTTCATGTAAACACGGTCGAAGTCCAGACTTACTAATGCATCCTAACAAACTCGATAAGACACACTAATGCAAAATTCTGGTTCTCTAAGACCAACGCTCTGATACCAACTGAAATGTCCCGTTCTTATTGATTAAAAACGTTCCATATTAATTGATTTCGTTGCGAGGTTTTGACCTCTATATGAGACGTTTTTCAAAGACTGCATTCATTTTTAAAACAAACCATAACCTTTATTTCATAAATAAAGGTTTAAAAAGCTTTACGTAGATTATCAAATAATGATAATCTAAAATATCCTGTTTACACACGACCATTACATAATGGTTTACAATACAAATATGTTACATCGAAATCAGTTTCTTGAATGCAGTTTTTACACAATATCATACAAACATGGACTCCAAATCTTATCCTTATTTTAGTATGCAACAGCGGAAGCTCTTAATATTCACCTGAGAATAAACATGCTTTAAACGTCAACAAAAATGTTGGTGAATTATAGGTTTAATCTATATATATCAAATCGTAACAATAGACCACAAGATTTCATATTTCAATACACATCCCATACATAGAGATAAAAATCATTCATATGGTGAACACCTGGTAACCGACATTAACAAGATGCATATATAAGAATATCCCCATCATTCCGGGACACCCTTCGGATATGATATAAATTTCGAAGTACTAAAGCATCCGGTACTTTGGATGGGGTTTGTTAGGCCCAATAGATCTATCTTTAGGATTCGCGTCAATTAGGGTGTCTGTTCCCTAATTCTTAGATTACCAGACTTAATAAAAAGGGGCATATTCGATTTCGATAATTCAACCATAGAATGTAGTTTCACGTACTTGTGTCTATTTTGTAAATCATTTATAAAGCCTGCATGTATTCTCATCCCAAAAATATTAGATTTTAAAAGTGGGACTATAACTCACTTTCACAGATTTTTACTTCGTCGGGAAGTAAGACTTGGCCACTGGTTGATTCACGAACCTATAACAATATATACATATATATCAAAGTATGTTCAAAAATATATTTACAACACTTTTAATATATTTTGATGTTTTAAGTTTATTAAGTCAGCTGTCCTCGTTAGTAACCTACAACTAGTTGTCCACAGTTAGATGTACAGAAATAAATCGATAAATATTATCTTGAATCAATCCACGACCCAGTGTATACGTATCTCAGTATTGATCACAACTCAAACTATATATATTTTGGAATCAACCTCAACCCTGTATAGCTAACTCCAACATTCACATATAGAGTGTCTATGGTTGTTCCGAAATATATATAGATGTGTCGACATGATAGGTCGAAACATTGTATACGTGTCTATGGTATCTCAAGATTACATAATATACAATACAAGTTGATTAAGTTATGGTTGGAATAGATTTGTTACCAATTTTCACGTAGCTAAAATGAGAAAAATTATCCAATCTTGTTTTACCCATAACTTCTTCATTTTAAATCCGTTTTGAGTGAATCAAATTGCTATGATTTCATATTGAACTCTATTTTATGAATCTAAACAGAAAAGTATAGGTTTATAGTCAGAAAAATAAGTTACAAGTCGTTTTTGTAAAGGTAGTCATTTCAGTCGAAAGAACGACGTCTAGATGACCATTTTAGAAAACATACTTCCACTTTGAGTTTAATCATAATTTTTGGATATAGTTTCATGTTCATAATAAAAATCATTTTCTCAGAATAACAACTTTAAAATCAAAGTTTATCATAGTTTTTAATTAACTAACCCAAAACAGCCCGCGGTGTTACTACGAAGGCGTAAATCCGGTTTTACGGTGTTTTTCGTGTTTCCAGGTTTTAAATCATTAAGTTAGCATATCATATAGATATAGAACATGTGTTTAGTTGATTTTAAAAGTCAAGTTAGAAGGATTAACTTTTGTTTGCTAACAAGTTTAGAATTAACTAAACTATGTTCTAGTGATTACAAGTTTAAACCTTCGAATAAGATAGCTTTATATGTATGAATCGAATGATGTTATGAACATCATTACTACCTTAAGTTCCTTAGATAAACCTACTGGAAAAGAGAAAAATGGATCTAGCTTCAACGGATCCTTGGATGGCTCGAAGTTCTTGAAGCAGAATCATGACACGAAAACAAGTTCAAGTAAGATCATCACTTGAAATAAGATTGTTATAGTTATAGAAATTGAACCAAAGTTTGAATATGATTATTACCTTGTATTAGAATGATAACCTACTGTAAGAAACAAAGATTTCTTGAGGTTGGATGATCACCTTACAAGATTGGAAGTGAGCTAGCAAACTTGAAAGTATTCTTGAATTTATGAAACTAGAACTTTTGAAATTTATGAAGAACACTTAGAACTTGAAGATAGAACTTGAGAGAGATCAATTAGATGAAGAAAATTGAAGAATGAAAGTGTTTGTAGGTGTTTTTGGTCGTTGGTGTATGGATTAGATATAAAGGATATGTAATTTTGTTTTCATGTAAATAAGTCATGAATGATTACTCATATTTTTGTAATTTTATGAGATATTTCATGCTAGTTTCCAAATGATGGTTCCCACATGTGTTAGGTGACTCACATGGGCTGCTAAGAGCTGATCATTGGAGTGTATATACCAATAGTACATACATCTAAAAGCTGTGTATTGTACGAGTACGAATACGGGTGCATACGAGTAGAATTGTTGATGAAACTGAACGAGGATGTAATTGTAAGCATTTTTGTTAAGTAGAAGTATTTTGATAAGTGTATTGAAGTCTTTCAAAAGTGTATGAATACATATTAAAACACTACATGTATATACATTTTAACTGAGTCGTTAAGTCATCGTTAGTCGTTACATGTAAATGTTGTTTTGAAACCTTTAGGTTAACGATCTTGTTGAATGTTGTTAACCCATTGTTTATTATAACAAATGAGATGTTAAATTATTATATTATCATGATATTATGATATATAATATATCTTAGTATGATGTATATACAGTTAAATGTCGTTACAACGATAATCGTTACATATATGTCTCGTTTCGAAATCATTAAGTTAGTAGCCTTATTTTTACATATGTATTTCATTGTTAATACACTTAATAATATATTTACTTATCATTTAACATAATTAACCAAGTGTATCAATATCTTAATATGATTCATATGTACCTAGTAAGACGTTGTTATAACGATAATCGTTATATATATCGTTTTCGAGTTTCTTAAATTAATAGTCTCATTTTTATGTATATAACTCATTGTTAAAATACCTAATGAGATACATACTTATAATAAAAACATGTTAACTATATATATAACCATATATATGTCATCGTATAGTTTTTATAAGTTTTAACGTTCGTGAATCACCGGTCAACTTGGGTGGTCAATTGTCTATATGAAACATATTTCAATTAATCAAGTCTTACCAAGTTTGATTGCTTAACATGTTGGAAACATTTAATCATGTAAATATCAATCTTAATTAATTTATATAAACATGGAAAAGTTCGGGTCACTACAGTTTAAGGGTATAAGCGGGGAGCGGGAGGTCATGAATTCGAGTCCAGTTGTGGCCATATTATTTTTGGAAAACACTTAAGGTAGACTCTTCATTATAATTATTATTAATATTATCATTTTTACTATTATTATGTTATTATTATTATTATTATTATTGTTATAATTATTAACAATTGTATTATCATTAAGTTGATTATTATCATTATTAGTAGTAATATAATTATTAGTATTATTAATTTACATTTTTTATTATTAGTATAGTTATTACTACTAAATATTATTATTATTGTTACTAGTATTGTTAAATTTTAGATATTATTATTATTACTACTAATATTAGTAACATGAGAAAGATTATCATTTTACTAATCTTTATGATGATTATAGTTACAAATAAGATTATAATTATTAACAGAATTATTAACATTATCATCTTATTTGTAATATTAAGTATTATAATTATTATCAATATTACCACTATTAATATTATTTTGACTACTATTATAATTAATATACAAAAAAAATATTTAATACATATAATATAACAAAGATTAATATTTTTATATAACAAAATGAATATAAGAAACATATATATATATATATATATATATATATATATATATATATATATATATATATATATATATATAAAGGATAAAATTAATAAATTTATATGTATTTGTTCGATTACGAGTGTATACATTAATGATTATACAAATAATATAGGTTCGTGAATCCGAGGTCAACCCTGCATTGTTCACTTGTTCAATGTCGTTCTATGTATTTTTACTACAAAATACAGTATGGTGAGTTCATTTGCTCCTTTTTTTACTCATTACATTTTTGGGCTGAGAATACATGCAAATGCTTTATTAACTGTTTTACAATATTTATATGCATGAGTTCATTTGATTTCCTTTTACTCTTTACATTTTGGGACTGAGAATACATGCATTTTTTTACAACTGCTTTATTAATTGCTTTTGAAATACATTTTGAACTGCGAATACATGAAATGCTTTTATAAATGTTTGACAAGATAGACATAAGCAAAACATTCCTCAAATGAATTATTATGCAGACAGAAGTTCTGCAGATTATTATTGAATTATGTGGACATGATAATTGCCACCGTTGAATTATGTGGACATGATAATTGCCACCGTTGAATTATGTGGACATGATAATTGCCACCAATTGATGTGAATGTTATATATCGAGAGAATGATTTTTATACACAGGTTATGTGTATGTTATTTTTGTGCACGAGATATGTGTACGGTTACTAAGATTTATGAAAGATGATTTCGTACACTAGAAAGGTGTACTGTATTTAAAATATATCGCATGTACATTACAGGTGGGTATAGGATTCGGGCCCATTTGTACCATGCAGCTTTTAAATCTTGTGGTCTATCAAAATGATGAATTTTATTGTTTACGATAAACTTATGAACTCACCAACCTTTTGGTTGACACTTTTAAGCATGTTTATTCTCAGGTATGAAAAAAACCTTCCGCTGTGCATTTGCTCGTATTACATGGAGTCGCTCATGGCATATAGAGGTCCGTTCATCGCAATGGTACCAGATGTTATTGTATTCGTTCAAGAGAATTTGAACGGGGTATGACATGTGGTATCAGAGCGGTGGTCTTAGCGAACCAGGTCTGGCATTAGTGTGTCTAACTGATAAGTCGTTAGGATGCATTAGTGAGTCTGGACTTCGACCGTGTCTGCATGTAAAAAGTTTTGCTTATCATTTAGTGTTGAAAATTATTTACTTATCATCCTTAAAGTCTAGACATGTCTTACTGCCTCTATTACATAGACAGTGTATAGATAAATTCATATCTTAGCGTATCTGTTATTGTTACCTTTGCCTGACAGCTTCCGTAGATTCCTCCATAACTTATGGGATTTTAGTATTATATATGCGTATGTAAATTATGTATTACAGGGTACTAATCTACATCCGATAATCTAATTCTTATAGAAAATACTTCATTTAATCGTACGAGATGAATCCCTCAATCAGTTCGAATTCCTCTGATTTCGATAGCTATTTCGATATGAAGTTTCACCTAAGTTCCGAAAGCAGTGTTACCAGAATAAATCAATCATCCATCCCCAATTTATCTGATGGGTTCGTAGATGACTTAATGAATGGAGACGCGAAGAAGGCGATCCCCTCCACCAACCGAATTCACCTTTTGGCGAAGAACCTGAAGTACTTACCGACGAACCTATTCGAAGCACCATTTTCAGCCTCATTTCCATGGTAACTCGTCACGATTATATTCTATCTACAATTCTAAACCTTATTCATTCGTTCGTTCCAACCGACAATCACCCTGGAGTAATAGAAGAAGTCAACAAGCTTTGCGCCCGAGTTGTAGCCTTGGAAAATATGGTGCAAAACATACCAGCTTCAGCAACATCACCGGCACCAACAGTACCATCAATAACAGCACCCGTACCATCAATAACACACGCCTCAACATCTCATTCTGTACATCGATTATAATAATCAATCTACGTATCGTTCTACATTATTTAACTTCGTTCGACATGATGATTATGTAATCTTTAATATTTTATAGATTATGTACTCTAATTCTAACCGAAAAGCAAATGAGTTTAATGTTATATTAACTCATTAAATCCATAATTACATCTGAAGAAAATATATATGTACATATGTTTTCATAAAGATTGTAATTAAAAATTCTTTTGTACAAACTGTTAATGGTGAAAATATTTTAACGGGTAGGTAATACCCGAGGAATATTTAGATTTCACATTAATAAGTTACACTGTACATTCTTTGAATTTGATTCAACGATAATTTACTATCCTATTTACAACCACCGATATAAGTATCCGTTCACCAAAGAATAACTATTTCCATTCAAATTCAATTTCATATTTGGATTTTGACCTATCAGAATCCAACAAATGGCATAATGAAGAAATAATGGACACAATAAAAATTGATTAGAAACGGACTAATTAACAATATGAAATTTTGTTAAGAATCCACGCTAACAGTTCCTAGCTAACTGTTCCTAGCTAACTGATTACATTTTATTTATCGCAATTTATTTATCGCAATTTAATTATCGCAATTTTATTTATCGTCATTTAATTTCTGTTATTTACTTTACGCACTTTATTTATCGTCATTTAATTTCTGTTATTTATTTTACGCACTTTAAATATCGGGACATGTATACAAGGTTTTGACATATCATATCGACCCATCTTTATATATTATTTGGAATAACAATAGACACTCTATATGCAGTAATGCGGGAGTTAGCTATACAGGGTTGAGGTTGATTCTATAATAATATATATAGTTTGAGTTGTGATCGAGTCTGAGATGTATACGGGTCACGATACGTATTAATTAATTCGGATATTATATATTAAGCTATATATGAATTATTGGACTGTTAATTGTGGACTATCAACTGTGGACTGCCGACATTGGACAATTAAAATATTGATTATAACATATGAAACTAAACAATTCTTCAAGCTTGCCACTTGATTTCATCTTAAAACTCATTTGTATCTTGACGATTACAATTTGCGTTCAAACCTTTCATGATTCTTGAAAACACCTCAATCGAGAGGATGAACCAACCGCATTTCATCTACGAAAGAAGAGATTGATGCATATAGTTATGCACTTGAAAACTCTCGGAACCTGAGTAAACGTTTAACACGTATCTGTGATAGCTCCTTTGGCGTTGTTATTACCGAAAATAATTTTACAATCCCTCTCCAAATTAGCCAATTTCATCACAGCTCCAGCAAATCAACTTCGACTCTTCATTTGAAACAACCTTATTATAACTTTGATATATATGCGTGCTCTTTTATTGTTACCGGGGAACCTTTCATATTCCACCATGTTACCATCAGCGTTTAATCATCTAAAAACACAATTCTCTTGAAACCACTTCAGAATGATAACCGATGATTCATATATCGTAGCATTAAATGCAGAGGAAACAGAAAAATTGTAGATGGTCTAAACGGTCAAAAGTTTAATGATAAAAAAAAGAGTGTTGGGAACGCTCGATAGAAAATTTGGTACTGAACAACAGATTGAGCAAACCATGAAGGAGACCAGGCCAAATACCAGGACCATACCATATATTTAAAGAATCTAGGTAATTCTGGATCCGATGAAACCTTCAACGAATATCTTGCTCCGTACTCATGTTAAAATCTTGCGTAAAATCTTTCTTCATCAACCATCGAACTTAGAAATCCCAAAATATCATCATAAATACCTTCAATATTTCTGAGGATATTTTCATAACTATTCTTGTCCGAAATTAGTTATCTCTTCGTGCTATCCGTATTACATCATAAAGGAAACCATTTTAGTTTCTAAATTTCTTTAAAATTCGAGTTTAAATTATGAATGACTTCTGGAGTAGTGTTGGAAATTGATGCATGAGTTAGTATAATATAATGACACTTGATCAACGTGATTATATTACAGTAAGTCATGCTGAGTTTCTTATGGGACGTGATGATTCACAGACCATAACATCATCACGTGCCATGTTAGATAACTCTTCCATTCTGATTAAATTCTGAACATATCAAGAAAATATATTCTTGATAGTTCTATTCTCAGTGATTCTGGTAATTTGACAAATCAAATCGTGCTATCACGTTCCTTCCTATTTAGAACATTATAATCATTCAAAACTCTATATCTACAAATTCTGGACCATTATTCGCTTGATCTAGAATCGGGAAGAGAAAACAAAAGAATGAAGATCTGAAATAAAAATGGGAGGATTATAAATACAATAGTCCCTAGAGCATAATAGAAATAAACAGATTTTTCAGGTGGGAGTTGGAAAAGAAGAACGATCATTGCGATAGTTAGAATAAGAACAAGGATCAGAACAGGGTTAAGCATCTTCATAAATCTTTTGAATTTGGGAATTGAGTATAGAAGTGGTGAAAACTAATGGAACGGAAAAGGTAAATTTATAAAGGAAATATCAGATGAAGTAATCGAGACAGATGATCGCATTTAATTACAGAGATCTTAACTTCCATAAATCCCGAAGAATCAGATTTTATAGATTACCAAGATTTTCTTTTAAATTCCCTGATTTCCAAAAATCAACCGTGACTACGTCACCGGTTAAGACAAACTTGCATTTATTCATTTCACTCTTTTGTGATAGCTTCACTCGTACGCTTCGAGTAATCGAATCGTTTTATCTATATTAATCAATATTGATAAAACTCTATTTATCAACTCATATTCGTCATAAAAACATGTTCATTGTTAACTATGACAACCTCGCTCAAATTTCTGGACGAAATTTCTTTAACGAGTAGGTACTGTGACGACCCGGGAATTTCCGACCAAATTTAAACTTAATCTTAATATGAATTCGACACGATAAGCAAAGTCTATAATTTTGAGTCTAAAAATTCTGAACTAATTTCATATATGCAATTACCCTTTGACTATTCCCGACGATTCACGAACAACTAATTGTAAATAAAAATGTATATATAAATATATATGTATATATATATATATATATATATATATATATATATTAATAACATATTATGTGTTTAGCTGTTGAATTACAGATATAAGATAAGTTATGATTTAAAAATAAAAACTTGATAAGTAATAAATTTATATAATATATATTTTGAAACTTTGAATATAAGTATTTAGAAACACTCGTTTTATTTTATTATCGAAGTTCACAACAAATAATTATAATGACAATGGTTATATCAATATTATTACCCTCATTGCTATAAAAATTTCTACTAATATTAAAATCAGTATTAGGAGTATTTTTATTTTATATAGATATGAAGTGTGATAAATAAAAATTGTTATAGTATGATTATTGCTAATGTTATTATTACCAATGATATTATTATTAATATTAGTAACATTATAAATTAATATTTTTTTATCATTATTATTAATATTGTAGATATTATTACCAATAACATTATTATTATAAAGTGATATTTTTTTTTTACATTAAGAGTGTTATTATAATTATATTTATTAATTAATAAGTTCAGAAAATAAAATACAGATAATATACCTACATATGTATAAAAATAGATTTAACAATACATACATAGATATATATACAAATATATATATTCATAATACATATAATTTATTATTATTATTATTAATGATATATACTTATTATATAAATCAATAAAATCGTACAAAAGTTGTTAACCATATCTATCTATATTGTAATTGATCTGGTTCTGTCGCTATATTGATAACAAGCTCGATTTGGAATCACAGAACACAACAAAAGCAGTTGTATATCAATTCCCGTTTTATTTTTTTATTTCTTTTTGCTGTCCTTCCTTTTGCTTTAGTAAAACGTCCACTTCAAATTGTCAATCCAAAGAAAAATCGATGATACTTTATTACTGTTTCAATTATTCGATTACAATGAATATAAATTATTGCAATTCGTTAATAAAGGAGAAATTAAGAAACCCTGCACCAAAATACCATGTTCTTCATAGCTTTTATACAATAGCTTGATTTTGAACAAAACTTTAAAATCCAAAAATGTAGTTTTGTTAGGAATTGTTTACTCATTCTACCTGCAAAATCCCAATCTCTAAATCTTTTTATCTAATTCGAATTTTAGAGTCAAAGTTCAAGCTCAAAAAGTCAAACGTTTCGTTCTAAGATGAAATTTGAATTCAGGTTGATGTTTTAGAATCAATTAAATGATCAGAATATTTCTAATAAAAGTTTGGAATATAAATCATGTTGTAACCACGGCTTAAAACTTACTAGAATTCGAAATCAGTTGATGAGTTCTTCTTCCATTCACGAACAGCAAACCAAACTGTTTTGATGTTTATTTTTTTTTCTTGCTCGCTTTTATTGTTAATCAAAATCACAACTTCATAGTCCCTGGTTGTTTGCAACGCCTTGATTCTTGTTTGGTAATTCGTTCTGTGATTTATTTGTATCCTGGTCGACATACGTTGATGAAGAAGAAAGGAAATACAAACAAATGGGTTATATAGTTTCGGTTCTAGGATTATTACAGAAAAATAAGGTAGCTCAGGTGGTTTAAGGGTATAAGCGGGGAGCGGGAGGTCATGAATTCGAGTCCAGTTGTGGCCATATTATTTTTGGAAAACACTTAAGGTAGACACTTCATTATAATTATTATTAATATTATCATTTTTACTATTATTATGTTATTATTATTATTATTATTATTATTATTGTTATAATTATTAACAATTGTATTATCATTAAGTTGATTATTATCATTATTAGTAGTAATATAATTATTAGTATTATTAATTTACATTTATTATTATTAGTATAGTTATTACTACTAAATATTATTATTATTGTTACTAGTATTGTTAAATTTTAGATATTATTATTATTACTACTAATATTAGTAACATGAGAAAGATTATCATTTTACTAATCTTTATGATGATTATAGTTACAAATAAGATTATAATTATTAACAGACTTATTAACATTATCATCTTATTTGTAATATTAAGTATTATAATTATTATCAATATTACCACTATTAATATTATTTTGACTACTATTATAATTAATATACAAAAAAAATATTTAATACATATAATATAACAAAGATTAATATTTTTATATAACAAAATGAATATAAGAAACATATATATATATTATTATTAATATAAAAAGGATACAATTAATAAATTTATATGTATTTGTTCGATTACGAGTGTATACATTAATGATTATACAAATAATATAGGTTCGTGAATCCGAGGTCAACCCTGCATTGTTCACTTGTTCAATGTCGTTCTATGTATTTTTACTACAAAATACAGTATGGTGAGTTCATTTGCTCCTTTTTTTACTCATTACATTTTTGGGCTGAGAATACATGCAAATGCTTTATTAACTGTTTTACAATATTTATATGCGTGAGTTCATTTGATTCCCTTTTACTCTTTACATTTTAGGACTGAGAATACATGCGTTTTTTTACAACTGCTTTATTAATTGCTTTTGAAATACATTTTGAACTGCGAATACATGAAATACTTTTATAAATGTTTGACGAGATAGACACAAGCAAAATATTCCTCGAATGAATTATTATGCAGACAGAAGTTCTGCGAATTATTATTGAATTATGTGAACATGATAATTGCCACCGTTGAATTATGTGGACATGATAATTGTCACCGTTGAATTATGTGGACATGATAATTACCACCTTTGAATTATTATTATTATTATTATTATTATTATTATTATTATTATTATTATTATTATTATTATTATTATTATTATTATAATAATTATTAACAATTGTATTATCATTAAGTTGATTATTATCATTATTAGTAGTAATATAATTATTAGTATTATTAATTTACATTTATTATTATTAGTATAGTTATTACTACTAAATATTATTATTATTGTTACTAGTATTGTTAAATTTTAGATATTATTATTATTACTACTAATATTAGTAACATGAGAAAGATTATCATTTTACTAATCTTTATGATGATTATAGTTACAAATAAGATTATAATTATTAACAGAATTATTAACATTATCATCTTATTTGTAATATTAAGTATTATAATTATTATCAATATTACCACTATTAATATTATTTTGACTACTATTATAATTAATATACAAAAAAAAATATTTAATACATATAATATAACAAAGATTAATATTTTTATATAACAAAATGAATATAAGAAACATATATATATATATATATATATATTATTCATATAAAAAGGATACAATTAATAAATTTATATGTATTTGTTCGATTACGAGTGTATACATTAATGATTATGCAAATAATATAGGTTCGTGAATCCGAGGTTAACCCTGCATTGTTCACTTGTTCAATGTCGTTCTATGTATTTTTACTAAAAAATACAGTATGGTGAGTTCATTTGCTCCTTTTTTTACTCATTACATTTTTGGGCTAAGAATACATGCAAATGCTTTATTAACTGTTTTACAATATTTATATGCGTGAGTTCATTTGATTCCCTTTTACTCTTTACATTTTGGGACTGAGAATACATGCGTTTTTTTTACAACTGCTTTATTAATTGCTTTTGAAATACATTTTGAACTACGAATACAAGAAATGCTTTTATAAATGTTTGACGAGATAGACACAAGCAAAACATTCCTCGAATGAATTATTATGCAGACAGAAGTTCTGCGAATTATTATTGAATTATGTGAACATGATAATTGCTACCGTTGAATTATGTGGACATGATAATTGCCACCGTTGAATTATGTGGACATGATAATTGCCACCGTTGAATTATGTGGACATGATAATTACCACCCTTGAATTATGTGGACATGATAATTGCCACCAATTGATGTGAATGTTATATATCGAGAGAATGATTTTTATACACAGGTTATGTGTATGTTATTTTTGTACACGAGATATGTGTACGGTTACTAAGATTTATGAAAGATGATTTCGTACACTAGAAAGGTGTACTGTATTTAAAATATATCGCATGTACATTACAGGTGGGTATAGGATTCGGGCCCATTTGTACCATGCAGCTTTTAAATCTTGTGGTCTATCAAAATGATGAATTTTATTGTCTACGATAAACTTATGAACTCACCAACCTTTTGGATGACACTTTTAAGCATGTTTATTCTCAGGTATGAAAGAAACCTTCCGCTGTGCATTTGCTCGTATTACATGGAGTCGCTCATGGCATATAGAGGTCCGTTCATCGCAATGGTACCAGATGTTATTGTATTCGTTCAAGAGAATTTGGACGAGGTATGACACTACACTTATTTAATGACGTCATATGTATTTTTACTACAAAATACAGTATGGTGAGTTTCATTTGCTCCATTTTTAAATGCTTTTGCAATATATATTTTTGGGACTGAGAATACATGCGCTGCTTTTATAAATATTTTACGAAATATACACAAGTAATCGAAACTACATTATATGGTTGAATGATCGAAGCCGAATATGCCCCTTTTGCTTGGTAACCTAAGAATTAGTAACCAATCTACTAATTGATGCGAATCCCAAAGATAGATCTATTGGGCTTAACAAACCACATCCGTTGTAGCGGATGCGTTAGTACTTCGATGTTGTTTTATCATGTCCGATGGATGTCCTGAAATGATAGGGGATATTCTTATATGCATCTTGTTAATGTCGGTTACCAGGTGTTAAATCCATATGAATGATATTTTTGTCTCTATGCATGGGACGTATGTTTATGAGAAATGGAAATATGAAATCTTGTGGTCTATTAAAAATTATGAAATGATTGTTTATGATAAACTAATGAACTCACCAACCTTTTGGTTGACACTTGAAAGCATGTTTATTCTCAGGTACGAAAGAAATCTTCCGCTGTGTATTTGCTCATATTAGAGATATTACTTGGAGTCGTTCATGACATATTTCAAAAGACGTTGCATTCGAGTCGTTGAGTTCATTAAGATTATCATTAAGTCAATTATAGTTAGATATATTATGAAATGGTATGCATGCCGTCAACTTTCAAAGTAATGAAAGATTGTCTTTTCAAAAACGAATGCAAGATTTGTAAAATGTATCCTATAGAGGTCAAGTACCTCGCGATGTAACCAAATGTTATTGTATTCGTTCTTATGGATTAGGACGGGTCTTTACATTCTTGATCTTGTATGTTGATGACATACTACTTATTGGAAATGACATTCCAACTTTGCAAGATGTCAAATCTTGGCTTGGAAAATATTTTGCCATGAAAGATCTTGGAGAAGCTAAGTATATTCTAGGAATCAGGATCTATAGAAATAGATCCAAAAGGCTTATTGGTTTGAGTCAAAGTACATACATTGACAAAATCTTACGAAGATATAACATGCAAAACTCCAAGCGCGGAGCATTGCCCATGCAAAATGGCATAACCTTGAGCAAGTCTCAAAGTCCTATCACACCTGATGAGATAAGACGAATGAAATGTGTTCCGTATGCTTCGGCTATAGGATCCATTATGTATGCCATGTTATGTACTAGACCTGATGTCTCGTTAGCTTTGAGTTTGACGAGTCGTTATCAACAGAATCCAGGTGAAGAACATTGGATTGCTGTTAAGAGCATTCTTAAATATTTACGGAGAACTAAAGATATGTTCTTGGTTTACGGTGGTTTGGAAGAAGAGTTGAGTATTAGATGTTATACAGATGCTAGTTTCCAAACTGATCGAGATGATTCTCGATCCCAGTCAGGGTATGTCTTTGTCATGAATGGCGGGGCAGTTGATTGGAGAAGCTCAAAGCAGTGCACAGTTGCATAGTCTACAATGGAAGCAGAATACATTGCTGCCTCAGAAGCTGCTCAAGAAGCTGTCTGGATTAGGAAGTTTATTGCTGAACTCGGAGTAGTTCCCAGCATTGAATCCCCTATGAAAATGTACTGTGATAATTCAAGTGCTATTATACTTGCGAAAGAATCACGTGTACGTAAAGGTAGCAGACACATTCTTCGAAAGTTTGACTACATTCAAGAAGTCGTTGAAAGGAATGATATTAGTATTCTTAAGGTTCATACAAATGATAATGTGGCTGACCCGTTCACGAAGCCCATGACACACAACAAGCATGATGATCATGCTAGTAGTATTGGACTTCGTTATGCTGCCGATCTTTTTAATTTGTAATTTAGTATTTGGATATTTTTGGAACATTAAGCAGTTTTATCTTAATGAATTGATATATAGTTGGTATGATCAGTTTCATTTATATCACTGTGTTTTATATTAGCATGTTTAATCCATGAATAATTGTTGATTATTCAAAATCTCCATAATCGGTTATGTTATGGGAATAACATGAATTAAGATTAATATGAAATTTTGGTTATATTCATTGATAATGAATAGTTAACTTATTGAGACCAAAATTCATATGTATTCATTGATGATGAATATTGGAATGACCCAACTATGAGATGTCACTACATGGATCGTAGTCAGTAGTGAATCTTTTAGTAATTATGTTTTTATGTCCTTGGACTTGAGATGCACGCCAGTTTTGATGTGTGGAACATTGTACTTTGATATGGTTAAATGCTGTCCTGAATAAGGCTGTTATAAAGGCCATTATTGGGTATAATGTAAAGCTCGTGATAGACACGTGTATGCAATATAGGATTTGTTCCTCTAAAATATTTGGAGTTAGATACTTTTTGAGCTCCTCGATGAATGAATAAGATATTTGTGTGGCCGAACCCAGATGTAATTAAGATGATACTTAATTAGTTTGGTGATCTAATTCAGTTCTAAGATCGAGAAACAAAATTGTTAAACAAATGAGAATGGCCGATGATCCATATCTCAAGTTTAACTAAAGTATCTGAAACAAAAGGACGAATGACATTTAAAACTTACCATAAAAAGTTTCGAGAAACTACCCTCACATGAATTTGGGGACAATGACGTGTTGCTAGACGCTTACCATTGTTTGTATAATTACTTGGTGTTGTGCCATGCACAAGTGGGAGTCTGTAGGATTAATGTGCAAGGTACAACATATAACTATATGGCCAACCTCATTTGAGCCTTCGGGGTCACACACATATACACCGAGAAGTCAAATAAAATATATATATGATGTATATATATTACTCAAGTAACAAAATAGTAAATCGAAATTAATTCATTTACTATTTATATGAATAGTAAATGAAACGAAATTAATTAATTTACTATTCACATGAAAGCGACATGATAGAAATTATTAATTATAAGTTACATAATATACCCCTAAAGTATTTGAGAAATACGACTTTCAAAAAGAAAATTACAAAAGAAGTTAAAACGCTTAAATCATAAATACGACTTTCAAAAAGAAAAATATATCCGTGATCCAAATTGATTGATACTTTTTACTTTACTTCATATTATATATATGGACGAGAGAATTGAAAAGAGAGGAAGTAAGAAAAAATAACATTGTTTCATACGGAGTATCATTTTGGATTCATAATATTAATCAAAGGTTGATTAATTATTACTTGGGTTTGGACTAGCATCCATTGACGTTGTTTGAAGTGTAGTGTGAACTATCCTAAGAGACGATCATACTTTTGATCGTAAGTTTCTCTCCGTCTCATCAATTTCTCCAAGAAATGTATATCGTTAACTCCTCTTTTGTTTTATATTCATGACAATTATTATGGTGTAATTGGATCATTGGAATAAATTAATCGTGTGCATGTTTCATTAAATATATGAATATATAATCTTGTAAATGTTTTTATGAAATAATAAAATATTATTATTTTAACTATCCGATGCGTTAATCTGAAATTGGTAAAAGTACACACGGTTTTTCAACAGTTATATCATGTTCTTTTCTTTGTTTTGTTGCTATTATAGCTAACGTTAGAAAATATATAATATCAATTTCTTGAGATTCAACGGATGAAGTACTAAAAATCACTTTGTGATCGTGACCGAAAGTTGAAGTATTAATATTAATTTGTGTAGATTTTTAATTTACTTTTAAGGTTTTGAATGCTATTTGATCTGGGAAAGATGAAGATATGGTGTTTGTGATTTAATTTAAGGGTTTATAGAATTCTAGTTTGAAGACTTGATGAGGAATCTGAGTGAAATGTGTTGAAATTATATAAATGGTTGACTAAATTAGAGTTTATCTTCTTTAACATGATGAAGATGAAGTAGTTAGTAAGTCACGTGCCTGACACATGCATTTACTTAACGTATTACTCAACAGAATGTTAAGCCAGAGACGAAATTGAGATCATATTTACCAATATAACTAATAGATAAAATTTGTCTTATTTGTTATGAATAGTACTATTTAATTTTTCACTTTTCACAAACATAACCCCATAACTTTCATTAAAATACAAATCGAACCCCCCACTTTATACCTAACCCCCTAACTTCCATCAAAATACAAATCGAACCCCCCACTTTATACCTATATTCTAAATTATTATTTATCCCATCACTAACACCAAAAATACTGAATAATAACACCCACCACGCTTTACCGACTTGTACACTGCGCTCAAACAGTAGGACCCACATAGGCCACTACTGTGCTACATTTTTTTTTCTCCAACAATAAAAGAAGCAACTTTCTTAAAAGAAACAACCCTTCAATGCTACCAAAAGATCTCGAAAAACATTCTTTTTTACAAAATAGATCAACTAACTTTAACGCTAAAAGAAGCAACTTTCACAAAAGGAACAACCCTTCAATGTTAGATGTCGAAAAAAATTATTTTTTACAAAATAGATCAAGACTTTTTTTTTAACTCGCATTCAAAACGGAGCCCCGGGCGCGAAGCAAGGGCTCCACAACTAGTTATAAATTTAAGGATGAAAAATGCAGCTTTTGTAATATAGGGATGAAATGAGCAAAATGATTAAAATACAGGGATGATTTGGGCAATTTTGTCATAAATCAAATATATGAAAAACCTTATAAAAACTTCAAAAGTTCCATCAGTTGGAAGCAGCAGCACTGGGTGAGGTACCACTTCTTCCAGTCAAATCACCATTTTCCCTTTATCTCTCCATTCGCCGGCGTTTCATTTCCGATCAACTTCCGTCATTCACGGCCACCATACATTACATACAAAACATATATATTTAATGAAACATGATCACAATTCCGTATGCAACCGCCTTAACAACCTTCTTCAGTTATGGATTGCTATTCGCTTTTGGTCAATTACGTGATTTTTTCCGTTGTATATTTGATTGGTGTAAAGATAATAATAATCTTCAGGTTCATCATACACACATATTCCTCTTTGTATATGCATACATACTACACATTTCTCTTTTGTTACTTGTATTATATATTCCGTATTTAATTTAATCTATTATTACTCCGTATCATTATTATATTATTAATTATTATTATTATTATTTTTAAAAATAGTTACTATTATTTTGTTTAATCAATACTAATATAATAATAATATACTCCTCAATACAGTAATATACTTATACTTTACTAATTATATTAAGGAGTAATATACTTACGGAGTGTAATGTAAATTAAGAATTTAACTGTGTCATAAGATAAGAAGTGATTAAGAAAGTAAAATTTTACTCTATAGTATCTAATTAAAAAATACAATCAATACATATTATCAGTATTCATGTATTTACATATTTAGCTTAAATTTCATTTTAAATTCTAATTCTAAAGGTAAAAGGTAGTAATTTGTAATTTGTTCACTTTAAAATCATAATAATTAAGTATTTTAAAATTAAATGTTAATTTATATATTACTATTATCTAATTAAGTTCCGGTTGTCTTCAATGAAATCCAAGTAAAGTCCTTTGATTGGATATCACATCGATCCAGGAGAAAGAAGTTAGATTGGCTCACGTGGCTTAACGATCCTAGTGTATATTTAAAATTGAATTAGCTTATTGTATGTAGTTTTTAGTCGGGTTTGCTCCCTTCGCAACCCATGTCGAGATTTGTACTTTTATTTTGGCTTCCTAGTTGGTTGCCATTGTGTATTGTATTCTTCAAGTAATATAATTTTGCCTTGCTTTACAAAAAAAAAAAAAAAAAAAAAAAAAAAAAATATGATCTAATCTTAACATTTCATTCTCATATACAACATATTATATTATGTATTATGTATTAATTGTTAATTATTATTAATTATCTAATCAACAAATCAATTAGTAATGATGTTATTATATAAGGATGATGATTATGTTGGTGTGTATTATTAGGGCTATGCACCGATCTGTCTAGGGCTGGAAGATTTCTACAATCGCCGTCTATATCTTCGTGTTCAGGTAAATAAATATAAATATAAATATAAATACTAAAGTAAATGAGCGCTTAAATTCCGTCGTTAAAATAGAGCGCTTTAAAAGTGCTTTACATGATTAATCGGGATTAATTGGTCACTGTAAATCGAGGATTAATCAGCAGGGATTAACAGCTCAAAATGTCGAACTTAATAACATTCAATTAATCCCTAATTTATCCCCAATTTACAGATCCAATTAGTGTTTTTTCAACATTGCAGATACATTTTTTTTTTTTTTTTTTGTTTTAAAAATGCATGTACATGCAGGATTGTTTTGGACGACCTATATCGAGCCCCCCTGATGCTTGGATTGATGTGGTGGAGCGTGTTTCCATTGATAATAATAAGACACTCAGGTCATATGAATACAAAGTTTGTTTCTGAATAATAATTATAAATTATAATGCTTCCAATGCTAGGACATGCATGGAATTGTCAGTTTATTGAGTAAATATTGAAACCTAAACATTCATTATAAACTCACATATTTATAATTTTGGCAGGCGAACTACCAACGTAAATCGATGTATTAACTTGGCGTCGTACAACTATCTTGGATTTGCTGCTACAGATGAGTACTGCACTCCCCGGGTTATTCAATCTATGAACACATACTCTGCAAGCACTTGCAGTACTCGTGTTGATGGAGGTAGTTTTACGGTTTCATACTTGTGTCGTAATTGAATCACGTACATGATCTGTTAGCATTATAACGTTCTTTATTTTGATGCGTTCAGGCACGACCAAACTGCATACTGAATTGGAGCAGGTGGTTGCTGATTTTGTTGGTAAACCTGCTGCCATAGTTACTGGCATGGGTTATGTCACTAACTCTGCTATCCTTCCTGTCTTAATTGGAAAAGTGCGTATAACGCTATTTAATGAATAATAATAATACTCCGGTAAAAATTAGATGTTTACGTTTCTGATTCGTTGTGTAAATTGAAACAGGGAGGGTTAATAATTAGTGATACTTTGAACCATAATTCTATTGTTAATGGTGCTCGGGGATCGGGTGCTACGGTTGAAGTATTTCAACATAACAGTAAGTGTGTATTGCTATTTGGTTGTCAAAAATCATTTTGATCCTTCGTTTACCGTTGTAGTTTGTTTGTAGCGCCATCATCGTTGGAGAAAGTATTGAGAAGATGTGTTGTTGGTGGACAACGAAGAACTCGTAAAGCTTGGAAGAAAATTATTGTTGTTGTGGAGGGGATATACAGCATGGAAGGGGAAATTTGCAAGCTTCCTGAAATTGTTGCTATCTGTAAAAAATACAAGGTGATGCATATAATTTCTATTTTTGGTAACAATATAATCACTACGTCCCTATCTAATTGTTCAGTATTCCTTTTTTGAATGTTCCAAATTAATTATGCAATTCTATAAGTTGAAAAGAGAAGTAAGGTAAAGTTCATTTATACATTTACTTTATGCATGTAAGACAAAAGAATAGGTAAAAAGTAAGGGGTAAAACCGTAAAGTAAAAAAAAAAAGTACAGTGAAATAATGACATTTCTAAAATTGTGTCTTTTTTGTTTGGGGTCAATTAATATGGGACGGAGGGAGTATCTTTTTTTTACTACCGTCATTCTATGAAATTGATATAGATATATCTGTTATCTGAATAACGAAATCATATAATATGATGATAACTGCCTATACCAAATATCAACTGAAGTAAGAGTACCTTTTACTTCTCATGTATGCATGTCAAAGTCTAGAATTTCACGTGTTTGGACCCCGTCAGTGACTCCTAACCGCCGTTAAAAAAAAAAAAAGTTTCCATCTCTTTTGTTATGTAGGCAGTCATTTCTCTTGAATATGAATATTTTTTTGGTGAACCATCTTTATTTTTTTTATTCTGTAAGTAACAGGCATATGTGTATTTGGATGAGGCTCACAGTATCGGAGTAATTGGGAAAACAGGAAGAGGTGTCTGTGAGCTTTTAGGTGTGGATACTAGCGATGTAGATATAATGATGGGTACTTTCTCAAAATCATTTGGATCATGTGGTGGTTATATAGCAGGATCAAAGGTTTGTTTTTTAACACAATATTTTCCATTTATTAATATGATTGGCTTTCTTTTCATAGTCAGCATCAATAAATGAGTTAGATCGTCCCAGATGAAATAATGAGTGAGAGATATTCTAATATTTCTATTTTGCATTTCAGGAACTTATTCAGTATTTAAAATATAATTGTCCTGCACATATATACGGCACATCGTTATCACCTCCTGCTGCTCAACAAATTATATCGACTATAAACGTTATTCTTGGCAAGGATGGCTCTAGTCGAGGTACATATGTCGCATCTAAAATAATTGATCTTTCAGCATTAGCTGATTTTTTACTATTATTTTATTTGTTTAAATATAGGTGCTTGGAAGCTTGCTCAAATTCGTGAGAACAGCAACTATTTTAGGTCCGAGCTGAAGAAATCGGGCTTTGAGGTTTTAGGGGATAATGATTCGCCCGTGATGCCGATAATGCTTTATAATCCTGCAAAAATTCCTGCCTTTTCAAGGGAGTGTTTCAAACGAAATGTATGTGTGATCCCTCCCTACCTTTTTTTTTTTTTTTTTTTTTTTTTTTGGAACAGCATCCCTCCCTACATTCTGGTTCTTTAACTGGAGGTGTTAAAATGGGTGGGTCATGCAGTTGGTTAAGGTGTTTGGGTCAATATGGGTAATCTTCAAACTGGTTGAAAGGGGCTGATCGCTTTTCCTGGAACACTTGTTCAAAGTTTGTAACCATCACAAGAGAGCCCAGTGGTTGGGGCTCTGAGTTTCTTAAGAGGTCTCAGGTTCGAATCCTGTCTAGGACGAATATTTTGTGGTGGTCAGGGAAGGGTTGCCAACAGCCAAGGAGTAATCCTACTGGGCTGCGTACATCTTAGTATGTGGTCGGATTACTCGCCCTCCCAGGTAGCCGAACAGGGAAAACCTTATACCTTTTACCTTTTTACCTTTTACTTGTTCAAAGTTTGTCCTATTTGTAACTAGCTAGGTGTAAATATGATATAGTAAATTATGTTAAGAGACTTCGGGCTATTTTCAACCACTTGTATCTATTTGACTGGTTTCTTTAGTGTTTTTTTATTCTATCCACCCAATTTGACCCATTTGAGATATAACGAATGACCTAAATCAACCCATTATATAACCATACGGGTCAAAATTTGGACATCTTTTAACCTTTAAGGTCCTTATAGAGTTGTAGATTTTACTAATTTATAATTTTATGAAAAAAGGTAGCGGTTGTCAACGTAGCTTTCCCAGTCACCCCTCTACTGTTAGCTAGAGCACGTTTATGTATATCTGCTGCTCATACACGAGACGACTTGGTGAAGGCCTTAGAGGTAACAACCTTACCTTTTCATAATGAATTTACTTGATCTTTCTTCTTGTAACACAATCTGGTTGCGGTGGTTAGAGGTTGCAATTTCGACCCATTTACTTCAGACCATATTATATCCTTATCAGGTATTAAAACATAAAAGTTTCTTAATATAACAAACTACTTGAAATGGATTGAACGACCAAAGTTGCTCAAAGTGGTTTAGAGATTATAAAAATTGACCAAAAGAGTATGTCAACTTAGATCCAGCCTTTATCGAAGGTTACCCGTTTTGACCTGCTACTCAACCCGCCTATTTTTCCATATGTACTTACAGTACTTTAAAGTTGTTCCTTTAAGAACCATGGTTAGAGAACTTGAAATTTATTGTTACAAGTAGGTGCTCTCACTCTTTACCGTAAGTAACAAAGTGGCCTTTTCAGGTTATTAGTACAGTTGGTGACCTAGTAGGCATAAAATACTTTCCTGCTGAACCCAAGAAGACACTACGTGACGAAGGCAGACCGAAGGTTTACTAGATACCGCTTATCGGGTCTGATAAAGCTAAGACTCCCGTAAAGGGGGCCCACATGTACTGCTTTGTCATATATGTACTTGCTGAGTTGTCACTGATCTTGGTCATGAGTCATTGTACAAATGCAACTGCAACATGCTGTGAGTTCACGTTTGTAAAGTTGTGACTTCGATGCGTTCCTCACTCCAACCCCATGTTTGGTAAACCCGGCATGGTTTTGGAGAATAAGTAATTAGTTTTCTTATTCCTTTTCTCGGTCATTTCGTGTAATCTTTATGTAGTTTTTAACATTACTTTGTAAGGATTGTGTAAGGCTTTGTTGGGAATGGGTTGAGGTTTGTCGTTGTATATGTATGTGTTCAGTACTTTTGGGTATTTTGTTATTTGATTTTTTATTTTTTGTTATTTTGCTTGGTTAGAGAATCATGGTTATTTTCTTTTATCGTTCAAATATCAAGTATTATACAACCATTAGAATATGAAATCAATAATTGCTTGAAATTTATGATAGAAGTGGTACGGTGATTATGTCCATCATGACGATTAAGACACAACTTGCAGAAGACAGTAGAAGTGTAGAACTATGGCCTTTTGAGCAGATTATTTGCTTTGCCTTATAAAGTGTCTCAGTAATATCCATTTTTAATGTTACTGGCGGATCGAAAAATGGTACCTACTCGTGTCACTAGTTAAAAAATAAAAAAATATTTTTACTTGATGACTTATTTCAATGATGTCCCACAAAAAACTTTACACTATTCATTAATTTCACTAGTTAAAAACTCAAAAAATTTTCATTACATCACGTATTTCATTGGTGTCACGTCTGCCCCTACTCAGTATATATTTACATTTCTTTGGTACATTATTCGGTCCAAACATGTGTACAGTACAATCATAATAACGAAATATGTACTATGGTACAATCATAATGTTATGGTACTATGGTTTAAATTTTAGAAGAATCAATAAAAGTAGAACTTTTATAACGAAATATATAAAGTTGTCGTTAACATGCATGTAAATTTATTATGTATAGTGGTTATATGTCACTTAACTTTGAAGTGATCGTTATAAAAGTGTAATATTTTTATGCACGTTAATAATAATATTAAGTAAGGGCTGTCATTAAAACTTTATAAACGTTTTGGGAATAAAACAGAAATAAAAGAAAGTTGAAGGGGTTAGTGTGTAGTTTATGCAAGATACCACCATCTTGTCATTTTAACACAAACGTGTCATCTATATCCATATATAAATCGACCTATAGATACAGCCAGATATATACGTATACACACAGTCACTTCCCTTGCTTACTACGTAGTACAACATTTTTTTTTTATAAAAAAAAATGGCTGAGCTACAGCCATCTGTAGATGCTCAAATCAACTCCGGCATCGGTGGTCCACCGGCCGCTCCTCCACCGGAACCCGCGGCAGTGGCACCCGCGGCACCACCACCACCAAAACGACAGCGTAGGCCTAGCGTTCGATTAGGAGATATCGGAGATCAACACACATACGAAAATCATCGTAGAAACAAACAACATCAATGGAAATTTCCTACCAAAGATTCCAAATCTTCGAAAACTCGACCGCTCGTTAACCTTACCGGCGCCGGAGAAATTTCCGGTGAGTTTCAAGGTGTTGGAATTGACAACCATCAAAATTCAAATAATGGAGGTAATTGTAATAATAATGGTTTGGGTGGGAGTTGGAAAGCTAGGGATTTTTCGAAATCGAAAAGGGGGTTTTCGGGTACGAAACGAATTAGGTCAAATTGGGGTGTGAAGATGAATGAAGGAGATGGGAGGTTTAAAGATGCTTATGATTATAATTATGATAATAATGATGAGGATAATGATAATTTTGATGATGATGATGATGATGATGATCAAAGTTTGAATTTTTCGATGGATAACGAAAAGGATTTGAATTTTGAAGGTGGGAGTAGAGGGAAAGAAACTAGGGTTAGGGTTTCAGATGGGCCATCTGATACAAATGCAAGAAATTGGAATAATAGTAATGATGATGATGATGAAAATGATATTGAAAGGAATGGTGTTAGGGTTTGGTTGAATCAATTAGGGTTAGGAAGGTATGCACCTGTTTTCGAGATACATGAAGTTGATGATGAGGTTTTACCTTTATTAACATTAGAGGATCTTAAAGATATGGGAATAAATGCAGTTGGTTCCAGGCGAAAAATGTTCTGTTCTATTCAGAAGCTCGGTAAAGGGTTTTCGTAATGAATGTGGATGACATGTTAATTGCAGAGACTGAAGAAGGTCTAAAAACTGGTTTGAGCCCTTTTGTTTTTGTTGTACTTTTGATAGTGTAGTTTGTTTAGTTATTGTAAAATGTTTTTGTTTACGTTTAATCTTTATTTATAGTGTACTTTTTGACTTCAAAGAGTGTAGCTGACATTGTTTAAGAGAAGGATGGAAATAACTTGTTAAACTTCTGAGAATGAATGGTTTAGAAAAGAGTTATTAGTAGATTTTGCAGTTTAATGTGTGTATTGATGTTAATGGTGTAATTAGATCATCGATTAATATGTTGATATTTTCTTAAAGAACTAGCTACTGTTTCAATCTAACCTCTTTAATGTTTAAGAAGAGTTATGGAATCTGTTTGTGGTTAAGAAGAGTTATGGAATCTGTTTGTTCGTCAACTTTTTGTTCCAAAAATTTAGCTCATGACTGAGGTCTATGGATGCGCAAGTCAAAATGACTATTGGGAGCTTAAAAGGCATAAGAAACTAGTCCATTTTTTAAATTGCCATGTTTGATAGATCCATGTCAAATAGTCGATGCAATAGCACGAGTTCGGAGGTTTAGCCTACTTGATTGTTATATGAGAATTCCTATTATCAGGCCTTTCAGTTGTGTTGTATGAGTAAATCCTCTTGTCTTATTATTGGACTAATACAATTTTACTTTCATTACATCTTTATCTTACATTTTTGTCTTTGTTTATTCGTGATTCTGGTTATAGTGTAATGGTTGGACATTTTTGGAACTTATAACTCAGTAATTTCAGAATAGTTTTTTTTAAGGCATTTCGGAATAGATTGTATTATTTACTATACGCTTATTCTAGTTCAGAGAATGGAGTAAGACATAGTTTATATTTGGGCTCTCAAGACCCTGGAATTTGATGAGGGTATGTTACCTTGTAAGTATATGCATTACCTATATGTGTGAAGACAAAAACTATGCAAGACCATCGCAAGTTTTGTAGTCTTCTCCACTTAAAACTCTAACGGAGTAACGGTTGAGAAGCGCTTACCTCATCCAGGTCTGTTGCGCTTGTCATCTACTCCCTCCGTCCCAGTTTTTGAATATATATCGATGGATTGGATTTTGAATATATTTTTATTGGTACAATGATCATTAAGTTCTGTATTATATAACACACAAAAAGTAATTTAAAGTCGAAGTTGAAAAGAAAAAACCTCTAAAGTCAAAATAGGACAATTGAACCGGGACGGAAGGAATAGATGGTTAAAAGGTTTTATTGATGTTCAATGGTCTCTATAATCTTTGTTTGTATACTCTTTGCAAATTGGGTACTTTTTAGGTATTTAACATCCATCCGATATCGTTTTTTATGCTAGATACATATTTGTGGTTGCGTGGCAAATAACCTCTTTCCTCCTTTTTATTTATATTTTACTTCACAGTACCACTCACACTTCGGCGAAATATAGATATGCATCAGTTTGGACAATTTGGTGGACAATAAAATACTACAATGCGTAATGTGTTAATACTTTTTTCTTTCTGCAAGGCAAATGGTTTGGAAGTAAATCAAGCAAGTGATGCTTAAAACCTATAACCAAGCTAAAACTAATCAAACAAATGATGCTTAAAACCTATAACCAAGCTAAAACATAAACAATGTTACAAAAAGTGTGACCCGATATTCATGCTCTCCCTTAAAGATCTCGAATTCCTCGGAATAAATATAAATTGATAATCAATATATTATAGTATACATGTGTTATACTGAAGTTGAAATTGCTTTCTGTGCCTGTTCGAAACATCAATCTGCAAAATAGTGACACTGGTTACAATTTATATCTGAGATTTGTAACTAACAAACAAGTATGATACAATGTGATGACTTACAGTACTAAAGATTGGTATATGGTCAACCATATCAGATGCTCATACAACTTGAAAAATGGTATCGTGATCCGATCTTGCAATTTTTGTTCACATAGGTGATGATGTATTTGGTAGGTGTTACTTCAGCTGTTAGACACGGTACAAAGTTGACTATGTCCTACACTATGCTCCAAAGGATACATCGTTGTTTCTTTTACATATTTTTGATGATCTACAGCAGCCTTCCTAAGGCCGGGATATTGGCTTTTGTGAAGTTTCTTCTTGATGATGGAGCAAGATGCCAGAGGGTCATCGGACCCTGCTGCAACCCACCTATTACAATAATGAACAACCGTTAAACATCACATTTTGGATCAGATAAAATTTTTTGTTGCATTTTGAAATTTAATAATGCAAATTTGTGACCAACTGAATGTTAAACAAATAGTGAAGAGTATTACATGTAGCGGAAGCTACATACCTGAGAATTTTCTCAGAGGCAAGTCTAGCAGCAGTGATAGTACGGTGGCTTGGTACCCATTTTACAACACGGTTTGGGTCAGCTCGCATTGGAGAATGAATTTTAATAAGCTTCGAAAATGAATAATAAATTAGTTATGAAAATGTAGAAACTCCAGAAAATAGTGAATTTGAAGTAATAACAACTATAAACCTCTAATAATGATATAAAATTAAACAAGAAGTGGGTGGCATGAATGAACTTACTCCCAAACACTCCATCATCTGGTAGTAAGCCCTACCCTGCAATGGAGTGTGGCCTTGTCGAGACTCTGAGAAGTATCGTGTCCTGAAAACAACAATCAAAATCATTTTCCAGATACATATATTATATTTATTTACATCAAATTTACCAAATGATGTGAATATATTGGTTAAGGTCGTCCCAAGATGACAGGCTATGGCTATCTAAAGGTAGCCAATCTGACCCAGAACAAATTAGTACAACGTGGTAAATTCATTGGAAAATGTACACAAACACATACGACCTCCTATATCACTTTATTATTCATAAATATATGACTGGTTGTAATAGTATAAAATTTGTCATTATATTCAATAAACTAAATATTTGTAAATTTATATATATGGATAATGAGGTGTCCGGTTGTCTTCACCAGCAAAAAAACTAACCCTTTTGTGAATGATTATCTATATTAATGTGACATACTTTTGCCCCAAAACAATCAACCAGATCAGTCAATAACGCCACCTATATCGGTAACCCATATTTTCTTACTAATAACAATCACTGCCTAAAGAAAAGGAGATTCAGATAAGCTCGAATACCATTCTTTATAGCCTGGATCCACAGTAAATCCATACATGTCAACTGTATCACAAACTGACAGAGCAAATTCAAGAGCCTTGAGGCCAGTTCCCTTTGCTGCTGAACCGAAAGATGCACCTACCATGAGATATACAGGATTGAGAATTGGAACTTCCTACAACACAAATTCACCACTCAATAATCAGGCATATCAAGGGTAAAATGGACAAAAAAACATAAATAAATTAAAGAAAAAAAAAGAAAAAAAAAGCAGATGTGTCTTATTATAGGCTCACCCGAATCATTTTGCTCATGATGTCATGGATTGTAGTTTTGACGAGCAGTACCTCTTTTCCAGTTTCTGTAAAATGTTCACACTTTAGTACACTTAGATCAAAACAATCACGGGTTCATAGATTTAGAGTTAACAGAACAAAATACCATATAACTCAGCAACTTTATCCAACGCTTTGGCAGAACCTCTATTTAGTAGGCGAAATGTACTTTTTGAACCCACATGATCTGTGTAATTCTACATTGCAGTAAGAGAAAGGCAAAGAGAGTTACTACCTTTAACTACATGCAGAAAATCACATGCAATGAATACAAACCTGGATCGGCGCACCATTTTCTCTTAAAACCACCTCATAATCATCAATTTCCTTACCGAACTTTGTTTTTAACAGATCTCCTGAGTTGCCAATAACTGCACAGCGGCCAAACTGACGCGGAACGTAAGGTGGAGTTTCAGGTAGAACCAAAGAAAGTTTCTCCATGCAGAGAGTTTTATTTGCACAGTTGTTACTGCAACAGGAACACAAAAGTGAGGTACCAAACAGAAGTAAAACCAAAACACATGTTGTACAGACTTGAAATATGTGTTAATGGTACTTTCAGATGCACTTTCAATAATTAAGGGTTTTGAAACTTACAGAAGTATTCCTTTATTAATCCTCTTCCATGCATAATCTTTCCATCCATCAGGTAAAGCATCAACGAATTCCTTAGTGAGAATGGTGGTACTGTTCCGAACCTGGACAGATCAACTTTTGAGATACAAGGCGATTCTAATTTCTAAACAGTGAATGATCAAGTGTTCAGCAAACTTCTTTATGCAATACTTAACAGCTCAAAAGTAAATTCCAACCCAAATTCTCCAATCTATTTAGGGTTTAGCATAGAAAGCCTCCATGTTTGTTAGAAACTAGGTACACGTGAGAAAAAAAAGCCTGAGTTAACTATAAATTCAATTTATATAATAAGCCTTATGAGCAGACAAATCAGGGTGTCAAGTACTCCACTTTATGCTATCACGCAAGGTGGCGTCTTGCCTGGAATCTTTTAGTATGGGATAATTTGTCTAAAAAGTCTTCATATTTAAGAAAACAACTATAACATTAGTTACAAATCAGATGTTAACCTGCTCCCATGTGGCAACTGCTTCACATAGATTAAACTCAAAAGATAAGCCCTCTAGGTTTCCAGTTTTGGGATCTTTCTGTTCAAAATAGAAAACACGGTTCAGTATTGATTAGAAAGGCAAGATAAAAGATTAAAACTATTTATACATTTTTCCAACAAAAAAGCAATAGCCACTAGTATATCCGAGCACCTAGTAATCCTTATAAGTTAGATTACAAACATTCCATGATATGAAAAGGCTACCCATTTAGGAATCGTATCGCTAGGAAACTGCAGTGTAACTTGGCAATAGTCTCTGCCACCAAATGCTTGCAGCCCTAATCCATTGGCACTCTGAAAGAGTTCAGATAGTGTAAGCACATCAGATCACAAAAAAGAATAGAGTACTTTTATCTAACGATTTATATGTGACAAACCGAACTTCCTCAAGAATGATTACTCAGTTACATCAATCTATGTTTATCCTAGCATAATGACAGTTTATGCAGGCTATTAAGCTTTTAATTTGCTAAAATTAACATATATAGATTGACAAATAGAGCTAAATCATCTAACTTAAGGCCCTAGTTCTGTACAACAAATAAACTATAAGCTCCACTATACTAAGGAAGTATTTAAATTAGGTAGAAAACGCTATATATTTATAGTTGAATGCTCACCACACACTTCTGAAAATCAGTTTGCAACGACTGCAACGCTTCGATTTCTTCCTCTGAAATGTTAAATGTTCCGTCTACTCACACATATAAATTACATCATCAAGTTAAAATAAACAAAGCTAAATTAAGTTAAAGATCAGATTAGAATAAATGAATATAATAAATCATACTTAGGTTAGACACGCCGGTGATGTAAATGAGTATAGCTGCAAATCCAGACGCCAAAGCAATCACGAATGCTAAATGCAATAGCTTCATTTATCACTTTGTTAGGTCACTAATGTGTTGAAATCTGTGTTTAATTAGCTGTGTATTTGTATGAAATTGTGAAATTGAAACCCTAATTATCCGGAGAATAGTGAAGAAGGGTGATAAAACAGTCGGTCGGTGATTGAAATCGCGTAGTAAAAGTGATTCTTTTTTCGATCTGATTTGTGAACTGCAGAAACTAGAACTTTTTATAGTTAGGAAGAAAAGTTACACTTGACCCCCTTATAATATGTATCAAGTTACTATATTTACCCGTGCTAGTTTTTTTAGATTTTTACCTCACAAAATTAGTGCAGACACTCCACACCAGAATACAGGGCACATCAATCAATGTAATCACTTCATATTCAGTTTAATTTGCTATTTGTTTCGATTTTGTGTAATTTTGCAGTTTAATATCTCAAATGTTGGTGGCGGAACCCTAGATTCTCTTTTAGCAATCGGTTATTTTTATTGAATTTTGAATCATTTTGTGATATTTTTGAAACTGATTGTAATGTAATTGAAATAATATATAAAACTTGCATAAGGTTGATATCTGGAATTTAATTATTCTGTGAAAAAATTGAGTTAATCTCTGCATTTCTTATGAAAACCGATTGAATTGATCAATGACTTCCTATATATTAATATTAATATTTTAAATGCTGATCTTTTTTGCAAAATCTTTTACCTGATATATATTTATTCCGTTTAGAAACTGATTGAATCGATATATGAGCTACTTAAGGTATACAGTCAAAAAAGAAAGAAAGAAAAAAACTATTACTCAAGCTTAATATTCTTAATTTTGATCTTATTTTAGTTATTGACTTAATTTACGTGTTTGAATTAATGTGATTGTGTGTTTGAATTAATTTATTGTGTAGGCCAATACTTTTTATCGGATCATGTTCACATTAGATATGGCGTCAAACTGAGGATTTGGAGAAAGTTTTAGTAGTTCATTGACTGTTGATGGTGTTTTGGTGGATTCGTACCTTACAAAGTATTGATATTCTTTCGTAGTTTTATGGGTGATTGTGTTTTAAATGAAGTGTTTTGTGTATGGTATTCATGTGCAAGTAGCTAAAATAGATGATGATCTTAAGGTAGATGCTATCTCTTGTTATTTGTGTTGATATTGCCTTTTGAAGTTTTAATCAAACTAGTACAAGTAAGTGATAATCTTTTCTGTTTAAACTGACAAGTGTCAAGAGGTGATTGGGGAAAAACGTCAAGAGTACTTCATTTGCGATACTATACTCAACATTATAAGGCAGCTTGTCGATAATTTCGTTGTAACTTCTAATGGTCACTTGTAGTATCAAAATTGTTGTTAAAGTTCTTATCCTATGAAGCATAAATAGAATTCTAGTTGTAATCAATTCTACAAAGAGTGGGCATACTTATTTCAAGAATCCAGCATGACAACGTAATAGTAGCTAATTTCTGAAATGATGTCCTAACTTTGAATATGTTTATATATTTTTTATTTTTTATTTTTAAAGCACAAATTACTTTCTTGATTCATAATATGTGGTGTATATATAGTGATAGTCATAAACTTCATATGGATCTTGTCATCGTTGTGACTTGCACCTGATGCGACTCGTTTGCATTTCTAATATAGTTGTTCGTGATCTGTCCAATTTGGTTACACCAGATGATCTTGTCACCTCAGATCATTTGATTACTCTCACTTACGTTGTTCCTAAGTACTCACAAAGGGATTGCTTGTCAAGCTATAAGACACTAACGACTTATGTAGTAATAACGATAATTCTTCTTGGTTTTTATCTTATGATTTCTGTTACTGCGTACAAGTTTCATAATTCAGCAGCCTAAGAATTTTGTTCTGGCAATTCTACCCTTTGACTGGACTAATGTTTAAGATGCCCAGATCCTCCAAGAGCCTACTTGAGAACAATGAGTATGCTATCTATATTGTCACTTTGTTCAGCCGCGATCCTGACAATTATTTTACCAAGGCATGAGAAAGAGGGTTTCAACTTTCAAGTGAGTCTTTCCGTAGTAGTTTGTTTGACAGAAGATACCGTAATACGTATGGTTCTCAAAATCGATGTTATAGAAAAACGTCTTGCATTGTCTTTATGAAAACATGACATGGGCTAATGAGTTACTGATTTACATGATTGTTAATTTTTTTTATTTTGATTCAGAAACTTTGAGAGAGTTGAAAAAGGAGCTTGACAAACTGATGCAAGACCAGATATCCTTGAGAACTCTTCTTTGAATTGGTGTTATACTAGTTACGGAGAGGTATTTCTATCTCTGATAGTCTTTTAAATATTGTTGTAAATTAGTTGTTTCCAAAAACATGCTGCAATTGATACTTGCTCTATAGATATGTGGTGACATTTGGTAGCAGCCTGGTTGTAGCACATATATTATAGTATTAGAAGACATTTAAGGCCAATTAGTTATGGTCACTGAGACCAGTATACACTAATTTCTGTTGCACCTGAATGGCGACAACTACAAGATGCTCGCCCGAAGGCAATATGGTGTAGAAATTAATTGATCTTGCAAATGTTACTTGCTCCTATCCATCTACAATGATCCTTCTGGTTTTTACTTTTTGGATGCATTTTTGTGCTGTACCTTTATTTTCTGAGAGCATGTTGAGATACGGATAGCCACCTTCATTTCTGGTAATTAAATTATATAAATGTCTTGAATTTACATCTACCTATATTACAGGAAAGGGCAACTTACAGTCAGCAGCCTGGTTCTCGCTTCATATATATGTTGGAAGATTTAGTTCACTGTTTTCTTGGTCAAAACAGTTGAAACTGAACACCTGTCAGTTATATGTGTGATATAATTTAGAAGTCGTATCCCTTATTTGATTTTATCTACTGTGATGCTCTAGAAAGCATATGCACATCTTAGTAGATGTGGCAATTTCTGCTCATTGAGGAATGGGTTGAATATGGGAAATGTTCTGTAATTAGTGAAATGAAAAATGGGTACCAAAGGAAATGGGTTGAAAAGGCCAAAGTCCAAAGTGTACTTGCAAGACATAAACTCACTAAAGACTCCAAAATCATCTAAATTTGCTTTAAAAATTTTTATTGACATAGTATGAGTTCTTTAGGTGCATGCGAATTATGCAACACCCTGATATAGCAAAATATTGACAGAAGGTATTTTGGGTCAACCTGACCTGATTTGAACCATGCAGAAAATTTCTAACATGTAACCCAAATCACCCATTTTGCCACTCTCTACTCCCTAACTTACGTATAAGTTGAACTGTAGACAGGTAAAAGGAATCTAAAAATCGATTCAAGGCCCGGTCTTGGAACGAATTGGTCAATTACCATAAACGGTCTTTTGGTCTTGTTCTTATTTTAATTTCCTTTTGTTAATATCAATTTGGTATGATTCAATCAGTTCAGTCGCGGGTAGAGTTTTAAATCAGTGCACCTGACTACTATACGAAGTAGAGGGAAGTAAACGACATCCAAACTTCTCCCTTATTATTTACTTGATTCCATTATCAAAATTATATTATATTTATATTTATATTTATATTAAAATTTCAGTCTGATTGTGCTATCACCATCTGTGAAGGGTGAGAAGGAAGTACGTTCGATCCTGTAAACTCTATCACAAGGCAGTTGTAACAGGAAAGTTATATACTTCTTCCCCATTATCTCTCTGACTCAATATGATAAGAACAAACCTAATCTGTCATCATTATCATCATCCCTGTATTAAAAATTATTAATTTGATTCTAAAAATATCCATTTCAACCGAAAAAACTACTTCCACTCTTCACCAGAAACTGACAAATACTGAATGATGCATGTGGCACCCTATCCATTTGGACCAATTTGGACACTTGTCTTCTGAGAGCTACAATGAGTATTCTATTCAGGATATGGGTGTTGGTGTTGAACATTAATACTTCTAAATGCATGGTATAACAGTTAACATTGTCAGTTGAATAAGACAAAAAATAGGGAATGGAGCTTCTTCAATGCCCCCCGCCCCACCCTAGTCATATCCGTTTTGAATATTCTGATGTTTGAATAACGGTTTTTTCATAATTACTTATCATTATGCAGCACCTTCTCGAAAACTGATGATGATGGAAACATGGGCAGCTTCATCCCTATGTCTCATTCATGTGATGGTGCTTGTTAGGTCCTAGTAATGGGCCGATTAACTTATAATCAATTCGAAGTAAGATTACCACGCTTAAGTGTAACATTTGAACAATAACAAGTGCAGAATATCAAGAACTGAACAAACAATTTCAATAAATAAATTGTATGTATAATATCACTTTAGAAATGGGAAGCATTTATGTATAATATCACTTTAGAAATGGGAAGCATTTTCTTTAACAATAAACTTTGACATATCAAATTCTTCTAGTAGAATATTGGCAGAACATATAGCTGTTGACTTTTGGTCCTTAAGTTTATAGTATCATTTAAGCTTATTTGACTACAACGACTCTACCATGATTGGGTACTTGTTCTTTGGCATCCGCACAAGTGTTGGCTGGACAGAGTCATCTTTTTCTAGAGGCTTCCACCTGCAAATCGATTTCTCTCAATAAGTAATCACGTTTTTTTAAGCGTAATTGTAATTAATATTAGAATTTTGCTAATGATTGCTGTTAGAGCCGTCGTTAACATGCTTCAAATGGTTGTATTATTAGATAAGCGCCACTATAAAGTTAATAACCAACTTCTATTTACAAGTGTTATAAGTGTTAACGATAGCCCAAGGGTTGTCGTTATCGATCTACTTACTTGTATCTGCAGACGAGGTGATGAATGAAAATGGAAATTTCGAGCTTTGCAAGATTCATTCCAGGACACATTCGCGGCCCCTTCCCAAACCCAAGAAAGCTATAAGATCTTAAAGGATCCTGAAATTATTCAAACCCAAGAAATTAAGCATCTTTTAATTTCGGTATATTAGTATGAAAAAGAATCTGAACTCACGTCGAATCTAGATGGATCGAATTTATGAGGATCAGGAAAAACTTGTGGATCATGATGAATAGACACTACATCCAAATTCACAGACCAACCTTTCTTGATACTATATCCTAATAGATTGCAAAACCATAATGTTAACTTATTTCATAGTTTCACATGATTATGATAGATCTATGGAGAATTAAGCTAGGTGCATACCATCTATCTCAAAATCTTGTGCAGCTTTTCTGGAATACCAAGGTAAGATTGTCGCTCGTCGTAGAGTTTCACTCACCACCTAAACGATATACGATAAAATCAAATCATTTCACATAGTTTACAGTTTTTTTTTTTTTTTTTTTTTTTTTTTTTGTGTTCGCAGAGGAAACCTCCTTAACGACAACCACATTGGGTCCCACTAGGGAATAAAACCCGTGGGTGACGAGCCCCCGAGTGACGAGACCCATAACCGGGTGGATTGCGCACATTGGCGCCACCTCCGGTCAAGAGCCCATTTTAATTCGATTTGGGCATTACCAAAAATCGAACTTGAGTCTCCTGCTTCTGCTTCCAGGGAATTCGGTGGCAACTGGGTTATGCCCAAGTTTGTTACTTAGGACAAAGAGCATGTAGATTGGTAAGCTTACTTTTGCAGTATAAGGCATGTTGTTGAGTTCAGACCATGTAAGATTTGATCCAAATTCCCTCTTACTCTTAATTTCCATATGTTCCTCCTAACAATTTTATACACAAATTTTTTAATACTAGCTAATAGTTAATACTTAACAAGTTAACATGGCATGTTGTATATTAGCTTGTGAAGGATTAGTCTTAATTACCCTGAGTTTATCGAGAGCTTCTGGATTTTCACCTAGAAATTTAACGAGCCAAGTAAGGGCAGCCGTAGTTGTGTCATGACCAGCGATTAGTAACGTTAATATGTTATCTTTCATTTGTGCATCAGTTAGTTTTTCATCGTCTTCTGATCCTTCTTTCGTGTTCTTCTTAATCAACGACCCTAAAAAATCTTGCTGTAAATCGCTTCCATTTCTTCGTCTAGCTATTATTGCGTCCAACATCCCAAACATACTATCTCGAGCCTGATCATATATAAAAAAATCACATCATCACATCAATCACCATTCAAAACATATATGTGTATATCTGAACTCAATTTTTATATAAACACATACAAAAATATTTAAAGTCAAAGTTTCAAAAGTCGAAGACAGTTAGGCGGAGGGAATATTACCTTCATACCGCGATAAAATGCTGTCCCTGGTATATTCAATGGCAATGATGCAAATGAAGACGATATGATTTTGAAATAGGCTCGAAATTTCTCTTGTTCCTCACCGGTAGGCTCTAAGCTCATTATCATATTACCGATAATTTGTAAAGTGAACTGCATATTCACAATGTAAAAGCTTATGGAATAAGATAGTAAAATAGTAAAAGTAAACAAAATTGTTAGTAATTGTTAGAGAAATGATACTAACTGTTGAAGTCTCTTCAAGAACCAAAACTTTTCTTCCTTCCCAATCATTGAACATTTCGACAGCCAAATCGTTGATAAATTGGAAGTATTTCTTGAGACCGTCAATGGAAAGCGGTTCACCAATGAGACGTCGAAGACGTTTGTGGTCTTCTCCGTTCTGTTGAAGCAGACTATTCGGGCCTAACACTTTTTGACCGGTGTAAAACAGGTTTAAGCTAACCATCCCATCTTTTCCGGTTAGTAGTATCTTACTTGCTTCCCTACCTGTCGTAAACACCATGTATCGTCCTAAAACGTAGCTCTTGAACACTTTTCCATATCTAAAAATTTCAAACATCAATCAAAGTACAAGATAATTAACATAAAGTTGGATGCATACACGGTACAAGTTTGGGTTAAATTTGACACATTTAAATGCGTTTGACAAAACATAATAATTAAGCGCTAAATTATTTACATCTAAATGAATTAAAGGTTCTGAGTAAGCTAAGTTTGGTGTTGGATGACAATAATATGTTTGATAGTCATTCTCAGTATGAATAATGTAAAATTAATGGATCAACCTTTATAATTGTTTGATTGCATTCAAGAGAGTTATTTAAGAGAGTTATTTAAAGAAATGGCAGTGTTGAATATTGACTATTTAACTCTGAACGGTTCAACGCATATTTTGTTGTGTGTCATTTAGATGTCACAAACAAACGTGTTGAATGTTGAACGATTCAACATTAAGCGCAAATCATTCAATTAAGAACCAATCAAACACAACTTCAAGATTAACTGATGGATTGATCAATTGATTACCTTTGTTGCCTCTTGTTCATGAAGCTAAAGATACCAGCAGGGCTTGAAAACTCGGATATGAAGGCGAAACTCTCTCCTACAAGTGGCCATCCAAGGCTACCTGGAATACCGTCCATTTCCTTTGGAAACGCTCTTGCACGAAGCAGCGCAATCGCTAGAACCACTATAACTAATCCAACAATCATGGTTAGTGCCATGGTTAACTCCATTTCTTCTAATAACTAGCAATATGGTTATATGCACTCTTTCGCATTTATATTTATATAGCATACAAATACAATTGATTCTTGTAAACTTTGACATTTCCATTCTATAGTGTTGGTCACTTGCAAAAGACATATACTTAGAATAAAAATGCTTTGTACTATATGATATGTTGGTTGCATCGAAGATGAAAGCAGTCTTGCATATTATGCGAAGGATTCAAGGATTTAAGGTTGTGCTAATTGCCAAATTTTGTATTGTGTTTGGGCGGGCCATGGTATATAAAACCAAAGTTTCATCGTTGGACGGCTGTATGCTCATTTTTTTATTAGGTTAATGGTAAAAAATTAGTATGTGTTTAGTAGTTTTAACAAATTAACTACAAGTACTACCACTAGAAAAGAAACAAACTTAAATTTATAAAAACAAAAACATTTGAAAAGGTCATTTCTATAAATAAAAAAAAATATTACATTTTTTTGCTTTCAAACACTAGAAAACATATATAGTACATGAATTTGAGATGAGAACAAGAAACATAACATAACATACATGTATATACATACAAGGTATATACATATACATATATATAAATATACATACTTGGTATATACATATATAAATACTCATATTCCCTCAACTCTTTCATCATCTTCTTCAATTTAATTGCCTCGTTGTTTTTGTAATTCATTCATATACGAATAATTTCATAACCTAAAACAAACAAAGAAATACAATCGTTAGCCCTTAATCTCACACTTAACACATTGTTAATCATAAACGCAACTATCATAATGTATGCGTTGTACGTACACATATACAAGCGAAATATTTTTTTTTTTTTTTTTTTGAGGTCGCACATTCAATGACTCCTATAGGTTTGGTGTAAACTTCAGAAAAGAAAAAAGAGACTTGTCGGCTTGGTCGGCCTTTCACCCCTAGCCACAAGCCATCCCTGTATTTTGCCACCCGTGAAGTTCAATTGTATCGCATATTAGTTCATGGGTGGATCTTAGTGTAGAAAAAGGGGGTGTTGCCCCCAAACGTACACTTACGAGTTTCAGTGTATGCATGTGAATGTACTTATCTATTTAAGTACTTAAGTAATCAAATACCTGAATTGGTGATTGTAGGAGAGGCTAATTGTTAAAATGAATTAAAGCTGTTGAGGATAGAAAAAGGATCATCAAGTTCTTGTCTTTGCTCTCCCCATTCCAACAATAAATCTGCATTATTCTGGAATATATATTTCTTTTATTATTAACATATGTTCAAATATACCTATATAAATTTAAGTAACCCATTTTTATTTTACATTCTAATTTTGTGAGTGACAAAGCATGTTGGAGCTAATCGATTCTTTGTGTCCCACATCGGAAAGTGAAAGAAACAAATGTGCATATATAAGCTTATGAGAACCTCCCTCTATCACTAATTGGTTTTACAGAAATGTGGAACTAATGAGCTTATATATTGTACATGTTGGTGGACCTAAACATACCTGGTAATGCTCTTGAAATAGAAGTTGCTGCTTCTGGTATTTGGTTGTATCATAAATATGTACTTTAAATAGCTAGTAATATGTACCTGATGAGATTCGAGCATGAATGCATCAAAATCTGCTTCAACTTCATACAACAAGGGATTTACAGAAGCAAGCTTCAAAGAAAGTATCTGAAAATATCATCTTAACTCATCATTTAATACAGTATTATTTTTTAATAAATTAAATATATATCAGCAAAGTTTAGAAGGTCATTTAACAGGCCGGACCTGAACTTCATTTTGTAGATAGTGTACATAGTTAATTACTTCATCTAACATATGTGCTTTCCCTGTTATCTGCTTAATTAAAATTCCGATTAATACTTATCGACAAATTAAGCTTGTAGTACAAGGTTAATTAACCATACTTAAGAATTTAATTACCTCCATACTTAAGAATTTCATTACCTTGTCACACCCTGGAACAATGGCTTGCAATGTCTTCATTTTCTCACTTATCTTTTCTCTTCTCACCTAAAATACTTATGTCATTTAATTTGCATATGTATATTTATGATCAATATATTGGCATAGACTAGTGACAATATATCGTGCATGATGCTATTTAGAAGATTTATAACAAAAGATTTAATAGCAATTGATTAAGTACCCTTTCAGCAAGACTATGGCTGTCTGTTGCTTCACCTCTTCTTGCTCTAACATGAATGTACCCTCTCTTTCTATTATCTTCATCATCATCGTCGTCGTTTTTCTTTTGCTTTTTTCGTCTTTTGCAACTGGTTCTTGCCATATTCTATAAAATGTAATAAACCAAAAATCAAATATTTACTAGTAGTTGTCACGATATGAAAGCTATATCAAAAGACAACTCTGTTAAGTTAGAGTACTTATTGTAGAAAAAAGATAATATTCGACTCGGTTAATACTGTGAATAGATGCGTGTTGCAATGGATACTATACTTACATGAATGGACGCATTAGACAAAAGTTGATAATTGGGTTGAGAGAATTCATTTGAGAAACAGGAAGTGTTGTCATGGGCAATGGTTGCAGTGGGGCTTGGGCAAGACAGGCATTGATGACCAAGAAGATTTGAGTGGTGGAATGGACAATTTTCCATTGGCGGTTTGAAGAATTTTGGAAGTTCAAGTATGTATTTATAATAAGGAATAAGGATATAATAGGTAGAAGGTTTTAATGTTCGGGCTATATGGGAAGGCGAGTAATCCGACCATATACTCTGATGTGTGAAGTCTAATAAGATTACTTCCTAGCTGTTTCCAACTCATCCCTGACCACCACTAAATATTCGTCCTAGACAGAATTCGAACATGAGATCTCTTGCAAGAAATTCAAGACCCTAACCACTGTGCTATTTTCGGATGATTTGATATAATAAAGAATAAGGATGATGGATAAAAAATAATAATGGGTGTGGATACATTGATATTGGATGAGATATTATATTTCAACTACTATTCATGAAAAAAATTGTATTCATTACTTCCTTCCTATCAAAATAATTGTCTCGTTTTGTTTTCCTAAAAATCATTTTTCGTATTTTTGACCTACTATATTTTAATGTGTCTTATATATTATTTGATTAAATGAACTTGATTTTAAACATGATATAATTTTATCAAGTATTATATAATAAGAATAAAAATATTTAAAGTCAAAGTCAAAACGAAAAACAAAAAACTTCAATATTCATAATAGAACAGTTATTTTAAGACGGATATAGTATCTTTTAGTTAAATCCAAGTAGCTAATTTTAAATGTTACGGAGTATATATTTTTAAAAGTACACTTGCTAAAGTACTTTTTATCAATAATCATCATATTAAACATAAATTTAGTTCATAGAGTTGATTTTAACATTTTTATAAGGGCAAATAGCCAGAAAATGTAATCTAAGTTACATTTGACAATAAAGACAATGATGTATGAGTTTTGATAATGCCCGAAAAGAATTACGATTTTTAATTTAACACTGAAAAGGACTACGAATTCAAAAAGTGTGAAATTGTGGGTAACATAGTCAAATTCATTAACGATGGTTAGTCAAAAATACATGGTTGGACCCTGAAGTTTCTTAGAAAATTGCACCAAAAGTCCTCATTTTTGGGGTTTTGAAGATTTAGATCGAATCTGAAAAATCCAAAAATGTGAAAAGGTTGATAATCACTTAGTGATTATATCCTCGAGATCTCAGATTCTAATTCCAGGTTTTGATCAAGATCTGGACATTTTTAGTTTTGAAAAAAAAAAGGAAACTGAAATCAGATTGTTCTTGATGTTTGTTGTGGTTTTGAGAAATTTGAGTATGGAGTTATGTTTAGAATGTTAATACGCTACAATCTGCATAATTTAGTGGATTTTGGTCGTGTTTTGAGCTAGATACAATGTAAGCCGCCATGAGCCACCATCGACCACCACCTCTGGCCGTCGGAATCTGCAAAATTGAAGAACACATCGGCTGACATGACCCGATCGATTGATAGAGTAAATGATGGTGGTGATGAGATGACGATGATTGATTGATAGAAGAACACATCGGCTGCCATGAAATGACGATGGTGGTGATGAGATGATGATGATGATGATGTTTGGTGCAACTTTTTAAGAAACTTTAGGGACCAACTGCGTATTTTTACTAACGATCATTAATGAATTTTTGAAGATGTTACCCTCAATTTCACACTTTTTTGAATTTGTAGTCCTTTTTGTGTCAAATTAAAAATCGTATTTCTTTCGGTCATTAACAAAACTCATATTACCTTTATTATCAAATTGGTCTTAGATTATCTTTTCGGATCGTTATACACATAAAAATATTAACCATAAATATACACAAAGAAAACTCATAGTAACATAGAAAATAAATTTTAACGTTTTTATAAATTAAAATGCTAAAAACAGTGGTATAAGTTATGATATGATGAACAGTTGGGAGTGTATCAATTATTGGACTGCATGTATTTGTCTATCTGTGGGAATCAAGCAATCCAGTCAAAGAATTCCACTGCATTAATTTATGGCTAATCAAAAACACTATATTTTGCCCACGGCTGCGCAAACTATAATTTCCTTTTCATTTTTTTTATGAGAGTGTCGGCATTATCCAGAGGAGACTTAATCACTTTTGCAATCATATGCTATCCACACACGCGTTAGGAGGAAACTCAAATCGCAACAATCCTGGTAGTACGATTGAAGGTTGAGAAAACCCCCTCCGAGAAGCTAATTGCCGGTGATACCAATTAAATCCCGGCCATTGGTATCGAACATGCGCCTACTCGTTGATGACAACAGGCCGTCCCTTTCATATTCCGCTCGGGCAATGTCTCGGTGGTATCATTTCCATTGATTTTTCGTTTTTTGTTTTATTTTGTTTTATTTTTTCAATCTTATTAAAATTTGAAAATATGTAAGTTTAATAAGATGTAATCATATAATTGCAACTTACATATATTATACAAAAATTTATTTATGTGTGTGAAAAGAAGCAAGCAGGAGTAATTTTATAAAAGTTGTAATAGCCATATCTCAGTTCATTATCCTTTTTATTAAATTTTGGCAGGTGGCTGTCGACATATGTTTATACTGTAACATAAAATTGAGTCACGTTTTCTTATCGTCCTTCAAACATTTGAAGGTTTGGATGACAACATTAATGGGTTTCAATGGGTACACATGACCTTTTAATTTGTACTAATCAAACGTTTTATAACGTTTTAATTGTGAAAAAAATGCATCTTATAAGAAAAAGACAGATGGTATTTTTTTTCTTTCTTTTTCCTGAAAGGCAAAACAAATTCATTAAATTGGAAATTAAAGATACAAAGAGATACATACAAAATGCAGAGGATTCATTTAAGAACCTATCACAGAAACTAAAAACAATGCTAGTAGACTTGTAATACTCGACTTCTACAATGTGTCTAACAACTCGATTGTAACGATGAGTATGCGAGGAGGAGTCAACCATGATCATCATAGACGCTTGGATTGACTAACCATTGATTCCAATCTAAGGATACTTTTGGTGACCTTGCGGATATCCAAACAAAACTTTTTGCTTGGATCTCATTGAATATCATCGGAACGGTCCAACTCTTTTTTTTCGAATGCTTTTAAGTTCCGGTTTCTCCATAGCATATAACCACCCACCCACTCTATAGCTTGCCATAATTTCGAACGTATGTTTGTATTCGTACCAGGAATAATGCCATTGAACATGTCACATAGACCCGAATATTGACTCGATCTAACATTCCACCACTTGAAAACACGCTCCCATAAATCTTTTGCTGTTGAACACAATAGAAGTGCATGTTCCACTGTTTCAGTTTCAGTTTTGAAGACGGGGCAGAGGATCGTATCGAGGTCCACACCCCTTTTGTCCAATTCCACACATACCGGAATTCGTTGAAGTTTTGAGCGCCAAATGAAAATCCCTATCTTTTGCAGTAGGAAATTGTTTCGAGCTGTTTCATTTGTCAGGAACGAGTTTTGTAGTATCTTGTCATCCAACAGCTTTGTGAACATCTGTGTTGTGAACTTCCCCGAAGAGTGCCATCTCCATACCCATGAGTCTTCGTTATCCTCCTCAAACGAGTACTTTTTACAATGTTCTCAAGCTGCACTAATCCTCCTTCAGTTCTCCCACTTGGAATCCTCGACCATTGCCAATTAAAATTCCTATCCTTGCTCACACAGTTGCTTAACGACACCCGTCTTCTTGATTCTAACCTTAAAGTCTTGGAAACCTTTCACACAACAGAGTATCATCAAGCTAAACATCTTCCCAAAATAACGTATCCCTCCCGTTACTGACTTTTTTAACCATCGAACAAGGGAATTCAATATTTAATTTTCGCAAAGTAAGATCAATCTTTAGTATCGAATTCCAGGTAGTGCCTTTTTTTGTTGTACGTGTAGGTGTGTACGCGCCCAACCCCCTTCCCGGCCATATATACTTTTAATGATATTTACCCAAAAAACATTTTTTTCGACCCGGAAACGCCACCACCGTTTTCCCAATAGAGCAAGGTTATGTACTTTTAAAGATCCGACATTTAGACCACCCTTCACATAAGGCGAAAGAATAGTCTCTCAGCTCACTCAAGACACGTTTCTGATTTCCCCCGAGCTGCCCGAAAAAAAATTCTTACGTACACCTTCTAGCAGATTTTTGACACCCTCTGAAGCACGGAATAGGGAAAAGGCATATAACGGAAGACTACTGAGTACCGACTTTATGAGCGTGAGTCGACCACCAAATGACATCGATTTTGATTTCCAATCCGATAATCGTCCTCGGAATTTTTCAAGGTATGGATCCCAGTCCTTCAGTTTGTTCATTTTCGATCCGATCGGTAGCCCAAGGTAGTTCATTGGAAAGCATCCCGTTTTACATCCAATTGCCAAGGCTGATGCTTCAATGCATTGCGCAGAGACACCAATACCAAAAAGGCAGCTTTTTGCAAAGTTGACTCTTAAGCCTGATAACTTTTCAAAGCATTGCAATATTTTCATTAGATTAAGTATGTTTCTTCGACTCCAATCCCCGAATAGAATGGTGTCGTCCGCATATTGGAGGTGTGATACAACGACTTTTTCCGAACCAATTTCCACACCCTTAAACAACCCCTTTTCAATGGCACTTTTAAATAAGAGACTAATACCTTCAGTGGCGAGGATGAATAAATATGGCGATAGCGGATCACCTTGCCGAACGCCCCTTTTTAGCATGAATTCTTTTGTCGGGGACCCGTTAACAAGGATTGAGACTGATGCTGATTTTAAGCACGATTCTATCCAAGAAACCCATCGAGATCCAAAACCCATCACTTTCATAACCATTAGAAGGTAATTCCAATCTAGACTATCAAATGCCTTAGCAAAGTCCGCCTTAAAAATTAAGCTTTTACACTTGCGAGCCTTTAAGTCATCAAGGACTTCGTTTGCAACAAGTACACCATCGAGTATATAACGCCCTTTAATATAGGCGATCTGTTCGAATCCGACAAATTTAAATATTACATTCCTTAGCCGATTAGCTAAAAATTTTCCTATGATCATGTAGAAGCTTCCGATTAGGCTAATCGGTCTATAATGACTAAGACTCATTGGGCATTTTAATTTTGGGATAAGAGTGATGAAAGAGGCATTACACCCGCGAGAGATTGCTTTTTTCTCCCAAAACCAGTTCAAAGCTCTTATCAAATCCTCTTTGATAACCCCCCAGAAATTTTTATAAAACTTCAAATTAAAACCGTCAGAGCCCGGCCCCCTCGAGTCTGCACAATCCTTTAGGGCTGCCCAAAATTCAGATTCAGAGAAGGGGTGTTCCAGGTTTGCTGCCTTAACGGGATCGATGCATTTGAAGTTTAACTCCCGCAAGCTGCTCTGATCAGCTTTGCTAGATGGGTTGTAGTCGCATTGCTTCTTAAAAAATTCGAAGATTTCATCTTTAATCTTGTTTGGATTTTCCTGCCACAGACCCTCTATGTATAGCCCACGAATTATGTTGTTGTTGAGTCGTCTTCGAATTGAAGAATGGAAAAGCTTAGTGTTGTCATCTCCTCCAGCCGCCCATTTTAATCTCGCCTTCTGTTTCAACATTTTTGTTTTCACCCGATCCAACAGATGGTATATGGAATTTTTTTTTAAAATGTTTTTTTTTGTTGGAGTAATTACAGAAATGGTTTTTCAAAAAAAAAAATTATAGAAATAGGTAAACCGATGTTTCAAACGTCGGTTTGTCAGTCAAGTTCCAAACCGGCATTTCATTTGCCGGTTTGGGTCCTCATAAACCCTAACCGTATATACGTAGTACGTTTCTGACAGATACTGATATTCACTGCAAACCGGCCTTTCAAATGCCGGTTTGGACGCTAATATTTACTGCTTTTTTCAATTTTTTCAATGTATTATTACTGTATTTTTCAGTGTATTATTACTGCAAAGCTGCAATCTATCATGTCATTGTTTGAGTTTGCATTTGAATTTTTCAACCAAAAATTTTATTTATAGAGTTATGATTGGAATCAATTAATCTCAATTCCATAGTGATTACATCTTGTTCTTTAATCACTAAAACACCTCCTCATATTACTGAAAACACTAAAACACCATTATATTCATCACATATAATGGCCGAATTTACTGGTTTTATGGTTCATTTTATTTGGGGTGGTAGAATTACATTTCAAAATGGGTGGTTAACTGGTGATGAAACATCACTTAGAACCATTTTCTACTATACCAAAAGATTAATTGCATGCAGTTAAATGAAATGGCTTATAAATGTGTGGGTGCTGATCCAAGAACACATACATTGAAGATGATTATGTGGAACGATTACTTCGGCAATGCGTGTTCGACTGAAATTCACGACGATAGGTCTTTGGAATCAATGTATTTTTTGGCTGGTCAAAATGCACATTACGTTGGTCAAATTGAAATTCAGTTTGAGCAAGTCTTTCCGACACAAGGATTCGGTTTTGTTGATCAGTTACAAAGTTTAATTCAGTCTTCTCAAGTTACACAAACCAGGGCCGGTGGGGCATCCACATCTCAATCAGGAGGTGTGTTTGTAGATGAAGCTGAAGATTAAGATGAAGAGGTGGGTGAAGAATAAAATAAAGAAGTAAATTCCGACGATGGTGCGTCATGTGACGACCCAGAAATTTCCAACCAAATTTAAACTTAATCTTTAAATGATTTCGACATGATAAGCAAAGTCTGTATTGTTGAGTCTCGAAAGTTTGGAACAGATTACATGAATGCAATTGCCCTTTTTCTATATCCGACGATTCACGGACAATTATCTGTAAATAAATATGTATATATAAATATAAATATAAGTATATATAATCATTTGAAATTATGGAATACAGTTTGATCACCTGAATTGAAAATGTAAAATAAATACAAATAATTATGTTGTAATTTAAAAGGAATCTATATATAAATAGATATGATATCTATGTATAATTATTATATATATATATATATATATATATATATATATATATATATATATAAATAATATATAGTGTATAAATATTCAATTAATAATTGGTAAACATTACATAAGTAATAAATTATAACAGTAATATATTAAAAGAAATTCCAAGTTAGTATTCAACATTATGATTACTACTTTCATTGTGATTAAAAATAAGTATTAACATTAATATTAATATCAGTATTATTAATATTACTATATACATATAGATATAAAGTTTAGTGCATTTAATTTTTGTATCATTATTAGTATCATTGTTATTAGAAAAATTATAATTTTAATTATTATTATGATTGCTAAAAGTATTATTATTAACTTAATTACTAAAATTATCATTTTATTTAGAGTTATTGTTATCATTATTCTTATTAAGTATTATTATGAGATTAATATTATTATTTCTCTTATTATTATTATTATTATTATTATTATTAGTTTCATTATTATTATTAATATTAATATTAAAATCAGTATTACTTATATTATTAATCTCAATATATAGTATATGATATATAAATAGATATACAACTTGGGATATAAATACGGGTATACAAAAATCAGAATGCAGATTACATATATATACGATTTATACACAAATAATAACGTATTCTGTTTTAACTCCTTATCAACCTGTAGATGATTTCTTTTCTATTCAAAGCTAGTACAAATCACGACATCATGATCCCAATAATAGCCAAATTCTGTTGAAGGTCACAATCCTCTTTATTTTTAGCTTATTCATTTTTCTCTGATTTATTCGAGTCCCGTTTGGAGCATTCTTTTTAGACAAAGCTTTAAGGGTATACATAATTACTTTTATTATTATTATTATTATTATTATTATTATTATTATTATTATTATTATTATTATTATTATTATTATTATTATTATTATTATTATTATGTGTATTATTAATTATTGTTATGATTATTATTATTATTATGATTGTTAGAATTATAATTATTATTACTAATGTCATACTTATATTTATAAGTATTAAAGACATTATTATCATTAAAATAAGTATTATGAGTATTATTAAATACTATTATCTTTATTATCATTTTTACAAAAATTATCATTTTATTTTTTATTATTAAAATTATTATTATTATTATCATTTCTATTAAAAGTATCATTATAACTAAAATTATCAAAGTTATTATTTTATTAAACCTATCATTTTTATTTATTTAAAACTTAACATTTTTAATAAAGTTATTATCTTTATTAAAATTATCATTTTAAAATTAACATTTATATTATTATTATTATAATTATTACTATTATTACTATTATTATTAAAAATTTTATAGATTTTATTATTAATATCATTTTTATCAATATTAACATTATTATTAGTATTATCAATATTATTATTATTATAAGTATCGTTATTGTCAATATTATTCCTATTATTAATATTGTAACAAATAAATATTAATTATATCAAAATAGATTTAATACATATAACATAACTATATTAGTATTTTCATAATAAATAATAATTATCTATCTAAAGTAAATAAAGTAAATATATCTAACTAAATTATTAAGGAAACCTACAAATTATTAAATATAAGAATTACATCACTAAGAATAAAACATAGATTTGTTCGATTTCAATTATGTGTGTTAATATATATATAACTGATATAGGTTCGTGAATCCGAGTCCAACCCTACGTTGTTCAATGCCGTCATATGTATTTTTACTACAAAATACAGTATTGTGAGTTTCATTACTCCCTTTTTAAATGCTTTTGCAATATATATTTTTGGGACTGAGAATACATGCGCTTTTATAAATGTTTTATGAAATAGACACAAGTAATTGAAACTACATTATATGGGTGAATGATCGAAGCCGAATATGCCCCTTTTGCTTGGTAACCTAAGAATTAGTAAACCGATTTACTAATTGACGCGAATCCTAAAGATAGATCTATTGGGCCTAACGAACCCCATTCATGGTTGCGGATGCTTTAGTACTTCGATGTTGTTTTATCATGCCCGAAGGATTTTTCGGAATGATAGGGGATATTCTTATATGCATCTTGTTAATGTCGGTTACCAGGTGTTCACCATATGAATGATTATTTTTGTCTCTATGGATGGGACGTATATTTATGAGAAATGAAAATCTTGTGGTCTATTAAAATTAATGAAAATGATTGTTATGATAAACTAATGAACTCACCAACCTTTTGGTTGACACTTGAAAGCATGTTTATTCTCAGGTATGAAAGAAATCTTCTGCTGTGTATTTGCTCATTTTAGAGATATTACTTGGAGTCATTCATGACATATTTCAAAAGACGTTGCATTCGAGTCGTCGAGTTCATCAAGATTATAAATAAGTCAATTATAGTTGGATATATTATGAAATGGTATGCATGCCATCAACTGCAATGTAGTGAAAGTTTATCTTTTAAAAACGAATGCAATGTTTGTAAAATGTATCATATAGAGGTCAGTACCTCGCGATGTAACCAAATGTAATGTATTCGTCCAGATGGATTAGGACGGGTCATGAAAGTTGGTATCAGAGCGGTGGTCTTAGCGAACCAGGTCTTGCATTAGTGTGTCTAACTGATAGTTGTTTAGATGCATTAGTGGGTCTGGACTTCGACCGTGTCTGCATGTCAAAAGTTTTGCTTATCATTTAGTGTCGAAAATTATTTGCTTATCATCCTTAAAGTCTAGACACGTCTTACTGCCTCTATTGCATAGACAATGTATAGATAAATTCATATCTTAGCGTATCTGTTATTGTTACCTTTGCCTGACAGTTTCCGTAGATTCCTCTGTAACTTATGGGATTTTAGTATTATATATGCATATGTAAATTATGTATTGCAGGGTACTAATCTACATCCTATAATCTATTTCTTATCGAAAATCCTTCATCTAATCGTACGAGATGAATCCCTCAACCAGTTCGAGTCCCTCAAATTCCGATAGCTATTCCGATAGTTATTCCGACAGCTATTCCGACATGGATATTCACCTAAGCTCCGGAAGCAGTGTCACCAGAATGAATCAACCAATCAGCCATCCTCAATTCATCTGATGGGTTCGTAGTCGACTTAATCAATGGAGACGTGAAGAAGGTGATCCCTTCCACCAACTGAATTCATCTCTTGGCGAAGAACCTGAAACACTTACCGGCGAACCTGTTCGTAATACTATTTTCTCTCTCATTTCCAAAGTATCTCGTCATGATTATATCTTATCTCAGATTTTAGATCTTATTCATCCGCTTGTCCCAACCGACAATCATCCCGGTGTGATAGAAGAAGTCAACGAACTTCGCGCTCGAGTAGTAACTTTGGAGAATATGGTGCAAAACGTCCCAGCTTCAGCAACATCACCGGCACCAACAGTACCACCAATAACCCAGGTTTCAACATCACACGCTTCAACAGCTCATTCTATACCTCGAGTATAATCATCGTTCTACGTATTGTTCTACATCAATTATCTTCGTTCGACATGACGATTATGTAATCTCTAATGTCTTAGAGAGTATGTATTCTAGTTCTAACGGTAAATCAAATGAGATTAATATTATATTAACTCATTAAATCTATGATTACATTTGAAGAAAATATATATGTAAGTATATTTTCATAAGGATTGTAATTAAAAATTCTTTCGTACAAACTGTTAATGGTGAAAATATTTTAACGGGTAGGTAATACCCGAGGAATATTTAGATTTCACATTAATAAGTTACACTGTACATTCTTCGAATCTGATTCAACAGTCATTTACTATCCTACTTACATCCACAGATATACGTATCCGTTCACCGCAGAATAACCATTTCCTTTCAATTTCATATTTGGATTTTGACCTATCAGAATCCAACAAGTGGCATAATGAAGAAAACATTGGACAAAATAAAATTTGTTAGAAACAAACAAATTAACTATGAAAATTTTTATTAAGAATCCACGCTAACAAAATCCTAGCTAATTGTTCCTAGCTAACTGTTAATTCCTTATTACATTTTAATTATCGCCATTTATTTTATCGCAATTTAATTCTCGCAATTTTATTTATTGTCATTTAATTTCTGTTATTTATTTTACGCACTTTATTTATCGTCATTTAAATACTATTAATTACGCATTTTAAATATCGGGACACGTATACAAGGTTTTGACATATCATATCGACGCATCTATATATTATTTGGAATAACCATAGACACTCTATATGCAGTAATGCGGGAGTTAGCTATACAGGGTTGAGGTTGATTCTAAAATAATATATATACTTTGAGTTGTGATCGAGTCTGAGACATGAATACAATTGGTCACGAATACGTATTAATTAATTCAAATATTATATATTAAACTATATATGGATTGTTGAATTACTAACTGTGGACTACCAACTATGGACTACCAACATTGGACAATTAAAATGAATTAAAATATTGATTATAACATATGAAACTAAACATCTCTTCAAGTTTGCCACTTGATTTCATCTTAAACCCCATTTGTATCTTGACGATTATAATCTGCGTTCAAACCTTTCATGATTTTTGAAAACACCTCAATCGAGAGGATGAACCAACCGCACTTCATCTACGGAAGGAAGGATTTATGCATATAGTTATGCACCTGAAAAACTCTCGGAAACTGAGTAAACATTTAACACGTAGCTGTGCTAATTCCTTTAGCATTATTATTACTAAAAATAACTTTGCAACTCCTGTTCGAGATAGCCAGTTTTGTCACAGCTCCTGCAAGTCAATTTCGCCTTTTCGTTTGAAACAACCTTATTATAACCTTGATATATATGCGTACCCTTTTATTGTTACCGGGGAATCTTTTATGTTTCACCATATTACCAGCATACGTACCAGCAACCTCGTTGCTCCTTGGCTTAAATCTCTCCTAAAAATTTTTATTGAAACAATATCATGTACTCATCGACATCTTGTAGCGATAGTTGCCATACCAAATACCGGGAAGCATTAATCATTAATTCTCGAATTTCGCAGCGTTCCTACGTCAACAGTTATATATCTATATATAACGTATATCTTCTGGACCGATGAACTTCAATTCGGAATCTCTGAATTCCTGAAAAGCACTCTAGCTTACGAATCAGATCTCTGAGTTCTGAAAATGCTGATGAAGCAGCAAAAGTTGTAGATGGTCTTAATGGCCAAAAGTTTGATGATAAAGAATGGAGTGTTGGAAACACTCAATAGAAAATTGATACTGGAAAGCGAATTATGCAAAACTATGAAGGAGGCTGTGGACAAATCACCAGGACTAAACCTGTACTTAAAGAATCCAGATGATTCTGTTTCTGAAGAAATCTCTAGCGAATACCTTACTCCTTACTTATTCTAAATCCTTGCAGAAAAGTTCTGCAACATCCTTTAATTCTAGATATTTTAAAATTCTAAGATATCATCGTACCTTTCAGTATAAATATCCTCAATATTTCTGACGATATTTTCATAACTATTCTCGTCCAAAATTCTTTATCTTTTCGTGCTATCTATGTTACATCATAAAAGAAACTGTTTTAGTTTCTATCCTTCTATAAAATTTGAGTTTAAATCATGGATGATTTTTGGAGAAGTGTAGGGAATTGAAGCATGAGTTAGTATAATATAATGACGTCAGGCCAACGTGGTTATATTACAGTAAGTCATGCAGAATTTCTAATGGAATGTGATGATGGTTCACAGATCATACCCTCATCATGTGCCATGTTACATAACTCTTTCATTCTACTTAATCTATAAGCATATCACGACAATATTTCCTTGATATTTCTGTTCTTCCGTAATTCCAACAAATTGTTAATAAATCGTGCTATTACATTTTCTTTATGATTAGAAGATTTCTTTAAATCCCTAGAATTCCGGAAAATCAACCGTGACTACGTCAAAAGTTAAGACGAACCTTTAATTTTCTCATTTCACTCTTTTGTGATAGCTTAACTTATACGCTTCACATAATCAAATCGTTTTATCTATATTAATCAATAATGATAAAACTTGTTATAATTCAGTAGGCTTATAACTACCTTTAGTGGTTTGATTCTTGATGTTATAATTCAGTAGGCTTATAACTACCTTTAGTGATTTGATTCTTGATTAAGAATACTAATAATGAAGTGTAAGAACAAAGATGATAATGGAGAGAAAGAAAGAAATACTTTGTAAGTGTGAGAAATGGTGCAAGTTTAATGCTTGCATTCATGGCTATTTATAGCAAAAATATCACAAGTTTAGGTAATACAATAATATTACTTTTGTGTATCAATAATTGACTATCCATATATATATATATATATATATATATATATATATATATATATATATATATATATATATATATATATATATATTATAACACTCCCCCTTGGATAGCAATTTTGTTTGTTGAAGATCAACTGTAAGATACTGCCTCGTTAAGAACCTTGCTAAAGAAAACCCAGTGGGAAAAACTTTAGCTAAAGGAAAAAGAGTGCAGCATGGAGTTGACTCCCCCTCAAGTAGACATCGCTTCGGTTGTTACATCTTTTGAACATGTCTCATGCCAATGTTATGAACGTGTGTTCTAAAAATAGCAGTTGGAAGTGCTTTCGTGAAAAGATCAGCAGAGTTTTTGCTGGATTGAACATATCTCATTTCAATCTCGTTGTCCTTAATGAGATTTTGAGTGTATGAGAAGAATCTAGGAGGTATGTGTTTGGTTCGGTCACTTTTGATATACCCTTCTTTCATCTGTGCTATGCAAGCTGCATTATCTTCATAGATAATTGTTGGACTTTTATCGCGTTCTAGTCCACAAGAATCAGTAATGATTTGTGTCATTGATCTCAACCAAAAACATTCCCGAGTAGCTTCATGTAATGCAATCACTTCGGCATGATTTGATGATGTAGCAACAAGTGTTTGTTTTTGAGAACGCCATGATATTGCAGTACCTCCATTTAGGAATACATATCCAGTTTGAGATTTAGCTTTATGTGGATCAGATAAATAACCTGCATCAGCATAACCAACCAAATCTTGTTTTGATTCGTTAGAATAAAATAATCCTAAATCAGTAGTTCCTCGAAGGTATCGAAATATGTGTTTGATCCCATTCCAGTGTCTTTTGGTAGGAGCAGAGCTGAACCTTGCCAACAAATTAACTGCAAAAGAAATGTCAGGTCTTGTATAATTTATAAGATACATAAGAGCTCCAATTGCACTAAGATATGGTACTTCTGGTCCAAGAATATCTTCATGATCTTCACATGGACGAAATGGATCAGTTTCAACATTGAGTGATCTAACAACCATAGGAGTACTTAATGGTTTTGCCTTGTCCATATTGAAACGTTTCAAAATCTTTTCAGTATATGTTGTTTGATGTACAAGTAAACCATTAGGCATATGCTCAATTTGTAAACCAAGGCAATACTTGGTTTTTCCGAGATCTTTCATTTCAAATTCTTTCTTTAGAAGTTGAATGGCTTCATAGATCTCTTTATTTGTACCTATGATGTTAAGATCATCAACATAAACAGCTATGATCACATATCCGGATGTTGTTTTCTTAATGAAAACACAAGGGCAAGTAAGGTTATTTGTATACCCTTTGCTTATCAAGTAATCACTTAATCGGTTATACCACATACGTCCCGATTGTTTTAACCCATATAAAGATCTTTGTAATTTAATTGAATACATTTCTCTGGGTTTTGCATTTGATGCTTCTGGTACCTTAAATCCTTCAGGTATCTTCATATATATATATATAACTATCAAGTGATCCATATACGTAAGCAGTCACAACATGTAGTGACCCGAACTTTTCCATGTTTATATATATATTAAATGAAATTGTTATTTACATGATTAAGTGTTTCCAACATGTTAAGCAATCAAACTTGTTAAGACTTGATTAATTGAAATAGGTTTCATATAGACAATTGACCACCCAAGTTGACCGGTGATTCACGAACGTTAAAACTTGTAAAAACTATACGATGACATATATATGGTTATGTATATAGTTAACATGATTTTATTATAAGTATGTATCTCATTAGGTATTTTAACAATGAGTTATATACATAAAAATGAGACTATTAATTTAAGAAACTCGAAAACGATATATATAACAATTATCGTTATAACAACGTCTTACTAGGTACATATGAATCATATTAAGATATTGATACACTTGGTTAATTATGTTAAATGATAAGTAAATATATTATTAAGTGTATTAACAATGAAATACATATGTAAAAATAAGACTACTAACTTAATGATTTCGAAACGAGACATATATGTAACGATTATCGTTGTAACGACATTTAACTGTATATATATCATACTAAGATATATTATATATCATAATATCATGATAATATAACAATTTAACATCTCATTTGTTATAATAAACAATGGGTTAACAACATTCAACAAGATCGTTAACCTAAAGGTTTCAAAACAACGTTTACATGTAACGACTAACGATGACTTAACGACTCAGTTAAAATGTATATACATGTAGTGTTTTAATATGTATTCATACACTTTTGAAAGACTTCAAGACACTTATCAAAATACTTCTACTAAACAAAAATGCTTACAATTACATCCTCGTTCAGTTTCATCAACAATTCTACTCGTATGCACCCGTATTCGTACTCGTACAATACACATCTTTTAGATGTATGTACTATTGGTATATACACTCCAATAATCAGCTCTTAGCATCCCATGTGAGTCACCTAACACATGTGGGAACCATCATTTGACAACTAGCATGAAATATCTCATAAAATTACAAAAATATGAGTAATCATTCATGACTTATTTACATGAAAACAAAATTACATATCCTTTATATCTAATCCATACACCAACGACCAAAAACACCTACAAACACTTTCATGCTTCAATTTTCTTCATCTAATTGATCTCTCTCAAGTTCTATCTTCAAGTTCTAAGTGTTCTTCATAAATTCCAAAAGTTCTAGTTTCATAAAATCAAGAATACTTCCAAGATTGCAAGTTTACTTCCAAGTTTTCTAAATCCATTCCAAGTAATCATCCAAGATCAAGAAACCTTTGTTACTTAAAGTAGGTTATCTTTCTAATATAAGGTAATAATCATATTCAAACTTTAATTCAATTTCTATAACTATAACAATCTTATTTCGAGTGGAAATCTTACTTGAAATTGTTTTCGTGTCATGATTCTGCTTCAAGAACTTTCAAGCCATCCAAGGATCCTTTGAAGCTAGATCTATTTTTCTCATTTCCAGTAGGTTTATCCAAGGAAATTGAGGTAGTAATGATGTTCATAAAATCATTCGGTTCATACATATAAAGCTATCTTATTCGAAGGTTTAAACTTGTAATCACTAGAACATAGTTTAGTTAATTCTAAACTTGTTCGCAAATAAAAGTTAATCCTTCTAACTTGACTTTTAAAATCAACTAAACACATGTTCTATATCTATATGATATGCTAACTTAATGATTTAAAACCTGGAAACACGAAAAACACCGTAAAACCGGATTTACGCCGTCATAGTAACACCGCGGGCTGTTTTGGGTTAGTTAATTAAAAAACTATGATAAACTTTGATTTAAAAGTTGTTATTATGGGAAAATGTTTTTTATTATGAACATGAAACTATATCCAAAAATTATGGTTAAACTCAAAGTGGAAGTATGTTTTCTAAAATGGTAATCTAGACGTCGTTCTTTCGACTGAAATGACTACCTTTACAAAAACGAGTTGTAACTTATTTTTCTGACTATAAACCTATACTTTTTCTGTTTAGATTCATAAAATAGAGTTCAATATGAAACCATAGCAATTTTATTCACTCAAAACGGATTAAAAATGAAGAAGTTATGGGTAAAACAAGATTGGATAATTTTTCTCATTTTAGCTACGTGAAAATTGGTAACAAATCTATTCCAACCATAACTTAATCAACTTGTATTGTATATTATGTAATCTTGAGATACCATAGACACGTATACAATGTTTCGACCTATCATGTCGACACATCTATATATATTTCGGAACAACCATAGACACTCTATATGTGAATGTTGGAGTTAGCTATACAGGGTTGAGGTTGATTCCAAAATATATATAGTTTGAGTTGTGATCAATACTGAGATACGTATACACTGGGTCGTGGATTGATTCAAGATAATATTTATCGATTTATTTCTGTACATCTAACTGTGGACAACTAGTTGTAGGTTACTAACGAGGACAGCTGACTTAATAAACTTAAAACATCAAAATATATTAAAAGTGTTGTAAATATATTTTGAACATACTTTGATATATATGTATATATTGTTATAGGTTCGTGAATCAACTAGTGGCCAAGTCTTACTTCCCGACGAAGTAAAAATATGTGAAAGTGAGTTATAGTCCCACTTTTAAAATCTAATATTTTTGGGATGAGAATACATGCAGGTTTTATAAATGATTTACAAAATAGACACAAGTACGTGAAACTACATTCTATGGTTGAATTATCGAAATCGAATATGCCCCTTTTTATTAAGTCTGGTAATCTAAGAATTAGGGAACAGATACCCTAATTGACGCGAATCCTAAAGATAGATCTATTGGGCCTAACAAACCCCATCCAAAGTACCGAATGCTTTAGTACTTTGAAATTTATATCATATCTGAAGGGTGTCCCGGAATGATGGGGATATTCTTAAATATGCATCTTGTTAATGTCGATTACCAGGTGTTCACCATATGAATGATTTTTATCTCTATGTATGGGATGTGTATTGAAATATGAAATCTTGTGGTCTATTATTATGATTTGATAATATATAGGTTAAACCTATAACTCACCAACATTTTTGTTGACGTTTTAAGCATGTTTATTCTCAGATGATTATTAAGAGCTTCCGCTGTCGCATACTTAAATAAGGACGAGATTTGGAGTCCATGCTTGTATGATATTGTGTAAAAACTGCATTCAAGAAACTTATTTCGTTGTAACATATTTGTATTGTAAACCATTATGTAATGGTCGCGTGTAAACAGGATATTTTAGATTATCATTATTTGATAATCTACGTAAAGCTTTTTAAACCTTTATTGATGAAATAAAGGTTATGGTTTGTTTTAAAATGAATGCAGTCTTTGAAAAACGTCTCATATAGAGGTCAAAACCTCACAACGAAATCAATTAATATGGAACGTTTTTAATCAATAAGAACGGGACATTTCAGTTGGTATCCGAGCGTTGGTCTTAGAGAACCAGAATTTTACATTAGTGTGTCTTATCGAGTTTGTTAGGATGCATTGGTGAGTCTGGACTTCGACCGTGTTTACTTGAAAAATGATTGCTTAACAAATTTTGTTGGAAACTATATATTTTTAACATGTGAATATTATGTGATATATTAATCTCTTAACGTGTTTGATATTATGTGATAGATGTCTACCTCTAGAACAAGTCTCATTGACTCACCTAATAATAATGAAGAGTCAAATGTAAATTGGAATAATTCGTGGACTGATTCACAAGTTGCCGAAGAGGAACCGGAAGAAGAGTCGGAACCGGAAGAAGAATCAGAACCGGAAGAAGAATCGGAACCGGAAGAAGAAATAGAACCAGTGGGGGAAATAATAAAACGGTTAAGTAGAAGAAAATCCTCAACCAACCGACCAAAGTTAATTATGGTCAATGGTGTTTCCGCCAAGGAAGCAAAGTATTGGGAGGATTACCAATTCTCCGATGAATCGGATCCCGAAAAGGAATCCGATAATGTTATAGAAATTACCCCAACACAATTTAATAAGGCAAAAGAGAACAATAAGGGAAAGGGCATAAAAATAGAGAAATTTAATTCCAAACCCGATGAACTTTATATGTATCGTCAACGCCCGTATTTCTTAAGTTGTGACAATAACCCGGGAACCTCTAAACCACCAGGTTTTTCTAAACCAATGTGGAAAACGACGGCTCGTATTAGGGGAACATCATATATCCCTAGAAACTTGGCAAAACGAACCAAAACTGAAGAAGAAGAAACGAGCGAGTCGGAATAAGATAGTTGTATTCGTGTGGTGTAATATATGTAATATAGTGTGCTTATGCTTTATGATATATGTAAAAATTGCTTGTATTAATAAGTATTTTTTTTATGAATCTAACTCTTGTCTATTTTACAGTATAAAAACACAAAATGGATAGACAACCCAATATTTTAAGAGACCTACCCGGAGACATGATTGATGAAATCTTGTCTAGAGTCGGTCAGAATTCCTCGGCACAACTATTTAAGGCGAGATCAGTTTGTAAGACATTCGAAGAACGTTCCAAGAATTCCTTGGTTTATAAAAGGCTTTCGTTCGAAAGATGGGGGATATCACATTGGGAAATCCATAAGTTACGATGTGTTTACTTTGACGCATATATTGCGGGGAACCCAAATGCTATTTTACGCAACGGGTTAAGAAATTATTTTGACTCAATATATCCGAATATAGGACTTTGTGATTTAGAAAAAGCGGCTAACATGCAACATAAAGAAGCATGTTATGCTTACGGCATAGTAATGTTCGCTTCTCACCAAAGTGAGAACAAGAACATCGGGCTACAACTATTAAACAAAACGTTCCCACAAGTGACGGAGTCCGTAATTGGGGTAAGAAATGAGGTTTTTAGGTTATTACGAGACTGTTGGTCATTACGTAACCCTCGTCCCTTTGATGACGTTACAACACGCTGTCTTATCAACGGCCATAACGGTTATGTTCCACAAGACCAAGGATGGGAAGTAGTCCTAGTAAAACCAGAATGCATGACTTGTTTCTGGATGTATGAATTACGTGTCTTTATTGCCTTTGCTGAACGACTTGTGTACTAGCTAGAATTATCTTCACAACTATCTTGTATCAAAGTTATTGTGGGCTATATCTCATGCTTTATGTAAAATAAGCGGTATTGTAAGTTTGTAAAATATTGTATAAAAGTTTGAACGCGAAATATTATTATAATCAGTTTTTCATATAGAATTGTAGTAGTTGAATTGCATATTAGCTACTAAGTATGAACTTAACGGGTAGGTACTACCCGAATTTAAACTTATAAAACGCTAATATGAAGAAAAAGCTTTTATAAATGAGTTCATATTATGCTACGAAATTGTAATGACCCGGACATTTTCGATCAATTTATACTTATAAGATTAATATTTACATAAATTAAACCTTACCAACATGATAAGCAACCCAAATTGTTGAGACTTATGTTTTTGAAAAGAGATTTACACAACGTTTGACCGATGATATCACGAACTATATAACATATGATAATTATACGTTTGTGTATATATATATATATATACAAATTCAACATGGTCTAAGGATGTTTTAATATCTCATTTTGTATTAATAACAATAAGTTATAAGTATATTTTGAAACTATTAACTTAAGTTTTCAAAACGATAACTTTAAGTAACGTTTTTTGATATAAATACTTATAACCTATAATGTTTATACATATATCATATATGTAATGTATTTAATCACTTTTTAAGGACTTAAATACATAAAACAATATAAGTATATTCACAAAAGATAACTATATTTGAATCCTCGTTCCGTTTTCACAAGATTTCTATACGTATATCTAGAGTATATGTACTCGTATCATACCTAACTTCTATACGTATTTACTATTGGTATATACACATCAAATCACCACCTAACTAGCCCTTGTTACTGCCCTAAGGTAGAGGTAATTACTTTTGTAAGATAGTATGACTAATTACACAAAATAACAACCTAAAATTTTGTCTTGGTTCCCTTGGTTCACGTTTTTAAGAGGCTAGGGGGATCATCATTTTGATTCATTTTTACTTCAATTCTCTAGCTAAAAACACACACACTTATGAGCCTTAAACCCCTTAACCATCTCAGCTCACAACCATGAAGATCTAGTTCCAAAAACATCACTTAATCATCATAAGAAAACCCTTACAAAAACACTTCAAGAATCCTTCCAAGAACACAAGTTTACTTCCAATCTTTCATCCAATTCCATCACTCTTTTGGTTCTAGGTTTTTACTCCTCTTTTACAGCAATCTTGTCCAAGTAACTTGAGGTAGTAACTTTGTTCATAACCTTATTCGATTCATATATATATAGCTATCTTATTTGATGGTATAAAATTTTAACAACAAGAACATAGTTTGAATGTTTTCAAACTTGTTTGCAAACTAAATAGATCCTTCTAACTTAACTTTTAAAATACTTCAAGACATGTAATATATCATAAATATATGCTAATTTAACAAGGTATAACTTGGTTTTTCAAAGAACACCTTAAAAACTGTTTTTACGACGTCGGAGTGCAACCGGGGGCGGTTTTGGATTGGATAATTAAAAAATATTTTGAACCTTGAATTGGAGGTTTATTTTCTGGAAAAATGATATTTACTATGAATATGATAACACATAAAAATTTCATGATTTAACTCAAAGTATAAGTATTTTTAGAAAAATAATCATTTAATGTTGTTTACATAAGGGAAAATGATTAACTTCATAAGTTTCACCAAAGTTTGACCTATGACCTGTGATTTCGAATACAAACTAAGGTATTTACAGTTCATAGTCTTAAAGAAGAACTCGATCCAAGGAAGTGGCAAGTTGAACCAACGAAAACGGAGTTGTAACGAAGAAACTATGACCGAAACAAGATCGGATATCCAAAACTAGTTTAGCCACGAAAATAATTGGAGAAAAATCAAATGAATCACATCTTTCTAAAATAACATGATATTTTATATATATGTACTCATAATTTAATTTTATATATTTCAGGACCACCCGTAAACAATACGAGAAGATTAATCATAAGATCCCATGATTGTACGCAACACGTCATTTGACAACACCGGTACTTTATGTACGCAACACGTCATTTGACAACACCGGTACCGTGGGTCAAGATTAATCTCGACCAATACAAATACGATGGGGTTTTATTTATTTCGATGGGGGTTTTATTTATTAAACACCTAAATATAAACCATTAAAATTGAATTACTAACATCGGACTGCTAACTACGGACTAAGAAATTATTAAAACTATTAAAAGTATAATAAGTATATATATGTGACGATTGTTTAAAATGGAAATATATTGATAAACTATATATGGATAGGTTTGTGATATCAACCGGAGACCAAGTCAAAATATATATATCTTCAAGGCAAAAGTGAGTATATAGTCCCACTTTTAAACTCTAAGTATTTCGGGATGAGAATACATGTATTTTATGTTTTACGTTATGGACACAAGTAACTGAAAAATATATTCTACGTTGAGTTGTACCACTGGCATACTTCCCTGTAGCTTGGTAACTACTATTTACAGCGGTATTGTAAACGCGAATCCTGTTGATAGATCTATCGGGCCTGACAACCCCAACCGGACTGGACGACCAGTATTCAACGGTTGCACAGTACTTCGTTTCGTGACTACACTTGGTACGGTGTAGTAAGATTTCATAATAAAGGGAATATGCGACGTGATTAAATGTTAAGTATGGTTACCAAGTGCTCAATCACTTAGAATATTTTTATTAAAATGTTTATATATGAAATCTTGTGGTCTATATATATATTGCTGCCGGCATTAAACCTATATCTCACCAACTTTATGTTGACGTTTTAAACATGTCTATTCTCAGGTGATAACTAAAAGCTTCCGCTGCAACATGTTGAATTTAAGCAAGATCTTGAGTATGCATATTTGTGTCAAAAATAAAACTGCATATCTGAGGAATTGTAATGTAAAATATGCTAGAAATCGTATTGTTATCATCACATGTAAAGTTTGTAAGTCTAAGATTATCGCTAAACGATAATCATCTTTATATTGTCTAAAGCTTGTATTAACATAAGAGTTATGGTTTGTAATGTAAAATAAATGCAGTTGTTCTTTTAAAAATGTCGCATATAGAGGTCAATACCTCGCAATGAAATCATACGTTATCTAACTCGTTCTTATGGTTAAGGACGGGTTTTGACATGTGGTATCAGAGCGGTGGTCTTAGCGAACCAGGTTTGCATTAGTGTGTCTAACTGATAAGTCGTTAGGATACATTAGTAAGTCCGGACTTTGACCGGATCTGATTTAACAACCATTGCTTATCATTGTTGGTTAAAATTTATATGTAAATATTATGTAGTACTAATGGGTTAGTTGTTGTGTGATAGATGTCGGGCTCAAAACTTATTATCACATTCAGCGACTCCGAACCAGAATCTTCAGATGGTGTTCCAGTCATTAACCTATCCGATGACGAAAATAATATCTTTGGGGAAGACTCACAAATTCCGGATGAACCGACTATAGAGAACCCGGAAAGTGAACCCGAGGAGGAAAGTGAACCCGAGGAGGAAAGTGAACCCGAGGAAGAAATACAAGAAATTACGAAAGACAAGTTCGAACTAGGAAAGAAACGAAAGGCTAATGAATTAGAAAATTCAAATCCTGAGTTTAGTAAGGATGATGTGGCACCAACTCCACTAGACACTACCACCCCTATTCCCGCTATTCCTATTCGTTCTATCCCGGCATCCAGTTCTTCAGCCCCACCGCCAAAATATAGGCAGACAGCCAGGATAAGCGTTAAGCGATTCTTTGAACCTAAACGTCCTAGAAAATAGACGAAACGATGCGCTGCCGTATTAAACCATGGGATCATATAATGTTTTGTATAATATTATTAGTGTGGTTTGCTTAATGTTCGATGTAAGATAAGCATATGTAAAATAGTGAAGTATGAAATGCAATAATTTTCCATGGTTAAGTATTATTTAGATGGTAGTAATTGGTTCTGTACTAAGCTATTAAGTATGGACATTAACGGGTAGGTACTACCCTAGATATAATCATAAAACGCTAATAAGAAGAAAAGGCTTTTATAATAATACCTGGTTCATATTATTAATAAGCTATAATATACTGTAAATATACACTACATCTATAATATTCCATGTGAATAATTATTTTCTTTTCATTCTTATAGAAGAATATGGCGCGATTGAATCGAATGACGGAACAGGAAGTCGAGGAATTCATCAACCAGCGAGTGAACGACAGAATGTTATGGGTCGAGGCTGCAAGAGCTGCTGCAGTTAACCCAAATCCTCGTGTAGGATGCACCTACAAAACTTTTCAAGCTTGCAAGCCCTCATCATTCAGTGGAACAGAAGGACCGATCGGTTTAACCCGGTGGATAGAAAAGATGGAGACTGTGTTTAAAATCAGTGGTTGTGTTGAAAAGGACATGACCAAGTATGCATCGTGCACTTTACAAGATAGTGCACTCACGTGGTGGAAAAATTTTGTGAAGGCTGTAGGAGGAGATGTAGCTTATGATACTCCATGGGAAGAATTCAAAACAATGTTAATCAACGAATATTGTCCAAGGAACGAGGTTAGGAAGTTGGAAGATGAATTACGAAGTCTGAAGGTTATTGGTACTGAAATCACCAACTACAATCAGCGATTCATGGAATTAGTTTTGCTATGTCCTGAATTGGTTCCAACCGAAGAACAGAAGATTGAAATGTACAAAGATGGTTTGCCCAAAAAGGTCAAGGCAAATGTTACAGCATCGAAACCTAAGACAATTCATGAAGCTATAACCATGGCAAACGAACTAATGGATCAGGTCATCATGGATAAGAAAGTATCCAATACTGATGTGAAGGTATCAGGTAACAAAAGAAAGTGGAATGAAAATTATGATCGAGGTAACCAACAACAATCTTTTAAGAAACAAGAAATCACGCAAGGTGCGGGTAGTGGTTTAAGCTTTGGTTACAAAGGACAAAATCCTTTATGCAACCGATGCCACAAACATCACTCTGGTTACTGTAATGTGGTATGCAACAAATGTAATCGAAAGGGTCATCTTGCTGAAGATTGTAGGGCTCTCGTTACAAATACAAATGGTACCAAGACTCCTGCCACCAATGCAAATAGAACTGCTTTGGCTACCATTATTTGTTATGGGTATGGAAAACAAGGTCACTATAAGAGCCAGTGCCCGAATCCTGAGAAGAATATCGGACCTGCACGTGGGAGAGCATTTATTATTAATGCTAGAGAGGCATGTGAAGACTCGGAGCTTGTTACGGGTACGTTTACCATTAATAACTTATCAGCATCTATTATATTTGATACTGGTGTCGATAGAAGTTACGTGTGTAGAAATTTTTACACTAAATTGAATTGTTCATCATTACCTCTAGATGCTAAGTACATGATTGAGTTAGCTAATGGTAAACTAATTAAAGCCGATAAAATTTGTCGTGATTGTAAAATAAATTTAGCCGGAGAAACATTTAAAATTGACTTAATACCCGTAGAATTAGGAAGTTTTGATGTAATAGTCGTCATGGACTGGATGTCCAAAGTAGGAGCTGAAGTTGTGTGTGCCAAGAAGGCAATTCGCATTCCTTATAAGGATAAAATGCCGGTGATGATTTATGGAGAGAAGGGTAACTCAAAGCTAAAACTCATTAGCTGTTTGAAAGCCAAGAAGTGTTTAAAAAAGGGATGTTATGCTATTCTAGCACATGTTAATAAAGTCGAAAAGAAAGAAAAAGAGAAGTGCATCAACGACGTGCCTGTGGCAAGAGATTTTCCTGAAGTTTTTCCGGAAGAGTTGCCGGGATTACCTCCATTTAGATCTGTAGAATTTCAAATAGATTTAGTACCAGGAGCTGCACCAGTTGCCCGTGCTCCATATAGACTTGCACCGTCCGAGTTAAAAGAACTTCCGAGTCAGTTAAAAGAATTACTGGATCGTGGATTCATACGACCAAGTACTTCACCTTGGGGAGCTCCGATTCTATTTGTTAAAAAGAAAGATGGATCTTTTAGGATGTGTATAGATTATCGTGAATTAAATAAGTTAACTATCAAGAATCGGTATCCACTACCGAGAATTGACGACTTATTTGATCAACTCCAAGGATCATGTGTGTACTCGAAAATTGACCTAAGATCGGGCTATCATCAATTACGCGTCAAAGAAGAAGATATACCGAAAACTGCTTTTCGGACACGTTATGGTCATTACGAATTTTTGGTCATGCCGTTTGGGTTGACAAATGTGCCAGCTGTATTCATGGACCTCATGAATCGAGTTTGTAGTCCATATTTAGATAAGTTTGTTATCGTTTTCATTGATGATATTCTTATCTATTCCAAGAGTGAGCAAGAGCATGAGCAGCATTTAAGGTTGATATTAGAGTTGTTGAGAAAAGAACAGCTATATGCTAAATTTTCTAAATGTGCTTTCTGGTTGAAAGAAGTGCAATTTCTTGGCCACGTTGTTAGTAGCAAAGGAATTCAGGTTGATCCAGCAAAAATTGAAGCCATTGAAAAATGGGAGACTCCTAAGACACCAATGCAGATACACCAATTTTTGGGTTTAGCCGGTTATTATAGAAGGTTTATTCAAGATTTTTCCCGAATAGCTAAGCCGTTGACAGCGTTAACGCAAAAAGGGAAGAAATATGAATGGACTTCTGAGCAGGAGAGTGCATTTCAATTACTGAAAAAGAAGTTGACTACGGTGCCTATTTTATCGTTACCAGAAGGGAACGATGATTTTGAAATATATTGTGACGCTTCGCGACAAGGTTTTGGTTGCGTTCTTATGCAACGGAAGAAAGTTATTGCATACGCATCCCGACAATTGAAGATTCACGAGCGGAATTATACGACGCATGATCTAGAACTGGGAGCAGTCGTGTTTGCATTGAAGATATGGAGACACTACTTGTATGGGGTTAAATGCATTGTGTTTACTGATCATAAAAGCCTTCAACATATTTTTGATCAGAAACAGCTGAACATGAGGCAACGTAGGTGGGTCGAGTTAATAAACGACTATGATTGTAAAATTCGTTATCATCCCGGGAAAGCGAATGTGGTGGCTGACGCACTAAGCAGAAAGGAACGAGAACCAATTCGAGTACGAGTGATGAACATAAAAATTCGCATGAATCTCAACTCACAAATCAAAGAAGTTCAACGAGAAGCACTTACTAAAGAAAATATAGGAAATGAAATAATGAAGAAGTATGAGAAGCAACTCGTTATGCGGGAAGATGGAATTCGATATTTTGCAAATCGTATTTGGGTACCGAAGTTGGGTGGATTAAGGAAGTTGATATTGAACGATGCACATAAGACAAGATATTCGATACATCCTGGAGTTGGAAAGATGTACCAAGATCTTAAGACACATTATTGGTGGCCTAATTTAAAGACAGACGTTGCAACATATGTTGGGGAGTGTTTAACTTGTTCCAAAGTCAAAGCAGAACACCAGAAGCCGTCAGGATTACTTCAACAACCAGAAATCCCAGAATGGAAATGGGACGGTATTACCATGGATTTCATCACGAAGTTACCAAAGACTGCCTGGGGATACGACACCATTTGGGTAATTGTTAATCGTCTTACCAAATCTGCACATTTCTTGCCTATAAAGGAAACGGATAGAATGGAGAAATTATTACGATTATATATAAAGGAAATAGTTTCAAGGCATGGAATACCTATTTCCATTATATCTGATCGTGATAGTAGATTTACCTCAAAGTTCTGGCAATCACTACAGGAGGCACTAGGAACTCGTTTGGATATGAGTACGCATATCATCCGCAAACCGACGGGCAGAGTGAAAGAACAATTCAGACTCTTGAAGACATGCTCAGGGCATGTGTGATCGATTTTGGAAACGGATGGGATAAATATCTACCATTAGCAGAATTCTCGTATAATAATAGTTATCATGCGAGCATTAAAGCTGCGCCATTCGAAGCATTGTACGGAAGGAAGTGTAGATCTCCTATTTGTTGGAATGAAGTAGGAGATCGACAATTAACTGGTCTCGAGATCATACATGAAACTACTGAAAAGATAGTACAAATCAAGGAGAGATTGAGAACGGCCCGTAGTCGCCAAAAGAGCTACGCCGATGTCCGAAGGAAACCATTAGAGTTTCAGATCGGTGACATGGTTATGCTAAAGGTGTCACCTTGGAAAGGTGTAATACGTTTCGGTAAAAGAGGTAAACTGAACCCAAGATATGTAGGCCCGTTCAAGATCATCGAACGCATTGGACCGGTAGCTTATCTACTCGAGTTACCGCAAAAACTCGCCGGAGTACATAATACATTTCACGTCTCGAACCTTAAAAAGTTTCTTGCAAAGGAAGACCTCACCATTCCTCTTGAAGAAATTCAAGTTGACGAGAAACTACAATTTATAGAAGAACCAATCGAGATCATGGACCGTGAAGTTAAACGGCTCAAGCAGAGCAACATACCGATCGTTAAAGTTCGTTGGAATGCACGAAGAGGTCCCGAGTTTACTTGGGAGCGAGAGGATCAAATGAAACAAAAATACCCGCATTTGTTTCCCGATGACGCAAAATAGGTACGATTTTAAAATTTCGGGACGAAATTTATTTAACGGGTAGGTACTGTAATGACCCGGACATTTTCGATCAATTTATACTTATAAGATTAATATTTACATAAATTAAACCTTACCAACATGATAAGCAACCCAAATTGTTGAGACTTATGTTTTTGAAAAGAGATTTACACAACGTTTGACCGTCTAGTTTGACCGATGATATCACGAACTATATAACATATGATAATTATACGTTTGTGTATATATATGTATATATACAAATTCAACATGGTCTAAGGATGTTTTAATATCTCATTTTTTATTAATAACAATAAGTTATAAGTATATTTTGAAACTATTAACTTAAGTTTTCAAAACGATAACTTTAAGTAACGTTTTTTGATATAAATACTTATAACCTATAATGTTTATACATATATTGTATATGTAATGCATTTAATCACTTTTTAAGGACTTAAATACATAAAACAATATAAGTATATTCACAAAATATAACTATATTTGAATCCTCGTTCCGTTTTCACAAGATTTCTATACGTATATCTAGAGTATATGTACTCGTATCATACCTAACTTCTATACGTATTTACTATTGGTATATACACATCAAATCACCACCTAACTAGCCCTTGTTACTGCCCTAAGGTAGAGGTAATTACTTTTGTAAGATAGTATGACTAATTACACAAAATAACAACCTAAAATTTTGTCTTGGTTCCCTTGGTTCACGTTTTTAAGAGGCTAGGGGGATCATCATTTTGATTCATTTTTACTTCAATTCTCTAGCTAAAAACACACACACTTATGAGCCTTAAACCCCTTAACCATCTCAGCTCACAACCATGAAGATCTAGTTCCAAAAACATCACTTAATCATCATAAGAAAACCCTTACAAAAACACTTCAAGAATCCTTCCAAGAACACAAGTTTACTTCCAATCTTTCATCCAATTCCATCACTCTTTTGGTTCTAGGTTTTTACTCCTCTTTTACAGTAATCTTGTCCAAGTAACTTGAGGTAGTAACTTTGTTCATAACCTTATTCGATTCATATATATATAGCTATCTTATTTGATGGTATAAAATTTTAACAACAAGAACATAGTTTGAATGTTTTCAAACTTGTTTGCAAACTAAATAGATCCTTCTAACTTAACTTTTAAAATACTTCAAGACATGTAATATATCATAAATATATGCTAATTTAACAAGGTATAACTTGATTTTTCAAAGAACACCTTAAAAACTGTTTTTACGACGTCGGAGTGCAACCGGGGGCGGTTTTGGATTGGATAATTAAAAACTATTTTGAACCTTGAATTGGAGGTTTATTTTCTGGAAAAATTATATTTACTATGAATATGATAACACATAAAAATTTCATGATTTAACTCAAAGTATAAGTATTTTTAGAAAAATAATCATTTAATGTTGTTTACATAAGGGAAAATGATTAACTTCATAAGTTTCACCAAAGTTTGACCTATGACCTGTGATTTCGAATACAAACTAAGGTATTTACAGTTCATAGTCTTAAAGAAGAACTCGATCCAAGGAAGTGGCAAGTTGAACCAACGAAAACGGAGTTGTAACGAAGAAACTATGACCGAAACAAGATCGGATATCCAAAACTAGTTTAGCCACGAAAATAATTGGAGAAAAATCAAATGAATCACATCTTTCTAAAATAACATGATATTTTATATATATGTACTCATAATTTAATTTTATATATTTCAGGACCACCCGTAAACAATACGAGAAGATTAATCATAAGATCCCATGATTGTACGCAACACGTCATTTGACAACACCGGTACTTTATGTACGCAACACGTCATTTGACAACACCGGTACCGTGGGTCAAGATTAATCCCGACCAATACAAATACGATGGGGTTTTATTTATTTCGATGGGGGTTTTATTTATTAAACACCTAAATATGAACCATTAAAATTGAATTACTAACATCGGACTGCTAACTACGGACTAAGAAATTATTAAAACTATTAAAAGTATAATAAGTATATATATGTGACGATTGTTTAAAATGGAAATATATTGATAAACTATATATGGATAGGTTTGTGATATCAACCGGAGACCAAGTCAAAATATATATATCTTCAAGGCAAAAGTGAGTATATAGTCCCACTTTTAAACTCTAAGTATTTCGGGATGAGAATACATGTATTTTATGTTTTACATTATGGACACAAGTAACTGAAAAATATATTCTACGTTGAGTTGTACCACTGGCATACTTCCCTGTAGCTTGGTAACTACTATTTACAGCGGTATTATAAACGCGAATCCTGTTGATAGATCTATCGAGCCTGACAACCCCAACCGGACTGGACGACCAGTATTCAACGGTTGCACAGTACTTCGTTTCGTGACTACACTTGGTACGGTGTAGTAAGATTTCATAATAAAGGGAATATGCGACGTGATTAAATGTTAAGTATGGTTACCAAGTGCTCAACCACTTAGAATATTTTTATTAAAATGTTTATATATGAAATCTTGTGGTCTATATATATATTGCTGCCGGCATTAAACCTATATCTCACCAACTTTATGTTGACGTTTTAAAAATGTCTATTCTCAGGTGATAACTAAAAGCTTCCGCTGCAACATGTTGAATTTAAGCAAGATCTTGAGTATGCATATTTGTGTCAAAAATAAAACTGCATATCTGAGGAATTGTAATGTAAAATATGCTAGAAATCGTATTGTTATCATCACATGTAAAGTTTGTAAGTCTAAGATTATCGCTAAACGATAATCATCTTTATATTGTCTAAAGCTTGTATTAACATAAGAGTTATGGTTTGTAATGTAAAATAAATGCAGTTGTTCTTTTAAAAATGTCGCATATAGAGGTCAATACCTCGCAATGAAATCATACGTTATCTAACTCGTTCTTATGGTTAAGGACGGGTTTTGACAGAAATACTATTAACTACTCTTAATATTTTGTATGATTAACTTGTTCCATTTGACTATTTTGAAGGAAATGGCACCGACTACTCGACACACCTTGAATATGAATGAAGAGGAATTCCGTACTTTTCTAGCTTCAAACATAGCCGCAGTACAGGCTGCGCTACATACCAACAATAACCTTGGATCTAGCAGTACAGGAAATCGTGTAGGATGCACCTACAAAGAATTCACTGCCTGCAAACCTTTGGAATTTGATGGAACCGAAGGACCGATCGGATTGAAACGGTGGACCGAGAAGGTGGAATCGGTGTTTGCCATAAGTAAGTGTACTGAAGAGGACAAAGTGAAGTACGCTACGCATACCTTCACATGTTCTGCGTTAACATGGTGGAATACCTATCTAGAGCAAGTGGGACAAGATGATGCATACGCACTACCGTGGTCAGCATTCAAGCACTTGATGAACGAGAAGTACCGTCCCAGAACCGAGGTCAATAAGCTCAAGACAGAACTTAGAGGGTTACGAACCCAAGGATTTGATATTACCACGTACGAAAGACGATTCACAGAATTGTGCCTATTGTGTCCGGGAGCGTTCGAAGATGAGGAAGAGAAGATCGACGCGTTTGTGAAAGGATTACCGGAAAGAATCCAAGAAGATATAAGTTCACACGAGCCTGCCTCCATACAACAGGCATGTAGAATGGCTCACAAACTAGTGAACCAGATTGAAGAAAGAATTAAAGAACAGACTGCTGAAGAGGCCAATGTGAAGCAAGTCAAAAGAAAGTGGGAGGAAAACGGTGATAAGAATCACCAATACAACAACAACAGCAATTACAACAATAATCGCAACAACTATCCCAACAATCGCAACATCAATCTCAACTACAACAAATGGCCCAACAACAACAACAACAACAACAGCAGTAGCAACTACAACAATCATCCCAACAACAATAATAACCGCAACAACAACAACAATCAGAAGCAGCTATGCCAAAGGTGTGAAAAGTATCACTCGGGGTTCTGCACCAAATTTTGCAACAAGTGTAAAAGAAATGGTCATAGCGCGGCGAAGTGTGAGGTCTACGGACCAGGGGTTAACAGAACGAAAGGAACAAATGGTGTCGGAACGAGTAATGGCGGAGCAAGTAGTGTCGGAGCAAGTTATGCCAATGTAGTTTGTTATAAATGTGGAAAACCGGGCCACATTATTAGAAATTGCCCGAACCAGGAGAACACGAATGGACAAGGCCGCGGAAAAGTTTTCAATATTAATGCGGCAGAGGCACAGGAAGACCCGGAGCTTGTTATGGGTACATTTCTTATTGACAATAAATCTGCTTACGTTTTATTTGATTCGGGTGCAGATAGAAGCTATATGAGTAGAGATTTTTGTGCTAAATTAAATTGTCCATTGACACCGTTGGATAGTAAATTTTTACTCGAATTAGCAAACGGTAAATTAATTTCAGCAGATAATATATGCCGGAATCGAGAAATTAAACTGGGTAGCGAAATATTTAAGATTGATTTGATACCAGTAGAGTTAGGGAGTTTTGATGTAATAGTTGGCATGGACTGGCTGAAGAAGGTGAAAGCAGAGATCGTATGTTATAAAAATGCAATTCGCATTGTACGAGAAGAAGGAGAACCCTTAATGGTGTACGGAGAAAAGGGCAACATGAAGCTACATCTTATTAGTAATTTGAAGGCACAAAAACTAATAAGAAAAGGTTGCTATGCTGTTCTAGCACACGTTGAGAAAGTACAAACTGAAGAAAAGAGCATCAATGATGTTCCCGTCGCAAAAGAATTTCCCGATGTATTTCCGAAAGAATTACCGGGACTACCTCCACATCGATCTGTTGAATTTCAAATAGATCTTGTACCAGGAGCTGCACCAATAGCTCGTGCTCCTTATAGACTCGCACTCAGCGAAATGAAAGAACTGCAAAGCCAACTGCAAGAACTATTAGAACGTGGTTTCATTTGACCAAGCACATCACCATGGGGAGCTCCTGTTTTGTTTGTCAAGAAGAAGGATGGTACATTTAGGTTGTGTATTGACTACAGAGAGTTGAACAAACTTACCATCAAAAACCGTTATCCACTGCCGAGAATTGACGACTTATTTGATCAACTACATGGCTCATCGGTTTATTCGAAAATCGATTTACGTTCTGGATATCATCAAATGCGAGTAAAGGAGGATGATATTCCAAAAACTGCTTTTAGGACGCGTTATGGTCATTACGAGTTTATGGTTATGTCATTTGGATTGACTAACGCACCAGTTGTGTTCATGGACCTTATGAACCGAGTGTGTGGGCCATATCTTGACAAGTTTGTCATTGTTTTCATCGATGACATACTTATTTACTCAAAGAATGATCAAGAGCACGAAGAACATTTGAGAAAAGTGCTAGAAGTATTGAGGAAAGAAAAACTGTACGCTAAGTTTTCAAAGTGTGCATTTTGGTTGGAAGAAGTTCAATTCCTCGGTCACATAGTGAACAAAGTAGGTATCCAGGTGGACCCGGCAAAGATCGAAACCGTTGAAAAGTGGGAAACCCCAAAAACTCCGAAGCATATACGTCAATTTTTAGGATTGGCTGGTTACTACAGAAGATTCATCCAAGATTTCTCCAAAATAGCAAAACCCTTGACTGCATTAACACATAAAGAGATGAAATTTGAATGGAAGGATGAACAAGAGAAGGCGTTTCAATTATTGAAGAAAAAGCTAACTACGGCACCTATATTGTCATTGCCTGAAGGGAATGATGATTTTGTGATTTATTGTGACGCATTAAAGCAAGGTCTCGGTTGTGTATTAATGCAACGGACGAAGGTGATTGCTTATGCGTCTAGACAATTGAAGATTCACGAGCAAAATTATACGACGCATGATTTGGAATTAGGCGCGGTTGTTTTTGCATTAAAGACTTGGAGGCACTACTTATATGGGGTCAAAAGTATTATATATACCGACCACAAAAGTCTTCAACACATATTTAATCAGAAACAACTGAATATGAGGCATCGTAGGTGGATTGAATTGTTGAATGATTACGACTTTGAGATTCGTTACCACCCGGGGAAGGCAAATGTGGTAGCTGACTCCTTGAGCAGAAAGGACAGAGAACCCATTCGAGTAAAATCTATGAATATAATGATTCACACTAACCTTACTACTCAAATAAAGGAGGCGCAACAAGGAGTTTTAAAAGAGGGAAATTTAAAGGATGAAATACCCAAAGGATCGGAGAAGCATCTTAATATTCGAGAAGACGGAACCCGGTATAGGGCTGAAAGAATTTGGGTACCAAAATTTGGAGATATGAGAGAAATGGTACTTAGAGAAGCTCATAAAACCAGATACTCAATACATCCTGGAACGGGGAAGATGTACAAGGATCTTAAGAAACATTTTTAGTGGCCAGGTATGAAAGCCGATATTGCTAAATATGTAGGAGAATGTTTGACGTGTTCTAAGGTCAAAGCTGAACATCAGAAACCATCAGGTCTACTACAACAACCTGAAATCCCGGAATGAAAATGGGAAAATATTACCATGGATTTCATTACTAAATTGCCAAGGACTGCAAGTGGTTATGATACTATTTGGGTAATAGTTGATCGTCTCAACAAGTCAGCACACTTCCTGCCAATAAGAGAAGATGACAAGATGGAGAAGTTAGCACGACTGTATTTGAAGGAAGTCGTCTCCAGACATGGAATACCAATCTCTATTATCTCTGATAGGGATGGCAGATTTATTTCAAGATTCTGGCAGACATTACAGCAAGCATTGGGAACTCGTCTAGACATGAGTACTGCCTATCATCCACAAACTGATGGGCAGAGCGAAAGGACGATACAAATGCTTGAAGACATGCTACGAGCTTGTGTTATTGATTTCGGAAACAGTTGGGATCGACATCTACCGTTAGCAGAATTTTCCTACAACAACAGCTACCATTCAAGCATTGAGATGGCGCCGTTTGAAGCACTTTATGGTAGAAAGTGTAGGTCTTCGATTTGTTGGAGTGAAGTGGGGGATAGACAGATTACGGGTCCGGAGATAATACAAGAAACTATCGAGAAAATCATCCAAATTCAACAAAGATTGAAAACCGCCCAGAGTCAACAAAAGAGCTACGCAGACAGTAAAAGAAAAGATATAGAGTTTGAAATTGGAGAAACGGTCATGCTTAAGGTTTCACCTTGGAAAGGCGTTGTTCGATTTGGTAAACGGGGGAAACTAAATCCAAGGTACATTGGACCATTCAAGATTATAGATCGTGTCGGACCAGTAGCTTACCAACTGGAGCTACCTTAACAACTCGCGGCTGTACATAACACCTTCCACGTCTCAAATTTGAAGAAATGTTTTGCTAAAGAAGATCTCACTATTCCGTTGGAAGAAATCCAAATCAATGAAAAACTTCAATTCATTGAAGAACCCGTCGAAATAATGGATCGTGAGGTTAAGAGACTTAAACAAAACAAGATACCGATTGTTAAGGTTCGATGGAATGCTCGTAGAGGACCCGAGTTCACCTGGGAGCGTGAAGATCAGATGAAGAAGAAATACCCGCATTTATTTCCAGAAGATACGTCAACACCTCCAACTGCTTAAAATTTCGGGACGGAATTTATTTAACGGGTAGGTACTGTAGTCACCCGAACTTTTCCATGTTTATATATATATTAAATGAAATTTTTATTTACATGATTAAGTGTTTCCAATATGTTAAGCAATCAAACTTGTTAAGACTTGATTAATTGAAAAAGGTTTCATATAGACAATTGACCACCCAAGTTGACCGGTGATTCATGAACGTTAGAACTTGTAAAAACTATACGATGACATATATATGGTTATATATATAGTTAACATGATTTTATTATAAGTATGTATCTCATTAGGTATTTTAATAATGAGTTATATACATAAAAATGAGACTATTAATTTAAGAAACTCGAAAACGATATATATAACAATTATCGTTATAACAACGTCTTACTAGGTACATATGAATCATATTAAGATATTGATACACTTGGTTAATTATGTTAAATGATAAGTAAATATATTATTAAGTGTATTAACAATGAAATACATATGTAAAAATAAGACTACTAACTTAATGATTTCGAAACGAGACATATATGTAACGATTATCGTTGTAACGACATTTAACTGTATATATATCATACTAAGATATATTATATATCATAATATCATGATAATATAATAATTTAACATGTCATTTGTTATAATAAACAATGGATTAACAACATTCAACAAGATCGTTAACCTAAAGGTTTCAAAACAACGTTTACATATAACGACTAACGATGACTTAACGACTCAGTTAAAATGTATATACATGTAGTGTTTTAATATGTATTCATACACTTTTGAAAGACTTCAAGACACTTATAAGAATACTTCTACTTAACAAAAATGCTTACAATTACATCCTCGTTCAGTTTCATCAACAATTCTACTCGTATGCACCCGTATTCGTACTCGTACAATACACAGCTTTTAGATGTATGTACTATTGGTATATACACTCCAATGATCAGCTCTTAGCAGCCCATGTGAGTCACCTAACATATGTGGGAACCATCATTTGGCAACTAGCGTGAAATATCTCATAAAATTACAAAAATATGAGTAATCATTCATGACTTATTTACATGAAAACAAAATTACATATCCTTTATATCTAATCCATACACCAATGACCAAAAATACCTACAAACACTTTCATTCTTCAATTTTCTTCATCTAATTGATCTCTCTCAAGTTCTATCTTCAAGTTCTAAGTGTTCTTCATAAATTCCAAAAGTTCTAGTTTCATAAAATCAAGAATACTTCCAAGATTGCAAGTTTACTTCCAAGTTTTCTAAATCCATTCCAAGTAATCATCCAAGATCAAGAAACCTTTGTTACTTACAGTAGGTTATCTTTCTAATATAAGGTAATAATCATATTCAAACTTTAATTCAATTTCTATAACTATAACAATCTTATTTCGAGTGGAAATCTTACTTGAAATTGTTTTCGTGTCATGATTCTGCTTCAAGAACTTTCAAGCCATCCAAGGATCCTTTGAAGCTAGATCTATTTTTCTCATTTCCAGTAGGTTTATCCAAGGAAATTGAGGTAGTAATGATGTTCATAAAATCATTCGGTTCATACATATAAAGCTATCTTATTCGAAGGTTTAAACTTGTAATCACTAGAACATAGTTTAGTTAATTCTAAACTTGTTCGCAAATAAAAGTTAATCCTTCTAACTTGACTTTTAAAATCAACTAAACACATGTTCTATATCTATATGATATGCTAACTTAATGATTTAAAACCTGGAAACACGAAAAACACCGTAAAACCGGATTTACGCCTTCATAGTAACACCGCGGGCTGTTTTGGGTTAGTTAATTAAAAAACTATGATAAACTTTGATTTAAAAGTTGTTATTCTGGGAAAATGTTTTTTATTATGAACATGAAACTATATCCAAAAATTATGGTTAAACTCAAAGTGGAAGTATGTTTTCTAAAATGGTCATCTAGACGTCGTTCTTTCGACTGAAATGACTACCTTTACAAAAACGAGTTGTAACTTATTTTTCTGACTATAAACCTATACTTTTTCTGTTTAGATTCATAAAATAGAGTTCAATATGAAACCATAGCAATTTTATTCACTCAAAACGGATTAAAAATGAAGAAGTTATGGGTAAAACAAGATTGGATAATTTTTCTCATTTTAGCTACGTGAAAATTGGTAACAAATCTATTCCAACCATAACTTAATCAACTTGTATTGTATATTATGTAATCTTGAGATACCATAGACACGTATACAATGTTTCGACCTATCATGTCGACACATCTATATATATTTCGGAACAACCATAGACACTCTATATGTGAATGTTGGAGTTAGCTATACAGGGTTGAGGTTGATTCCAAAATATATATAGTTTGAGTTGTGATCAATACTGAGATACGTATACACTGGGTCGTGGATTGATTCAAGATAATATTTATCGATTTATTTCTGTACATCTAACTGTGGACAACTAGTTGTAGGTTACTAACGAGGACAGCTGACTTAATAAACTTAAAACATCAAAATATATTAAAAGTGTTGTAAATATATTTTGAACATACTTTGATATATATGTATATATTGTTATAGGTTCGTGATTCAACCAGTGGCCAAGTCTTACTTCCCGACGAAGTAAAAATCTGTGAAAGTGAGTTATAGTCCCACTTTTAAAATCTAATATTTTTGGGATGAGAATACATGCAGGTTTTATAAATGATTTACAAAATAGACACAAGTACGTGAAACTACATTCTATGGTTGAATTATCGAAATCGAATATGCCCCTTTTTATTAAGTCTGGTAATCTAAGAATTAGGGAACAGACACCCTAATTAACGCGAATCCTAAAGATAGATCTATTAGGCCTAACAAACCCCATCCAAAGTACCGGATGCTTTAGTACTTCGAAATTTATATCATATCTGAAGGGTGTCCCGGAATGATGGGGATATTCTTAAATATGCATCTTGTTAATGTCGGTTACCAGGTGTTCACCATATGAATGATTTTTATCTCTATGTATGGGATGTGTATTGAAATATGAAATCTTGTGGTCTATTATTATGATTTGATAATATATAGGTTAAACCTATAACTCACCAACATTTTTGTTGACGTTTTAAGCATGTTTATTCTCAGATGATTATTAAGAGCTTCCGCTGTCGCATACTTAAATAAGGACGAGATTTGGAGTCCATGCTTGTATGATATTGTGTAAAAACTGCATTCAAGAAACTTATTTCGTTGTAACATATTTGTATTGTAAACCATTATGTAATGGTCGCGTGTAAACAGGATATTTTAGATTATCATTATTTGATAATCTACGTAAAGCTTTTTAAACCTTTATTGATGAAATAAAGGTTATGGTTTGTTTTAAAATGAATGCAGTCTTTGAAAAACGTCTCATATAGAGGTCAAAACCTCGCAACGAAATCAATTAATATGGAACATTTTTAATCAAAAAGAACGGGACATTTCACAACATCCATGAGATGCATTTCTAAATTTTTAGAAACTGCCAGGCTGATTAAGTACCTAAAAGTAATTGCATCCAAAACAGGGGAATAAGTTTCTTCATAATCAATTCCCGGTCTTTCAGAAAAACCTTGAGCTACAAGTCTAGCTTTATACCTTGTAACTTCATTTTTCTCATTTCTTTTTCGGACAAAAATCCATCTATATCCTACAGGTTTCACATCTTTAGGAGTGAGAATGATGGATCCGAAAACTTTTCTTTTATTGAGTGATTCTAATTCAGCTCGTATTGCTTCTTTCCATTGAGCCCAATCATGTCTATTTTGACATTCAACCATAGATGTTGATTCTGGATCATCATCATTATTCATGATGTCATATGCAACATTAAATGAAAATTTCTCATCAAGATTTTTCATTTCATTTCGGTTCCATAATATTTTTGAATATGCATAATTGATTGCAATTTCTGTATTGACATCATCAATCTCCTCTGCAGTAGGAGTACTGATTTGTGGTTCTTCTTGAACACTTTCTTTTACTTCATTATCAGCTGATTTTCTTTTTCGAGGATTTTTATCCTTTGAACCAATTGGTCTTCCACGTTTCTGACGTGGCAAAGATTCATGAGAGACGTTATTGCCAGCTTTTGAAATTTCAATTCGAGCTGGAGTATTTACTGCTGGTATATATGATTTTTTCACCGTTTTTGTATCTGTAAATGCATCAGGCAATTGATTTGCAAGTTCTTGTATATGCATTATCTTTTGAACTTCTGTCTCGCATTCTTTTGTGCGAGGATCAAGATACTTTAATTGAGGTTCACACCATGAAACATCATTTTCTTTATTTTTCATTTCTCCCCCTAATCTAGGGAACAATGTTTCATTAAAATGACAATCAGCAAAACGTGCTGTAAAAACGTCACCTGTCATAGGTTCAATATACCTTAATATTGAAGATGTTTCATATCCAACATATATTCTCAACCTCCTTTGAGGACCCATTTTTGTACGTTGTGGTGTCGCAATTGGAACATACACTGCACAACCAAATGTTCTAAGATGGGAAATATTTGGCTCTTGACCAAAAGCAAGTTGTAGGGGAGAATATTTATGACTTGCACTTGGTCTGATGCGAATCAATGCAGCAGCATGTAAAATTACATGACCCCATATAGATACAGGGAGTTTTGTTCTCATTATCAATGGTCTAGCGATTACCTGTAAACGTTTAATCAATGACTCGGCTAAACCATTTTGTGTATGCACATGAGCAACAGAATGTTCAACAACAATTCCTATAGACATGCAATAGTCATTAAATGCTTGAGATGTAAATTCACCAGCATTATCAAGTCTCACCCTTTTAATGGTGTAATCAGGAAAATGAGCTCTCAATTTAATAATTTGGGCAAGAAATTTTGCAAATGCCACATTACGGCTTGATAACAGACAAACATGAGACCATCTGCTAGATGCGTCTATTAGAACCATGAAATATCTAAATGGTCCACATGTTGGATGAATTGGTCCACATATATCACCTTGAATTCTTTCAAGAAACATTGGTGATTCTTTCTCAACCTTAAGTGGTGAGGGTCTAGTTATCAATTTTCCAAGAGAGCAAGATGTACATGAAACCATTGTATCATGATGGATTTTTCTATCCTTTAGTGGATGTCCATGAGTACATTCAATAATCCTTTTTATCATTGTTGATCCTGGATGGCCTAATCTGTTATGCCATAAACTGAATACACCAGGATCAATATATTTTTCGTTAACTACCATATGTATTTCTGGTACATTTATATGTGTATAATGTAATTCAGAACTAAGTCTTGGCAGTTTTTCAACCACATGACTCTTGTCAGTGATACTTAAATATTTCTCATTTTCTGTTGTCACTGACTGATAATCATACCCGTTAAGGTATATGTCGGAGAAACTCAATAAATTTCTGCTTGACTTGGGAGAAAATAAGGCATCATTTATTAAAAATTTTGTACCATTTGGTAGTATGAAATTTGCCTTTCCTATCCCTTTTATCAAGTTAGCAGGTCCTGATATTGTATGTATAGTTCCTTCCGTTGGTTTTAGATCAATAAAATATTTCTCGGATTTAAGTATAGTGTGTGTAGTTCCACTGTCTGCTATACAGAGATCTCCACCACTTGATTGATGTTGTATTCCAGCAAAATTCATATTGAACTTAATATATAAGAAATAAATAGTGAGTACATTAATATTACACAATATTTTACACGCAAATAGATAGTACTGAAACATTTAGCAAACATAATGACAAAGACAGACGATATTAAATCGTTTATTTTTCGAAAGACACACAACTTAAACATTCAAGAAATCTTCATATAAATCATATGGTTTCTCAGTGACTGTTGGATCGACGTTATCCACAAAGTTTACTTCCTTTTCTTTATCTTTCAGCGAATCCTGATACATCTTAACAAGATGTTTAGATGTTCGGCAAGTATTAGCCCAGTGGCCCATTCTACCACATCTGTAGCAAGTTTCTTCAGAATTTTTAGAAGAATTTTCTTCAACATCTTGTTTAGTGGGCTTGTTTTGTGGTTGATATTTATATTTTCGTGGATTATTATTTCTTTGACCACCACAGCCACCACCACGACCACGTCCTCGCCCATTACCATTACCATAAGGATGGTTTCTACCATAGTTATGGCTTTTGGCATGATGATGGTGATGGTTATTATAACCACGACCTTGCCCGCGTCCTTGTCCCTGTTTATAATTATTTACAGTATTTGCTTCAGGGATTGCAAGTGTACCAGTAGGACGGGATTGCTGATTTTTCATTAATAGCTCATCATTTTGCTCTGCAACTAAGAGATATGAATTAAGTTCAGGATATGTTTTGAACTTTAGCATTCTCAAATTTCTTTGCACTGTGATGTTTGCAGCATTCATTGTGGAGAAAGTTTTCTCCATCATGTCTGCATCACTTATTTCATGTCCACAGAATTTAAGTTGTGAACATGTATTATACAGAGCTGAGCTATATTCATTTACTTTCTTAAAGTCTTGGAACCTTAATGTTGTCCATTGTTCCATAGCAGCTGGAAGTAAAATTTCTCTTTGATTATTAAATCTGCTTTTGAGACCTTCCCATAAAACATGGGGATCTTTTACAGTCACATAATTATTTTGTAAGCATTCATCAATATGTTGATGAATAAAGCAACATGCCGTTACTTGTTCTTTTTTAGAACAAGTGTTGTTTTCATTCATGGCTTCAAGAATGCCCATTGATTTAAGATGCATTTTTACTTTTATAACCCATGGCATGTAGTTGTTTCCAGTTGATTCTAAAGGAATAAATTTAAGCTTTTCCAGATTCGACATTTTCTATTAAAACAAACAACATGATAAATTATAGTCACTTTATATTCATAAGTATATAAACATTAAACATAAATTTAATATAACATAAATGATAAGTAGGTGACAGTGTCGACCATATGTAAGCAATCATTAATAAATGTTATATAACATAAATATAAATATTATTAAACATAAATGATAATTAGGCGACAGTTGTAGTGACCCGGGAATTTCCGATCAAATTTAAACTTTAATCTTTATATATTTCCGACACGATAAGCAAAGTCTGTAATGTTGAGTCACAAAAATTTTGAACTGTTTCATATATTCATTTGACCTTTGATTATTCCTGACGATTCACGAACAATTGTTGTTAATAATTATGTATATATATATATATATATATATATATATATATATATATATATATATATACATAAACATAAATATATGTGTGTATAGTATTTTGAATTAATAATGTATATTTTAAACATTAGAAATTAAAAATGTAAAATAATAAATAGAAATATTATGAACAATTTTATTATCATCATTATTATTAGTTATTATCTTTTATTAAAATTTCCATCATTAATAATATCATCTTAGTATTATTTTTATTTATTAGTTTGATATTATTATTATTTAGTATTATTACTAATATCATTGAAAGTATTATTATTAGAATATTTATATTATTATTGTTAATAGTTTTGTTATTAGTATTTTTAATAACATTATCAATAGTATTAGTATTACCAATATTATTAATCATTAATAATATTAATAGAATTATTATTAGTAAAATATATTTATTTATTTTTATAAAATGTGTACAAATACAAATACAGTTAACTATCTGTTTATTTATTTAGTTATTTTCTTCTAGTCGACCTAATCTGATCAATCATGATCTCAGTTTGTTATATGTATCTAAATTACTATTTTAGATTGATTTCTGTCTGGGATCCTTAATATACGTCCAAAAATCAAATCATATTAGACCATTGCAGTTGAGAAGTCATGACACATATAGTCAGATATATACACGCATATATGGAATAATATCACAATAAGATTGTGAGTCTTTTATTTATTTATTTATTTATTTGTTTTTTACCTGCTCCTCTATTTTTTTTTCTTCTTTCTCTTTTTTTTTCTCCTTTCTCTCGTGATACCCGCTGGATTCTTTTGTTGAATCCTTTTCATTACTGCAATCGATCAATGAGATATTTTGTTTTATTTATATCAAACTTACACACCATATAACAGATATAAATTAGAAGGATTAAACAGATATATATATATATATATATATATATATATATATATATATATATATATATATATAATTTTTTTTTTCGTTTAGTTCTTCCTCCTTTTCAGTCAAAACCCAAATTCGAATTCAACCTCAAAATGTATAAATGCAATTGTGTTGGTAATTTTATACTAAAACTTCCTGCAAGATATCATATCTCAATTCATTATATCTAAATCGAATTTCGGAGTCAAAGTTTTATCTCTAAAAAGTCAACAGAAGTGTTCATGGTAAAATTCGAACTCGTTTTTAGGATTTATGTTTAATTGAGGGTTCATAAAGTTTATAGTTTTGATTTAGAATCTTTTTCATATTATAATTATAATCTAAAACTAGCTGTAAGTAAAAATTTGATTTGGTGTTCTTAGACTCACTAACCGTGATAGTCAAAAGAACGAATTCAAATAAATTTTAAAAATCTATAAACGCTGTTAAGTTAGAAATTATATATTCAAATTATCTGGAAAATTACAAACATCAATTCATTATATCCAATTCCAATTTAAGAGTCAAAGGTATAATTTTTAAAAGTCAAACTTTGTTCATTGATTAAATTAAAGTTACCTGATGAATTTCAAGTTCAATTAATGATTTGAGAAGTTTTTATGATTGATATAAAACATATTTCATGTTATGGAAATTGTCCAAAACAAGCTCGTATGGGAATTCAATTTTTTTTTTTTACTCAGCGACGGTATCAGTCTTCTGTGTTGATTCTGTTTATTTTTTATTTTTTTATTTTTTTCTATTATAGAAAACAATTAATTTGATTAATCTAATTATAAATAATAATCCAAACCTTGATTAAACGAGATGTGGTCGACTAGTTGCTGTAAACAAAGAGGAGATTGGAAACAGATAAATACAGTTATATATAACTGAATTCGTATTTAATCAGAAAGATTGAATTGGTGGAGTGGTGTGTGTGTTGTGTATGCGAACGAGTGGTCTCGGGTTCGATTCTTGGCATGGGCAGTCTTTTTCCTTTAAAGCTTAATTAATGAGGTAGCCTATTTTTCTTTCATTTATTATTATTATTATTATTATTATTATTATTATTATTATTATTATTATTATTATTATTATTATTATTATTATTATTATTATTATTGTTATTATTATTATTATTATTGTTGTTGTTATTATTATTATTATTATTATTATTATTATTATTATTATTATTATTATTGTTATTATTATTTGAATATTAATGATTATCATGATTATAAGTATAATTTTGAGAGTATTATAAATGCTAGTATTATTATTATCCTAAATACTAGTATTACAAATAGTATGGTAATTATTATTGTAAGTATCATAATTGTTAACTTTATTATAACTACAAGTGTTATATCTATTATTGTTTTTATTATAATATTATTATAAATCTCGAAACTTTAATATTAGTATTATTATGATGAATATGAAAATAATATAAATTATTATTATAGATATTAGTATTAATATCTCTTTATGAACAAAATTAACATAAGTAATATTAGTTATATTATCACAAGGATCATTACTATGTAATTACTAAAATCAGTATCATGATTTTTATTAACAAGGGAACTTAATATTTTACAAGTAATCAAAACTGTCATTTTATTTCAAAAAGCTACTTTGTACCAAAAAAAAAAATACACTAAATACATATATTATAATTATATTAATAGTTTATATACTTACATATCAAACATAATAACAATAGTTATATAAATACTTATATATAACAAACTAATTATATTTTTCTATATAATAATAACCATAAATATATAGATATATTAATATGACTAAATATATAGATATTAAATATTTTGAACATATACACAAACTAAATAACATAACAAAATTAATACATTTACATTATAAAATGAATCTAATTTTTTAATATAAAAATAACATAATTAATAAAGTTAAATCAATATTATTTTGATTAATTACAGTTATATGTATTAATAAATATACAAATGATATAGGTTCGTGAATCCGAGGCCAACCCTGTATTGTTCAGTTGTTCAATGTCGTCATATGTATTTTTACTACAAAATACATTAGGTGAGTTCATTTGAATCCCTTTTACTCTTTAAATTTTTGGAACTGAGAATACATGCAAATGCTTTATTAACTGTTTTACAATAATTATATGCGTGAGTTTCATTAATCCCTTTTTAAATGCTTTTGCAATATATATTTTTGGGACTGAGAATACACGCGCTGCTTTTATAAATGCTTTACTAGATAGACACAAGTAATCGAAACTACATTCTATGGTTGGATTATCTGATCGAATATGCCCTTTTTAATTAGTCTGGTAATCTAAGAATTAGGGAACAGACACCCTAATTGACGCGAACTCTAAAGATAGATCTATCGGGCTCAACAAGCCCCATCCAAAGTACCGGATGCTTTAGTACTTCGAAATTTATATCATGTCCGATGGAGGATCCCGGAATGATGGGGATATTCTTATATACATATTGTGAATGTCGGTTACCAGGTGTTCAATCCATATGAATGATTATTTTGTCTCTATGCATGGGACGTATGTTTATGAGAAATGGAAATATGAAATCTTGTGGTCTATTAAAATTATAAAATGATTATTTATGATAAACTAATGAACTCACCAACCTTTTGGTTGACACTTGAAAGCATGTTTATTCTCAGGTATGAAAGAAGTTTTCCGCTGTGCAATTGCTCATTTTAAAGATATTACTTGGAGTCATTCATGACATATTTCAAAAGACATTTCATTCGAGTCGTTGAGTTCCTCAAGATTATTATTAAGTCAATTATAGTTAGATATATTAGTAAATGGTATGCATGCCATCAACTTTCGATGTAATGAAAGATTGTCTTTTCAAAAATGAATGCAATGCTTGTAAAATGTATCATATAGAGGTCAAGTACCTCGCGATGTAATCAACTGTTGTGAATCATTTATAATCGATATGGACTTCGTTCGGATGGATTAGGACGGGTCCTTTCAATTGGTATCAGAGCGGTGGTCTTAGTGAACCATGTCTGCATTAGTGTGTCTAACTGATAATTCGTTAGGATGCATTAGTGAGTCTGGACTTCGACCGTGTCTGCATGTCAAAAGTTTTGCTTATCATTTTGTGTCAAAAATTACCTGCTTATCATTCTTAGAGAATCACTTGCCTATCATTCTTAGTCTAGACACGTTTTACTGCATTGACTGCATGAATAGTGTATAGACAAAAATTCATATCTTAGCGTATCTGCTACTTCATTTCTTAGCGTATCTGTTACTGTAACTTTGCCTGACAACTTCCGTAGATTTCTCCGTAACTTATGAGATTTTAGTATTATATATGCATATGTAAATTATGTATTGCAGGGTACTAATGTACATACTATAATCTACTTCTCATCGAAAATCCTTCGTTTGATCGTACGAAATGAATCCCTCAACTAGATCGAGTCCCTCAGATTCCGACTGCTATTCCGATAGTTATTCCGACAGCTATTCCGACATGGATGTTCACCTAATCTCCGAAAGTAGCGTCACCAGAATGAATTAACCAATCAAGTCATCCTCAATTCATCCGATGGGTTCGTAGTCGATTTAATCAATGGAGACGCGAAGAAAATGATCTTTTCCATCAACCAAATTCACCTCTTGACGAATAACCCGTAGCACTTATCGGTGAATCAATCCGAAACACCATCTTCTCCCTCATTTCCAGAGTAGCTCGACATGATTATATTCTATCCACAATTTGAAACCTTATTCATCTGCTCGTTCCGACCGACAATTATCCTGGAATAATACAAGAAGTCAACGAACTTCGCGATCGAGTAATCAATTTGGAGAATATGGTGCAAAATGTACCAGCTTCAGCAACATCACCGACACCAACAGTACCATCAGTAACAGCACCAGTACCATCAACAATCCATGCCTCAACATCTCATTCTGTACCTCGAGTATAATCATCGTTCTACGTATCGTTCTACATCGATTATCTTCGTCCTTCATGGTGATTATATATAATCTCTAATGTTTTAGAGATTATGTATCATAGTTCTAATTGACTCATTAAATCCATGATTACGTCTGAAGAAAATGTATATGTATATATATGTTTTCATAAAGATTGTAATTAAAAATTCTTTTGTACCAACTGTTAATGGTGAAAATATTTTAACGGGTAGGTAATACCCGAGGAATATTTAGATTTCACAATAATAAGTTACACTGTACATTCTTCGAATCTGATTCAACGGTCGATTACCATCCTACCTACATCTATCGATATACGAATCCGTTCACCACAGAATAACCATTTTCATTTAAATTCAATTTCATATTTGGATTTTGACTTACCAGAATCCAACAAGTGGCATAATGAAGAAATAATGGACACAATAAAAATTGATTAGAAACAAACTAATTAACAATATGAAATTTTGTTAAGAAACCACGCTGACTGTTCCAGCTAACTGTTCCTAGCTAACTGATTACATTCTAATTATCGCATTTTATTTATCGCAATTTAATTATCGCAATTTACATTCTCGCAATTTTATTTATTGACATCTAATTTCTGTTATTTACTTTACGCACTTTATTTATCATTATTTAATTCCTGTTATTTATTTTACGCACTTTAAATATCGGGACACGTATACAAGGTTTTGACATATCATATCGACGCATCTATATATATTATTTGGAATCACCATAGACACTCTATATGCAGTAATGATCGAGTTCTCTATACAGGGTTGAGGTTGATTCTATAATAATATATATACTTTGAGTTGTGATCGAGTCTGAGACGAATACGGGTCACGATACGTATTAATTAATTCAAATATTATAAATTAAACTATATATGAACTATGGAATTGCTAACTGTGGACTACCAACATTGGACAATTAAAATGAATTAAAATATTGACTATAACATATGAAACTAAACATTTCTTCAAGTTTGCCATTCGATCTCATTTTAAACCTCATTTATATCTTGACGATTTCAATCTACGTTCAAACCTTTCATGATTCTTGAAAACATTTCAATCGAGAGGATGAACCAATCGCACATCATTTACGGAAGGAAAGATTTATGCATATAGTTATACACCTGAGAAACTCTCGGCAACTGAGTAAAAGTTTAACATGTAGCCGCGTCAGATCCTTTGGCATTTATTAGCAAAAATAACTTTGCGATTCCTTTTTCAAAGTAGCAAATTTTGTCACAGCATCAGCAAATCAACTTCGAGTTTTCGTTCGAAACAACCTTATTATCACCTTGATTTATATGTATGTTCTTTTATTGTTACCGGGGAACCTTTTATATTCCACCATATTACCGTCAGCGTTTAATCATCTAAAAACATAATTCTCTTGAAACCACCTTAGATCGATAACCAATGATTCAGATATGGTACCAGTAAATGTAGAGGAATCGGCAATCAGTACTTTGAAAACTCACAGCATATCTACATCAACAGTTATATGTATAACATTTATCTCTTAGAATTATGATCTTTTATTCTGAAATTCTGAAAAGCACCCAGTCTACGAATCAATACTCCAAATTTTGAGGAAGCTGAATGGAGAAGCAGAAACCGTAGACAACCGTAAACGACCATAATCATCGAAAGTTTGACGATAAAGAATAGTATGTGGGAAAAGTTCAGAAAAGTTGGAACTGGAAAACGGATTGAGCTAACCACGAAGGAGACCAAGGACAAATACAAGGACCATGCCATATATTCAAAGAATCCAGGTAATCCTGGATCCGATGAAACCTTCAACGAATATCTTGCTCCGTACTCATGTTAAAATCTTGCGAAAAATCTTCTTTATCAACCATCGAACTTAGAAATTCCAAAATATCATCATCAATATCTTCGATATTTCTGAGGATATTTTCAAAAATATTCTCGTCCGAAATTATATACCTCTTCGTGCTTCCTGTGTATCATTATATTGGAAACATTCAAGAGAAAATTTAGTACCGAAAAGCAGGTTATCCGAAAGCATGAAGAAAGCCGTGGATAAATCACAAAGAATAAGTTTGACTTCAAAGAATCTAAATGATTCAATGTCTGCTGAAGTCTTTAGCGAATATCTTGCTCATTACTCTAAACCCTTGCAGACAATAGTCTCCATCATTCTCTGATCTTAGATATTCAAAGATATTATCGTATCTTTCATTATAAATATCCTCCATATTTTTGAAGATATTTTCATAACTATTCTTATCTGAAATCAATAATCTCTTCGCGTTATCAGTGTTACATCATATAGAAACTGTTAGTTTCTATATTCTGTAAACTTTCGAGCTTAAAATATGAATGTTTTTAAAGTAGTGTTGGGAACTGATGCATGAGTTAGTATAATATAATGACACTTGATCAACGTGATTATATTACAGTAAGTCCTGCTGAGTTTCTAATGGGACGTGATGATTCACAGATCCTAACGTCATAACGTACCATGTTACATAACTCTTTCATTCTGCTTAACTTCTGAACATATCAAGAAAATATATTCTTGATAGTTCTATTCTCAGTGGTTCAGGTAATTTGACAAAATAAATCGTGCTACTATTTTTTTCCTTTCTACCTTGTATATTATGATAATTCGAAACTCCATACCTATGAATTCTGGACCGTTACCTGTGAAAAGTAAACAAAAGCATGAAGCTCCAAAATAGAAAGGGGGTATAAATCGCAGCAAATAAGAGAGCACATTAACTGTGGATGACAATAATTATAGGAGACAGAAGCAGTGACATTGAAATATAAGGGAAGATATAAAACCCAATAACAACACAGAAGTTACAAACCGTGAATATTAATACGAATAGCAATATAAAGACACGGTATAATTAAGAATAGTATTCCCCTAAGGCAATAGTAGAAGTAAACAGATTTTCTGGTGGAAGATTGAAAAGAAGGATGACAGATACATAGATAGGAAAATATCAAGAATCAGAACTGGATGGAGCATTTCCACAATATTTTAGAAATAGGACTAGATGAAGAAAGTATAGGAATGGTGAAAGTAATGGAATGGAAGAAGTACATTTATAGTGAAAATACCAGACAAAGAAATCAAGGCAGATTTCCGCATTAATTATAGCAATCTTAATTTCCTTACTCGCCGAAGAATCAAATCTTTTAGATTTCGAAGATTTTCTTCGAATTCCTTGAATTCCGGAATTCAACCCCTACGCCAAAAGTTAAGGCGCACCTTATTTTCTAAATTCAATCCTGACTACGTCAAAAGTTATGGAAGATCTCCATTTCTTCATTTCGATCTTTTGTGAGAGCTTCATTCATACGATTCGATTAATCTAATCAATTTATCCATATTACTCAATGATGATAAAACTCTATTTATCAACTCATATCAGTCATGAAAACATTTTTATTATTAACCATGACCACCTCACTCAAATTTCGAGACGAAATTTCTTTAACGGGTAGGTACTGTAGTGACCCGGGAATTTCCGATCAAATTTAAACTTTAATCTTTATATATTTCCGACACGATAAGCAAAGTCTGTAATGTTGAGTCACAAAAATTTTGAACTGTTTCATATATTCATTTGACCTTTGAATATTCCCGACGATTCACGAACAATTGTTGTTAATAATTATGTATATATATATATATATACATAAACATAAATATATGTGTGTATAGTATTTTGAATTAATAATGTATATTTTAAACATTAGAAATTAAAAATGTAAAATAATAAATAGAAATATTATGAACAATTTTATTATCATCATTCTTATTAGTTATTATCTTTTATTAAAATTTCCATCATTAATAATATCATCTTAGTATTATTTTTATTTATTAGTTTGATATTATTATTATTTAGTATTATTACTAATATCATTGAAAGTATTATTATTAGAATATTTATATTATTATTGTTAATAGTTTTGTTATTAGTATTTTTAATAACATTATCAATAGTATTAGTATTACCAATATTATTAATCATTAATAATATTAATAGAATTATTATTAGTAAAATATATTTATTTATTTTTATAAAATGTGTACAAATACAAATACAGTTAACTATCTGTTTATTTATTTAGTTATTTTCTTCTAGTCGACCTAATCTGATCAATCATGATCTCAATTTGTTATATGTATCTAAATTACTATTTTAGATTGATTTCTGTCTGGGATCCTTAATATACGTCCAAAAATCAAATCATATTAGACCATTGCAGTTGAGAAGTCATGACACATATAGTCAGATATATACACGCATATATGGAATAATATCACAATCAGATTGTGAGTCTTTTATTTATTTATTTATTTATTTGTTTTTTACCTGCTCCTCTATTTTTTTTTTCTTCTTTCTCTTTTTTTTCTCCTTTCTCTCATGATACCCGCTGGATTCTTTTGTTGAATCCTTTTCATTACTGCAATCGATCAATGAGATATTTTGTTTTATTTATATCAAACATACACACCATATAACAGATATAAATTAGAAGGATTAAACAGATATATATATATATATAATTTTTTTTTTCGTTTAGTTCTTCCTCCTTTTCAGTCAAAACCCAAATTCGAATTCAACCTCAAAATGTATAAATGCAATTGTGTTGGTAATTTTATACTAAAACTTCCTGCAAGATATCATATCTCAATTCATTATATCTAAATCGAATTTCGGAGTCAAAGTTTTATCTCTAAAAAGTCAACAGAAGTGTTCAAGGTAAAATTCGAACTCGTTTTTAGGATTTATGTTTAATTGAGGGTTCATAAAGTTTATAGTTTTGATTTAGAATCTTTTTCATATTATAATTATAATCTAAAACTAGCTGTAAGTAAAAATTTGATTTGGTGTTCTTAGACTCACTAACCGTGATAGTCAAAAGAACGAATTCAAATAAATTTTAAAAATCTATAAACGCTGTTAAGTTAGAAATTATATATTCAAATTATCTGGAAAATTACAAACATCAATTCATTATATCCAATTCCAATTTAAGAGTCAAAGTTATAATTTTTAAAAGTCAAACTTTGTTCATTGATTAAATTAAAGTTACCTGATGAATTTCAAGTCCAATTAATGATTTGAGAAGTTTTTATGATTGATATAAAACATATTTCATGTTATGGAAATTGTCCAAAACAAGCTCGTATGGGAATTCAATTTTTTTTTTTTTACTCAGCGACGGTATCAGTCTTCTGTGTTGATTCTGTTTATTTTTTATTTTTTTATTTTTTTATATTATAGAAAACAATTAATTTGATTAATCTAATTATAAATAATAATCCAAACCTTGATTAAACGAGATGTGGTCGACTAGTTGCTGTAAACAAAGAGGAGATTGGAAACAGATAAATACAGTTATATATAACTGAATTCGTATTTAATCAGAAAGATTGAATTGGTGGAGTGGTGTGTGTGTTGTGTATGCGAACGAGTGGTCTCGGGTTCGATTCTTGGCATGGGCAGTCTTTTTCCTTTAAAGCTTAATTAATGAGGTAGCCTATTTTTCTTTCATTTATTATTATTATTATTATTATTATTATTATTATTATTATTATTATTATTATTATTATTATTGTTATTATTATTATTATTATTATTGTTGTTATTATTATTATTATTATTATTATTATTATTATTATTATTATTGTTATTATTATTTGAATATTAATGATTATCATGATTATAAGTATAATTTTGAGAGTATTATAAATGCTAGTATTATTATTATCCTAAATACTAGTATTACAAATAGTATGGTAATTATTATTGTAAGTATCATAATTGTTAACTTTATTATAACTACAAGTGTTATATCTATTATTGTTTTTATTATAATATTATTATAAATCTCGAAACTTTAATATTAGTATTATTATGATGAATATGAAAATAATATAAATTATTATTATAGATATTAGTATTAATATCTCTTTATGAACAAAATTAACATAAGTAATATTAGTTATATTATCACAAGGATCATTACTATGTAATTACTAAAATCAGTATCATGATTTTTATTAACAAGGGAACTTAATATTTTACAAGTAATCAAAACTGTCATTTTATTTCAAAAAGCTACTTTGTACCACAAAAAAAAAATATACTAAATACATATATTATAATTATATTAATAGTTTATATACTTACATATCAAACATAATAACAATAGTTATATAAATACTTATATATAACAAACTAATTATATTTTTCTATATAATAATAACCATAAATATATAGATATATTAATATGACTAAATATATAGATATTAAATATTTTGAACATATACACAAACTAAATAACATAACAAAATTAATACATTTACATTATAAAATGAATCTAATTTTTTAATATAAAAATAACATAATTAATAAAGTTAAATCAATATTATTTTGATTAATTACAGTTATATGTATTAATAAATATGCAAATGATATAGGTTCGTGAATCCGAGGCCAACCCTGTATTGTTCAGTTGTTCAATGTCGTCATATGTATTTTTACTACAAAATACATTAGGTGAGTTCATTTGAATCCCTTTTACTCTTTAAATTTTTGGGACTGAGAATACATGCAAATGCTTTATTAACTGTTTTACAATAATTATATGCGTGAGTTTCATTAATCCCTTTTTAAATGCTTTTGCAATATATATTTTTGGGACTGAGAATACATGCGCTGCTTTTATAAATGCTTTACGAGATAGACACAAGTAATCGAAACTACATTCTATGGTTGGATTATCTGATCGAATATGCCCTTTTTATTAATTCTGGTAATCTAAGAATTAGGGAACAGACACCCTAATTGACGCGAACTCTAAAGATAGATCTATCGGGCCCAACAAGCCCCATCCAAAGTACCGGATGCTTTAGTACTTCGAAATTTATATCATGTCCGATGGAGGATCCCGGAATGATGAGGATATTCTTATATACATATTGTGAATGTCAGTTACCAGGTGTTCAATCCATATGAATGATTATTTTGTCTCTATGCATGGGACGTATGTTTATGAGAAATGGAAATATGAAATCTTGTGGTCTATTAAAATTATAAAATGATTATTTATGATAAACTAATGAACTCACCAACCTTTTGGTTGACACTTGAAAGCATGTTTATTCTCAGGTATGAAAGAAGTTTTCCGCTGTGCAATTGCTCATTTTAAAGATATTACTTGGAGTCATTCATGACATATTTCAAAAGACATTTTATTCGAGTCGTTGAGTTCCTCAAGATTATTATTAAGTCAATTATAGTTAGATATATTAATAAATGGTATGCATGCCATCAACTTTCGATGTAATGAAAGATTGTCTTTTCAAAAATGAATGCAATGCTTGTAAAATGTATCATATAGAGGTCAAGTACCTCGCGATGTAATCAACTGTTGTGAATCGTTTATAATCGATATGGACTTCGTCCGGATGGATTAGGACGGGTCCTTTCAATAGTGTCGGCCATATAAATGTTAGATAATAGAAATATAAATGTTAGTAACATAAATGATAATTAGGCGACAGTGTCGGCCATATAAATATTAGATAATTGAAATATAAATGTTAGTAACATAAATGATAATTAGACGACAGTGTCGACCATATATTATTCAGGTGGTATAACCGACCATATATCATTTAGGTGGCAGAGCCAACCATAATTAGTATTAAGATTATCGTGCTGATAACGTGTTATAATTCAGTAGGCTTATAACTACCTTTAGTGGTTTGATTCTTGATGTTATAATTCAGTAGGCTTATAACTACCTTTAGTGATTTGATTCTTGATTAAGAATACTAATAATGAAGTGTAAGAACAAAGATGATAATGGAGAGAAAGAAAGAAACACTTTGTAAGTGTGAGAAATGGTGCAAGTTTAATGCTTGCATTCATGGCTATTTATAGCAAAAATATCACAAGTTTAGGTAATACAATAATATTACTTTTGTGTATCAATAATTGACTATCCATTTATATATATATATATATATATATATATATATATATATATATATATATATATATATATATATATATATATATATATATATATATATATATATATATATATATATTTATATATTATAACAAAACTCTATTTATCAACTCATATTCGTCATGAAAACATTTTTATTGTTAGCCATGACGACCACGATCAAATTTCGGGACGAAATTTCTTTAACGGGTAGGTACTGTGACGACCCGAAAATTTCCGACCAAATTTAAACTTAATCTTTAAATGATTTCGACATGATAAGCAAAGTCTGTATTGTTGAGTCTCGAAAGTTTGGAACAGATTACATGAATACAATTGCCCTTTTTCTATATCCGACGATTCACGAACAATTATCTGTAAATAAATATATATATATATATATAAATATAAATATAAGTATATATAATAATTTGAAATTATGGAATACAGTTTGATCACCTGAATTGAAAATGTAAAATAAATACAAATAATTATGTTGTAATTTAAAAGGAATCTATATATAAATAGATATGATATCTATGTATAATTATTATATATATATATATATTATATAGTGTATAAATATTCAATTAATAATTGGTAAACATTACATAAGTAATAAATTATAACAGTAATATATTAAAAGAAATTCCAAGTTAGTATTCAACATTATGATTACTACTTTCATTGTGATTAAAAATAAGTATTAACATTAATATTAATATCAGTATTATTAATATTACTATAAACATATAGATATAAAGTTTAGTGCATTTAATTTTTGTATCATTATTAGTATCATTGTTATTAGAAAAATTATAATTTTAATTATTATTATGATTGTTAAAAGTATTATTATTAACTTAATTACAATAATTATCATTTTATTTAAAGTTATTATTATCATTATTCTTATTAAGTATTATTATGAGAATAATATTATTATTTCTCTTATTATTATTATTATTAGTTTCATTATTATTATTAATATTAATATTAAAATCAGTATTACTTATATTATTAATCTCAATATATAGTATATGATATATAAATAGATATACAACTTGGTATATAAATACAGGTATACAAAAATCAGAATGCAGATTACATATATATACAATTTATACACAAATAATAACATATTCTGTTTCAACTCCTTATCAACCTGTAGATGATTTCTTTTCTATTCAAAGCTAGTACAAATCACGACATCATGATCCAATAACAGCCAAATTCTGTTGAAGGTCACAATCCTCTTTATTTTTAGCTTATTCATTTTTCTCTGATTTATTCGAGTCCCGTCTGGAGTATTCTTTTTAGACAAAGCTTTAAGGGTATACACAATTACTTTTATTATTATTATTATTATTATTATTATTATTATTATTATTATTATTATTATTATTATTATTATTATTATTATTATTAGAATTATGTGTATTATTAATTATTGTTATGATTATTATTATTATTATGATTGTTAGAATTATAATTATTATTACTAATGTCATATTTATATTTATAAGTATTAAAGACGTTATTATCATTAAAATAAGTATTATGAGTATTATTAAAAACTATTATCTTTATTATCATTTTTACAAAAATTATCATTTTATTTTTTTATTATTATAATTTTATTAAAAGTATCATTATAACTAAAATTATCAAAGTTATTATTTTATTAAACCTATCATTTTTTTTATTTAAAACTTAACATTTTTAGTAAAGTTATTATCTTTATTAAAATTATCATTTTAAAATTAACATTTATATTATTATTATAATTATTACTATTATTATTAAAAAATTTATAGATTTTATTATTAATATCATTTTTATCAATATTAACATTATTATTAGTATTATCAATATTATTATTATTATAAGTATCGTTATTGTCAATATTATTCCTATTATTAATATTGTAACAAATAAATATTAATTATATCAAAATAGATTTAATACATATAACATAACTATATTAGTATTTTCATAATAAATAATAATTCTCTATCTAAAGTAAATAAAGTAAATATATCTAACTAAATTATTAAGGAAACCTACAAATTATTAAATATAAGAATTACATCACTAAGAATAAAACATAGATTTGTTCGATTTCAATTATGTGTGTTAATATATATATAACTGATATAGGTTCGTGAATCCGAGTCCAACCCTACGTTGTTCAATGCCGTCATATGTATTTTTACTACAAAATACAGTATTGTGAGTTTCATTACTCCCCTTTTAAATGCTTTTGCAATATATATTTTTGGGACTGAGAATACATGCGCTTTTATAAATGTTTTACGAAATAGACACAAGTAATTGAAACTACATTATATGGGTGAATGATCGAAGCCGAATATGCCCCTTTTGCTTGGTAACCTAAGAATTAGTAAACCGATCTACTAATTGACGCGAATCCTAAAGATATATCTATTAGGCCTAACGAACCCCATCCATGGTTGCAGATGCTTTAGTACTTCGATGTTGTTTTATTATGTCCGAAGGATTTCTCGGAATGATAGGGGATATTCTTATATGCATCTTGTTAATGTCGGTTACCAGGTGTTCACCATATGAATGATTATTTTTGTCTCTATGCATGGGACGTATATTTATGAGAAATGAAAATCTTGTGGTCTATTAAAATTAATGAAAATGATTGTTATGATAAACTAATGAACTCACCAACCTTTTGGTTGACACTTGAAAGCATGTTTATTCTCAGGTATGAAAGAAATCTTCCGCTGTATATTTGCTCATTTTAGAGATATTACTTGGAGTCATTCATGACATATTTCAAAGACGTTGCATTCGAGTCGTCGAGTTCATCAAGATTATAACTAAGTCAATTATAGTTGGATATATTATGAAATGGTATGCATGCCGTCAACTGTCGATGTAGTGAAAGTTTATCTCTTAAAAATGAATGCAATGTTTGTAAAATGTATCATATAGAGGTCAAGTACCTCGCGATGTAACCAAATGTAATGTATTCGTCCAGATGGATTAGGACGGGTCATGAAACGTCAACAACGAGTGATGGTTCCGTAGAGAATTATATTGTTGAAGGTGATATATCTGAAGATGATTAAAACGTGATCGAGAGACCGATCCAACCTATCGTGAACCATCATTTCGGGTTTCTTAATGTTGAAGAAGATTCTGGTCGACCTGGGTTCGATGAGGATGACGGGCTAGGATAGGATTGTTATAACGACGACGGTGTAATTAGAAAACGAATGGTTTTTAGAAATAAAGAAGAACTTGTATCCGCTGTTAGGAATTGGAATGTCGACCGACAGAGAGAAATATTTATTGAAGATAGCAGGCCAAAATATTATAAAGCAATTTGTTACACAAACAGCCATCATTACAATGGTCCAAACCAAAATAGACGATGTCCTTGGATGATAGCTGCTACAATGAAAAATAAGGATAATGTGTGAAAAATTACAAAATGGTTTGAGGGACACAATTGTTATGGAAGCGTGCAAAGTAACAACAATCGTTGCTTAACTTCTAGCATAATTGCTACTGATATTATATCTTATATTAGTCAAGATATTGCGTATGAGGTTAAACACATCCAAACTCACGTAAAAAAGTTTGGAAAGTTGATATCTCTTACGCAAAGGCTTGGAATTCAAGGCGTATTGCAATTGAACGTTTGTTTGGAACTTGGCAAAGCAACTTGGCAGAATTGCCCACATATGTCGATGAATTGCTTCACATCAATCAGATACTATTATTTGATGGGAGTTTGGCCCTCAAGTAGAATATGGTTTCCACACATTCAAATATGTATTCTGGGCATTTGGCCCTGCTATTATGGCGTACCAACAATGTATTCCTATACTGTGTATTGATGGTACTCATTTGAAGGGTAACTACATTGACAAGATGCTTACAGCGGTAGCCAAAAATGTCAACGGGCAAATTCTGCATGTTGCATTTGCAGTAGTTGATAATGAATCGAACGAAAGTTGGGCTTAGTTTTTGGAAATGGTCCAAACACATGTTAATGTCGGTAACAGAGATATTTGTGTTATATCTGATCGTCATGTAGGTATACCTAATGCGATGGCTAACCAGCAATATGGTTGGCATCATCGTTATTGCTTGCGCCACATTCGTAGTAACTTGATGACAAAGTTTAACAGAAACACCGAGTTGAAGAAGTTGTGTTGGAGGGCCGGTTCCACGATGCAAAGTAATAGATACAAACTTGCAGTGCGTGGAATTAAAACATTGAGTGAGGCGGCTTGAAAATATTTAGAAGACACTGATATTCATAAGTGGACTTTGTATAGAGACATCTTTCGTTTGCGTTGGGGTAACTTAACAACAAACACTGCCGAGTCTTTGAACAATGTTTTGAGTCATGCACGTATAATGCCAGTCAAAGCGTGTATGGATTATACATTTCACTACACAAGAGAGCACTTCAACACGCAAGAAACAATCGCTCATGAATGGCAAATACCACTATCGAAGTCCATGTGGACACAATTTCAAGAACGTGAAAAACTTGCTTATGCTTACACGGTAACATGCTATAACCAGCAAACAAGAGTGTACAAGGTTCAATCTACATATCAAAGAAGCGGTGATGGTGGGACAGAGTACACTGTTAAATATTTGGCCAAAAAATGCACTTGTGGAAGATGGCAACATCAAAGAATGCCTTGCTCTCATGGCACTACAGTATGTCGCATGAGAAATAAAGATCCAAAAACCTTGATTAGTATATACAACACTACTACCATGTGGAGGGAACAATACAGTTATCACTTACATCCACTAAGAGATGCCACATACTGGACCACAGCAAATTGGACAATGAAGGTCGATCCAACACGATTGATCACACATAGGGGTAGGAGACAATCACGGCGACACCATAATGAAATGGATGAAAGGCACAACAGAGATACAGGTCCACCTAGGTGTGATTTTTGCTCACAACCAGGTCATAACATGAATTCGTGTCCTACTAGGTTCGGTTAAGAAATGAGGTAGTTGTAACCGTAGTTATTGGTGATCAGTTGTTGTAAATGTAGTTATGTTGTTGTAACCGTACTTTTGTTTTCAATAAAAGTAGTGTTGTTTGTAATAATGACAATGATAATAATGAAATAACTCAAACCTATTACAACTTATAGTTTGAGATGCAATTTTACAACAACAAAAAAAAAAAAAAAAAAAAAAAAAAAAAAAAATAGAACTCAAAAAAAAAAAAAAAAGAACTCAAAAAAAAAAAAAAAAAAATTAGCAAGCAAACCGGCCTTTTAAATACCGGTTTGATTTTTTCTACGGGTCCACACCAAAACCTAAATACCGTATACCAGTTTCATATAAAAACACCCAAACCGGCATTTGAATAGCCGGTTTGGTGTCGAAACAGACAAACCGGCAAATCAATACTCGGTTTACCTATTTTTATAAAAAAAAAAAAAATTTAAAATCTATTTCTATAAAACCTATAAATATATTTACTATTTTGAAAAAAAATTCTGGTATATGGTGGTTGTTCTAGTAAAAAATACTAGAAATTATATTATAGATGAACATAAATATTTGGCCTAAAATTACGCCTAATAAGGTGATTGTGATACATGACAAAGTAAATGAGTAAGATAAAGCCTTTAAAAAAAAAAAGAAAAAAAAAAGAAAAAAAAGCGAGTAACATAAAGGTATGCCAAAATCCATCAGCCAAAAAAATATGTATAATACAGCTAGTGTAGACAAATGCTACATGTATAGTTGCTAGTGAATTGTGTTGTTACTTGTTAGGTCAAAATGGGTATCACACAAGTTAGAAAACAGAGTAATGATCTAACATGAATATAATTACATCTCCAACATTATCACTTGTTGAGAAATAAAACCAAATAATCAGCTCTTTAGATTGATAAACATTCATGGTAAATGTAAAAAACTTTTTTATAGATCATGCTAAAGGTAAAGTGATTAACAATCGTTTCTGACCCAAGCCTTTCTGATCTAACTAACCTACATTCCATCAACCGTACACACTTCATAATATGCACGTGAGGCCGCGAAAGCAGCATCTCGATCTTACAGGCCTCACTTGTCAGCTTGTACTACAAAACCTCTTCTCAACAGCTAGACCTTGTGCTTGTTTCCAAATCCAAAAACGATGAAGAATCAAACAAAATTCGCTTATTCGCCATCAAATTCTCAAAATCGAATCTATTTTTCTCTCGAAGACGGTATAGAAAGCTCAGAATCATCGGAATCCATTTCTCTATCTTGGATTTCCGGACTTGCTTCAAAAGTTTTTAATTTAGTGAAACTGACTTTATAATTTATGTGCGTTAAACATAAAAAGAAATACCCCATCAAATTCTCAAAATCGAATCTATTTTTCTCTCGAAGACGGTATAGAAAGCTCAGAATCATCGGAATCCATTTCTCTATCTTGGATTTCCGGACTTGCTTCAAAAGTTTTTAATTTAGTGAAACTGACTTTGTAATTTATGTGCGTTAAACATAAAAAGAAATACGCCGCTGCCGGGGATCGAACCCGGGTCACCCGCGTGACAGGCAGGAATACTTACCACTATACTACACCGACAAGATGTTATATATATTTCTGTAAAGCTTTATATTAATCTTTTATCTAAAAGATATTGGCTGGTTTAATAACGTCACATATATTTTTAAAATAATCTTTTAGCACTACACATTCTACTTTAATACTTTAATAACGTCACATATATTTTTAAAATAATCTTTTAGCACTACACATTCATATTGGCTACTTTAATAACGTCACATATATTTTTAAAATAATCTTTTAGTACTACATATTCATCATCCAAAGTTTATCACTTAGTTTTTCTGTGCCACTCTAATATCTAATTTAATAACGTCACATATGTTCTCAAATAATATTTTAGTATTACATATTCATCATCCAAATTTATCATTTAGTTTCTACGTTACTATTATTTGACAATTTTGTAGGCTGTGCAAACTCGTATATTATTTGATTTATGATGACAAGTCCATCTAAAATTTGATTGGAAAGATATAAAAAACACACAAAGTATAAATGACAGTATTTACACGGAGTATTATTTCACTCTTTTATTGAAATGATTATTTCCATTTTTTGATTAATTTTATACATATTTGTAATTTGTATATAATGAACAATATATTTTTTTTTTTTTTGAAAGGCAAGCAAAGATTTTATTTATAACTCACGAAAGATACAAATTACAAGAGTGCTAAGGCGATCCACAAACAACTAGAACAACCTAGTAACACGAAGAAAGTACAAACAGTGTTGCAAGAAGCAACCACAATCTAACTAACTTCAAGGCTACACAACAACATTGAAGGTCACAAAGTGTTGAGGAAAACGGCTGGATTTGTAAGCCATGTGAGCCAGTCGAGTTTTACATCCTTGAGTCTAGAGGAAATCCAATCGAAGGAGTTGACTTGAATCCCATTGACAATCATCGGAGTGTTCCAACTTTTTTCACCGAACACCAAGTTATATCGGCTTTTTCAAATGACGTATATACAAAATTATTCTAAGGCTTGCCAAAAGAGTTATCAACAGAGAGTAGATGGGATATGCAAGCCGTCATAGTGGGTTGTATATTCCACCACTTAGAGACCCGATCCCACACCTCTAAGACACGAATACACGAAACAAGGATATGACCCACCGACTCCAAATTATCATCACATACTGGGCAACGGACACTATGGAGATCTAATCCCCTCTTGTCTAGCTCTAATCTTACCGGAATCCTTTTCTTCATAACACGCCACACAAAGATCTCTATTTTTTTCGGCACCAGTTTATTCTTTAATGTTTCAGACTGATTAGGAGGCTGAAGCAGAATCTGTTCATCGATTAGAGAAGCGAGTTTCTTAACTGTGTGTAACGACCCGTCAAAATCGCTATTGACGCGGCACGTTAATCATTGATTCCACAGTGAGGTTTTGACCTCTATATGATACGTTTTGATAAAATATTGCATTCATTAAAATAAGTGACTTTCTAAACATAGAAAGTTATAAACATGTGGGCGAGTGCTTAGGTATAAGCAAAACCCCGAAATACATAAGTCTTTAATTTACAGGTTGACATCACAGTCCAATTATTTATTACACAACGCAGTTTTATTTTGAATGCAATAAACTTTGTACAAAGCATGAGAGACTCCATGCAGGCAACAAGCACATCACAGCGGAAGCATTCTAAGGACCTGAGAATAAAACATGCTAAAAAGTCAACACGAATGTTGGTGAGTTATAGGTTTAATTGCTCGAGTCATAAACATATATAAAGATAGACCACAAGGTTTCATCAAAAGTTTATCAATAGATTCTACGTAACAGAGCACCCTGGTAACTAAACTTAACGCTATAGTGATAATTACCCCATTCGTTTTAATACACGCAAACCAACGTGTCTTAAACTCAAATAACATACGTCCGTTAAAAGGCTAGCGCTCTAGCTCGGACGGGGATGTCAAGCCCTATGGATCCATATACAATTATTCGCGCCCACCAGTCCATATCCTATGTACTGGCAGCTACTAGTTACCAAAGCTAAGGGATTTTCGGTTTAACTCAGTGTAGAATTTTGTATGTACTTGTGTCTTATTGCGTTTAAAATAAATTGCATGTATTCTCAGCCCAAAAATATTTAAAGTATTTAAAAAGGGATCTATAACTCACAGTTCAATATTGCGATTCAATATTGTAGGCAAATTGCGTAGACGTAATGATGGTAGACGACTGTATGGTTGCCCTTGGATTCAAGAACAATACCCCGAATAATACCCAATATTTCCTTAGCTTAAAGCGGTTTGAAACCCGAATTAAAAACACCCTCGTATATACCTTATTATTATTAAACTTAAATTTAAAATTAAAATTATAATATAAATATAAATATTGAGAGATAAATGTGAAAAAAATTCGTCGAACGAACTGCGTATTTATATTACTTTTCGATTTACTGTAGCTCATGTGATCGCATGAGTTTTCAGTGTTTTTGCCGTGCTTTCGCATGGCCGCCTTTTCTGTTTTTGTTTGCTAGTTCGTCGACATCAAATAGTATTGCACTGTAGCAAAATACGTTTCACTGTAGCAAATAGTGTTACTGTAGCAAATAGTGTACTGTAGCAAATAGTGTTTACTGTAGCAAATAGTGTAGCACTGTAGCAAAATACGGTTTCACTGTAGCAAATCACTGTAGCAAATACGGTTTCACTGTAGCAAATAGTGTTTCACTGTAGCAAATAGTGTGTTACTGTAGCAAATAGTGTTTACTGTAGCAAATAGTGTTTTACTGTAGCAAATAGTGTAGCACGGTAGCAAATAGTGTTTACTGTAGCAAATAGTGTTTTATTGTAGCAAATAGTGTAGCACTGTAGCAAAATACGGTTTCACTGTAGCAAATCACTGTAGCTGTAGCAAAATACGGTTTCACTGTAGCAAATAGTGTTTTACTGTAGCAAAGTCATTTTTACTGTAGCAATGATAATATATATATATATATATATATACATACATATATGTATATTTACATAATATTAAATCATAAAGAGAATTGGTTTAAATTAGTCGAAATTTTTCGGGTCATCACACTGTGAAAATAACATTCGAGGCATAAACCCACTTATAGCTGTCAACGCTTGTATGATGAGACTGGTAGACGAAAGCAACGAATTAAGGGCTTCCAATTCGCCAAGAGACCTACCTGATGGAGGTCGAATCCAGCTCGAGCACCATCGCATTTCTTGAGAGTAATAAGCAACACGATCCTTGATTAAAGCTTCCTGGTTTGATTCCCACCTGAACAATCGAGGGAACAAGGTGCAGAGTTTATCCGACCCTATCCAGTGTTCACGCCAGAAAGAAGTACACCCACCGTCACCAATTGATTTAATGAACGAGTTTTTGAATGGAACTTGAAGATCATCAATGTGTGCACCTGTGGAAATAATATTACCCCAAGTAGTAGAGGATGAATTAAATGAAGATCCATCATCTATAAGATAACGACTACGAATAATTTTGACCAAAGAGACTCGGTTTCAGTTTTAAACCTCTACCACCATTTTGCTAAAGGGCAAGATTTTTGCTTTTTAAAGACTCAATGTTCAACCCCCCATTCCCGGAAGTATTGATGACATTATCCCATTTGACCCACGAGATTTTGTTACCCGACCCCGACCCTCCCCAAAAGAAAGATCTTCTCACACACTCGAATATTTTTAACACACTTGGCGGAGCACGAAAGAGCGAAAAGAAGTACAACGGTAGACTACTAAGCACCGATTTAATGAGCACTAATCTTCCCCCATAAGACAACGTTATCATTCTCCACCCGAGAGTCTAGACTTGAACTTATTTATAACCGGTACCCAATCATATAATGAACAATATACGAATTTCAAATACATAAAAAGTCCGTTTTTAAAATGGATGACTTACAATAATAAATTGATAAAATCGAGTGTCATTCAGAGATATAATTCATATTTTTTACCACGATTAAATATTTTACTTATCTAAAGTTTTTGATTGCAAAATTTCCACTAGACTTTATCTACAAATGGTAAATGTGAAGATTTTGGATTATTTTGGCTTAAGAGACTTTTGAAAAACAATGAATGTTTGTGGATAACCAAAGATAAATTTTAACTTCCAAATTCACGAGGTCACAAAAGGAATAATAATGGTGTAATAAAAGTTTCGTTTCTCATTTATTACTCCATTAAATTAAATGTTAGATTTATATTTATAACTTCATATTTTATTATTATTTGAAATAGATATTATAAGGTTTTGTAGCATGATATAAATTCGGTAACACTATATTTTTTTAGTAGCATGTTAGTAGTGACTGACAATTCTATTAATAAAATTTATCTTTCAATGTGCTCTCTGGATTAGCTGAATTATGTAAGTAGATAATCATGGATTAGATAAGTTAGACTTTTATAGTTATCCAGGAGAAGGGACCTATGTGAAGTAAAAGAAAAAAGAGGACGAATCAAAGTGACCATGGGGAATAATCGATGTTCCTGACTTTCTAAAGTTTAACCTTTCGCTCGCGACTGAAAAGGATCAATTAGCTTGCTAACTAACTATGTTTAATTTTATCATAAAATAATACCGAGTAAAGTAGTTGGCGTTCTGTTATCTTAACTTTCAATATTACTAACAAATCAATTAGAAGTGATACGTAAAAGGTTAAAAGTCGATCACCAGATTGCTTGGTTATCAGTAGCGATTCCATAATCAAAATTCAATGACGCCTTAATTTTTTTTCAATACTAATTATATTTTAATTTTAATGCTGCTTAGTGGTTGTTTACTTGAAGGAAACAAACTATAAATTCTAAAATATGAGGTCATATAGTATATGGGATCCTATAATTAAATTTGCTTGTGTCTCATACAATTTGAAGAGTAATTTATAGTATAACAAAATTTCAATCTAGCCTTATTCCCACCCGTATATTTGGTTCAGTTTTTCGTGATATCTCAGTTGGATCTTAGTGTCGTATTTTTGGGTTTGTAGTTACACATGTGTGGGTTCGTGTTGTTAAGTCTTTTGTTTTGTTGTCGTGTTGAAGTTTATGTTCGTGGTTGGTGGTGTCATCGTATGTGCTAGCTTCTTGCTAGTTTTTTTTTTTAATACATGTACTTGTCTTTCAGAAAAAAAAAAATTATAAAATCAAATTAGTAGTGTCCTGTGATTTTACGGGCTTCAACATAGATTCGCCCCTGTAAGTTATTATACCGTGTATATCTAAGTAAGAATATTCGATTTCCTTAAATAGTGTGAATGGAAAAAACAGTTTTTTATACCCTTTAATATATTTCTTCTAATATGATTTTATTTTATTATAGACTATAAATATAAATAATGATATAGATATGGCATAAAAGCCATAAATAAATGAGTGATAATTTGTACCCTCTTAAAGTTTATCTATATACTATTAAATTGATTTATGTTATTGTATTGTACAACTATTTAAAACACCTTCCGTTTCAATTTAATAGACTTATTTTTTTTATGTTCTAATTTAATACTCCATTTTTAAAAGTAAGTAAAATAATAAGATTAAATGTTTTTATACTCTTGCTTTATTTATGTAAAACAAAAAAAAAATGCGTAAAGAATAAGGGTAAAACAAAAAGGTATATAGTACTAACTAGTCTGGATAGGCCCGCGTGATGCGACGGGGGCTTTCGGCCGGCGCATTCATATTTAACGCAGTTTTATTTACAGAAGGGAAAACGGGCCATGTGTTATGCGTCGTTGTTGGTGTCGTCGTCTTTAGTGTTTTTTAAAATCTGTCCGGTTCGAACATAGTTAGTTTCGTTTTGTTGATAAAATTATTTCGAGCACAATGGTGCTGGGAAAAAAATTTAACTCGCGGCGAGCAGAAAGATACGGGCTGTCGTTGTGTTTATCGTTTTTTAAAAAAGTGTCCGTTTCGAACGTAGTTAGTATCGTTCTGTTCATAAAATTATTTCGAGTCTGACGCTGCCGTCGAAAAAATTTAACTCGTGCCGAGCGGGAAGATACGGGTTGTCGTTTTGTTTAGTTTTTTTTGAGAAGTGTCCGTTTCGCGTATACTTAGTTCCGTTGGGTTCGTAAGATTTTTCCGAGTTGAACGGTAGTCTCTGAAATATTTAACTCGTACCCAGCGAGAAGATAGGGCCCGTTATAAATTCGGGTGGAATTAGTTTTTTATATTTTAATTAAAGTATATATTTACACTTTTTACCCCTTAAAAAGTGTAAACTGTAGGGATCGTTGTGGAAATATAGGCAAAGTTGAGGGACCGTTTATAATGTGAACGCAAACTCAAAACTACAATCGGGTAAAACTAAAACTACAACATTTGTCATCTCTTTACCCCTTAAAAAGTGTAAACTGTAGGGACCGTTGTGGAAATATAGGCAAAGTTGAGGGACCGTTTGTAATGTGGACGCAAACTCAGAACTACAATCGGGTAAAATTAAAACTACAACAATTGTCATCTCTTTTAGTATATAAAAAATATATATAAAGGTTAAAATAATGATATTTATTAAACCGAAAACTTTTAAATTATAACTGAGGGAGAGGGAGTAGTGTATAGATAAATTAGTGGTGTACATATAAGCAAGGTTGTAAAAGTCGCGAGTCGGGGACGCATCGGTTGAGACCTAAAAAGGACGCGTCGGCCGAGTCGGGGGACGCATCGGGGACGCATCGGTCGTTGACCAACGTTGACTTTATTAATAATTTCTTAAATATATATTTATATATGTATAAAATAGTTGATTTTATACCATAAATTTCTTAAATAAGAACTTGAATTTAAATACAATCAAACTTCAAACTCAATTAATCTTACGGAGTGCATAATTAGTAAGGACACAGAGAAAAGAGCAGCTCTAAAAATGAAAACAAACCCTAATTTTAAAACATATCACATCTGGACGAAAATTTGACTGATTTTGACCGTTTTTGACCAACTTTAACCGTGTTTGACCGAACTTTTAGCTTTGACCGTCTTTTGAGCCGTTTTCAGAAAAAACGGGACGGAGAACCCAAAAAAACGACACATCGGCCGACGCATCGGCCAAGTCGGCCGACTTTTACAACACTGCATATAAGTATATACGGAGTAACTTCTTTAAATTAATATTTTAATTTAAAATTTGGGTCCGATAAAAAAAATTGAAGAAGGTAGTATCTCATTTACGTGCATACGGCCCATATTGATATCGTATTCTGTGCTTTCTTGTATTATGTAAGCCTATCGTTGGTTATATAGCCTTACACTCCTACAAATACGAACAAATGAACAATAACCTTACTTTCTTTTACATCTTAGGATATGTTTGTTTACTTTTTAATGAAATGGTTCAGCTGAATGCTAAACCATTCAGCATTCAGTGCGTTTGTTTCTGACATATGATAGATGATGCTGAATGGTTCAGATATTCAGTGATGAACCATTCAGAGCTGAGATAATCTCTTAACCATTAAGCACATAAATTTTATGTAATATTCTCATTAAATCATATCGGAAACACTTATTAGATAACTATGTCTAGTTATTATTCATATAAAGGTTAATAAGGTAATTTTACATCATTAACATTGCTTATTCAAAATGTTTATCAAACAACTTATTGTCATTCAGAACCAAACTCATTCAGAACCTTAACCGTTCAGTTTTATCAAACGCACTCTTACTTTCTTTTACATATGTATATGCCAATGTTATACCTAACTTCAGTGTTACTTAAAATATGACCAAAAGATATACTGCTATTCAAAAAGGGCAAGTTTTATTGAAAGGTATCTAGTTTGAACATGCTACAGTATTATTTTAGAGTTTCATCGGCCACCTCAAAAATACTGATAATGAAGTTAATTTAAACCTAAAAACTCTTATAAAGATAGGCACGGTTCAAGTACATAGGTTATTTAGTATCTAACTTAAAGGAGGCAGACCACCAACCGCTTCACCTTTAGAGGAGGTCAGGAGTTCGACCCCCGTTGGCTACATATTAACTCACAATTTCATCCCTGCAATGAAGTTCCACCAATGACATTTTTCCCACATCGCGTTGGGGGGTAAAGAGGAGGGGAGTTTTACCGTCCATGCCCCTTATGAGATTGGTGCGGGTTTCCTCCCGGGCACGCAGTTGGGGGCGGGTATAATTGTGTAGGAGATGAACGCGTGGATGGTTAAGTCCCCATTGGTGATCCTAACAGTTGTTCAAAAAAAATAAACAAGAAAATATATTTATAAATTATATTGTACAACTGTAACAATACTTAATTCTACAAATATAAGCCTTGCAATATTAAGAGTAAGGGAGCGTAGGTCAGAAAATAAGGGGAAAAATCGCACATACTTTATATATAAAGGAAGGAATTTAGAATCAATAGAGCTCATTTATACCCTAGTATATAAAGGAGTCTCAAATATAGAGAAATTGATTTCAAAAGAATAATTAAAAATATAACATGAACACATAAAATAGTTATGGTTTATTAATTACCTTGACACTTTTTTTTTTAATGGCAAAAAGTAAAATAATGAAGACGAAGATGTTCGTGATTGTTTCTTCTTGCGTATGGCTGCTATGGAGACACTGAAACGGGATTGTTTTTAACAATCCTTCTTTGAAGAAATCTAAGATTTTTGATTATATATGTTTTTTTTTCCCTCAATACGGATTAGATATAAGGGAAAATGTAATATTTCTTGGGTTATGTGAAACGTTAATCCGTTGTAAGTGTTGGTGGCGGCCTCTCTAGAGTCTTTCTAGAGGGTCGGTTGTGAATAAGATTTTGTCATTCAAAAAAATTAAAAATATAATTACAACTTAATATGCGAAGGTGTTCATATTGACCCTTTTGAAAATACGATTCCACAAGTCTTTTATTCTCGGACAAGTGAGCATCATGTGTTCCACCGTTTCCACCTCGTTGTTGCAATTGGGACACATGACCGAGTCAAGGTCGACTCCTCTTCGACACGTACCGGGAACATTTTTAGCTTTACGCCATATAAGAATACCAACCTTTAAAGGGATCAGATTGTTGCGCATAGTAGCCGGCTGCAATGATGTATTCTGAAGACCCAATTCATTTAAAATGTTTGTAAATGTGTGAGTGGTGAAATTTTGTTGCTATGTGACTTCCATTCCCATGAATCTTTTTAAATACCTTGACACTTTAAATAAAAACAAACACACGTATAATATAAATACTGTTATAAAATATCTAGATTGTGTTATAAAATATCTAGATTGGATGTTAATTTTATTATTATTATATTTCTTGCATAGTAATATTTTATACTATAAATAGACATGTATGGTAACCATTTAAGGTGCACCATTTCTCTTGAAATATCAATATCAATATTTCTTCTCTCCTTCTTCTCTCTTTTCTCTCTTTGTTCTTATAACCATTAAAGGTAGTTATAAGCCTACTGAATTATAACACGTTATCAGCACGAAAAGCTTAGTGTAATTAAAAGATATCTCAAACGATCACGAATCACTAATCAAGGTATGAAATTATTAATAATTTTCAGACTCGAATATATCAAATTTTGGACTACTAACATTTATATTTATGTTATTTAAGTTATATATGGTCGGTTATACCACCTGAATTATATTTCTGTAATCTAACTTTTACTAACTTCACTAACATTTATATTTATGTTATTTAAGTTATATATGGTCGGTTATACCACCTGAATTATATTTCTGTAATCTAACTTTTACTAACTTCATAACATTTATATTTATGTTATTTAAGTTATATATGGTCGGTTATACCACCTGAATTATATTTTCTGTAATCTAACTCTTATTAACTTCACTAACATTTATATTTATGTTAATAAGACCTCATGATTGTACGCAACACGTCATTTGACAACACGGTACTTTATGTACGCAACACGTCATTTGACAACACGGTACCATGGGTCGAGATTAATTCCGATCAATACGAATACGACGGGGTCTTTATATGTTATCTAACATTTATGATTACTTATGCAATTAATCATTATTTATTTCATGCATACTAATGTTTATTCTTAAATTTATAATTTTAAAAGTTAAAATAAAAAAATAGTTTGTATTTTTATTAAAAGTAAATCTTAAAAGTTAAAATAAGAAAAAGTAGTTTGTACTTTTATTAAAAGTAAATCTTAAAAGTTAAAATACAAAAAGTAGTTTGTATTTTTATTAAAAGTAAATCTTAAAAGTTAAAATAAGAAAAAGTAGTTTGTATTTTTATTAAAAGTATATCTTAAAAGTTAAAGTAAGAAAAAAAAGGGGATGGTAAAATGGAATAGTTTTTTTGTCAAAAATGAAGTATTGAAAATGAAGTGGTCTCCTTCTATAACTAAAAAAAAATATATATACTTTTATCAAATGAATTTTTTTGTGGCCGACAATTTCAAACACGAGTCCGTGTTTAGTTTATCAAGAATATCTCTTGCTTTGGTGAAAGGTCACGATCACGATATCAGGTGTTGTGAAAGAATTAAAAAATTGGTCAAGTGGCCTTTTAAAAACTAAAAAAAAAAATTTAAACAAAAAGTTTTTTTTATATATTTATAATTTACGGGTAACGTAAAAAAAAAGGAAAGTTTTTTTTAAAAAAAAAAAAATAAAGAAAGTGTTTAAATGAGTTTTACAGAAAGGGGGAAAGCAAAGTAAAAAAAAAAACTTTTTTCCAAACAAAGGTAAATGAAAGTAGGACTTAATACAAGAAAAAAGTAAACATCTCCTAGACGTGATAAAATCTATCAATGATAAGTATTAGACTTGATGAGCTAAATGTGACAAAAATGTTTCAACATGTCTTATGTTAATTTTCTAAAATAAGTTATTATTATTCCGAGTTTAACACATATACATATGTTAATTAAAAACAACCTTTTTGTTCTTATGTAGTGTTGGGTTGCAATTTTGGTTGTATGCCATAATTCCATCCAGTAGAGTGACAATAGAAAACTTTTGATGATAATCAATAAAAAACTTTTTTCTAAACTTGTCAAATGTTTTGTTAAAAACGTGACCGTTGAAAAAAGGAGGTTGAATAATAAAACTTAAAAAACAAAATATTTTTTTTAAGAGTGTGCATCAAAATAGCCCGTTTAATAATGGGGAGTAAAAATATAGTCAAATTGTTTCAACGAACAAGGGTTCAATTGGATGTCTCTTAAAAAAAATTCGCGGGTACGGGTGATGGATCCAATGGATCCGCATCCACGACCCGCGGGTGCTATCCCTAATTGTAACAAGTACAAATCAACTAAAAGTCTAAAAAATAAATGCTCTTATAGGGACCAAATGTTCACAATAATTGCCTAAGCTAGATATGAAACAGATAGTTCATAAAAAAAAAAAAAAAAGGTCGTTGTGCGTTTTCGGGATGATAGCCGAAATACACTTACAAAAGTAGGTCAGCCGTCAATTCTTTATGGCCATATCAACGTAGATCAATAAAATCATTTATGGTTTTGATAAAAGATTAATTAAAAATTAATTGTTTTTTGATCTTGGATTCTCGGTAACAAAAGCAAAGGTTGTTTTTGGTTGCCACAACAAACAAGACAGAGGTTGTTGACTTTTGTTGTTAAACATGGCACAAGTGAACAATAACAATAGATTATTGTTTTTGAAAAGAATAATGATGCGTTAATTTTATTGTATAAAATAAAATTAAAGAAAATGGTTTTCATTGATGACTATGAACAAACGCAAACAAAGTGTTTGTGGTATTTGGTGATTAAAAAAAAAAGTGCATCTAAAACTTCTACTGAAAATAATATGCATCTAAAGCTTCTACTGAAAATTAATGTGCAAGGTACAACGTATAACTATATGGTCAAATTCATTTGAGCCTTCGAAGTCACAAGTATATGATGTATATATATATTACTCAATTAACAAAATAGTAAATCTAAATTAATTCATATGAATAGTAAAACGAAATTAATTAATTTACTATTCACATAAAAAAGCGCATATGATAAAAAGCGCATCGCATATGATAAGCGCATATGATAAAAAGCGAATATGATGAAAAGCACAACGCATATGATGAAAATCGCATATGATTAAAAGCGCATATGGTGAAAAACACAGCGCATATGATTAAAAGCGTATATGGTGAAAATGATATATGATAAAAAAAAAACACATATGGTGATTTATAAATAAAAAAAAACACATATGGTGATTAATGGAAAGCACATATGGTGATTAATGAAAAGTATATTGTGAAAAAGAATCACAAATGTTTCTTGAAAGAATTCAAGGTAAGATATATGAACCAATTCATCCATCATGTGAACCATTTTGATATTTCATGGTTCTAATAGACGCATCTAGCGGATGGTCTCATATTTGTATGTTATCAAGCCGTAATATGGCATTTGCAAAGTTTCTTGCACAAATTATTAAATTGAGAACACATTATTCTGATTACACCATTAAAAGGATGAGACTTGATAATGCTGGTGAGTTAACATCTCAAGCATTTAATGATCATTATATATCTACAGGGATTGTTGTTGAACATCCAGTTGCTCATGTGCATACACAAAATTGGTTTAGCTGAATCAATAGATAAACGCTTGCAGCTAATAACTAGACAATTGATAATGAGTACAAAACTCTCGATATTTATATGTGGACATGTAAATTTACATGCTGCGACATTAATTCCCATTATACCATGTGGAAGTCATAAATATTTTCACTTACTACTTGATTTTGGCCAAGAGCCAAATATTTTCACCTTAGAACATTGGTTGTGCAGTGTATGTTCCAATTGTATCACCACAACACAATAAAATGGTTTTTCAAAGAAAGATGGTAATATATTTTGGATATAAAACATCTTCAATCATAAGATATACTGAACCCATGATGGGTGATGTTTTTACAGCACGTTTTGCTGATTGTCATTTTAATAAAACATTGTTCCCTAGATTAGGGGGTGAAGTAAACAAAATAAATAAATAAAATGATGCTTCATGATGTGAACATCAATTAAGGTATATTGAACTCGCACAAAAGAATGTGAAACGAAAGTTCAAAAATAATGCATATGCAAGAACTTACAAATTAATTACTTTATGCATTTACAGATATAAAAAAAAAGTGACTAAATCATATATACCAGCGATAAATGCTCCAGCTCGAACTGAAATTCCAAAAGCTGGCAATAATGTCACTGTTGAGTCTTTACCACGCATCAAACGTGGAAGATCAATTGGTTTCGAAGATAAAAATCCTCGAAAAAGAAAATCAGCTGATAATGAGGTAAAAGAAAGTGTTCAAGAAGAACCACAAATCAATATTCCTTCTGCAGAGGATATTGATAAATGTAAATACATAAATTGCGATAAATTATGCAATATTATGGAACCGAAATAAAATGAAAAATCTTGATGAGATATTTTCATATAATGTTACAATGACATCATGAATAAAGATGATGATCTGGAACGAAAATATGTCATTGAATATACAAAATGGACATGATTGAGCTCAATGGAAAGGAGCAATAAGAGCTGAATTAGAATCGCTCGATAAAAGAAAAGTTTTCGGATCAATCGTTATCACTTTTAAAGATGTGAAACGTATGGGATACAAATGAATTTTTATCCGAAAAGAAATGTGCAAATGAAGTTACAAGGCAAAACTAGACTTGTAACTCAATATTTCCCACAAAGACCAGAAATGAATTAGGAGGAAAAATTATCCTCCTGTAATGGATACAATTACTTATTAGATACTTAATCAACCTGGTAGTTATTTAAATGCATCTCATACATGTTGTTACTACTTACTTATCTGTATGGATCACTTAATAGTGATATATATGAATATACCTAAAGGGTTAAGGTATCATAAGCATCTAATGTAAAACCCAAGGGAATATATTCCATTAAATCACAAAGATTTCTCTGTGGGTTTATACAAACGGGACGTATGTGGTATAACCGATTAAATGACTACTTGATAAAAAAAAAGGGTATAAATATAAACTTATTTTGCACGTATGTTTTATAAAAACAATGTTCGAATATGAGATCGTAGTTGTTTATGTCAATGTTCTTAACATCATATGAACAAATAAAGAGATCTATGAAATCATTCAACTTCTAAAGAATTATTTTGAAATGAAAGATCTTGAAAAAACCAAGTATTACCTTGGATTGAAAATTGAGCATATGCCTAATGGTTTACTTGTACATCAAACAACTTATACCGAAAAGATTTTAAAACATTTTTAAAAAAAAAAAACAAACTCATTGTTGTTAGATCACTCAATATTGACACTGATCTATTTCATCCCTGCGAAGATCATGAAAATCTTAAACAGATCGGAAGTTTCATATTTTAGTGCAATTGAGGTTCTTATGTATCTTATAGATTGTACAAGACCTGACATTTCTCTTGCAGTTAATTTGTTGGCAAGATTCAGCTCAAATGACAATGGAGCGGGATCAAACACATATTTTGATACCCTTGAGAAACTGCTGATTTAAAATTATTTTATTCTAACGTTTCAAAACTAGATTTGGTTGATTATGTATATGCAGGTCATTCATCAAATCCTCATAAAGATAAATCTCAAACTCGATATGTATTCCTAAATGGAGGTACCACAAAATCATGGCGTTCTTAAAACGAACACTTATTGCAACATCATCAAATCATGACGAAGTGATTGCATTATATGAAACTACTCAAAAATGTGTTTGGTTGAGATTAATAACACAAATCATTAATGATTCTTGTGGACTAGAACGCTATAAAAGACCAACAACTATCTTCACCAATAACTATATATGAAGATAATGCAGCTTGCATAATACAAATGAAAGAAGAGTATCAAAAGTGACTGAACAAAATATAAATACTGAGGAGGCGCCAAAGCCATAGACGGTCTTAACGGTCATAAGTTTGGTAGAAAAGAATGGTATGTTGGTAAGGCTCAGAAAAGACTACAAGGGAATAGGAATTGAAACAAGGGTTTGAGCAAACCATGAAGGAGACTGTAGACAAATCACAGGGGCTAAACTTGTACATAAAAGATTTAGATGATACAGTTTCAAATGAAAACCTCAGATTCTTCTCATATACTCAAGATCTCGTAAAAGACAACCAGATTAAAATGAGATACGTTCAATCAACAACTCTGCTGATCTTTATACCAAAGCACTGCCAACTGCTATTTTCAGAACACACGTTCATAATATTGGCATGAGGCGTGTTCAGAAGATGTAACAACTCAGGCGTTGCCTACTTGAGGGGGAGTCAACTCTATGCTGCACTCTTTTTCCCTTAGCTAAAGTTTTATCCCAATGGATTTTCTTTAGCAAGGTTTTTAACGAGGCAGTACTAGTTATTCTCTAATAAAATTGTCATCCAAGGGGGAGTGTTATAAAATATCTAGATTGTGTTATAAAATATCTAGATTGGATGTTAATTTTATTATTATTATATTTCTTGCATAGTAATATTTTATACTATAAATAGACATGTATGGTAACCATTTAAGGTGCACTATTTCTCTTGAAATATCAATATCAATATTTCTTCTCTCCTTCTTCTCTCTTTTCTCTCTTTGTTCTTATAACCATTAAAGGTAGTTATAAGCCTACTGAATTATAACAAATACGAGGAAAATACAAGCTTCTACAACAAACATTACAAGAGCCGAACATACAAGCATGTAAACAAAACCACCACACGAAACAATAGCTATATAGAACACAATACACACCAACAAGAAATCAATGTACAAACAAGAGAACATCAGGAAAGAAAGTAATCGCCACGTCAAAAGGAAATCATAAACCAATGACCAATATCAAAAACACGTAAAAGCCAGTAGAACGGAACAAAAGTCAAGACGACCAACCCGAAGGGCTGGCCCCATGACCGAGTCCATCCTTGTACAAACCGAGATTCTTCGGAGTCAAACATACATTCTTACTCATTAAAGATCGGTTTGATGGGCTTCCTTTACACCTTGCAACCGAATGGACTTCCCTGACTAAGAAGCGTACGAATATTCCATGGCTGACTCAAATGACAAAGGAGTTACCTTCTTAACCGCACCAACACCAAACAAATCCTAAGCTTTGACACATTCACCTTCTTGCATGAAATGGGAACAACATATGCACCACAAGAACTAATAACGGAATCCCAAAGCACCTTATCGGCTTGAACATTTTTTGTAAGCGTGTCACAACATGTGACGATCGCTCCAAATCCATATGGACGAACACGTCATTCATCGATTTCATTGCGAGGTATTTGACCTCTATATGATACGTTTTGTAAACATTGCATTCTTTTGAAAAGGCACACCATAAATGAATATTTAAATCAAAGGTTTTCGACATCTGATGATTTCTACATATAGACAATCATCGTAAATAATAGTTTACAATAATACTTCCGTTGACAATGCAGTCAAAATAAGATACATGGTGATGATTTGGTGAATGCAACGTTTTCTTGAAAAATATGTCATGTAAGACTCCATGCACATAGCTTGTCTAACATATAAGCAAACAGCGGAAGACTTCTAGAAAACCTGAGAATAAACATGCTAACAAGTGTCAACACAAAGGTTGGTGAGTTCATAGTTTTAGTGTTACACATAATCTATATATAAAGGTGGATCACAAGATTTCAGTTGTTTCATCCAGAAACGTTTATCAAAATATTCTACAAGATTGAGCACCCTGGTAACTAAACTTTAACGTTTTAATAAGTACCCCTGTTTTAACATACATGTAACCAACATGTACAATACACGCAAACTAACGTGTACTAACCTCAAATAGCATGCGTCTGTTTTATAGTTCAGGCTAGGGTTTCTATACCTGGAACAGACGGGGATGTCAAGCCCTATGGATCCATATACTACTACTCGCGCCCACCAGTTCTTATAACTGGCAGTTACTGTAGTGACCCGAACTTTTCCATGTTTATATATATTAATTGAGATTGATATTTACATGATTAAATGTTTCCAACATGTTAAGCAATCAAACTTGTTAAGACTTGATTAATTGAAATATGTTTCATATAGACAATTGACCACCCAAGTTGACCGGCGATTCACGAACGTTAAAACTTGTAAAAACGACTTGACGATATATATATGGATATACATATGGTTAACATGAGATTATGATAAGTAAGTATCTCCATAAGTATATTAACAATGAGTTATATACATATAAACAAGACTACTAACTTAAGGATTTCGAAACGAGACATATATGTAACGATTACCGTTGTAACGACATTTAAATGTATATATATCATATTAAGATATATTAATATATCATAATATCATGATAATATAATAATTTAACATCTCATTAGATATAATAAACAATGGGTTAACAACATTAATTGAGATCGTTAACTTAAAGGTTTCAAAACAACACTTACATGTAACGACTAACGATGACTTAACGACTCCGTTAAAATGTATATACATGTAGTGTATTTAGATGTATTAAAATACTTTTGGAAGACTTCAATACATATATCAAAACACTCATACTTAACGAAAATGGTTACAGTTACTTTCCCATTCTTTTCTTTCATCAAGAATTCTAGTCGTATTCTTACCCGTATTATACACAGCTTCAAAACGTACTTACTATGGGTATATACCAATAGGAACTAGCATGGGATTCCACTCTTGATTATGTCATGTATGACTAATCAATTTTAACTTCTACCATGAGCTAGTCAACTAACTAGAACTCCTTTTAACCCCACTCACCACTCACCAATTAACACTCATCATTCACTCCATTTCACTTCCAATTCTCTTTCTAATTCTCTCTCAACACACCCACACTATTATGAACGTATTTTTCCAGTAGTTAATCATCATCTTCATCAAAAATCACTTCAAGAATCAAGCTATAATCATCATAGGAAGAACACTTCAAGAACACTTCAAAAATCCCTTCAAGTTTACTAATTTACTTCCAAGCTTTCTAATCCATTCCAAGTAATCATCTAAGATCAAGAAACCTTTGTTATATACAGTAGGTTATCTTTCTTATTCAAGGTAATATTCATATTCAAACTTTGATTCAATTTCTATAACTATAAACTATCTTAATTCGAGCAAAAATCTTACTTGAACTTGTTTTTGTGTCATGATCCTACTTCAAGAACTTTCAAGCCATCCAAGATCCTTTGAAGCTAGATCATTTCTTGTAACTTCCAGTAGGTTTACCTACTAAACTTGAGGTAGTAATGATGTTCATAACATCATTCGATTCATATATATAAAACTATCTTATTCGAAGGTTTAAACTCGTAATCACTAGAACATAGTTTAGTTAATTCTAAACTTGTTCGCAAACAAAAGTTAATCCTTCTAACTTGACTTTTAAAATTAACTAAACACATGTTCTATATCTATATGATATGCTAACTTAATGATTTAAAACCTGGAAACACGAAAAACACCGTAAAACCGGATTTACGCCGTCGTAGTAACACCGCGGGCTGTTTTGGGTTAGTTAATTAAAAACTATGATAAACTTTGATTTAAAAGTTGTTATTCTGAGAAAATGATTTTTATTATGAACATGAAACTATATCCAAAAATTATGGTTAAACTCAAAGTGGAAGTATGTTTTCTAAAATGGTCATCTAGATGTCGTTCTTTCGACTGAAATGACTACCTTTACAAAAACGACTTGTAACTTATTTTTCCGACTATAAACCTATACTTTTCTGTTTAGATTCATAAAATAGAGTTCAATATGAAACCATAGCAATTTGATTCACTCAAAACGGATTTAAAATGAAGAAGTTATGGGTAAAACAAGATTGGATAATTTTTCTCATTTTAGCTACGTGAAAATTGGTAACAAATCTATTCCAACCATAACTTAATCAACTTGTATTGTATATTATGTAATCTTGAGATACCATAGACACGTATACAATGTTTCGACCTATCATGTCGACACATCTATATATATTTCGGAACAACCATAGACACTCTATATGTGAATGTTGGAGTTAGCTATACAGGGTTGAGGTTGATTCCAAAATATATATAGTTTGAGTTGTGATCAATACTGAGATACGTATACACTGGGTCGTGGATTGATTCAAGATAATATTTATCGATCTATTTCTGTACATCTAACTGTGAACAACTAGTTGTAGGTTACTAACGAGGACAGCTGACTTAATAAACTTAAAACATCAAAATATATTAAAAGTGTTGTAAATATATTTTAAACATACTTTGATATATATGTATATATTGTTATAGGTTCGTGAATCAACCAGTGGCCAAGTCTTACTTCCCGACGAAGTAAAAATCTGTGAAAGTGAGTTATAGTCCCACTTTTAAAATCTAATATTTTTGGGATGAGAATACATGCAGGTTTTATAAATGATTTACAAAATAGACACAAGTACGTGAAATTACATTCTATGGTTGAATTATCGAAATCGAATATGCCCCTTTTTATTAAGTCTGGTAATCTAAGAATTAGGGAACAGACACCCTAATTGACGCGAATCCTAAAGATAGATCTATTGGGCCTAACAAACCCCATCCAAAGTACCGGATGCTTTAGTACTTCGAAATTTATATCATATCCGAAGGGTGTCCCGGAATGATGGGAATATTCTTATATATGCATCTTGTTATTGTCGGTTACCAGGTGTTCACCATATGAATGATTTTTATCTCTATGTATGGGATGTGTATTGAAATATGAAATCTTGTGGTCTATTGTTACGATTTGATATATATAGGTTAAACCTATAACTCACCAACATTTTTGTTGACGTTTAAAGCATGTTTATTCTCAGGTGAATATTAAGAGCTTCCGCTGTTGCATACTAAAATAAGGACAAGATTTGGAGTCCATGTTTGTATGTTATTGTGTAAAAACTGCATTCAAGAAACTGATTTCGATGTAACATATTTGTATTGTAAACCATTATGTAATGGTCGTGTGTAAACAGGATATTTTAGATTATCATTATTTGATAATCTACGTAAAGCTTTTTAAACCTTTATTTATGAAATAAAGGTTATGGTTTGTTTTAAAAATGAATGCAGTCTTTGAAAAACGTCTCATATAGAGGTCAAAACCTCGCAACGAAATCAATTAATATGGAACGTTTTTAATCAATAAGAACGGGACATTTCAGTTGGTATCAGAGCGTTGGTCTTAGAGAACCAGAATTTTGCATTAGTGTGTCTTATGTAGTTTGTTAGGATGCATTAGTGAGTCTGGACTTCGACCGTGTTTACTTGAAAAATGATTGCTTAACAAATTTTGTTGGAAACTATATATTTTTAACCTGTGAATATTATGTGATGTATTAATCTCTTAACGCGTTTGATATTATGTGATAGATGTCTACCTCTAGAACAAGTCCCATTGACTCACCTAATAATAATGAAGAGTCAAATGTAAATTGGAATGATTCGTGGACTGATTCACAAGTTCCCGAAGAGGAACCGGAAGAAGAGTCGGAACCAGAAGAAGAATCGGAACCAGAAGAAGAATCGGAACCGGATGAAGAAATAGAACCGGTGGGGGAAATAATAAAACGGTTAAGTAAAAGAAAATCCTCAACCAACCGACCAAGGTTAATTATGGTCAATGGTGTTTCCGCTAAGGAAGCAAAATATTGGGAGGATTACCAATTCTCCGATGAATCGGATTCCGACGAGAATTCCGATGATGTTATAGAAATTACCCCAACTGAATTTAAAAAGGCAAAAGAAAATAATAAGGGAAAGGGCATAAAAATAGAGAAATCTAATTCCAACCCCGATGAACTTTATATGTATCGTCAACCCCCGAAGTCCTTAAGTTGTAACAATGACCCGTGAACCTCTAAACCACCAGGTTTTTCTAAACCAATGTGGAAAATAACGGCTCGTATTAGGGGAACATCATATATCCCTAGAAACTTGGGAAAACGAACCAAAACCAAAGAAGAAGAAACAAGCGAGTCGGAATAAGATAGTTGTATTTGTGTGGTGTAATATATGTAATATAGTGTGCTTATGCTTTATGATATATGTAAAAATTGCTTGTATTAATAAGTATTTTTTTATGAATCTAACTCTTGTCTATTTTACAGTATAAAAACACAAAATGGATAGACAACCCAATATTTTAAAAGACCTACCCGGAGACATGATTGATGAAATCTTGTCTAGAGTCGGTCAGAATTCCTCGGCACAACTATTTAAGGCGAGATCAGTTTGTAAAACATTCGAAGAACGTTCCAAGAATGATTTGGTTTATAAAAGGCTTTCGTTCGGAAGATGGGGGATATCACATTGGGAAATCCATAAGTTACGATGTGTTTACTTTGACGCATATATTGCGGGGAACCCAAATGCTATTTTACGCAACGGGTTAAGAAATTATTTTGACTCAGTATATCCAAATATAGGACTTCGTGATTTAGAAAAAGCGGCTAACATGCAACATAAAGAAGCATGTTATGCTTACGGGTTAGTAATGTTCGCTTCTCACCAAAGTGAGAACAAGAACATCGGGCTACAACTATTAAACAAAACGTTCCCTCAAGTGACGGAGTCGGTAATTGGGGTAAGAAATGAGGTTTTTAGGTTATTACGAGACTGTTGGTCATTACGTAACCCTCGTCCCTTTGACGACGTTACAACACGCTGTCTTATCAACGGCCATAACGGTTATGTTCCACAAGACCAAGGATGGGAAGTAATCCTAGTAAAACCAGAATGCATGACTTGTTTCTGGACGTATGAATTACGTGTCTTTATTGCCTTTGCTGAACGACTTGTGTACTAGCTAGAATTATCTTCACAACCATCTTGTATCAAATTTATTGTGTGCTATATTTCATGCTATATGTAAAATAAGCGGTATTGTAAGTTTGTAAAATATTGTGTAAAAGTTTGAACGCGAAATATTATTATAATCAGTTTTTCATATAGAATTGTAGTAGTTGAATTGTATATTAGCTACTAAGTATGAACTTAACGGGTAGGTACTACCCGAATTTAAACTTATAAAACGCTAATATGAAGAAAAAGCTTTTATAAATGAGTTCATATTATGCTACGAAATACTATTAACTACTCTTAATATTTTGTATGATTAACTTGTTCCATTTAACTATTTTGAAGGAAATGGCACCGACTACTCGACACACCGTGAATATGAATGAAGAGGAATTCCGTACTTTTCTAGCTTCAAACATAGCCGCAGTACAGGCTGCGCTATATACCAACAATAACCTTGGATCTGGCAGTACAGGAAATCGTGTAGGATGCACCTACAAAGAATTCACTGCCTGCAAACCTTTGGAATTTGATGGAACCGAAGGACCGATCGGATTGAAACGGTGGACCGAGAAGGTCGAATCGGTGTTTGCCATAAGTAAGTGTACTGAAGAGGACAAAGTGAAGTACGCTACGCATACCTTTACAGGTTCTGCGTTAACATGGTGGAATACCTATCTAGAGCAAGTGGGACAAGATGATGCGTACGCACTACCGTGGTCAGCATTCAAGCACTTGATGAACGAGAAGTACCGTCCCAGAACCGAGGTCAATAAGCTCAAGACAGAACTTAGAGGGTTACGAACCCAAGGATTTGATATTACCACGTATGAAAGACGATTCACAGAATTGTGCCTATTGTGTCCGGGAGCATTCGAAGATGAGGAAGAGAAGATCGACGCGTTTGTGAAAGGATTACCAGAAAGAATCCAAGAAGATATAAGTTCACACGAGCCCGCCTCCATACAACAGGCATGTAGAATGGCTCACAAACTAGTGAACCAGATTGAAGAAAGAATTAAAGAACAGACTGCTGAAGAGGCCAATGTGAAGCAAGTCAAAAGAAAGTGGGAGGAAAACGGTGATAAGAATCACCAATACAATAACAACAGCAATTATAACAATAATCGCAACAACTATCCTAACAATCGCAACATCAATCGCAACTACAACAAACGGCCCAACAACAACAACAACAACAACAACAACAACAGCAACTACAACAATCATCCCAACAACAATAATAACCGCAACAACAACAACAATCAGAAGCAGCTATGCCAAAGGTGTGAAAAGAATCACTCGGGGTTCTGCACCAAATTTTGCAACAAGTGTAAAAGAAATGGTCATAGCGCGGCGAAGTGTGAGGTCTACGGACCAGGGGTTAATAGAACGAAAGGAACAAATGGTGTCAGAACGAGTAATGGCGGAGCAAGTAGTGTCGGAGCAAGTTATGCCAATGTAGTTTGTTATAAATGTGGAAAACCAGGCCACATTATTAGAAATTGCCCGAACCAGGAGAACACGAATGGACAAGGCCGTGGAAGAGTTTTCAATATTAATGCGGTAGAGGCACAGGAAGACCCGGAGCTTGTTACGGGTACGTTTCTTATTGACAATAAATCTGCTTACGTTTTATTTGATTCGGGTGCGGATAGAAGCTATATGAGTAGAGATTTTTGTGCTAAATTAAGTTGTCCATTGACGCCTTTGGATAGTAAATTTTTACTCGAATTAGCAAATGGTAAATTAATTTCAGCAGATAATATATGTCGGAATCGAGAAATTAAACTGGTTAGCGAAACATTTAAGATTGATTTGATACCAGTAGAGTTAGGGAGTTTTGATGTGATAATCGGTATGGACTGGTTGAAAGAAGTGAAAGCAGAGATCGTTTGTTACAAAAATGCAATTCGCATTATACGAGAAAAAGGAAAACCCTTAATGGTGTACGGAGAAAAGGGCAACACGAAGCTACATCTTATTAGTAATTTGAAGGCACAAAAACTAATAAGAAAAGGTTGCTATGCTGTTCTAGCACACGTCGAGAAAGTACAAACTGAAGAAAAGAGCATCAATGATGTTCCCATTGCAAAAGAATTTCCCGATGTATTTCCGAAAGAATTACCGGGATTACCCCCACAGCGATCCGTCGAATTTCAAATAGATCTTGTACCAGGAGCTGCACCAATAGCTCGTGCTCCTTACAGACTCGCACCCAGCGAGATGAAAGAACTGCAAAGCCAATTACAAGAACTTTTAGAGCGTGGTTTCATTCGACCAAGCACATCACCGTGGGGAGCTCCTGTTTTGTTTGTCAAGAAGAAAGATGGTACATTCAGGTTGTGTATCGACTACCGAGAGTTGAACAAACTTACCATCAAGAACCGCTACCCACTACCGAGAATCGACGACTTATTTGATCAACTACAAGGCTCGTCTGTTTATTCAAAGATTGACTTACGTTCCGGGTATCATCAAATGCGGGTGAAAGAAGATGATATTCCAAAGACTGCTTTCAGAACACGTTACGGTCATTACGAGTTTATGGTCATGCCGTTTGGTTTAACTAATGCACCAGCTGTGTTCATGGACCTTATGAACCGAGTGTGTGGACCATACCTTGACAAGTTTGTCATTGTTTTCATTGATGACATACTTATTTACTCAAAGAATGACCAAGAACACGGTGAACATTTGAGAAAGGTGTTAGAAGTATTGAGGAAGGAAGAATTGTACGCTAAGTTTTCAAAGTGTGCATTTTGGTTGGAAGAAGTTCAATTCCTCGGTCACATAGTGGACAAAGAAGGTATTAAGGTGGATCCGGCAAAGATAGAAACTGTTGAAAAGTGGGAAACCCCGAAAACTCCGAAACACATACGCCAGTTTTTAGGACTAGCTGGTTACTACAGAAGGTTCATCCAAGACTTTTCCAGAATAGCAAAACCATTGACTGCATTAACGCATAAAGGGAAGAAATTTGAATGGAATGATGAACAAGAGAAAGCGTTTCAGTTATTGAAGAAAAAGCTAACTACGGCACCTATATTGTCATTGCCTGAAGGGAATGATGATTTTGTGATTTATTGTGACGCATCAAAGCAAGGTCTCGGTTGTGTATTAATGCAACGAACGAAGGTGATTGCTTATGCGTCTAGACAATTGAAGATTCACGAACAAAATTATACGACGCATGATTTGGAATTAGGCGCGGTTGTTTTTGCATTAAAGACTTGGAGGCACTACTTATATGGGGTCAAAAGTATTATATATACCGACCACAAAAGTCTTCAACACATATTTAATCAGAAACAACTGAATATGAGGCAGCGTAGGTGGATTGAATTATTGAATGATTACGACTTTGAGATTCGTTACCACCCGGGAAAGGCAAATGTGGTAGCCGATGCCTTGAGCAGGAAGGACAGAGAACCCATTCGAGTAAAATCTATGAATATAATGATTCATAATAACCTTACTACTCAAATAAAGGAGGCGCAACAAGGAGTTTTAAAAGAAGGAAATTTAAAGGATGAAATACCCAAAGGATCGGAGAAGCATCTTAATATTCGGGAAGACGGAACCCGGTATAGGGCTGAAAGGATTTGGGTACCAAGATTTGGAGATATGAGAGAAATGGTACTTAGAGAAGCTCATAAAACCAGATACTCAATACATCCTGGAACGGGGAAGATGTACAAGGATCTCAAGAAACATTTTTGGTGGCCGGGTATGAAAGCCGATGTTGCTAAATATGTAGGAGAATGTTTGACGTGTTCTAAGGTCAAAGCTGAGCATCAGAAACCATCAGGTCTACTTCAACAACCCGAAATCCCAGAATGGAAATGGGAAAACATTACCATGGATTTCATCACTAAATTGCCAAGGACTGCAAGTGGTTTTGATACTATTTGGGTAATAGTTGATCGTCTCACCAAATCAGCACACTTTCTGCCAATAAGAGAAGATGACAAGATGGAGAAGTTAGCACGACTGTATTTGAAGGAAGTCGTCTCCAGACATGGAATACCAATCTCTATTATCTCTGATAGGGATGGCAGATTTATTTCAAGATTCTGGCAGACATTACAGCAAGCATTAGGAACTCGTCTAGACATGAGTACTGCCTATCATCCACAAACTGATGGGCAGAGCGAAAGGACGATACAAACGCTTGAAGACATGCTACGAGCATGTGTTATTGATTTCGGAAACAGTTGGGATCGACATCTACCGTTAGCAGAATTTTCCTACAACAACAGCTACCATTCAAGCATTGAGATGGCGCCGTTTGAAGCACTTTATGGTAGAAAGTGCAGGTCTCCGATTTGTTGGAGTGAAGTGGGGGATAGACAGATTACGGGTCCGGAGATTATACAAGAAACTACCGAGAAGATCATCCAAATTCAACAACGGTTGAAAACCGCCCAAAGTCGACAAAAGAGCTACGCTGACATTAAAAGAAAAGATATAGAATTTGAAATTGGAGAGATGGTCATGCTTAAAGTTGCACCTTGGAAAGGCGTTGTTCGATTTGGTAAACGAGGGAAATTAAATCCAAGGTATATTGGACCATTCAAGATTATTGATCGTGTCGGACCAGTAGCTTACCGACTTGAGTTACCTCAACAACTCGCGGCTGTACATAACACTTTCCACGTCTCGAATTTGAAGAAATGTTTTGCTAAAGAAGATCTCACTATTCCGTTAGATGAAATCCAAATCAATGAAAAACTCCAATTCATCGAAGAACCCGTCGAAATAATGGATCGTGAGGTTAAAAGACTTAAGCAAAACAAGATACCAATTGTTAAGGTTCGATGGAATGCTCGTAGAGGACCCGAGTTCACCTGGGAGCGTGAAGATCAGATGAAGAAGAAATACCCGCATCTATTTCCAGAAGATTCGTCAACACCTTCAACAGCTTAAAATTTCGGGACGAAATTTATTTAACGGGTAGGTACTGTAGTGACCCGAACTTTTCCATGTTTATATATATTAATTGAGATTGATATTTACATGATTAAATGTTTCCAACATGTTAAGCAATCAAACTTGTTAAGACTTGATTAATTGAAATATGTTTCATATAGACAATTGACCACCCAAGTTGACCGGCGATTCACGAACGTTAAAACTTGTAAAAACGACTTGACGATATATATATGGATATACATATGGTTAACATGAGATTATGATAAGTAAGTATCTCCATAAGTATATTAACAATGAGTTATATACATATAAACAAGACTACTAACTTAAGGATTTCGAAACGAGACATATATGTAACGATTACCGTTGTAACGACATTTAAATGTATATATATCATATTAAGATATATTAATATATCATAATATCATGATAATATAATAATTTAACATCTCATTAGATATAATAAACAATGGGTTAACAACATTAATTGAGATCGTTAACTTAAAGGTTTCAAAACAACACTTACATGTAACGACTAACGATGACTTAACGACTCCGTTAAAATGTATATACATGTAGTGTATTTAGATGTATTAAAATACTTTTGGAAGACTTCAATACATATATCAAAACACTCATACTTAACGAAAATGGTTACAGTTACTTTCCCATTCTTTTCTTTCATCAAGAATTCTAGTCGTATTCTTACCCGTATTATACACAGCTTCAAAACGTACTTACTATGGGTATATACCAATAGGAACTAGCATGGGATTCCACTCTTGATTATGTCATGTATGACTAATCAATTTTAACTTCTACCATGAGCTAGTCAACTAACTAGAACTCCTTTTAACCCCACTCACCACTCACCAATTAACACTCATCATTCACTCCATTTCACTTCCAATTCTCTTTCTAATTCTCTCTCAACACACCCACACTATTATGAACGTATTTTTCCAGTAGTTAATCATCATCTTCATCAAAAATCACTTCAAGAATCAAGCTATAATCATCATAGGAAGAACACTTCAAGAACACTTCAAAAATCCCTTCAAGTTTACTAATTTACTTCCAAGCTTTCTAATCCATTCCAAGTAATCATCTAAGATCAAGAAACCTTTGTTATATACAGTAGGTTATCTTTCTTATTCAAGGTAATATTCATATTCAAACTTTGATTCAATTTCTATAACTATAAACTATCTTAATTCGAGCAAAAATCTTACTTGAACTTGTTTTTGTGTCATGATCCTACTTCAAGAACTTTCAAGCCATCCAAGATCCTTTGAAGCTAGATCATTTCTTGTAACTTCCAGTAGGTTTACCTACTAAACTTGAGGTAGTAATGATGTTCATAACATCATTCGATTCATATATATAAAACTATCTTATTCGAAGGTTTAAACTCGTAATCACTAGAACATAGTTTAGTTAATTCTAAACTTGTTCGCAAACAAAAGTTAATCCTTCTAACTTGACTTTTAAAATTAACTAAACACATGTTCTATATCTATATGATATGCTAACTTAATGATTTAAAACCTGGAAACACGAAAAACACCGTAAAACCGGATTTACGCCGTCGTAGTAACACCGCGGGCTGTTTTGGGTTAGTTAATTAAAAACTATGATAAACTTTGATTTAAAAGTTGTTATTCTGAGAAAATGATTTTTATTATGAACATGAAACTATATCCAAAAATTATGGTTAAACTCAAAGTGGAAGTATGTTTTCTAAAATGGTCATCTAGATGTCGTTCTTTCGACTGAAATGACTACCTTTACAAAAACGACTTGTAACTTATTTTTCCGACTATAAACCTATACTTTTCTGTTTAGATTCATAAAATAGAGTTCAATATGAAACCATAGCAATTTGATTCACTCAAAACGGATTTAAAATGAAGAAGTTATGGGTAAAACAAGATTGGATAATTTTTCTCATTTTAGCTACGTGAAAATTGGTAACAAATCTATTCCAACCATAACTTAATCAACTTGTATTGTATATTATGTAATCTTGAGATACCATAGACACGTATACAATGTTTCGACCTATCATGTCGACACATCTATATATATTTCGGAACAACCATAGACACTCTATATGTGAATGTTGGAGTTAGCTATACAGGGTTGAGGTTGATTCCAAAATATATATAGTTTGAGTTGTGATCAATACTGAGATACGTATACACTGGGTCGTGGATTGATTCAAGATAATATTTATCGATCTATTTCTGTACATCTAACTGTGAACAACTAGTTGTAGGTTACTAACGAGGACAGCTGACTTAATAAACTTAAAACATCAAAATATATTAAAAGTGTTGTAAATATATTTTAAACATACTTTGATATATATGTATATATTGTTATAGGTTCGTGAATCAACCAGTGGCCAAGTCTTACTTCCCGACGAAGTAAAAATCTGTGAAAGTGAGTTATAGTCCCACTTTTAAAATCTAATATTTTTGGGATGAGAATACATGCAGGTTTTATAAATGATTTACAAAATAGACACAAGTACGTGAAATTACATTCTATGGTTGAATTATCGAAATCGAATATGCCCCTTTTTATTAAGTCTGGTAATCTAAGAATTAGGGAACAGACACCCTAATTGACGCGAATCCTAAAGATAGATCTATTGGGCCTAACAAACCCCATCCAAAGTACCGGATGCTTTAGTACTTCGAAATTTATATCATATCCGAAGGGTGTCCCGGAATGATGGGGATATTCTTATATATGCATCTTGTTATTGTCGGTTACCAGGTGTTCACCATATGAATGATTTTTATCTCTATGTATGGGATGTGTATTGAAATATGAAATCTTGTGGTCTATTGTTACGATTTGATATATATAGGTTAAACCTATAACTCACCAACATTTTTGTTGACGTTTAAAGCATGTTTATTCTCAGGTGAATATTAAGAGCTTCCGCTGTTGCATACTAAAATAAGGACAAGATTTGGAGTCCATGTTTGTATGTTATTGTGTAAAAACTGCATTCAAGAAACTGATTTCGATGTAACATATTTGTATTGTAAACCATTATGTAATGGTCGTGTGTAAACAGGATATTTTAGATTATCATTATTTGATAATCTACGTAAAGCTTTTTAAACCTTTATTTATGAAATAAAGGTTATGGTTTGTTTTAAAAATGAATGCAGTCTTTGAAAAACGTCTCATATAGAGGTCAAAACCTCGCAACGAAATCAATTAATATGGAACGTTTTTAATCAATAAGAACGGGACATTTCAGTTACTACTTACCAAAGCTAAGGGATTTTCGGTTCAAACTCGGTGTAGAATTTAGTATGTACTTGTATCCATTGCATTTAAAATAAAGTGCATGTATTCTCAGCCCAAAAATATAGATTGCAAAAGCAATTAAAAAGGGAGCAATGAAACTCACCTTAGCAGCATATAAAGTCGTTCACCAAAATGTGACTTAAACTCGGATTACCAAATAACCGTAGATCTCAACCTAGAGAACATATGTTGGTCAATAAATGTCTATCAAGCTAGGTCAGGTCATAGTGTATCACAATCCTAATGCTCGAGATCAACATACAAAAGTTTATCAAAAGTCATTTCAAAAAGTCAATCTGACTTAATACTATAGTTGAATGATCATGGCAATCGAAACATTTTAACATTTCACATAGTTTCCCAATTCTTGTAAAATTAGACTATAGTTTTTATAAGGCTTTAAAACATGATAAAACAGTCAATTTTGACAATTGTTCAACAAAACGAGACGTGCCTTATATAAGGATTCAACTCGGCTGGTAATATTCAAAAATCTAATTTATCAATCTTACAAACAAGTTATTTAAATATCAATTGCAGATTCAAGAGCAATTTCAATTAATGTCAATCATAATTCAGTTGATCATATCTTTTAATTCGTTCACCGAAATTACGCGATTTCTAAATGAAAAGTTATTGATTTTTCGCCAGCTTTCCAAAAACATGCATATCATATACCTTTTATCAGTAATATATGTATTTAATTCGTGATTCATTATAAACTGTTTAACGACGAAATTTAGCATACAAGAATGCATAAACATATATACTCGAGCACTAGACATGTATACACTATTAATATATAAAAGATAAGATATGAATGCTCACGTATCAATATTGTGATTCAATATTGCAGGAAAGTACGTAGACGCAACAGAGATGATAAACACTAGGTTTGACTTGCGAACAATACCCATGAACATTACCCATAACCTCCAAAGCTATAACCCATAATTTTCCTTAGCTCTATCCCGCTCATAAAATCCGTTTTGAAAATTACCCGAGCATAACTCCGTCGTAGTATTTTATGTATACTACTAATACTTAATTTGAATATTGCACTAGAATTAATACAGAATAAAAATATATGAAATAAATATATATGTACATATATGTGTGTGTGTTTCTGCAATCGATCGATCGATCGATATATATAGTTAGAAAATAATATTATAATAATAAAAGGAATCAAACGTGTTTAATTATAATAATATAATAAAGTAATAAAATAATAATAAAAGGAATCTTACGTTTATAATTATAATAATATAATAATATAATAAAGTAATAATATAATAATAAAATAATAATATAATAATATAATAAAGTAGAATATAATAATATAATAATAAAATGGAATCGATTAATATTTTAAAAGTCGTATTCTTAAAATACTTCAGGGGTATTTTATGTAACTTATAATTAATAATTTCAGTCATGTCGCTTTCATGTGAATAGTAAATTAATTAATTTCGTTTCATTTACTACTCATATGAATAGTAAATGAATTAATTTCGATTCAACTATTTAAGCTATACGTTGTTGTACGTTGTGCTTTACAAATTGTACATTTTTAATACGTAAAATTTTTAATTTGAAAAGCATCGTTTAATAGTAAATTTTTATCATTTCATATAAAATATTATTCGCATGATTCCGTATATATTGAAAACTCTTATGTTTATATAATACATGTTATGATGTTCGTGAATCGTCGGACAAACAGGGTGATTGAATAGTTCAAGAATTTTGAGATTCAGTTTTATAGACTTTGCTTATTGTGTCGGAAACGTTAATGATTAAGTTTAAATTTGGTCAGAAATTTTCGGGTCATCACACAGCACGAACACTCTATATCAAACCTCACATCCTACATGTCACAACAGAATCCCAAACCACCACCACATTACACGAAGGACCATCAAGGTCAAATCAAAATCTTGCATATGGCCATCACCACAATACTTAAAGGATAACGAGTTCGAATCATCAATCCCGATTGCAGACTTACCTTCATATTCATCAACCAAACCTGTGCAACCTAAAGCATCATGAATCGCCCTAAATTGATTAGCATACATGTTTGAAGCGGGAAACACAAGAGCCTCTGAAGCATTGATATTAATATTACAGATGCCAAGATCAGAATCTGGAGTCACTTCCAAAGCAAACACATCAACCTCAAAAATCACATGAATGTCAACACAAAGATGCACCCTGTAAACAAACGTAAGACCTTTATTAGTGCAGCGTGATGGCACCGTAATTCACCCCATCACTCCACCATAGCGCCGCAATGGGGCGTGATGGAATCAAAACACCGCCGACGTGATGGGAGCTTCACAGAAAGAAGGAGAAGCGTGATTGAGCTAGCAGCGAATCAGATCATCCCACCTAGTCGACCATTCGTGATTAATTGTCCGATTTAGATGGAGTAGAAGAATAAATTGGGACTTTTTGATTTGGGGCTTTTTAATTAGGGCATCTGCATATGAATATGGACAAGAGATCTGTAGAAGAATAATGAATATGATATATTTTACAAAATTACAATTGTAGTCCCTGAATTATGTATGATAGTATTATTTATAGTTTGGACCTCAAAGTTTCAAATCTTGTTAGTTAACATATTAAATTAAAAGCAAATGAGAAGTATACTAAGGAATATCTATTACGGAGTATCTTTATGTATATTTAAATTATATTTTTATACTGTGAAAAATATGAAGGAAATAAAGAAAACTCAAATAAAATGAAAAAGAAATCAGAAATGTGGGACCAATTTAACCGATCACACAACCATCACGTCTACCACTACAAACTCCATCCCACCATCACGCCATCACTTTTGTCAAATCAGCACTATACTCCAAAAAAATACCCTATCACGCCCCATCACCCCGTCACGCTCCGATTAAACGATAAAATATATTTTTTTCTTTCTTAAACAAAAATAAATTATTTTGATACGTATTTTTCTATATCTTAAGCACTACTAATTAATTCTATCGTATCCATCAATCACATTATTTTATATTTATGCATACAAGTTTATATCCGCATATCATGTATCTTATACAAAATGAGTAATGGTAAGTAATTATAGAGTAAATTGAGTTGATTATGTAAAAAACTGTCAACGTGGTTCAATTGAGCTGATTTGTAAACTATGTGAAATTTTTCTATGCAAAGATATAAGTTAAAAACACATAAATGTATGATTAATGATTAATCAAAATGAAAAATATTTGGCTAGAATATTAGGTTGTTTGTTACGCAAGATGTCCCACGACGTGGGTTGCGTAGTTGGCAAAATGCAACGCCGTGATTCTGGTGTTATGGGTTGTGCCCCAACGGCTCGGGTGAGAAAGCTAGGGAATGAGCAACGGAGCTTCTTCTTCTTCTTTTTTTTTTCTTTCTTTTTTTTAAAGGCAAGATATTTTATTAATAAATAAAAACAGTACCTGAAAATAAACTAGCAAGGAGCTAGTCAATACACGAACCAACACATAACCGCATAAAAAGGACGCACACACAAAGGCTCGAAACTAAAGTAGACTCACAAACACAAGGACACGACGCGGCGCGACCACTAAAAAACTATGATTCCGAGTCCGACGCGGAGCTTCTTATTGACCAACTCTATTTTTTAACTATTCAATTATTTTTAGTTTAATTGTTGTTTTCCTTTTTAACTCAACTTTAAATTATAATTTATCACATCATTACAACACTCGCAACTAAACATCAACTCACACCATTTTTCAACTCACATCGTCAAGTCATCAAAAACTCTAACCTCACATCAAATTTTGATCTACACCACCACGGTAACAAATGGTGCTAGAGTGGCTATTGGGTTGGGGAGCGGTGGTGACCACTGACATTTTTATGTTCACGGGATCCTTGGTTTTACTTGCCCTTTTCTCCCTCGCTACTCTATTCTAGCCACACAAATTTTCTTTTGTTAAAATTGTGATATAATACTACGCAGTACGATTTAACATTAACATTTAAATTGAAACATAAACATAAATTATTACATGTTATAATATATAAATATATATATAAATGGATAGTCAATTATTGATACACAAAAGTAATATTATTGTATTACCTAAACTTGTGATATTTTTGCTATAAATAGCCATGAATGCAAGCATTAAACTTGCACCATTTTCTCACACTTACAAAGTGTTTCTTTCTTTCTCTCCATTATCATCTTTGTTCTTACACTTCATTATTAGCATTCTTAATCAAGAATCAAACCACTAAAGGTAGTTATAAGCCTACTGAATTATAACATCAAGAATCAAACCACTAAAGGTAGTTATAAGCCTACTGAATTATAACACGTTATCAGCACGATAATCTTAATACTAATTATGGTTGGCTCTGCCACCTAAATGATATATGGTCGATTATACCACCTGAATAATATATGGTCGACACTGTCGCCTAATTATCATTTATGTTACTAACATTTATATTTCTATTATTTAACATTTATATGGTCGACACTGCCACCTAATTATCATTTATGTTATATAACATTTATTTATGATTGCTTACATATGGTCGACAATGTCGCCTACTTATCATTTATGTTATATTAAATTTATGTTTAATGTTTATATACTTATGAATATAAATTGACTCTAATTTATCATGTTGTTTGTTTTAATTTTTGATAATACAAAATGTCGAATCTGAAAAAGCTTAAATTTACTCCTTTAGAATCAACGGAAAACAACTACATGCCATGGGTTATAAAAGTAAAAATGCATCTTAAATCAATGGGCATTCTTGAAACCATAAATAAAAACAACACTTGTTCCGAAAAAGAACAAGCAACGGCATGTTGCTTTATTCATCAACATATTGATGAATGCTTACAAAATAATTATGTGACTGTAGAAGATCCCCATGTTTTATGGGAAGGTCTCAAAAGCAGATTCAATAATCAAAGAGAAATTTTACTTCCAGCTGCTATGGATCAATGGAGAACATTAAGGTTCCAAGACTTTAAGAAAGTAAATGAATACAGCTCAGCTCTGTATAATACAGTCTCACAACTTAAATTCTGTGGACATGAAATAAGTGATGCAGACATGTTGGAGAAAACTTTCTCCACAATGAATGCTGCCAACATCACAGTGCAAAGAAATTTGAGAATGCTAAAGTTCAACACATATCCTGAACTTAATTCATATGTCTTGGTTGCAGAGCAAAATGATGAGCTATTAATGAAAAATCAGCAATCCCGTCCTACTGGTACACTTGCAATCCCTGAAGCAAATACTGCAAATAATTATAAACAGGGACAAGGACGCGGGCAAGGTCGTGGTTATAATAACCATCGCCATCATCATGCCAAAAGCCATAACTATGGTAGAAACCATCCTTATGGTAATGGGAATGGGCGTGGACGTGGCCGTGGTCGTGGCCGTGGTGGTCAAAGAAATAATAATCCACGAAAATATAAATATCAACCACAAAACAAGCCCACTAAACAAGATGTTGAAGAAAATTCTTCTAAAAATCTGAAGAATCTTGTTACAGATGTGGTAGAATGGGCCACTGGGCTAATACTTGCCGAACATCTAAACATCTTGTTAAGATGTATCAGGATTCGCTGAAAGGTAAAGAAAAGGAAGTAAATTTTGTGGATAATATTGATCCAACAGTCATTGAGCAACCATCTGATTTATATGAAGATTTCTTGAATTAAATTAATATGTTTCTTTTATAAATAAAACGATTTAACTTTTGTCATCATGTTTTCTCAAATGTTTCAGTTCTATATGTTTTATCAAATGTTTCAGTTCTATGTTTGATGTTTCAATTCTATGTATGTCAAATGTTTCAGTTTTATCTATTTGTGTGTAATAAACATTTTGTGTAACATTTATATACTTACTGTTTGTTTCTTATATATGAAGTTTAATATGAATTCTGCTGGAACACAATATCAATCAAGTAGTGGAGATCTCTGTATAGCAGATAGTGGTACTACACACACTATACTTAAATCTGAAAAATATTTCATTGATTTGAAACCAACGGAAGGAACTTTACATACAATATCAGGTGCTGCTAACTTGATAGAAGGGATAGGAAAGGCAAAATTCATATTACCAAACGGTACAACATTTTTAATTAATAATGCCTTATTCTCTCCTAAGTCAAGCAGAAATTTATTGAGTTTTTCTGACATATACCTTAATGGATATGATTATCAGTCAGTAACGGCAGAAAATGAAAAATATTTAAGTATCACTAACAAGAATCACGTGATTGAAAAACTGCCAAGACTTAATTCTGGATTACATTATACACATATAAATGTACCAGAAGCACATATGGTGATTAAAGAAAAGTATATTGATCCTGGTGTATTTAATTTATGGCATAACAGATTGGGCCATCCAGGATCAACAATGATGAAAAGAATTATTGAATGTACACATGGACATCCACTGAAGGATAGAAAAATCCTTCATGATACAATGGTTCCATGTATATCTTGCTCTCTTGGAAAATTGATAACTAGACCATCACCACTTAAGGTTGAGAAAGAATCACCAATGTTTCTTGAAAGAATTCAAGGTGATATTTGTGGACCAATTCATCCACCATGTGGACCATTTAGATATTTCATGGTCCTAATAGACGCATCTAGTAGATGGTCTCATGTTTGTCTGTTATCAAGCTGTAATGTGGCATTTACAAAATTTCTTGCCGAAATTATTAAATTGAGAGCACATTTTCCTGATTACATCATTAAAAAGGTGAGACTTGATAATGCTGGTGAGTTTACATCTTAAGCATTTAATGACTATTGCATGTTTATAGGAATTGTTGTTGAACATTCTGTTGCTCATGTGCATACACAAAATGGTTTAGCCGAGTCACTGATTAAACGTTTACAGTTAATCGCTAGACCATTGATAATGAGAACAAAACTCCCTGTATCTATATGGGGTCATGCAATTTTACATGCTGCTGCATTGATTCGCATCAGACCAAGTGCAAGTCATAAATATTCCCCCCTACAACTTTCTTTTGGTCAAGAGCCAAATATTTCCCACCTTAGAACATTTGATTGTGCAGTATATGTTCCAATTGCGCCACCACAACGTACAAAAATGGGTCCTCAAAGGAGGTTGGGAATATATGTTGGATATGAAACATCTTCAATCATAAGGTATATTGAACCTATGACAGGTGATGTTTTTACAGCACGTTTTGCTGATTGTCATTTTAATGAAACATTATTTTCTAGATAAGGGGGAGAAATAAAAAATAAAGAAAATGATGTTTCATGGTGTGAACCTCAATTAAAGTATCTTGATCCTCGCACAAAATAATGCGAGATATGTAGCGACCCGACCAAAACCGTTATTGACGGCGTCGTTAACTTAGGTCCCGTTGCGTGGTCGTAGTCCCTATATGAGACTCGTTTGACCAAAATTATGTCGCGTTCATTTGAAAGGTACAAAGTTTAGTTTAACAAACGGATCGACAAGTTTAAGTTTACAAAGTTATAAAGTATGAATGAAATAACTTGCGACATAATTAGTTTGAAACCACAGTTGCTATAAATAGTGTAAGTATGTAAACAAAAGTTTGAATCCAAAGGTGCTATCACTAGCGTATGCATGTATGCTTGACCTCAAGCAAGAAATCAAAGTGTGCGGAAGCATGTATCAAGTAGCCAAGTATGAACCTGAGAAACATATAGAAAACTGTCAACGAAAAACGTTGGTGAGATCATAAATGTATTTGTAAAAGTATATTTTGAACCACAATAGTTTGTATAGATGATTATCCAAATCGTATTTATTCCGAAGAATGTAGTTTGTATTGCGAGCACCCAATTACCAAAGCTTAACTGAATCTTCCCTCTGAATTTTGAATATAGTGTTAGAACATACACTATGCACGTTGAAATTATATTTCATCCACTAACGGTAGCGAACCGTCTGAATGAGGGTTCGTTAAACCCGTATGGCCACACAACATAATCACTCGCTTACACTTACACCCTGCAAGTGGAACTAATGATAATTGGATTGAGGACTTTTGTTCTAACTCGTCTGTATCTTTGTATTCGTATTGTGTTCAAAGTATAAAAGTATGAAAAGTATATATACATGTGAAATGTATATAAGTATGTAATGTATATGTTTCTCAGCCCACGATTTAAAAGAATAAAAGTTGTTGAAAAGGTGGGACTATGATCTCACCTCGAGTGCACAAGTATAAAGGTACTTCAACAAGTAAACGTGTGCATGAAAGTTGCTTAGCCTTGACCTAAACAAGTAAGTTATATCAATTAACCGGTTACGACACAAGGTCGGGTGAAATGTGTTCAATTAGTCCTATGGCTCGTTACGACTCGAATAGTATAGCATGTGAATCACGTTGTCAAGTTTCATGCAAGAATCAAGTATAAAAACATGTTAGAACGATTGTAATAAAGTTTGAGTTGACATTTCAAAACCTTACCATTAGAAAGGAAATCTTATTACGTTTCCAACGATATTTGATTCATCGAAAACGGAGTTACGGTCAAAAAGTTATGGCCAAAACAAGTTTGCTGAAGTTCGGATGAAACAGGCAATTGTCACGGCGCGACAAATTGCTCCGCGGCGCGACAAATGCCTATGTTGAAGGTCAGAAAGCTTGAAAAACATGTTCTAAAATCACCCTTTGGGCCACGGCGCGACAAATTGCTCCGCGGCGCGACAATGGCCGTGGCCTGGTCCCTGGCCTGTTTCACCTGTTCAAGGCTTGGTAAAATTTCAAACAAACGCAAAACTCAAACCGTAAACAATTAGAAAGCGTATCTTATACCGTTGGAAAGCTCTTTTGACAAGGAACACAACTAAACATGTTTCATCAAACAAAAACAACATTTTCCATAACCGATTTCTCGTCAAGTGATCGTTTAAAAGTCCATTTTCAAAGTTTCAAGTTCATCAATTGCATTTTAAGCTTCGGGAATCCAATTTACACATACGATATGCCGTTTCGAAGGTAATTAAGCATACATTACAACTAATCACTAACAATTAACATTCCATGGCATTCAAGCATCAAAAGTTCATGTCAAGGACTATCAAACCCTAGTCAAACATCACAAAATCAATATTCATGTTTTTGAAGTTTTCTTAATCAACCTACACATCAAAACGAAGCTAGTGATACTAGTAACACAATTAAAACATGCACTTTAACAATCTAACAACATTAACTCATCCAAAATCAAGGATTAAGCAAACCCATTTCAAGTTCATGCTAGTTACTCCAAAAACAACAAATCGAGCAAACCAAACATATATTCATGTTAGACTTGAGCCATAGACACTAACTAACACCATTTCAAATCAAAAACACGAATTTAGAGAAATCTAGAGTTTTAGAAATGTTACCCAAACGAGATGAAGTTGGTATCAAATTGTAGAGGATGAAGAGAGGATTTCAAATATGTAATTTGTTTTGTTGTAAGCCTCCTAGATCGAATTTAGATGATGATTTATGTTTGTGTTCTTGAGAGAAAAAAAGAAAGAAAGAAAGAAGAAGAAATGGATGAATGAGGGGTGGAGGTGGTGAGTGGTTGACTAGTCAACTACTAGCCACCTCTTTGGTCAAGTGACGGAACTAGTCCCTCAAGTTTCAGAGCGGGTGCGGGAATTTAACCGATCGAATATTTTTAAAACGCAAGTTAACGAGAGATGTTATAATTAAATGACGGAATTTTTATGAACGTTAGTCAACGGAAACTACGAATTTAAATAACGAAAGGTATTATTTAAAAGAGAAAGACGGTGTTAAAAAATAAATTTAACGGAAAAACGCGGGATGTTACATTATCCACACCTCAAAAGAAATTTCGTCCCGAAATTTAGTTGGAAGTAGTAGTTGTTGAATCTTACTCGAGATCTTGCGTTGTAAATTCTACGAATAAGTGAAGGTACGTCCTTGAGTATTTCCACGAATTTTGACGGTCGGGATCATATGTTGTTTTAAGGTTTGGCTTCCATGATTCATGGTTTCAATCGGTCCTCCTAGGAAGTGAGGTTTATCGTCGATAGTGAGTTCATCAAAGGAGATAACAAGTTCTCGTTTCGCAAAACACGTCTTTGAGTTGATACATCGAATGTAGGATAAACGGAGACCCAAAATGAGTCGGAAAAGTCTAAACGGCTAGCGACGGGTCCAAAACACCCCAAGAATTTAAAGGATCAAAATATCGCGGATTTAGCTTCCTACGTTTTCCCGAAACGGATTGCACCTTTCCAAGGTGCGACTCTTAACGTGACGCGGTTTCCCACGCGGAATTTGAAATGTTTACGTCTAACATCGGCGTAGCTCTTGGTGATTACGAGTCGCGTAGGGTTTTACCTGAATATGAACAAATTTTCTCGGTTGCTCATGAATAACCTCGGCCCCGGTGAATTGATCATCGTTTACTTGGTTCGACAAAGGAGAATGACGTTTCCGATCACATGTGGTTTCAAAAGGAGTGACGTTAAAACTCGAATGAAAATCATTGTAGTACGAGGATTCGGTTAAAGGAAAATACTTTTCTCAAGTAAATTTGAAGTTGGTAATACAAACTTGTATTATGGTTTCCAAGGTTTAAATCGCATGTTTGTTCGGTCCGTCGGGTTGTGGATGGTACGCGGTACTCATGTCTAAACGCGGTCCCGAGGCTTTTTGTAAGGCACTCCAAAATCTAGAAGTGAAACGAGGATCTCGATCCGAAACGGGGTATATTTCCCTAAGGCATATTGAACAAGTTTGCTAGGAATTGAAAACGTTAGCTAGGACAAGTTTCTCAAGAAAATTCGCGTCGCGGAAGATTTATCGTTTTCCAAAAATGTTCGTCGGGGCAAGTTCTTATCGGGTTTTGAAAACGATTGTTAGGACTATCCACCCTCGCGGCGAATATTTGTACGACGTGAAGAGTCGCTCTCCATTGCGAATTTAGAATAAGGACCTCCTGAACCGGAAGTACGAGGGTGATGCAAGAGAAGTTTCCGCCCCGATGTAAGCATAACGAGTAAATTGTAGTTAATCAATAAGACTGTGCGAGGACGAGATAGTATACACGTGTAACATACGGTTGAAGTCGAGAGGAATCGGTAATTCATTCGGAAGCATAAGTATAGTTCGACAAAAGTCGAAGGGGTGTCCCCGGTATGGCTGTTATCAATATTCTCGGAGTTTTCGGATGTCCAAACATGAAAGGATGAAGTCATGTACATGGCACATGGTGGTGTTTAGGTTGATCGAGTCTAACCACCATCACGCGTCACTAGAACTTTGGTATGTCTTACCGTAATATAACTACGTTGATCGAGTGTAGTTATATTATGCTAACTCATACCTCCATTCCCACATCACTCCATAGATTCAAGTTCGTGTCATCGCGAAAATCTAAAATGAACAAAATGTAACGACGTCTCAAACGTGACTCGTATTAAATCGAAAGAATTTCTGCAACTCTAAGGAAGCGTTCCCCCGCGGGAAGAGTATAAATGATTGTTAACGTCAAATCGGTTCGATTCAAACAATAATGTATTTAGGTATGAAAAGAGTAACGAGTCATGATAACAAGTAGTACGCAACCGTAGCGATAAATAGTGATGACGATACTCATCTAGAGTAGTGATGGTAGTAACACTAAAAAGTAGATAGTAAGAAACACCAGTGGGAAACCGATAGTAAGTTGAAACGGTGGCAAATAACAATCCGGGAGACAGAGTTCTCGAACAAGTGTGACTAATGAAGTCGTCGTCATCCATACGTGTATGAATCATGAATTTACGTGTGTTACCAAAAAGTGGCGGAATACGTGTTCGTATGATGAAGGTTGGGTATCATTAAAAAGTTTGCCTAAGAATGATTCAAGTATAATGCACAAGTAGTCAAGTAAGTGCTATCTATAGCAAATGTATGTCAGAATGCAAATGCTAACTATCCGGTTGTAGTCTAGACTCACTAATGCGTCCTAACGACTCTGTTAGACACACTAATGCACGTCCTAGTTCCCTACAACCAACGCTCTGATACCACTTGTAGCGACCCGACCAAAACCGTTATTGACGGCGTCGTTAACTTAGGTCCCGTTGCGTGGTCGTAGTCCCTATATGAGACTCGTTTGACCAAAATTATGTCGCGTTCATTTGAAAGGTACAAAGTTTAGTTTAACAAACGGATCGACAAGTTTAAGTTTACAAAGTTATAAAGTATGAATGAAATAACTTGCGACATAATTAGTTTGAAACCACAGTTGCTATAAATAGTGTAAGTATGTAAACAAAAGTTTGAATCCAAAGGTGCTATCACTAGCGTATGCATGTATGCTTGACCTCAAGCAAGAAATCAAAGTGTGCGGAAGCATGTATCAAGTAGCCAAGTATGAACCTGAGAAACATATAGAAAACTGTCAACGAAAAACGTTGGTGAGATCATAAATGTATTTGTAAAAGTATATTTTGAACCACAATAGTTTGTATAGATGATTATCCAAATCGTATTTATTCCGAAGAATGTAGTTTGTATTGCGAGCACCCAATTACCAAAGCTTAACTGAATCTTCCCTCTGAATTTTGAATATAGTGTTAGAACATACACTATGCACGTTGAAATTATATTTCATCCACTAACGGTAGCGAACCGTCTGAATGAGGGTTCGTTAAACCCGTATGGCCACACAACATAATCACTCGCTTACACTTACACCCTGCAAGTGGAACTAATGATAATTGGATTGAGGACTTTTGTTCTAACTCGTCTGTATCTTTGTATTCGTATTGTGTTCAAAGTATAAAAGTATGAAAAGTATATATACATGTGAAATGTATATAAGTATGTAATGTATATGTTTCTCAGCCCACGATTTAAAAGAATAAAAGTTGTTGAAAAGGTGGGACTATGATCTCACCTCGAGTGCACAAGTATAAAGGTACTTCAACAAGTAAACGTGTGCATGAAAGTTGCTTAGCCTTGACCTAAACAAGTAAGTTATATCAATTAACCGGTTACGACACAAGGTCGGGTGAAATGTGTTCAATTAGTCCTATGGCTCGTTACGACTCGAATAGTATAGCATGTGAATCACGTTGTCAAGTTTCATGCAAGAATCAAGTATAAAAACATGTTAGAACGATTGTAATAAAGTTTGAGTTGACATTTCAAAACCTTACCATTAGAAAGGAAATCTTATTACGTTTCCAACGATATTTGATTCATCGAAAACGGAGTTACGGTCAAAAAGTTATGGCCAAAACAAGTTTGCTGAAGTTCGGATGAAACAGGCAATTGTCACGGCGCGACAAATTGCTCCGCGGCGCGACAAATGCCTATGTTGAAGGTCAGAAAGCTTGAAAAACATGTTCTAAAATCACCCTTTGGGCCACGGCGTGACAAATTGCTCCGCGGCGCGACAATGGCCGTGGCCTGGTCCCTGGCCTGTTTCACTTGTTCAAGGCTTGGTAAAATTTCAAACAAACGCAAAACTCAAACCGTAAACAATTAGAAAGCGTATCTTATACCGTTGGAAAGCTCTTTTGACAAGGAACACAACTAAACATGTTTCATCAAACAAAAACAACATTTTCCATAACCGATTTCTCGTCAAGTGATCGTTTAAAAGTCCATTTTCAAAGTTTCAAGTTCATCAATTGCATTTTAAGCTTCGGGAATCCAATTTACACATACGATATGCCGTTTCGAAGGTAATTAAGCATACATTACAACTAATCACTAACAATTAACATTCCATGGCATTCAAGCATCAAAAGTTCATGTCAAGGACTATCAAACCCTAGTCAAACATCACAAAATCAATATTCATGTTTTTGAAGTTTTCTTAATCAACCTACGCATCAAAACGAAGCTAGTGATACTAGTAACACAATTAAAACATGCACTTTAACAATCTAACAACATTAACTCATCCAAAATCAAGGATTAAGCAAACCCATTTCAAGTTCATGCTAGTTACTCCAAAAACAACAAATCGAGCAAACCAAACATATATTCATGTTAGACTTGAGCCATAGACACTAACTAACACCATTTCAAATCAAAAACACGAATTTAGAGAAATCTAGAGTTTTAGAAATGTTACCCAAACGAGATGAAGTTGGTATCAAATTGTAGAGGATGAAGAGAGGATTCCAAATATGTAATTTGTTTTGTTGTAAGCCTCCTAGATCGAATTTAGATGATGATTTATGTTTGTGTTCTTGAGAGAAAAAAAGAAAGAAAGAAAGAAGAAGAAATGGATGAATGAGGGGTGGAGGTGGTGAGTGGTTGACTAGTCAACTACTAGCCACCTCTTTGGTCAAGTGGCGGAACTAGTCCCTCAAGTTTCAGAGCGGGTGCGGGAATTTAACCGATCGAATATTTTTAAAACGCAAGTTAACGAGAGATGTTATAATTAAATGACGGAATTTTTATGAACGTTAGTCAACGGAAACTACGAATTTAAATAACGAAAGGTATTATTTAAAAGAAAAAGACGGTGTTAAAAAATAAATTTAACGGAAAAACGCGGGATGTTACAAGATAGAAGTTCAAAAGATAATGCATATACAAGAACTTGCAAATCAATTGCCTGATGCATTCACAGATACAAAAAGGGTGAATAAATCATATATACCAGCAGTTAATACTCCAGCTCGAGTTGAGATTCCAAATCGGAAAACTGATAATGTAGTCACTCAAGAATCTATGCCACGTCTGAAACGTGGGAGACCAGTTGGTTCCAAAGATAAAAATCCTCGAAAAAGAAAATTAGCTGATAATAAGGTAAAAGAAAGTGTTCAAAAAGAACCACAAATCAGTACTCCTACTGCAGAGGAGATTGATGATGTCAATACAGAAATTGCAATCAATTATGCACATTCAATAATATTATGGAACCGAAATGAAATGAAAAATCTTGATGAGAAATTTTCATTTAATATTGCATATGACATCATGAATAATGATGATGATCCAGAACCAACATCTATGGTTGAATGTCAAAATAGACATGATTGGACTCAATGGAAAGAAGCAATACGAGCTGAATTAGAATCACTCAATAAAAGAAAAGTTTTCGGATCCATCATTCTCACTCCTAAAGATGTGAAACCTGTAGGATACAGATGGATTTTTGTCCGAAAAAGAAATGAGAAAAATGAAGTTACAAGGTATAAAACTAGACTTGTAGCTCAAGGTTTTTCTCAAAGACCGGGAATTGATTATGAAGAAACTTATTCCCCTGTTATGGATGCTATTACTTTTAGATACTTAATCAGCCTGGCAGTTTCTAAAAATTTAGAAATGCATCTCATGAATGTTGTGATTGCTTATCTATATGGATCACTTGATAGTGATATATATATATAAAGATACCTGAAGGATTTAAGGTACCAGAAGCATCAAATGCAAAACTCAAAGAAATGTATTCGATTAAATTACAAAGATCTTTATATGGGTTAAAACAATCGGGACGTATGTGGTATAACCGATTAAGTGATTACTTGATAAGCAAAGGGTATACAAATAACCTTACTTGTCCATGTGTTTTCATTAAGAAAACAACATCCGGATATGTGATCATAGCTGTTTATGTTGATGATCTTAACATCGTAGGTACAAATAAAGAGATCCATGAAGCCATTCAACTTCTAAAGAAAGAATTTGAAATGAAAGATCTCGAAAAAATCAAGTATTGCCTTGATTTACAAATTGAGCATATGCCTAATGGTTTACTTGTACATCAAACAACATATACTGAAAAGATTCTGAAACATTTCAATATGGACAAGGCAAAACCATTAAGTACTCCTATGGTTGTTAGATCACTCAATGTTGAAACTGATCCATTTCGTCCATGTGAAGATCATGGAGATATTCTTGGACCAGAAGTACCATATCTTAGTGCAATTGGAGCTCTTATGTATCTTATAAATTGTACAAGACCTGACATTTCTTTTGCAGTTAATTTGTTGGCAAGGTTCAGCTCTGCTCCTACCAAAAGACACTGGAATGGGATCAAACACGTATTTCGATACCTTCGAGGAACTACTGATTTAGGATTATTTTATTCTAACGAATCAAAACAAGATTTGGTTGGTTATGCTGATGCAGGTTATTTATCTGATCCACATAAAGCTAAATCTCAAACTGGATATGTATTCCTAAATGGAGGTACTGCAATATCATGGCGTTCTCAAAAACAAACACTTGTTGCTACATCATCAAATCATGTCGAAGTGATTGCATTACATGAAGCTACTCGGGAATGTTTTTGATTGAGATCAATAACACAAATCATTACTGATTCTTGTGGACTAGAACGCGATAAAAGTCCAACAATTATCTATGAAGATAATGCAGCTTGCATAGCACAGATGAAAGAAGGGTATATCAAAAGTGACCGAACCAAACACATACCTCCTAGATTCTTCTCATACACTCAAAATCTCATTAAGGACAACGAGATTGAAATGAGATATGTTCAATTCAGTAAAAACTCTGCTGATCTTTTCGCGAAAGCACTTCCAACTGCTATTTTCAGAACACACGTTCATAACATTGGTATGAGACATGTTCAAAAGATGTAACAACTGAAGCGATGTCTACTTGAGGGGGGAGTCAACTCCATGCTGCACTCTTTTTCCCTTAGCTAAAGTTTTTTTTCCCACTGGGTTTTCTTTAGCAAGGTTTTTAACGAGGCAGTAACTTACAGTTGATCTTCAACAAACAAAATTGCTATCCAAGGGGGAGTGTTATAATATATAAATATATATATAAATGGATAGTCAATTATTGATACACAAAAGTAATATTATTGTATTACCTAAACTTGTGATATTTTTACTATAAATAGCCATGAATGCAAGCATTAAACTTGCACCATTTTCTCACACTTACAAAGTGTTTCTTTCTTTCTCTCCATTATCATCTTTGTTCTTACACTTCATTATTAGCATTCTTAATCAAGAATCAAACTACTAAAGGTAGTTATAAGCCTACTGAATTATAACATCAAGAATCAAACCACTAAAGGTAGTTATAAGCCTACTGAATTATAACATTACAAAGCTTTTTTACCATTATTTATTATTTATGATTTGTGATATGGTTTTTTCTTAATTACATGAAAGATGAAAGCTGAAGCAGTAGATTTTTAATTTTTAATTTTCTTTTAGTTAGTTCGTGACTGAGCTTATATATATCTAATAATGGACATGACGTTCTATGACTCTAAAAACTTCCACCTCTCCGTCCTATGTTTATTGCATCAAGTTAAAACACATATTTTTTTTAAAACATAATCATTACTAATTTTGTATTTTTTTATTTTATTTTTTGAACAACTATTTCGACATTGAATACTCTTATTTGTCACTCACACACGCGTTAGATGAAAAACTCTTCACACACCATATCCACATTGACTACCCGATGTTTTGGATTAAACCGATTGACTTAAGGAATACACCTTTATTCACCACATCAGAGTCTTTAAAAAAAACATTCCCTTGAATTCGAACTTGCGCTAACTGTGACTCATATCCAACCCAAAACTTATACCACTCAAGCAACGCCTCGGTGGTATATGATCATTTAAAATTACAACTATTTACAATTAAAATAATTGGACATTTCATTTAAAGTAACTTATGAATGAAAAAGTAGAAAACAAAATAATAAACCTTGTGTTGTAGCTCATATGGTAGTAGCATGCCTTTCTTAGCGAGAGATCAGAAGTTCGATTCCCGTGGGATGCAACATTGCACACAAGGTTGCCCTTTTACCCTCGAATTCTACCCAATGTTGCCTTCCACACACATCACGTTGCAGGGGCAATGGGGGAGGGGGGTTTACCACTCAAGCCCTCGGATTGGGCCGGATTTTTTCCTAGACAGTAGTTGGGAGCAGGTTATGCAACTGTGGAAGATGAACGTGTGGGTGTTTAAATCCCCGTGAATGATCCTGTACTAATGTTAAAAAAGTAAAACAACAAAATAATAAATATAACTCGATAATCCTTACTTCCACGTAAATTACAATGACTTAAAATGACTGTTAGATGAGATTCAAATCGCCAATAATTATAATGATTATATGTATTATTTGTGCATGCTAACATACACAAAACAGGCGAGTACTTCAAAAGATCATACAGACAAATGATTAAATTTTGTCCTCACCACAAATACCAACAAACCATACAAAAACTCGCATCACTATTCCCCACTATCATACTTCTTCGAGAATATGCTTCTATTTTTTTTATTTACTACTCCGAATAAAAAAAAACATTCGTCAAATAATAAAACACCCAAACAATTACAAACAAAACAACTCGCAAAGGCTCGAAACTAAAGCGCCACACAACCGAAGATAACTCAACCGAAACTGTTTGTACACTTCTTGACGGACCTTATCGAAAAGATAAGTATGCCAACGCCTGGTCACGAAGAAGATAAAGTGTGTGTGAATATGAAGTGAATTTATCTTCGCTTGTGATACCCTGAAGGTAGCGAATGTAGTAACTGCTTTACGCCACCAAAAGAGAGTTGATAATATCAGGATATGACATCCGGTTGATTGATCGTATTTCATTTTACTCTCTTATTTGTAGGAGAGTTTTCTGTTCCTTTGAGGTTGCTAGTTCCACATACAATTTGAAAGGATTAGTTGAATTTCCCTTTTTGACTTCTTACAAAGTGAAAGTCACGTTGTCTTCTTTCTATCTTTGCTCAATTGACCTGTCGGGCTGTTATGAGGGTACTATAGTTGACTTTTATCCATCCAAGGTTTGGTGGTACTCGATGCCATCGCTTCGTCACGAATTGGGTTCGCATGTTTGCTTTGTTCCTTTCTTCGTATATATCTTTACTTCGTGAGGGGTGGGGTACACTATTAAGCCTCCAGGTTTAAGTTTACGAAGCATCACTTGAAGCTTCGTGAAATTAAACTCTCATAATACTAGGTGGTGATTTGACGTCTGAAATAACTCTCTTTTCTTTTGAATTACCTTATTTGCCCCTTTTACTTGTCTTGTTCCCTTCTTATTTTGCAGGGGCACGATCGTCCTTTTGTTTTGCTTTTGCGGTTAACGAGGATTTTCTGTGTTAATTTGACAGCAATTCGGCTGGGTAATAAGTGGTTTTTCATTCTCAGTTTATCACTATTTCTCCCTCTTATTCTGATTACCATCTTCCACCATTGTTGTTCAAGGTATTCTCACTTCCTTTCCTCTTTTAATTTTTTCTTGCAATTATGGGTCTGAAATCTAGTATTAACGTCTGTACTAGCAACGTTACTCCCCACTACTTGTCTGAACTTACTGAAACCCTAGGTTTTTTTGAGGGGGATATGATAATTCCCTCTAAAGACCAAACAATTATGCAATTTCCCGACGATCATGTCGGCGTTTATACTCAGACTTTCTCTAAGTGTAATTTTAGGGTTCCTATTTCTTAGTTTTATTTGAGCGTTTTGGATTACTTCTTCGTTCATGCTACTCTGTTACATCCTTTAGCCACAAAAAAGATTATGTATTTTGAGATGATGTGCCGAGCATATGAGGGTGAACCTTCTGTCGACTTGTTCCGTTGTTTCTTTCAAACCAACGACGCCGGTGAATGGGTTACTGTAGAAAAGCGCAAGAAAAGAAAGGGGGTTTCTCAAAACCCTTCTGTGTGCTTTTCACCCTACAGCCCAAATGTTCGCAATTAGAAATCCTCCTTTGTTTTTATGAAAAAATCTTTCTTTCATCCTTTACAATTCCCTTATGTTTGTGATAAGGAGAGGGCAATAGTGCTTCATGAATTCAGGGATCCTATTCTTGATGGTTTTACCAATGATCCTTTGTTTATAAGGATATGTAATCACCCTATTCTTGCTTATTCGTATCCAAATGCCATCTTGTTTAAAATTGGGATGGCACCGAATTGAGAGCAGGGCCAGAAGAATCCTGTGATTTTGTGTGGGGAGAAGGGTATGTGTCATTACCTTACCATGGTTGATGTTTTTTTTGTTATCCTTTTAACTTTTCATGTTTCTATTTTCAGAGATGTCTTTGAGGAACACTGTTAAATACTTAAATCTCATGGTCTTAAAGAAATGACTATTGCTACCCAAGCTATGACTCATGTTGCGAAAGATGTTGGTTATCCTACTTGGTCAGGTTTCATGGAGGCCCATAGTAAACCTAAGGTTGAGACTGGAGACGCTGCTTCTTCGAAGCCGAAACTTAAGGGTAAGGGTATTTTGAAGATTGAACTACCAGTTTTAGTGCTCCAGGTGACGATCCATTGAGCTCTGTTGCTTCCAAGGGTGTTGGGACTAGGGTATCCAGTAGAAACAGGAGTGGTGTTAGTTCGGAGAAGGAGGCCCTCCTTTATGTTTCTACTACGAAGAAGTTGAAGCTTGATTCTGGTTTGGTGGGTCAGAATGTTGACGAAGAGCTTGTTGAAGTTGCTTAGTCTAGCGAGGGCACTGCTGATAATACTCATTCAGGTATTTCCTATATCTTATCACCTTCATATAATATTCCATTTTTCCTCTTTTTCCTCCCCTCTTTTTTGTCTTATATTAAGAGATTTATTTTGTGTCATTTTTTATGTAGATCATTCTCTTTTTCCTGATGTACCTTCTTCTTCCAATTTCTTGGATCTCATTGCTACACTTGTTTCAGACAAGTGGGGAGTTTTATTTGCTAGTGACATGAAAAAATATCTTGATGCCCATGCTTTTTTGCAGTATCAGTCTATGTATTTGAATCATTTGGTTGTTGTTCAACTTAGGAAATGCATCGTGCAGATTGATGAGTTAAGGCGTATCAGTTCTTGAAAGGGTGCTCGTGTGAAACAATTAGAGGAAGAGTTGTCGTTGTCTCCATCTTATCAGGAGGAACTCAAATCAGCTAGGGAGGAGGTTTTGAGTCTCCAGAATCAGCTAAACGCCAGAGCTGGTGAATTGATTACTTTGGGTGAGCAGTTTAGCTCTTCGTGGGAAGGTAGATAGTCTAACCGCTAGTGCTTCAAAGGTGATGGATAAGATGAAAGAATTAGAATCAGATTACTCTCAGCTGATTTCCCAAGTTATTCCACATGTTTGCAGTCAGCTAATCAAAAGTGCTGATTTGACTTCCCTTCTATCTGATGTTGTTTTGGTGACGAGGTTGGATGAACGAAGCATGTTGTTGAAGGAGTTAGCGATCAAAGGGAAAGTAAATTTTGAGGATCATCCCGAATATACTGACCTTGGGGGAGCTCTCTTTGGGGAGGCTTGTGATAAGCTCGAGCAAGACAAATTGCCCTATGTTCAAGAAGTGTCTACTAAATTCGAAGCTAAACCTGCGCAGCTTCTTGCTGTGATGGCGAAAGTTATGCCTAGCCTGTTCCCCTGAGGTGGTTGAAGATGCTCCCAATGTTACTGCTGTTGACCCTGAGACTCATTCCGCCACTCCCGAGTAGCCTATCTCACCTTTTCTTCGTGGTTATTGGAATTTATGTGGTTGTGTAATGGACCGAGTGCCTTAAAACAATATTCTCTTTTATGTTAGGTATGTATGTATTGTGGGCTTTGTTGCCCTTTTGACAATATCTGTAATGCGATCTTTTGGCTGCTAGGCACCTTTTGTGATTTCGTATCTGATTTCTTCCACATGGGTATTCTTTATTTAGATTGTCCAGGGGTATTTTTGCATCCCTTGAATGTATTTCTTCGAGATTTTTTTATTTGGATTCTCTCTTTGATGAGGATCCTTAATTGGTGCAAGGGTACTTTTGTTTCCCTTGTTTTAATAAACACGTAGATGTTTCTTCGTGACCCTTTATTTGGATTCCCTTCACATGGGAATCATTTAATTTGTACAAGGGTACTTTTGTATCCCTTGTTTTAGTAATCACGAAGACGTTTCTTCGTGATCTTTTGTTCGGATTCCCGTCGCATGGGAATCCTTTAGTCAAGCTAGGCGGCTCATTCCCACGCAGATTAGGGTTATTATTCCAAAATCAAAGATAAAAGAAAATAATAATAAAAATAAAATATGATGACATTAACTGTCGAAATTATCAACCGACAGGAAAATTTTGTACATCATTAACTGAGAAGATATGTGGCATGTAATTGAGATTCTTCTTTGTCACATAAATGAAGGCAGGTTATTAGATAAATAAAAAGAAAGAAAATCACAAAAGGTTAAGTTTTTTATTCATTAAAACAAATTAATAATTGAAAAAAATCAAATACGAGACAAACATGTTGATTTAAGGAAGAAGCGTACCAGAGAAAAAAGAAACTTTGGATTGTTGTTAGAATATAAAAGATAGAACATGATACATGAATAGATGACGTGAAGGATGCTAGAGGTCACGAATGCCAATCAAGAGGTGTTGGCATGTAACATCCCGATTTCCTTATATATGACTTAAGGTGCGTATTTTTACCTTGTAAACGTTTAATATTAACCGTGATCAATTATGTATAGTTTAAAGTGTTTATCGCGAAAGTTGTGTTATTTTCCTATATTTTGAAGCTCTTATGTTATCGCGGGTTATAAAGGTTGTGGATATAAGTTCGATTGATTAAAAGTGCAAGAAAATGTCCAAAAATTGAAGTCTTGAATGTGTGAGGCGCGCTTGTTAGGGTGTGAGGCGCGCACGTATGAAGAAAAAGTGATCAGTCAAAAATTACACTAGGTACGCGGGGCGCACTTTCATGTGCGCGGCTCACAGAATTTACACTTGGTGCATGGGGCGCGCATTATAGTGTGCGCGGCTCACACAAATTACACTTGGTGCGCGGGGCGCGTATTATAGTGCGCGCGGCGCGCACACCCCTGAATCAGCATACCTTTTTATTTTGTAATTTAAAAAAGGGTATATTGGTCTTTTCATTTGTGGCCGGTTTTGGGAGTCTAAAAGCTGGTTGAAGCTTATCTCTTCCTCATTTATTTCATTTGCATTTAATTAAAAACAAATTTAGAGAGAGAGTGAGACTTTTAGTGTGAGAAAGCCCATTTTGGTGAAGAAGAAGGTTGAATCTTGCCCGAACCCAAGTGTTAAAGTTGTTCCTTGCGTCTCTAGCTACACTTTGGTAGTCTTGGTAAGTCCTAACTCTATGATTTGAGTTTTAATTGGTTTATGGTTAGGGTTTTGGCTACTAGAGACTTGTATGACCCATTTGGGGTTAAAATGGGTGAACTTGGGTCATGTGATGAAAGGAAAACCCTAAATAGATGTAATCTAGGGTTTGGTCTTGTTTAATGAGAAATTTTTAGTGTAAATTGTGTTGTTAAGCATCAAGACACTTGTTTAAAGTTGAAAGAGATGTTAATTGGGTCATGTTAGACTAAGTTTGTAAGTGTGAGTGTTATAATGGGTCAAATGGGTAATGTTGACCTAGTTTGGGTGAAATGGATATGAATTACCCTAAGTTATGTTAAATTGAAGTTAGTAAACTTTAATTCACTAGCTTTAGTGATTAAAGTTGGGTCTTGGCCATTTAAGGGCGGTTTTGGTGCGGTTGAGTTATTTAATGCGAATCGGGTCATTAAATGCTCAAGTATGTGTAATGTGGTTAATTCCACTAGTTGTGTAATTGAATGTGTACTTATGTAATAGGTACTTGCTTTGAAGCATTCGGAAGCATTAAATCACCACCGAGGTGTTAAGGTGAGTGGAATAATTATATGCGTGCATATATGATGTATTTATTTGTGTAGTATGAGTTGTGAAGTGTCGAAGTGTTAAGACACCATTTCTCACGTGACGGGTGAAGCATCGAGGTGTTAAGATGCCACTCAGGGTGAAGCATCGAGGTGTTAAGATGCCACCTAGGGGCGAAGTGTCGAGGTGTTAAGGCACCACTCCGTAGAGTAGATGGGTGAAGCATCGAGGTGTTAAGATGCCACTCAGGGTGAAGTATCGAGGTGTTAAGATGCCACCCCCGGGGTTAGTGTACGAGGTGTTAAGTGCACTAATGGTTGTTATGAACTCCGACGGTATTTAAACACCGTTCCCTCGTTCGATTGGTTAACCATGGTTGTGTGGGGATTGTAGCATATTATATTGTTTAAACTATATGCTATTGTTATGCTAGCTCGATATGTGGAAGGTTTAGTATTATACTTGTGATGGTATGATTAGTTATGTTGCTAGCATGTATGCGGTAAATGTATAAGTGATTGCAAGTAAGTAGGTTGTATATGTAAATTTATAATTGTTGCACTCACTAAGCATTAGCTTACCCCTCTCGTTGTTTATCTTTTAGATGCAGGTGCGGATAAGGGCAAAGGGGTTGTTGGGCACTAGGTGTCCCTTGATGATGTTATGTTGGAGCTTTTGGAAGTTGGCCTAGCGTTCTGGGTAGTTTAGTCCCAAACCATGCTCGATGTGTTGTTTGGTTTAAAACTATCATTCTTGTATTGGTCAAACTTGCATCACATTCGTTAATGGCCTTTGTGCCTTTTGTAAACATTTAAATTGTTGTACGTTTTAAACGAAATGTGTAGAATGGTTTACATATTTAATTGGCGCGTAAATGTGTATTATTTTAAAAAAAAAAATTATCGTATGTAATACGGGTTGGGTTGTTTCAAGTGGTATTAGAGCATGGTCTAAGGGATTTAGGAGACTTGAGATAGGTGCCTAGACTTAGACTTTATTGTGTGTACGCTTTATGCGGGACTTGTAGGACTTTGGGTCTAATCGGGAATTATTAGTATTTTGGTTTATGTGAACTAACCTTGTGCTAATGGTTTTGTGTTGGGTTTAGCAATCATCAAGCGAGATGAACGTGTTACTAGCAAGTTAATGCGACGTGCTTGCACAACAATGATTAGCTACCATTGTTACCGGTGCAAATCGTGTCAAACAAGTGATGTACGATGATTGTCGAGCAAGATGGGGTAGTGTGGTGTATATGTATATACATTCGTGTTAAGTCCTTTTGCTTCGTCGTTTAATCCTTTTCGTTTTATAGAATGAAGATGAGAAATGGACCCGATGTTGATAACGGGGGTACGAGTGAGGACGTTGAGTTCACGGCCAAGGTTGAGGCCATCTTTAAACGTCAAAAGGCGGAGTTCCTCGAGGACTATAAGAAAATGTTTCTAGATACGATTGACGAGCAATTAGTCAATGTAGTCAAGGAGCAAGTAAAGGCCGTTCTTCACGAAGATAATGTGGGAAGACGAGACTTTTACTATAAGAACTTCAAGGATTCTCAACCTCCCACCTTTGAAGGTAAAAGAGACCCTCTTAAGAGTGCCCGATGGATCTCCGATATGGAGGGGGCTTTCCGTACTTGTGAATGTCCTCTCGATAAGAAGACAAGGTACGGGTGTAGTATGTTGAGGGGCGATGCTAAATTGTGGTGGGACGCAAAGATCCAACTTTATGGCGAAGAACAATGCATGGAATTCACTTGGGATGAATTCAAGAAAGAGTTTTTCGATGAATATCGAACTCCGGCCGATCTTACTAGGCTTAAGGACGAGTTACATTCCTTGAGGCAAGGGTCGATGGATTTGGACACTCTCAAATCCGTGTTTTTGTCCAAGACCCAATTTTGCCCGGAGTATGTCGGGAATGATAAGATGTTGAAGGAAGACTTTTACCGAATCTTGAATGACAATTATCAAGAAAAGATTAGTGTGAACGTGGTGAAGAGTTTTGATGAGTTGTTTGATATGGCCAAAGGGTTTGAGTCGCTCATCTTGAGAAAGAGTGGCTTTACCTTCGGCAAAAAGAAGTTTGAAGCTATTAGTCATTCGAACTTTTCTAACAAGAAGCACAAGAAGGGCTCTGAGAGTGTTGGTAGTGTTAAGAAGGGTGCTTCCGGTGATTTTACTTATGCTTGCTACAATTGTGGGCAAAGGGGGCACATGGCTCGTGAGTGCCCAAAACAATCATCCACAACCAAGCTCACTTGTTTTAATTGCGGTAAAGAAGGGCATAAGAAGCCGGAGTGTCCCGACTTGCGGGGTGATCATGTTAGGAGGTTAGAGAAGGCGACGGGCATGGCTAAGGGGCGAAATTATTTGATGACCAATGATGAGGCCAAGCATTCCAATGAAGTTGTCTCAGGTACTTTCATGGTTAATTCTAATCCGGCAAAGATATTATTTGATAGCGGTGCTAATTTGTCTTTTGTGTCGCCTCGATTTGTGCCTAAATTAAATAAACCTCTAGTTAAGTTGAGTCGTTTGGTAGAAGTTGAAATAGCAGATGGCAAGACGGCGTTAGTGGTTGATGTGTGTGAAAATTGTAATGTTGTGTTTGGTACCGAAACGTTTAAAATCAATCTCATCCCGATGACTTTGGGTGAGTTTGATATTGTTGTTGGTATGGATTGGCTCGATCGTTATAGAGCCGATATTGCATGCCATGATAAGTTCATCCGTGTCAAGACCCCAAGTGGGGGAGAGTTGATTATTCATGGCGACAAACGAAGAAGACTCGTACCATTATGCACTTATGCACGGGTGCGACATTTTCTCAAGAGTGGTGGTATATGTTATCTTGCTCATGTGATTGATACTCGTGATGAGCCACCACCCATTCGTGAAATTCCGGTGGTTAATGAATTTGAAGACGTTTTTCCGGATGAGTTACCGGGTGTTCCGGCGGAAAGACAAGTAGAATTTCGCATTGAGTTGGTTCCGGGAGCTATTCCCATTGCTAAAACTCCTTATCGTTTAGCGCCGACGGAAATGCAAGAGTTGTTAAATCAAACCCAAGAGTTGCTTGAAAAGGGATTCATTCGACCGAGCTCCTCGCCATGGGGTGCTCCGGTCTTATTTGTGAAAAAGAAAGATGGAAGTGTGCGGATGTGCATCGATTATCGGGAGTTGAACAAAGTGACGATCAAGAATCGCTATCCTTTACCTAGGATTGACGATTTGTTTGACCAACTCCAAGGTGCAACGTATTTTTCTAAGATTGACTTACGGTCCGGCTATCATCAAGTGCAGGTCCGTGAGGAAGACATAGAGAAAACGGCTTTTCGAACGCGTTACGAGCATTATGAGTTTGTAGTTATGCCTTTTGGTCTTACGAATGCACCGACGGCATTCATGGATCTTATGAACCGGGTGTGCCCACCTATGTTGGACAAGTCGGTAATTGTGTTCATCGACGACATACTTGTTTATTCTAAGAGTATGAAGGAACATGAGCACCATTTGCATGAAGTGTTGAAGACATTGCGGAAGGAGAAGTTGTACGCAAAATTCTCCAAATGTGAATTTTGGCTAAGGGAAGTTCAATTCCTTGGCCATATTGTGAATCAAGAAGGAATTTAAGTAGACCCGGGGAAGATAGAAACGGTGAAGAGTTGGGGACAACTGACTACGCCTACGAAAATCCGAAGCTTTCTCGGATTGGCCAGTTATTATCGTCGGTTCATCCAAGACTTTTCCAAGATTGCTTCTCCTTTGACTAAATTGACGAGGAAGAACGTAAGATTCAATTGGGAGAACGAGCAAGAAATCGCTTTTCAATTGTTAAAAGAGAAATTGTGTCAAGCCCTGGTGTTAGTGTTGCCGGAAGGGGTAGAAGACATGACGGTTTATTGTGATGCTTCTTTAAATGGGCTCGGGTGTGTTTTGATGCAAAGAGGTAAAGTCATTGCTTACGCCTCTCGACAATTAAAGGAACACGAAAAGAGATACCCAACTCACGATCTTGAATTGGCGGCGGTGGTTCATGCGTTGAAAATTTGGTGCCACTACTTGTATGGTGTCAAGTGTACGATTTATTCGGACCATAAGAGTTTGAAACATCTCTTTACTCAACGAGATTTGAATTATTGTCAACGTAGGTGGATGGATGTGGTAAAGGATTATGATTGTGAAATACTTTATCATCCGGGTAAGGCGAACGTGGTCGCGGATGCGTTGAGTAGAAAGAGTCAACATCCGGCAATACGAGTAGGGTCGTTACGCATGATCATCACTAACGATTTCCTTGTAAAGCTTGGTGAGATTCAAATAGAGGCGTATGTTCACAACAAGCATGAAGAGCGGATTATGGGACAAACGGAGTCCATTACTATGGGCTCGCGTGGTTTATTATCATTTCAAGGAAGAGTGTGGGTACCTAAGATGGGTGGTAACCGACAAGTGCTATTTGATGAAGCACATAAGTCAAAGTATTCCATTCATCTGGGTGCAACAAAGATGTACTATGATTTGAGGAAAGATTATTGGTGGCCCGGTATGAAACGTGATGTGGTTAAGTATGTTGAACAATGTGTCACGTGTTTGCAAGTTAAAGCCGAACACCAAAAGCCGTATGGTAAGTTACAACCATTGGAAGTCCCGAAATGGAAGTGGGAGCACATTACCATGGACTTCATTACCAAGTTACCAAAGACGACAAGGACCCAATATGATACGATTTGGGTGATAGTTGATAGATTGACGAAGAGTGCTTTGTTTCTTCCCATTCGGGAAACGATATCATCGGAGACTTTATCCAAGTTGTTTATCAAGGAGGTGATATCGAGGCATGGGGTTCCTATATCTATTGTTTCGGATCGAGATACTTGTTTCACGTCTCGGTTTTGGAACAAGTTTCATGAAGATATGGGTACTCAATTGAAAATGAGCACGGCATATCATCCTCAAACGGACGGTCAAACCGAGCGTACTAACCAAACGTTGGAGGATATGTTAAGGGCGTGTATTATTGATTTTGGTGGTAGTTGGGATGAGCACTTACCATTGGTGGAATTCTCGTACAATAATAGTTACCACACTAGTATTGGAATGCCACCTTATGAGATGCTCTATGGGCGTAGGTGTCGAACTCCCATTTGTTGGGGAGAAGTGGGTCAACGAGAGATTGAAAGTTCCGATTTGGTTTTGGAGACGAATAGTAAAATTGAGATGATTCGGGCTCGACTTAAAGCGGCGCAAGATCGACAAAAGTCTTATGCCGATAAAGGTAGGAGAACGATTGAGTTTCAAGAAGGTGACATGGTGATGCTTAAGGTTTCTCCATGGAAGGGTGTTATCCGGTTTCAGAAATGAGGAAAGTTAGCTCCTCGGTTTATTGGTCCTTTCAAGGTTTTGGCACGTGTTGGTGAGGTTGCTTATCGACTAGAGTTACCCGAAGAACTTGCGGGAATTCATAACACATTTCATGTTTCCCATCTTCGTAAGTGTCTTGCGGATGACTCGACTTGCGTGCCGTTAGATGAGATTACGTTGAATAATAAGTTAGAATATGCCGAAGAGCCGGTTGCAATCCTTGATGAGAAGGTTAAAATGTTGCGGAACAAAGAAGTTAGAACTTTCAAGGTGCAATGGCGACATCGAAAGGGTTCCGAATTTACGTGGGAATCCGAAGAGTTTGTTTTGGTTTATCTCCCGGCTTGTCATGCGGCTTGGATCGCGAGGACGCGCTCCGATTCAAGTGGGGGAGAGTTGTAACATCCCGATTTCCTTATATATGACTTAAGGTGCGTATTTTTACCTTGTAAACGTTTAATATTAACCGTGATCAATTATGTATAGTTTAAAGTGTTTATCGCGAAAGTTGTGTTATTTTCCTATATTTTGAAGCTCTTATGTTATCGCGGGTTATAAAGGTTGTGGGTATAAGTTCGATTGGTTAAAAGTGCAAGAAAATGTCCAAAAATTGAAGTCTTGAATGTGTGAGGCGCGCTTGTTAGGGTGTGAGGCGCGCAAGTATGAAGAAAAAGTGATCAGTCAAAAATTACACTAGGTGCGCGGGGCGCACTTTCATGTGCGTGGCTCACAGAATTGACACTTGGTGCGCGGGGCGCGCATTATAGTGTGCGCGGCTCACACAAATTACACTTGGTGTGCGGGGCGCGTATTATAGTGCGCGCGGCGCGCACACCCCTGAATCAGCATACCTTTTTATTTTGTAATTTAAAAAAGGGTATATTGGTCTTTTCATTTGTGGCCGTTTTGGGAGTCTAAAAGCTGGTTCAAGCTTATCTCTTCCTCATTTATTTCATTTGCATTTAATTAAAAACAAATTTAGAGAGAGAGTGAGACTTTTAGTGTGAGAAAGCCCATTTTGGTGAAGAAGAAGGTTGAATCTTGCCCGAACCCAAGTGTTAAAGTTGTTCCTTGCGTCTCTAGCTACACTTTGTGTAGTGACCCGAACTTTTCCATGTTTATATATATTAATCGAGATTGATATTTACATGATTAAATGTTTCCAACATGTTAAGCAATCAAACTTGTTAAGACTTGATTAATTGAAATATGTTTCATATAGACAATTGACCACCCAAGTTGACCGGCGATTCACGAACGTTAAAACTTGTAAAAACGACTTGACGATATATATATGGATATACATATGGTTAACATGAGATTATGATAAGTAAGTATCTACATAAGTATATTAACAATGAGTTATATACATATAAACAAGACTACTAACTTAAGGATTTCGAAACGAGACATATATGTAACGATTATCGTTGTAACGACATTTAAATGTATATATATCATATTAAGATATATTAATATATCATAATATCATGATAATATAATAATTTAACATCTCATTAGATATAATAAACAATGGGTTAACAACATTAATTGAGATCGTTAACTTAAAGGTTTCAAAACAACACTTACATGTAACGACTAACGATGACTTAACGACTCCGTTAAAATGTATATACATGTAGTGTATTTAGATGTATTAAAATACTTTTGGAAGACTTCAAGACATATATCAAAACACTCATACTTAACAAAAATGGTTACAGTTACTTTCCCATTCTTTTCTTTCATCAAGAATTCTAGTCGTATTCTTACCCGTATTATACACAGCTTCAAAACGTACTTACTATGGGTATATACCAATAGGAACTAGCATGGGATTCCACTCTTGATTATGTCATGTATGACTAATCAATTTTAACTTCTACCATGAGCTAGTCAACTAACTAGAACTCCTTTTAACCCCACTCACCACTCACCAATTAACACTCATCATTCACTCCATTTCACTTCCAAATCTCTTTCTAATTCTCTCTCAACACACCCACACTATTATGAACGTATTTTTCCAGTAGTTAATCATCATCTTCATCAAAAATCACTTCAAGAATCAAGATATAATCATCATAGGAAGAACACTTCAAGAATACTTCAAAAATCCCTTCAAGTTTACTAATTTACTTCCAAGCTTTCTAATCCATTCCAAGTAATCATCTAAGATCAAGAAACCTTTGTTATATACAGTAGGTTATCTTTCTTATTCAAGGTAATATTCATATTCAAACTTTGATTCAATTTCTATAACTATAAACTATCTTAATTCGAGCAAAAATCTTACTTGAACTTGTTTTTGTGTCATGATCCTACTTCAAGAACTTTCAAGCCATCCAAGATCCTTTGAAGCTAGATCATTTCTTGTCACTTCCAGTAGGTTTACCTACTAAACTTGAGGTAGTAATGATGTTCATAACATCATTCGATTCATATATATAAAACTATCTTATTCGAAGGTTTAAACTCGTAATCACTAGAACATAGTTTAGTTAATTCTAAACTTGTTCGCAAACAAAAGTTAATCCTTCTAACTTGACTTTTAAAATCAACTAAACACATGTTCTATATCTATATGATATGCTAACTTAATGATTTAAAACCTGGAAACACGAAAAACACCGTAAAACCGGATTTACGCCGTCGTAGTAACACCGCGGGCTATTTTGGGTTAGTTAATTAAAAACTATGATAAACTTTGATTTAAAAGTTGTTATTCTGAGAAAATGATTTTTATTATGAACATGAAACTATATCCAAAAATTATGGTTAAACTCAAAGTGGAAGTATGTTTTCTAAAATGGTCATCTAGACGTCGTTCTTTCGACTGAAATGACTACCTTTACAAAAACGACTTGTAACTTATTTTTCCGACTATAAACCTATACTTTTCTGTTTAGATTCATAAAATAGAGTTCAATATGAAATTATAGCAATTTGATTCACTCAAAACGGATTTAAAATGAAGAAGTTATGGGTAAAACAAGATTGGATAATTTTTCTCATTTTAGCTACGTGAAAATTGGTAACAAATCTATTCCAACCATAACTTAATCAACTTGTATTGTATATTATGTAATCTTGAGATACCATAGACACGTATACAATGTTTCGACCTATCATGTCGACACATCTATATATATTTCGGAACAACCATAGACACTCTATATGTGAATGTTGGAGTTAGCTATACAGGGTTGAGGTTGATTCCAAAATATATATAGTTTGAGTTGTGATCAATACTGAGATACGTATACACTGGGTCGTGGATTGATTCAAGATAATATTTATCGATTTATTTCTGTACATCTAACTGTGGACAACTAGTTATAGGTTACTAACGAGGACAGCTGACTTAATAAACTTAAAACATCAAAATATATTAAAAGTGTTGTAAATATATTTTGAACATACTTTAATATATATGTATATATTGTTATAGGTTCGTGAATCAACAGTGGCCAAGTCTTACTTCCCGACGAAGTAAAAATCTGTGAAAGTGAGTTATAGTCCCACTTTTAAAATCTAATATTTTTGGGATGAGAATACATGCAGGTTTTATAAATGATTTACAAAATAGACACAAGTACGTGAAACTACATTCTATGGTTGAATTATCGAAATCGAATATGCCCCTTTTTATTAAGTCTGGTAATCTAAGAATTAGGGAACAGACACCCTAATTGACGCGAATCCTAAAGATAGATCTATTGGGCCTAACAAACCCCATCCAAAGTACCGGATGCTTTAGTACTTCGAAATTTATATCATATCCGAAGGGTGTCCCGGAATGATGGGGATATTCTTATATATGCATCTTGTTAATGTCGGTTACCAGGTGTTCACCATATGAATGATTTTTATCTCTATGTATGGGATATGTATTGAAATATGAAATCTTGTGGTCTATTATTATGATTTGATATATATAGGTTAAACCTATAACTCACCAACATTTTTGTTGACGTTTTAAAGCATGTTTATTCTCAGGTGATTATTAAGAGCTTCCGCTGTCGCATACTTAAATAAGGACGAGATTTGGAGTCCATGCTTGTATGATATTGTGTAAAAACTGCATTCAAGAAACTTATTTTGTTGTAACATATTTGTATTGTAAACCATTATGTAATGGTCGTGTGTAAACAGGATATTTTAGATTATCATTATTTGATAATCTACGTAAAACTTTTAAACCTTTATTGATGAAATAAAGGTTATGGTTTGTTTTAAAATGAATGCAGTCTTTGAAAAACGTCTCATATAGAGGTCAAAACCTCGCAACGAAATCAATTAATATGGAACGTTTTTAATCAATAAGAACGGGACATTTCAGTTGGTATCCGAGCGTTGGTCTTAGAGAACCAGAAAATTTGCATTAGTGTGTCTTATCGAGTTTGTTAGGATGCATTAGTGAGTCTGGACTTCGACCGTGTTTTCTTTAAAAATGATTGCTTAACATTTTTGTTGGAAACTATATATTTTTAACATATGAATATTATGTGATATATTAATCTCTTAACGTGTTTGATATTATGTGATAGATGTCTACCTCTAGAACAAGTCCCATTGACTCACCTAATAATAATGAAGAGTCAAATGTAAATTGGAATGATTTGTGGACTGATTCACAAGTTCCCGAAGAGGAACCTGAAGAAGAGTCGGAACCGGAAGAAGAATCGGAACCGGAAGAAGAATCGGAACCGGTTGAAGAAATAGAACCGGTGGGGGAAATAATAAAACGGTTAAGTAAAAGAAAATCCTCAACCAACCGACCAAAGTTAATTATGGTCAATGGTGTTTCCGCCAAGGAAGCAAAATATTGGGAGGATTACCAATTCTCCGATGAATCGGATTCCGACGAGAATTCCGATGATGTTATAGAAATTACCCCAACTGAATTTAAAAAGGCAAAAGAAAATAATAAGGGAAAGGGCATAAAAATAGAGAAATCTAATTCCAACCCCGATGAACTTTATATGTATCGTCAACCCCCGAAGTCCTTAAGTTGTAACAATGACCCGGGAACCTCAAAACCACCAGGTTTTTCTAAACCAATGTGGAAAATAACGGCTCGTATTAGGGGAACATCATATATCCCTAGAAACTTGGGAAAACGAACCAAAACCAAAGAAGAAGAAACAAGCGAGTCGGAATAAGATAGTTGTATTCGTGTGGTGTAATATATGTAATATAGTGTGCTTATGCTTTATGATATATGTAAAAATTGCTTGTATTAATAAGTATTTTTTTATGAATCTAACTCTTGTCTATTTTACAGTATAAAAACACAAAATGGATAGACAACCCAATATTTTAAGAGACCTACCCGGAGACATGATTGATGAAATCTTGTCTAGAGTCGGTCAGAATTCCTCGGCACAACTATTTAAGGCGAGATCAGTTTGTAAGACATTCGAAGAACGTTCCAAGAATGATTTGGTTTATAAAAGGCTTTCGTTCGGAAGATGGGGGATATCACATTGGGAAATCCATAAGTTACGATGTGTTTACTTTGACGCATATATTGCGGGGAACCCAAATGCTATTTTACGCAACGGGTTAAGAAATTATTTTGACTCAGTATATCCAAATATAGGACTTCGTGATTTAGAAAAAGCGGCTAACATGCAACATAAAGAAGCATGTTATGCTTACGGGTTAGTAATGTTCGCTTCTCACCAAAGTGAGAACAAGAACATCGGGCTACAACTATTAAACAAAACGTTCCCTCAAGTGACGGAGTCGGTAATTGGGGTAAGAAATGAGGTTTTTAGGTTATTACGAGACTGTTGGTCATTACGTAACCCTCGTCCCTTTGACGACGTTACAACACGCTGTCTTATCAACGGCCATAACGGTTATGTTCCACAAGACCAAGGATGGGAAGTAATCCTAGTAAAACCAGAATGCATGACTTGTTTCTGGACGTATGAATTACGTGTCTTTATTGCCTTTGCTGAACGACTTGTGTACTAGCTAGAATTGTCTTCACAACTATCTTGTATCAAAGTTATTGTGTGCTATATTTCATGCTTTATGTAAAATAAGCGGTATTGTAAGTTTGTAAAATATTGTATAAAAGTTTGAACGCGAAATATTATTACAATCAGTTTTTCATATAGAATTGTAGTAGTTGAATTGTGTATTAGCTACTAAGTATGAACTTAACGGGTAGGTACTACCCGAATTTAAACTTATAAAACGCTAATATGAAGAAAAAGCTTTTATAAATGAGTTCATATTATGCTACGAAATACTATTAACTACTCTTAATATTCTGTATGATTAACTTGTTCCATTTAACTATTTTGAAGGAAATGGCACCGACTACTCGACACACCGTGAATATGAACGAAGAGGAATTCCGTACTTTTCTAGCTTCAAACATAGCCGCAGTACAGGCTGCGCTATATACCAACAATAACCTTGGATCTGGCAGTACAGGAAATCGTGTAGGATGCACCTACAAAGAATTCACTGCCTGCAAACCTTTGGAATTTGATGGAACCGAAGGACCGATCGGATTGAAACGGTGGACCGAGAAGGTTGAATCGGTGTTTGCCATAAGTAAGTGTACTGAAGAGGACAAAGTGAAGTACGCTACGCATACCTTTACAGGTTCTGCGTTAACATGGTGGAATACCTATCTAGAGCAAGTGGGACAAGATGATGCGTACGCACTACCGTGGTCAGCATTCAAGCACTTGATGAACGAGAAGTACCGTCCCAGAACCGAGGTCAATAAGCTCAAAACAGAACTTAGAGGGTTACGAACCCAAGGATTTGATATTACCACGTATGAAAGACGATTCACAGAATTGTGCCTATTGTGTCCGGGAGCATTCGAAGATGAGGAAGAGAAGATCGACGCGTTTGTGAAAGGATTACCAGAAAGAATCCAAGAAGATATAAGTTCACACGAGCCCGCCTCCATACAACAGGCATGTAGAATGGCTCACAAACTAGTGAACCAGATTGAAGAAAGAATTAAAGAACAGACTGCTGAAGAGGCCAATGTGAAGCAAGTCAAAAGAAAGTGGGAGGAAAACGGTGATAAGAATCACCAATACAACAACAACAGCAATTACAACAATAATCGCAACAATTATCCCAACAATCGCAACATCAATCGCAACTACAACAAACGGCCCAACAACAACAACAACAACAACAGCAACTACAACAATCATCCCAACAACAATAATAACCGCAACAACAACAACAATCAGAAGCAGCTATGCCAAAGGTGTGAAAAGAATCACTCGGGGTTCTGCACCAAATTTTGCAACAAGTGTAAAAGAAATGGTCATAGCGCGGCGAAGTGTGATGTCTACGGACCAGGGGTTAACAGAACGAAAGGAACAAATGGTGTCGGAACAAGTAATGGCGGAGCAAGTAGTGTCGGAGCAAGTTATGCCAATGTAGTTTGTTATAAATGTGGAAAACCAGGCCACATTATTAGAAATTGCCCGAACCAGGAGAACACGAATGGACAAGGCCGTGGAAGAGTTTTCAATATTAATGCGGTAGAGGCACAGGAAGACCCGGAGCTTGTTACGGGTACGTTTCTTATTGACAATAAATCTGCTTACGTTTTATTTGATTCGGGTGCGGATAGAAGCTATATGAGTAGAGATTTTTGTGCTAAATTAAGTTGTCCATTGACGCCTTTGGATAGTAAATTTTTACTCGAATTAGCAAATGGTAAATTAATTTCAGCAGATAATATATGTCGGAATCGAGAAATTAAACTGGTTAGCGAAACATTTAAGATTGATTTGATACCAGTAGAGTTAGGGAGTTTTGATGTGATAATCGGTATGGACTGGTTGAAAGAAGTGAAAGCAGAGATCGTTTGTTACAAAAATGCAATTCGCATTATACGAGAAAAAGGAAAACCCTTAATGGTGTACGGAGAAAAGGGCAACACGAAGCTACATCTTATTAGTAATTTGAAGGCACAAAAACTAATAAGAAAAGGTTGCTATGCTGTTCTAGCACACGTCGAGAAAGTACAAACTGAAGAAAAGAGCATCAATGATGTTCCCATTGCAAAAGAATTTCCCGATGTATTTCCGAAAGAATTACCGGGATTACCCCCACAGCGATCCGTTGAATTTCAAATAGATCTTGTACCAGGAGCTGCACCAATAGCTCGTGCTCCTTACAGACTCGCACCCAGCGAGATGAAAGAACTGCAAAGCCAATTACAAGAACTTTTAGAGCGTGGTTTCATTCGACCAAGCACATCACCGTGGGGAGCTCCTGTTTTGTTTGTCAAGAAGAAAGATGGTACATTCAGGTTGTGTATCGACTACCGAGAGTTGAACAAACTTACCATCAAGAACCGCTACCCATTACCGAGAATCGACGACTTATTTGATCAACTACAAGGCTCGTCTGTTTATTCAAAGATTGACTTACGTTCCGGGTATCATCAAATGCGGGTGAAAGAAGATGATATTCCAAAGACTGCTTTCAGAACACGTTATGGTCATTACGAGTTTATGGTCATGCCGTTTGGTTTAACTAATGCACCAGCTGTGTTCATGGACCTTATGAACCGAGTGTGTGGACCATACCTTGACAAGTTTGTCATTGTTTTCATTGATGACATACTTATTTACTCAAAGAATGACCAAGAACACGGTGAACATTTGAGAAAGGTGTTAGAAGTATTGAGGAAGGAAGAATTGTACGCTAAGTTTTCAAAGTGTGCATTTTGGTTGGAAGAAGTTCAATTCCTTGGTCACATAGTGAACAAAGAAGGTATTAAGGTGGATCCGGCAAAGATAGAAACTGTTGAAAAGTGGGAAACCCCGAAAACTCCGAAACACATACGCCAGTTTTTAGGACTAGCTGGTTACTACAGAAGGTTCATCCAAGACTTTTCCAGAATAGCAAAACCCTTGACTGCATTAACGCATAAAGGGAAGAAATTTGAATGGAATGATGAACAAGAGAAAGCGTTTCAGTTATTGAAGAAAAAGCTAACTACGGCACCTATATTGTCATTGCCTGAAGGGAATGATGATTTTGTGATTTATTGTGACGCATCAAAGCAAGGTCTCGGTTGTGTATTAATGCAACGAACGAAGGTGATTGCTTATGCGTCTAGACAATTGAAGATTCACGAACAAAATTATACGACGCATGATTTGGAATTAGGCGCGGTTGTTTTTGCATTAAAGACTTGGAGGCACTACTTATATGGGGTCAAAAGTATTATATATACCGACCACAAAAGTCTTCAACACATATTTAATCAGAAACAACTGAATATGAGGCAGCGTAGGTGGATTGAATTATTGAATGATTACGACTTTGAGATTCGTTACCACCCGGGGAAGGCAAATGTGGTAGCCGATGCCTTGAGCAGGAAGGACAGAGAACCCATTCGAGTAAAATCTATGAATATAATGATTCATAATAACATTACTACTCAAATAAAGGAGGCGCAACAAGGAGTTTTAAAAGAGGGAAATTTAAAGGATGAAATACCCAAAGGATCGGAGAAGCATCTTAATATTCGGGAAGACGGAACCCGGTATAGGGCTGAAAGGATTTGGGTACCAAAATTTGGAGATATGAGAGAAATGGTACTTAGAGAAGCTCATAAAACCAGATTCTCAATACATCCTGGAACGGGGAAGATGTACAAGGATCTCAAGAAACATTTTTGGTGGCCGGGTATGAAAGCCGATGTTGCTAAATACGTAGGAGAATGTTTGACGTGTTCTAAGGTCAAAGCTGAGCATCAGAAACCATCAGGTCTACTTCAACAACCCGAAATCCCAGAATGGAAATGGGAAAACATTACCATGGATTTCATCACTAAATTGCCAAGGACTGCAAGTGGTTTTGATACTATTTGGGTAATAGTTGATCGTCTCACCAAATCAGCACACTTTCTGCCAATAAGAGAAGATGACAAGATGGAGAAGTTAGCACGACTGTATTTGAAGGAAGTCGTCTCCAGACATGGAATACCAATCTCTATTATCTCTGATAGGGATGGCAGATTTATTTCAAGATTCTGGCAGACATTACAGCAAGCATTAGGAACTCGTCTAGACATGAGTACTGCCTATCATCCACAAACTGATGGGCAGAGCGAAAGGACGATACAAACGCTTGAAGACATGCTACGAGCATGTGTTATTGATTTCGGAAACAGTTGGGATCGACATCTACCGTTAGCAGAATTTTCCTACAACAACAGCTACCATTCAAGCATTGAGATGGCGCCGTTTGAAGCACTTTATGGTAGAAAGTGCAGATCTCCGATTTGTTGGAGTGAAGTGGGGGATAGACAGATTACGGGTCCAGAGATTATACAAGAAACTACCGAGAAGATCATCCAAATTCAGCAACGGTTGAAAACCGCCCAAAGTCGACAAAAGAGCTACGCTGACATTAAAAGAAAAGATATAGAATTTGAAATTGGAGAGATGGTCATGCTTAAAGTTGCACCTTGGAAAGGCGTTGTTCGATTTGGTAAACGAGGGAAATTAAATCCAAGGTATATTGGACCATTCAAGATTATTGATCGTGTCGGACCAGTAGCTTACCGACTTGAGTTACCTCAACAACTCGCGGCTGTACATAACACTTTCCACGTCTCGAATTTGAAGAAATGTTTTGCTAAAGAAGATCTCACTATTCCATTAGATGAAATCCAAATCAATGAAAAACTTCAATTCATCGAAGAACCCGTCGAAATAATGGATCGTGAGGTTAAAAGACTTAAGCAAAACAAGATACCAATTGTTAAGGTTCGATGGAATGCTCGTAGAGGACCCGAGTTCACCTGGGAGCGTGAAGATCAGATGAAGAAGAAATACCCGCATCTATTTCCAGAAGATTCGTCAACACCTTCAACAGCTTAAAATTTCGGGACGAAATTTATTTAACGGGTAGGTACTGTAGTGACCCGAACTTTTCCATGTTTATATATATTAATCGAGATTGATATTTACATGATTAAATGTTTCCAACATGTTAAGCAATCAAACTTGTTAAGACTTGATTAATTGAAATATGTTTCATATAGACAATTGACCACCCAAGTTGACCGGCGATTCACGAACGTTAAAACTTGTAAAAACGACTTGACGATATATATATGGATATACATATGGTTAACATGAGATTATGATAAGTAAGTATCTACATAAGTATATTAACAATGAGTTATATACATATAAACAAGACTACTAACTTAAGGATTTCGAAACGAGACATATATGTAACGATTATCGTTGTAACGACATTTAAATGTATATATATCATATTAAGATATATTAATATATCATAATATCATGATAATATAATAATTTAACATCTCATTAGATATAATAAACAATGGGTTAACAACATTAATTGAGATCGTTAACTTAAAGGTTTCAAAACAACACTTACATGTAACGACTAACGATGACTTAACGACTCCGTTAAAATGTATATACATGTAGTGTATTTAGATGTATTAAAATACTTTTGGAAGACTTCAAGACATATATCAAAACACTCATACTTAACAAAAATGGTTACAGTTACTTTCCCATTCTTTTCTTTCATCAAGAATTCTAGTCGTATTCTTACCCGTATTATACACAGCTTCAAAACGTACTTACTATGGGTATATACCAATAGGAACTAGCATGGGATTCCACTCTTGATTATGTCATGTATGACTAATCAATTTTAACTTCTACCATGAGCTAGTCAACTAACTAGAACTCCTTTTAACCCCACTCACCACTCACCAATTAACACTCATCATTCACTCCATTTCACTTCCAAATCTCTTTCTAATTCTCTCTCAACACACCCACACTATTATGAACGTATTTTTCCAGTAGTTAATCATCATCTTCATCAAAAATCACTTCAAGAATCAAGATATAATCATCATAGGAAGAACACTTCAAGAATACTTCAAAAATCCCTTCAAGTTTACTAATTTACTTCCAAGCTTTCTAATCCATTCCAAGTAATCATCTAAGATCAAGAAACCTTTGTTATATACAGTAGGTTATCTTTCTTATTCAAGGTAATATTCATATTCAAACTTTGATTCAATTTCTATAACTATAAACTATCTTAATTCGAGCAAAAATCTTACTTGAACTTGTTTTTGTGTCATGATCCTACTTCAAGAACTTTCAAGCCATCCAAGATCCTTTGAAGCTAGATCATTTCTTGTCACTTCCAGTAGGTTTACCTACTAAACTTGAGGTAGTAATGATGTTCATAACATCATTCGATTCATATATATAAAACTATCTTATTCGAAGGTTTAAACTCGTAATCACTAGAACATAGTTTAGTTAATTCTAAACTTGTTCGCAAACAAAAGTTAATCCTTCTAACTTGACTTTTAAAATCAACTAAACACATGTTCTATATCTATATGATATGCTAACTTAATGATTTAAAACCTGGAAACACGAAAAACACCGTAAAACCGGATTTACGCCGTCGTAGTAACACCGCGGGCTATTTTGGGTTAGTTAATTAAAAACTATGATAAACTTTGATTTAAAAGTTGTTATTCTGAGAAAATGATTTTTATTATGAACATGAAACTATATCCAAAAATTATGGTTAAACTCAAAGTGGAAGTATGTTTTCTAAAATGGTCATCTAGACGTCGTTCTTTCGACTGAAATGACTACCTTTACAAAAACGACTTGTAACTTATTTTTCCGACTATAAACCTATACTTTTCTGTTTAGATTCATAAAATAGAGTTCAATATGAAATTATAGCAATTTGATTCACTCAAAACGGATTTAAAATGAAGAAGTTATGGGTAAAACAAGATTGGATAATTTTTCTCATTTTAGCTACGTGAAAATTGGTAACAAATCTATTCCAACCATAACTTAATCAACTTGTATTGTATATTATGTAATCTTGAGATACCATAGACACGTATACAATGTTTCGACCTATCATGTCGACACATCTATATATATTTCGGAACAACCATAGACACTCTATATGTGAATGTTGGAGTTAGCTATACAGGGTTGAGGTTGATTCCAAAATATATATAGTTTGAGTTGTGATCAATACTGAGATACGTATACACTGGGTCGTGGATTGATTCAAGATAATATTTATCGATTTATTTCTGTACATCTAACTGTGGACAACTAGTTATAGGTTACTAACGAGGACAGCTGACTTAATAAACTTAAAACATCAAAATATATTAAAAGTGTTGTAAATATATTTTGAACATACTTTAATATATATGTATATATTGTTATAGGTTCGTGAATCAACAGTGGCCAAGTCTTACTTCCCGACGAAGTAAAAATCTGTGAAAGTGAGTTATAGTCCCACTTTTAAAATCTAATATTTTTGGGATGAGAATACATGCAGGTTTTATAAATGATTTACAAAATAGACACAAGTACGTGAAACTACATTCTATGGTTGAATTATCGAAATCGAATATGCCCCTTTTTATTAAGTCTGGTAATCTAAGAATTAGGGAACAGACACCCTAATTGACGCGAATCCTAAAGATAGATCTATTGGGCCTAACAAACCCCATCCAAAGTACCGGATGCTTTAGTACTTCGAAATTTATATCATATCCGAAGGGTGTCCCGGAATGATGGGGATATTCTTATATATGCATCTTGTTAATGTCGGTTACCAGGTGTTCACCATATGAATGATTTTTATCTCTATGTATGGGATATGTATTGAAATATGAAATCTTGTGGTCTATTATTATGATTTGATATATATAGGTTAAACCTATAACTCACCAACATTTTTGTTGACGTTTTAAAGCATGTTTATTCTCAGGTGATTATTAAGAGCTTCCGCTGTCGCATACTTAAATAAGGACGAGATTTGGAGTCCATGCTTGTATGATATTGTGTAAAAACTGCATTCAAGAAACTTATTTTGTTGTAACATATTTGTATTGTAAACCATTATGTAATGGTCGTGTGTAAACAGGATATTTTAGATTATCATTATTTGATAATCTACGTAAAACTTTTAAACCTTTATTGATGAAATAAAGGTTATGGTTTGTTTTAAAATGAATGCAGTCTTTGAAAAACGTCTCATATAGAGGTCAAAACCTCGCAACGAAATCAATTAATATGGAACGTTTTTAATCAATAAGAACGGGACATTTCACTTTGGTAGTCTTGGTAAGTCCTAACTCTATGATTTGAGTTTTAATTGGTTTATGGTTAGGGTTTTGGCTACTAGAGACTTGTAAAACCCATTTGGGGTTAAAATGGGTGAACTTGGGTCATGTGATGAAAGGAAAACCCTAAATATATGTAATCTAGGGTTTGGTCTTGTTTAATGAGAAATTTTAAGTGTAAATTGTGTTGTTAAGCATCAAGACACTTGTTTAAAGTAGAAAGAGATGTTAATTGGGTCATGTTAGACTAAGTTTGTAAGTGTGAGTGTTATAATGGGTCAAATGGGTAATGTTGACCTAGTTTGGGTGAAATGGGTATGAATTACCCTAAGTTATGTTAAATTGAAGTTAGTAAACTTTAATTCACTAGCATTAGTGATTAAAGTTGGGTCTTGGCCATTTAAGGGCAGTTTTGGTGCGGTTGAGTCATTTAATGCGAATCGGGTCATTAAATGCTCAAGTATGTGTAATGTGGTTAATTCCACTAGTTGTGTAATTGAATGTGTACTTATGTAATATGTACTTGCTTTGAAGCATTCGGAAGCATTAAATCACCACCGAGGTGTTAAGGTGAGTGGAATAATTATATGCATGCATATATGATGTATTTATTTATGTAGTATGAGTTGTGAAGTGTCGAAGTGTTAAGACACCACTTCTCACGTGACGGGTGAAGCATCGAGGTGTTAAGATGCCACTCAGGGTGAAGCATCGAGGTGTTAAGATGCCACCTAGGGGCGAAGTGTCGAGGTGTTAAGGCACCACTCCGTAGAGTAGATGGGTGAAGCATCGAGGTGTTAAGATGCCACTCAGGGTGAAGTATCGAGGTGTTAAGATGCCACCCGTGGGGTTAGTGTACGAGGTGTTAAGTGCACTAATGGTTGTTATGAACTCCGACGGTATTTAAACACCGTTCCCTCGTTCGATTGGTTAACCATGGTTGTGTGGGGATTGTAGCATATTATATTGTTTAAACTATATGCTATTGTTATGCTAGCTCGATATGTGGAAGGTTTAGTATTATACTTGTGATGGTATGATTAGTTATGTTGCTAGCATGTATGCGGTAAATGTGTAAGTGATTGCAAGTAAGTAGGTTGTATATGTAAACGTATAATTGTTGCACTCACTAAGCATTAGCTTACCCCTCTCATTGTTTATCTTTTAGATGCAGGTACGGATAAGGGCAAAGGGGTTGTTGGGCACTAGGTGTCCCTTGATGATGTCATGTTGGAGCTTTTGGAAGTTGTCCTAGCGTTCTGGGTAGTTTAGTCCCAAACCGTGCTCGATGTGTTGTTTGGTTTAAAACTATCATTCTTGTATTGGTCAAACTTGCATCACATTCGTTAATGGCCTTTGTGCCTTTTGTAAACATTTAAATTATTGTACGTTTTAAACGAAATGTGTAGAATGGTTTACATATTTAATTGGCGCGTAAATGTGTATAATTTAAAAAAAAAAATTATCGTATGGGGTTGGGTTGTTTCATGGCACAGCCTTGTTAAGTCTAATGATTAACCTAGCTCTGATACCATATTACACAATGAAAACCCCGTAGGTATAACTTTATTATAGCACCATTGATGTGCTGAAACAGTACCTTTATTTATGAACGGATTTGAGTTATTTTGTTACACGAATTGATTTATTGTATATGTGGTATTTTAATGATTTTAGGTTGATTTCACACATATAGGCAACTAGTCCTATCCGCGTAGTTTAGTTTGTCGGTAAATCCGGTTCGTTCCACAGGGAGACAGTGTTCAATGGTTTTTAATAGTCTTTGAAGTTAAACTTATTTTAAGGGGGTTTTTGGATTAGGAAATGATAATACTACATAATAATAATAAAATATAACTTAATCCTAATTTAATTGAACTACTTATTAATTTATACGAATACATTATTTATAATTATTAATTTAAAAGTGAATTAATTGAAATCATATTAATAAGTTTATTACTAAATGATAATTAATAAAATGATAACTTTTTAATAAAACTAATTGTTTAGAATTTTGTTTTGAGCAATTATAATATAAATTTATTTAAATTAACTAAATAACATATTTTAACTAAATTAATATAAATTAATAGGAATTGTAATATTTTAACTAGTTATAAACTAATTACTAATTACAAATTATAATAATTATAAATTAACAACTTAAATATAATAATAAAATAATTAAAACCCTAGATTTTTAACCTAGTTCGTACAGTACCCGTATTATACTTGCGCGTTTCGCGTAGTATAATACGCGTTTCGCGTATGGTTTAATATGTACGCGTATCGTGTAGAGATATACGCGATCCGCGTATGTTATAATCCAGGTGACAAAACAGTGACGAATAAACTGGAATATAATGCTGTGTAATATTTTTTTTAATTTTACTTTTAACTTTACTGAATAAATGAACTTAAATAATAATAATAATGATTTATAAAATAAAAGGGAGTGTTTACTTAAATGTGTCACCTCTAGGTCCATGGATTGTTTTAAGTTTAAGCTCGTATTAAAATGTTTAGTATAAAACTTATATTTTCCTTTCGAAAAAATAATAAGTTTTGACTAACTAAATTAAATCTAATTTTCATTGGATTATATTTAGATAGTTACTAGTCCTTAAGTATTTAAATTGAGACCCAACCCAGTTTTGACCTTCGCCAAAACCCAAATCATAACGGTTTCCCTTTTTACAATTTCACTATTATATGACTAGTGATATTACCCAAACCACCGAACCTTACTTTTTAATTTAGTGTTAGTAAATTAGTTATAAGTTCGTCTAGATCACTTTTAATGTTGAAGCTTAATTTATATAAATAAAAATAACTTTCATTATTTTAATCTAACAAATTAAGTGACAAGGGTTAAATATCCAAACACATAATAATGGTTCTTTCAATTAGGCTCAATATTAAAAATACTAAAGTTACATTTTAATTTTTACAATTGATAACAATCCATTTCACTAGGGGCTCTACATCTAAGCAAACACTAGGGAAATTAGCTACTCATTATACTAGGGTAAACATAAAAATATAAATATGCAAACATAACAATAACTATAAAAATTGATAACAATAATTTTTAACAGAATATACTTACTAAAAATTCTTCACTTTCATTAACTTCAATGGTAGAAAATTACAATAATAACACCCCTTTAGCGCGTACAATAATACCCTTAATCACGAACAATACACCCTTAATATTTGAAACTATCCTAAATATTCAAACTTGAAAATTAATTTGGTACGGAATACTTAAAAATTACAGTAACTAATGTATATTTGTGTGTGTAGTCTTCTTGCAAAATATATGTGTACTGCCTTCTCTGTTCTCTGAAAATATGTGTCTTGCTCTCTGTGTGTACTCCGTATTATATGTTTTTCATTCAAGTAGTAGTAGGTGAAATGAGTGTAGTCCTTTTTTTTGCTGTACCACTTATAAAGAAATCATATAAAATACAAAAGCAGCCGTCCCATTTGCACTTGAATCTGGATCTGGACTGGATACTACGCGTTTCGCGTAGGAGTCCACACGATCCGCGTAAGAGTTAAATACTACGCGTTTCGCGTAGGTCTTCACATGATTCGCGTAAGAATAGTCGTCAGTTTTCTTGTTTTTATTTTATGTTTTGTTCTCTTTTGATCTCGCGTTGACGTTTATCGATTTGGACCTTTTCATTTGAACTCTTTTTCTTTGCTTATTTTGAACTTGTATTCGGGTAATGTTATCTCGATATGAAATTTGTTTAAATCCATCGTTTATTGTTGTTTTATCGTCGTTTCTTCAAACTTCGAGCTCGTATTATCTTTTGTCGTTTTTCTCGTGATTTATACATTTGAATGTCTTAGTAAACGGTAAAAACCTATGAAATATAAATGATATTGCGTCGAATAATATGTATGTTTAAAGAAATATCAAAATACCCCACACTTGAACGTTGCTTGTCCTCAAGCAATTACATCTTCTAAATAGAATCGGAACCTTACATATTTTTCCTTATCGAACATTAAATCACACAACACACGCTACAAGAAATGAAACACACGCTATATGGAATAAGTTGGAAACACTACACAATTTTTATTGAATCACACGCACACCACACGAAATGAAATTCTGACAACAGAAACAAAGTTGAAACTCGTGATTAAGGTTTAAAATTTTGGATCCTTAGGGAAAATTGGACCTTGTGAAAATGTTTTATGATTTTATAAAATGTCATGCTAGTTTTTACACTAGACACGTTTTCCGATTTTAACCTCAAATTCCGGTTGAGGATAACTGAAAACCGAAGTCTCAGCCGGCGATTAGCAAGCTATCCGCCCCCATAATTAAAGTATCATGGAACTTGAAACCGAATGTCCTAAAAATGGTTTTGCACAATATAATTCATAAAATAGCACAAGTTTTAGAGTAAAATTATATCGTGTCCAAATATCATCGGTGAACCATGAGTTTGTACACCTCAATTTGTTATGGCATATGTATGTTGACCGCGGTCAAACATAGATGCGGTTGATCTTTACGGAGATCATCCATCTGCGGATTAGATTCATTAGTCTTAAAAGCTAATTTGCAATGTGCCCCCCATTGTACGAGACAGATCCATCTCATGGTTAGGATAAGTCTGACCACCAAAAACCCTGTTTGATGCTGAGGTGAGGTGGATTTTCAGCCGATGATAGAGATGACTTTTCAAGATTTTTCGTCAACCTACAGCTGTTCTGGACTACATCTTCTAACATAAGTTAGCAAGTGTGTCATTTTGGAAGATTTTACTTCCTTAATGAGATATTCAGGTTTATACATTCCAAAGCGATGATATCTGCAATACTTCATAGAAAATGTGATAAATAGTTCTAAACATATAGAGTTTTTAAATTCTGTTTATACTTGGTTTTCTTTTATATATTTCAATCAAATAAACTTATGTATTTTTAATGTATGGAGACAATAATTTCGGTTTTTGACACCTAATCTTTAATTGCTCGTAATTACCTTAAAAATTGATTAGTTATATTTGTTTAAAAATTGTAAAAAATTTTCATAAAAACCACTAAATTATAAGTTCTCGAGAATTTATATACTCCCACCCCACACTTAAGATTATGTAATGCCCTCATTACATAAAATCAGATTAAATATATAAATTTGAGAGGACAAAAAGTGTACAGTATATAGAACTTCCTTTGTTAAGTAAATGGACATTGTAAAATGCTTATCGTATGAACATATCCAATCCGTTTTATCACAATAATACTTTCGTGTTTCGCTATGTCGAATCTCATCATCGTAAGTACCTGTCAACAAATATGTCAATCACAAACGAGATGGGGTTGTACTTTAGTAGTACAAAAATTTTACCCCACACTAAAGTTTTTGTAAAGATAAATAAAGATAAGAATAAATTAACACACCATAAAAATCATTTTATACAAACAAATACAAAATAAATAATTCTAAAAATAAAAAGAAAAACTAGAAAAATGACCACGCAGGGCCTCCCTGATCTTCATGTTCTCGCTCCTGTTGCTGCCGTTGTTCGTTTAGGCTTTGTTCCTCGTAAAAACGCCTATAGGCTTCCTGACTCGCGGCTAGGGCAGCGTTGGGATCATAAGGTGGAGGTAGAGGGTCACCGTGTTCTTGCCACTGGGGGTATGATGGAAAAGCTGAGGGTGCGTAATGTTGTAGATTAGCTGCGTATAAATAAGCCTGATGATGCGCCCACTCTAACTGTGCTCCCTGGCCCCTCTGATCGTAGCAGATGTTTTCTAACATATTATCCTGGGCCAGTTGGGTATGCCTAATTTCCCCTATTTGCCTAGACAAACTAGTGTATTGTTCTTCTGATCTCCGTCCCCAATTATCATACGAGTTCCTTAAATCTAAACTCAATGAATTAAATGAATTTTGCAGCATATCGAAATCAGAAACACCTACATTAGACGTACTAGCCTCATCTAGCTGTCTTCGTCTCCTCCTAGTTTCCCTAGCAGGTTCCTCATCCTCCTCCATAGGAGCGTGAGCGACAACTTCTTGCCGTCTCAAACTAATAACCCCGCTCCTCACGGTTATGGCCTTCCCCGTCCTATACACATCCAATCCTAAAGTTCTAACAGCTTGATTTACCGGTTGGATTGGAGGTTCTGATTCATTCGGGTCAAGTCCGAACCAGCTTCCTAGACACGTGATATAGTGACCCCCCGACATGTCACTCGTCCCTCGAGCACCCTTACCAACATGGGCCAAAAAGTAAGCAACTCCATAGGGTATACTAATAAATGTATCCCTATCTCTGATCGCATCCAAGTACCAAAGGTCAATATAATTAATTTTATCTGTATTATTAAATGACCTTTGGTTTATTGTGTTCGCTATAAACTTATGAATTATTCTGAAGCGAACATCAGTGATCCTTAGATAAGATTCCTGGCCTGGCTCATATGTATTTCTATTAGTGAAAGATTGCCAAACTATGCCAGAATTATAGTTACCTGTATATCTAGCCCCTGTAAAAATATATTCCCTAAAACCGGGAGCTATCATCTCGTCTACGGTGTAAATCCCTAATGCGGTAGTCACGTCACTTAGGGACATTGCTCTATCTACCCCACCCAGCCTAAATTGTAGAAAATTAATATCATCGATATTTTCTGGGTGTAAACTTATTCTAACGGTAGAGTAGAATTCTAAACACCATTCTCTGTATACAGGGCTATTTAAACTAAACAATCTCTCAAAATCATTAAAAACCAAAGTCATTCCAAATTCATTTGTAAAACTTTGGTTTAAAATTCCCTTTATTTGCAAATCTAAATTGACTGGTGGTCCTAATGGAGCCCAGTCCACAACGTATACTGGAGAGATGTTTCTAGTGACCAGAGAAAGTAAGTCCTTAACCTTTTGTAATCGGTTAGGTACATAATCAGGAAATCTCAGGTTTGGGTGTAGATTCTGTAGTTGTTGTTCCATTTCTGGGGTTACTTGTTCTTCCCCTTGCTGTTGGTTAACAGTTCTCATTCTGAATAATCCCTGCATAACATTTTAAAACAAGAGAACCGTCCCAATTGGGTATGTTAATGTTAGCAAAGAATTTATTCTTGACATACAAGCTTGTTTCAACACCACATGAATCAATATCTTAACAACAAATAAAAACAAACAAAAATAAATCAAAAATTCCTAATCAAAAATCAAGTTTCAAAAACAAAATGTGAATCACAAATGGAAATACGCAATGAGCTAAGTATATATAATCCAATTCAATCACATTGTGTATAATCCAGCTTCTAATCATCATCACAATTTATACTCGATTCATGATAATTACAAAAAATTATCAAATTTAGACGAAAATAAAAATCACACAATCAATCAATCAAATTTGAATTCAAAGCTTCTACTACCATCAAAACATCTAAAAACATCTAATTAGACCCAAAATAACACAATTTAATAGCAATTCTTCAATTTCCCCAATTTACATAAACCCTAATTTTTCAATAATCCATTTAAACATCAAATTCTTATGCTAATCGAGTTTAACATCACACTAACAATGTAGATATAGCATTAATCAAACAAAATTCAACAATATCATGCATTAATTCGGATTAAAGCTATAAAAATAATAAAAGAAAAACTTGAAAAACAAGTGGTAAAAACGGGTTTAGGACCCTTACCAATCTCGGCATGTTGAAAGGTAGATGATTTGGAGGAGATTGATAGTGTTAATTTAGTGTTTGGGTGTGATTTTGGTGATTTTTGTGCTTTTCTCTAGTCCACAGCAAAAAAAAATAATAAGAGAGTGTGAAGAACAAGCTGCTGGTCGACGGATTATCTGGACTGATTTTTGAACTTAAGCGTTTCATGTGGTTCTACGCGTTTCGCGTAGCTTTTGAATCCACGCTTTTCGTGTGGTTATCCCCATGATCCGCGTAAGTATTCTGCCCCAATTTTTTTTTTTAACTTTATAATCAATTAAAACTTTAAAATTTCTTTTATAAATTTATATGTGTTGCTACGGAAATTTCGGTTCTAATACCTAGTCTTTATCCGTTTATAAATTTTAAAAATTAATTTATAAAATTTAATAATTTAAAAGTTAAAGTTTTTAATATTTTATGAAAATAAAAATAAAAACAAAAACATTCTTATATATTTATTTAATTTTTTTATTATATATATATATTTTTTTTAACTTTATAAGTACTTAAATTTCAAAAAATCAATTTTAAATTTATATTTGATGTAACGTAAATTTCGGTTGGTATACCTAGTCTTTATCCGTTTATAAATTTTTAATTTCAATTTATAATTTAATACTTCAAAAGTTAACGTTTTAATATTTTTCAAAAACAACTTGAAAATAAAACACTCTAATTTTTTTATTTTTTAAATTTTATAAAAGAAAATTAATATTTAGAATTAAAAACAAGTACATGAAAAATAAAAATTAAATGAATTTAAAATACACTCTATATTTTTTTTATATATACTTTTAAACCAACTAATTTTCAAACTTAAAACTTTGTTTTCTATCAACTAGGTAGAGACAATCTCGGTTGTTACACCTATCATTACCCACGACAAAGGTTTATAAGTTATATATCTTTACGGTTATTGATAAAAAGTATATTTTTGGTAGTTTTAATTTTTCTTCTTTTTTTGGTGGTTTACCATTTAAAAGATATATTATGAATCCAACAATAAATTTCGTGCAATTTGAAGAACGACAATTCAGTTATTACACTTAGCATTATCGTTTTCAATGAAAACAGGTTAAACTCAAGGTTTATCAATTTTAAATGGTCGACCCTTTTTAATAAAAGCACAACAAACAAATACAAACTAAAACACACCAAAACATAAACACACAAAAATTCAAAAATACAAAAATGCGCAAAAATACAAAAAAAAATGCACAAAAACAAAATTGGCGAGAAAAAGACTTAGATTGTGAAACCGCGCCGATTTGCTTCATAGTGGAGTCGTACCATTTCGCCCCCCATGGCTTCGTAGGCGTAACCTCGTTGGTTTAAGAGGTTTTCCTTTGAACATTTAAAAGGCCCTTCTCGGCATAAGGTTACGTACTCGAAATTAGAGTCCGTCTGGTTCTTTGGACAATTTCCATAATGAGCTGGTTTTCCACATTTTACACATTTGCCCAAATGATGTGCTCGACGTTTCTTAGCTGATTTTGATTTTCCTTTGGCATAATTTTTCTCGTTAAGTTCTTGCCTTAATTCTTTACTCGCCTGATCGCATCTTCTCTTTATATCTAACACCACATCTCTCGGTAAAATTTTATCGCACATTAAAAAGAAGTGGTTGTAGACATATTGATTGCGCATCTTGAAAATAAATAAAAATGAAAACGAAGAAAATAAAAAGGTAGAATGGAGGGAGAAGACTAGTTCTTTAGTGTCTGCTAGGGAAAGGCCAAACGAACCCCACTCTTAAAGATGAAAATAAAGTTTGAGAATGGAGTTAACAAGCTTTAAAGTTACCCTGAATTTACTTGTCCTTAGGGTAGAATGTGATCTCGTCTCTTTCCGTAGTATTGATTCCTTCAAAGTATAATTTGAGTCGATGACCGTTCACTTTGAAAGTTTCACCGTCTTTGCTATATAATTCTGCATATCCAGAGGGAAAAACTTGTTTTATTATATATGGTCCAGTCCATCGGGATCTAAGTTTCCCAGGTGGAAACTTAAAACGTGATTGGAATACTAATACTTTATCCCCTTGTTCAAATTCTTTCTTTTCTTTTAACCGTGCATCGTGCCATCTTTTAGTTTTCTCCTTGTATGTTTTAGAGTTTTCATACGCTTGTAGTCTTAATTCATCTAATTCATTCAGTTGTTAGAATCAATTTTCTCCAGCTTTTACAAGGTCGGTATTACATTCTCTCAGAGCCCAGTATGCCTTGTGTTCAACTTCGACAGGTAGATGACACGCCTTACCGTAAATCAACCGAAAAGGTGTAGTACCGATGGGCATTTTGAATGCAGTTCTAAATGCCCAAAGTGCATCATCTAGCTTTCGATGCCAGATTTTTGGATTATTTTTAACCGTTCTTTCTAAAATTCGTTTAAGACCTCTGTTCGTGTTTTCAACTTGACCACTCGTTTGAGGGTGGTAAGAAGTTGAAAAACGATGATTAACTCCGTACTTTTTTAGCACTTTCTCTAGTAGTTGATTTGTAAAGTGAGTACCACGATCACTGATTAATGCTTTTGGAATCCCAAAACGTGAGAAAAGATTTTTAAGAAAGCTGACAACAACTCGAGCATCGTTAGTGGGTAGGGCTTTTGCTTCAACCCATTTAGAAACGTAATCGACTACCATGAGAATGTATTTGTATTTGTTAGAAGCGGGAAATGGACCCATGAAGTCAATACCCCATATGTCGAATACTTCGCATACTAAGATGCCTTGTTGTGGCATTTCGTCTCTCTTGGAGATATTTCCAGATCTTTGACAAGAATCACAAGTTTTTACCATATTGTATACATCTTTAAAAATTGTAGGCCAGTAAAAACCTGAGTCAAAAACCTTTTTGGCTGTATAGCTAGGTCCGAAATGTCCACCAGCCGGTCCTTCATGACAGTGCTCTAGAATTTGTTGCGCTTCCTTGCCGTATACACATCGACGAATAACTTGTTCAGCCCCTATACGAAAGAGGTTAGGGCTTTCCCAAAAGTAAAACTTCAGATCAGCAAAGAATTTCTTCTTTTGCTGATAAGTTTGATTTTTAACAAGAATTCCTGCGGCTAGATAATTAGCATAGCCCGCAAACCATGGAATTTCTTCTTCTATTTTAATTCTCATAAGGAACTCGTCTGGAAAAGTATCGTGAATAACAGATTCGTTGAGTGTTTCTAAGTTAGGATTTTCAAGACTGGATAAATGATCTGCAGCGAGATTTTCAGCTCCTTTTTTATCTTTAATTTCAATGTCGAATTCTTGTAGGAGAAGAATCCAATGAATTAGTCTAGGTTTAGCATCTTGCTTTTTGAATAAGTACTTTAGGGCTGAATGATCGGTATAAACAATTGTTTTAGAGAACACTAAGTAGGATCTAAACTTATCGAAAGCAAAAACGACTGCAAGAAGCTCCTTCTTAGTAGTCGTGTAATTCAACTGAGCTCCTGTAAGTGTTTTAATTGCGTAATAGATTGGTTGAAATTTGTTATCTTGACGTTGACCTAAAACAGCTCCCATCGCGAAATCACTAGCATCACACATTAGTTCGAAAGGTTTGGACCAGTCGGGTGATACCATAATGGGTGCATTCGTAAGTTTATTTTTTAGAATGGAGAAAGCTTGTAAGCATTCGTCATTGAAGTCGAATGTACTGTCTTTCTCGAGAAGTTTAGTCATGGGTCGAGCGATTTTGGAAAAATCCTTTATGAATCGTCGATAGAATCCCGCATGACCTAAGAAACTACGAATTCCTTTAACGTTAGTTGGAGGAGGAAGCTTTGAGATTACATCGATCTTAGCTTTGTCTACTTCCATTCCATCTCGAGAAATCTTGTGTCCTAAAACAATGCCTTCCTTCACCATGAAGTGGCATTTTTCCCAATTTAAAACAAGATTTGATTCCTCACAACGAATTAACATTCGCTCGAGGTTGGAAAGGCATGAATCGAAGGAGTCTCCAAAAACAGAGAAATCATCCATAAAGACTTCCATACTTCCTTCTATCATGTCATGAAATATTACCATCATACACCTTTGAAAGGTGCCTGGCGCGTTTCATAATCCGAACGGCATTCGTCGGTATGCGAATTTACCAAATGGACAAGTAAATGTTGTCTTGTCTTGGTCTTTTGGATCAATGGGAATTTGAAAATAACCGGAGAATCCATCAAGGAAACAATAATATTCTTTTCCCGCTAAACGTTCTAGCATTTGATCAATATAAGGAAGTGGGAAATGATCTTTCCTTGTGGCGTCGTTTAAACGACGGTAGTCTATACAGACTCTCCAGCCAGTGACTGTTCTTTTAGTAACAGGTTCATTATCATCATTAAGAACGACAGTTGTACCTCCTTTCTTGGGTACTACTTGTACAGGACTAACCCATGGGCTATCGGATATAGGGTATATTAACCCGGTATCAAGTAATTTGATAACCTCCTTCTTGACAACTTCTTTCATGTTAGGGTTTAACCTTCGTTGTCTTTGTACTACGGGTTTAAAATCTTCTTCCATTAGAATCTTATGAGTACAATAAGCGGGGTTAATCCCTGGAATATCAGTTGTTTTCCAAGCAATTGCTTTCTTATGAGTTTTTAGAACGGACATTAACCTACTCTTTTCGTTATCGGAAAGTTTTGATGAAATTATAACAGGTAGTTGTGATGTACCTTGGAGAAAAGCATACTCCAAATGTTCCGGGAGTTCTTTAAGCTCCAAGGTTGGCGGTTCTTCCAAGGAAGATTTTATTCGAAACCTGTTACCATCGGTAATTTCTTCAAAGGGTTCATCTTCTTTGGGAGTTTCTTCCTCACAATAATCTTCATCGATTACTAGTTTCAATAATTCGTCAAGTTCAAGTTCTACATCGAATTCATCACCTTCACTCATTGAGGTGAAGTTCAAGGTGTCGACATTTAGTAATTCTTGCAATTCTTTTTCGACACAACAATCAACAATATCTACCTTATAACATTCGTCATCGGAAGAGATAGGTTGTTTCATAGCTTTATCTATGTTTAGGGTAACTCTATCTTCCCCTACACCTAGACTAAGCTTTTTGTCTTTAACATGCACAATTGCGTCAGCGGTATTTAAAAATGGTCGCCCTAGAATTAGGGGAACCTTGCTATCTTCTTCCATTTCGAGAACAACGAAGTCGGCAGGAAAGATTAAATGATTGACTTTAACTGGTAGGTTTTCGGCAATACCAATAGGATAGTTAAAAGTTCTATCTGCTAGGCGTATACACATCCTAGTAGGTTTTAGATCGCCTAGGTTTAGTTTTAAGTATAAGGAGTGTGGCATAAGATTGATACTTGCGCCTAAGTCAGCTAATGCATCGTACATTACTGAATCTCCCATCAGACACAGAATAATGAAACTACCAGGATCTCCAAGTTTCGGCGGCATCTTTTAGTTTTGCAAAATAGCTGAGCATTCCTCGTTGAGGAATGTGGTTGAAACTTCTTCATATTTACCTTTATCGGCTATGAGATCCTTAATAAACGTTCCATAATTTGGCATACCCCTAAGAACTTCCGCGAGTGGCATGTTAATGCTAATTTGCTTGATCATATCTGAAATTTTTTGATATTGGCTCGTGAGTTTGTCTTTCTTTAATGCTTTCGGGTATGGAATAGGTGCTTTGTGCACCTTCAATGGTGGTTCTTCAATTTTTTTTGATATGATCTCAGGTGGATCATCTTTTTCTTGTTCTTTCTCAACATGTTCATCTATATCAATAGGTTCTTGTAAAATAGGAGGAGATAAAGGAACTTCTAAGGTCTTACTAGTTTCTGGGTTAACAGTTAAACCACTTCTAGTAGTTATAGCATTTACATGCTCATTCCTTGTTTGATTGTTGTTGGGATTCACTTGAGTATTTAAGGGGAGAGCACCTTGTGGCCTCTCTGATAGTAACTGTGAGATCCTTCCAACATCTCTTTCTAAATTCTGAATCGTAGCTTGTTTATTTCGAATTTGTTGAGTTTGAATTTTCGCAGTTTGCTCGTGTTTAACCATAAAATCTCTTAAGAGATCTTCTAAACCGGATTTCTTCTCAGGTTGTGGTTGTATAAGTGCTTGTGGTTGTGGTTGATTATGTTGGAAATTATTTTGATAAATTCGTTGAGGTTGATTTCGGTTGTTTAGGTTATTGTAACCTGGTGGTGCATTCCTTTGATTTTGATTTTGATTTTGGAAATTTCGGTTATTTTGGTAAACCGGATTTCCTCCTTGATAGTTATTATTATTTAAACCTGAAGGTCCTCCTATTTGATAGTTGTTAATTGGAGGATATTTTCGATTATTTGCTTCTATTGCTGGAAAATCGTTGAAATTCATTTCACCTTTTCGCAAGTAACCTAGGAAATTTGCTTGCTCTTCCATCGTTGTTTTATCACAATCTCTAGTAAGATGGGGGCCTTGGCACATTTCACATCCTACCCTGATAGCATGCATTTCCTTGGTTACTTTCTCAATTTTCTTGCTTGATTTGCCATTTGTACTTTTAAAGAAGCAATTTCATCATTGCTTTCGATATTAGCAACGGTTGATGATCTAGAGAATTCTATCTCTTGATGCCAATTATGGGAATGTGCTGCTATATCGGCAATGATTGTGTGAGCGTCTTCTGGTGTTTTCTTCATTATCGAACCACCGGCTGCAACATCGATATCCTTTCTAGTAGCAACATTTACTCCTTTATAGAATATTTGGACTTTTTGGAATGTATTCAACCCGTGTTGAGGACATACCCTAAGCATTTTGTTGAATCGGGTCCAAGCTTCATAAAGGGTTTCGTTAAGTTTTTGTTTGAAATGATTTATATCACTTTGCAATTTCGCTGCTTTTGAAGCAGGGAAGAATTCTGACAAAAATTGGTCCATCATGCCATTCCAGTTTTCGATATAACCTTCTGGTAATGAGTCTAGCCAATCTCTTGCATCGTCCTTTAAGGACCATGGAAAGATTTTCAAACATGCGACTTCATCGGAGACATCCTTAATTTTGAATAGTTTGCAAATGCTTACAAACTTACGAAGATGCTCGTTAGCATCCTCATTTGGAGCTCCACCGAATTGACATGTATTAGTCACCATGTGAAGGAATTGACCTTTTATTTCAAAGCCGTCAGTCATCGTAGGTTGGATGATTGCGTGGCCTTGACTTGTTCTTGTCGCCTTCATTAATGCTTCCATCGTTTGATTTGTAACAGCCATATCTGGTTCTATGATTTGTTGAATATTTGGTTCAGAGTTAGAATCTAATGAAAGTGATTCTAAGTCCTCAGCGAGAGATTCTACTTCTTGAGCTCTTAAGCGTTCGTGAAATTTTCTTTCGGGTTCAGGATATGGAGGAGTTAATTCATTGTTGGAGGAACGTAAATTCATGCATTAATTTCTATCATAACATTAAAAGCTTTTCTAGGAATAAATTCCTATAAAAGGATCGAATAACCTAAAGTCTATTAAAATCTTTTAAACGTAACTGATTCCCCGGCAGCGGCGCCAAAAAGTTGATGTGCTGAAACAGTAACGGATTTGAGTTATTTTGTTACACGAATTGATTTATTGTATATGTGGTATTTTAATGATTTTAGGTTGATTTCACACATATAGGCAACTAGTCCTATCAGCGTAGTTTAGTTTGTCGGTAAATCCGGTTCGTTCCACAGGGAGACAGTGTTCAATGGTTTTTAATAGTCTTTGAAGTTAAACTTATTTTAAGGGGGTTTTTGGATTAGGAAATGATAATACTACATAATAATAATAAAATATAACTTAATCCTAATTTAATTGAACTACTTATTAATTTATACGAATACATTATTTATAATTATTAATTTAAAAGTGAATTAATTGAAATCATATTAATAAGTTTATTACTAAATGATAATTAATAAAATGATAACTTTTTAATAAAACTAATTGTTTAGAATTTTGTTTTGAGCAATTATAATATAAATTTATTTAAATTAACTAAATAACATATTTTAACTAAATTAATATAAATTAATAGGAATTGTAATATTTTAACTAGTTATAAACTAATTACTAATTACAAATTATAATAATTATAAATTAACAACTTAAATATAATAATAAAATAATTAAAACCCTAGATTTTTAACCTAGTTCGTACAGTACCCGTATTATACTTGCGCGTTTCGCGTAGTATAATACGCGTTTCGCGTATGGTTTAATATGTACGCGTATCGTGTAGAGATATACGCGATCCGCGTATGTTATAATCCAGGTGACAAAACAGTGACGAATAAACTGGAATATAATGCTGTGTAATATTTTTTTTAATTTTACTTTTAACTTTACTGAATAAATGAACGTAAATAATAATAATAATAATGATTTATAAAATAAAATGGAGTGTTTACTTAAATGTGTCACCTCTAGGTCCATGGATTGTTTTAAGTTTAAGCTCGTATTAAAATGTTTAGTATAAAACTTATATTTTCCTTTCGAAAAAATAATAAGTTTTGACTAACTAAATTAAATCTAATTTTCATTGGATTATATTTAGATAGTTACTAGTCCTTAAGTATTTAAATTGAGACCCAACCCAGTTTTGACCTTCGCCAAAACCCAAATCATAACGGTTTCCTTTTTTACAATTTCACTATTATATGACTAGTGATATTACCCAAACCACCGAACCTTACTTTTTAATTTAGTGTTAGTAAATTAGTTATAAGTTCGTCTAGATCACTTTTAATGTTGAAGCTTAATTTATATAAATAAAAATAACTTTCGTTATTTTAATCTAACAAATTAAGTGACAAGGGTTAAATATCCAAACACATAATAATGGTTCTTTCAATTAGGTTCAATATTAAAAATACTAAAGTTACATTTTAATTTTTACAATTGATAACAATCCATTTCACTAGGGGCTCTACATCTAAGCAAACACTAGGGAAATTAGCTACTCATTATACTAGGGTAAACATAAAAATATAAATATGCAAACATAACAATAACTATAAAAATTGATAACAATAATTTTTAACAGAATATACTTACTAAAAATTCTTCACTTTCATTAACTTCAATGGTAGAAAATTACAATAATAACACCCCTTTAGCGCGTACAATAATACCCTTAATCACGAACAATACACCCTTAATATTTGAAACTATCCTAAATATTGAACCTTGAAACTGAAAATTGAATGATACGGAGTACTAAAAATAAATTACAGTAACTAATGATTTTTTTTTGTGATGTAGTCTTCTTGCAAAATATATGTGTACTGCCTTCTCTATTCTCTGAAAATATGTTTCTTGCTCTCTGTGTGTACTCCGTATTATATGTTTTTCATTCAAGTAGTAGTAGGTGAAATGAGTGTAGTCCTCTTTTTTGCTGTACCACTTATAAAGAAATCATATAAAATACAAAAGCAGCCGTCCCATTTGCACTTGAATCTGGATCTGGACTGGATACTACGCGTTTCGCGTAGGAGTCCACACGATCCGCGTAAGAGTTAAATACTACGCGTTTCGCGTAGGTCTTCACACGATTCGCGTAAGAATAGTCGTCAGTTTTCTTGTTTTTATTTTATGTTTTGTTCTCTTTTGATCCCGCGTTGACGTTTATCGATTTGGACCTTTTCATTTGAACTCTTTTTCTTTGCTTATCTTGAACTTGTATTCGGGTAATGTTATCTCGATATGAAATTTGTTTAAATCCATCGTTTATTGTTGTTTTATCGTCGTTTCTTCAAACTTCGAGCTCGTATTATCTTTTGTCGTTTTTCTCGTGATTTATACATTTGAATGTCTTAGTAAACGGTAAAAACCTATGAAATATAAATGATATTGCGTTAAATAATATGTATGTTTAAAGCAATATCAAAATACCCCACACTTGAACGTTGCTTGTCCTCAAGCAATTACATCTTCTAAATAGAATCGGAACCTTACATATTTTTCCTTATCGAACATTAAATCACATAACACACGCTACAAGAAATGAAACACACGCTATATGGAATAAGTTGGAAACACTACACAATTTTTATTGAATCACACGCACACCACACGAAATGAAATTCTGACAACAGAAACAAAGTTGAAACTCGTGATTAAGGTTTAAAAATTTGGATCCTTAGGGAAAATTGGACCTTGTGAAAACATTTTACGATTTTATAAAATGTCATGCTAGTTTTTACACTAGTCACGTTTTCCGATTTTAACCTCAAATTCCGGTTGAGGGTAACTGAAAACCGAAGTCTCAGTCGGCGATTAGCAAGCTATCCTCCCCCATAATTAAAGTATCATGGAACTTGAAACCGAATGTCCTAAAAATGGTTTTACACAATATAATTCATAAAATAGCACAAGTTTTAGAGTAAAATTATATCGTGTCCAAATATCATCAGTGAACCATGAGTTTGCACACCTCAATTTGTTATGACATATGTATGTTGACCGCGGTCAAACATAGATGCGGTTGATCTTTACGGAGATCATCCATCTGCGGATTAGATTCATTAGTCTTAAAAGCTAATTTGCAATGTGCCCCCCATTGTACGAGACAGATCCATCTCATGGTTAGGATAAGTCTGACCACCAAAAACCCTGTTTGATGCTGAGGTGAGGTGGATTTTCAGCCGATGATAGAGATGACTTTTCAAGATTTTTCGTCAACCTACAGCTGTTCTGGACTACATCTTCTAACATAAGTTAGCAAGTGTGTCATTTTGGAAGACTTTACTTCCTTAACGAGATATTCAGGTTTATACATTCCAAAGCGATGATATCTGCAATACTTCATAGAAAATGTGATAAATAGTTCTAAACATATAGAGTTTTTAAATTCTGTTTATACTTGGTTTTCTTTTATATATTTCAATCAAATAAACTTATGTATTTTTAATGTATGGAGACAATAATTTCGGTTTTTGACACCTAATCTTTAATTGCTCGTAATTACCTTAAAAATTGATTAGTTATATTTGTTTAAAAATTGTAAAAATTTTTCATAAAAACCACTAAATTATAAGTTCTCGAGAATTTATATACTCCCACCCCACACTTAAGATTATGTAATGCCCTCATTACATAAAATCAGATTAAATATATAAATTTGAGAGGACAAAAAGTGTACAGTATATAGAACTTCCTTTGTTAAGTAATTGGACATTGTAAAATGCTTATCGTATGAACATATCCAATCCGTTTTATCACAATAATACTTTCGTGTTTCGCTATGTCGAATCTCATCATCGTAAGTACCTGTCAACAAATATGTCAATCACAAACGAGATGGGGTTGTACTTTAGTAGTACAAAAATTTTACCCCACACTAAAGTTTTTGTAAAGATAAATAAAGATAAGAATAAATTAACACACCATAAAAATCATTTTATACAAACAAATACAAAATAAATAATTCTAAAAATAAAAAAAAAACTAGAAAAATGACCACGCAGGGCCTCCCTGATCTTCATGTTCTCGCTCCTGTTGTTGCCGTTGTTCGTTTAGGCGTTGTTCCTCGTAAAAACGCCTATAGGCTTCCTGAATCGCGGCTAGGGCAGCGTTGGGATCATAAGGTGGAGGTAGAGGGTCACCGTGTTCTTGCCACTGGGGGTATGATGGAAAAGCTGAGGGTGCGTAATGTTGTAGATTAGCTGCGTATAAATAAGCCTGATGATGCGCCCACTCTAACTGTGCTCCCTGGCCCCTCTGATCGTAGCGGATGTTTTCTAACATATTATCCTGGGCCAGTTGGGTATGCCTAATTTCCCCTATTTGCCTAGACAAACTAGTGTATTGTTCTTCTGATCTCTGTCCCCAATTATCATACGAGTTCCTTAAATCTAAACTCAATGAATTAAATGAATTTTGCAGCATATCGAAATCAGAAACACCTACATTAGACGTACTAGCCTCATCTAGCTGTCTTCGTCTCCTCCTAGTTTCCCTAGCAGGTTCCTCATCCTCCTCCATAGGAGCGTGAGCGACAACTTCTTGCCGTCTCAAACTAATAACCCCGCTCCTCACGGTTATGGCCTTCGCCGTCCTATACACATCCAATCCTAAAGTTCTAACAGCTTGATTTACCGGTTGGATTGGAGGTTCTGATTCATTCGGGTCAAGTCCGAACCAGCTTCCTAGACACGTGATATAGTGACCCCCCGACATGTCACTCGTCCCTCGAGCACCCTTACCAACATGGGCCAAAAAGTAAGCAACTCCATAGGGTATACTAATAAATGTATCCCTATCTCTTCACACGATTCGCGTAGGTCTTCACACGATTCGCGTAAGAATAGTCGTCAGTTTTCTTGTTTTTATTTTATGTTTTATTCTCTTTTGATCCCGCGTTGACGTTTATCGATTTGGACCTTTTCATTTGAACTCTTTTTCTTTGCTTTTCTTGAACTTGTATTCGGGTAATGTTATCTCGATATGAAATTTGTTTAAATCCATCGTTTATTGTTGTTTTATCGTCGTTTCTTCAAACTTCGAGCTCGTATTATCTTTTGTCATTTTTCTCGTGATTTATACATTTGAATATCTTAGTAAACGGTAAAAACCTATGAAATATAAATGATATTGCGTCGAATAATATGTATGTTTAAAGCAATATCAACCATATATATATAGGGATATAAGGACACATATAAACCTTAAAATCTCTAATGGACCTAATCCCACAATCATGTTGGGCCACTAACCTATCATCTAACATCATAAATGTCATTATAACAATTTATTTACTAATATACTAAATGACGTAAACTATTACTCACCTGATTGGTCAAGGTTCTAATGCATCGTCAAATGTTTTTATTTTTTTGTAAATTTTAATAATTAAAATGGCTAATATCATTAGCGTAATAATTAAAAAGGCAAGGAATACACCTTAAATTACCTAATTTGACAATAAAGATAATATGAGTTTTGCCAATGCCCTAAAAGGATTACATTTTTAAATTTGGCACAGAAAAAGACTACGATTTGAAAAAGTGTGAAATTGGGTTGACGATCATTAGTCAAAATACATTGTTGGTCTTTAAAGTTTGTTAAAAAAATTCACCAAAAGTCCTCTTTATCATCTTCATTAACATCTTCGCTCCCACCACCACCGCAACCACTAATCATGGCGGCAACGTTTAGACCATCACTGTAATGACCCGAGTTTTTCGACTTATATTTTTGTGCTTATTACTTTCACAAAACTGCGTATTTGTACGTACTGAGCTATATTATATTCTGGGATCATTATTCATGTTGATTACTTTCGTTTATATTTTAAAACGTGTTATTAAGTACGTAGTTACTTAACTTGATCCTCGAATGCTTTTATGACCGTTAGTGTCACTTGACGTTTAGAACGAGCTATGTACTCTGTACACGATTAATTTTGGTCATAATTGGAATATTATGACTACGTAAAACTAATTGTTATTTTCTAATGACAATTACTTGGCTTATTGGTTGCTTAATTACGCTTAGTAATTTACTAATGCACACTAGTTAGTCTTAATGAACTTTCTACTTTATTGGACTTAAGCCCACCGTACTCTAGCTAATGGACTCTTAAATTAGCCCAATTTTAATAAGTTCATGACCCATTAAAATGTAAGACAAAAACCCATTAATATGAGCCAACATACTAGCATTTTTGTTAACCATTACCACACATGTTGTATGGGATCTCAACAACAAGCACCACCTTTAAACCACCACCATGCAAAAAGCAAAAGGTTTTCCCCCTTGTCCTCCCAAAACCCACGGCCAACCCACCCCATCACCACTATAAATATCAAGCTTATTTCTCCTATTTCACACTTGATCTCATTCTCATTTTACACACTTGCTCTCTAATATTCTCTCTAGTTTTTCTCACACTTAAAACTTGTAAGTTTCTTGATTTTCTTCTTATTTTTCCTTCTTTATTTTCGACATCATCATCATTAAAGGATCAAGCTTTTTAGCTTTTTGATCTTGTTATATCTTGTAGATTCAAACTTTGATTTGAATCATTCAAGAACATGAAAGATTCAAGCTTTTAGCTTTGGATCTTCATTACTTTGATGGATCTAAGCTTTATAGTTTAAGATCACTTTGTTTTTGTTAAAAGATCAAAAGTTGTGTTTATGATCTTCATGTAACTTGTAGATCTAGCTTTTTGCTTTAAGGATCTTCAAGAACATTAAAGATCCAAGATTTCTAGCTTAGGGTTTCATTATTTTATTTATATCTTAGCTTTTTAGCTTATGGTCTCATTATTTTTACTAGATCTTAGCTTTCTAGCTTATGGTCTCATTAATCTTGTAAAAATCCAAGCTTTCTAGCTTAGGGTTTCTTAATACTTGAGATCTAAGTCATTATTGTAGATCTCACTTACTTGGAACCTTTTATGATTTTTATGGTGATAAAAATCAAGTCTTCATCATCTCATATGATGAAGATGCATAAACTTGTGTCAAAAGGACAAAGGTTGAAGCTTTATTGTGTTTATGCAATAAAGAGACAACCTTGATGTTCAAAACTTGTAGAATGTTAGCTTTTACTCTTAGTTGTGTGTTGATGGTTGAAACTTGGTCAAAGTGATGTTAAAACATCAAAGAGTTGTACACTTGAAGCTTACACGCATCAAGGATGAGAATCGTGATGAGCATCAAGCACCAAGAAACCCACCAGAGCACTTGTTTACTGTTTTTCGGGGTCTGATCAGACACCTGGGACTTCTGGAAAGTTTATTTTCAGATAGTTCATTTCGAGTAGATGACTTTTCATTCAAGACTCGCCTAAATCCGATATACGGTTTAGGATTTATAGCCTTCCGAAAATCACTACGCATTTGTAACGACGTGCTGAAAATTCTGTGTGACAACCCGGAAATTTCCGAGTTTATTTAAACAAAACTTTATATGATTTCATTAAACTTCAACTGTTACCGACGATTCACGAATAACCAGTTATAAAAATATATATATATATATATATGTGTGTGCGTATATACATCATATACAATCATTATTATTATCAGTATTATAATTATTATTATTATTAATTATCATTATAAGTATTGTCAAAAAATATTATTATTATTATCAGAATTATTATTAGATATCATTTTTAATATTGTTATTAGTATTAATGATATTAAAAGCATTATTGTTCTTATTGTTAAAATTATTATTATTGATATCATTTTATCTTGATTATTATTTTTATTAAATAATATTATCAATATTATTATTATTAATGTTATTATTAATTTTAGTATTATTTTGATATTATTATTACTATTAATTCTATTATTAAAAGTATTATTAGGATTATTATTATTAATATAATTAATATTATTAATATAATCTTTAAATCAGTAAATAAATAAATAAATAAATAAAATGAAACATGATAGATACCTAATTTAGGTCGATTGAATTTTTAATCTTACTAGGTAATCTGCTTATATTTTTTAATGATCAGCTTGTAAAATCCACTGAGATATCTGCTTTTTATTTGTTTTATCTGCTTTATACTTTCTGTGTGTTTGATAGTGTATATCAAGTCGATATCCACTCAAGATAACTCAATCAATCTCATTTTTTTTATAAGTCAATTGATCTCACATTATCAAATTGTCAATTATAAGTAGTACCAGTTGTTTGAACAAATTCACACAGAGATTATTTATTTATTTATTTTTTTTCTGTTCAATACCTCTGTTACGGTTTTATTTTTTTCAAAACTTGAATTCGAATCATTTTTCAAATTGTGTTAATGTCATGTTGTTAGGAGTCATCTAAGTAAACTAACTGAAAAGTTTGAGCTTCCAATTCATTAAAACGATTGTGAATTCGCGAGTCAAAGTTTAAATCTCAAAAGTCAAACGTTTGTTCAATCAAGAAATTTGAATTCGTTTTTAATGTTTAAGTTAAATTGATGATTCCAAAAGATTTTAGGATGGATTAGAAACACATTTCATGTTATAATTACAAGCTAAAACAATCTTGAAATCAAAATCAAGATTTTATTTTTTAAATGTCGCGATAGCAGTAGCAGCTTAATATTTTTTTTGTTGTTATTTTTTTTAACAAAATTATTCATTAAAGGATGTTTATAATTAAGTTTCAAATCTTAATTTAAATCTAAACTTATTATTATTCGATCACGATTTGTTTCCTGTCGAATTGATTATGTTGATGAAGAAGAAGATGAAATAAAGAATCAGGTTAAATATATTCAAGTTATATATTTAAACAGAAAAACAGAAACAGCACAATGGTCTTGTGAGTGTTTGGGTATTCGAGAGGTCGTGGGTTCGAGTCCCATCCTGGGCATTTTTTTTAGAAAAGCTTTTAAAGGTAGCTTTCTTTATCATTATTATTATTGTTATTATTATTAGAATTATAATTATGATCACTATTATTATTATGATTTTAATTATTATTATTATTAGTATCATAACTATTATAATAATTATTATTACTAATAAAAAGTTACCATGTATTATTATTAACATGATTAAAATTAAAATTATAATTACCATTATTATTGTTACTACTAAAATTATTGTTACTAGTATTAAAGTATTATTATTAAAATTATTATCTTCATTAAAAACTACTACTGTTATAATTATTATTATCCCCATAAGTATTATTATTATTAATTATTAACATTATCATTTTTATTATTAAATATTATTATTAGTAGTATTACTATTATCATTTTTACAAAAATTAACATTTTTACTATCATTAAAACTATATTATTATTATTATTATTATTATTATTATTATTATTATTATTATTATTATTATTATTATTATTATTATTATTATTATTATTATTATTATTTTTAAAACCTTATTATGATTATTATCATTTATACTATTAGTATTATTATTGTTATTACAAAATAATACAACTCTTTATACATTATCATTATTAAAATCATTTTTATCAAACAAATACTTATACATAGAACATATATATAAAAGTATATATATATAAATATATAACAATTAAATAACATATATATATATATATATATATATAAACTTATTCGATTACGAGTATATGTGTTAATATATATATACTTGATATAGGTTCGTGAATCCGAGGACAACACTGTACTTGTTCAGTTCCATCATACGCATAATTACCACAAATTATCGTATCGTATAGTGAGTTCATCTGCTCCCTTTTTATATATTTTTGGGCTGAGAATACATGCGCAACTTTTATAACTGTTTTACACGTATCAACTATTAAACTGTGATATGTTGGGCTATGACCAGCAAGTCCCCAACTGACAAGTATAAACGATAACTTGTACGGGGCAAACTTGAAAGTCTAGTTTAAATATCAGTACCAACTATTAAACTGTGATATGTTGGGCTATGACCAGCAAGTCCCCAACCGACAAGTATAAACGATAACTTGTACGGGGTAAACTTGAAAGTCTAGTCTAAATATCAGTACCAACTGTTAAACTATGCTATACCCGGCTATGTCCGACTAAGTCCCTACAGTGATATTTTTAATTACTGCGGCATTCTTAATTATTGGGGATAGGCCTATCGGGAGTAACGTCCCCGATACATTTGACTAAGTCTTTATATTACTTGATAATGAAATTAAACGAAAAGGACAGAACAACTTGTCACGGGGCAAACAACGTTTAGTCTAAATATCACGCACTGGCATAACTTTTTGATCCTGCGGGAGATCAACTTGACTGGATCTGAGTGATCTACTTATGAAAAATAAATCTTGTGGTCTAACACTATTAATGAAATCATTATTTATTACAAACCTATGAACTCACTCAACCTCGTGTTAACTTTTTAAGCATGTTTATTCTCAGGTACTTAAATATTGCTTCCGCTGTATACCTACTGCTTTGATGATGATTGCTTGCTATACTTGGAGTCTTCATCACATATCATATCAATTAAAGATATATTTATCTTCCGCTGCAAAACTCAACAAAACGTCTCATGTAGAGTCGTTCTCGTTTATACAACTGTGATTTGATATAATTAGACACAAATACCCCAGGCCCTATTTGGGGGTGTCGCAGATTGGTATCAGAGTGTAACGACCCGGAATTTTCCGATCGTTCTATACTTATGAGATTAATATTTACACAAATTAAACCTTACCAACATAATAAGCAATCCAAACTGTTGAGACTTATATTTTTGAAAAGAGTTTTACACAACGTTTGACCGTCCAATTTGACCGATGATATCACGAACTATATAACACACGATAATTATACGATTATGTATATGTACATATCTATACATATTTAACATGATTTAAGGATGGTTTAACATTTCATTGTGAACTAACAACAATGACTTATAAGTATACTTTGAGACCACTAACTTAAGTTTTCAAAACGATAACTATATGTAACGTTCTTTGACATATATACTTACAATCTATAAAGTGTTGTGATTTATGTCACCAATATGATTTAAGTGTAATGGGATTAATTCGTAACCAAAATAATCTTGATAAATATAGAACAAGTTTGAGGAAGTGTGGAGTGCACACTTGTTTGAACATATCTTGATTATGACGGGGGTTCGGGGGCAGCGCCCCCGATAAGCGGGGTCCAAGGGGTGGCAACCCCTGGTGGGGTCCAAGGGGCAGAGCCCCTGGCTGGAAATTTTTTTTTTGGAAATTTTTTTTTTTTGGGCTAACATTGTTTTATTAAAAATGTCTTAAAATTTTATTTTGGCCCGGTTGGACCCAAAATAAAAGCCCGATTTTGAGCTCCTTTTACCGTATCATACACATCATCTATACGTATTTACTATTGGTAAATACACATCAAATCAATATCCTTATCAGCCTTAGATCTGCCCTAGATAAGAGGGAATCTTATTTGTAAGCTAGCATACATTATTACTCAAAAATTCAACACAATAATTTGTCCTTGTTCCCTCAACAACCAGACTGTCCTATAAGTATCACCATCACCTTGGTTTTTCATTTCATTCTTACAACCATCTTTCTCTAACCAAAAACACACTCTTAGGAACTCTAAGTGTTCTTAACAATCTCAGCAAATACTCATGAAGAACTAGCTTCATGAACAACCTATAATCATCATAAGAAAGTTTGATCAAGATTAATTTCTATCTTTTCCAGTAGCTTTATCCAAGTAACTTGAGGTAGTAACCTTATTCATAATCTTATTCGATTCATATTTATATAGCTATCTTATTTTGTGTTATAAAATTTTTAACAACAAGAACATAGTTTGAATGATTTCAAACCTGTTCGCAAACTAAATAGATCCTTCTAATTTGATTTTTAAAAAAACACTTCAAATCCTGTAATATATCATATTATGACAAAATCAGATTAATCATATCTTGGCTAATTAACATAATATTTAATATATATTTACTTATGATTTGATTTTATATATTTCAGGACCACCCGTAAACAACACGAGAAGATTAATCATAAGACCTCATGATTGTACGCAACACGTCATCTGACAACACGGTACTTTATGTACGCAACACGTCATTTGACAACATGGTACCATGGGTCGAGATTAATTCTGATCAATACGAATACGATGGGGTCTTTATTTATTTTATTGAGCAACTAATTATGGACCATTAACAACAGACTGCTAACTACGGACTAAGAAAATATTAAAAGTAATATAAGTATATATATATATATATATATGTAACGATTACATGAAAAGAAAATATGTTGATATATTATATATATGGTTAGGTTCGTGATATCTATCGAAGACCAAGTCGAGTTAAATACCTTCAAGGAAAAGGTGAGTATATAGTCCCATTTTTAAACTCTAAATATTTCAGGATGAGAATACATGCATTTTATGATTTACGTTATAGACACAAGTACTTAAAAATATATTCTACGTTGAGTTGTACCACTGGCATACTTCCCTGTAGCTTGGTAACTACTATTTACATGGGTATTGTAAACGCGAATCCTGTTGATAGATCTATCAGGCCTGACAACCCCAACCGGACTGGACGACCAGTATTCAACGGTTGTACAGTACTTCGTTTTGGTGACTACACTTGGTACGGTGTAGTAAGATTTCATAATAAAGGGAATATGCGACGTTGATTAAATGTTAAGTTTGGTTATCAAGTGCTCAACAACTTAGAATATTTTTATTAAAACGTTTATATATGAAATCTTGTGGTCTATATTCATAACGCTGCCGGCATTAAACCTATATCTCACCAACTTTATGTTGACGTTTTAAGCATGTTTATTCTCAGGTGATAACTAAAAGCTTCCGCTGCAACATGTTGAATTTAAGCAAGATCTTGAGTATGCATATTTGTGTCAAAAATAAAACTGCATATCGGAGGATTTGTAATGTAAAATATGTTGGAAGTCGTATTGTTATTATCACATGTAAAGTTTGTAAGTCTAAGATTATCGCTAAACGATAATCATTATTATCTTGTTTAAACCTTGTATTTGTAATAAAAGTTATGGTTTGTATTGTAAAAACGAATGCAGTTTTTGAAAAACGTCGCATATAGAGGTCAATACCTCGCGATGAAATCATATGTTATTGTATTCGTCCTTATGGTTAAGGTCGGGTTTTGACACAGAGCAGACTGTTGTAGAGAACCAGGATTGCATTTTATGTGTGCCTTATACAATTAGGTACCTTAGCAATGTAGGACTACAACTTTTCCTGACCATAATGCCTTTAATTGTTACCTTTAACTGTTAAATGCTACACTATGCCTTAGAAACTATGCTCATTAAATCTTTAATATTTCTTAGAATGCCGAGCCAATCAGAGAACTCTGTTTACTCTCTAATCATGCCACCACATTCAAATGCGACACCTATTGATTCTGCGGACTCTGGCTCTAATCATTCACCGGTATACAAACCAACGAGTACTTCTGAATGGGAAGCTATTCAAAGCCTTCCTAACTACAATAGTGACTACTCAGGCTACGAGCCCGAAAAAGATCCTATTGAGGAATCGTCTAAAAACTTATCTCTAAAGAGAAAGCAAACCGAAACCGCTACTGCTGATGAAGCCGGTCCATCAAAAAGGGCTAGCTCACCATCTCGTGAAAACATCGCTCAGATAGAGGCGCGTCTAAATAACCTAGAGAAAGAAAACAAAATCTTAAAAGAAACATCATAAAATCCTTCAAAACTCGAACCGAAAGGCTAGAAGAACTTGTAAAGTATAACACAGAAAAAGTGATGGAGAAGGTGATGAAAGTAAAGGACGATGAAGAACGCAATACCCGCTGGGGAAAACAATCGCTTGCCTATTTGAGAGAAGATGTTGACATTAGATTTAAGATGGATGAAGATCACATGAATAGTCAACTTTCTATGAGGGACTACATGTACCATGTAATCAACAATGATGTTTCCAATCTTTATGATAACCTTGAGTATCTTTATGAGGAACAAAAGGAGAAGAACGAGAAAGTTGAAAAGTTTATGAAGAAGGTTGAGGAAGAGAAAAAGAAATATGAAGACTACTTCAATCTTAATATTTCCTAGTTATTTTCCTATTTTCTATCTATGCAAAGGCTAGGCCTTAAACTATTTCTATCCCTGAGTCGTGTAATAAGAAGGCTTGTTTAAAGCCTCATTCTTAATAAAATAAAGTGTTTCGTTTATATCATATTCATCTTTATTCCACTTAAATTTTTTTTTCTTCTCAAACTTATGAACTATCAGATTTATCAAACTTCTATATGTTATTGAAGATAACGGTTCGTCCACAAGCTCCTGCTACTACTCCAAACACTCACGTATCTTATGTCTTTATGCATCGGTTTGCGAGTCGGAAAATGTCACTGGGTTATCACAGTATACGAATTGAAATTCTTTAATCAATATCTGGTTACAAATCTCAACACGTCATACCACCATTATTACATAAATGGATGACACATCACATCTTATCATATCTATCCCAGTAAACTTTGTCTACCACTTTTCCTAAATTCTCTCCGTAAATTACGGAAATCTTTTTTGCTATATATACTTATTCAAGAAGACGAATATATCATTCAGTATTCAATACCCATTTCATATCAAACCCTATTCTAAACACATAATATGAATTTCTCTAACTCCTCGAGCTCCCACGGCAGCGTAACCGGAACAAACGAACCAATCAGCCATCATCTATTCTGGATGAATTGGGGATGGGTTCGTAGCCAACTCAATCAATGGAGGCAAGAAGAAGGTGATCCCTTCCACCAACCGAATTCACCTCTTGGAGAAGAACCTGAAGCACTTACCGGCGAACCAGTTCGGAACACCATTTTCTCTCTTCTTTCTAGGGTATCCCGTCACGAATATATAATATCGCAGATTCTAGATCTTATTCACCCCCTTGTTCCAACCGCCAATCATCCCAGAATAGTAGAAGAAGTCAACGAGCTTCGCGCTCGAGTAGTGGCTCTGGAAAATCTGGTGTGAAACCTACGAACACCAGCAGCAGCACCTGCAGCATGACCAGTACCACCAATACCATCAACAACAACATCCGCATCCCACGCCTCAACATCACACTCGGTACCTCGGATATCAACATCATACGCCCCAAAGATACCAAGGAATATTAGCAATAAAGAGAAGATGTATTGACTCATTCTTCGTGAAGAATTATATATGTATACCTTATATATATATGATTTGGAACAATAATAAATCTTGTCGTACTAAGCAATTACGTGAGAATCTCAACTAGTATGTACTACTTGGTTAATTAATATCACGAGTATGCTATGATGTACACCCTTCGTTAATGACTTAACAATTGTTAATCACTACTTCAACACAATAAACTCCATTTCATAATAAGTCAAGTGTAACAATGAATGTATTGATTCATAACTTCATTAGCGAAATATTTCGCGACAATTATGAAATCTCTAAGGTTTTGGAGATTATTTACTCTCATTCCAAACCGCAAATCAGATGAGTTTAATATATATTAACTCATTAAATCCATGATTACATCTAAAGAATACATATATGAACGTATATCTTCATAAAGATTGTAAAATTCTGTTGTACAAACTGTTAATTGTGAAAATATTTTAACGGGTAGGTAATACCCGAGAAATATTTACATCTCACATTAATACACTGTACATTCTTCAATTTCGATTCATAAATCATTAATTATACCCGCTACCTTCATAATGATACACAATCATCTTCATACAAAATCAATTACACATTCTGAAATTAACATATCGAAATTCAAGTAAAGCTTTAGCAGGTGTTATCTTCCTAAAGATTACTACATTCATGAATTATATTCATTCGTATTCTGCAATGAATTATCACATCAAACCACCGAAATTATCATTCATTACTTTTGAAATCAACAACGCCTATTCATCAACCATTAGATCCGTTGACGATTACAATCAGCGTTTAATCATCTAAAAATAAAATTTCTTGAAACCATCTCAGATTGATAACCAATGATTCAGATATGGTAGCATTAAATAGAGGAAACAAAAGAATTTTCCTCGTCATTGGATCTTAGAAATTCTAAGATATCACCGTATCTTTCTATATCAATATCCTCTATATTTCTGAAGATATGTTTATAACGATTCTTGTCAGCAATTAATTATCTCTTTGCGATATCTTTATCATAAAGGAAACTGTTTTAGTTTCTATATTCTGTAAAATTCAAGTTTAAATTATGAATGATTTGAAGTAGTGTTGGGAATTGAAGCATGAGTTAGTATAATATAATGACGTCAGGCCAACGTGATTATATTACAGTAAGTCATGCTAAATTTTTAATGGAAGATGATGATTCATAGACTTTATAATCATCATTTGCCATTTTACACGGCTCTTACATTTAAACTCTAAAACATATCAAGAAAATATTTTTCTTGATGATTCGGTCTTTTCCAGATATTCTGGTAATATGACAAATCAAATCGTGCTATTACCTTTCCTTCTGCTTTGAATATCATGATCATTCGAAACTTCATACCTATGAATTCTGGACCGTTACATGCTTTACAAAAGCATGAAGCTTCGACATATAAGGGAAAATATAAAGCCCGATAACGACACTGAAATTACAAACCGTGTATATCAATGCGTATAGCAATATAAAGACACGGGAGAACTAAAAACACAATAAATTCTAGAGCATAATAGAAGTAAACAGACTCCTCTGGTGGGAGTTGGAAAAGAAGGATGATTGTGGCAATAACCAATATAAAGTCAAGAACAAGAACTGGATTGAGCATATTAACAAAACTTTTGAAAGTATGAATTAAGAAAGAAAGTATAGAAGTGGTAAAGATAATGAAACGGAAGAAGCTAATTTATAGCAAAAATTCCAGAAACAACAATCGAGGAAATTCACCGCATTTAATTAAAGAAAATCCTAATTTCCGTAATTACCAGAAAATCAAATCTTATAAAGATTTTGAAGATTTCTTTAATTCCTTGAAATCCGGAAATCAATCGTGACTACGTCAAAAGTTAAAGCGAACATTTAATTTTCTCATTTACTCTTTTGCGATAGCTTCGTTTATACTTTTTCTATAATCGAATCGTTTTATCCATATTATTTCATGTCGATAAAACTCTATTTCCCAACTCATATTCATCATTACAATATTCATGTTGTAAACAATGACGATCTCTATCAAATTTCATGATTATGATTTTCATGAACTCCTTTCTGTTTTGTCTGCCCTAATATTGCAGCATAAACGCTCAAGGTTTTAAATGAGCTCAATATTATTCATAACACATTTCATGTATCCAATTTACTGAAATGACTTGCATAACATCATCATTTTGAATGATCTCTGCATTAATGATAAAATGTACTTCGTAGAAGAACCTGTACAAATTATGGTTCGTATGACTTGAACGCTTGAAACAAAACAATATTCTATCTGTTGAAATTCACGCAAGGCCCCGAGTATACCTGGGAACGTGGAAACCAAATAAAACGAAAATATCCTCACCTGTTTACAAACAACGCTGATGGATGGCAACAACTAAAATTTCGGGACGAAATTTCTATTAACAGGGGGATACTGTGACAACGCGGAAATTTTTGAGTTTATTTAAACAAAAACTTTATATGATTTCATTAAACTTCAACTGTTACCGACAATTCACGAATAACCAGTTATAAAAAAATATGTATATATATATGTGTGCGTATATACATCATATACAATCATTATTATTATCAGTATTATAATTATTATTATTATTATTAATTATCATTATCAGTATTGTTAAACAATATTATTATTATTATTATCAGAATTATTATTAGATATCATTTTTAATATTGTTATTAGTATTAATGATATTAAAAGCATTATTATTCTTATTGTTAAAATTATTATTATTGATATCATTTTATCTTGATTATTATTTTTATTAAATAATATTATCAATATTATTATTATTAATGTTATTATTAATTTTAGTATTATTTTGATATTATTATTACTATTAATTCTATTATTAAAAGTATTATTAGGATTATTATTATTATTATAATTAATATTATTAATATAATCTTTAAATCAGTAAATAAATAAATAAAAAAAAATGAAACATGATAGATACCTAATTTAGGTCGATTGAATTTTTAATCTTACTAGGTAATCTGCTTATTTTTTTTCATGATCAGCTTGTAAAATCCACTGAGATATCTGCTTTTTATTTGTTTTATCTGCTTTATATTTTCTGTGTGTTTGATAGTGTATATCAAGTCGATATCCACTCAAGATAACTCAATCAATCTCATTTTTTTTATAAGCCAATTGATCTCACATTATCAAATTGTCAATTATAAGTAGTACCAGTTGTTTGAACAAATTCACACAGAGATTATTTATTTATTTATTTTTTTTCTGTTCAATACCTCTGTTACGGTTTTATTTTTTTAAAAACTTGAATTCGAATCATTTTTCAAATTGTGTTAATGTCATGTTGTTAGGAGTCATCTAAGTAAACTAACTGAAAATTTTGAGCTTCCAATTCATTAAAACGATTGTGAATTCGCGAGTCAAAGTTTAAATCTCAAAAGTCAAACGTTTGTTCAATCAAGAAATTTGAATTCGTTTTTAATGTTTCAGTTAAATTGACGATTCCAAAAGATTTTAGGATGGATTAGAAACACATTTCATGTTATAATTACAAGCTAAAACAATCTAGAAATCAAAATCAAGATTTTATTTTTTTAAATGTCGCGATAGCAGTAGCAGCTTAATATTTTTTTTTGTTGTTATTTTTTTTAACAAAAGTATTCATTAAAGGATGTTTATAATTAAGTTTCAAATCTTAATTTAAATCTAAACTTATTATTATTCGATCACGATTTGTTTCCTGTCGAATTGATTATGTTGATGAAGAAGAAGATGAAATAAAGAATCAGGTTAAATATATTCAAGTTATATATTTAAACAGAAAAACAGAAACATCACAATGGTCTTGTGAGTGTTTGGGTATTCGAGAGGTCGTGGGTTCGAGTCCCGTCCTGGGCATTTTTTTTTAGAAAAACTTTTAAAGGTAGCTTTCTTTATCATTATTATTATTGTTATTATTATTAGAATTATAATTATGATCACTATTATTATTATGATTTTAATTATTATTATTATTAGTATCATAACTATTATAATTATTATTATTACTAATAAAAAGTTACCATGTATTATTATTAACATGATTAAAATTAAAATTATAATTACCATTATTATTGTTACTACTAAAATTATTGTTACTAGTATTAAAGTATTATTATTAAAATTATTATCTTCATTAAAAACTACTACTGTTATAATTATTATTATCCCCATAAGTATTATTATTATTAATTATTAACATTATCATTTTTATTATTAAATATTATTATTAGTAGTATTACTATTATCATTTTTACAAAAATTAACATTTTTACTATCATTAAAACTATATTATTATTATTATTATTTTTAAAACCTTATTATGATTATTATCATTTTTACTATTAGTATTATTATTGTTATTACAAAATAATACAACTCTTTATACATTATCATTAATAAAATCATTTTTATCAAACAAATACTTATACATAGAACATATATATAAAAGTATATATATATAAATATATAACAATTAAATAATATATATATATATATATATATATATATATATATATATATATATATATATATATATATATATATAAACTTATTCGATTACGAGTATATGTGTTAATATATATATACTTGATATAGGTTCGTGAATCCGAGGACAACACTGTACTTGTTCAGTTCCATCATACGCATAATTACCACAAATTATCGTATCGTATAGTGAGTTCATCTGCTCCCTTTTTATATATTTTTGGACTGAGAATACATGCGCAACTTTTATAACTGTTTTACACGTATCAACTATTAAACTGTGATATGTTGGGCTATGACCAGCAAGTCCCCAACCGACAAGTATAAACGATAACTTGTACGGGGCAAACTTGAAAGTCTAGTCTAAATATCAGTACCAACTATTAAACTGTGATATGTTGGGCTATGACCAGCAAGTCCCCAACCGACAAGTATAAACGATAACTTGTACGGGGTAAACTTGAAAGTCTAGTCTAAATATCAGTACCAACTGTTAAACTATGCTATACCCGGCTATGTCCGACTAAGTCCCTACAGTGATATTTTTAATTGCTGCGGCATTCTTAATTATTGGGGATAGGCCTATCGGGAGTAACGTCCCCGATATATTTGACTAAGTCTTTGTATTACTTGATAATGAAATTAAACGACAAGGACAGAACAACTTGTCACGGGGCAAACAACATTTAGTCTAAATATCACGCACTGGCATAACTTTTTGATCCTGCGGGAGATCAACTTGACTGGATCTGAGTGATCTACTTATGAAAAATAAATCTTGTGGTCTAACACTATTAATGAAATCATTATTTATTACAAACCTATAAACTCACTCAACCTCGTGTTGACTTTTTAAGCATGTTTATTCTCAGGTACTTAAATATTGCTTACGCTGTATACCTACTGCTTTGATGATGATTGCTTGCTATGCTTGGAGTCTTCATCACATATCATATCAATTAAAGACATATTTATCTTCCGCTGCAAAACTCAACAAAACACCTCATGTAGAGTCGTTCTCGTTTATACAACTGTGATTTGATATAATTAGACACAAATACCCCAGGCCCTATTTGGGGGTGTCGCATTCTGACCTACTCGCGCTTACCATCGCCACGGTCAAAGGATATCGAGTTAGGATCTAAAAATTGGACAGCGGTACAAGGACTCACATACGGAGCCTTAGCCACTGACCACACGTCTTTTTGGTTTGTATAGAGGTCGTAGCAGCTGTCCAAAGTCAGAATTTTGTTTCGATCTCTATTCTTGTTGAAAACTTACTTTATCTTTTACAAATGATGATGATGATGATGATGATACTTAAGGCTTAACTTATTCACTTTTAAATTTTTGGGGACAATATACTGACTTAGTAACCTTTGACTTAGGTTGAGGACCTTTCGGACCGACTTACTACTTGCATACTTTTCATATCGACTTTTACCGCACATTCACTGTGAGTTATAGCTCCCTTTTACTTTAACTATTTTTGGGACTGAGAATACATGCGCTTTTTATGTTTTACATACTAGACACGAGTACTTAAACTTTATATATGTGTGGGTGACATAACGACACAAATATTCCCCTTAGCTCGGTAACGTTTAGTCATAGGTTTATGAACCGGTGAACGCGAATCTTAGATATGGATCCATAGGGTTTGACATCCACACTCGGGCTAGTCGCGCTAGCATTCAACGGGTGTTTAATACTTCGTAAACTTACGCACTTGTCAGGTGTACTTTTAGGGGGTGATATTACATGTTAAGTTAGTTACCGGGTACCCACGGATAAGCATATACTTTTCATACTGTTTTGAATACGAAATCTCGTGGTCTACATTACATTACTGATTACAAACGAACTATAGCTCACCAACATTCGTGTTGACTTTTAAGCATGTATTTCTCATGTGCTTAGATGTTGTTATAGACTTGCTATTACAGACTCGCTGTGTTATGTGACGATCGCTCCAAATCCATATGGACGAACACGTCATTCATCGATTTCATTGCGAGGTATTTGACCTCTATATGATACATTTTGTAAACATTGCATTCTTTTGAAAAGGCACACCATAAATGAATATTTAAATCAAAGGTTTTCGACATCTGATGATTTCTACATATAGACAATCACCATAAATAATAGTTTACAATAGTACTTCCATTGACAATGCAGTCAAAATAAGATACATGGTGATGATTTGATGAATGCAACGTTTCCTTTATAAATATGCCATGTAAGACTCCATGCACATAGCTTGTCTAACATATAAGCAAACAGCGGAAGACTTCTAGGAACCTGAGAATAAACATGCTAACAAGTGTCAACACAAAGGTTGGTGAGTTCATAGTTTTAGTGTTTCGCATAATCTGTATATAAAGGTGGATCACGAGATTTCAGTTGTTTCATCCAGAAACGTTTATCAAAATATTCTACAAGATTGAGCACCCTGGTAACTAAACTTAACGTATATATAATTTGTACCCTTTGTATAATCATCTTAATAATACAAGCAAACCAACGTGTACGCTTCTCAAATAGCATACGTCCGTTAAAAGGCTAGTGCTCTAGCTCGGACGGGGATATCAAGCCCTATGGATCCATATACCACTATTCGCGCTCACCAGTTCTTATAACAGGCAGTTACTAGTTACCAAAGCTAAGGGATTTTCGGTTCAAACTCAGTATAGAATTTAGTATGTACTTGTATCCATTGCGTTTAAAAATAAAGTGTATGTATTCTCAGCCCAAAAATATAGATTGCAAAAGTAATTAAAAAGGGAGCAAATGAAACTCACCTTAGCAGCACATAAAGTTGTTCATCGTAATGTGACCGAAACTCGGTATATCAAATAATCGTAGATCTCAACCTAGAGAACATATGTTGGTCAATAAATGTCTATCATGCTAGGTCAGGTCATAGTGTATCATAATCCTAATGCTCGAAATTGACATACAAAAGTTATTCAAAGTTGTTTCAAAAAGTCAATTTTGACAATAGTTCAACAAACGAGACGTACCTTATATAAGGATTCATTTACTCGGTTGGTAATATTCAAAAATCCATTTTATCAATCTCGTAAACAAGTTGTTTAAGTATTAATTGCAGATTCAAAAAGCAATTCCAATTAATGTCAATTATAATTCAGTTGACCATATCTTTTGATTCGTTCCTCGAAACTATTCGATATCTAAATGAAAAGTTATTGATTTTTTGCCAGCTTTCTGAAAACATGTATATCATATACCTTTTACCCGTAATATATGTATTTAATTCGTGATTTATTATAAACTGTTTAACGACGAAATTTAGCATACAAGCATGTATAAATATATACACTCGAGCACTAGTATGTATACACTATTAATTTATAAAATATAAAATATAAATGCTTACGTATTAATATTGAGATTCAATATTGTAGAAAAGTACGTAGACGTAACGGAGATGATAAACACTAAGTTTGATTCACAATTATACCCCCGAACATTACCCATAACCTCCTTGACAATAACCCATAAATTCCTTAGCTTTAATTCACTCGAAAATCATTTTTGAAATCGTTTGAACATGACCTCGTCGTAGTATTTTATGTATAATACTAATAAAAATAATATTAATACTACTGATAATAATAAGATTAATATTAATATTAATCTTTAATAATAATAATTATAATAATTATAATAATAATATTAATAATAATAATAATAATAATAATAATAATAATAATAATAATAATAATAATAATAATAATAATAATAATAATAATAATAATATAAATATTACGGAGTATATATCTATATCTGTGTAAGTGTGTGTGATGATGCGAAAAATCTGTCTGTGAAGGTTTAGAATAAGAAGTAAGATTCTTACTAATGGTTTCAGCAGACACTGAATCATTTGGGTTCTTTGAAGGTAGATTTCGTCCTTGTGATTTGTCTATAGCTTCCTTCATACTTTGCTCAACCCGTTTTCCAGTTTCAAACCTTCTCTTTTTCTGTGCTTTCCCAACACACTACTCTTTATCATCAAACTTTCGACTGTTAAAGTCATTTATAGTTTTTGCTGCTTCATCAGCATTTTTCCAAAATTCGTAGAACTAGTTTCGTAGTTTGGGGTGTTTTTCAAAAACTTCACATTCGAAGTATGTAAGTCTAGAAGATAGATGTTATATATATATATATATAACTGTTGTCGTAGAAAATGCTGCAAGATTCAAAATACTGATTGATAATTCCCGGTGGTTGGTATGGAAATTATTGTTACAAGATGTGGATGAGTACATGATAGGGTTTCAATGAGTATAAGAATTTTTCGAAAGGTCAAGGATTAATAAAGTTGTTTGGTAAATTTACTGCTAATGCGGCGGAACATGAAAGGTTCCCCAGTAACAAAACGTATATATCAAGGTTACAATAAGGCTTAATCTGAAAAGTTGAAGTTGACTGGTTGGAAGTGTGATACAACTGGATACTTTGAAAAGAAATTGCAAGATTATTTTCGGTAATAACAATGCTAAAGGATCTTTCACCGTTTTGAAGTCAAAGTATAGCTTTGAAAGATGTAGAGATCTAAGAATGATGTTACTTGTTAAATCTTGACTTGGATTCTGCTCTGTCAATATCAGAATATGTACTTGAATTTGTATGGAAACGATTGTATATCGCTGTGAGCATAGTTAATAATTTTTGAATCAAAATTGAAGAATGTACAGTGTAACATATTAATTGAGAACTTATATATTTCCCGGGTATTACCTACCCGTTAAAAATTTCACAATTAATACTTTGTACAAAAGAAATTTTATTACCGTCTTTATGAAAATATATGTATGTATATTTTCTTCAGATGTAACACAGATTTAATGAGTTAATATCATATTAAGCTCATTTAATTTTCGGCTTGACTTAGAAATGATTAATCTCTAAAACATTAAAGATTACATAATCTTTGCGGAGTATTTCGCTAATGTAATCGATACTTCATTATTTATTCTTATTGATATTCCTCGGTGAAGGATGTTGGTGCTCGGGGAATTTTTGTGAAGCTTACAAGGCACAGATGATGTTTTCTGAAAAGTTTCGAGTATATTGAAATTGAAAATGTAAAATCAATTATGTAATTGATTAATACACTTGGTTTATTATGAAATGGAATTCATGGAGATTGTAGTTAATAATGGTTTAAGTTGTTAAGGAAGGATGTACATCATTGCATATTAGTAATATGAACTAACCGATTAAGGAAGGATGTACATCATTGTATATTAGTAATATGAACTAACCGAGTAGTACCTACCAGTTAAGATTCACACGTAATAGCTTAGTACGAAAATATTTATTTTGATTTCAAAATTCATATATATTAAATATACATAAAATTTCTTCAGGGGAAATGAGTTAATACTTCATCGGTTATTGTTGCTGGTATTTCTTGGTAACTACGGTGCGTATGACGTTGATGCTCGTGGAACAGATTGTGAAGTTGAGGTTTGCGATGCGGATGTTGTTGGTGGTGGTAATGGTAATGTTGGTGTTGTTGTCAGTGGTACTGTTGATGCCGGTGCTGCTGCTGGTGTTTGTAACCTTTGCACCATATTCTCCAAAGCCACTACCCGAGCACGAAGCTCGTTGACTTCTTCTACTACACCGGGATGATTGGCGGTTCGGACGAGCGGATGAATAAGATCCAGAATTTGAGATAGTATATTATCGTGACGAGATACTCTGGAAATGAGAGAGAAAATGGTGTCTCGAACAGGTTCACCGGTAAGTGCTTCAGGTTCTTCGCCAAGAGGGCAATGTGGTGGATGAAAGGGATCGCCTTCTTCTTGTCTCCAATAATTAAGTAGGCTACGAACCCATCCCTAATTCATCCAGAATAGATGATGCCTAATTGGTTGATCCATTCCGGTTACACTGTCTTCGGAATTCAGGTGAATATCCATATCGGAATAGCTGTCAGAGTTTGAACTAGATACGGGATCCATCTTGTATAATTAGGGAGATGATTTTTGATATGAATTAGATTATAGAATTTAGTTTGGTATTCTTCAATACATAATTTACATATGTATATATAATACCAAATTCCATAAATCACGGAGAAATTTTCGGAAGATATCAGGAAAAGTTTACAGTAACAGATACTCTAAGATATGAATTTTTGTCTATACACTATTTATACAATAAATGCAGGAAAACGTGTCTAGACTTAAGAATGATAAGCATGTAATTTCCGACAAGAAATGATAAGCAAAACTTTTAACATGCAGACACGGTCGAAGTCCAGACTTACTAATGCATCTTAACAACTATCAGTTAGACACATTCATGCAAGACCTGGTTCACTAGGACCAACGCTCTGATGCCAACTGTGACGATCGCTCCAAATCCATATGGACGAACACGTCATTCATTGATTTCATTGAGAGGTATTTGACCTCTATATGATACGTTTTGTAAACATTGCATTCTTTTGAAAAGGCACACCATAAATGAATATTTAAATCAAAGGTTTTTGACATCTGATGATTTCTACATATAGACAATCACCGTATATAATAGTTTACAATAGTACTTCCGTTGATAATGCAGTCAAAATAAGGTACATGATGATGAATTGGTGAATGCAACGTTTTCTTGAAAAATATGCCATATAAGACTCCATGCACATAGCTTGTCTATCATATAAGCAAACAGCGGAAGACTTCTAGGGAACCTGAGAAAAAACATGCTAACAAGTGTCAACACAAAGGTTGGTGAGTTCATAGTTTGTATGTTTCGCATAATCTGTATATAAAAATGGATCACAAGATTTCAGTTGTTTCATCCAGAAACGTTTATCAAAATATTCTACCAAATTGAGCACTAACTAAACTTAACGTATATATAATTTGTACCCTTTGTATAATCATCTTAATAATACACGCAAACCAACGTGTACGCTTCTCAAATAGCATACGTCCGTTAAAAGGCTAGTGCTCTAGCTCGAACGGGGATATCAAGCCCTATGGATCCATATACCACTATTCGCGCCCACCAGTTCTTATGACCGGCAGTTACTAGTTACCAAAGCTAAGGGATTTTCGGTTCAAACTCGGTGTAGAATTTAGTATGTACTTGTATCCATTGCGTTTAAAATAAAGTGCATGTATTCTCAGCCCAAAAATATAGATTGCAAAAGCAATTAAAAAGGGAGCAAATGAAACTCACCTTAGCAGCACATAAAGTTGTTCATCGTAATGTGACCGAAACTCGGTATATCAAATAATCGTAGATCTCAACCTAGAGAACATATGTTGGTCAATAAATGTCTATCAAGCTAGGTCAGGTCATTGTGTATCACAATCCTAATGCTCGAAATTGACATACAAAAGTTATTCAAAGTTGTTTCAAAAAGTCAATTTTGACAATAGTTCAACAAACGAGACGTACCTTATATAAGGATTCATTTACTCGGTTGGTAATATTCAAAAATCCATTTTATCAATCTCGTAAACAAGTTGTTTAAGTATTAATTACAGATTCAAAAAGCAATTCCAATTAATGTCAATTATAATTCAGTTGACCATATCTTTTGATTCGTTCCTCGAAACTATTCGATATCTAAATGAAAAGTTATTGATTTTTCGCCAGCTTTCTGAAAACATGTATATCATATACCTTTTACCCGTAATATATGTATTTAATTCGTGATTTATTATAAACTGTTTAACGACGAAATTTAGCATACAAGCATGTATAAATATATACACTCGAGCACTAGTATGTATACACTATTAATTTATAAAATATAAAATATAAATGCTTACGTATTAATATTGAGATTCAATATTGCAGAAAAGTACGTAGACGTAACGAGGATGATAAACACTAAGTTTGATTCACAATTATACCCCCGAACATTACCCATAACCTCCTTGGCAATAACCCATAATTTCCTTAGCTTTAATTCACTCGAAAATCATTTTTAAAATCGTTTGAACATGACCTCGTCGTAGTATTTTATGTATAATACTAATAAAAATAATATTAATACTACTGATAATAATAAGATTAATATTAATATTAATCTTTAATAATAATAATTATAATAATTATAATAATAATAATAATAATAATAATAATAATAATAATAATAATAATAATAATAATAATAATAATAATATAAATATTACGGAGTATATATCTATATCTGTGTAAGTGTGTGTGATGATGCGAAAAATCTGTCTGTGAAGGTTTAGAATAAGAAGTAAGATTCTTACTAATGGTTTCAGCAGACACTGAATCATTTGGGTTCTTTGAAGGTAGATTTCGTCCTTGTGATTTGTCTATAGCTTCCTTCATACTTTGCTCAACCCGTTTTCCAGTTTCAAACCTTCTCTTTTTCTGTGCTTTTCCAACACACTACTCTTTATCATCAAACTTTCGACTGTTAAAGTCATTTATAGTTTTTGCTGCTTCATCAGCATTTTTCCAAAATTCGTAGAACTAGTTTCGTAGTTTGGGGTGTTTTTCAAAAACTTCACATTCGAAGTATGTAAGTCTAGAAGATAGATGTTATATATATATATATATATATATATATATATATATATATATATATATATATATATATATATATATATATATATATATATATATATATATATATATATATATATATATATATATATATATATATATATATATATATATATATATATATATATATATATATATATATAACTGTTGTCGTAGAAAATGCTGCAAGATTCAAAATACTGATTGATAATTCCCGGTGGTTGGTATGGAAATTATTGTTACAAGATGTGGATGAGTACATGATAGGGTTTCAATGAGTATAAGAATTTTTCGAAAGGTCAAGGATTAATAAAGTTGTTTGGTAAATTTACTGCTAATGTGGCGGAACATGAAAGGTTCCCCAGTAACAAAACGTATATATCAAGGTTACAATAAGGCTTAATCTGAAAAGTTGAAGTTGACTGGTTGGAAGTGTGATAAAACTGGATACTTTGAAAAGAAATTGCAAGATTATTTTCGGTAATAACAATGCTAAAGGATCTTTCACCGTTTTGAAGTCAAAGTATAGCTTTGAAAGATGTAGAGATCTAAGAATGATGTTACTTGTTAAATCTTGACTTGGATTCTGCTCTGTCAATATCAGAATATGTACTTGAATTTGTATGGAAACGATTGTATATCGCTGTGAGCATAGTTAATAATTTTTGAATCAAAATTGAAGAATGTACAGTGTAACATATTAATTGCGAACTTATATATTTCCCGGGTATTACCTACCCGTTAAAGATTTCACAATTAATACTTTGTACAAAAGAAATTTTATTACCGTCTTTATGAAAATATATGTATGTATATTTTCTTCAGATGTAACACAGATTTAATGAGTTAATATCATATTAAGCTCATTTAATTTTCGGCTTGACTTAGAAATGATTAATCTCTAAAACATTAAAGATTACATAATCTTTGCGGAGTATTTCGCTAATGTAATCGATACTTCATTATTTATTCTTATTGATATTCCTCGGTGAAGGATGTTGGTGCTCGGGGAATTTTTGTGAAGCTTACAAGGCACAGATGATGTTTTCTGAAAAGTTTCGAGTATATTGAAATTGAAAATGTAAAATCAATTATGTAATTGATTAATACACTTGGTTTATTATGAAATGGAATTCATGGAGATTGTAGTTAACAATGGTTTAAGTTGTTAAGGAAGGATGTACATCATTGCATATTAGTAATATGAACTATCCGATTAAGGAAGGATGTACATCATTGCATATTAGTAATATGAACTAACCGAGTAGTACCTACCAGTTAAGATTCACACGTAATAGCTTAGTACGAAAATATTTATTTTGATTTCAAAATTCATATATATTAAATATACATAAAATTTCTTCAGGGGAAATGAGTTAATACTTCATCGGTTATTGTTGCTGGTATTTCTTGGTAACTACGGTGCGTATGACGTTGATGCTCGTGGAACAGATTGTGAAGTTGAGGTTTGCGATGCGGATGTTGTTGGTGGTGGTAATGGTAATGTTGGTGTTGTTGTCAGTGGTACTGTTGATGCCGGTGCTGCTGCTGGTGTTTGTAACCTTTGCACCATATTCTCCAAAGCCACTACCCGAGCACGAAGCTCGTTGACTTCTTCTACTACACCGGGATGATTGGCGGTTCGGACGAGCGGATGAATAAGATCCAGAATTTGAGATAGTATATTATCGTGACGAGATACTCTGGAAATGAGAGAGAAAATGGTGTCTCGAACAGGTTCGCCGGTAAGTGCTTCAGGTTCTTCGCCAAGAGGGCAATGTGGTGGATGAAAGGGATCGCCTTCTTCTTGTCTCCAATAATTAAGTAGGCTACGAACCCATCCCTAATTCATCCAGAATAGATGATGCCTAATTGGTTGATCCATTCCGGTTACACTGTCTTCGGAATTCAGGTGAATATCCATATCGGAATAGCTGTCAGAGTTTGAACTAGATACGGGATCCATCTTGTATAATTAGGGAGATGATTTTTGATATGAATTAGATTATAGAATTTAGTTTGGTATTCTTCAATACATAATTTACATATGTATATATAATACCAAATTCCATAAATCACGGAGAAATTTTCGGAAGATATCAGGAAAAGTTTACAGTAACAGATACTCTAAGATATGAATTTTTGTCTATACACTATTTATACAATAAATGCAGGAAAACGTGTCTAGACTTAAGAATGATAAGCATGTAATTTCCGACAAGAAATGATAAGCAAAACTTTTAACATGCAGACACGGTCGAAGTCCAGACTTACTAATGCATCTTAACAACTATCAGTTAGACACATTCATGCAAGACCTGGTTCGCTAGGACCAACGCTCTGATGCCAACTGTGACGATCGCTCCAAATCCATATGGACGAACACGTCATTCATTGATTTCATTGAGAGGTATTTGACCTCTATATGATACGTTTTGTAAACATTGCATTCTTTTGAAAAGGCACACCATAAATGAATATTTAAATCAAAGGTTTTTGACATCTGATGATTTCTACATATAGACAATCACCGTATATAATAGTTTACAATAGTACTTCCGTTGATAATGCAGTCAAAATAAGGTACATGATGATGAATTGGTGAATGCAACGTTTTCTTGAAAAATATGCCATATAAGACTCCATGCACATAGCTTGTCTATCATATAAGCAAACAGCGGAAGACTTCTAGGGAACCTGAGAATAAACATGTTAACAAGTGTCAACACAAAGGTTGGTGAGTTCGTAGTTTGTATGTTTCGCATAATCTGTATATAAAGATGGATCACAAGATTTCAGTTGTTTCATCCAGAAACGTTTATCAAAATATTCTACCAAATTGAGAACTAACTAAACTTAACGTATATATAATTTGTACCCTTTGTATAATCATCTTAATAATATACGCAAACCAACGTGTACGCTTCTCAAATAGCATACGTCCATTAAAAGGCTAGTGCTCTAGCTCGAACGGGGATATCAAGCCCTATGGATCCATATACCACTATTCCCGCCCACCAGTTCTTATGACCGGCAGTTACTAGTTACCAAAGCTAAGGGATTTTCAGTTCAAACTCGGTGTAGAATTTAGTATGTACTTGTATCCATTGCGTTTAAAATAAAGTGCATGTATTCTCAGCCCAAAAATATAGATTGCAAAAGCAATTAAAAAGGGAGCAAATGAAACTCACCTTAGCAGCACATAAAGTTGTTCATCGTAATGTGACCGAAACTCGGTATATCAAATAATCGTAGATCTCAACCTAGAGAACATATGTTGGTCAATAAATGTCTATCAAGCTAGGTCAGGTCATAGTGTATCACAATCCTAATGCTCGAAATTGACATACAAAAGTTATTCAAAGTTGTTTCAAAAAGTCAATTTTGACAATAGTTCAACAAACGAGACGTACCTTATATAAGGATTCATTTACTCGGTTGGTAATATTCAAAAATCCATTTTATCAATCTCGTAAACAAGTTGTTTAAGTATTAATTGCAGATTCAAAAAGCAATTCCAATTAATGTCAATTATAATTCAGTTGACCATATCTTTTGATTCGTTCCTCGAAACTATTCGATATCTAAATGAAAAGTTATTGATTTTTCGCCAGCTTTCCGAAAACATGTATATCATATACCTTTTACCCGTAATATATGTATTTAATTCGTGATTTATTATAAATTGTTTAACGATGAAATTTAGCATACAAGCATGTATAAATATATACACTCGAGCACTAGTATGTATACACAATTAATTTATAAAATATAAAATATAAATGCTTACGTATTAATATTTAGATTCAATATTGTAGAAAAGTACGTAGACGTAACGGAGATGATAAACACTAAGTTTGATTCACAATTATACCCCGAACATTACCCATAACCTCCTTGGCAATAACCCATAATTTCCTTAGCTTTAATTCACTCGAAAATCATTTTTGAAATCGTTCGAACATGACCTCGTCGTAGTATTTTATGTATAATACTAATAAAAATAATATTAATACTACTGATAATAATAAGATTAATATTAATATTAATCTTTAATAATAATAATTATAATAATTATAATAATAATATTAATAATAATAATAATAATAATATAAATAATATAAATATTACGGAGTATATATCTATATCTGTGTAAGTGTGTGTGATGTTCGAGCAAAACAATTGAATTTATAGTACCTTTTCTGAAAAAGCACCCCATGCGATCGCATGACCCTCTGATCCAGCTCACAAACTTTTAACTTTTTGTTTGTTGATATAATTTTATATAATATATATAATATATTTAATTTATATAATTAATTATATATTATATTAAATTCACATGCCTAGTTAACTTGTAATTTTTGTTCTGATAAGTCGTACGTCATCACTCGACTTATGTCCCGGTTTCGGTTTTTCAAATGTCCTTTCGTACGCTGAGAAAACTTGTATTTTACATTTCGTGTCACGTACTGAAAGGACCGCTACTAATCCATCCGGATGAAGTCCTTAACATTTGGTCCCATTGCGATGATCGACTCCAAGTAATGTCCTTAAAATGAGCAAATGCACAGCGGAAGACTTAATTCGTACCTGAGAATAACATGCTTTAAAACGTCAACATAAAGTTGGTGTGATATATAGGTTTGATGCTAGCAGCGTAATAACTAAGGACCACAAGATTTCATATATTTAAACATAATACACTCGCAAGTGTATGTAAAAGTAGTTGAGCACTTGGTAACCATACTTAACATTTAAATCATCGCAGCATATTCTTAAATAATCTCTACACCGTACCAAGTGTAGAATACAGAAACGAAGTACTGTGCAACCGTTGAAAACTGGTCGTCCAGCCCGATTGGGGTTGTCAGGCCCGATAGATCTATCAACAGGATTCGCGTTTACATTCCTCATGTAAATATTAGCTACCAAGTATAAAGAAATATGTCATGGTACAACTCAACATAGAATTTATTTTTGATCACTTGCGTCCATAACGTAAATCATAAAATGCATGTATTCTCATCCCAAAATATTTAGAGTTTAAAAGGGACTATATACTCACCATACTGTATTTTGTAGTAAAAATACATATAACATCATTGAACATGTGTAAAGTTGGCCTTGGATTCACGAACCTATATCATTTGTATATTTATTAATAAACATAGTTGTAATCGAACAATTTATATATTATTATTAGTGACGTAATTTAATAATTTATAAGTATTATTAATTATTTATATATTTCATTTTATATAATATGTAATTATTAATATAGTTAAGTTATGTAATTTAATTATATTTTTATATAAAGATCATTTATTTGTTAAATCAATAATTGTAATAATACTAGGTTAAGAATAATAATAATAATGGTAGTAATAATATAATAGTAATAAGAAAATGTTAATTTTTAAAATGATACTTTTAATAAAGTTAATAATTAATAACTTTAATAATAATGATAATTTTTACTAAAATTGATGTTTTTAATAATAATGATAAAAATTAATAATAAGGTTAGTACTAATAATAATAATAATAATAATAATAATAATAATAATAATAATAATAATAATAATAATAATAATAATAATAATAATAATAATAATAATAATAATAATAATAATAATAAAAATACTATCTTCAAAGAAAGTGTCCTAAAAAGAAATAGCATAATAACATAACAAAAGTAATTTATAATAATAATAACATAATAATAATAATAATAATAATAATAATAATAATAATAATAATAATAATAATAATAATAATAATAATAATAATAATAATAATAATAATAATAATAAAAGAATTGGAATTAAGAAGTTATACCCTTTAAATGTTTTTGTAAAAAGAATTGCCCAACACGAGGCTCGAACCCGTGACCTCTCAAATAACGCTAACACATCAAACCATTCAAGCCATCTCAGTTTTTCTGTTTTAAACCCTTTTGTTTTAATATAAACCGTATATCATTTAATCTCTACTCTTCTTCTTCCTCCAACATAATGAACCCAACTCAATCCAAACTATAACCGCGAATTACAAATGAATTTAGGACTTAAATTTAATCAGTGTGGAATACTTCTATGCAATCAAACAAAACAAAAAAAAAATTTTAAAAAAAAAACAGAAATTGGAAATAGCTGCTGTCGCAGCTTTTTAAAAAAAAAAACAATATGGGTTTTCGATTTTTAGAACATTTTAACAGAAATTTTCTACACGAAATAGTTTAAAAATCATGTATACAAACTTTAGAAATTATCAATTGTTCCATAAACTCAAAAACCACTTCGAATTTCATGATTAACTAGTCGGTTGACTTTTTGGTTTTAAAGCTTGACTCTTCGAATTCGTGTTCGATACTAGGAATTGAGAGTTGAGATTTTAGATAAAGATTACATGTACAATTCCAAACACTTTGGCATTTTTAGATTTTTACAATTGATTCGAAATCTAGTTATGAATTAAAAGGGTTCGGTACAGAGGGTTTCTTAAAAAAAAAACATAATACAGATATAGGATTTTGATGGTTATATAGATAAGTTGATTGATCGACCAAATATCACATGTAAACAGCAAATTCGAAAAAAAATCAAAATAGATTAAGACATTTTACCAAATACGCATGATCTCTGTTTTTTTAAATATATATAAATTATTTTAATTTTTAATTAAATAATAATTATTTTATAAAATATTGATATTATTATATATATTATATTATTAATAATAATAAACACACTAATTAAAATAACTCAGTATTAATAAAATTAATAATAAAGATAGTAATGATAACAATATTAATATTTCTAATAATAATAATAATAATAATAATAATAATAATAATAATAATAATAATAATAATATTAATAATAATAATGATACTAAAAATGATCACTTTAATTAGTAATAATGGTGATAATAATAATATGATAATAATAACGATAATGATTATTCAATTAATAATTAGGATATATCAATCTCATATCTATATTATTTATTATTATTTTTTTTAATTGAAATATTAATATCAGTAATATAGATATTAATATTGGTCTTAATATTAATACTAGTAATGTAAATATTATTGTAACAACTTTTAAATCTAAAATTTTTAATATATATTAACTTCACATTTTGTTAAATATGTAATACTTAGTTTATATAATGAGATATTTGAATGTTTAATATTTATGTATTTTATATATACATTACAATACATATAGCATTGATTACATATAAATGTCATTTTAAATAACAGTTTAGTTACTTTATATTTCAAATTATATCTTATTATTTCAAATTAATATATACACTTATATTTAGTTATATATATGTATATATATATTTTTAACAACAATTGTTCGTGAATCGTCGGGCATGGTCAAAGGTTAAATGATTACATAAATATAGATTTCAAAGCTTTCGAGACTCAACATTACGAATTTTGCTTATCGTGTCGGAAACATATAAAGATTAAAGTTTAAATTTGGTCGAAAATTTCCGGGTCATTACAGTACCTACCCGTTAAAGAAATTTCGTCCCCGAAAATTGATAGAGGTCGTCATGGATAACAATAAGAATGTTTTCATGACGTATATGAGGTAATAATAGAGTTTTATCATTATTGAGAGATATAGATACAACGATTTGATCATATGAAGCACACGAGTGAAGCTATCACAAAAGAGTGAAATGAGTAAATAAATATATTCATTTCAACCGATGACGTAGTTACTATTGACTTCCGGGATTTAAGGGATTTAAAGAAAATCTTACGTAATAAGATTTGGTTCTTCGGCGATCAGGATCTTCTTTGATTTAATGCTGCAATCTGTTTCGATTTCTCTGTCGGATATTTCACTATAAATCTACCCCTTCGTTTCCTTATTTTCCACAACTCACATCTTCTACTTTTTCTCCTTAATTCCTACTTTAAGACATTCGCCAATATGCTTCATCCCATTCTAATCCTTGATATATTATTAATTTTCACATCTGACATTCTTCTTTTTCATCTACCACCAGAAGAATCTATTTACTTCTACTATACTCTTGTGTTTATAGTGTTTCTAGTTCTCCTGTGTCTCTATATTACTATCTGCATCGATATACACGGTTTGTAATTTCTGGGTGGTTGTTGGGTTTTATATCTTCCCTTCCTCGAGTCAAGCGAGCAATGGTCCGGAATTCGTAGGTATAAAATTCGAAATAAACCTAGTTAATGTTCTAAGAAAGAATTGGTAATGGCACGATTTTGATTTGTCAAATTACCAGAATATCCTGGAAAAGACCGAATCATCAAGAAATATTTTCTTGATATTTTTAGAATTTGAATAGAATGTAAGAGTCGTGTAACATGGCACATGATGATGGTACTGTGAATCATCACATTCCATTAAAAACTCAACATGACTTACTGTAATATAATGACATTGATCAAGTGTCATTATATTATACTAATTCATGCATCAGTTCCCAACACTGCTTCAAAACATTCCTATTTTAAACTTGAAGGTTTCAGAATTTAGAAACTAACACAGTTTCTTTGTAACGCAGATGTTACGGAGTGATAAATGATTTCAGATAAGGATAGTTGTGAAAATATCTCCAGAAATATGAAGGATATTTATAATGAAAGGAACGATGATATCTTAGATTTTCTATCATCGATGGATGGTGAAGAAGATTTATCTGCGAAGGTTTAGAATGAGGAGTAAGGTGTTTGTTGACGACCTCAGCAGATACTGAATCATTTGGATCCTTTGAAGGCAGGTTCAGTCCTTGTGATTTATCTACATCCTCTTTCATACTTTGCTCAATCCGTTTTCCAGTTCCAAACCTTCCCTTTTTCCGAGTTTTACCAACACACTGTACTTTATCGTCAAACTTTCGACTGTTAAAGTCGTTTACAGTTTTTGCTGCTTCATCAGCATTTCAAGAACTAGTTCGTAGTTCAGGGTGTTTTTCAGAAACTTCACATCCGAAGTATGTAATTCTTAGGGGTAGACGTTATAGGTATAACTGGAGATGATCTGCGAGATTTTCAAAATATTGATTGCGGATTCCGCCAAAGAAATGATGAGTTGCTGGTACATCTGCGGATGTTATTGCAGAATATAAAAGGTTCTCCGGTAACGACGGTGAAAGGACAACGTACATATATCTAGGTTATAATGAGACTAGTCTTACTGAGAAGTCGAGGTTAACTTACTGGAGCTGTGACAAAATTGACTACCTTGAAAAAGAATCGTAAGGTTGTTTTTGCTAATAAATGGTAAAGAATTCAACACAGTACATGTTAAACTATGACTTTGGATTCGAGAGTTTTTCAGGTGCATAACTGTATGCATAAATCTTTTCTTCCGCAGATGAAGTGCTGTTGGTTCAACTTCTCGATTGAGGTGTTTTCAAGAATCATAAAAAGATTTGAACGCGGATTGTAACTGTCGAGGTACAAATGAGGTTTAAGATGAAATCAAGTGGCAAACTTGAAGAAGTGTTTAGTTTCATATGTTATAATCAATATTTTAATTCATTTTAATTGTCCAAAGTTAGCAGTCCAATAGTCCAATTGTCCAATAGTTCGATAAATTCATATATAATTTAATATATAATATTCAAATTAATTAATACGTATCGTGACCCGTGTACCGGTCTCAGTATTGATCACAACTCAAACCATATATATATTTTGGAATCAACCTCAACCCTGTATAGGCAACTCCAACATTCACATATAGAGTGTCTATGGTTGTTCCGAAATATATATATAAATGGGTCGATATGATAGGTCGAAACCTTGTATACGTGTCCCGTTATTTAAAGTGCGTAAAATAAATAAATATATATCATGACCCGTGTACAACGTATTGTCTCAGAATTAATCCGACGTATTGTGTACATGTGTCCCGATTTAAAGTGCGTAAAAGTAAATAACAGAAATTAAATAACAATAAATTAAATTGCGATAAATGTAATACGGAATTAACAGTTAGCTGGGAACAGTTAGCTAGGAACAGTTAGCGTGGAATCTTAGCAATATTTCGATTAGTTAATCCGTTTATTTCTAACAAATTTTATTTTGTCCAATGTTTTCTTCATTATGCCACTTGTTGGATTTTGATAGGTCAAAATCCAAATATGAAATTTGAATGAAAATGGTTATTCTGTGGTGAACAGATCTGTATCTCTGTAGATGTAAGTAGGATAAGAAATGACTTTTGAATCATATTCGAAGAATGTACAGTGTAACTTATTAATGTGAAATCTAAATATTCCCCGGGTGCTACCTACCCGTTAAAATATTTTCATCATTAATAGTTTGTACAAAAGAATTTCTAATTACAATCTTTATGAAAATATACTTGCATATATATTTTCTTTGAATGTAATCATGGATTTAATGAGTCAATAAGATATTAAACTTATTTGATTTATCGTTATTACTATATTACATAATCTCTAAAACTTTAGAAATTAGAATATCGCCATGTCGAGCGAAGATAAATGAGGTAGAATGATACATAAAGCGAAGATAATCGATGTAGAACGATATGTAGAACGAAGATCATACGCGAAGTACAGATGGGGTTATTGAGGTGTGTGATGTTGATATCCGAGGTACAGATTGTGACGTTGAGGTTTACGGCGCGGTTGTGGTTGGGGTGATAAGGGTACTGTCGGCGTTAATGATGGTAGTGCTGATTATGCTGCCGGTGCTGCTGCTGGTGTTTGTAACCTTCGCACCATATTCTCCAAAGCCACTACCCGAGCGCAAAGCTCGTTAACTTCTGCTAGTACACCGGGATGATTGGCAGTTGGAGCGAGCGGATGAACAAGATTCGAAATATGGGATAGTATATAATCGTGACGAAATAATCTAGAAATGAAAGAGAAAATGGTTTCTCGAACAGGTTCGCCGGTAAGCACTTCAGGTTCATCACTAAGAGGGCAATTTGGTGGATGGAAGGGATCTTCGTCGTGAAATTATTTTCGGATATCGGATGATATTCTAACTATATAGAACATCTATATATATAATACTAAAGATTTCGTAGACTACAAATGAATTTGCGGCATATGTCGGGTAAGTCTACAGATGCGCTAAGATATGAATTATCAGATATGCTAAGATATGAATTTTGTCTATACAATATCAATGCAGTAAATGCAGTAAGACGTGTCTAGACTTATGAATGATAAGCAGGCAATTTCCTAAGGATGATAAGCAGATGATTTCTGACCAGAAATGATAAGAAAAACTTTTGACATGCAAACACGGTCGAAGTCCAGACTCACTAATGTTTCCTAACGACTTATCAGTTAGACACACTAATGCAGACCTGGTTCGCTAAGACCACCGCTCTGATACCAACTGAAAGGACCGCTACTAATCCATTCGGATGAAGTCCTTAACATTTGGTCCCATCGCGATGATCTACTCCTAGTAATGTCCTTAAAATGAGCAAATGCACAGCGGAAGACTTAATTCGTACCTGAGAATAACATGCTTTAAAACGTCAACATAAAGTTGGTGTGATATATAGGTTTGATGCTAGCAGCGTAATAACTAAGGACCAAAAGATTTCATATATTTAAATATAATACACTCGCAAGTGTATGTAAAAGTAGTTGAGCACTTGGTAACCATACTTAACATTTAAATCATCGCAGCATATTCTTAAATAATCTCTACACCGTACCAAGTGTAGTAAACAGAAACGAAGTACTGTGCAACCGTTGAAAACTGGTCGTCCAGCCTGGTTGGAGTTGTCAGGCCCGATAGATCTATCAACAGGATTTGCTTTTACATTCCTCATGTAAATATTAGCTACCAAGTATAAAGAAATATGCCATGGTACAACTCAACATAGAATTTATTTTTGATCACTTGCGTCCATAACGTAAATCATAAAATGCATGTATTCTCATCCCAAAATATTTAGAGTTTAAAAGGGACTATATACTCACCATACTGTATTTTGTAGTAAAAATACATATAACATCATTGAACATGTGTAAAGTTGGCCTTGGATTCACGAACCTATATCATTTGTATATTTATTAATAAACATAGTTGTAATTGAACAATTTATATATTATTATTAGTGACGTAATTTAATAATTTATAAGTATTATTAATTATTTATATATTTCATTTTATATAATATGTAATTATTAATATAGTTAAGTTATGTAATTTAATTATATTTTTATATAAAGATCATTTATTTGTTAAATCAATAATTGTAATAATACTAGGTTAAGAATAATAATAATAATGGTAGTAATAATATAATAGTAATAAGAAAATGTTAATTTTTAAAATGATACTTTTAATAAAGTTAATAATTAATAACTTTAATAATAATGATAATTTTTACTAAAATTGATGTTTTTAATAATAATGATAAAAATTAATAATAAGGTTAGTACTAATAATAATAATAATAATAATAATAATAATAATAATAATAATAATAATAATAATAATAATAATAATAATAATAATAATAATAATAATAATAATAATAATAATAATAATAATAATAATACTATCTTCAAAGAAAGTGTCCTAAAAAGAAATAGCATAATAACATAACAAAAGTAATTTATAATAATAATAATAATAATAATAATAATAATAATAATAATAATAATAATAATAATAATAATAATAATAATAATAATAATAATAATAGAATTGGAATTAAGAAGTTATACCCTTTAAATGTTTTTGTAAAAAGAATTGCCCAACACGGGGCTCGAACCCGTGACCTCTCAAATAACGCTAACACATCAAACCATTCAAGCCATCTCAGTTTTTCTGTTTTAAACCCTTTTGTTTTAATATAAACCGTATATCATTTAATCTCTACTCTTCTTCTTCCTCCAACATAATGAACCCAACTCAATCCAAACTATAACCGCGAATTACAAATGAATTTAGGACTTAAATTTAATCAGTGTGGAATACTTCTATGCAATCAAACAAAACAAAAAAAAAATTAAAAAACAGAAATTGGAAATAGCTGCTGTCGCAGCTTTTAAAAAAAAAAAACAATATGGGTTTTCGATTTTTAGAACGTTTTAACAGAAATTTTCTACACGAAATAGTTTAAAAATCATGTATACAAACTTTAGAAATTATCAATTGTTCCATAAACTCAAAAACCACTTCGAATTTTATGATTAACTAGTCGGTTGACTTTTTGGTTTTAAAGCTTGACTCTTCGAATTCGTGTTCGATACTAGGAATTGAGAGTTGAGATTTTAGATAAAGATTACATGTACAATTCCTAACACTTTGGCATTTTTAGATTTTTACAATTGATTCGAAATCTAGTTATGAATTAAAAGGGTTCGGTACAGAGGGTTTCTTAAAAAAAACATAATACAGATATAGGATTTCGATGGTTATATAGATAAGTTGATTGATCGACCAAATATCACATGTAAACAGCAAATTCGAAAAAAATCAAATTAGATTAAGACATTTTACCAAATACGCATGATCTCTGTTTTTTTTATATATATATATATATAAATTATTTTAATTTTTAATTAAATAATAATTATTTTATAAAATATTGATATTATTATATATATTATATTATTAATAATAATAAACACACTAATTAAAATAACTCAGTATTAATAAAATTAATAATAAAGATAGTAATGATAAAAATATTAATATTTCTAATAATAATGACAATAATAATAATAATAATAATATTAATAATAATAATGATACTAAAAATGATCACTTTAATTAGTAATAATGGTGATAATAATAATATGATAATAATAACGATAATGATTATTCAATTAATAATTAGGATATATCAATCTCATATCTATATTATTTATTATTATTATTTTTTTAATTGAAATATTAATATCAGTAATATAGATATTAATATTGGTCTTAATATTAATACTAGTAATGTAAATATTATTGTAACAACTTTTAAATCTAAAATTTTTAATATATATTAACTTCACATTTTGTTAAATATGTAATACTTAGTTTATATAATGAGATATTTAAATGTTTAATATTTATGTATTTTATATATACATTACAATACATATAGCATTGATTACATATTAATGTCATTTTAAATAACAGTTTAGTTACTTTATATTTCAAATTATATCTTATTATTTCAAATTAATATATACACTTATATTTAGTTATATATATGTATATATATATATATATATATATATATATATATATATATATATATATATATATATATATATATATATATTTAACAACAATTGTTCGTGAATCGTCGGGCATGGTCAAAGGTTAAATGATTACATAAATATAGATTTCAAAGCTTTCGAGACTCAACATTACGAATTTTGCTTATCATGTCGGAAACATATAAAGATTAAAGTTTAAATTTGGTCGGAAATTTCCGGGTCATTACACGTACCTTTGTCAAAATATAGCCTTAAATTATCCCTAAACTATACCACTCAAAGTATATCTTAAACTTTCGAGTATTTTGATCATTTACTTCTATAAATCATCGTCTCGCTATTTGTTAATATATATATAATAACAATTCGTTTTTATGACCAAGTTAATATTATATTTTATCGTATTGTTAAATATATATTTTCGATATTAATAAACACGTTTTAAAATACATATCGCAAGTTATTCATATATTTAATTCCAACAGTTGATATTCCTTATTATTGTATGTGTCCAAATTACGTTATTTAAACAAACACTTTACCATTTATTCCGAATACCGTTAAGAATGAATGATTTCCCAAATCAACGTGGACCTTACAACAGAGACCCGTAATAATATCATAATCCTTAAGAGACTAAATAATTATCTTTTAATTCAATCGTTTGGCATAATCTTTTAACTCTGTATCTAAATATATCAATCAGATAATCAAACCAATAAGTTTAATGCACAGTATCATATACTCAACACTTTGTTACGTTTTTAAGTTATGGTATATATATGTATCTATTTACCTATAATTGTTCGCGAATCGTTGAGAACAATCGAAAGGTAATTGAATAGTTCAAAAATTTTGAGATTTAACTTTACAGACTTTGCTTATCGTGTCGGAAACGTTAAAGATTAAGTTTAAATTTGGTCAAAAATTTCCGGGTCATCACAGTACCTACCCGTTAAAGAAATTTCGTCCCGAAATTTGAGTGAGGTCGTCATGGCTGACAATAAAAATGTTTTCATGACGAATATGAGTTGGTAAATAGAATTTTATCACCATTGAATAATACGGATAAAACAATCCGATTACTCGAAGCGTATGAGAGAAGTTATCGTAATAGAGTGAAATGGAGAATAGAGATTCGTCTTATCTCTTGATGTAGTAACGATTGATTTTCGGAATTTAAGGAATAGAAAATCTTCATAATTTAAATAAGATTTGATTCTTCGGAATTTAAGGAAATTAGGATTTCCTTTGATTAAATGCGTAATCTGCCTCGATTGCTATGTCTGATATTTTGCTATAAATTAACCTCTTCCGTTTCATTTATTTTCACCACTCCTATAATCTTCTTTCTTATTTTATACTTACAAAAGATTTGTGAAAATGCTTCATCCAGTTCTGATTCTTGATATTTTCTTGGCTATCATATCATTCATTCTTCTTTTTTATCTGCCACCAGAGGAGGTTATTTTTTTCTACTATTACCTTGGGGTTATATTGTTTTTCATTCTCCCGTGTCTTTATATTGCTATACGCATTGATATACACGGTTTGTAATTTCGGGGTTGTTTTCGGGCTTTATATTTTCCATTATATTTCGGAGCTTCATGCTTTCGTTTTCTCTTCCCGACTTTAAGTCAAGCGAATAATGGTCCAAAATTCGTAGGTATGGATTTTGAAATGAACATAATTAATGTTCTAAGAAAGAAACGGTAATGGCACAATCTGACTTGTCAAATTACCAGAATACCTCGAAAAAGACCGAATCATCAAGAAAAATATTTTCTTGATATGTTTAGAGGTTAAACAGAATGAAAGAGTTATGTAACATGGTTCATGATGAGGGTATGATCTGTGAACCTTTATCACGTTCCATTAGAAACTCAGCATGACTTACTGTAATATAATCACGTTGATCAAGTGTCATTATATTATACTAACTCATGCTTCAATTCCCAACAATACTTCAAAAACATCCATTTTTTGAAATTTTCATAAATTAGAAACTAAAATAGTTTCTTTTATGATGTAACACAGATAGCGTGAAGAGATAAATGATTTCAGATAAGAATAGTTATGAAAATATCTTCAGAAATATGGAGGATATTTATAATAGAAGATACGATGATATCTTAGAATTTTTAATATCAGAGGATGATGCGAAAAATCTGTCTGTGAAGGTTTAGAATAAGAAGTAAGATTCTTACTAATAGTTTCAGCAGACACTGAATCATTTGGGTTCTTTGAAGGTAGATTTCGTCCTTGTGATTTGTCTATAGCTTCTTTCATACTTTGCTCAACCCGTTTTCCAGTTTCAAACCTTCTCTTTTTCTGTGCTTTTCCAACACACTACTCTTTATCATCAAACTTTTGACTGTTAAAGTCATTTATAGTTTTTGCTGCTTCATCAGCATTTTTCCAAAATTCGTAGAACTAGTTTCATAGTTTGGGGTGTTTTTCAAAAACTTCACATTCGAAGTATGTAAGTCTAGAAGATAGATGTTATATATATAACTGTTGTCGTAGAAAATGCTGCAAGATTCAAAATACTGATTGCTAATTCCCGGTGGTTGGTATGGAAATTATTGTTACAAGATGTGGATGAGTACATGATAGGGTTTCAATTAGTATAAGAATTTTTCGAAAGGTCAAGGATTAATAAAGTTGTTTGGTAAATTTACTTCAAATGTGGCGGAACATGAAAGGTTCCCCAGTAACAAAACGTATATATCAAGGTTACAATAAGGCTTAATCTGAAAAGTTAAAGTTGACTGGTTGGAAGTGTGATAAAACTGGATACTTTGAAAAGAAATTGCAAGATTATTTTCGGTAATAACAATGCTAAAGGATCTTTCACCGTTTTGAAGTCAAAGTATAGCTTTGAAAGATGTAGAGATCTAAGAATGATGTTACTTGTTAAATCTTGACTTGGATTCTGCTCTGTCAATATCAGAATATGTAATTGAATTTGTATGGAAACGATTGTATATCGCTGTGAGCATAGTTAATAATTTTTGAATCAAAATTGAAGAATGTACAGTGTAACATATTAATTGCGAACTTATATATTTCCCGGGTATTACCTACCCGTTAAAGATTTCACAATTAATACATTGTACAAAAGAAATTTTATTACCGTCTTTATGAAAATATATGTATGTATATTTTCTTCAGATGTAACACAGATTTAATGAGTTAATATCATATTAAGCTCATTTAATTTTCGGCTTGACTTAGAAATGATTAATCTCTAAAACATTAAAGATTACATAATCTTTGCGGAGTATTTCGCTAATGTAATCGATACTTCATTATTTATTCTTATTGATATTCCTCGGTGAAGGATGTTGGTGCTCGGGGAATTTTTGTGAAGCTTACAAGGCACATATGATGTTTTCTGAAAAGTTTCGAGTATATTGAAATTGAAAATGTAAAATCAATTATGTAATTGATTAATACACTTGGTTTATTATGAAATGGAATTCATGGAGATTGTAGTTAACAATGGTTAAGTTGTTAAGGAAGGATGTACATCATTGCATATTAGTAATATGAACTAACCGAGTAGTACCTACCAGTTAAGATTCACACGTAATAGCTTAGTACGAAAATATTTATTTTGATTTCAAAATTCATATATATTAAATATACATAAAATTTCTTCAGGGGAAATGAGTTAATACTTCATCGGTTATTGTTGCTGGTATTTCTTGGTAACTACGATACGTATGACGTTGATGCTCGTGGAACAGATTGTGAAGTTGAGATTTGCGATGCGGATGTTGTTGGTGGTGGTAATGGTAATGTTGGTGTTGTTGTCGGTGGTACTGTTGATGCCGGTGCTGCTGCTGGTGTTTGTAACCTTTGCACCATATTCTCCAAAGCCACTACCCGAGCACGAAGCTCGTTGACTTCTTCTACTACACCGGGATGAATGGCGGTTCGGACGACCGGATGAATAAGATCCAGAATTTGAGATAGTATATTATCGTGACGAGATACTCTGGAAATGAGAGAGAAAATGGTGTCTCGAACAGGTTTGCCGGTAAGTGCTTCAGGTTCTTCGCCAAGAGGGCAATGTGGTGGATGAAAGGGATCGCCTTCTTCTTGTCTCCAATAATTAAGTAGGCTACGAACACATCCCTAATTCATCCAGAATAGATGATGGCTAATTGGTTGATCTATTTCGGTTACACTGTCTTCGGAATTCAGGTGAATATCCATATCGGAATAGCTGTCAGAGTTTGAACTAGATACGGGATCCATCTTGTATAATTAGGGAGATGATTTTTGATATGAATTAGATTATAGAATTTAGTTTTGTATTCTTCAATACATAATTTACATATGTATATATAATACCAAATACCATAAATCACGGAGAAATTTTCGGAAGATATCAGGAAAAGTTTACAGTAACAGATAAGCTAAGATATGAATTTTTATCTATACACTATTTATGCACTAAATGCAGGAAAACGTGTCTAGACTTAAGAATGATAAGCATGTAATTTTCGACAAGAAATGAAAAGCAAAACTTTTAACATGCAGACACGGCCGAAGTCCAGACTTACTAATGCATCTTAACAACTATCAGTTAGACACATTCATGCAAGACCTGGTTCGCTAGGACCAACGCTCTGATACCAACTGTGACGATCGCTCCAAATCCATATGGATGAACACGTCATTCATTGATTTCATTGCGAGGTATTTGACCTCTATATGATACGTTTTGTAAACATTGCATTCTTTTGAAAAGGCACACCATAAATGAATATTTAAATCAAAGGTTTTCGACATCTGATGATTTCTACATATAGACAATCACCGTATATAATAGTTTACAATAGTACTTCCGTTGACAATGCAGTCAAAATAAGGTACATGATGATGAATTGGTGAATGCAACGTTTTCTTGAAAAATATGCCATATAAGACTCCATGCACAAAGCTTGTCTATCATATAAGCAAACAGCGGAAGACTTCTAGGGAACCTGAGAATAAACATGCTAACAAGTGTCAACACAAAGGTTGGAGAGTTCATAGTTTGTATTTATTCGCATAATCTGTATATAAAGATAGATCACAAGATTTCAGTTGTTTCATCCAGAAACGTTTATCAAAATATTCTCTTAAATTGAGCACCCTGGTAACTAAACTTAACGTATATATAATTTGTACCCTTTGTATAATCATCTTAATAATACACGCAAACCAACGTGTACGCTTCTCAAATAGCATACGTCCGTTAAAAGGCTAGTGCTCTAGCTCGAACGGGGATATCAAGCCCTATGGATCCATATACCACTATTCGCGCCCACCAGTTCTTATGACCGGCAGTTACTAGTTACCAAAGCTAAGGGATTTTTGGTTCAAACTCGGTGTAGAATTTAGTATGTACTTGTATCCATTGCATTTAAAATAAAGTGCATGTATTCTCAGCCCAAAAATATAGATTGCAAAAACAATTAAAAAGGGAGCAAATGAAACTCACCTTAGCAGCACATAAAGTTGTTCATCGTAATGTGACCGAAACTCGGTATATCAAATAATCGTAGATCTCAACCTAGAGAACATATGTTGGTCAATAAATGTCTATCAAGCTAGGTCAGGTCATAGTGTATCACAATCCTAATGCTCGAAATTGACATACAAAAGTTATTCAAAGTTGTTTCAAAAAGTCAATTTTGACAATAGTTCAACAAACGAGACGTACCTTATATAAGGATTCATTTACTCGGTTGGTAATATTCAAAAATCCATTTTATCAATCTCGTAAACAAGTTGTTTAAGTATTAATTGCATATTCAAAAAGCAATTCCAATTAATGTCAATTATAATTCAGTTGACCATATCTTTTGATTCGTTCCTCGAAACTATTCGATATCTAAATGAAAAGTTATTGATTTTTCGCCAGCTTTCCGAAAACATGTATATCATATACCTTTTACCCGTAATATATGTATTTAATTCGTGATTTATTATAAATTGTTTAACGATGAAATTTAGCATACAAGCATGTATAAATATATACACTCGAGCACTAGTATGTATACACTATTAATTTATAAAATATAAAATATAAATGCTTACGTACTAATATTGAGATTCAATATTGTAGAAAAGTACGTAGACGTAACGGAGATGATAAACACTAAGTTTGATTCACAATTATACCCCCGAACATTACCCATAACCTCCTTGGCAATAACCCATAATTTCCTTAGCTTTAATTCACTCGAAAATCATTTTTGAAATCGTTTGAACATGACCTCGTCGTAGTATTTTATGTATAATACTAATAAAAATAATATTAATACTACTGATAATAATAAGATTAATATTAATATTAATCTTTAATAATAATAATTATAATAATTATAATAATAATATTAATAATAATAATAATAATAATAATAATAATAATAATAATATAAATATTACGGAGTATATATCTATATCTGTGTAAGTGTGTGTGATGTTCGAGCAAAACAATTGAATTTATAGTACCTTTTCTGAAAAAGCACCCCATGCGATCGCATGGGATTTGTGCTTTAAGGCCATGCGATCGCATGGCCCTCTGATCCAGCTCACAAACTTTTAACTTTTTGTTTGTCGATATAATTTTATATAATATATATAATATATTTAATTTATATAATTAATTATATATTATATTAAATTCACATGCATAGTTGACTTGTAATTTTTGTTCTGATAAGTCGTACGTCATCACTCGACTTATGTCCCGGTTTCGGTTTTTCAAATGTCCTTTCGTACGCTGAGAAAACTTGTATTTTACATTTCGTGTCACGTACTGAAAGGACCGCTACTAATCCATCCGGATGAAGTCCTTAACATTTGGTCCTATTGCGATGATCGACTCCAAGTAATGTCCTTAAAATGAGCAAATGCACAGTGGAAGACTTAATTCGTACCTGAGAATAACATGCTTTAAAACGTCAACATAAAGTTGGTGTGATATATAGGTTTGATGCTAGCAGCGTAATAACTAAGGACCACAAGATTTCATATATTTAAACATAATACACTCACAAGTGTATGTAAAAGTAGTTGAGCACTTGGTAACCATACTTAACATTTAAATCATCGCAGCATATTCTTAAATAATCTCTACACCGTACCAAGTGTAGAATACAGAAACGAAGTACTGTGCAACCGTTGAAAACTGGTCGTCCAGCCCGGTTGGGGTTGTCAGGCCCGATAGATCTATCAACAGGATTCGCGTTTACATTCCTCATGTAAATATTAGCTACCAAGTATAAAGAAATATGCCATGGTACAACTCAACATAGAATTTATTTTTGATCACTTGCGTCCATAACGTAAATCATAAAATGCATGTATTCTCATCCCAAAATATTTAGAGTTTAAAAGGGACTATATACTCACCATACTGTATTTTGTAGTAAAAATACATATAACATCATTGAACATGTGTAAAGTTGGCCTTGGATTCACGAACCTATATCATTTGTATATTTATTAATAAACATAGTTGTAATCGAACAATTTATATATTATTATTAGTGACGTAATTTAATAATTTATAAGTATTATTAATTATTTATATATTTCATTTTATATAATATGTAATTATTAATATAGTTAAGTTATGTAATTTAATTATATTTTTATATAAAGATCATTTATTTGTTAAATCAATAATTGTAATAATACTAGGTTAAGAATAATAATAATAATAATAATAATGGTAGTAATAATATAATAGTAATAAGAAAATGTTAATTTTTAAAATGATACTTTTAATAAAGTTAATAATTAATAACTTTAATAATAATGATAATTTTTACTAAAATTGATGTTTTTAATAATAATGATAAAAATTAATAATAAGGTTAGTACTAATAATAATAATAATAATAATAATAATAATAATAATAATAATAATAATAATAATAATAATAATAAAAATACTATCTTCAAAGAAAGTGTCCTAAAAAGAAATAGCATAATAACATAACAAAAGTAATTTATAATAATAATAATAATAATAATAATAATAATAATAATAATAATAATAATAATAATAATAATAATAATAATAATTATAATAATAATAATAATAATAATAATAATAATAATAATAATAATAATAATAATAATAATAATAATAATAATAATAATAATAATAATAATAATAGTAATAGAATTGGAATTAAGAAGTTATACCCTTTAAATGTTTTTGTAAAAAGAATTGCCCAACACGAGGCTCGAACCCGTGACCTCTCAAATAACGCTAACACATCAAACCATTCAAGCCATCTCAGTTTTTCTGTTTTAAACCCTTTTGTTTTAATATAAACCGTATATCATTTAATCTCTACTCTTCTTCTTCCTCCAACATAATGAACCCAACTCAATCCAAACTATAACCGCGAATTACAAATGAATTTAGGCCTTAAATTTAATTAGTGTGGAATACTTCTATGCAATCAAACAAAACAAAAAAAAATTTAAAAAAAAAACAGAAATTGGAAATAGCTGCTGCCGCAGCTTTTTTTAAAAAAAACAATACGGGTTTTCGATTTTTAGAATGTTTTAACAGAAATTTTCTACACGAAATAGTTTAAAAATCATGTATACAAACTTTAGAAATTATCAATTGTTCCATAAACTCAAAAACCACTTCGAATTTCATGATTAACTAGTCGGTTGACTTTTTGGTTTTAAAGCTTGACTCTTCGAATTCGTGTTCGATACTAGGAATTGAGAGTTGAGATTTTAGATAAAGATTACATGTACAATTCCTAACACTTTGGCATTTTTAGATTTTTACAATTGATTCGAAATCTAGTTATGAATTAAAAGGGTTCGGTACAGAGGGTTTCTTAAAAAAAACGTAATACAGATATAGGATTTTGATGGTTATATAGATAAGTTGATTGATCGACCAAATATCACATGTAAACAGCAAATTCGAAAAAAAATCAAATTAGATTAAGACATTTTACCAAATATGCATGATCTCTGTTTTTTTTTTATATATATAAATTATTTTAATTTTTAATTAAATAATAATTATTTTATAAAATATTGATATTATTATATATATTATATTATTAATAATAATAAACACAGTAATTAAAATAACTCAGTATTAATAAAATTAATAATAAAGATAGTAATGATAACAATATTAATATTTCTAATAATAATAACAATAATAATAATAATAATATTAATAATAATAATGATACTAAAAATGATCACTTTAATTAGTAATAATGGTGATAATAATAATATGATAATAATAACGATAATGATTATTTAATTAATAATTAGGATATATCAATCTCATATCTATATTATTTATTATTATTATTTTTTTTAATTGAAATATTAATATCAGTAATATAGATATTAATATTGGTCTTAATATTAATACTAGTAATGTAAATATTATTGTAACAACTTTTAAATATAAAATTTTTAATATATATTAACTTCACATTTTGTTAAATATGTAATACTTAGTTTATATAATGAGATATTTGAATGTTTAATATTTATGTATTTTATATATACATTACAATACATATAGCATTGATTACATATAAATGTCATTTTAAATAACAGTTTAGTTACTTTATATTTCAAATTATATCTTATTATTTCAAATTAATATATACACTTATATTTAGTTATATATATGTATATATATATTTTTAACAACAATTGTTCGTGAATCGTCGGGCATGGTCAAAGGTTAAATGATTACATAAATATAGATTTCAAAGCTTTCGAACCTCAACATTACGAACTTTGCTTATCGTGTCGGAAACATATAAAGACTAAAGTTTAAATTTGGTCGGAAATTTCCGGGTCATTACAGTACCTACCCGTTAAAGAAATTTCGTCCCCGAAATTTGATAGAGGTCGTCATGGATAACAATAAGAATGTTTTCATGACGTATATGAGGTAATAATAGAGTTTTATCATTATTGAGAGATATAGATAAAACGATTTGATCATGTGAAGCGCACGAGTGAAGCTATCACAAAAGAGTGAAATAAGTAAATAAATATATTCATTTCAACCGATGACGTAGTTACTATTGACTTTCGGGATTTAAGGGATTTAAAGAAAATCTTACGTAATAAGATTTGGTTCTTCGGCGATCAGGATCTTCTTTGATTTAATGCTGCAATCTGTTTCGATTTCTCTGTCGAATATTTCACTATAAATCTACCCCTTCGTTTCCTTATTTTCCACAACTCATATCTTCTACTTTTTCTCCTTAATTCCTACTTTAAGACATTCGCCAATATGCTTCATCCCATTCTAATCCTTGATATATTATTAATTTTCACATCTGTCATTCTTCTTTTTCATCTACCACAAGAAGAATCTATTTACTTCTACTATACTCTTGTGTTTATAGTGTTTCTAGTTCTCCCGTGTCTCTATATTACTATCTGCATCGATATACACGGTTTGTAATTTCTGGGTGGTTGTTGGGTTTTATATCTTCCCGTCCTCGAGTCAAGCGAGCAATGGTCCGGAATTCGTAGGTATGAAATTTGAAATAAACCTAGTTAATGTTCTAAGAAAGAATTGGTAATGGCACGATTTTGATTTGTCAAATTACCAGAATATCCTGGAAAAGACCGAATCAACAAGAAATATTTTCTTGATATTTTTAGAATTTGAATAGAATGTAAGAGTCGTGTAACATGGCACATGATGATGGTACTGTGAATCATCACATTCCATTAAAAACTCAACATGACTTACTGTAATATAATGACGTTGATCAAGTGTCATTATATTATACTAATTCATGCATCAGTTCCCAACACTGCTTCAAAACATTCCTATTTTAAACTTGAAGGTTTCAGAATTTAGAAACTAACACAGTTTCTTTGTAACGCAGATGTTACGGAGTGATAAATGATTTCAGATAAGGATAGTTGTGAAAATATCTCCAGAAATATGAAGGATATTTATAATGAAAGGAACGATGATATCTTAGATTTTCTATCATCGATGGATGGTGAAGAAGATTTGTCTGCGAAGGTTTAGAATGAGGAGTAAGGTGTTTGTTGACGACCTTAGCAGATACTGAATCATTTGGATCCTTTGAAGGCAGGTTCAGTCCTTGTGATTTATCCACAGCCTCTTTCATACTTTGCTCAATCCGTTTTCCAGTTCCAAACCTTCCCTTTTTCCGAGTTTTACCAACACACTGTACTTTATCGTCAAACTTTCGACTGTTAAAGTCGTTTACAGTTTTTGCTGCTTCATCAGCATTTCAAGAACTAGTTTGCAGTTCAGGGTGTTTTTCAGAAACTTCACATCCGAAGTATGTAATTCTTAGGGGTAGACGTTATAGGTATAACTGGAGATGATCTGCGAGATTTTCAAAATATTGATTGCGGATTCCGCCAAAGAAATGATGAGTTGCTGGTACATCTGCGGATGTTGTTGCAGAATATAAAAGGTTCTCCGGTAACGACGGTGAATGGACAACGTACATATATCTAGGTTATAATGAGACTAGTCTTACTGAGAAGTCGAGGTTAACTTACTGGAGCTGTGACAAAATTGACTACCTTGAAAAGGAATCGTAAGGTTGTTTTTGCTAATAAATGGTAAAGAATTCAACACAGTACATGTTAAACTATGACTTTAGATTCGAGAGTTTTTCAGGTGCATAACTATATGCATAAATCTTTTCTTCCGCAGATGAAGTGTTGTTGGTACAACTTCTCGATTGAGGTGTTTTCAAGAATCATAAAAAGATTTGAACGCGGATTGTAACTGTCGAGGTACAAATGAGGTTTAAGATGAAATCAAGTGGCAAACTTGAAGAAGTGTTTAGTTTCATATGTTATAATCAATATTTTAATTCATTTTAATTGTCCAAAGTTAGCAGTCCAATAGTCCAATTGTCCAATAGTTCGATAAATTCATATATAATTTAATATATAATATTTAAATTAATTAATACGTATCGTGACCCGTGTACAGGTCTCAGTATTGATCACAACTCAAACCATATATATATTTTGGAATCAACCTCAACCCTGTATAGCCAACTCCAACATTCACATATAGAGTGTCTATGGTTGTTCTGAAATATATATATAGATGGGTCGATATGATAGGTCGAAACCTTGTATATGTGTCCCGTTATTTAAAGTGCGTAAAATAAATAAATATATATCATGACCCGTGTACAACGTATTGTCTCAGAATTAATTCGACGTATTGTGTACATGTGTCCCGATTTAAAGTGCGTAAAAGTAAATAACAGAAATTAAATAACAATAAATTAAATTGCGATAAATGTAATACGGAATTAACAGTTAGCTGGGAACAGTTAGCTAGGAACAGTTAGCGTGGAATCTTAGCAATATTTCGATTAGTTAATCCGTTTGTTTCTAACAAATTTTATTTTGTCCAATGTTTTCTTCATTATGCCACTTGTTGGATTTTGATAGGTCAAAATCCAAATATGAAATTTGAATGGAAATGGTTATTCTGTGGTGAACATATCTGTATCTCTGTAGATGTAAGTAGGATAAGAAATGACTGTTGAATCAGATTCGAAGAATGTACAGTGTAACTTATTAATGTGAAATCTAAATATTCCTCGGGTGCTACCTACCCGTTAAAATATTTTCATCATTAATAGTTTGTACCAAAGAATTTCTAATTACAATCTTTATGAAAATATACTTGCATATATATTTTCTTTGAATGTAATCATGGATTTAATGAGTCAATAAGATATTAAACTCATTTGATTTATCGTTATTACTATATTACATAATCTCTAAAACTTTAGAAATTACAATATCGCCATGTCGAGCGAAGATAAATGAGGTAGAATGATACATAAAGCGAAGATAATCGATGTAGAACGATATGTAGAACGAAGATCATACGCGAAGTACAGATGGGGTTATTGAGGTGTGTGATGTTGATATCCGAGGTACAGATTGTGACGTTGAGGTTTACGGCGCGGTTGTGGTTGGGGTGATAAGGGTACTGTCGGCGTTAATGATGGTAGTGCTGATTATGCTGCCGGTGCTGCTGCTGGTGTTTGTAACCTTCGCACCATATTCTCCAAAGCCACTACCCGAGCGCAAAGCTCGTTAACTTCTGCTAGTACACCGGGATAATTGGCAGTTGGAGCGAGCGGATGAACAAGATTCGAAATATGGGATAGTATATAATCGTGACGAAATAATCTAGAAATGAAAGAGAAAATGGTTTCTCGAACAGGTTCGCCGGTAAGCACTTCAGGTTCATCACTAAGAGGGCAATTTGGTGGATGGAAGGGATCTTCGTTGTGAAATGATTTTCGGATATCGGATGATATTCTAACTATATAGAATATCTATATATATAATACTAAAGATTTCGTAGACTACAGAGGAATTTACAGCATATGTCGGGTAAGTCTACAGATGCGCTAAGATATGAATTATCAGATACGCTAAGATATGAATTTTGTCTATACACTATTAATGCAGTAAATGCAGTAAGACATGTCTAGACTTATGAATGATAAGCAGGCAATTTCCTAAGGATGATAAGCAGATGATTTCTGACCAGAAATGATAAGCAAAACTTTTGACATGCAAACACGGTCGAAGTCCAGACTCACTAATGTTTCATAATGACTTATCAGTTAGACACACTAATGCAGACCTGGTTCGCTAAGACCACCGCTCTGATACCAACCGAAAGGACCGCTACTAATCCATCCGGATGAAGTCCTTAACATTTGGTCCCATCGCGATGATCGACTCCAAGTAATGTCCTTAAAATGAGCAAATGCACAGCGGAAGACTTAATTCGTACCTGAGAATAACATGCTTTAAAACGTCAACATAAAGTTGGTGTGATATATAGGTTTGATGCTAGCAGCGTAATAACTAAGGACCACAAGATTTCATATATTTAAACATAATACACTCACAAGTGTATGTAAAAGTAGTTGAGCACTTGGTAACCATACTTAACATTTAAATCATCGCAGCATATTCTTAAATAATCTCTACACCGTACCAAGTGTAGTATACAGAAACAAAGTACCGTGCAAACGTTTTCTTGAAAAATATGCCATATAAGACTCCATGCACATAGCTTGTCTATCATATAAGCAAACAGCGGAAGACTTCTAGGGAACCTGAGAATAAACATGCTAACAAGTGTCAACACAAAGGTTGGTGAGTTCGTAGTTTGTATGTTTCGCATAATCTGTATATAAAGATGGATCACAAGATTTCAGTTGTTTCATCCAGAAACGTTTATCAAAATATTCTACGAAATTGAGCACCCAGGTAACTAAACTTAACATATATATAATTTGTACCCTTTGTATAATCATCTTAATAATACACGTAAACCAACGTGTACGCTTCTCAAATAGCATACGTCCGTTAAAAGGCTAGTGCTCTAGCTCGGACGGGGATATCAAGCCCTATGAATCCATATACCACTATTCGCGCCCACCAGTTCTTATGACCGGCAGTTACTAGTTACCAAAGCTAAGGGATTTTCGGTTCAAACTCGGTGTAGAATTTAGTATGTACTTGTATCCATTGCGTTTAAAATAAAGTGCATGTATTCTCAGCCCAAAAATATAGATTGCAAAAGCAATTAAAAAGGGAGCAAATGAAACTCACCTTAGCAGCACATAAAGTTGTTCATCGTAATATGACCGAAACTCGGTATATCAAATAATCGTAGATCTCAACCTAGAGAACATATGTTGGTCAATAAATGTCTATCAAGCTAGGTCAGGTCATAGTGTATCACAATCCTAATGCTCGAAATTGACATACAAAAGTTATTCAAAGTTGTTTCAAAAAGTCAATTTTGACAATAGTTCAACAAACGAGACGTACCTTATATAAGGATTCATTTACTCGGTTGGTAATATTCAAAAATCCATTTTATCAATCTCGTAAACAAGTTGTTTAAGTATTAATTGCAGATTCAAAAAGCAATTCCAATTAATGTCAATTATAATTCAGTTGACCATATCTTTTGATTCGTTCCTCGAAACTATTCGATATCTAAATGAAAAGTTATTGATTTTTTGCCAGCTTTATGAAAACATGTATATCATATACCTTTTACCCGTAATATATGTATTTAATTCGTGATTTATTATAAACTGTTTAACGATGAAATTTAGCATACAAGCATGTATAAATATATACACTCGAGCACTAGTATGTATACACTATTAATTTATAAAATATAAAATATAAATGCTTACGTATTAATATTGAGATTCAATATTGTAGAAAAGTACGTAGACGTAACGGAGATGATAAACACTAAGTTTGATTCACAATTATACCCCCGAACATTACCCATAACCTCCTTGGCAATAACCCATAATTTCCTTAGCTTTAATTCACTCGAAAATCATTTTTGAAATCGTTTGAACATGACCTCGTCGTAGTATTTTATGTATAATACTAATAAAAATAATATTAATACTACTGATAATAATAAGATTAATATTAATATTAATCATTAATAATAATAATTATAATAATTATAATAATAATAATATTAATAATAATAATAATAATAATAATAATAATAATAATAATAATAATAATAATATTAATAATAATAATATAAATAATATAAATATTACGGAGTATATATCTATATCTGTGTAAGTGTGTGTGATGATGCGAAAAATCTGTCTGTGAAGGTTTAGAATAAGAAGTAAGATTCTTACTAATGGTTTCAGCAGACACTAAATCATTTGGGTTCTTTGAAGGTAGATTTCGTCCTTGTGATTTGTCTATAGCTTCCTTCATACTTTGCTCAACCCGTTTTCCAGTTTCAAACCTTCTCTTTTTCTGTGCTTTTCCAACACACTACTCTTTATCATCAAACTTTCGACTGTTAAAGTAATTTATAGTTTTTGCTGCTTCATCGGCATTTTTCCAAAATTCGTAGAACTAGTTTCGTAGTTTGGGGTGTTTTTCAAAAACTTCACATTCGAAGTATGTAAGTCTAGAAGATAGATATTATATATATATATATATATATATATATATATATATATATATATATATATATATATATATATATATATATAACTGTTGTCGTAGAAAATGCTGCAAGATTCAAAATACTGATTGATAATTCCCGGTGGTTGGTATGGAAATTATTGTTACAAGATGTGGATGAGTACATGATAGGGTTTCAATGAGTATAAGAATTTTTCGAAAGGTCAAGGATTAATAAAGTTGTTTGGTAAATTTACTGCTAATGTGGCGGAACATGAAAGGTTCCCCAGTAACAAAACGTATATATCAAGGTTACAATAAGGCTTAATCTGAAAAGTTGAAGTTGACTGGTTGGAAGTGTGATAAAACTGGATACTTTGAAAAGAAATTGTAAGATTATTTTCGGTAATAACAATGCTAAAGGATCTTTCACCGTTTTGAAGTCAAAGTATAGCTTTGAAAGATGTAGAGATCTAAGAATGATGTTACTTGTTAAATCTTGACTTGGATTCTGCTCTATCAATATCAGAATATGTACTTGAATTTGTATGGAAACGATTGTATATCGCTGTGAGCATAGTTAATAATTTTTGAATCAAAATTGAAGAATGTACAGTGTAACATATTAATTGCGAACTTATATATTTCCCGGGTATTACCTACCCGTTAAAGATTTCACAATTAATACTTTGTACAAAAGAAATTTTATTACCGTCTTTATGAAAATATATGTATGTATATTTTCTTCAGATGTAGCACAGATTTAATGAGTTAATATCATATTAAGCTCATTTAGTTTTCGGCTTGACTTAGAAATGATTAATCTCTAAAACATTAAAGATTACATAATCTTTGCGGAGTATTTCGCTAATGTAATCGATACTTCATTATTTATTCTTATTGATATTCCTCGGTGAAGGATGTTGGTGCTCGGGGAATTTTTGTGAAGCTTACAAGGCACAGATGATGTTTTCTGAAAAGTTTCGAGTATATTGAAATTGAAAATGTAAAATCAATTATGTAATTGATTAATACACTTGGTTTATTATGAAATGGAATTCATGGAGATTGTAGTTAACAATGGTTAAGTTGCTAAGGAAGGATGTACATCATTGCATATTAGTAATATGAACTAACCGAGTAGTACCTACCAGTTAAGATTCACACGTAATAGCTTAGTACGAAAATATTTATTTTGATTTCAAAATTCATATATATTAAATATACATAAAATTTCTTCAGAGGAAATGAGTTAATACTTCATCGGTTATTTGTGCTGGTATTTCTTGGTAACTACGGTTCGTATGACGTTGATGCTCGTGGAACAGATTGTGAAGTTGAGGTTTGCGATGCGGATGTTGTTGGTGGTGGTAATGGTAATGTTGGTGTTGTTGTCGGTGGTACTGTTGATGCCGGTGCTGCTGCTGGTGTTTGTAACCTTTGCACCATATTCTCCAAAGCCACTACCCGAGCACGAAGCTCGTTGACTTCTTCTACTACACCGGGATGATTGGCGGTTCGGACGACCGGATGAAGAGATCCAGAATTTGAGATAGTATATTATCGTGACGAGATACTCTAGAAATGAGAGAGAAAATGGTGTCTCGAACAGGTTCGCCGGTAAGTGCTTCAGGTTCTTCGCCAAGAGGGCAATGTGGTGGATGAAAGGGATCGCCTTCTTCTTGTCTCCAATAATTAAGTAGGCTACGAACACATCCCTAATTCATCCAGAATAGATGATGGCTAATTGGTTGATCCATTCTGGTTACACTGTCTTCGGAATTCGGGTGAATATCCATATCGGAATAGCTGTCAGAGTTTGAACTAGATACGGGATCCATCTTGTATAATTAGGGATATGATTTTTGATATGAATTAGATTATAGAATTTAGTTTGGTATTCTTCAATACATAATTTACATATGTATATATAATACCAAATTCCATAAATCACGGAGAAATTTTCGGAAGATATCAGGAAAAGTTTACAGTAACAGATACGCTAAGATATGAATTTTTGTCTATACACTATTTATGCACTAAATGCAGGAAAACGTGTCTAGACTTAAGAATGATAAGCATGTAATTTCCGACAAGAAATGATAAGCAAAACTTTTAACATGCAGACACGGTCGAAGTCCAGACTTACTAATGCATCTTAACAACTATCAGTTAGACACATTCATGCAAGACCTTGTTCGCTAGGACCAACGCTCTGATACCAACTGTGACGATCGCTCCAAATTCATATGGACGAACACGTCATTCATTGATTTCATTGCGAGGTATTTGACCTCTATATGATACGTTTTGTAAACATTGCATTCTTTTGAAAAGGCACACCATAAATGAATATTTAAATCAAAGGTTTTCGACATCTGATGATTTCTACATATAGACAATCACCGTATATAATAGTTTACAATAGTACTTCCGTTGACAATGCAGTCAAAATAAGGTACATGATGATGAATTGGTGAATGCAACGTTTTCTTGAAAAATACGCCATATAAGACTCCATGCACATAGCTTGTCTATCATATAAGCAAACAGCGGAAGACTTCTAAGGAACCTGAGAATAAACATGCTAACAAGTGTCAACACAAAGGTTGGTGAGTTCATAGTTTGTATGTTTCGCATAATCTGTATATAAAGATGGATCACAAGATTTCAGTTGTTTCATCCAGAAACGTTTATCAAAATATTCTACGAAATTGAGCACCCTGGTAACTAAACTTAACGTATATATAATTTGTACCCTTTGTATAATCATCTTAATAATACACGCAAACCAACGTGTACGCTTCTCAAATAGCATACGTCCGTTAAAAGGCTAGTGCTCTAGCTCGGACGGGGATATCAAGCCCTATGGATCCATATACCACTATTCGCGCCCACCAGTTCTTATGACCGGCAGTTACTAGTTACCAAAGCTAAGGGATTTTCGGTTCAAACTCGGTGTAGAATTTAGTATGTACTTGTATCCATTGCATTTAAAATAAAGTGTATGTATTCTCAGGCCAAAAATATAGATTGCAAAAGCAATTAAAAAGAGAGCAAATGAAACTCACCTTAGCAGCACATAAAGTTGTTCATCGTAATGTGACCGAAACTCGGTATATCAAATAATCGTAGATCTCAACCTAGAGAACATATGTTGGTCAATAAATGTCTATCAAGCTAGGTCAGGTCATAGTGTATCACAATCCTAATGCTCGAAATTGACATACAAAAGTTATTCAAAGTTGTTTCAAAAAGTCAATTTTGACAATAGTTCAACAAACGAGACGTACCTTATATAAGGATTCATTTACTCGATTGGTAATATTCAAAAATCCATTTTATCAATCTCGTAAACAAGTTGTTTAAGTATTAATTGCAGATTCAAAAAGCAATTCCAATTAATGTCAATTATAATTCAGTTGACCATATCTTTTGATTCGTTCCTCGAAACTATTCGATATCTAAATGAAAAGTTATTGATTTTTCGCCAGCTTTCTGAAAACATGTATATCATATACCTTTTACCCGTAATATATGTATTTAATTCGTGATTTATTATAAATTGTTTAACGATGAAATTTAGCATACAAGCATGTATAAATATATACACTCGAGCACTAGTATGTATACACTATTAATTTATAAAATATAAAATATAAATGCTTACGTACTAATATTGAGATTCAATATTGTAGAAAAGTACGTAGACGTAACGGAGATGATAAACACTAAGTTTGATTCACAATTATACCCCCGAACATTACCCATAACCTCCTTGGCAATAACCCATAATTTCCTTAGCTTTAATTCACTCGAAAATCATTTTTGAAATCGTTTGAACATGACCTCGTCGTAGTATTTTATGTATAATACTAATAAAAATAATATTAATACTACTGATAATAATAAGATTAATATTAATATTAATCTTTAATAATTATAATTATAATAATTATAATAATAATAATAATAATAATAATAATAATAATAATATAAATAATATAAATATTACGGAGTATATATCTATATCTGTGTAAGTGTGTGTGATGTTCGAGCAAAACAATTGAATTTATAGTTCATTTTCTGAAAAAGCACCCCATGCGATCGCATGGGATTTGTGCTTCAAGGCCATGCGATCGCATGGCCCTCTGATCCAGCTCACAAACTTTTAACTTTTTGTTTGTCGACATAATTTTATATAATATATATAATATATTTAATTTATATAATTAATTATATATTATATTAAATTCACAATCATAGTTGACTTGTAATTTTTGTTCTGATAAGTCGTACGTCATCACTCGACTTATGTCCCGGTTCCGGTTTTTCAAATGTCCTTTCGTACGCTGAGAAAACTTGTATTTTACATTTCGTGTCACGTACCTTTGTCAAAATATAGCCTTAAATTATCCCTAAACTATACCACTCAAAGTATATCTTAAACTTTCGAGTATTTTGATCATTTACTTCTATAAATCATCGTCTCGCTATTTGTTAATATATATATAATAACAATTCGTTTTTATGACCAAGTTAATATTATATTTTATCGTATTGTTAAATATATATTTTCGATATTAATAAACACGTTTTAAAATACATATCGCAAGTTATTCATATATCTAATTCCAACAGTTGATATTCCTTATTATTGTATGTGTCCAAATTACGTTATTTAAACAAACACTTTACCATTTATTCCGAATACCGTTAAGAATGAATGATTTCCCAAATCAACGTGGACCTTACAACAGAGACCCGTAATAATATCATAATCCTTAAGGGACTCAATAATTATCTTTTAATTCAATCGTTTGGCATAATCTTTTAACTCTGTATCTAAATATATCAATCAGATAATCAAACCAATAAGTTTAATGCACAGTATCATATACTCAACACTTTGTTACGTTTTCAAGTTATGGTATATATATGTATCTATTTACCTATAATTGTTCGTGAATCGTTGAGAACAATCGAAAGTTAATTGAATAGTTCAAAAATTTTGAGATTCAACTTTACAGACTTTGCTTATCGTGTCGGAAACGTTAAAGATTAAGTTTAAATTTGGTCAAAAATTTCCGGGTCATCACACCTAATAAAAAATGATCTCATGAATGCTCTCTGTTGGTTTTGGGATAAGTGTGAAATTTCTAAAGGTTGCAATGCATCCTTTCTCGCTTTGGTACTAAAGAAACCGAATCTGTTAAGTTTAAATGAGTATAGACCTATTAGTTTAATTGGGTGCTACTACAAAATACTTGCGAATATTCTCTCAAACCGTATTCGTAAGGTCCTACCTTGTGTTATTGGAAAAGAGCAAAGTGCCTATCTTAAAGGGAGATTTATTCTTGATGGCGTCCTCATAGCAAACGAAGCAATTGATTACCTAAAGCGAAGCAAAAAGAAGAGTCTTATCTTTAAAGTAGACTTCGAAAAGGCTTTAGATAGTTTGAGTTGGGACTTCTTGTTAGAAATGATGGACAAAATGGGGTTTGGAACTCGTTGGAAAAAATGGATCCATGCTTGTCTTAAATCGGCTTCGATATCCGTTCTTGTCAATGGGTCTCCTACTAACGAATTTCTCATCGAGAGGGGAGTTAGACAAGGTGACCCACTGTCTCCTTTTTTGTTTCTCATTGTTGCGAAAGGTCTTAATTACCTTATTAAAAAGACTTGTGATCAAGGGCTCTTCAAAGGTGTAGAAGTGGGAAACGATAAAATATCCTTATCTCACTTGCAATTCGCGGACGATACAATTTTTCTTGGAGAGTGGCAAAGACAAAATTTTTGTAACCTGATGAAGGCCCTAAAATGTTTTGAAAATGTCTCGGGTCTCAAAGTCAACTTTCATAAAAGTGTACTATATGGTTTGGGTGTGACAAGTCATGAAATGGATTGTTTGGCTAATAGGGTGGGGTGTAAAGTGGGTGAATTCCCATTCACTTATCTTGGACTTCCGGTTGGTCAAAACATGAGCAAAGTACAAAGTTGGAACCCCGTGATAGAAAAATTTAACTTGAAGCTCGCGAATTGGAAAGCAAGAACGGTTTTGTATGGTGGAAGGTTAACGCTCGTGAAATCGGTCCTTAGTAGCTTACCACTATATTATTTCTCCCTTTTTCGTGCCCCTTTGAGTGTCACAAAAAATTTAGAGAGTATTAGGAGGAATTTTTTATGGGGCGGGACGGTTGAGAGTGCAAAGTTGGTGTGGGTTAAGTGGGAGAAATCCCTCTTACCTTATGACGAGGGGGGGCTTAAATATTGGGTCTTTACGGGGGAAAAACCTTGCTCTTTTGGGAAAATGATTTTGGAGGGCCAAAACCGAACCTAACGCTCTTTGGGTTTCTATCATAAAGAGTATTTATGGTACTAACGGGCTACTTTCCCCCTTAAACCTTAACGGGTCAAAAGGGGTTAGTAGCGTTTGGTCCAACATTTTACGTGCAGGTTACATGATCGAGCAGGCGGACATCAAATTCGCTAGCTCAATTGCAAGACTAATCGAAAACGGGGCAGAAACAGATTTTTAGAATGACTTGTGGCTTTGTGAAATCCCATTAAAGCAAAAGTTCAAGCGTCTACATCGCCTCGAGTTGGAGCCAGATTGCAAGGTTCGAGATAGGGTCATTTGGAGCGAGCAAGGAATGATATTATACTGGAATTGGAGGCACGCTCCTAATGGACGAACACTCTCTGATCTAGATTCACTTTTAATTCTCCTAAACACATACATTAAACACGATAAGGCTTTGGATACGTGGGTCTGGAACATGGCTACGAATGGACGCTTTACAACAAAAAAATTGTCAAGCATAATTGATGATAGGATTCTTGGTAACAGGTTCAATAATATTGGTGAAACACTCAGGAACAACTTTGTGCCGGCTAAAGTCTCAATTTTCATATGGCGGGTATTTAAACGACGGATTCCAGTACTTACCGAACTTGATAAAAGAGGTATAGATCTTGACTCCGTTAGATGCCCGCTATGTGATGACGATGTTGACACTATTGATCATTCTTTAATTTTTTGTCGTCATGCTATGGATTTGTGGGATCGAATTTATAAATGGTGGGGTTTAGGTATGGTTACAAACTTAAGTATCAACGAGGCCTTTCGGGGTAATTGTAACCGCACCTTAACCCCGCTATGGACGAGTATTTGGCAATCAATCGAGTGGGCGTGTGCTTACATGATATGGAATAATCGTAATAACAAAGTCTTCAAAAACATTAGTTGGAACGGTCCTACGGGGTTAATGGAGATACAACTCAAATCATTTGAATGGATTTCGGGTCGGATCAATAATCGGAAGATGGATTGGCTTCTCTGGAGCACGGATCCTTGGTCGTGTTTTGTTTGATGTTGTGTTTTAGGTTTTAGTTGCGTCCTCCGCAACTTGTTCTCGTGCTCTTTCATGTGATTCGTGTCTCGTTGTTTTTGTGTTTTTTGTTGCATGCTCGCGTTCTAATTGTAAAAGGTTAGCCACCTTACGGCTCTTCTTGTGATTAATATGACTTGCTTTTCGGGAGAAAATAAAATAGTGAAGTACTCTAGTAAGATTTTACTAGATTTGTGAACACAAAATTAAATTGAAGTCTAAAGCAAATTTGTTAAAACGTTAAACATGTGGATTTATTTATCTATAGGTTTACAATGATTGTTATATTAAATCTTTGTCATTACTTAATGATTTACAGTGAAAAAGGTATTCACTTTGTTGCAATGAATAGGCAAAACGCATGATCAACGCATGTTTCGAGCATATTGTGCAACGAAATTTTTGGAGCTTTCATGACGTTTTAGTGGGAGGTGATACTCACACACCAGTTTTTGATCCATACACACTTTTTATCATAAAACTTACAATAATAACCTTCAATTTATCTTGGGACTTGAACCTTTATTATTATAAGTAAGGACATAATAGTCAATTAGGTGTGTATGGATCAATATTGAGTGTGTGAGTATCATCCCCTTAGTTTATACAGCTTTTATTAAAAAAAAAAAAAAAAAAAAAAAAAAAAAAAAAAAAAAAACCCTCATATCAAGTAAAAAGATTGGTTTGTTTACAAAAGCTTAAAGTTTTTTGAAGGAGAAAAAAAGTTAAAAGATAATTGAACTAGCGTTTGAGAAGTTTCAGTCAAAAGCTAGTACTTTTTTGTCATTTTACTCTTTATTTTAGAAGTTTTAGCTACTTTATCAAATACCTAAATACATATAAAAAAATTAATAGCTAAAAACTAACCGCTATCAGTTACCTACTAGTTTTACCACACGTACCATTCATAGGTAGTAGAATACGGAGTATTAGTGCAAATTTTGAAAGACACGGCCCTTATTAAATAATTATTATCTACAAATTAACTATTAATAAAGATTCAAACTATTTAATATACAGACTTAATTTGGATATAAAGATTTGATAATCATTCAACATTAATAGACAATAAAAAGAGACGACAAATATTTTAATGCATAGTTAAATAGTGTGTGAAAAAAAATTCATTTTCATTTCATATAAAATACTCTTTATATTTAACTGATTTTCTTAACGACAACTTTTAAAATAATCATTAATTAACATGTTTAATTTAAATTAATTTAGCATACCAATTAATTATTAATATTTTTGGTGAGAAACTTGATTATACAATTATTTAATGCATATTAAACACAGTTAAAGACAATAATTAAAACAATTTACATTTCAACCATAAAAATATATAATTTATGTGAAAGATATGGTCAAATTACATAACACTCAAAACAACACTAATGTAATAACAATACACATGTAAACAACACTTTATAAAAAAAAAAATCAAATTTATATATTAACATACTATGATCGGTATGTACTACTCATTTATATAACTGATAAAAATAATGATCACATGCAATCTCTTTTAAGAAAAGTAATATGTTGTATCTCAAGTGGTAATGACCTCAAACTCTATGTTGGAGGTCGGGAGTTCGACTCCTGATGACTACAATATTGCACACAAGGTTATCTCCTGATTTTGAAATCCACTCAAGGTCGTCTTTTGCACATTGCGTTGCGGGGGCTGCGGGGATGTGGGGTTTTACCGCCCATGCCCTCGGATTGGTCCGAGTTTTATCCAGGTCAGCAGTTGGGGGCGAGTTATGCAACTGTGGGAGATGATCACGTGAATTGTTTAGTCCCTTAGGTGATCCCAAACTGCTGTTCATAAAAATTGTAAATTTTCTATTATTGGAAGCTCAATTGCAAATGAAGCGCTTCAAACTATCAACCAAATATAACTTTAATACCTTAAACTAGTTAAGGTAAGAAAGGTTCGTTCCGTAGAAGATTGCGGTTAAAAGCAAGCAGTTCTTAAAGTGATTTTGTGATTTAAAAACTAAATTGTAACCGATTTAACGAATTGTACTCCATTAAGAAGACTCAAACTTTACGAGGTGTAAGCAAAAATCAAAACAAATAATTAAAGAGAGAAGTTGTGATCATGGATTAAACGTCCTTTTCCCTTCAATCAAATATTATGCTTATCAAGTTTTCTTTAAATCATATAGACATGATTCCTTATATTTGTTAAATTAATTATTTTGGACACGATTATGTAACATAAACACTTTGTCTTTATCTCTAATCTAAATTAATACTGAGTTGGATCAAACACGCTTGTTAAATTACAATAATACGTCTTGAAATAATCAAAATCAACAAACTTGCATTAAACGTTAGATTGAACGGTTTTTCAAAAGACATAAGCATTACAAAATCATAAACCACATAAATATTTGAATGAATAAAACATACATCAATTGTTTATTGGAACGAATAAAGAATGGGATCTTAGCAGACCATGCTTGCGATGTTGAACATGTTAGAAAGTTGAAATATAATGATGAATACGTTTTGAATCTGAAAAGTTTGAGTGTTTTAGTGTTAGGATTTGATATAGCTCCAAAAATGAGTAATGCGATGATAAAATTCGTTGGTCCAAGGGTTTGTATTTATAAATACAATGTAACTTGTCTCCTAAGTCAAAAACCCGTAAAAGTCTTCTATTCAAAAACTACCAAAAAACACGTCCGTAAAAATACGGTGGTCAAACCGTATTTTTACGGTCTGACACAAACTAACGTAAAACCCAGCCATAATTTTACGGCCAAAACGTCTGTGTTAAATACTTCAATTTGCACTACCATATTTTTATGGCACACAAATCTTTTTTTACGATTTTAATGATAACCGTATTTTTACGTGTACAAAATCGTATTTTTACGGTTTTCACAGATGTGCAACTTTTTCTTGCTTTTAAATTCTTTTTGCATGTATCGTCTTCACTCTTCAATTATCACGAAAACTAATAAAATCGCTTTATTTAATCATTAAATTCTCGTAAATCTCATCATAAAAGTACAAATGTGAGTGTAAGATATGGAAAGATCACGAAACCATAACCTTTTAAATAAAACATTAGAATCCAACAACAACACGGAAGTGATCCTAGCACATCACTTTTTGATCCATGTACACTGAATTACATATTATACTTAATTATACTTATAATCAGTGTTGTAAAAAACCCGATTACTCGCCGATTAATCTTAGATTAATCATTTTTGGGAGCAATCTGTGATGACCCGGGAATTTCCGACCAAATTTAAACTTAATCTTTATATGTTTCCGACGTGATAAGTAAAGTCTGTAATATTAAGTCTTAAAAATTTTGAACTGTTGCTATATATTAAAAGGACCTTCGACTATTCCCAACGATTCACGAACCTTTAATTATAAATAGAAAAGTATATGTAAGTAGCTATTCATATAAATAAGTATATATTAAATATATTAATGAATTGTTATGTGATTATGAAAGAAAACTAAATCTTGTTTTAAGACTCTTTATACAAATATATAGAATTGATTGAATATTCATAATTGTCAATAGATATATATATGTATATATATTTAACTATACTTAACTATAGGATAATGAAAACATAATTAAATATAGAAGTTAAAATATTTTTATGATATCTATACAAAATTAGTACTATAGGTATATTGTTAAAAAGTATAAAATCTATTAAATAAATAAATATAACTACAAAAAAAAATATAAATAGTATATTAATGTTGCTATTATTACTTACGTTAGTATTAAAATAAATTATATCATATCAGATATAATATAGTTATTACATTACATACTTAATAAATTAAATGTAATTATAAGTTAAATTATTATTGTTATATTACTATTATTATTATTAATACTAAAAAAAAATTATTTATTTAAAATTTTACTTCTATTATTTTAAATTACTTGTATCATTATCCTTAAAGTATTTATTAGTATTATTTTATCAACGTTATTATTATTCTTAATAGATTATAATCAGTATTATTATCAAATATAATTATTAATAATAATAGAAGTATTATTATTAAATTAATTACATTTAATTTTAAAATAAAAATAAGAAACAAAGTCAGTAAAGGAATCAAGAAAATCTGTTTACCATCGATGTCAGATTATAAAGAAGTTTGTCCTTGTCTCAAAATTTTTACACATCAATATCAAATTCGTACGAACCTGTTTCTTTCATATTTCACTTTATATATTTGGTTGTATTTTTAATTCATTATCTGTACTGAGGAGTAATATTTTGTCGACCAGCAAATCTTTTCATAAACGATCCAATTCTGTATAAGTGATACCATTTGATTTTACACTACCAACTACTTTACAAACACATGATTTCAGCTTTTAAACTTTGTCAATTTTATCAAAAACAGGATGAACACAAGAAATACTCTGTATATGCAACTTTTTTGGTGAAAACACGAAATTGAAATATTTTTTAAAATGTAATAACGCAGTTTTGTTTGAAATCCTCCACTAGATCTATCTGCAAAGTTTCAGAAGTCAATTTATTATATCGAGTTCAAATTGGTGAGTCAAACTTTTTAATTCAAAAGTCAAACCGTATGAACTTGAGTCAAATTCGAGTAATATATTACGAATAGAGTTCAAGTGATAATTTGAGAGTATTATGATGACAATTTAGAAGATATTTCTTGAAGACATCGAGGTCTCAAAAGCATTCCAATATCGAAATCGAATTGAGGTTCTTCGTTTTTTTTTCTTTACAGTGTATATTTTGATTTTTTTTCTTTCTTCCCTATGAACTGTCGATCAAATCTTCATGTCAAATGATTACGTTTTGATTTCAAACTCTAAATCCAAACCTGTAACTCGTTCTCGTGTCAATTATACCCTTAGTCGATTGGAAATTTAAGGAAGAAGATGAGTTAGCTACTGGACGGATTATATGAAATGTTTTCTGCATAATTTCGAATGTGAGGCAGCAGCCCAGTTGGTTAGAGTGTGGTGTAGGGGAATGGGAGATCGCGGGTTCGAGTCTCGACTTGGACAATCTACCATTTTTTTTTAAACCTTTAAAGGTAGTTTCATATTATTATTATTATTATTATTATTATTATTATTATTATTATTATTATTATTATTATTATTATTATTATTATTATTATTATTATTATTATTATTATTATTATTATTATTATTGTTGTCACTATTGATGTTACTAGTATTATTATTGTTGATAGTATTACTAGTACTATTAGTATTATCATTATAATTATTGGAATTATCATTATAATTAGTATTATAAATATTTCTATTATATACTGTAATGACCCAGAATTTTCCGACCAAATTATACTTATGAAATTAATATTTACATAAATTAAACCATACCAACATGATAAGCAATCCAAATTGTTGAGACTTGTGTTTTTGAAAAGAGTTTTACACAACGTTTGACCGTCCAATATGACCGATGATATCACGAACTATATAACATACGATAATTATATGTTTGTCTATATATATGTATTTATATATATTTAACATGATCTAAGGATGGTTTAACATCTCATTGTGTACTAATGACAATGAGTTATAAGTATATTTTGAAACTACTAACTTAAGTTTTCAAAACGATAACTATACGTAACATTCTTTGATATATATACTTATAATCTATAATGCTTATACATGTATCGTATATATAATGTATTTAATCACTTTTTAAGGACTTAAATACATAAAAAAAATATAAGTATATTCACAAAAGATAGCTATATTTGAATTCTCGTTCCGTTTCCTCAAGATTTCTATACGTATATCTAGGGTATATGTACCTGTATCATACCCAGCTTCTATATGTATTTACTATTGGTATATACACATCAAATCAACATCCTAATCAACATTATTACTGCCCTAGATATGAGGTAACTAGAATTTGTCAAATAGTATGAATTATTAGTAAGAAAACAAAATTAGGAATCCTTTTCTTTCTTTATAAACTAAAAACGTTTTTATAAATGAACACCATTTCTTCACTCCATTTTCTCATACCTACACCCTCATTTCTCTCTCAAAATACTCCTAACTTCATACTTGATCATCCCCAAGCATTTTCCCCATCATTTAGCTTCAATTACAAGCCTTAAACACCATAAGAAAACTCTTTCAAGAACATATCAAAATAACCACCCATTTGAAGAAATTTACTTCCAACCTTTTGATCTAACTCCACCACTATTTGATTCCAAGATTATTTCTTATCTTTTGCAGTAACTTTGTCCAAGTAACTTGAGGTAGTAACCTTGTTCATAATCTTATTCAATTCATATTCATATAGCTATCTTATTTTGTGGTATAAAATTTTAACAACAAGAACATAGTTTGAATGATTTCAAACTTGTTCGCAAACTAAATAGATCCTTCTAACTTGACTTTTAAAACACTTCAAGACCTGTAATATATCATAATGATATGCTAACCTAACAAGATATAACTTGGTTTTACAAAGAACATCTTAAAAACTGAATCTACGTCGTCGGAGTGCAACCGGGGGCTGTTTTGGGTTGGAGAATTAAAAACCATCTTGAACTTTGAATTGGAAGTTCATGTTCTGGAAAAATGATATTTCTTATGAATATGTTAACACATAAAAATTTCATGGTTTAACTCAAAGTGTAAGTATTTTTAGAAAAATGATCATTAAATGTTGTTTTTATGATGGAAAATGATCACTTTCATAAGTTTCAACAAAGTTTGACCTATAACCTATGATTTCGAATACAAACTAAGGTATTTTCAGTTCATATTCTTAAAATTTGACTCGATCCAAGGAAGTGGCAAGTTGAACCAACAAAAACGGAGTTGTAATGAAGAAACTACGACTAAAACAAGATTGGTTATCCGAAGCTAGTTTAGCTACGAAAATATTTGGAGAAAAAGTAAATTAATCATATCTTTTCTAATTAATATGATATTTTATATATAATTACTTATGATTTGATTTTATATATTTCAGGACCACCCGTAAACAACACGAGAAGATTAATCATAAGACCTCATGATTGTACGCAACACGTCATTTGACAACACGGTACTTTATGTACGCAACACGTCATTTGACAACATGGTACCATGGGTCGAGATTAATTCTGATCAATACGAATACGATGGGGTCTTTATTTATTTTATTTAAGCAACTAATTGTGGACCACTAACATCGGACTGCTAACTACGGACTAAGAAAATATTAAAAGTATAAATATATGTAACGATTACTTAAAAAGAAAATATGTTGATATATTATATATATGGTTAGGTTCGTGATATCTATCGGAGACCAAGTCGAATTAAATACCTTCAAGGCAAAAGTGAGTTTCATTTGCTCCCTTTTATATATATTTTTTGGACTGAGAATACATGCGCTGTTTTTATAAATATTTTACGAAATAGGCACAAGTACTAAAACTAATTCTATGTAGGTTTAAACCAGAAATATACCCTTAGCTTGGTAACATTAAACTACTTGTCTATGTACGGTAGGCGCGAATCCTAAAGATAGATCTATTGGGCCTGACAAACCCCATCCTGACTATGGGATGCTTTAGTACTTCGAGGTTATTTTAAACACACCTCATCTGGTGTACTTCAGAGGGTAAAACATGAACGTTAAGGCTTGTTACCTGGTGCCTACAACTTATAGAATACTTTTATACACTTGCGAGTGTACATATATTTATAAACGGAAATCTTGTGATCTATTAACATATTGAAATGATTGTTATGATAAACCTATGAACTCACCAACCTTTTGATTGACACTTTAAAGCATGTTTATTCTCAGGTACGAATTAAGTCTTCCACTGTGCATTTACTCAATATAAGGACATTACTTGGAGCCGATCATCGCAATGGGACCAAATGTTGATGACTTCATCCAGGTGGGTTAGGACGGGTCGTTTCAGTTGGTATCAGAGCAGTGGTCGTAGCGAACCAGGTCTTGCATTAGTGTGTCTAACTAGTAGTTGTTAGGATGCATTAATGAGTCTGGACTTCGACCGTGTCTACATGTCAAAAGTTTTGCTTATTATTTCTAGTCGGAAATCATCTGCTTATCATCCTTAGGAAATTACCTACTTATCATTCATAAGTCTAGACACGTTTTACTGCATTTACTGCATTGATAGTGTATAGACGAATTCTTATCTTAGCATATCTGTTATTGCGAACTTTGACTGATATCTTTTCAAAGATTCTTCGTAATTTACGGGATTTTGGTATTATATATACATATGTAAATTATGTATTGAAGAGTACCAAATCTAACTCCTATAATCTATTCCATACCAAAAATTCATTTTCCCCATTATATAAGATGGATTCCGCATCTAGTTCGAATTCTTCAGATTCCGACAGTTATGCCGATATGGATTTCCATTCGGGCTCTGAAAGCAGCATCACCGGAATGGATCAACCAATTTCCCATCATCTATTCTGGATGAATTGGGGATGGGTTCGTAATATACTAAATCACTGGAGACAAGAAGAAGGTGATCCATTCCATCCACCAAATTGCCCTCTTGGCGATGAACCTGAAGCACTTACCGGCGAACCTATTCGAAACACCATTTTCTCTCTCATTTCTAGAGTATCTCGTCACAATTATATACTATTCCATATTACAAATCTTGTTCATTCGCTCGCTCCAACCGCCAATCATCCCGGTGTACTAGCAGAAGTTAATGAACTTCGCGCTCGCGTGACGGCTTTGGAGAACATGGTGCGAAGGTTGCAAACACCAGCAGCAGCACCAGCAGCATAATCAGCACCACCATCAATAACATCAACAATACCATCATCACCACTAACAAACAACATCCGCATCACACGTCTCGACATCATAATCTGTCCCACAAACATCAACATCATACGTACCATAGATACCAAGGAGTACCAACAATAATGAACGATGAAGTATTGATCCATAACTTCATTGATATTCTGCAAAGAATATGTGGTTTCAAAAAGTTTTAGAAATTTCTTATTCTAGCTCAAACCAAAAAGCAAATGAGATTAATATCATATTAACTCATTAAATTCATGATTTCATCTGAAGAAAATATATATGTATATATGTTTTCATAAAGATTGTAATTAAAAGTTCTTTTGTACAAAATATTAATGGTGAAATTTTTTTTTAACGGGTAGGTAATACCCGAGGAATAATTAGATTTCATCTTAATAAGTTACATTGTACATTCATCGAAGCTGATTCAATAGTCATTTACTATCCTACTTATAACCACCGATATACATATCTGTTCACCGCAGAATAACCATTTTCATTCAATTTCATATTTGGATTTTGACTTCTCAGAATCCAACAAGTGGCATATGAAGAAAACATATGACAAAAAAAAAATCTGTTAGAAACAAACAAAGTAACTATGAAAAATTTTATTAAGAATCCACGCTAACTGTTCCAGCTAACTGTTCCTAGCTAACTGATTACATTTTATTTATTGCAGTTTATTTATTGCAATTTAATTATCGCACTTTTATTTATCGTCATTTAATTTCTGTAATTATTTTACGCACTTTAAATATCGGGACACGTATACAATGTTTTGACATATCATATCAACGCATCTATATATATTATTTGGAATCACCATAGACACTCTATATGTAGTAATGATCGAGTTCTCTATACAGGGTTGAGGTTGATTCTACAATAATATATATAGTTTGAGTTGTGATCGAGTCTGAGACGTATACGGGTCACGACACGTATTAATTAATTCGTATATTATATATTAAACTATATATGAATTATTGGACTGTTACTATGGACTATCGACTGTAGACTAATGACATTGGACAATTAAAATGAATTAAAATATTGATTATAACATATGAAACTAAACATTTCTTCAAGATTACCACTTGATTTCATCTTAAACCTCATTGTATCTCGACGATTACAATCAGCGTTCAAATCTATCATGATTCTTAAAAACACCTCAATCGAGAGGATAAACCAACCGCACTTCATCTACGAAAGAAAAGATTGATGCATATAGTTATGCACCTGAAAAACCCTCAGAAACTGAGTAAACGTTTGACACGTATCTGTTCTAGTTCCTTTGACATTGTTATTACCGAAGATCGTTTTGCAATCCCTTTCCAAAGTAGCTTATTTTGTCACAGCTCCAGCAAGTCAACTCCGACTTTTCATCCGAAACAACTTTATTATAACCGCTATATATATGCGTACTCTTTATTGTTACTGGGGAACCTTTTATATTCCACAATATTACCATCAGCAATTAATCATTCTAAAAACACAATTCTCCTGAAACTACCTCGGTTTGATAACCGATGACCCAGATCAGTTAACTTTGAAAATGCTGACGAAGCAGCATGTTGTAGATGATCTTAATGGCCAAAAGTTTGATGATAAAGAAAGGAGTGTTAGGAACGCTCGATAGAAAATTTAGTACTGAAAAGCGGATTATGCGAAACTATGAAGAAAGCCGTGGACAAATCACAAAGAATAAGTTTGCCTTCAAAGAATCCAAATGATTCTGTGTCTACTGAAATCATTAGCAAACATCTTATTTCTCATTCTAAACCTTCACAGACAAATCTTCTTCATCATCCATTGATATTAGAAATTCTAAGATATTCTCGTATGTTCTATTATAAATATCCTCCATATTTCTGGCGATATTTTCACAACTATTCTTATCTGAGATCATTTATCTCTCCGTAATATCTGCAACATAAAAGAAACTGTGTTAGTTTCAAAATTCTGAAACCTTCGAGTTTAAAATATGAATGTTTTGAAGTAGTGTTGGGAACTGAAGCATGGATTAGTATAATATAATGACACTTGATCAACGTCATTATATTACAGTAAGTCATGCTGAGTTTCTAATGAAGCATGATGATTCACAGTACCGTCATCATGTGCCATTTACACGACTCTTGCATTCTATCTAATCTCTAAACATATCAAGAGAATATTTTTCTGGATGACTCGGTCTTCTCCAGGGTATTCTGGTAATTTAACAAATCAAAATCGTTCTATTACCATTTTCTTCTTAGAGCATTAGCTATGTTCATTCTAAATTTCATATCTACGAATTCCGGACCATTACTCGCTTGACTCGAAGTCGGGAAGAGAAAATGAAAGCATGAAGCTCCGAAAAATAATGAAGAATATAAACTCCGATAATAACCCCGAAATTACAAACCATGTATATCGATGCAGATAGCAATATAGAGACATGGGAGAATTAGAAACACTATAAACACAAGAGTATAGTAGAAGTCAATAGATTCTTCTGGTAGTAGATGAAAAAGAAGAATGACAGATATAAAAGTTAGGAGTATATCAAGAATCAGGACTGGATGGAGCATATTGATGAATGCTTTAAAGTAAGAATCAAGGGAGAAAGAATAGAAGGTGTGAGTCGTGGAAAATAAGGAAACGAAGGGGTGAATTTATAGTGAAATATCCGACAGAGCAATCGAAACAGATTATTGCATATAATCAAAGAAGATCCTGATTTCCTTAATCACCAAAGAACCAAATCTTATTACGTAAGATTCTCTTTAAATCCCTTAAATCCTGGAAATCAATCATAACTACGTCATCGGTTAAGAGGAATATATTTTACTCATCTCACTCTTTTACGATAGTCTCATTTATATTCTTCGCATAATCGAATCGTTTTATCTACATTACTCAATGATCATAAAAATCCATTATCACCTTATATTTGTCATGAAAACCTTTTTATTGTTATCCATAACAACCTCTATCAAATTTCGGGGACGAAATTTCTTTAACGGGTAGGTACTGTAATGACCCAGAATTTTCCGACCAAATTATACTTATGAAATTAATATTTACATAAATTAAACCATACCAACATGATAAGCAATCCAAATTGTTGAGACTTGTGTTTTTGAAAAGAGTTTTACACAACGTTTGACCGTCCAATATGACCGATGATATCACGAACTATATAACATACGATAATTATACGTTTGTCTATATATATGTATTTATATATATTTAACATGATCTAAGGATGGTTTAACATCTCATTGTGTACTAATGACAATGAGTTATAAGTATATTTTGAAACTACTAACTTAAGTTTTCAAAACGATAACTATACGTAACATTCTTTGATATATATACTTATAATCTATAATGCTTATACATGTATTGTATATATAATGTATTTAATCACTTTTTAAGGACTTAAATACATAAAAAAATATAAGTATATTCACAAAAGATAGCTATATTTGAATTCTCGTTCCGTTTCCTCAAGATTTCTATACGTATATCTAGGGTATATGTACCTGTATCATACCCAGCTTCTATATGTATTTACTATTGGTATATACACATCAAATCAACATCCTAATCAACATTATTACTGCCCTAGATATGAGGTAACTAGAATTTGTCAAATAGTATGAATTATTAGTAAGAAAACAAAATTTGGAATCCTTTTCTTTCTTTATAAACTAAAAACGTTTTTATAAATGAACACCATTTCTTCACTCCATTTTCTCATACCTACACCCTCATTTCTCTCTCAAAATACTCCTAACTTCATACTTGATCATCCCCAAGCATTTTCCCCATCATTTAGCTTCAATTACAAGCCTTAAACACCATAAGAAAACTCTTTCAAGAACATATCAAAATAACCACCCATTTGAAGAAATTTACTTCCAACCTTTTGATCTAACTCCACCACTCTTTGATTCCAAGATTATTTCTTATCTTTTGCAGTAACTTTGTCCAAGTAACTTGAGGTAGTAACCTTGTTCATAATCTTATTCAATTCATATTCATATAGCTATCTTATTTTGTGGTATAAAATTTTAACAACAAGAACATAGTTTGAATGATTTCAAACTTGTTCGCAAACTAAATAGATCCTTCTAACATGACTTTTAAAACACTTCAAAACCTGTAATATATCATAATGATATGCTAACCTAACAAGATATAACTTGGTTTTACAAAGAACATCTTAAAAACTGAATCTACGTCGTCGGAGTGCAACCGGGGGCTGTTTTGGGTTGGAGAATTCAAAACCATCTTGAACTTTGAATTGGAAGTTCATGTTCTGGAAAAATGATATTTCTTATGAATATGTTAACACATAAAAATTTCATGGTTTAACTCAAAGTGTAAGTATTTTTAGAAAAATGATCATTAAATGTTGTTTTTATGATGGAAAATGATCACTTTCATAAGTTTCAACAAAGTTTGACCTATAACCTATGATTTCGAATACAAACTAAGGTATTTTCAGTTCATATTCTTAAAATTTGACTCGATCCAAAGAAGTGGCAAGTTGAACCAACAAAAACGGAGTTGTAATGAAGAAACTACGACTAAAACAAGATTGGGTATCCGAAGCTAGTTTAGCTACGAAAATATTTGGAGAAAAAGTAAATTAATCATATCTTTTCTAATTAATATGATATTTTATATATAATTACTTATGATTTGATTTTATATATTTCAGGACCACCAGTAAACAACACGAGAAGATTAATCATAAGACCTCATGATTGTACGCAACACGTCATTTGACAACACGGTACTTTATGTACGCAACACGTCATTTGACAACATGGTACCATGGGTCGAGATTAATTCTGATCAATACGAATACGATGGGGTCTTTATTTATTTTATTTAAGCAACTAATTGTGGACCACTAACATCGGACTGCTAACTACGGACTAAGAAAATATTAAAAGTATTAAAAGTATAAATATATGTAACGATTACTTAAAAAGAAAATATGTTGATATATTATATATATGGTTAGGTTCGTGATATCTATCGGAGACCAAGTCGAATTAAATACCTTCAAGGCAAAAGTGAGTTTCATTTGCTCCCTTTTATATATATTTTTGGGACTGAGAATACATGCGCTGTTTTTATAAATATTTTACGAAATAGGCACAAGTACTAAAACTAATTCTATGTGGGTTTAAACCAGAAATATACCCTTAGCTTGGTAACATTAAACTACTTGTCTATGTACGGTAGGCGCGAATCCTAAAGATAGATCTATTGGGCCTGACAAACCCCATCCTGACTATGGGATGCTTTAGTACTTCAAGGTTATTTTAAACACACCTCATCTGGTGTACTTCAGAGGGTAAAACATGAACGTTAAGGCTTGTTACCGGGTGCCTACAACTTATAGAATACTTTTATACACTTGCGAGTGTACATATATTTATAAACGGAAATCTTGTGGTCTATTAACATATTGAAATGATTGTTATGATAAACCTATGAACTCACCAACCTTTTGATTGACACTTTAAAGCATGTTTATTCTCAGGTACGAATTAAGTCTTCCACTGTGCATTTGCTCAATATAAGGACATTACTTGGAGCCGATCATCGCAATGGGACCAAATGTTGATGACTTCGTCCAGGTGGGTTAGGACGGGTCGTTTCATATACTATGATAAATTTTATTGTATTATTAATGTATTATAATTATCATTGACATTATTATTATTATTATCCTTATCAATACCATTTAAAAGTATTATGATTAAAATTATAGAATTATCAATGTTATTATTAGAAATTGTTATTAGGACTAACATGATAGTTATTATTATTATTATTACTAATAAAAGTATTAGTTATCTTTATTGTTAGTATTACGAATTACGATTATAGTCACCAATATGAATAATATTATTATTATTAGAATTATTGACTAATCATTTTTGTAATTATTAGTATTGTTGTTATTATTAACCTAAGTATCATTTTAAACCATAACATTACTATTATTATTATTATTATTATTATTATTATCAATAAGATTATTAATATTATTATGAGTAAATCATTGTTATCAAAACTATCATTTTAACATATAAATATTTTGTACATAAAATATAATCTTTATATATACTAAAAGTACATTAATATTTTATATACAATATATCAAACATATTAATAGTAATTATATAAATACTTACATATAATCAACTAATGATTTTAAATATAATGCTAACCATATATATATATATATATATATATATATATATATATATATATATATATATATATATATATATATATATATATATATATATATATATATATATATATATATTAAGCATTTTAAAGATATACACAAACTAAATAAATATAAGATATAATTTAAGATATAATATATAAACTTGTTCGATTACGATTATACATTTTAATTTATATACAAATGATATAGGTTCGTGAATCCGAGGCCAACCCTGCGTTGTTTAGTTGTTTATTATCGTCATATGTATTTTTACTACAAAATACATTAGGTGAGTTTCATTTGTTCCCTTTTTAAATGCTTTTGCAATATATATTTTTGGGACTGAGAATAATGCGCTGCTTTTATAAATGCTTTACGAAATAGACACAAGTGATCGAAACTACATTCTATGGTTGGATTATTAAACTGAATATGCCCCTTTTTTTAGTCTGATAATCTAAGAATTAGGGAACAGACACCCTAATTGACGCGAATCCTAAAGATAGATCTATCGGGCCCAACAAGCCCCATCCAAAGTACCGAATGCTTTAGTACTTCGAAATTTATATCATGTCCGAAGGAGGATCCCGGAATGATGGGGATATTCTTATATGCATAATTGTGAATGTCGGTTTCCAGGTGTTCAATCCATATGAATGATATTTTTGTCTCTATGCATGGGACGTATGTTTATGAGAAATGGAAATATGAAATCTTATAGTCTATTAAATTTATGAAATGATTATTTATGTTAAACTAATGAACTCACTAACCTTTTGGTTGACACTTTAAAGCATGTTTATTCTCAGGTATGAAAGAAATCTTCCGCTATGCTTTTGCTCATCTTAGAGATATTAATTGGAGTCATTCATGACATATTTCAAAAGACGTTGCATTCAAGTCATTGAGTTCATCAAGATTATTATTATTAAGTCAATTATAGTAAGATATATTATGAAATGGTATGCATGTCGTCAACCTTATATGTAATGAAAGATTGTCTTTTCAAAAACGAATGCAATGTTTGTAAAATGTATCATATAGAGGTCGAGTACCTCGCGATGTAATCAACTGATGTGAATCGTTTATAATCAATATGGACTTCGTTCGGATGGATTAGGACGGGTCCTTTCTGTTGGTATCAGAGCGGTGGCCTTAGCGAACCAGGTCATGCACTAGTGTGTCAAACTGATAGTTGTCTAGATGCAATAGTGAGTCTGGACTTCGACCGTGTCTGCATGTCAAAAGTTTTGCTTATCATTTCTAGTCGGAAATCATCTGCTTATCATCCTTAGAAAATTACCTGCTTATCATTCTTAGTCTAGACATGTCTTACTGCCTCTATTGCATAGAAAGTGTATAGATAAATTCATATCTTAACGTATCTGTTATTGTTACCTTTGCCTGACAGCTTCCGTAGATTTCTCCGTAAATTATGGGATTTTAGTATTATATATGCATATGTAAATTATGTATTGTAGGGTATTAATCTACATCCTATAATCTATTTCTTATCGAAAATTCTTCATCTGATTGTACGGGATGAATCCTTCAACCAATTCGAGTCCCTCGAATTCCGATAGCTATTCCGATAGTTATTCCGACAGCTATTCCGACGTGGACGTTCACCTAAGCTCCGAAAGCAGCGTCACCAGAACTTATTAACCAACCAACCATCCCCAATTCATATGATGAGTTCGTAGTCGACTTAATTAATGGAGACGAGAAGAAGGCAATCCTTTCCATCAACCAAATTCACCTCTTAGTGAAGAACCTGAAGCACTTACCGACGAACCACACCGAAACACCATTTTCACCTTCATTTCCCGAATATCTCACCACGATTATATTCTATCTAAAATTCTAAACCTTATTCATCCATTCGTTCCGACAAGAAATCATCCCGGAGTAATACAAGAAGTCAACGAGCTTCGCGCCTGAGTTGTAGCCTTGAAAAATATGGTGCAAAATGTACCAGCTTCAGCAACATCATCAACATCAACGGTATCACCAACAACAACATCCGCATCCCAAGACTCAATTTCAAAATCTGCCCCACGAACACCAACATCATACGCACCATAGATAACAAGGAGTACCAACAGCAATGAACGATGAAGTATTGATCCATAACTTCATTAATATTCTGCGAAGAATATGTAGATCCTATTAGTTATAGAGATTACTTATTCTAGCTCAAATCAAAAATCAAATGAGTTTAATATTATATTGACTCATTAAATCCATAATTACATCTAAAGAAAATATATATGTATATATACTTTCATAAAGATTGTGATTAAAAATTCTCTTGTACAAACTGTTAATGGTGAAAATATTTTAACGGGTAGGTAATACCCTAGGAATATTTAGATCTCACGTTAATAAGTTACACTGTATATTCTTCAATTCAGATTCAGCAGTCATTAACAACACTGCTCAAATTCACACATATACGTATCTGTTCACCAAAGAACAACTATTTTCATCCAAGTTCAATTTCATATTTGGATTTTGACCTATCAGAATCCAACAAGTGGCATAATGAAGAAAATATTTGACAAAATAAAATTTATTAGAAACAGACTAATTAACTATGAGAAATTTTGTTAAGAATTCACGCTAACTGTTTCCAGGTAACTGTTCCTAGCTAACTGATCACATTTTATTTATCGCAGTTTATTTATCGCAATTTAATTATCGCAATTTATTTATCGTCATTTAATTTCTGTTATTTACTTTACGCATTTAATTTATCGTCATTTAATTTCTGTTATTTATTTTACGCACTTTAAATATCGGGACACGTATACAAAGTTTTGACATATCATATCGACGCATCTATATATATTATTTGGAATCACCATAGACGCTCTATATGCAGTAATGATCGAGTTCTCTATATAGGGTTGAGGTTGATTCTACAATAATATATATACTTTGAGTTGTGATCGAGTCTGAGACATGTACACGGGTCACGATACGTATTATTTAATTCAAATATTATATATTAAACTATATATGAATTATTGAATTGCTAACTGTGGACTATCGACTGAGGACCAATATTGGACAATTAAAATGAATTAAAATATTGATTATAACATATGAAACTAAACAATTCTTCAAGTCTGCCACTTGATTTCATCTTAAACCTCGTTTGTATCCTGACAATTATAATCCGCGTTCAAACCTTTCATGATCCTTGAAAACACCTCAATCGAGAAGATGAATCAACCGCACTTCATTTACGGGAGAAAAGATTGCTGCATATAGTTATGCACCTGAGAAACTCTCGGCAACTGAGTAAAAGTTTAACACGTAGCAGCGTCAGATCCTTTGGCATTTATTAGCAAAAATAATTTTGCGATCCCTTTTCAAAGTAGCCAAATTTGTCACAGCTCCAGTAAGTCAACTTCAACTTTTCATTTGAAGTAACCTTACTATAATCCTGATATATATACGATTACCCTTTTGATACTGGAGAATTCTTTTATATTCCGCCATATTACCAGCAGACGTACCAGCATCCTCGTTACTTCTTAGCTTAAATCTCTCTGACAAATCATTATATTTATTCATTGAAACCCTATCATATACTCATCCGTATCTTGTAACGAGAACTGCCATACCAATTACCGGGAATCAGCAATCAGTACTTTGAAAACTCACAGCATATCTACATCAACAGTTATATGTATGACATTTATCTCTTAGAATTATGACCTCTCCTTCTGGAATTCTGAAAATCACTCAGTCACAAGTCAATACTCTGAATGTTGAAAAAAAAAAACTGAATGAAGCAGCAGAAACCATAGACAACCGTAAACGACCATAATCATCGGAAGTTGATGATAAAGAATAGTATGTTGGAAAAGCTCAGAAAAGTTGGAACTGAAAAACGGATTGAGCTAACCACGAAGGAGACCAAGGACAAATACAAGGACCAAACCCTATATTCAAAGAATCCAGGTAATTCTGAATCCGATGAAATCTTTAGAGAATATCTTGCTCCGAAGTCATGTTAAAATCTTGCGAAAAATCTTTCTCCATCAACCGTCAAACTTAGAAATTCCAAAATATCATCATCAATACCTTCGATATTTTTGAGGATATTTTCAAAAATATTCTCGTCCGAAATTATATACCTCTTCGTGCTTCATGTGTATCATTATAATTGGGAACATTCAAGAGAAAAGTTAGTACTGAAAAGCAGATTATGCGAAACTATGACGTAAGCCGTGGACAAATCACAAAGAATAAGTTTGACTTCAGAGAATCTAAATGATTCAATGTCTGCTGAAGTCTTTAGCGAATATCTTGCTCGTTACTCTAAACCCTTGCAGACAATAGTCTCCATCATTCTCTGATCTTAGATATTCAAAGATATTATCGTATCTTTCATTATAAATATCCTCCATATTTCTGAAGATATTTTTATAATTATTCTTATCTGAAATCATTAATCTCTTCGTGCTATCAGTGTTACATCATATAGAAACTGTTAGTTTCTATATTCTGTAAACTTTCGAGTCTAAAATATGAATGTTTTTGAAGTAGTGTTGGGAACTGATGCACGAGTTAGTATAATATAATGACACTTGATCAACGTGATTATATTACAGTAAGTCATGCTGAGTTTCTAATGAAACGTGATGATGGTTCACAGTAGATCATACCGTCATCATGTGTCATGTTACATAACTCTTTCATTCTACTTAACTTCAGAACATATCAAGAAAATATATTATTGATAGTTCTATCCTCAGTGATTCTGGTAATTTGACAAATCAAATCGTGCGATCACGTTCTTTCTTGCTTAGAACATGGAGTTCATTCGAAAACTCCATATTTACGAATTCTGGACCATTACTCGCTTTACTAGAGGTCGAGAAGAGAATAAAAAGGAAAAGAGCTCCAAAATATAAGAGAAAATATAAAGCCCAATAACAACACGGAGATTGCAAACCGTGGATATTAATACGAATAGAAATATAAAGACACGGTATAATTAAGAATAGCATCATCCCAAGGTAATATTAGAAGTAAACAGATTCTTCTGGTGGAAGATTGAAAGGAAGGATGGCAGGAATGATAATTAGGAAAATATCAAGGATTAGAACTGGATTAAGCATTTTTACAATCTTTTGGATGTATGAAATAAGAAGGAAAGTAAAGGAATGGTGAGCATAATGGAACGGAAGAGTTAAATTTATAGTGAAAATATCATACAGCGTAATCGAGGCGGATCACCATATTTAATTTTAGAGAACTTAATTTTCTTACTTACCGAAGAATCAAATCTTTTAGATTTTGAAGATTTTCTTTAAATCCCTTGAATTGCGGAATTCAACCAAGGCAACGTCAAAAGTTAAAAAGAAACTTCATTTACTCATTTCACTCTTTTGTGATATCTTCATTCGTGCTCTTCGAATAATCGAATTATTTTATCAGTATTATTCAATAATGATAAAACTCTATTTATCGGCTCATATTCTTCAGGAAAACAAATTTATTGTTAGCCATGACGACCTCACTCAAATTTCGGGACGAAATTTCTTTAACGGGTAGGTACTGTGATGACCCGGGAATTTCCGACCAAATTTAAACTTAATCTTTATATGTTTCCGACGTGATAAGTAAAGTCTGTAATATTAAGTCTTAAAAATTTTGAACTGTTGCTATATATTAAAAGGACCTTCGACTATTCCCAACGATTCACGAACCTTTAATTATAAATAGAAAATTATATGTAAGTAGCTATTCATATAAATAAGTATATATTAAATATATTAATGAATTGTTATGTGATTATGAAAGAAAACTAAATCTTGTTTTAAGACTCTTTATACAAATATAGAGAATTGATTGAATATTCATAATTGTCAATAGATATATATATGTATATATATTTAAATATACTTAACTATAGGATAATGAAAACATAATTAAATATAGAAGTTAAAATATTTTTATGATATCTATACAAAATTAGTACTATGGGTATATTGTTAAAAAGTATAAAATCTATTAAATAAATAAATATAACTACAAAAAAAATATAAATAGTATATTAATGTTGTTATTATTACTTTCGTTAGTATTAAAATAAATTATATCATATCAGATATAATATAGTTATTACATTACATACTTAATAAATTAAATGTAATTATAAGTTAAATTATAGTTGTTATATTACTATTATTATTATTAATACTAAAAAAAATTATTTATTTAAAATTTACTTCTATTATTTTAAATTACTTGTGTCATTATCCTTAAAGTATTTATTAGTATTATTTTTTCAACGTTATTATTATTATTAATAGATTATAATCAATATTATTATCAATTATAATTATTAATAATAATAGAAGTATTATTATTAAATTAATTACATTTAATTTTAAAATAAAAATAGGAAACAAAGTCAGTAAAGGAATCAAGAAAATCTGTTTACCATCGATGTCAGATTATAAAGAAGTTTGTCCTTGTCTCAAAATTTTTACACATCAATATCAAATTCGTACGAACCTGTTTCTTTCATATTTCACTTTATATATTTGGTTGTATTTTTAATTCATTATCTGTACTGAGGAGTAATATTTTGTCGACCAGCAAATCTTTTCATAAACGATCCAATTCTGTATAAGTGATACCATTTGATTTTACACTACCAACTACTTTACAAACACATGATTTCAGCTTTTAAACTTTGTCAATTTTATCAAAAACAGGATGAACACAAGAAATACTCTGTATATGCAACTTTTTTGGTGAAAACACGAAATTGAAATATCTTTGAAAATGTAATAACGCAGTTTTGTTTGAAATCCTCCACTAGATCTATCTGCAAAGTTTCAGAAGTTAATTTATTATATCGAGTTCAAATTGGTGAGTCAAACTTTTTAATTCAAAAGTCAAACCGTATGAACTTGAGTCAAATTCGAGTAATATATTACGAATAGAGTTCAAGTGATAATTTGAGAGTATTATGATGACAATTTAGAAGATATTTCCTGAAGACATTGAGGTCTCAAAAGCATTCCAATATCGAAATCGAATTGAGGTTCTTCATTTTTTTTTCTTTACAGTGTATATTTTGATTTTTTTTTTCTTTCTTCCCTACGAACTGTCGATCAAATCTTCATGTCAAATTATTACGTTTTGATTTCAAACTCTAAATCCAAACCTGTAACTCGTTCTCGTGTCAATTATACCCTTAGTCGATTGGAAATTTAAGGAAGAAGATGAGTTAGCTACCAGACGGATTATATGAAATGTTTTCTGCATAATTTCGAATGTGAGGCAGCAGCCCAGTTGGTTAGAGTGTGGTGTAGGGAAATGGGAGATCGCGGGTTCGAGTCTCGGCTTGGACAATTGATAATGCTAAAAACGAACATATATTTCATAGCATTATTCCTCAAGAAAGACAAGCTTTTAGTTGCAATTGTTCTATTTAAAAGTGATATTCGTTTAAATAATAAAAGATAAAGATAAAAGACAGATTCGACGAATTGAAGACACAAACAACCAAAAAGCTCAAAAGTACAAAATACAATCAATGAGGTTCCAATTATTAATAAGAAACGTCTCAAAATTACAAGAGTACAAGATTCAAAACGCAAATTACAAGATATTAAATTGTACGCAAGGACGTTCAAAAATCCGGAACCAGGACCAGAGTCAACTCTCAACGCTCGACGCAACGGACTAAAAATTACAAGTCAACTATGCACATGAATATAATATAATATATAAATAATTCTTAAAAATTATATATATATTATATTATTATTTAAAATCGTCGGCAAACAAAGAGCCAAGGCTGAATGAGCTGTAAAAACGAACTCCGCGACTTGCGGAGTTCGAAGGCTAAAAGAACCGCGACTCGCGGAGCCCCAAAAAATGAAAATGCCTATAAAAGCCAACGCAGTTCGACGAATTTTGAGATCAATATATCCATCCATCTATCTATACGTAATATTTATATTTATAATTTATATTTTAATTTTAATTTTAATTTTAATAATATTGGTATGTTAGCGAATGTTGTAAGGGTGTAAATCGAAATTCTGTCCGTGTAACGCTACGCTATTTTTAATCATTGTAAGTTATGTTCAACCTTTTTACATTAATGTCTCGTAGCTAAGTTATTATTATGCTTATTTAAAACGAAGTAATCATGATGTTGGGCTAATTACTAAAATTGGGTAATTGGGCTTTGTACCATAATTGGGGTTTGGACAAAAGAACGACACTTGTGGAAGTTAGACTATGGGCTATTAATGGGCTTTATATTTGTTTAACTAAATGATAGTTTGTTAATTTTAATATAAAGATTTACAATTGGGCGTCCCTATAAATAACCATTTACACTCGATCGGACACGATGGGCGGGGTATTTATATGTACGAATAATCGTTCATTTAACCGGACACGGGAATGGATTAATAGCCACTAGAATTATTAAAACAGGGGTGAAATTGTGTACAAGGACACTTGGCATAATTGTTAACAAAGTATTAAAACCTTGGGTTACACTCAGTCGACATCCTGGTGTAATTATTAAACAAAGTATTAAAATCTTGTTACAGTTTAAGTCCCCAATTAATTGGAATATTTGACTTCGGGTATAAGGATAATTTGACGAGGACACTCGCACTTTATATTTATGACTGATGGACTGTTATTGACAAAAACCAGACGGACATATTAAATAATCCAGGACAAAGGACAATTAACCCATGGGCATAAAACTAAAATCAACAAGTCAAACATCATGATTACGGAAGTTTAAATAAGCATAATTATTTTATTTCATATCTAATTTCCTTTATTTTATATTTAATTGCACTTCTAATTATCGCATTTTATTTATTGTTATTATATTTAATTGCACTTTTAATTATCGTACTTTTTAATTATCGCAAGTTTATTTTATCGCACTTTTATTATTCGCAATTTCATTATCGTTATTTACTTTACGCTTTAAATTAAGTCTTTTATTTATTTAATATTTTACATTTGGTTTTAACTGCGACTAAAGTTTTAAAATCGACAAACCGGTCATTAAACGGTAAAAACCCCCCCTTTATAATAATAGTATTACTTATATATATATATATTTGTATTTTTATAGAATTAAACTAATATAGCGTTAAGCTTTGATTAAAAGATTTTCCCTGTGGAACGAACCGGACTTACTAAAAACTACACTACTGTACGATTAGGTACACTGCTTATAAGTGTTGTAGCAAGGTTTAAGTATATCCATTCTTTAAATAAATAAATATCTTGTGTAAAATTGTATCGTATTTAAAAGTATTTCATGCTAAAGTTTTGAAGTATTTCGTACCCCAACGCTACGACATCAAGTATTTTTGGCGCCGCTGCCGGGGATCAATCTAGCTTAAAAGCCGGAAGCGTAACGCTAAATTTTTAAAAAAAAAAATTTATTTTTAGTTTACTTTTATTAAAATACGCTTTTGTAACAATACGTTTTTAATTATTCGAAAATATAAAAAGAAAAACAAAAATATAAATATTTTTAAGATTTTATTAAATATTTAAGTTTTATAAAGTTTCTTTATTTTTATTTTTATAAGTTTTATTTAAATATTTTGTGTTTATTTAAAATATAAAATCAAAAACCGAAAAAACAAAAAAATTTATATATATATATATATATATATATATATATATATATATATATATATATATATATATATATATCTAGTTTTAAGATTTTTATTTATAAAATTATAAAGTAATTCTATTTTTATTTTAGTTTTTAAATATAAGTTTTTATTATATAAATATTTTTATTTAAAACAGAAAATATAAAGCATAATAAAGAAGAAAAAAACGCGTCGAATTAAATCCTGTACCTGAGTTGAATTTTAGAGCCCCGCGACTCGCGGAGTTTTCCTGCTTCGGGCACCGCAACTCGCGGAGCAGCCCTGACACATGTGACAGAAACCCTAATCAGCATTAATTACGGGTTTTATATTTATTAATTAACTTTTAACCCTAGTTAGGTTTAATTTTAATATATTAATTAGTTTTACTTTTTATTTAATTTATATATTTAGTTAAATTAGTTTAATTAATGTAAAATTAATTGTTTTAATAAATAAATAATATAAAAATAATATTTTTATAAAAATTGTAATTTTTACAACTTTTTGTATATTTTTATATTTTCTCCCTTTTTAATTGTTTTAGCGTAATATTTGTATTTTTCGCTAGTTTTTAGTTTTAAACTTAGTTTTTGCCATAGTTATATTTTTATTTCTAGATTTTTAGGCTTTGCCGTAAAATCCCTTAAGTGCTTTTTCTTTAGACTAAGATTTAGGTGCTTTAGAATTTTGCGACGCCTTTTTAAGTTTTAGTTTCTTTTTAAGTTATTGTCATTTGGGATATAGTTTTACTTGTAAGCTTTAATATTTTTAGACGCCTTTTACCTATGTATCAATTATCATTCCAATTAGTAATCTCAATTTGCGATTATAATTTTAAGTTAGTGATAGTAATAAGGTTGGGTTAGTCGAGTGTTTTTAAGTTCTATAAGTCACTCTTTTTCTTTCTTATTTTTATTTTTCGATCTTTTTCCGACACGCTCTTTTTCTTTCTTATTTCTCGCTATTCTAGTTTTTAGGACATAGATTTTTTATTCTACTTCTTATCTAAATTTCTTAAAATTACGAAAATTTATTTTAAGTGGTTAAATTGATAGACATCAAAATTTTCTGGTTCGTAGTAATAGTTGGATTTGTACGTGGACCGGGTTATTGGAGCCAAACAGTACTCAATTATATTGAGACCAAACGAATCCTGCCCCTCTGCTGCATCTTTTGGCTATTCGAAACGTGGGCAAAATCAGAAAAGTCTATTAATTGGATAACTTATATAATTTTCCTTTCCTTTTTTAAAAAAAACTAATAGGATATTCAGTGAATGCACCGAGCAAGACGTTCACCACCTTTTGTACGTTCACCACCTGTAACTAGATCAAGACATTTAGCAAATATTACCGCCGTTGATTTTTCTTTAGAATCGTCATCCAGTCGACCAAGTACTCCAGTTCAAATTTCCGATAATCCATTTTTTGAACCCGACCTCACAATTGAGAATCCGGAGAATATTCAGGGACGATTCATAGATCCTGAACCACTAAACTTTTCTCCGGAACCACCAATCATTCAAACAGAGATTGTTGAGGAACGAACCATTAAATCAGAATCCTCTAGTGATTCCGATTCAACAAATTCAATTATGGAGAATCTGGAACCTTTAAGTATGGAAGACCGAATGAGAGCTAAACGCACTGGCCAAGGTCACGCAATTACTCATCCAGACATTAATGCGCCAGATTATGAAATCAAAGGACAAATTCTACACATGGTGACTAATCAATGCCAATTTAGTGGTGCGCTGAAGGAAGATCCAAATGAACATCTTCGTACCTTTAATAGGATCTGCACTCTATTTAAAATCCGAGAAGTGGAGGATGAACAGATATATCTCATGTTATTTCCCTGGACTTTAAAGGGAGAAGCCAAAGATTGGTTGGAATCGTTATCTGAAGGGGCGATTGATACATGGGACGTTTTAGTTGAAAATTTTCTTAAACAATTCTTTCCGGCATCTAAAGCCGTAAGACTTCAAGGAGAAATTGTTACGTTCACACAGAAACCAAATGAAACTCTATATGAGGCATGGACAAGATTTGGAAAGTTATTAAGAGGATGTCCACAACATGGTTTAGACACCTGTCAAATAGTACAAATATTCTACCAAGGATGCGACATCACTACAAGAAAAGACATCGATATAGCAGCTGGTGGTTCCATTATGAAGAAAACCGAAACTGATGCTTATAAAATTATTGATAACACTGCTTCCCACTCACATGAGTGGCACCAAGAAAAAGATATCGTTAGATCATCTAAAGCAGCTAGAGCTGATTCTAGCCATGACTTAGATTCCATTTCCGCAAAGATAGATGCTGTCGAGAGACGAATGGAAAAGATGACTAAAGATATACACTCAATACGAATTAGTTGTGAGCAGTGTGGAGGACCACATTTGACAAAAGATTGTCTCAGTATTGAACTAACAATGGAACAAAGAGAGAATATTTCACACATAAACCAAAGGTCTGGAAATAATTATCAAAATAATTATCAACCGCCAAGACCGATCTACAATCAAAACCAGAATTATAATCGAAATATTCCATACAACAACCAACAAGGTCCTAGCAATCAACAAGTATCTAACAATACTTACAACCAGCAAAGACCTAATTTTCAAAACAAACCACAACCCGATGATAAAAAGCCGAATTTAGAAGATATGATGACGAAGCTAGTTGAAACTCAAACGCAGTTTTTCACATCTCAAAAACAAACTAATGAACAAAATGCTCAAGCATTTAGAAATCAACAAGCTTCTATTCAAAACTTGGAACAAGAAGTAAGTAACCTAGCAAGGTTAATAGGTGAAAGAAAACCGGGAAGTTTACCTAGTGATACAAATGCAAACCCCCGGAATGAAACAGCTAAAGCCATTACCAGAAGAAGTGGTACAACACTTAAACCACCTGAAATACCTGTAACTTCTGATGAAGCTATTCCTACTCCACAAGAACCACAACCTGATCAAGATAAGGAAAAAGAACCGGTAGTTGAAAAGGTTAATGAAGATAACACAGTTAAGGCTAAACCTTATGTTAAACCATACCAACCACCACTTCCTTACCCGAGTAAAATGAAGAAAGAGAAACTTGAAGCCAAGCAATCCAAATTCTTGGATATGTTTAAACAGATAAATGTAAATCTTCCTTTCATTGATGTGATTTCAGGAATGCCTAGATATGCTAAATTCTTGAAAGATCTGATCACGAATAGAAAGAAAATGGAAGAACTCTCGGCTGTTACTATGAACGCTAATTGTTCAGCAGTGCTGTTGAATAAGATACCAGAAAAATTATCTGATCCAGGAAGTTTCACAATTCCATGTTTTCTGGGTAGTCTTAGTTCAATAGAAGCATTAGCAGACTTAGGTGCTAGTATAAATTTAATGCCGTATTCACTATACGCTAAACTAGACCTTGGAGAATTGAAACCAACCAGAATAAGTATACAACTAGCCAATAGATCAATAAAATATCCTAGAGGGATAATGGAGAACATGCTAGTTAAAGTTGGTACTTTAGTATTTCCAGTAGATTTTGTTGTTCTGGACATGGAAGAAGATTCTCAAGTTCCTCTCATATTAGGAAGACCATTCTTAAATACGGCTAAAGCAATGATAGACGTGTTCGGTAAGAAATTGACCCTAAGTATAGAGGATGAGAGTGTTACCTTTTCAGTTGATAGAGCAATGCAACAACCGCAATCTGCAGATGATACATGTTATTATATTCAAACTATAGATTCACATGCAGAATTGTTAGAAGAATTTTTAGAATTACAAGGAACAGGAGAATGTTCTTTAGGAGAAGAAACTGAACAAATTGATGAAGCTGAAATGTTAGCTACACTAATAGCTAATGGATATGAACCAACAACAGAAGAAATTCAAATGCTAAAAGAAGAAGACAGATATCGATATAAATCATCGATAGAAGAACCACCGAAATTAGAGTTAAAGCCACTTCCAAACCATTTGGAATACGCTTATTTACATGGTGAATCTGAATTACCTGTAATAATATCGTCTTCTCTTACTGAAAATGAGAAATCACAACTCATTTCTGTGTTGAAAGCTCATAAACCAGCCATTGCATGGAAGATTCATGATATTAAAGGAATAAGTCCTTCGTATTGCACACATAAAATCCTTATGGAAGAAGGTCATAAAACGTATGTGCAACGCCAATGAAGACTAAATCCTAATATGCAAGATGTAGTTAAAAAAGAAATTATTAAACTGCTAGATGCAGGTTTAATTTATCCAATTTCTGATAGTCCATGGGTAAGCCCAGTTCAATGCGTGCCTAAGAAGGGTGGCATGACTGTCATTACAAATGAAAAAAATGAGCTTATTCCTACTAGGACTGTAACAGGATGGCGTGTATGTATTGATTATAGAAAATTAAATGATGCCACCAGAAAAGATCACTTTCCCTTACCTTTCATTGGTCAAATGTTGGAAAGATTAGCCGAAAATAGTTATTATTGTTTTCTTGATGGATTTTCCGGATATTTTCAAATTCCAATAGCACCCGAAGATCAAGAGAAAACCACATTCACGTGCCCTTATGGTACTTTTGCTTACAAACGCATGCCATTTGGACTTTGCAACGCCCCTGCAACATTTCAAAGGTGTATGATGGCGATTTTTCACGACATGATAGAAGAATGCATGGAAGTTTTCATGGATGACTTTTCAGTCTTCAGTGATACATTTGAAACATGTCTACCTAATCTTGAACGAATGCTTATTAGATGCGAACAATCAAATCTAGTTCTTAATTGGGAGAAATGCCATTTTATGGTTAAAGAAGGCATCGTTCTTGGACATAAAATTTTGAAGGAAGGAATTGAAGTGGATAGAGCTAAAGTAGATGTAATTGCTAAACTTCCACATCCCACCAATGTTAGAGGAGTTAGGAGTTTTCTAGGGCATGCCGGTTTTTACCGACATTTCATAAAAGACTTTTCTAAAATTGCCACTCCTATGAATAAACTCCTAGAAAAAGATGCTCCATTCATCTTTTCAGATGAATGCATCAAATATTTTAATATTCTTAAAGAGAAACTCACTAATGCGCCGATCATGATAACACCAAATTGGAATCTACCGTTTGAACTAATGTGCGATGCAAGTGATTTTGCAATGGGAGCCGTTTTAGGACAAAGGATTAAAAAACGATTTCAACCTATATAATATGCTAGTAAGACATTACAAGGAGCACAAACAAATTATACAACTACTGAAAAAGAACTCCTTGCTATTGTCTTTGCTTTTGACAAATTTCGTTCATATCTCGTTCTAGCAAAAACGGTGGTCTATACCGACCATTCTGCTCTTAGATACCTATTTTCGAAACAAGATGCCAAACCAAGATTAATCCGTTGGATCTTACTCTTACAAGAGTTTGATATTGAAATCCGAGATAAAAGAGGAGCAGAAAATCTCACCGTTGATCATCTTTCTCGTCTTGAAAATCCCGAATTAGAAGTTCTAAATGAATTGGCCATACAAGACAACTTTCCTGATGAATATCTATTGAAGATAGATTATAATGAAATAACATGGTTTGCAAACTATGCAAACTACTTAGTATGTGGATTCCTTGAAAAAGGATTATCGTACCAAAAACGAAAGAAATTCTTCAGTGATATAATGTAGTGACCCGAACTTTTCCATGTTTATATATATTAATTGAGATTGATATTTACATGATTAAATGTTTCCAACATGTTAAGCAATTAAACTTGTTAAGACTTGATTAATTGAAATATGTTTCATATAGACAATTGACCACCCAAGTTGACCGGTGATTCACGAACGTTAAAACTTGTAAAAACTATATGATGACATATATATGGATATATATATATATATATATATATATATATATATATATATATATATATATATATATATATATATATATATATATAGTTAACATGATATTATGATAAGTAAACATATCATTAAGTATATTAACAATGAACTACATATGTAAAAACAAGACTACTAACTTAGTGATTTTTAAACGAGACATATATGTAACGATTATCGTTGTAAAGACATTTAATGTATATATATCATATTAAGAGATATTCATACATGATAATATCATGATAATAAAATAATTTAAAATCTCATTTGACATTATAAACATTGGGTTAACAACATTTAACAAGATCGTTAACCTAAAGGTTTCAAAACAACACTTACATGTAACGACTAACGATGACTTAACGACTCAGTTAAAATGTATATACATGTAGTGTTTTAATATGTATTTATACACTTTTGAAAGACTTCAATACACTTATCAAAATACTTCTACTTAACAAAAATGCTTACAATTACATCCTCGTTCAGTTTCATCAACAATTCTACTCGTATGCACCCGTATTCGTACTCGTACAATACACAGCTTTTAGATGTATGTACTATTGGTATATACACTCCAATGATCAGCTCTTATCAGCCCATGTGAGTCACCTAACACACATGGGGACCATCATTTGGCAACTAGCATGAAATATCTCATAAAATTACAAAAATATGAGTAATCATTCATGACTTATTTACATGAAAACAAAATTACATATCCTTTATATCTAATCCATACACCAACGACCAAAAACACCTACAAACACTTTCATTCTTCAATTTTCTTCATCTAATTGATCTCTCTCAAGTTCTATCTTCAAGTTCTAAGTGTTCTTCATATATTCTACAAGTTCTAGTTACATAAAATCAAGAATACTTTCAAGTTTGCTAGCTCACTTTCAATCTTGTAAGGTGATCATCCAACCTCAAGAAATCTTTGTTTATTACAGTAGGTTATCATTATAATACAAGGTAATAATCATATTCAAACTTTGGTTCAATTTCTATAACTATAACAATCTTATTTCAAGTGATGATCTTACTTGAACTTGTTTTCGTGTCATGATTCTGCTTCAAGAACTTCGAGCCATCCAAGGATCCGTTGAAGCTAGATCCATTTTTTTCTTTTCCAGTAGGTTTATCCAAGGAACTTAAGGTAGTAATGATGTTCATAACATCATTCGATTCATATATATAAAGCTATCTTATTCGAAGGTTTAAACTTGTAATCACTAAAACATAGTTTAGTTAATTCTAAACTTGTTCGCAAACAAAAGTTAATCCTTCTAAATTGACTTTTAAAATCAACTAAACATATGTTCTATATCTATATGATATGCTAACTTAATGATTTAAAACCTGGAAACACGAAAAACACCGTAAAACCGGATTTACGCCGTCATAGTAACACCGCGGGCTGTTTTGGGTTAGTTAATTAAAAACTATGATAGACTTTGATTTAAAAGTTGTTATTCTGAGAAAATGATTTTTATTATGAACATGAAACTATATCCAAAAATTATGGTTAAACTCAAAGTGGAAGTATGTTTTCTAAAATGGTCATCTAGACGTCGTTCTTTCGACTGAAATGACTACATTTACAAAAACGACTTGTAACTTATTTTTCTGACTATAAACCTATACTTTTTCTGTTTAGATTCATAAAATATAGTTCAATATGAAACCATAGCAATTTGATTCACTCAAAACGGATTTAAAATGAAGAAGTTATGGGTAAAACAAGATTGGATAATTTTTCTCATTTTAGCTACGTGAAAATTGGTAACAAATCTATTTCAACCATAACTTAATCAACTTGTATTGTATATTATGTAATCTTGAGATACCATAGACACGTATACAATGTTTCGACCTATCATGTCGACACATCTATATATATTTCGGAACAACCATAGACACTCTATATGTGAATGTTGGAGTTAGCTATACAGGGTTGAGGTTGATTCCAAAATATATATAGTTTGAGTTGTGATCAATACTGAGATACGTATACACTGGGTTGTGGATTGATTCAAGATAATATTTATCGATTTATTTCTGTACATCTAACTGTGGACAACTAGTTGTAGGTTACTAACGAGGACAGCTGACTTAATAAACTTAAAACATCAAAATATATTAAAAGTGTTGTAAATATATTTTGAACATACTTTAATATATATGTATATATTGTTATAGGTTCGTGAATCAACCAGTGGCCAAGTCTTACTTCCCGACGAAGTAAAAATCTGTGAAAGTGAGTTATAGTCCCACTTTTAAAATCTAATATTTTTGGGATGAGAATACATGCAGGTTTTATAAATGATTTACAAAATAGACACAAGTACGTAAAACTACATTCTATGGTTGAATTATCGAAATCGAATATGCCCCTTTTTATTAAGTCTGGTAATCTAAGAATTAGGGAACAGACACCCTAATTAACGCGAATCCTAAAGATAGTACTTCGAAATTTATATCATATCCGAAGGGTGTCCTGGAATGATGGGGATATTCTTATATATGCATCTTGTTAATGTCGGTTACCAGGTGTTCACCATATGAATGATTTTTATCTCTATGTATGGGATGTGTATTGAAATATGAAATCTTGTGGTCTATTATTATGATTTGATATATATAGGTTAAACCTATAACTCACCAACATTTTTGTTGACGTTTTAAGGATGTTTATTCTCAGGTGATTATTAAGAGCTTCCGCTATCGCATACTTAAATAAGGACGAGATTTGGAGTCCATGCTTGTATGATATTATGTAAAAACTGCATTCAAGAAACTTATTTTGTTGTAACATATTTGTATTGTAAACCATTATGTAATGGTCGTGTGTAAACAGGATATTTTAGATTATCATTATTTGATAATCTACGTAAAGCTTTTTAAACCTTTATTGATGAAATAAAGGTTATGGTTTGTTTTAAAATGAATGCAGTCTTTGAAAAACGTCTCATATAGAGGTCAAAACCTCGCAACGAAATCAATTAATATGGAACGTTTTTAATCAATAAGAACGGGACATTTCAGTTGGTATCCGAGCGTTGGTCTTAGAGAACCAGAATTTTGCATTAGTGTGTCTTATCGAGTTTGTTAGGATGCATTAGTGAGTCTGGACTTCGACCGTGTTTACTTGAAAAATGATTGCTTAACAAATTTTGTTGGAAACTATATATTTTTAACATGTGAATATTATGTGATATATTAATCTCTTAACGCGTTTGATATTATGTGATAGATGTCTACCTCTAGAACAAATCCCATTGACTCACCTAATAATAATGAAGAGTCAAATGTAAATTGGAATGATTCGTGGACTGATTCACAAGTTCCCGAAGAGGAACCGGAAGAAGAGTCGGAACCAGAAGAAGAATCGGAACCGGAAGAAGAATCGGAACCAGATGAAGAAATAGAACCGGTGGGGGAAATAATAAAACGGTTAAGTAAAAGAAAATCCTCAACCAACCGACCAAGGTTAATTATGGTCAATGGTGTTTCCGCTAAGGAAGCAAAATATTGGGAGGATTATCAATTCTCCGATGAATCAGATTCTGACGAGAATTCCGATGATGTTATAGAAATTACCCCAACTGAATTTAAAAAGGCAAAAGAAAATAATAAGGGAAAGGGCATAAAAATAGAGAAATCTAATTCCAACCCCGATGAACTTTATATGTATCGTCAACCCCCGAAGTCCTTAAGTTGTAACAATGACCCGGGAACCTCTAAACCACCAGGTTTTTCTAAACCAATGTGGAAAATTACGGCTCGTATTAGGGGAACATCATATATCCCTAGAAACTTGGAAAAACGAACCAAAACCGAAGAAGAAGAAACAAGCGAGTCGGAATAAGATAGTTGTATTCGTGTGGTGTAATATATGTAATATAGTGTGCTTATGCTTTATGATATATGTAAAAATTGCTTGTATTAATAAGTATTTTTTTTTATGAATCTAACTCTTGTCTATTTTACAGTATAAAAACACAAAATGGATAGACAACCCAATATTTTAAGAGACCTACCCGGAGACATGATTGATGAAATCTTGTCTAGAGTCGGTCAGAATTCTTCGGCACAACTATTTAAGGCGAGATCAGTTTGTAAGACATTCAAAGAACGTTCCAAGAATACCTTGGTTTATAAAAGGCTTTCGTTCGAAAGATGGGGGATATCACATTGGGAAATCCATAAGTTACGATGTGTTTACTTTGACGCATATATTGCGGGGAACCCAAATGCTATTTTACGCAATGGGTTAAGAAATTATTTTGACTCAATATATCCGAATATTGGACTTCGTGATTTAGAAAAAGCGGCTAACATGCAACATAAAGAAGCATGTTATGCTTACAGATTAGTAATGTTCGCTTCTCACCAAAGTGAGAACAAGAACATCGGGCTACAACTATTAAACAAAACGTTCCCACAAGTGACGGAGTCGGTAATTGGGGTAAGAAATGAGGTTTTTAGATTGTTACGGGACTGTTGGACATTACGTAACCCTCGTCCCTTTGACGACGTTACAACACGCTGTCTTATCAACAGCCATAACGGTTATGTTCCACAAGACCAAGGATGGGAAGTAGTCCTAGTAAAACCAGAATGCATGACTTGTTTCTGGACGTATGAATTACGTGTCTTTATTGCCTTTGCTGAACGACTTGTGTACTAGCTAGAATTATCTTCACAACTATCTTGTATCAAAGTTATTGTGTGCTATATTTCATGCTTTATGTAAAATAAGCGGTATTGTAAGTTTGTAAAATATTGTATAAAAGTTTGAACGCGAAATATTATTATAATCAGTTTTTCATATAGAATTGTAGTAGTTGAATTGTATATTAGCTACAAAGTATGAACTTAACGGGTAGGTACTACCCGAATTTAAACTTATAAAACGCTAATATGAAGAAAAAGCTTTTATAAATGAGTTCATATTATGCTACGAAATACTATTAACTACTCTTAATATTCTGTATGATTAACTTGTTCCATTTGACTATTTTGAAGGAAATGGCACCGACTACTCGACACACCGTGAATATGAATGAAGAGGAATTCCATACTTTTCTAGCTTCAAACATAGCCGCAGTACAGGCTGCGCTACATACCAACAATAACCTTGGATCTAGCAGTACAGGAAATCATGTAGGATGCACCTACAAAGAATTCACTGCCTGCAAACCTTTGGAATTTGATGGAACCGAAGGACCGATCGGATTGAAACGGTGGACCGAGAAGGTCGAATCGGTGTTTGCCATAAGTAAGTGTACTGAAGAGGACAAAGTAAAGTACGCTACGCATACCTTCACAGGTTCTGCGTTAACATGGTGGAATACCTATCTAGAGCAAGTGGGACAAGACGATGCGTACGCACTACCGTGGTCAGCATTCAAGCACTTGATGAACGAGAAATACCGTCCCAGAACCGAGGTCAATAAGCTCAAGACAGAACTTAGAGGGTTACGAACCCAAGGATTTGATATTACCACGTACGAAAGACGATTCACAGAATTGTGCCTATTGTGTCCGGGAGCATTCGAAGATGAGGAAGAGAAGATCGACGCGTTTGTGAAAGGATTACCGGAAAGAATCCAAGAAGATATAAGTTCACACGAGCCCGCCTCCATACAACAGGCATGTAGAATGGCTCACAAACTAGTGAACCAGATTGAAGAAAGAATTAAAGAACAGACTGCTGAAGAGGCCAATGTGAAGCAAGTCAAAAGAAAGTGGGAGGAAAACGGTGATAAGAATCACCAATACAACAACAACAGCAATTACAACAATAATCGCAACAATTATCCCAACAATCGCAACATCAATCGCAACTACAACAAACGGACCAACAACAACAACAACAACAACAGCAACTACAACAATCATCCCAACAACAATAATAACCGCAACAACAACAACAATCAGAAGCAGCTATGCCAAAGGTGTGAAAAGTATCACTCGGGGTTCTGCACCAAATTTTGCAACAAGTGTAAAAGAAATGGTCATAGCGCGGCGAAGTGTGAGGTCTACGGACCAGGGGTTAATAGAACGAAAGGAACAAATGGTGTCGGAATGAGTAATGGCGGAGCAAGTAGTGTCGGAGCAAGTTATGCCAATGTAGTTTGTTATAAATGTGGAAAACCGGGCCACATTATTAGAAATTGCCCGAACCAGGAGAACACGAATGGACAAGGCCGCAGAAGAGTTTTCAATATTAATGCGGCAGAGGCACAGGAAGACCCGGAGCTTGTTACGGGTACGTTTCTTATTGACAATAAATCTGCTTACGTTTTATTTGATTTGGGTGCGGATAGAAGCTATATGAGTAGAGATTTTTGTGCTAAATTAAGTTGCCCATTGACGCCTTTGGATAGTAAATTTTTACTCGAATTAGCAAATGGTAAATTAATTTCAGCAGATAATATATGTCGGAATCGAGAAATTAAACTGGTTAGCGAAACATTTAAGATTGATTTGATACCAGTAGAGTTAGGGAGTTTTGATGTGATAATCGGTATGGACTGGTTGAAAGAAGTGAAAGCAGAGATCGTTTGTTACAAAAATGCAATTCGCATTATACGAGAAAAAGGAAAGCCCTTAATGGTGTACGGAGAAAAGGGAAACACGAAGCTACATCTTATTAGTAATTTGAAGGCACAAAAACTAATAAGAAAAGGTTGCTATGCTGTTCTATCACACGTCGAGAAAGTACAAACTGAAGAAAAGAGCATCAATGATGTTCCCATTGCAAAAGAATTTCCCGATGTATTTCCGAAAGAATTACCGGGATTACCCCCACATCGATCCGTTGAATTTCAAATAGATCTTGTACCAGGAGCTGCACCAATAGCTCATGCTCCTTACAGACTCGCACCCAGCGAGATGAAAGAACTGCAAAGCCAATTACAAGAACTTTTAGAGCATGGTTTCATTCGACCAAGCACATCACCGTGGGGAGCTCCTGTTTTGTTTGTCAAGAAGAAAGATGGTACATTCAGGTTGTGTATCGACTACCGAGAGTTGAACAAACTTACTATCAAGAACCGCTACCCACTACCGAGAATCGACGACTTATTTGATCAACTACAAGGCTCGTCTGTTTATTCAAAGATTGACTTACGTTCCGGGTATCATCAAATGCGGGTAAAAGAAGATGATATTCCAAAGACTGCTTTCAGAACACGTTACGGTCATTACGAGTTTATGGTCATGCCATTTGGTTTAACTAATGCACCAGCTGTGTTCATGGACCTTATGAACCGAGTGTGTGGACCATACCTTGACAAGTTTGTCATTGTTTTCATTGATGACATACTTATTTACTCAAAGAATGACCAAGAACACGGTGAACATTTGAGAAAGGTGTTAGAAGTATTGAGGAAGGAAGAATTGTACGCTAAATTTTCAAAGTGTGCATTTTGGTTGGAAGAAGTTCAATTCCTCGGTCACATAGTGAACAAAGAAGGTATTAATGTGGATCCGGCAAAGATAGAAACTGTTGAAAAGTGGGAAACCCCGAAAACTCCGAAACACATACGCCAGTTTTTAGGACTAGCTGGTTACTACAGAAGGTTCATCCAAGATTTTTCCAGAATAGCAAAACCCTTGACTGCATTAACGCATAAAGGGAAGAAATTTGAATGGAAGGATGAACAAGAGAAAACGTTTTAGTTATTGAAGAAAAAGCTAACTACGGCACCTATATTGTCATTGCCTGAAGGGAATGATGATTTTGTGATTTATTGTGACGCATCAAAGCAAGGTCTCGGTTGTGTATTAATGCAACGAACGAAGGTGATTGCTTATGCGTCTAGACAATTAAAGATTCACGAGCAAAATTATACGACGCATGATTTGGAATTAGGCGCGGTTGTTTTTGCATTAAAGACTTGGAGGCACTACTTATATGGGGTCAAAAGTATTATATATACCGACCACAAAAGTCTTCAACACATATTTAATCAGAAACAACTGAATATGAGGCAGCGTAGGTGGATTGAATTGTTGAATGATTACGACTTTGAGATTCGTTACCACCCGGGGAAGGCAAATGTGGTAGCCGATGCCTTGAGCAGGAAGGACAGAGAACCCATTCGAGTAAAATCTATGAATATAATGATTCATAATAACCTTACTACTCAAATAAAGGAGGCGCAACAAGGAGTTTTAAAAGAGGAAAATTTAAAGGATGAAATACCCAAGGGATCGGAGAAGCATCTTAATATTCGGGAAGACGGAACCCGGTATAGGGCTGAAAGGATTTGGGTACCAAAATTTAGAGATATGAGAGAAATGGTACTTAGAGAAGCTCATAAAACCAGATACTCAATACATCCTGGAACGGGGAAGATGTACAAGGATCTCAAGAAACATTTTTGGTGGCCGGGTATGAAAGCCGATGTTGCTAAATACGTAGGAGAATGTTTGACGTGTTCTAAGGTCAAAGCTGAGCATCAGAAACCATTAGGTCTACTTCAACAACCTGAAATCCCGGAATGGAAATGGGAAAACATTACCATGGATTTCATCACTAAATTGCCAAGGACTGCAAGTGGTTTTGATACTATTTGGGTAATAGTTGATCGTCTCACCAAATCAGCACACTTCCTGTCAATAAGAGAAGATGACAAGATGGAGAAGTTAACACGACTGTATTTGAAGAAAGTCGTCTCCAGACATGGAATACCAATCTCTATTATCTCTGATAGGGATGGTAGATTTATTTCAAGATTCTGGCAGACATTACAGCAAGCATTAGGAACTCGTCTAGACATGAGTACTGCCTATCATCCAAAAACTGATGGGCAGAGCGAAAGGACGATACAAACACTTGAAGACATGCTACGAGCATGTGTTATTGATTTCGGAAACAGTTGGGATCGACATCTACCGTTAGCAGAATTTTCCTACAACAACAGCTACCATTCAAGCATTGAGATGGCGCCGTTTGAAGCACTTTATGGTAGAAAGTGCAGGTCTCCGATTTGTTGGAGTGAAGTGGGGGATAGACAAATTACGGGTCCGGAGATTATACAAGAAACTACCGAGAAGATCATCCAAATTCAACAACGGTTGAAAACCGCCCAAAGTCGACAAAAGAGCTACGCTGACATTAAAAGAAAAGATATAGAATTTGAAATTGGAGAGATGGTCATGCTTAAAGTTGCACCTTGGAAAGGCGTTGTTCGATTTGGTAAACGAGGGAAATTAAATCCAAGGTATATTGGACCATTCAAGATTATTGATCGTGTCGGACCAGTAGCTTACCGACTTGAGTTACCTCAACAACTCGCGGCTGTACATAACACTTTCCACGTCTCGAATTTGAAGAAATGTTTTGCTAAAGAAGATCTCACTATTCCGTTAGATGAAATCCAAATCAACGAAAAACTTCAATTCATCGAAGAACCCGTCGAAATAATGGATCGTGAGGTTAAAAGACTTAAGCAAAACAAGATACCAATTGTTAAGGTTCGATGGAATGCTCGTAGAGGACCCGAGTTCACCTGGGAGTGTGAAGATCAGATGAAGAAGAAATACCCGCATCTATTTCCAGAAGATTCGTCAACACCTTCAACAGCTTAAAATTTCGGGACGAAATTTATTTAACGGGTAGGTACTGTAGTGACCCGAACTTTTCCATGTTTATATATATTAATTGAGATTGATATTTACATGATTAAATGTTTCCAACATATTAAGCAATCAAACTTGTTAAGACTTGATTAATTGAAATATGTTTCATATAGACAATTGACCACCCAAGTTGACCGGTGATTCACGAACGTTAAAACTTGTAAAAACTATATGATGACATATATATGGATATATATATATATAGTTAACATGATATTATGATAAGTAAACATATCATTAAGTATATTAACAATGAACTACATATGTAAAAACAAGACTACTAACTTAGTGATTTTTAAACGAGACATATATGTAACGATTATCGTTGTAAAGACATTTAATGTATATATATCATATTAAGAGATATTCATACATGATAATATCATGATAATATAATAATTTAAAATCTCATTTGACATTATAAACATTGGGTTAACAACATTTAACAAGATCGTTAACCTAAAGGTTTCAAAACAACACTTACATGTAACGACTAACGATGACTTAACGACTCAGTTAAAATGTATATACATGTAGTGTTTTAATATGTATTTATACACTTTTGAAAGACTTCAATACACTTATCAAAATACTTCTACTTAACAAAAATGCTTACAATTACATCCTCGTTCAGTTTCATCAACAATTCTACTCGTATGCACCCGTATTCGTACTCGTACAATACACAGCTTTTAGATGTATGTACTATTGGTATATATACTCCAATGATCAGCTCTTAGTAGCCCATGTGAGTCACCTAACACATGTGGGAACCATCATTTGGCAACTAGCATGAAATATCTCATAAAATTATAAAAATATGAGTAATCATTCATGACTTATTTACATGAAAACAAAATTACATATCCTTTATATCTAATCCATACACCAACGACCAAAAACACCTACAAACACTTTCATACTTCAATTTTCTTCATCTAATTGATCTCTCTCAAGTTCTATCTTCAAGTTCTAAGTGTTCTTCATATATTCTACAAGTTCTAGTTACATAAAATCAAGAATACTTTCAAGTTTGCTAGCTCACTTCCAATCTTGTAAGGTGATCATCCAACCTCAAGAAATCTTTGTTTCTTACAGTAGGTTATCATTCTAATACAAGGTAATAATCATATTCAAACTTTGGTTCAATTTCTATAACTATAACAATCTTATTTCAAGTGATGATCTTACTTGAACTTGTTTTCGTGTCATGATTCTGCTTCAAGAACTTCGAGCCATCCAAGGATCCGTTGAAGCTAGATCCATTTTTCTCTTTTCCAGTAGGTTTATCCAAGGAACTTAAGGTAGTAATGATGTTCATAACATCATTCGATTCATATATATAAAGCTATCTTATTCGAAGGTTTAAACTTGTAATCACTAGAACATAGTTTAGTTAATTCTAAACTTGTTCGCAAACAAAAGTTAATCCTTCTAACTTGACTTTTAAAATCAACTAAAAACATGTTCTATATCTATATGATATGCTAACTTAATGATTTAAAACCTGGAAACACGAAAAACACCGTAAAACCGGATTTACGCCGTCGTAGTAACACCGCGGGCTGTTTTGGGTTAGTTAATTAAAAACTATGATAGACTTTGATTTAAAAGTTGTTATTCTGAGAAAATGATTTTTATTATGAACATGAAACTATATCCAAAAATTATGGTTAAACTCAAAGTGGAAGTATGTTTTCTAAAATGGTCATCTAGACGTCGTTCTTTCGACTGAAATGACTACATTTACAAAAACGACTTGTAACTTATTTTTCCGACTATAAACCTATACTTTTTATGTTTAGATTCATAAAATATAGTTCAATATGAAACCATAGCAATTTGATTCACTCAAAACGGATTTAAAATGAAGAAGTTATGGGTAAAACAAGATTGGATAATTTTTCTCATTTTAGCTACGTGAAAATTGGTAACAAATTTATTCCAACCATAACTTAATCAACTTGTATTGTATATTATGTAATCTTGAGATACCATAGACACGTATACAATATTTCGACCTATCATGTCGACACATCTATATATATTTCGGAACAACCATAGACACTCTATATGTGAATGTTGGAGTTAGCTATACAGGGTTGAGGTTGATTCCAAAATATATATAGTTTGAGTTGTGATCAATACTGAGATACGTATACACTGGGTCGTGGATTGATTCAAGATAATATTTATCTATTTATTTCTGTACATCTAACTGTGGACAACTAGTTGTAGGTTACTAACGAGGACAGCTGACTTAATAAACTTAAAACATCAAAATATATTAAAAGTGTTGTAAATATATTTTGAACATACTTTGATATATATGTATATATTGTTATAGGTTCGTGAATCAACCAGTGGCCAAGTCTTACTTCCCGACGAAGTAAAAATCTGTGAAAGTGAGTTATAGTCCCACTTTTAAAATCTAATATTTTTGGGATGAGAATACATGCGGGTTTTATAAATGATTTACAAAATAGACACAAGTACGTGAAACTACATTCTATGGTTGAATTATCGAAATTGAATATGCCCCTTTTTATTAAGTCTGGTAATCTAAGAATTAGGGAACAGACACCCTAATTGACGCGAATCCTAAAGATAGATCTATTGGGCTTAACAAACCCCATCCAAAGTACCGGATGCTTTAGTACTTCGAAATTTATATCATATCCGAAGGGTGTCCCTGAATGATGGGGATATTCTTATATATGCATCTTGTTAATGTCGGTTACCAGGTGTTCACCATATGAATGATTTTTATCTCTATGTATGGGATGTGTATTGAAATATGAAATCTTGTGGTCTATTATTATGATTTGATATATATAGGTTAAACCTATAACTCACCAACATTTTTGTTGACGTTTTAAGCATGTTTATTCTCAGGTGATTATTAAGAGCTTCTGCTGTCGCATACTTAAATAAGGACGAGATTTGGAGTCCATGCTTGTATGATATTGTGTAAAAACTGCATTCAAGAAACTTATTTTGTTGTAACATATTTGTATTGTAAACCATTATGTAATGGTCGTGTGTAAACAGGATATTTTAGATTATCATTATTTGATAATCTACGTAAAGCTTTTTAAACCTTTATTGATGAAATAAAGGTTATGGTTTGTTTTAAAATGAATGCAGTCTTTGAAAAACGTCTCATATAGAGGTCAAAACCTCGCAACGAAATCAATTAATATGGAACGTTTTTAATCAATAAGAACGGGACATTTCATATAAAACACTATTTTTGGGAAGATCCACATCTATTTAAAAGTTGTCCAAATGAAATAATACGCCGATGTGTATTCGGAGATGAAGCTAGTAAAATTTTAAACCATTGTCACACAGGACCAACAGGAGGGCATTATGGGCCTCAACTAACAGCAAGAAAAGTTTATGAAGCTGGATTCTATTGGCCTACAATTTACAAAGACGCACACCTTGTTTGCAAATCCTGTGATGCTTGTCAAAGGGCCGAAAAAATAAGTCAACGTGATGAAATGCCACAAAATGTCATCCAAGTATGTGAAGTATTTGACATTTGGGGTATTGACTTTATGGGTCCATTTCCAAAATCTCATAATAATCTCTATATTCTCGTAGCCATTGATTGTGTATCTAAATGGGCGGAAGCACAAGCTCTCCCAACTAACGATGCACGAGTTGTAGTCAACTTTTTAAAACGTCTTTTTGCAAGGTTTGGAACACCGAAAGTTTTAATAAGTGATCGGGGAACTCATTTTTGTAATAATCAACTTGAGAAAGTTCTCAAAAGATATGGAGTAACTCATAAAATCTCCACCGCATATCATCCACAAACAAGTGGACAAGTTGAAAATACCAACCGAGCTTTAAAACGTATTCTAGAAAAAAAACGTAGGATCAAATCCGAAGGAATGGTCCATTAAATTGGAGGATGCACTCTGGGCTTTTAGAACAGCCTACAAAACTCCAATTGGAACCACACCTTTTAAACTCGTCTACGGAAAAGCATGTCATCTTCCAGTAGAAATTGAACACAAAGCATTTTGGGATTTTAAGACATGTAATCTTAATTTACATGAAGCTGGACGTCTACGATTAAGTCAACTAAACGAATTAGAAGAATTAAGACATGAAGCATACGAAAATTCGTTAATCTATAAAGAAAAAAACGAAGAAATGGCATGATAAAAGAATCAAAAGTTTAAAAGAATTTAAAGAAGGAGACAGAGTTCTTCTTTTCAATTCACGATTCAAGCTATTTCCTGGAAAATTGAAATCAAGATGGTCTGTATAACAACCCTCATATTTCCATACCTGAATTGACTAATTTGACTATAGGGTTGTTATCCATACGTAATATATAATTAAATTTGACATTGATCAAATATTTATTTTTAGTCGACACTTTTTGTTAACTAAAGTTTACACTAATTATATAAAATAACTTTAGTTAATATTAATATTAATGCGTATTATATTTAAAACTATATGAAACATAATTATTAATTAAATGATAAGTTATTTTAATCATTATATATATATTTTTAGCTTATAAAAAAAAGATATTTTTTTTATAAATTAAATAATGAGCCCATGAATTTGACTAAATATTTTCAAAAACAAAAACTTATTAAAAACATTTTTAACATGTTTTTATTTTTTATCAAAATTGGCACCTTTATTTTATTTATATTTTTTATTTTCACCAACCATTTTTTTCCTATAAATACCCACTTCCATTTCATAAAAACTTGTATCAAATCTTTGGAAAAACTCTCTCACAAACTTGGGAAAGTACTTGAGGTATTTTCTATATTTTTTATCGAATTGCTTTTATTTTTTTGTATATTCTTTAAAAATTCGAATTTAATATATATAAATTATTTTTACATGTTATAATTAGTATTATAAGTATTATGATGTATAAAAATAATTTTGATAATTTATGAAATATTATTTATAATTAAATATGAATTATGTAGTATTTAAACATAAAAACAATATAAAATTTGTAATAAAATATTAAACAGTAATAAAAATAATTATAATTTTTTTTGAGATTATTATACTTTTATAAACAAGTGAAAATTATAAAAATTAAATAAATGGGATGATTAGTATTTAAAAAGAATTTACTTTTGCATTATTCTAAACCGAGAGAAATAATAAAGAAAATACAAAATAAATACAAACATATATTAAATATTTTTATAAAATTTTTATATGATTAGTAGCATCACTAGATACTTTAAAAAATATAAAAATTAATTTTAAATTATTTTTCCTATTTATTTAATTATAGGCCGATTACAATGGTTAAATAATTATAAAACATTAAATAAATAATATTTTGATATAAAATTTGATTTAATAATTTTTATAACATTTTTACATAATATAGAACCTGTAAAAAATATAAAATTATTTATTTAGGTCGATTTAATAATTATTACCTAATTAAATTTGATTAATATAAACAGAGTATATATATAAAGAAAGGTGGGAAATAAATACAAAAACTTGATAAAATTATTTTTATAAAATATCCTACTGAATTGTATAATTAACTAAGTTTATAAAAATTATAAAAATAATATTTAATGAATTAATATTCGAATTAACATATATTAGTATGATTTTCGATTAACATAAGTATATTACATATACTAAATTAATATTATTATTATAACTTACGGTTAATAACTAAGTATACTATATAATAAATTATAATGCTTATAATGTAAGTTAATAACAATACATTATTAATAAACACTTATTTTATAACTATACTAATTTAATAATAATAACTTATAGTATATAATATAAGATAATCAAATTGTTAATACATTAACAAATATAATATAACATATATAATAACATATAAACCTAAAGTGAAGGTTAATCAAAGATAATGTACAATTCATGTGAACTTCATCGCTACTCACGGTCGTAAGTGAATGATGTCTAGGTTGCCATTTATGGGTAAGCTTGTGGATCTCGAGTGCCATGACTTAGATTCTGGTCAAGAGTCCTGGGCCCCCGATTACATCTGCTCATTCCTGACATATTTGATAGCAACGAAGTTTGAGTAAAGTTATACAACGTCTTGCTAAAGATTAACCCGAACTTTCTAAAATTGGAAAATTACTATAAGTGGAAACTTTTCATAAATAGTAACCTTCCGAAAATGAAAATTCTTTAGTGAACCATTACTATCAATATAGTACTATATACTATTGTCTGTTAGGCAATGTCTGATCATACGTTCTATCTCTAGGTTGAGATCTCGGTCACGTCCTTCCGTTCAATTCTTTCGTGGAATACTCTTTTGTGCTACTAAGGTGAACTTCATAGCCCAACTTTTTACTATTTCATAACTGTTTTACAACTTTGGGGTGAGACACATGCTTGCTTTTAAACTGTTTTACGCTTAGACACAAGTACTCAACTGTTAACTATGCTGTCTTGCTTTGATTCATGCTAAATCCCTACTGTAATATCGTTAATTGCTACGTATAAATGCAAACTTAATTATTGTGAGTAGGCCTATTGAGAGTAACGTCTCTAACCATTCGACCGTTGGTCATTGGTTACATAATAATGATTCCACGACACTGACAGTACAAGGTGTCATAGGGTAAACTTGTTTAGTAGCGATATTACAAAATGCATCAACACTTTTAGATTGATATTTCTATATCAATCAACTTTAAACTAAATCTTGTGGTCTAAAACTTTGGATATTATTTATAAACCTGTGAATTTCACTCAACCTTTTTGGTTGACACTTTAAGCATGTTTTGTCTCAGGTGATGATTGAGCTAGTTGTTTGCAACTTTGTGATGATAGATTTGATGTTTGCATGGAGTCCACATCGCATATTATATTTTAGTTCATAAACATTTATTTTACGTTTTAATAATAATGTAAACATGTATTACAGCTTCCGCTGTTTTATTAACAAAGGTTTTATTTAAAAAGTCTCATATAGAGTCGTTCTCGTTTATACAACTATGTTATGATATGATTGGTCACAATTACCCCTGGTCCATTTTGGGGGGTGTGACAGATTGGTATCAGAGCAGTGCTGTTGTAGAGAACCAGGATTGTATTTTAAGTGTGCCTTATACAATTAGGTACCTTAGCAATGTAGGACTACAACTTTCCTTGACTATAGTGCCTTTAATTGTTAAATGCTACGCTATACTTCAGAAACTTTACTTATCTTAGAGTGTCAAGTCAATCTAAGAACTCTGTTCACTTTTCTAAGTACTATCCAATTACGCCACCGCGTTTAAATGCGACACTACGATTTCTGAAATTCTTGACATTCCTAAGTCATCTATCATGGTTTGTGTATTACATATGTATTACATGAAATATTATCCATGAATTTTGAAACTCCTATATTTGTTACTATTCATACTCAAACGTATATAACTCCCTGTTATATCACGTACCTATATGCCTTATGCCTTTATGCATCGGTTTGCGAACCAGAAAATGTTATTGAGTTATCGAGAATCTCAAAGACATTATAATGTCATCACTATTCATATTCATTACTTTCTTTGCTTTCTTGTTGTTTTGATCATTGAATTTTCCTGGCGGATGACGTGTACGAAACTATAGAATAGAAAGCGTTTGGATTACTGATTTAAAAGATCCTATAGCTCAAGCCCCTGGACCTGAATAGGACATTACGAATTGAAAATCTTTAATCAAAAGATGATCAGATTACATACTTTACTACCATTATTAGAGTATAGACACATCATATCTTATTATATCTTATCGTATCTATCCCAATAATCTTTGTCTAACACTTTTCCTAAATTTCCTCCGTAAATTATGGAAATCTTTTTGCTACATATATGTAACGACCCGGAAATTTCCGACCAAATTTAAACTTTAATCTCTATATATCTCCGACACGATAAGCAAAATCTGTAATGTTGAGTCTAGAAAAGTTGGAAATCTTTATTCATGAAATTCGTTTTCCTTTGACCATGCCCGACGATTCACGAACAATTGAATACAAATAAATATGTAAATTTTATGTGTGTATATATATATTACAAATTGTTATATATTAATAAAATGTTATGTGGTGTAGATGTTGAATTTATAAATAGTTTTTGTTTTGAAAATAAAAACACGTTAAGGGATAAATATATATATACATATATATATATATACATAGTTTCTATACATAATCATTATTATAAAATAAATTACACTAAGAGATATCTAACAGTAATGTTCAATATAAGATATTTTAAGTGTTATATGATTAATAAGATATAATCTTATTATATAAAATATAATTTAAAAAATCAAAACATAATTGTTATAATATTTTCAATAGTTAAAATTAATATTAGTATTATTGATAATATCAGGTTAAGATATAATATATGGATATGAAGTTTATCATATATAAATGTTTGTGTTGTTAATACTATGATTATTATTAATATTATTACTTTTATAATTATAATTACCAATATTATTAAAATCATTATTTATATTATCAAAAGGAAACTACAAATAATTATAAATATAATGAATAACATTATGTGAAATTTATCATTGACATAGGTTGTTAAAATTTTAATTACTATTAATTAATAATTATAATTATTATTAATATTATTATTATTAACCTATTAATTTATTTAATATGACAAATATAGATAATAGATATATAAAGTTGAGTCAGTATCCATCCCTATCAAACTGTTCGGAATCTCTGTTATATCACTAGAAATCGAATACAAACATCTGATAAATCCAAAAATTTTTTTATTTTATTATATATCCGTCCTTGAGAGAATATTTTCTGTGGATCTTGTGTGGCTTTATAATTGACACAATACAACGATTTGTGTTATCAATAAACATTCATTCTCAAATATAAATCCCAAAATTTCTTTACAAGGTTCTAAATAGGCAAATTTATATCAAAGGTGTCAAGAACACAGATATATACTCTGTGTATTCGACTTTTTACTCAAAACTCAACTCCAAACTAATTTACAAAATCTAGTAATGCAGATACGATAGAAATATTTAGTTTAAACTATCTGTGCAGTTTCAAATCCCAATTGTTAATATCAAGCAAGAATTTTACGAGTCAAACTTTTGTTCAAAAAGTCAACTGTTTCGTTTCTCATGAAATTCGAAGTCGTATTGATAAATCTGGATCGTTTGATAATTTTCGAGTATTAGGAATATGATTTAGAACATATTTCAAGAAGAAATCGTGGTCTGTAAAGGCCTATATTGTCGAATTTAAATTTTGAGTTCATATGGTACTAAAAAAAAAATAATACGCTGTATTGATTTTTTTTTTTTTTTTTTTTTTTTTTGGGTTTATCCTTTCTGTTATTTTAATTCAAATTCGTTTTCAATATTTTCGTTTCAAAATATACAACTTAATTTAAACTGGTATCTAGTAACTAGGAATGTTTTGGGTTCCGATCGAATGGATTGAGAAAGAAGAAAGAAAGGGGAACTGAATAAACACAGTTTATAAACTTAAAGTTTCATATAAAATCCGAATAAGGGCAACAGCCCAGCTGGTTCGAGGTGATTGAGTGTAACGAGAGGTTGTGGGTTCGAGTCCCACATGTGGCTTTTTTTTTTAGAAAAAGGAAGAATAGGGGAAACAGAAACAAAGGGCTTTTAGATATTTCATCAGGTTATTAATTGGAAAAATGGAGTGGTCTGTTATCATCGAGCTGAATTGGGAAAGAGGAAGAGAAACAGTAATAGGGAATATATATTATACGGTTTCCTTTTAATCAGATAAACTAGTATAGCTGGATGGTTCAAGGTGTTAGCGGGTTTAGTGGGAGGTTTAGGGTTCGAGCCCAGCTTCGGGCATTCTTTTTACACAAAGCTAATTTAAAGGTATTACTATTACTATTAATAAAATTATTATTAGAATTATTATTAGTAAAATTATGAAATGTATCATTTTTTTTACTCTATTATTATTATTTATAAATTTTATCATCTCTTATATTATTTAACAAATAAAAGATATATATATGTATATACAAAAGTGTATTAAGTACATATAATATAACAAAATTTAAACGTTTGTTTATTTTTTTTATATAAAATAAATATATGGAAAATATAAGTTATTAACATAAAAATGATATAACTTATAAATTATTATATATAGATATATTTCTATTTGATTACGAGTATGTGTGTTAATTTATATATATATGTGATATAGATTCGTGAATCGAAGGCCAACCTTATAATTTACCGATGGTGTTATATGTATTTTTACTACAAAATACATTAGGTGAGTATATAGTCCCTTTTGAACTTTAAATATTTTTGGGCTGAGAATACATGCGCTGTTTTTTTTTATAAATGATTTACGTTATGGACACAAGTGACTAAAATTACGTTCTACATAGGTTTGAATCAAAAATCCCCTAGCTTGGTAACTTTAACTATTGGTTTATGAACTGGTAGGCGCGAATCCTAAAGATAGATCTATCGGGTTTTACACCCCCACCCAGATGTTGTTCTAGTAAACTAGAAGAACGGGTGTTTAGTACTTCGAGGTTAACGGAACGCACTTGATTCGGTGCACATATTATTATAACTCAGGGGTACACACTCTTGTTAAGGCTAGTTACCGGGTGCCCACTGCTTGGAATGCTTTTCATACACTTGCGAGTGTATTATGTTTATAAATATGAAATCTTGTGGTCCATAGTTATATCGCTGCTAGCATCAAACCTATATATCTCACCAACTTTATGTTGACTTTTTAAAGCATGTTATTCTCAGGTACGAATTAAGTCTTCCGCTGTGCATTTGCTCATGATAAGAACCTTACTTGGATTCGATCATCGCGATGGAACCAACTGTTGAAGATTCCGTCCGGGAGGATTAGTCGCGGACGTTACAGTTGGTATCAGAGCGTTGGTCTTAGTGAACCAGGTCTTGCGTTAGTGTGTCTGACTAGTAGTTGTTAGAATACATTAATGAGTCTGGACTTTGACCGTGTCTATATGTCAGAAGTTTTGCTTATCATATTTAGTCGGAAATCATCTGCTTATCATCCTTAAGAATTGTCTGCTTAGTATTCTTAAGTCTAGACACGTCTTACTGCATCTACTGCATCGATAGTGTATAGACGAAATTCATATCTTAGCGCATCTTAGATTTGCCTGACATATGCCGTAAATTCCTCTGAAGTCTATGAAATCTTTGGTAATATATATAGATATTCTATAAAGTTAGAATATCATACGACATCCGAAAATCATTTCACATCGAGGATCCTTTCCATCCACTAAATTGTTCTTTTGGCGATAAACCTGAAACACTTACCGACGAACCTGTTCGAGGAACCATTTCTTTTTCCCTTTTTCCGGATATCTCATCATAAATTACATACCATCTCATATTTCGAATCTTATACATCCGCTCACTTCAATCGCCAATCATCCCGGAGTACAAGTATAAGTTAACAAACTTCGCGCTCGTGTGATGGCTATGGAGAATATGGTGCGACGGTTACAAACACCAGCAGCAGCCACAACCGCGTCGTAAACCTTAACGTCATAAACTATACCTTGAGTATAGTCACCGTTCTACGTATCATTCTATCTACATAATTTTCGTTCGACATATCGTTCTATATCGATTACCTTCGCTTTACGTTTTATTTCATATATCTTCGTTCGACATGGCAATCATGTAATCTCTAATGTTTTAGAGATCATGTAATTCAGTGCTAACGATAAATCAAATGAGTTTAATACCTTATTGACTCATTAAATCCATAATTACATCTGAAGAAAATATATATGCAAGTATATTTTCATAAAGATTGTAATTAAACATTCTTTCGTACAAACTGTTAATGATGAAAATATTTTAACGGGTGGGTAGCACCCGAGGAATATTTGGATTTCACATTAAGAAGTTACATTGTACATTCTTCGAATCTGATTCAACGGTTATCTACTATCCTACTTACAACCACTGATATTTATAACCGCTCACCCCAGAATAACCATTTCCATTCAAATTTCATATCGGGATTTTTTTTTTTTTTTTTTTTTTTTTTTACCTATCCGAATCCAACAAGTGGCATAAAGAAGAAACATTGGACAAATTAAAAATTGTTAGAAACACACGAATTAACTAATTAAAAATCTATTAAGGATTCCACGCTAACTGTTCCGGCTAACTGTTCCCAGCTAACTGATTAACATTTAATTTATCACAATTTACATTCTCGCAATTTTATTTATCGTCATTTAATTTATGTTATTTACTTTTATGCATTTTTAAGTCGGGACACATGTACGCAATACGTCGGATTAATTCTGAGACAACACGGTGCATGGGTCATGATATATATTTATTTATTTTACGCACTTTAAATAAACGGGACACGTATACAAGGTTTCGACTTATCATATTGACCCATCTATATATATATTTCGGAACAACCGTAGACACTCTAAATGTGAAGGTGGGAGTTGGCTATACAGGGTCGGAGTTGATTCCAAAATATATATATACTTTGAGTTGTGATTGACACCGAGATCGGTACACGGGTCACGATACGTATTATTTAATTCGAATATTATATATTAAATTATATATGAATCATTGAACCATCGGACCTATTAGACTGCTAACTTTGGACAATTAAAATGAATTAAATTAAAATATTGATTATAACATATGAAACTAAATAATTCTTCAAGTTTGCCACTTGATTTTATCCTAAACCTCATTCGTATATTGACTATTATAACCTGCGTTCAACCTTTTCATGATTCTTGAAGACACCTCGATCGAATTGAACCAGCTGTACCTCGCCTACGGAAGAAAGATTTATCAAAAAAAAAAAAAAAAAACTCTCAAACCTAAATTCATAGCTGAACAAATACCCGTGTTGAATCCATTACCCTTTATTAGTAAAAACAACCCTACAATTCCTTTTCAAGAAGCTAATTTTGTCACAGCTCCACTTCGACTTCTCAGTGAGACTACTCCTATTATAACCTCGATATTTATACCTTGTCCTTTCGCCGTTGTTACCGGTGAACCTTTTATATCCCATCATATTATCATCAGCGTTTAATCATCTAAAAATACAATTCTTCTGAAACCATCTTGGTTGGATAACCGATGACCCAGATCCGATAACTTTGAAAATGCTGACAAAGCAGCATGTTGTAGATGATCTTAATGACCAAAAGTTGATGATAAAAGAAGGAAGTGTTAGGAACGCTCGATAGAAAATTGGTACTGAAAAACGGATTGAGCAAAGTATGAAGGAGACCGTGGACAAATCATGAAAACTAAACCCGCCCTCAAAGGATTCAAATGAATCAGTGCCTGCTGAAATCGTTAGTAAGAACCCTACTCTTTATTCTAAACATGTCCAGATGATATTCTTCATCAACATCTTATCTTAGATATTATAAGATATTTTCATATCTTCCGTTATACATATTATCCATATTTTTGGAGATATTTTCACAACTATCTTTATCTGAAATCATTTATCACTCTGTAACATCTACATTACAACATAAAAGAAACTGTGTCAGTTTCTAAATTTTTAAACCTCCAAGATTAAAATATGAATGTTTTGAAGTAGTGTTGGGAACTGATGCATGAATTAGTATAATATAATGAAACTTGATCAACTCCATTATATTACAGTAAATCATGCTAAGTTGCTAATGGAATGTGATGATTCACAGTACCATCATCATGTGCCATGTTACACGGCTCTTACGTTCTATCCAATCTCCAAACACATTAGGAACATATCACCTTGATAGTTCCATCTTTCCAGAATATTCTGGTAATTTGACAAGTCAAAATCGTACCATTACCATTTAATTCTAAGAGCATTATCTATATTCATTCCAAACTTCATACCTACGAATTTCGGACCATTACCCGCTTGACTCAAGGACGGGAAGAAGAAACGAAGGGGTGGATTTATAGTGAAATATTCGGCAGAGAAATCGAAACAGATTGGCGCATTAAATCAAAGAAGATCATCATTTCCTTATTCGTCGAAGAATCAAATCTTTTAGATTTCCAAGATTTTCTTTTAAATCCCTTAAAATCCGAAAATCAATCCTAATCACGTCATCGGTTAAAACAATTCCATATCTATTCATTTCACTCTTTTGTGATAGCTTCACTCGTACGCTTCACATGATCGAATCATTTTATCTCTATATCCCAATAATGATAAAACTCCATTATCACCTTATTTTTTCGTCATGAAAACATTCCTATTGTTATCCATGACAACCGCTATCAAATTTCGGGGACGAAATTTTTTTTAACGGGTGGGTACTGTAACGACCCGGAAATTTCCGACCAAATTTAAACTTTAATCTCTATATATCTCCGACACGATAAGCAAAATCTGTAATGTTGAGTCTAGAAAAGTTGGAAATCTTTATTCATGAAATTCGTTTTCCTTTGACCATGCCCGACGATTCACGAACAATTGAATACAAATAAATATGTAAATTTTATGTGTGTATATATATATTACAAATTGTTATATATTAATAAAATGTTATGTGGTGTAGATGTTGAATTTATAAATAGTTTTTGTTTTGAAAATAAAAACACGTTAAGGGATAAATATATATATACATATATATATATATATACATAGTTTCTATACATAATCATTATTATAAAATAAATTACACTAAGAGATATCTAACAGTAATGTTCAATATAAGATATTTTAAGTGTTATATGATTAATAAGATATAATCTTATTATATAAAATATAATTTAAAAAATCAAAACATAATTGTTATAATATTTTCAATAGTTAAAATTAATATTAGTATTATTGATAATATCAGGTTAAGATATAATATATGGATATGAAGTTTATCATATATAAATGTTTGTGTTGTTAATACTATGATTATTATTAATATTATTACTTTTATAATTATAATTACCAATATTATTAAAATCATTATTTATATTATCAAAAGGAAACTACAAATAATTATAAATATAATGAATAACATTATGTGAAATTTATCATTGACATAGGTTGTTAAAATTTTAATTACTATTAATTAATAATTATAATTATTATTAATATTATTATTATTAACCTATTAATTTATTTAATATGACAAATATAGATAATAGATATATAAAGTTGAGTCAGTATCCATCCCTATCAAACTGTTCGGAATCTCTGTTATATCACTAGAAATTGAATACAAACATCTGATAAATCCAAAAAATTTTTTATTTTATTATATATCCGTCCTTGAGAGAATATTTTCTGTGGATCTTGTGTGGCTTTATAATTGACACAATACAACGATTTGTGTTATCAATAAACATTCATTCTCAAATATAAATCCCAAAATTTCTTTACAAGGTTCTAAATAGGCAAATTTATATCAAAGGTGTCAAGAACACAGATATATACTCTGTGTATTCGACTTTTTACTCAAAACTCAACTCCAAACTAATTTACAAAATCTAGTAATGCAGATACGATAGAAATATTTAGTTTAAACTATCTGTGCAGTTTCAAATCCCAATTGTTAATATCAAGCAAGAATTTTACGATTCAAACTTTTGTTCAAAAAGTCAACTGTTTCGTTTCTCATGAAATTCGAAGTCGTATTGATAAATCTGGATCGTTTGATAATTTTCGAGTATTAGGAATATGATTTAGAACATATTTCAAGAAGAAATCGTGGTCTGTAAAGGCCTATATTGTCGAATTTAAATTTTGAGTTCATATGGTACTAAAAAAAAAATAATACGCTGTATTGATTTTTTTTTTTTTTTTTTTTTTTTTTTGGGTTTATCCTTTCTGTTATTTTAATTCAAATTCGTTTTCAATATTTTCGTTTCAAAATATACAACTTAATTTAAACTGGTATCTAGTAACTAGGAATGTTTTGGGTTCCGATCGAATGGATTGAGAAAGAAGAAAGAAAGGGGAACTGAATAAACACAGTTTATAAACTTAAAGTTTCATATAAAATCCGAATAAGGGCAACAGCCCAGCTGGTTCGAGGTGATTGAGTGTAACGAGAGGTTGTGGGTTCGAGTCCCACATGTGGCTTTTTTTTTTAGAAAAAGGAAGAATAGGGGAAACAGAAACAAAGGGCTTTTAGATATTTCATCAGGTTATTAATTGGAAAAATGGAGTGGTCTGTTATCATCGAGCTGAATTGGGAAAGAGGAAGAGAAACAGTAATAGGGAATATATATTATACGGTTTCCTTTTAATCAGATAAACTAGTATAGCTGGATGGTTCAAGGTGTTAGCGGGTTTAGTGGGAGGTTTAGGGTTCGAGCCCAGCTTCGGGCATTCTTTTTACACAAAGCTAATTTAAAGGTATTACTATTACTATTAATAAAATTATTATTAGAATTATTATTAGTAAAATTATGAAATGTATCATTTTTTTTACTCTATTATTATTATTTATAAATTTTATCATCTCTTATATTATTTAACAAATAAAAGATATATATATGTATATACAAAAGTGTATTAAGTACATATAATATAACAAAATTTAAACGTTTGTTTATTTTTTTTATATAAAATAAATATATGGAAAATATAAGTTATTAACATAAAAATGATATAACTTATAAATTATTATATATAGATATATTTCTATTTGATTACGAGTATGTGTGTTAATTTATATATATACGTGATATAGATTCGTGAATCGAAGGCCAACCTTATAATTTACCGATGGTGTTATATGTATTTTTACTACAAAATACATTAGGTGAGTATATAGTCCCTTTTGAACTTTAAATATTTTTGGGCTGAGAATACATGCGCTGTTTTTTTTTATAAATGATTTACGTTATGGACACAAGTGACTAAAATTACGTTCTACATAGGTTTGAATCAAAAATCCCCTAGCTTGGTAACTTTAACTATTGGTTTATGAACTGGTAGGCGCGAATCCTAAAGATAGATCTATCGGGTTTTACACCCCCACCCAGATGTTGTTCTAGTAAACTAGAAGAACGGGTGTTTAGTACTTCGAGGTTAACGGAACGCACTTGATTCGGTGCACATATTATTATAACTCAGGGGTACACACTCTTGTTAAGGCTAGTTACCGGGTGCCCACTGCTTGGAATGCTTTTCATACACTTGCGAGTGTATTATGTTTATAAATATGAAATCTTGTGGTCCATAGTTATATCGCTGCTAGCATCAAACCTATATATCTCACCAACTTTATGTTGACTTTTTAAAGCATGTTATTCTCAGGTACGAATTAAGTCTTCCGCTGTGCATTTGCTCATGATAAGAACCTTACTTGGATTCGATCATCGCGATGGAACCAACTGTTGAAGATTCCGTCCGGGAGGATTAGTCGCGGACGTTACAATATACATATTCAAGGAGATGAATATATCATCCAGTATTCAACACTAATCTCATATCAAACCCTAATTCAAATCACATAATATGGATTTTTCAACCGATTCCTCGAGCTCCAATGGCAGCGTAACCGGAACAAACGAACCAATCAGCCATCATCTATTTTGGATGAATTAGGGATGGGTTCGTAGTAAACTTAATCAATGGAGACAAGAAGAAGGTAATCCCTTCCACCAACCGAATTCACCTCTTGGTGAAGAACCTGAAGCACTTACCGGCGAACCCGTTCGGAACACTATTTTCACCCTCATTTCCAGGATATCCAGTCACGAATATATAATATCTAAAATTCTAGATCTTATTCATCCACTTGTCCGTACCGCCAATCATCCCGGAATAATAGAAGAAGTCAACGAGCTTCGCGCTCGAGTGGTAGCTCTGGAGAATATGGTGCGAAACCTACGAACACCACCAACAGCACCAGCAGCATAACCAGTACCATCAGCATCACCACCAACAGCATCAATTTCACCAACAACAACATCCGCATCCCACGCCTCAACATCACACTCAGTACCTTGAACATCAACATCATACGCCCCATAGATACCAAGGAATATTAGTAATAATGAGTTAAGATGTATTGACTCATTCTTCCTGAAGAACTATATATGTATACTTTATATATATGGATTGGAACAATAATAAATCTTTTCGTACTAAGCTATTACTTGTGAATCTTAACTAGTATGTACTACTTGGTTAATTCATCTCACAATATGCTATGATGTATATCCTTTGTTAACGACTTAACAATCGTTAATCACTGCTTCAACACAATAAACTCTATTTCATAATAAACTAAGTGTATTACTCAAATACAAAATTGATTGTATACTTCCATTTTTGATATACTCGAAACTTTTTAGAAAAACATTATTCGTGTCTTGTGAATTTCACAAGGATTACACGAGCACCAACATCATACACCAAGGTATATCTATAACAATGAACGATGAACTATTGAATCATAACTTCATTAGCGAAATATTTCACGACAATTATGAAATCTCTAAGATTTTGGAGATTATTTACTCTCGCTTCAACAGCAAATTAAATGAGTTTAATATTATATTACTCATTAAACCTATCTGAAGAATACATATATGAACGTATATCTTCATAAAGATTGTAATTCTTTTGTACAAACTGTTAATTGTGAAAATATTTTAACGGGTAGGTAATACCTGAGAAATATTTAGATTTCACATTAATATGTTACACCGTACATTCTACAAATTCTGATTCAATAATCAGTAACTATACATCCACAAGATATATGTATCCGTTCACTAAAAAGAACAACCATCTTCATACAAATTCAATTATCTATTCTAATTTTGACATATCAGAATCCAAGTAAAGCTTTAGCAGGTGTTATCCTTTTAAAAAAATCACTACATTCATGAATTATATTCATTCGTATTCTATGATGAATTATCACATCAAACCACCGAAATTATCGTTCATTTCTTTTGAAATCAATAACGCCTATTCATCAACCATTAGATCCGTTGACGATTACAATCAGCGTTTAATCATCTAAAAATGAAATTTCTTGAAACCATCTTGGATTGATAACCAATGATTCAAATATGGCTGCATTAAATGCAGAGAAAACAGCAAAATTGTAGATGGTCTCAATGGCCAAAAGTTTTATAATAAAGAATGGTACGTTGGAAAAGCTCAAAAGAAAATTTGGAACTGAAAAATGGATTGAGCTAACCATGGAGGAGACCAAGGACAAATACAGGGACCAAACCCTATATTCAAAGAATCCAGGTAATTCTGGATCCGATGAATTCTTTAGAGAATATCTTGCTCCAAAGTCATGTTAAAAGCTTGCAGAAAATTTTTCTTCATCAACTTTCCAACTTAGAAATTCCAAAATATCATCATAAATATCCTCTAAATTTCTGATGATATCATCATAACTATTCTTGTCCGCAATTAATTATCTCTTTGCGATATCTTTATCACATCATAAAGGAAACTGTATTAGTTTCTATATTCTGTAAAATTCAAGTTTAAATTATGAATGATTTGAAGAAGTGTTGGGAATTGAAGCATGAGTTAGTATAATATAATGACGTCAGGCCAACGTGATTATATTACAGTAAGTCATGCTAAATTTTTAATGGAAGATGATGATTCATAGACTGTATAAATCACCATTCGCCATGTTACACGACTCTTACATTCTATTTAACCTCTAAACATATCAAGAAAATATTTTTCTTGATGATTCGGTCTTTTCCGAATATTCTGGTAATTTGACAAATCAAATCGTGCTATTACCTTTCCTTTCTACTTTATAAATTATGATCATTCGAAACTTCATACCTACGAGTTCTGGACCATTATTCGCTTGACTTGAAGTCGAAAAGAAGAAACAAAAGCATAAAGCTCCGACATATAAGGGAAAATATAAAGCCCGATAACAACACGGAAATTACAAACCGTATATATCAATGCGTATAGCAACATAAAGACACGGGAGAATTAAAAACACTATAACCCCAAGGTAATTGTAGAAGTAAACAGATTCCTCTGGGGGTAAATGAAAAAGAAGAATGACAGAAATGATAGTCAGAAAAATATCCAGGATAAGAACTTGATGGAGCATTTTCACAATCTTTGGAAGTATGAATCGAGAAAGAAAGTATAGAAGTGGTGAAGATAATGAAACAGAAGAAGGTAATTTATAGCAAAATTCTAGACACAACAATCAAGGAAATTTTAATTTCCTTAATTACCGGAGAATCAAATCTTATACAGATTATAAAGATTTCCTTTAAATCCCCTGAATTTCGGAAATCACCTTTAATTATGTCAAAAGTTAAGGCAAACTGATATTTCCTTATTTCAAACTTTTAAGATAACTTCATTTATACTCTTCCTATAATCGAATCGTTTTATCCATATTACCCAATGTTGATAAAACAATATTTTCAACTCATATTCATCATTCTTGTTGTAAAGAAATGACAATCTCTATCAAATTTCACGACTATGATTTTCATGAACTCCTCTCTATTTTGTCTACCCTAGTGTGGTGGCATAAACGCTCAAGGTTTAAATGAGCTCGATATTATTCATAACACATTTTATTTATCCAATTTACTGAAATGACTTGTATAACATCATCATTTTGAATGATCTCCGCATTAATAATAAAATGCACTTCGTAGAAGAACTTGTAGAAATTATGGTTTGTATGATTTTAATTCTTGAAACAGAACAATATTCTATCCGTTGGAATTCACGCAAGGCCCCGAGCATACCTGGGAACGTGAAAACCAAATAAAACGTAAATATCCTCGTCTATGTACGAACAACACCGATTAATGGCAACAACTAAATTTCGGGACGAAATTTCTTTTAACGGGTAGGTACTATAACAACCCTCATATTTCCATACCGGAATTGACTAATTTGACTATAGGGTTGTTATCCATACGTAATATATAATTAAATTTGACATTGATCAAATATTTATTTTTAGTCGACACTTTTTGTTAACTAAAGTTTACACTAATTATATAAAATAACTTTAGTTAATATTAATATTAATGCGTATTATATTTAAAACTATATGAAACATAATTATTAATTAAATGATAAGTTATTTTAATCATTATATATATATTTTTAGCTTATAAAAAAAGAGATTTTTTTTTATAAATTAAATAATGAGCCCATGAATTTTGACTAAATATTTTCAAAAACAAAAACTTATTAAAAATATTTTTAACATATTTTTATTTTTTGTCAAAATTGGCACCTTTATTTCATTTATATTTTTTATTTTCAATAACCATTTTTTTCCTATAAATACCCACTTCCATTTCATAAAAACTTGTATCAAATCTTTGGAAAAACTCTCTCACAAACATGGGAAAGTACTTGAGGTATTTTCTATATTTTTTATCGAATTGCTTTTATTTTTTTGTATATTCTTTAAAAATTCGAATTTAATATATATAAATTATTTTTACATGTTATAATTAGTATTATAAGTATTATAATGTATAAAAATAATTTTGATAATTTATGGAATATTATTTATAATTAAATACGAATTATGTAGTATTTAAACATAAAAACAATATAAAATTTGTAATAAAATATTAAACAGTAATAAAAATAATTATAATTTTTTTGTTGAGATTATTATACTTTTATAAACAAGTGAAAATTATAAAAATTAAATAAATGGGATGATTAGTATTTAAAAATAATTTACTTTTGCATTATTCTAAACCGAGAGAAATAATAAAGAAAATACAAAATAAATACAAACGTGTATTAAATATTTTTATAAAATTTTTATATGATTAGTAGCATCACTAGATACTTTAAAAAAATATAAAAATTAATTTTAAATTATTTTTCCTATTTATTTAATTATAGGCCGATTACAATGGTTAAATAATTAGAAAACATTAAATAAATAATATTTTGATATAAAATTTGATTTAATAATTTTTATAACATTTTTACATAATATAGAACCTGTAAAAAATATAAAATTATTTATTTAGGTCGATTTAATAATTATTACCTAATTAAATTTGATTAATATAAACAGAGTATATATATAAAGAAAAGTGGGAAATAAATACAAAAACTTGATAAAATTATTTTTATAAAATATCCTACTAAATTGTATAATTAACTAAGTTTATAAAAATTATAAAAATAATATTTAATGAATTAATATTCGAATTAACATATATTAGTATGATTTTCGATTAACATAAGTATATTACATATACTAAATTAATATTATTATTATAACTTACGGTTAATAACTAAGTATACTATATAATAAAGTATAATGCTTATAATGTAAGTTAATAACAATACATTATTAATAAACACTTATTTTATAACTATACTAATTTAATAATAATAACTTATAGTATATAATATAAGATAATCAAATTGTTAATACATTAATAAATATAATATAACATATATAATAACATATAAACCTAAAGTGAAGGTTAATCAAAGATAATGTACAATTCATGTGAACTTCATCGCTACTCACGGTCGTAAGTGAATGATGTCTAGGTTGCCATTTATGGGTAAGCTTGTGGATCTCGAATGCCATGACTTAGATTCTGGTCAAGAGTCCTGGGCCCCCGGTTACATCTGGTCATTCCTGACTTATTTGATAGCAACGAAGTTTGAGTAAAGTTATACAACATCTTGCTAAAGATTAACCCGAACTTTCTAAAATTGGAAAATTACTATAAGTGGAAACTTTTCATAAATAGTAACCTTCTGAAAATGGAAATTCTTTAGTGAACCATTACTATCAATATAGTACTATATACTATTGTCTGTTAGGCAATGTCTGATCATACGTTCTATCTCTAGGTTGAGATCTCGGTCACGTCCTTCCGTTCAATTCTTTCGTGGAATACTCTTTTGTGCTACTAAGGTGAACTTCATAGCCCCACTTTTTACTATTTCATAACTGTTTTACAACTTTGGGGTGAGACACATGCTTGCTTTTAAACTGTTTTACGCTTAGACACAAGTACTCAACTGTTAACTATGCTGTCTTGCTTTGATTCATGCTAAATCCCTACTGTAATATCGTTAATTGCTACGTATAAATGCAAACTTAATTATTATGAGTAGGCCTATTGAGAGTAACGTCTCTAACCATTCGACCGTTGGTCTTTGGTTACATAATAATGATTCCACGACACTGACAGTACAAGGTGTCATAGGGTAAACTTGTTTAGTAGCGATATTACAAAATGCATCAACACTTTTAGATTGATATTTCTATATCAATCAACTTTAAACTAAATCTTGTGGTCTAAAACTTTGGATATTATTTATAAACCTGTGAATTTCACTCAACCTTTTTGGTTGCCACTTTAAGCATGTTTTGTCTCAGGTGATGATTGAGGTAGCTGTTTGCAACTTTGTGATGATAGATTTGATGCTTGCATGGAGTCCACATCGCATATTATATTTTAGTTCATAAACATTTATTTTATGTTTTAATAATAATGTAAACATGTATTACTGCTTCCGCTGTTTTATTTACAAAGGTTTTATTTAAAAAGTCTCATATAGAGTCGTTCTCGTTTATACAACTATGTTATGATATGATTGGTCACAATTACCCCTGGTCCATTTTGGGAGGTGTGACAGTCTGGACCATTCATAGTCAAAAGAGTTTTTTCATACGGAACAGTAGAATTAATAAATTCAAATGGGATTGAATTTAAAGTTAATGGTCACAGAGTTAAACACTACATAGATAGTCCGATGGAATTCGACAATGAAGTTAATCACAATTTCGATACCACAGCTAACTAAGTGTGGGGAGAATCAAGTCTTTAAAGGATAATATGTATTTCTGTTAGAGTTAGATTGTCTGTTTTCGTGTAGTTCTCGAAAATGGAACCCGAATGGTCTTTCCCTAGCAGACCCTAAAGAACTAGTCTTGTCCCCCCATTCTGAATTTTTATTTTTTTTAGGTTTTTACGAAATGAAGACTGCCTGTGAACTAAACCATGGTCTAATGCTACACGCTTTGATCACTAAACGTAATAATGACACACTTCCGAGTGAAATAGTATCAGTAATCAGAGAAAGATTGGACGGAGTAAGAAAAGAATCCAGATGCGAAGATAATAAGTTACAATTTGGTAAAGGAAAATCAAAATTCGCAGCGAAAAGAAGAGCACGACACCTTGAAAGATGTCACAAATGCGGAAAATGGTCACATGGAGGTAAATGTTCAAATAATCAAACCTATTCAAATACCGAATTTGTTACTTTATGCAGAGACGGACCGTTCATATGTTTAAAAGAAAAAACACTGAATGCTCGAGGTTACGCCTATGTAGCCATGGAAAACCAATTAAACCGACTATCTTATGAATGGGATAGATCATATAACTAAGAATACTATCTCACAGGTAAGTCTGTACAGTTTTTATTTTTATTTTTAACCTTTTGATAATAAACGCTAATTTGTTCGCTATAAAGTATTAAATTGGTATTGAATAAAATTAGGTTTGGCGACCGAAATTATTGATATCATTCAAAAATTTATTACATCACGGCGAAATTTAACGTTTATTCTTAAGGTATAAATATCTTTAATCAATCAACCCAAAATATTTCAAAAATTCGTCATGAGTTAAATTAGGTTATGGAACCGAAATTACTTTACCGAAAAGAGGGGCGCATATTTTTGATAATATTTGATTGATTAAAGTGGGGTAAAAGCCAAAAAGATTTTTAATTTTATTTTTAACATGTTTTTAAAATTAATATATAAATCTTAAATTAATATTGTGAACTTTGTAAGATCAATATATTTAAGTTTGTCAATATTTGAAAATTTTTAATATTTTTAATATAAGTTTGGTGTGAATTTATAATATCAATTTTTAATTAAGTTTGGAGTGAATTTTTAATTTTATGCATTTTAAATTTAAGTTTGGTGTGAATTTAAAAACAAAAATTTACTTTATTTCGTTAAGTTAAAAATATGATTTTTAAAATTCGTCGTAAGTTGAAGACTAGGTCTTTGAACCGAAATTGCTTTACCCGAGGGAAGGACGAGAACTTTTATTATCATTATTTTTAATCTTATTAAACTAAAGTATGCCAAAAACATTAAAAAAACCCAAAAATCTTTACTTTTAAAACCGCGCTTTGAATTGACAAATTTTAAAATTTTGTCGAGGGACGGACTAGGACATCGATCCGAAACGACCTCGTCCTAAAACAAAGAAAAACAAATTTTTAAAATTTAATTAATTATAAGTTTTATAAAGTATAAGGTTTTATAAATAAATAAAAAAAAAAAAACCAAACGCCGCGAGTTGCGGAGTTTGTAAGGTACATATACCGCGTCTCGCGGAGAGACAAAAATACAGAAAAAAATAAAAACGGCTGGAACAGATCAGTTGCACACACCCAACACCCACAAACTGCGAAAATACACGAAAAAACACTCCCAAATTTACAATTTTTCACCAAAAATCATCACATTTTTTACTAAAATCATGTTGAGAAGGATGCTATCAAGGAATTACTTAAGAAAAACGGTAAATTTCTACACCTAAACACCATTTAATCCGAAAATTAGTGTTCTTGAGCAATTTTATACCCAATTTAATTTTGATGCTTTTTAGTGTAATTATGCTTAAATTGTTTATGTATTATGCTTGTATAACCTAGATTGATGCTATTTAACATGATTAGAAGCCATAAACTTCAAATTTTGAGTAATCTAGGGTTTGTGTTCTTGAGCAAATTTGGGGCTTTTTGATATAAACAGGTTATGGCCGATTTTTGTCATGAATTGTTGCTAAATTAAGTAGTGTAACATGTTTAGGTAGTTAAATGATCCAAACTTTGAGCCTAAACATGATTTTGAGAATTAAAGTGGACTTTTTTAAGTCTAAAATTCATGAACTTGATTTTTAGAAAATAATGCCATTTGCATGTTTAATTGCTAGTAATGATTATTTTGACATATTATTTGAGTTGAATGCTTATGAACTTGGTGATCATTTTCGTATATGCTTATTTGAAAAAGTGTAGATTTGATAAAAATATGAAAATGAGCATAAGTTTGATATAAATTGATCATGTCATTGTAATTATTTTGATTGATGATTTTGCTGACACTAATGCATATTTGGATGCACAAAAATTGTGTTTGATGTGTTTTGCTGACTGAAAGGGGTGAATCTTCATCCCAAGCTCGCAATGCTCCTGCTGAGAATACGGAACAACAGGAGGTGGATAACTACTACAAACAAGATATACCTCATCCAGTCATGACATTTTCTGATATGCACTTGGAAGATTTGCACCCGAACCTGAGATTTGACAGACTTTGGATAGATTATCCAAAATACCAAAGGGGTTTGCATACTCTTCATTCTAAAGCTGTTGAAGTACCTAGGGTCATAGAATGGGGACCATTAGAAGCTGTAGAATTGGCTGGGCCAATTAGGGAATTACTTACACAGAGGTATGATAATTCTACTTTTAACGATTGGGTACGTTTATTCAACATGCATAGACCTGTATATAAAGTATGGTGTGAAGAATTGTTGTGTAGTATAGAAATAAATGATCGGGTAGCTAGTTTAACCGATCGATCTTTTATTAGATTTTTGTTAGGAGGTTCGATGCGCCACATGTCTTTACTAGACATGGCTCAGGCTTTACGTATATATACGCCTGAGGAGTTAGCATCTACCGATTGTAGAGGGTTGATACTAAATGGTAGAAAGATAGACGAAAATTTTGATACGCATGGTGTATGGAGTCAAATGACTAGCCATCACCGATTTAAAGGGGAAAATTACTCTTATTTAGATATAGATAGAGCAGAGTTAAGAGTAATTCATAGATTTTTAGCCAATTCGATTACACAACGAGGTAAGAACAAGGAAAAGGTAAATGAACAGGATTTCTTTTACCACATGTGTATTCGAGACCCACAAAGCGCTGTAAGTATACCTTATTGTGCGGGTTATTATTTATCAGCTATGGTTAGGGGGATGAGACCGCATAGCATAATAGGAGGTGGTATATTTATTACTTTGATTGCTGAATATCTCGGTGTGGATATAAGTCGGGGGAATTACTAATCGAAGAACCAGAACCCCGCGATACAATAGGTTTAAATGTATACCATGGTGCGAAGGTTTTGAAGAGGGGAAATAACGCCGCAGTACGATATAATGGTAGACATCCACAGGTTGAGAGAAACCAACAGCCAGGTAATGTGGGAGGGGGAAATGAAATGACAGAAATGCAAAGGTTTATAGCTTCACAAGAATACGAAAATGCTAGACATCGAGCATTTGAAGATTGACAAGTTCATCAAAACCAAATCATAGCTTATTGCCAACAAATAGGTAGAAACTATATTCCTACTCCATCGCCCGTATTTCCTCCCTGGTCTATAGAGATCCAACCACCGTATCCTACGTATAACCCAGCCGAAGCATTTTATAACACATATGGTTAAGCATGGAACCCCTACTGGTATCAGTATCATCCCTAGTCTACTTAATTTTATTTATTTTATAATTTGTAATGTTGATACATTTAATACTTATGTTAATATTGTAATAGTTTTTATAATTTTCTAACTTTTATTATTAGATTTTAATAATTTTTGAATGTGGGGTAATATACCAAACTTCAAAAATATGTATATATGTTTGCAGTTTATCTTATGTACACAACAGGGTAAAACAACGCATTTTCAAAGACTGGCATTAAGTTCAGCAAAAGCAACTAATTTTGACGACAAGATGCAAAATAAATGTGATATAACAACAAGACGGAATGAACAAATGATGTGCACCATTTATCATTCAACACAAACACAAATATGTTTGGAAACTTAGGTAAAATTTAATCATTTTCACACAAATCACCCTCAATAATTTAAATTGTTACTGATTTCTTGCAAATGAGAGCATTGCAAGATCTTAAGTGTGAGAAGGGGTTAAATTCTTTCAGATTTTAAAGTTTTTACTTTATACACTTGGTTACCATTAGAAATACTAGTAAAGTAGTAGTTGTATTAGAATCTAGTGCTCTCTGATAATAAAGAACAGCCCTAGTCTTATATACTGACTACCCAATTCTAGTAAAATTTTTCAAAATTTTCAATTAAATGAACTCAAAATCATGTTTATACATATTTATGAACGATAAAACTAGGTTTTAACACCGAAATTATTGTTACCTCGGAAAGGACATAAATTGAAAAACAAACCAAAATGTTAAAATTCATTTAAAATGGAATAGAGGACAATAAAAAGAAAAATAAAAGCCGAGTGTGAGAAAATTTACCAAGATATTTTAAACATATGTCACATATTTCTGTAACAAATAACTGAAAATACTTTTGCTTTGGACTAAACTAAACTGTTTTACCCGATGAAAGAAAAGAAGAGATGGATCTACACGATGAATCAATTCCATCATTAAAAGGAAGTAAAGTCTTCCGAAAAAGATACGCGCTTCTTGATTTAGGTCAGGAAGTTGTCGTCCAGACCAGCTGTAGGTTGACGAGAATCTAGAAAAGTCATCACTAAAATCAGCAGGAAATCCACGGACCTCAGCATCAAATAGGGTCGCCAAGTGGTCAGATTTATCCTAACCATGAGAAGGATTTATCTCGTACAATGGGGGGGACACCGTGCAAATTAGCTTGATAAGACTAATGAATCAGATCCCCAGAAAGGATAATCTCCTTAAAGATTAAAAATCAGCTTTTAAGACTGATATTACTCAATCCTTGAGATTGACCTTAAAGATTGAGAATTCAAACTCATGGAATTCAATGATATCTAAACTCGAGCTTGAATGAGAAAATATTTAGATCAAATTATAAACCGATTTGTTTTCTGAAAACCCATTTTCAATGCGTTCATTACCATTGAACGTAAAATCCTAGAAATTCACCTGGAATTCATTAGGTCACCTGAACCAAATCGGGTGTCAACCGTAAGAACGGTGGTTGCATAGCATGGTCAAAGACAGGACCTTGTGCCAGACCGAAAAATTATAAGGGTGAGCTTTACTATTGCTCCTACCAAGGATAGTAATTGCGTCCGACACGTTATAGACCATAATTAAAAGCATGTCAGGGGACATTGCCTTAACAGTTGCTTGTTCAACGCTTTTCTTTACAACCGAACGGTAGTTTACCGAAAGGTAATATACGGAGCAAGTATACTGGACGTGTTACTTTCCTAATACAAGGTTAGCAAGTGGGTGACACAAAACCGCAAGTTTTGAGCTAAAATTTTCAAATCTGAAACCCACCAAACCCACAAAAAGAATTTGCAAACACCGGTGAAGGGTTATTCCGGAAAACTTATCTAGGGTAAAAAACTAGATTTAATTTTCAAAAGATCAAATGTTTTCATAAAGATCCAATTTCCTTAATGGATCTAAATTTTATAGTCATGTGGGACTGTAAACCATATCGTTACTACCATTGTTTATACCGCCGTATAGAAATCACTGATGTACAAAGTATGAAGAATAAAGAAGTGATTCTTGTATTTCAAGACTATATTGCTTGAGGACAAGCAACGCTCAAGTGTGGGAATATTTGATAATGCTAAAAACAAACATATATTTCATAGCATTATTCCTCAAGAAAGACAAGCTTTTAGTTGCAATTGTTCTATTTAAAAGTGATATTCGTTTAAATAATAAAAGGTGAAGACAAAAGACAGATTCGACGAATTGAAGACGCAAACAACCAAAAAGCTCAAAAGTACAAAATACAATCAATGAGGTTCCAATTATTAATAAGAAACGTCTCAAAATTACAAGAGTACAAGATTCAAAACGCAAAGTACAAGATATTAAATTGTACGCAAGGACGTTCGAAAATCCGGAACCAGGACCAGAGTCAACTCTCAACGCTCGACGCAACGGACTAAAAATTACAAGTCAACTATGCACATGAATATAATATAATATATAAATAATTCTTAAAAATTATATATATATTATATTATTATTTAAAATCGTCGGCAAACAAAGAGCCAAGGCTGAATGAGCTGTAAAAACGAACTCCGCGACTTGCGGAGTTCGAAGGCTAAAAGAACCGCGACTCGCGGAGCCCCAGAAAATGAAAATGCCTATAAAAGCCAACGCAGTTCGACGAATTTTGAGATCAATATATCCATCCATCTATCTATACGTAATATTTATATTTATAATTTATATTTTAATTTTAATTTTAATAATAAGGGTATGTTAGCGAATGTTGTAAGGGTGTAAATCGAAATTATGTCCGTGTAACGCTACGCTATTTTTAATCATTGTAAGTTATGTTCAACCTTTTTTCTATTAATGTCTCGTAGCTAAGTTATTATTATGTTTATTTAAAACGAAGTAATCATGATGTTAGGCTAATTACTAAAATTGGGTAATTGGGCTTTGTACCATAATTGGGGTTTGGACAAAAGAACGACACTTGTGGAAATTAGACTATGGGCTATTAATGGGCTTTATATTTGTTTAACTAAATGATAGTTTGTTAATTTTAATATAAAGATTTTCAATTGGGCGTCCCTATAAATAACCATTTACACTCGATCGGACACGATGGGCGGGGTATTTATATGTACGAATAATCGTTCATTTAACCGGACACGGGAATGGATTAATAGCCACTAGAATTATTAAAATAGGGGTGAAATTATGTACAAGGACACTTGGCATAATTGTTAACAAAGTATTAAAACCTGGGGTTACACTCAGTCGACATCCTGGTGTAATTATTAAACAAAGTATTAAAATCTTGTTACAGTTTAAGTCCCCAATTAGTTGGAATATTTGACTTCGGGTATAAGGATAATTTGACGAGGACACTCGCACTTTATATTTATGACTGATGGACTGTTATGGACCAAAACCAGACGGACATATTAAATAATCCAGGACAAAGGACAATTAACCCATGGGCATAAAACTAAAATCAACACGTCAAACATCATGATTACGGAAGTTTAAATAAGCATAATTATTTTATTTCATATCTAATTTCCTTTATTTTATATTTAATTGCACTTCTAATTATCGCATTTTATTTATTGTTATTATATTTAATTGCACTTTTAATTATCGTACTTTTTAATTATCGCAAGTTTATTTTATCGCACTTTTATTATTCGCAATTTCATTATCGTTATTTACTTTACGCTTTAAATTAAGTCTTTTATTTATTTAATATTTTACATTTGGTTTTAACTGCGACTAAAGTTTTAAAATCGACAAACCGGTCATTAAACTGTAAAAACCCCCCTTTATAATAATAATATTACTTATATATATATTTGTATTTTTATAAAATTAAACTAATATAGCGTTAAGCTTTGATTAAAAGATTTTCCCTATGGAACGAACCGGACTTACTAAAAACTACACTACTGTACGATTAGGTACACTGCCTATAAGTGTTGTAGCAAAGTTTAAGTATATCCATTCTTTAAATAAATAAATATCTTGTGTAAAATTGTATCGTATTTAAAAGTATTTCCTGCTAAAGTTTTGAAGTATTTCGTACCCCAACGCTACGACATCAACAATCTACCATTTTTTTTTTAAACCTTTAAAGGTAGTTTCATATTATTATTATTATTATTATTATTATTATTATTATTATTATTATTATTATTATTATTATTATTATTATTGTCACTATTGATGTTACTAGTATTATTATTGTTGATAGTATTACTAGTACTATTAGTATTATCATTATAATTATTGGAATTATCATTATAATTAGTATTATAAATATTTCTATTATATACTATGATAAATTTTATTGTATTATTAATGTATTATAATTATCATTGACATTATTATTATTATTATCCTTATCAATACCATTTAAAAGTATTATGATTAAAATTATAGAATTATCAATGTTATTATTAGAAATTGTTATTAGGACTAACATGATAGTTATTATTATTATTATTACTAATAAAAGTATTAGTTATCTTTATTGTTAGTATTACGAATTACGATTATAGTCACCAATATGAATAATATTATTATTATTAGAATTATTGACTAATTATTTTTGTAATTATTAGTATTGTTGTTATTATTAACCTAAGTATCATTTTAAACCATAACATTACTATTATTAGTATTATTATTATCAATAAGATTATTAATATTATTATGAGTAAATCATTGTTATCAAAACTATCATTTTAACATATAAATATTTTGTACATAAAATATAATCTTTATATATACTAAAAGTACATTAATATTTTATATACAATATATCAAACATATTAATAGTAATTATATAAATACTTACATATAATCAACTAATGATTTTAAATATAATGCTAACCATATATATATATATATATATATATATATATATATATATATATATATATATATATATATATATATATATATTAATATAACTAAATATATAAATATTAAGCATTTTAAAGATATACACAAACTAAATAAATATAAGATATAATTTAAGATATAATATATAAACTTGTTCGATTACGATTATACATTTTAATTTATATACAAATGATATAGGTTCGTGAATCCGAGGCCAACCCTGCGTTGTTCAGTTGTTTATTATCGTCATATGTATTTTTACTACAAAATACATTAGGTGAGTTTCATTTGTTCCCTTTTTAAATGGTTTTGCAATATATATTTTTGGGACTGAGAATACATGCGCTGCTTTTATAAATGCTTTACGAAATAGACACAAGTAATCGAAACTACATTCTATGGTTGGATTATTAAACTGAATATGCCCCTTTTTTTAGTCTGGTAATCTAAGAATTAGGGAACAGACACCTTAATTGACGCGAATCCTAAAGATAGATCTATCGGGCCCAACAAGCCCCATCCAAAGTACCGGATGCTTTAGTACTTCGAAATTTATATCATGTCCGAAGGAGGATCCCGGAATGATGGGGATATTCTTATATGCATAATTGTGAATGTCGGTTACCAGGTGTTCAATCCATATGAATGATATTTTTGTCTCTATGCATGGGACGTATGTTTATGAGAAATGGAAATATGAAATCTTGTGGTCTATTAAATTTATGAAATGATTATTTATGTTAAACTAATGAACTCACCAACCTTTTGGTTGACACTTTAAAGCATGTTTATTCTCAGGTATGAAAGAAATCTTCCGCTATGCTTTTGCTCATCTTAGAGATATTAATTGGAGTCATTCATGACATATTTCAAAAGACGTTGCATTCAAGTCATTGAGTTCATCAAGATTATTATTAAGTCAATTATAGTAAGATATATTATGAAATGGTATGCATGTCGTCAACCTTATATGTAATGAAAGATTGTCTTTTCAAAAACGAATGCAATGTTTGTAAAATGTATCATATAGAGGTCGAGTACCTCGCGATGTAATCAACTGATGTGAATCGTTTATAATCAATATGGACTTCGTCCGGATGGATTAGGACGGGTCCTTTCACAATCCGTTCCGATTTTTAAAAATCCGTTTAATTAAACGATCAATGTCAATTGATAGATCAAAATCGAATTTGGTAATCAAAGTCAGTCAAAATAAAAAATGGTGAACATTTTAACATGAATTTAAACTAGAATTTTACAGTTTTGAAGCAAAATGAACAATTTTAGACAATTATGTTAAAAATTACTTTGTATTTATGGTTGTTTTCTACAGCTACACATATAATTTTTAATATTTAATAAATAAATGTATACAGTACAATCCGATTAATCTCCGATTAATTCTCGAATTTCCGATTAATCCTTCCAAAGTCCCGACCGATTAATCCCCGACTAGCGAATTTTGCAACCTTTCTTATAATAATAATAATACTCCGTATAGGGGGATGATTCTCACACACACTTTTTTGATCCTCACACACCTATTTTAACCTTTTACTCTTCTAATAATACTCAATTGGTGTGTGAGGATCAAAAAAGTGTGTGTGAAAATCATCCTCATAAATTTAACTAACTAAGACTCTTAGACAAAAAGTAAATTAGACAAAAAGTGGTAGGGAGAATAAACTCTCAACAAAAATGTCACTAAAATAATATTAAATTAAAATTAGTATTAATTATTATTTTATTATTATTAATTATTATTAATACAATTAAAAAAGACCATATATCCAGCTAAGTAATCATATCATCACCGCAAAAGTTACATATCTTTCATCTCATCTTTTTGCGTCTATCTAAATCTAAATCAACTATATAAACCCCTTATTAATCTTTCACTTCCTTCTACAACATCACCATATATTTTTATCTAAAAATTTTTTTTACAAAAATAAAATAAAAAATGCTTTCAAGAGTTAACAGTGTTGCTTGGATGGATGGTGATGAAAATGCAACACAACATCAACCAAACAACAACAATGAGCAAGAAAACCACCATGATATCAACTCAATATTTGAAGAAAACCACAACACCAACAATTGGTCTTTACAACAACAACAACCAAACAACTTGTTTTTACAACATGTTGATTCATCATCCTCTTGCTCACCAACTTTTGACCCAAATCAAGTTCATTACTTTTTACCACCAAAACCAAACATTTTAAACAACCACCAAAACCCATTAGATGAAACCTTTGATCTTGGGTATGGGAATGGGTTTCTTGGTATTCCCAGAGGGAATGTGAATGGGAATGGGAATGGAATCCTACCTAATTTTTGTGATTTGGGTAACCAAGATTCTCAATTTTCAACAACCCAACTGCTTCAACTAGCTGGAAATGGATTCGGGTCACCCGGGTATCCATTTTCAGAAGATGGGTTGTTTTTAAACCGTTCAAAATTACTAAAGCCTTTGGATAATTTTGTTCCCACCGGAGCACCACCTACTCTGTTTCAAAAAAGAGCTGCTTTAAGAAGAAATTTGGATGGCGGCGGTGGCGGCGCCACCGCCGACGGTATCTCCGGTGATAAGAAAAGAAAGAGTAGTGGTGGAAGTTGGGATGATGTTGATAACTTGAGTTTGGATGGGTCTTGTTTGAATTATGATTCTGATGATTTTACTGTGAACACTAATTTTGATGAAAATGGAATTAAGTTTAGTGGCGGAAATAGCTCTAATGCAAATAGTACTGTCACCGCCGCCATGAACGGCGGAGACGGCGGCGGGGGTGGTCAAAAAGGAAAGAAGAAAGGACTGCCGGCGAAGAACTTGATGGCGGAGCGACGCCGGAGAAAGAAATTGAATGACAGGCTTTACATGCTGAGGTCTGTTGTACCCAAAATCAGCAAGGTGAGAATCATGTTTTCAACTGTATAATTTTTTCTTAATTTTTCATTTTTCCTTGTACATGTTTTTTTCCTATTAGAATTAAAAGATTAAATATTAAATTCTTGATGAAACCCCATGACAAAAATGTCCTTATTTCGAAGATCTGTGATAGATTTTTTTATTTTGAAATGGGTACTGTAATTTTATTTTCTATATATATATAATATATATATTTTTACCTTAAATATGGGGATGATTCTCACACACTTTTTTGATCCTCACACACCTATTTTAACCTTTTACTCTTCTAATAATACTCAATTGGTGTGTGAGAATCAAAAAGTGTGTGTGAGAATCATCCCTAAATATTTATCATGCTGAGCTCTGTTTATTATTTAATAATTTATTATACTTTTTGATTATAAAAGTAAATCGTTATGGAACCTAGTGATAAAAAAAATATGTTTTTATAAATAAAAAATTCACAGGTGTCATAATGGGAATGTAATTATTAAATTATCCATTAAAAGATACATGTGATGACATTAATCAATGTTTATTGATTGTAGATGGATAGAGCTTCAATTCTTGGTGATGCAATTGAGTATCTAAAAGAGCTGCTACAAAGGATCAATGATCTTAACCATGAACTTGAAGCAACACCAACAAGCTCAGCACTAACAACACCAACTGCCGCCACCATGGCTGCTGCCGCCACCGGTTTTTACCCTTTAACCCCAACTCCCACCGGTCTACCTTCAAGAATCAAAGAAGAACTTTGCCCCACCACTGTCCCTAGCCCAACTGGCCAACCTGCAAGAGTAATAAACACTTGTTACTATATCCAATTTTCATAATGCTTTGAATTAAGATGAATTAGTGGATTAATTGTTGTTATCTTTTGTGGTGGTTGTAGGTTGAAGTAAGGCAGAGAGAAGGAAGAGCAGTGAATATACACATGTTTTGCAGTAGGAGGCCTGGTTTGTTGCTGACAATTTTGAGGGCTCTTGATGATCTTGGTTTGGACATTCAACAAGCTGTTATAAGTTGCTTCAATGGTTTTGCTCTTGATGTTTTTCGAGCCGAGGTAACAATTTGTATCATCTTTAGGTGTTTTTTGTTCATTTTGTTCTAATTCTTTTAGTGGTTTAAATCCTTTATTTTATTTTTATGTTTATGTTTAAATGTTTAATGCTTATGTAGCAATGCAAAGAAGGGCAAGATGTTCATCCTGATCAAGTTAAAGCAATGTTGTTGGAGTCTGCCGGTTACCATGGTGTTGCTTGAGGGGAAGTGAAGTCGGATGGTTTGTTGATTAGGGTTCTTTGGGTCTAGGTTCAAAAACTAGTACTATTCTAAATGAAGGTCGTTTTGTTTTAGTTCTTTGCGTTACATTGTTTAGGTCTATGTCGGATAAGGTTAGTGGAATTGGCTGGATTTGCGTCACATTTAAGGCGTTTTGGATTATGGATTTTAGCGTTTTATGTTGTTTAAATGGATTGTTTCTTATACTTGGTGTGCGTTTATGTATGTTTTATACTCAATCCGTCCCAAAAACAAGTGCTCACTCATTATTTTTGTTGGATTTAAGAAATGAATGATATTCGATGGTTATTTTTTGTAAATGGACATTTATTTTGAGACATAAAAATAATAAGTTGGACACTTATTTTGGAACGTAGTGAGTATATGATTGACGTGGCGTATCGCATGATTATGCGGCGAATGTATGGTAAATGTGACAATAAATCACATTTCTTGAAATGAAGGTTTTTCGGCTTGAAATAAAAGGTGAAATTTGTTGCTTTACAGAGCGACATCAGATTAAAACAAAGTTGACATATGGTATATTGTCGACACCAATACTTCGCGTGTTACAATAGACGGAGCACCTACCAGTGAGGTTAGTCGAGTAACAGTCATACTCACATGATATATCAGATATATGTACATCATAATATAAATAATCCATGTCATCCAACATTTTGTGTACTGATTTATTGTTTCATATATGCTTCTTACCTTTCTTTATGCTTCTTACTGCTCTATTGTTTCATGCTTCTTGTTTCCTGAGTCGGAGCTAGAATTAAAGAGCGAAAGTGTACACCGCATCTGTCCGAATCCATATTGACAAAGTGTTGGAATCGAACGCGAAAAATTTGAGATTACCCTTAAATCAACCATAATTGTTGCAACGCATCCAGCAATCATTATAACGCACAAAAAGGATGATGGTCTCATATTTGAGAGAAAAACAAAACTAGTCATTGGGCACACTTACCAAAACCCAAAAGGTTAATTGCTTCATGGGCCTTGGAACCATTGTTTTAATATAGGAGTTTGAATTGATGACCTAAATCCATATGCGTGGCGGTTTATTATAGTTACGGGATTGGTTAGACAACTCATAACTGAACTTCTTAGTTGAAACATTAGTGCCATATCAATATCAATTTCTATTACTAACCAATAATTAACTCATAACTAAGAAGTACATATCATAATACTCATGGAGACCTACACAGCCACACTGAACCACAATTACACACAAATAAATATTTTGATGAAAGATTATAGAAGAGTTATCATGAGAATGAAGGGGGTTATGGCAGAAGCCATAACTCATCAGTGCCTATGATAACAGACTTCATATCATTAAATAGGGAGGGGTCTCAGAACCAGGTCCTTACTCCTTAAATGTGTCTTCAAAACATGTGCAAAATGTGCAATCAAGCAAGGAACAAAAATTTTAAAGAGCCCAAAATTTGAAAAGCATCAACAATAATCCATTTTTGTATATCCATTGACGAAATACATTCCGACAAAGATTTAACTTGTAATTAGCTAGTTCACAAATAATGAGCTTAATAAAATTATTTTATTTTTATAGGTATTGAAAACATAACATTTATAATGACTTTCTTTTTTGTATGTATCGGACATGTACTTTTGAATACTTGAGGTGATCCTACCAATTTTTAAAAAAAAAATAATTTTCTATGTTTTACTTATATTTTAACATAGTCATAAAAGAGAAATTATGATTAATTATCATCCGTTTCAAGCATATCGTCTCCTCTTAGCCGTTCGACGATAAAATAGTTTTTTGAACATTGCTTGATATATAAAATGCATCTAACCTGCTCATCTTATCAACAAAACTTTACAAGTTTAAATAAAATAGAATTAAATGATAGAAACTTTGCAACTGGGTTATATGGATACAAAAAGTAGAGGATTTGTTCTTTTGATTATACGGATCTTACATAATAAACAATGAATCCGTTTTCTGTTTCGGAGAGGCTCGATTATAGATAGTTATAGCTTGATTGTTAGCTTTCTAGGTTCGAGCCTCTTCGGGTTTAGTTTGTATCTTTCAGTTGCTTACGTTTTCTTTTGAAAACATTTTCATTTCTATATGAGTATTCGAATTCAATTCAAATTTTTATTAAAAGAAAATAATCAATGAAAAGAAAACGTATAGAGACAAAACTCTATACGTTTCATATAGATACTTAAGTTTTCTATATGAGACAAAACTAAAAAGTGTCAAACTAAACGAATATTATACAAATTCAGGAAGATAAATTGCTTGTTCTTAGACCTGTTATCATGACAACGAGTACAAAGAACCGAGCACAACTTATGATGTCAAAAAGGCAAAACTCTTGCACACATTTACCAATAACATATTTTTGTAACTTCTAAAACAAACGTAATTTGGTTTAGGACCAAAACGCAAACGTTAGTAAATCTTGAATGCCACATAATCATTAGCAAGTCTAGGTTGCTATCCGGCGCATTAGCACACAACATACGTAGTATTTCATAATGCCTAAGAAAAATTAGACGAGATTATACTCACCGAGTCCTCTAAATTTCTAGTTTCTAGTTTCTAAAAATAGTCAAAATTCAACAAATTGAGCTAAAGAAGAGCGGAGGACCACTTCAAAAGTCTTTCTGATATTTTTCAAATTTCTACTCACTTTTTCTGTAAACTTCTTTCCCTTTTCCTTTTTTCAAAAGCTTTTACCACTTCCTCAACCAGATTGTTCCAACCAACACGCTTTTGACCCAAACAAAACACCACACACGCTATCATCCCCACTACTAAAATTTTATTGTAAATTCAAGCCACCTCAATCACCCATTCTTCTTCAGTCTTCAGCAAACATTATAAACCAACCCACAACAATACAAGAATTTTAATAACACTATTTCGCTGACTTAAACTATCCTCTTAACGGAACAGACTATGCAACTAACTAGACCAACGATACGACGAGTCAAATATGCTATAACCCAACTGACTCTTTCATTCATATATAATTTCTTACATGCAGACAAAAAGGAAACACATACTATATACATGATAAAAGGATTTGACACGATCCATAGAGTTAAGGACTCTCGATAATCGGCATCTTAGGTTTTTATGTATACATAAGGGCTACATCATAAGCATATATTCACCCCACTCGTCCAAAATTGAAAATATTATATTACCATGACTCCTGTCTTTCATATAATTTTTGTCCATCAAGAAGTTGAACCATCTTCATGCAACTTAAACACTTATTTCAGTTGTTCCCAATCGCACACTCCCTAATTCACCTACAACATCAACCTATAAAATTCATAACAATTTTCAACACTGCTGACTTCTAAATCGAAAAGAGATGGATGAACATATTTACCTAATTATATGAACAAAAAGCTCATGCATTTTCATTTTTCCTTGATTCTTTTTCATCCATGCCTTCTGCAACTGAGGAAAAGTCGTCGTCTCTTGAACTTAGAGTCCCTGGATTCATTCTCTGAACCTCCTCTCTAGTATAAATGAAAATCTTTCGAACCATACCACAAAATTCCCTGAGTCACGTACAAAAGTGAGAACAGCTACAAATACAAATAAAAAATACAGTTCTTTGAAAAAGAGTATAAAACTTACTGCCAGGGATCGTCTCCAACAAGCATCATGTCACCCTCGTCATCTGTATAAACAACTAGCCAAGTTTTGCTTTGGCTCTTTAGTTCACCGTTGAACTCAAATAAATTGTCTAATTCAGAGATCAATTCATCATAGTTGTTAAACTTTGTAAGGTCCACTGACCTACCAAGGGCTATCCCCTGCTTATGAACCTGAAAATATTTTTGCTTAAAGGTTAAAACACCATCAAATTTATCATTATCTCAGTAATTAACCGTACAAGCAAAACGTATTGAAACAAATACCTTTGTACAACTCCTAGTAGAGACACCCTGTACTTTATCCCTCACGAGCGACTGGAAATTTTGATATTCTTTATCTTGCGTTTTACCAGCAGCTGGTGAACTATCAACAACTTTCAAGCGCTTGGGTTGTTCATACTTTAGATCAGAATCAAAGGTGGAAAATTGTGGTGATTGCAACCCTTGATTCAAATCTGATGCATTTTTGTTGCCACCAAGGGGTACACCAAATATTTTGCAGTTTCCTTCTTTAGGTTTCGTGACCTCGTTCTCCTTAGCCGATGAAAACCTAGAAGGAATATGAACATACGAAGACACTGGTGGTGGCATCAACCGATTAGAATGAACAGAATACTCGTCAAAAGCACTAAACCTAATGTCTCTCGGCTGGTACGAAACTTCACCACTTTTCATGCCACCACCCAACAAACTGAGGGACAAATTTGAGGGCATATTAGACCATGGGCTTGTATGCAAGTTGAATTTTCCTTCAGAGGATGTAGAGAATTCGTTAGAAGAACCATTGGTAGACCCAAAACCAGATAACAAATCTGTAAAGGATGATTCGGCCATTCTTCCAACAGACAAAAGCTTATCAGACCCGTAACGTCGTGAGTCAACTTTTTCATCATCTATTACGGAAGGTGCCCACTGAATTGCCCTATCACATGAATCAGACTCATTTGTATCCATAAAAGTTCCTCTCAAGGTCGATAATTCTTGACCTTGCAAGACCCTTGAGAATGCACTTGCTGGTGAAGGGTCTGCTGCAGCCATTTTGTTTGAACCTACGGACAATTGAAGTTGTTGGAGACAAATAGAAAGTTCAATATTTCCTAGAATATTCGGTTCAAGTACTATACGAATTGCAGCAAAACGGTAGGTACCTTCTCTAGTTACAACGGAGGCATCTGGAGATGAAGGCAACACATTTGACCGTGGTCTTTTGTTTCTATGTACCGGAAGTTGATTAATTGCTGGTGGCACCAAAGCAGGTTCTATCTTCCAGGGTGAAACTCTATCTGGACGAGTAATGGAAGAAGTTTCATCCCATCGTACCTACAGTTAGTAACACAGAACATCTTAGGATTTGTGATCGTCATCCTAAAGTATGATATCAAGACTAGTAATACCTTAAGACATCGCCATTTAGAATCAGACCACCGTTTTGGATCACGCTCTTCAACCCCAACTATGGTTCCCGTAAACCTATTATATAAAATAAATCATCAAAATCCAGAGCAACAATTTTAAAAATATGAAGAAAAAAAATCTGAAAGAGTAGCTATACCTTTGCTCTGGGGCTTCTTCTCCTTCAAATCTCATATTGAATCTCATCCCTATTGAATAATTATTCTTGACAGATTCCATGTATTGATCATATGGAACGATGAACTCTGCTGGACTAGTCCTGTATGATTAACAGAATACAAGGTCAACGAAATTAATAAGAGGTTGTATTATTATATTGTTATTATATCGGACTGTATAACAGACCTAGGTTTGTAATAAACTGTGAACATCGTTCCAGTCTGAATAGCGTGCCAAGCCGTTGCAAGGACTCCAAGGTGCATACTATGGCTGGATATGACTGACGAGGGTATGTTTGCTTGCTGTCTCATCGCACGTCTTACCCCAACACGAAGTTCCCCATTCTCACCTCTGCTTATTCCATTAACACATCATATGTTTAAAAAAACATAATTTAATAAAAAATACATTGATGATTATTAAGTGAAATAATCATTATCTATTATCACCTCAGAAAAATAAAAGCATCACCAGCAACAAGCCTTTTGGAACTAACAAACACACTCCAACCACTCTGAAGTAGATGCCTTCGGGGTTGACCTGCCATTTACAAACAATTTTAAATGACCAAACAATAAAATATCTTGAAACTTTACATAATAATACATAGATGTTGGAACATATTCAGCAATTACCGCGAAATATATGCCTAAAACGCCATTCACTGCCGTGTAAATCCTTAGCCACCAATTCCTGTGTCGGTGGTTGCCTAGACATGTCCTGCACAAGAGAAACCAGATCACCAACAGTACAATTGCAACCAAGTTCAAAACGCTCCAAATAATTCAAGTAAAAGCTCCTAACCAATGGAGGAAGACATTCATCAGCATGTCTTCTCAAAACCGAAAATCCACCATGCGTACTAGTATCCGAAGCAGTCAACGTCTTGCAGAAAGAATGCACACGAAACGGTGTTTCTGGCTGTGGTGCCGGTTCTTTCTTTACAGCATTTTCATCTTGCTGTCATAAAAATATGTTAGTATGACCCATAAACATATCATGCATTTCATTCAAAATTTCAAATCCATGATAGACTTACATTAGGTTCAGGCATTAAAGTAATTTGTGCAAACACTTCATCTGTATCTGCTTCAGCCTACACAGATACATCCATCAAAAACCATATAAAAATTTGAACCAACATAAAAGCAGCAACACAAAATCCACATCAAGATCATAAATATATGTGTACGCGTGTGTGTATAATACAAATATATATACTCAATAATTGTACCTTCAATTGAACATTAACAACACGGCAAAGTATCTTCGCCGGAAGATTATAAATTGGCATCTGTTGATCAGCCACCTGATTGGTTGAAGCCTCAACCTATATCACCCATTAATCCACACATAATTAGTTAAAACCATACAATAATACAATAAATAAATATAAAAATAAAAGGCTAAAAAGGATAAGAGAAAATAATTTTAAAAGTATATAATAAATTAAATAAATGAATTATCTACCTGTTCAATGTGTCCTTGAGGGAAGTAAAAAACTAACTCGTTTTCACGAGGCACGGTAACGAGAGGGCCGGCACAAGCTCTCCATAGATCCTTGTATAGAGCCATATCCGCATCAACTGCACAAAAAAAGTATTTATTATTTTATTTTATTATATTATTAAATTAATTATTACGGAGTAATATATATACATACACATCTTTCAAGAGATATATAATAAATTATTATTATTATATGTATTTATATTTTATTAAAATTACGCCGGAAAATACCTTTCGCAGTACCGGAGACGGCAACACCATCATTTCTGTCATGAAAACCGGAAGAAGAAAACGTGTCTCTGTTACCTTTGCTAGAAACTTCAGATGACGTCATTATCCTCAGATAAAATCGCTTAAATCATTTATAATTTATGATTTCGGAACAAAACCCTAACTCTTTACCTTCAGAGACACCGAATCAGCTACCTAAAATGATATAAAACCACAAAACCCTAGTTTTTCACCCTTCGGAAGCTGTAAATCAGCTCAAATTGATCTTCAATTTTGGGAGAATCAGGTGAAAGTTGTGTCGTTGAATTTGATGGAACAGAATCGAGTAGTGATAAGCAAATCGGAATATAATAAAATCTAAATGAAGATTTTGATGAATTTCTAGAGAGAGAAAATAGGAAGAGAAAAGAAGGGGCTTTTGGAGAGACAGAAGGGTCAAAGTGGTAGTGCAATCATTTCATTGGCGGGTCTTAATTCTCACACTATCGTTATTTCGTGCCCCTGGTGACCGGCTATTTCCGGTTGCTCTTGGTTTTTTCACCTGGGTCTTTTTTACAACCACCTTGGATTCAATATGAATATAATCCAGATCAAATAAGAACCAATTTACAATTTAGCATTTAGCATTGAGAATTATCAGAACTCACTAATTCGAGCAAATTTTTTTGACAGGCAAACAAAAAACTGGGCTAGTGGAACAATTTTTAATTTTTAGTCATTAGATGCATTGTTTCTTTTTTTCTAAAATGTAGAACGGGATGTAGAACAGCATGTAGAACATGCTGTTCTACACTTGTTCTACATCAGTTTTCATCAAATTAAGTTTAGAGTTTTAGGGTTTAGATTTTAGAGTTTAGGGTTTAGAATGAGTTTTTTACACGAACAGTTTAGAGTTTAGGGTTTGGGGTTTAGGGTTTGCGACGTAAACCCTAAACCCTAAACCTTAAATCGGGCTAAATCAAAAAAAAAAAAAAGTTGAATTTGATGTAGAACAAGTGAAATTCGAACAAAAATGGTGAAAATCGAACAAATTTGGAGAAATTCGAACTTATTTATGTTCTACAAAATCATAATTAGGACAAAATCAAGTTAAATTTGAACAAATTTTGAAAATTCAAGCACGTTCTACATTTTTCTGTTATACAATTTTGGTTCTACATTTTCAGCTGCTCACTTTTTTGCTCGAATTGCTCCATTTTTACTCGAATTTCACCTTTTTTGTTCGCCCGCCATTTTTTTTCTTGATTTTTTTGTTTTTTCGAATTCCTTGTTTTTTGCTCGCCCGCCATTTGTTTTTGCTCGAATTCAATTGTTTTTGGAGTTCGCAGGGTTATTACAGACTTGGGGTTCTCAGGGGATCCTCTCCCTATATTATGAATATATGAATATAATTATAATAATTAAAATTACAATAATTATAATCATAATCATAATATTAACCCTCACATACTAAACGTGGCGCCAAAATTTTTGTAGCTTTAGTTATTACCGATTGTAGTTTTGAGTTTGCGTTCACATTACAACCGGTACCTCAACTTCGACAATATTTACACAACGGCCCCTCAAGATCACACTTTCTCAGGGGTAAAAAGTGTAAATATATAATTTTATTAAAATAAAATAAAATAATTCCACCCGAACTTATAACGGGTCTTATCTTCTCGCCCGGTGTGAGTTAAATTTTTTCGAGACCACCGTTCAACTCGAAATAATCTTACGAACCCAACGGGACTAACTATACGCGAAACGGACACTTCTCAAAAAACGCTAAACAAAACGACAGCCCGTATCCTTCCATTCGCCGCGAGTTAAATTTTTTCGACATGATGAAATGTCCCGTTCTTATTGATTAAAAACGTTCCATATTAATTGATTTCGTTGCGAGGTTTTGACCTCTATATGAGACGTTTTTCAAAGACTGCATTCATTTTAAAACAAACCATAACCTTTATTTCATCAATAAAGGTTTAAAAAGCTTTACGTAGATTATCAAATAATGATAATCTAAAATATCATGTTTACACACGACCATTACATAATGGTTTACAATACAAATATGTTACAACAAAATAAGTTTCTTGAATGCAGTTTTTACACAATATCATACAAGCATGGACTCCAAATCTCGTCCTTATTTAAGTATGCGACAGCGGAAGCTCTTAATAATCACCTGAGAATAAACATGCTTAAAACGTCAACAAAAATGTTGGTGAGTTATAAGTTTAACCTATATATATCAAATCATAATAATAGACCACAAGATTTCATATTTCAATACACATCCCATACATAGAGATAAAAATCATTCATATGGTGAACACCTGGTAACCGACATTAACAAGATGCATATATAAGAATATCCCCATCATTCCGGGACACCCTTCGGATATGATATAAATTTCGAAGTACTAAAGCATCCGGTACTTTGGATGGGGTTTGTTAGGCCCAATAGATCTATCTTTAGGATTCGCGTCAATTAAGGTGTCTGTTCCCTAATTCTTAGATTACCAGACTTAATAAAAAGGGGCATATTTGATTTCGATAATTCAACCATAGAATGTAGTTTTACGTACTTGTGTCTATTTTGTAAATCATTTATAAAACCTGCATGTATTCTCATCCCAAAAATATTAGATTTTAAAAGTGGGACTATAACTCACTTTCACAGATTTTTACTTCCTCGGGAAGTAAGACTTGGCCACTGGTTGATTCACGAACCTATAACAATATATACATATATATATATATATATCAAAGTATGTTCAAAATATATTTACAATACTTTTAATATATTTTGATGTTTTAAGTTTATTAAGTCAGCTGTCCTCGTTAGTAACCTACAACTAGTTGTCCACAGTTAGATGTACAGAAATAAATTGATAAATATTATCTTGAATCAATCCACGACCCAGTGTATACGTATCTCAGTATTGATCACAACTCAAACTATATATATTTTGGAATCAACCTCAACCCTGTATAGCTAACTCCAACATTCACATATAGAGTGTCTATGGTTGTTCCGAAATATATATAGATGTATCGACATGATAGGTCGAAACATTGTATACGTGTCTATGGTATCTCAAGATTACATAATATACAATACAAGTTGATTAAGTTATGGTTGGAATAGATTTGTTACCAATTTTCACGTAGCTAAAATGAGAAAAATTATCCAATCTTGTTTTACCCATAACTTCTTCATTTTAAATCCGTTTTGAGTGAATCAAATTGCTATGGTTTCATATTGAACTCTATTTTATGAATCTAAACATAAAAAGTATAGGTTTATAGTCGGAAAAATAAGTTACAAGTCGTTTTTGTAAAGGTAGTCATTTCAGTCGAAAGAACGACGTCTAGATGACCATTTTAGAAAACATACTTCCACTTTGAGTTTAACCATAATTTTTGGATATAGTTTCATGTTCATAATAAAAATCATTTTCTCAGAATAACAACTTTTAAATCAAAGTTTATCATAGTTTTTAATTAACTAACCCAAAACAGCCCGCGGTGTTACTACGACGGCGTAAATCCGGTTTTACGGTATTTTTCGTGTTTCCAGGTTTTAAATCATTAAGTTAGCATATCATATAGATATAGAACATGTGTTTAGTTGATTTTAAAAGTCAAGTTAGAAGGATTAACTTTTGTTTGCGAACAAGTTTAGAATTAACTAAACTATGTTCTAGTGATTACAAGTTTAAACCTTCGAATAAGATAGCTTTATATATATGAATCGAATGATGTTATGAACCTCATTACTACCTTAAGTTCCTTGGATAAACCTACTGGAAAAGAGAAAAATGGATCAAGCTTCAACGGATCCTTGGATGGCTCGAAGTTCTTGAAGCAGAATCATGACACGAAAACAAGTTCAAGTAAGATCATCACTTGAAATAAGATTGTTATAGTTATAGAAATTGAACCAAAGTTTGAATATGATTATTACCTTGTATTAGAATGATAACCTACTGTAAGAAATAAAGATTTCTTGAGGTTGGATGATCACCTTACAAGATTGGAAGTGAGCTAGCAAACTTGAAAGTATTCTTGATTTTATGTAACTAGAACTTGTAGAATATATGAAGAACACTTAGAACTTGAAGATAGAACTTGAGAGAGATTAATTAGATGAAGAAAATTGAAGAATGAAAGTGTTTGTAGGTGTTTTTGGTCATTGGTGTATGGATTAGATATAAAGGATATGTAATTTTGTTTTCATGTAAATAAGTCATGAATGATTACTCATATTTTTGTAATTTTATGAGATATTTCATGCTAGTTGCCAAATGATGGTTCCCACATGTGTTAGGTGACTCACATGGGCTGCTAAGAGCTGATCATTGGAGTGTATATACCAATAGTACATACATCTAAAAGCTGTGTATTGTACGAGTACGAATACGGGTGCATACGAGTAGAATTGTTGATGAAACTGAACGAGGATGTAATTGTAAGCATTTTTGTTAAGTAGAAGTATTTTGATAAGTGTATTGAAGTCTTTCAAAAGTTTATAAATACATATTAAAACACTACATGTATATACATTTTAACTGAGTCGTTAAGTCATCGTTAGTCGTTACATGTAAGTGTTGTTTTGAAACCTTTAGGTTAACGATCTTGTTAAATGTTGTTAACCCAATGTTTATAATATCAAATGAGATTTTAAATTATTATATTATCATGATATTATGATATATTAATATATCTTAATATGATATATATTCATTTAAATGTCGTTACAACGATAATCGTTACATATATGTCTCGTTTCGAAATCCTTAAGTTAGTAGTCTTGTTTATATGTATGTAACTCATTGTTAATATACTTATGGAGATACTTAATTATCATAATCTCATGTTAACCATATGTATATCCATATATATATCGTCATGTCGTTTTTACAAGTTTTAACGTTCGTGAATCGCCGGTCAACTTGGGTGGTCAATTGTCTATATGAAACATATTTCAATTAATCAAGTCTTAACAAGTTTAATTACTTAACATGTTGGAAACATTTAATCATGTAAATATCAATCTCAATTAATATATATAAACATGGAAAAGTTCGGGTCACTACAGTACCTACCCGTTAAATAAATTTCGTCCCGAAATTTTAAGCTGTTGAAGGTGTTGACGAATCTTCTGGAAATAGATGCGGGTATTTCTTCTTCATCTGATCTTCACGCTCCCAGGTGAACTCGGGTCCTCTACGAGCATTCCATCGAACCTTAACAATTGGTATCTTGTTTTGCTTAAGTCTTTTAACCTCACGATCCATTATTTCGACGGGTTCTTCGATGAATTGGAGTTTTTCGTTGATTTGGATTTCATCTAACGGAATAGTGAGATCTTCTTTAGCAAAACATTTCTTCAAATTCGAGACGTGGAAAGTGTTATGTACAGCCGCGAGTTGTTGAGGTAACTCAAGTCGGTAAGCTACTGGTCCGACACGATCAATAATCTTGAATGGTCCAATATACCTTGGATTTAATTTCCCTCGTTTACCAAATCGAACAACGCCTTTCCAAGGTGCAACTTTAAGCATGACCATCTCTCCAATTTCAAATTCTATATCTTTTCTTTTAATGTCAGCGTAGCTCTTTTGTCGACTTTGGGCGGTTTTCAACCGTTGTTGAATTTGGATGATCTTCTCGGTAGTTTCTTGTATAATCTCCGGACCCGTAATCTGTCTATCCCCCACTTCACTCCAACAAATCGGAGACCTGCACTTTCTACCATAAAGTGCTTCAAACGGTGCCATCTCAATGCTTGAATGGTAGCTGTTGTTGTAGGAAAATTCTGCTAACGGTAGATGTCGATCCCAACTGTTTCCGAAATCAATAACACATGCTCGTAGCATGTCTTCAAGCGTTTGTATCGTCCTTTCGCTCTGCCCATCAGTTTGTGGATGATAGGCAGTACTCATGTCTAGACGAGTTCCTAATGCTTGCTGTAATGTCTGCCAGAATCTTGAAATAAATCTGCCATCCCTATCAGAGATAATAGAGATTGGTATTCCATGTCTGGAGATGACTTTCTTCAAATACAGTCGTGCTAACTTCTCCATCTTGTCATCTTCTCTTATTGGCAGGAAGTGTGCTGATTTGGTGAGACGATCAACTATTACCCAAATAGTATCAAAACCACTTGCAGTCCTTGGCAATTTAGTGATGAAATCCATGGTAATGTTTTCCCATTTCCATTCCGGGATTTCGGGTTGTTGAAGTAGACCTGATGGTTTCTGATGCTCAGCTTTGACTTTAGAACAAGTCAAACATTCTCCTACGTATTTAGCAACATCGGCTTTCATACCCGGCCACCAAAAATGTTTCTTGAGATCCTTGTACATCTTCCCCGTTCCAGGATGTATTGAGTATCTGGTTTTATGAGCTTCTCTAAGTACCATTTCTCTCATATCTCCAAATTTTGGTACCCAAATCCTTTCAGCCCTATACCGGGTTCCGTCTTCCCGAATATTAAGATGTTTCTCCGATCCTTTGGGTATTTCATCCTTTAAATTTCCCTCTTTTAAAACTCCTTGTTGCGCCTCCTTTATTTGAGTAGTAAGGTTATTATGAATCATTATATTCATAGATTTTACTCGAATGGGTTCTCTGTCCTTCCTGCTCAAGGCATCGGCTACCACATTTGCCTTCCCCGGGTGGTAACGAATCTCAAAGTCGTAATCATTCAACAATTCAATCCACATACGCTGCCTCATATTCAGTTGTTTCTGATTAAATATGTGTTGAAGACTTTTGTGGTCGGTATATATAATACTTTTGACCCCATATAAGTAGTGCCTCCAAGTCTTTAATGCAAAAACAACCGCTCCTAATTCCAAATCATGCGTCGTATAATTTTGTTCGTGAATCTTCAATTGTCTAGACGCATAAGCAATCACCTTCGTTCGTTGCATTAATACACAACCGAGACCTTGCTTTGATGCGTCACAATAAATCACAAAATCATCATTCCCTTCAGGCAATGACAATATAGGTGCCGTAGTTAGCTTTTTCTTCAATAACTGAAACGCTTTCTCTTGTTCATCATTCCATTCAAATTTCTTCCCTTTATGCGTTAATGCAGTCAAGGGTTTTGCTATTCTGGAAAAGTCTTGGATGAACCTTCTGTAGTAACCAGCTAGTCCTAAAAACTGGCGTATGTGTTTCGGAGTTTTCGGGGTTTTCCACTTTTCAACAGTTTCTATCTTTGCCGTATCCACCTTAATACCTTCTTTGTTCACTATGTGACCGAGGAATTGAACTTCTTCTAACCAAAATGCACCCTTTGAAAACTTAGCGTACAGTTTTTCCTTCCTCAATACTTCTAACACCTTTCTCAAATGTTCACCGTGTTCTTGGTCATTCTTTGAGTAAATAAGTATGTCATCAATGAAAACAATGACAAACTTGTCAAGGTATGGTCCACACACTCGGTTCATAAGGTCCATGAACACAACTGGTGCATTAGTTAAACCAAACGGCATGACCATAAACTCGTAATGACCGTAACGTGTTCTGAAAGCAGTCTTTGGAATATCATCTTCTTTCACCCGCATTTGATGATACCCGGAACGTAAGTCAATCTTTGAATAAATAGACGAGCCTTGTAGTTGATCAAATAAGTCGTCGATTCTCGGTAGTGGGTAGCGGTTCTTGATGGTAAGTTTGTTCAACTCTCGGTAGTAGATACACAACCTGAATGTACCATCTTTCTTCTTGACAAACAAAACAGGAGCTCCCCACGGTGATGTGCTTGGTCGAATGAAACCACGCTCTAAAAGTTCTTGTAATTGGCTTTGCAGTTCTTTCATCTCGCTGGGTGCGAGTCTGTAAGGAGCACGAGCTATTGGTGCAGCTCCTGGTACAAGATCTATTTGAAATTCAACGGATCGATGTGGGGGTAATCCCGGTAATTCTTTCGGAAATACATCGGGAAATTCTTTTGCAATGGGAACATCATTGATGCTCTTTTCTTCAGTTTGTACTTTCTCGACGTGTGCTAGAACAGCATAGCAACCTTTTCTTATTAGTTTTTGTGCCTTCAAATTACTAATAAGATGTAGCTTCGTGTTGCCCTTTTCTCCGTACACCATTAAGGGTTTTCCTTTTTCTCGTATAATGCGAATTGCATTTTTGTAACAAACAATCTCTGCTTTCACTTCTTTCAACCAGTCCATACCGATTATCACATCAAAACTCCCTAACTCTACTGGTATCAAATCAATCTTAAATGTTTCGCTAACCAGTTTAATTTCTCGATTCCGACATATATTATCTGCTGAAATTAATTTACCATTTGCTAATTCGAGTAAAAATTTACTATCCAAAGGCGTCAATGGACAACTTAATTTAGCACAAAAATCTCTACTCATATAGCTTCTATCCGCACCCGAATCAAATAAAACGTAAGCAGATTTATTGTCAATAAGAAACGTACCCGTAACAAGCTCCGGGTCTTCTTGTGCCTCTGCCGCATTAATATTGAAAACTCTTCCGCGGCCTTGTCCATTCGTGTTCTCCTGGTTCGGGCAATTTCTAATAATGTGGCCCGGTTTTCCACATTTATAACAAACTACATTGGCATAACTTGCTCCGACACTACTTGCTCCGCCATTACTCGTTCCGACACCATTTGTTCCTTTCGTTCTATTAACCCCTGGTCTGTAGACCTCACACTTCGCCGCGCTATGACCATTTCTTTTACACTTGTTGCAAAATTTGGTGCAGAACCCCGAGTGATACTTTTCACACCTTTGGCATAGCTGCTTCTGATTGTTGTTGTTGTTGTTGCGGTTATTATTGTTGTTGAGATGATTGTTGTAGTTGCTGTTGTTGTTGTTGTTGTTGTTGTTGTTGTTGTTGTTGTTGTTGTTGTTGTTGGGCCGTTTGTTGTAGTTGCGATTGATGTTGCGATTGTTGGGATAATTGTTGCGATTGCTGTTGTTGTTGTATTGGTGATTCTTATCACCGTTTTCCTCCCACTTTCTTTTGACTTGCTTCACATTGGCCTCTTCAGCAGTCTGTTCTTTAATTCTTTCTTCAATCTGGTTCACTAGTTTGTGAGCCATTCTACATGCCTGTTGTATGGAGGCGGGCTCGTGTGAACTTATATCTTCTTGGATTCTTTCCGGTAATCCTTTCACAAACGCGTCGATCTTCTCTTCCTCATCTTCGAATGCTCCCGGACACAATAGGCACAATTCTGTGAATCGTCTTTCGTACGTGGTAATATCAAATCCTTGGGTTCGTAACCCTCTAAGTTCTGTCTTGAGCTTATTGACCTCGGTTCTGGGACGGTACTTCTCGTTCATCAAGTGCTTGAATGCTGACCACGGTAGTGCGTACGCATCGTCTTGTCCCACTTGCTCTAGATAGGTATTCCACCATGTTAACGCAGAACCTGTGAAGGTATGCGTAGCGTACTTCACTTTGTCCTCTTCAGTACACTTACTTATGGCAAACACCGATTCGACCTTCTCGGTCCACCGTTTCAATCCGATCGGTCCTTCGGTTCCATCAAATTTCAAAGGTTTGCAGGCAGTGAATTCTTTGTAGGTGCATCCTACATGATTTCCTGTACTGCTAGATCCAAGGTTATTATTGGTATGTAGCGCAGCCTGTACTGCGGCTATGTTTGAAGCTAGAAAAGTACGGAATTCCTCTTCATTCATATTCACGGTGTGTCGAGTAGTCGGTGCCATTTCCTTCAAAATAGTCAAATGGAACAAGTTAATCATACAGAATATTAAGAGTAGTTAATAGTATTTCGTAGCATAATATGAACTCATTTATAAAAGCTTTTTCTTCATATTAGCGTTTTATAAGTTTAAATTCGGGTAGTACCTACCCGTTAAGTTCATACTTAGTAGCTAATATACAATTCAACTACTACAATTCTATATGAAAAACTGATTATAATAATATTTCGCGTTCAAACTTTTTCACAATATTTTACAAACTTACAATACCGCTTATTTTACATGTAGCATGAAATATAGCACACAATAAATTTGATACAAGATGGTTGTGAAGATAATTCTAGCTAGTACACAAGTCGTTCAGCAAAGGCAATAAAGACACGTAATTCATACGTCCAGAAACAAGTCATGCATTCTGGTTTTACTAGGATTACTTCCCATCCTTGGTCTTGTGGAACATAACCGTTATGGCCGTTGATAAGACAGCGTGTTGTAACGTCGTCAAAGGGACGAGGGTTACGTAATGTCCAACAGTCCCGTAACAATCTAAAAACCTCATTTCTTACCCCAACTACCGACTCCGTCACTTGTGGAAACGTTTTGTTTAATAGTTGTAGCCCGATGTTCTTGTTCTCGCTTTGGTGAGAAGCGAACATTACTAATCCGTAAGCATAACATGCTTCTTTATGTTGCATGTTAGCCGCTTTTTCTAAATCACGAAGTCCAATATTCGGATATATTGAGTCAAAATAATTTCTTAACCCGTTGCGTAAAATAGCATTTGGGTTCCCCGTAATATATGCGTCAAAGTAAACACATCGTAACTTATGGGTTTCCCAATGTGATATCCCCCATCTTTCAAACGAAAGTCTCTTATAAATCAAGACATTCTTGGAACGTTCTTCGAATGTCTTACAAACTGATCTCGCCTTAAATAGTTGTGCCGAGGAATTCTGACCGACTCTAGACAAGATTTCATCAATCATGTCTCCGGGTAGGTCTCTTAAAATATTGGGTTGTCTATCCATTTTGTGTTTTTAAACTGTAAAATAGACAAGAGTTAGATTCATAAAAAAATACTTATTAATACAAGCAATTTTTACATATATCATAAAGCATAAGCACACTATATTACATATATTACACCACACGAATACAACTATCTTATTCTGACTCGCTCGTTTCTTCTTCTTCGGTTTTGGTTCGTTTTGCCAAGTTTCTAGGGATATATGATGTTCCCCTAATACGAGCCGTAATTTTCCACATTGGTTTAGAAAAACCTGATGGTTTAGAGGTTCCCGGGTCATTGTTACAACTTAAGGACTTCGGGGGTTGACGATACATATAAAGTTCATCGGGGTTGGAATTAGATTTCTCTATTTTTATGCCCTTTCCCTTATTATTTTCTTTTGCCTTTTTAAATTCAGTTGGGGTAATTTCTATAACATCATCGGAATTCTCGTCGGAATCCGATTCATCGGAGAATTGGTAATCCTCCCAATATTTTGCTTCCTTGGCGGAAACACCATTGACCATAATTAACCTTGGTCGGTTGGTTGAGGATTTTCTTTTACTTAACCGTTTTATTATTTCCCCCACCGGTTCTATTTCTTCATCCGGTTCCGATTCTTCTTCCGGTTCCGATTCTTCTTCCGGTTCCGACTCTTCTTCCGGTTCCTCTTCGGGAACTTGTGAATCAGTCCACGAATCATTCCAATTTACATTTGACTCTTCATTATTATTAGGTGAGTCAATGGGACTTGTTCTAGAGGTAGACATCTATCACATAATATCAAACGCGTTAAGAGATTAATATATCACATAATATTCACATGTTAAAAATATATAGTTTCCAACAAAATTTGTTAAGCAATTATTTTTCAAGTAAACACGGTCGAAGTCCAGACTCACTAATGCATCCTAACAAACTCGATAAGATACACTAATGCAAAATTCTGGTTCTCTAAGACCAACGCTCGGATACCAACTGAAATGTCCCGTTCTTATTGATTAAAAACGTTCCATATTAATTGATTTCGTTGCGAGGTTTTGACCTCTATATGAGACGTTTTTCAAAGACTGCATTCATTTTAAAACAAACCATAACCTTTATTTCATCAATAAAGGTTTAAAAAGCTTTACGTAGATTATCAAATAATGATAATCTAAAATATCCTGTTTACACACGACCATTACATAATGGTTTACAATACAAATATGTTACAACAAAATAAGTTTCTTGAATGCAGTTTTTACACAATATCATACAAGCATGGACTCCAAATCTCGTCCTTATTTAAGTATGCGACAGCGGAAGCTCTTAATAATCACCTGAGAATAAACATGCTTAAAACGTCAACAAAAATGTTGGTGAGTTATAGGTTTAACCTATATATATTAAATCATAATAATAGACCACAAGATTTCATATTTCAATACACATCCCATACATAGAGATAAAAATCATTCATATGGTGAACACCTGGTAACCGACATTAACAAGATGCATATATAAGAATATCCCCATCATTCCGGGACACCCTTCGGATATGATATAAATTTCGAAGTACTAAAGCATCCGGTACTTTGGATGGGGTTTGTTAGGCCCAATAGATCTATCTTTAGGATTCGCGTCAATTAGGGTGTCTGTTCCCTAATTCTTAGATTACCAGACTTAATAAAAAGGGGCATATTTGATTTCGATAATTCAACCATAGAATGTAGTTTCACGTACTTGTGTCTATTTTGTAAATCATTTATAAAACCTGCATGTATTCTCATCACAAAAATATTAGATTTTAAAAGTGGGACTATAACTCACTTTCACAGATTTTTACTTCGTCGGGAAGTAAGACTTGGCCACTGGTTGATTCACGAACCTATAACAATATATACATATATATATCAAAGTATGTTCAAAATATATTTACAACACTTTTAATATATTTTGATGTTTTAAGTTTATTAAGTCAGCTGTCCTCGTTAGTAACCTACAACTAGTTGTCCACAGTTAGATGTACAGAAATAAATTGATAAATATTATCTTGAATCAATCCACGACCCAGTGTATACGTATCTCAGTATTGATCACAACTCAAACTATATATATTTTGGAATCAACCTCAACCCTGTATAGCTAACTCCAACATTCACATATAGAGTGTCTATGGTTGTTCCGAAATATATATAGATGTGTCGACATGATAGGTCGAAACATTGTATACGTGTCTATGGTATCTCAAGATTACATAATATACAATACAAGTTGATTAAGTTATGGTTGGAATAGATTTGTTACCAATTTTCACGTAGCTAAAATGAGAAAAATTATCCAATCTTGTTTTACCCATAACTTCTTCATTTTAAATCCGTTTTGAGTGAATCAAATTGCTATGGTTTCATATTGAACTCTATTTTATGAATCTAAACAGAAAAAGTATAGGTTTATAGTCGTAAAAATAAGTTACAAGTCGTTTTTGTAAAGGTAGTCATTTCAGTCGAAAGAACGACGTCTAGATGACCATTTTAGAAAATCCACTTTGAGTTTAACCATAATTTTTGGATATAGTTTCATGTTCATAATAAAAATCATTTTCTCAAAATAACAACTTTTAAATCAAAGTTTATCATAGTTTTTAATTAACTAACCCAAAACAGCTCGCGGTGTTACTACGACGGCGTAAATCCGGTTTTACGGTGTTTTTCGTGTTTCCAGGTTTTAAATCATTAAGTTAGCATATCATATAGATATATAACATGTGTTTAGTTGATTTTAAAAGTCAAGTTAGAAGGATTAACTTTTGTTTGCGAACAAGTTTAGAATTAACTAAACTATGTTCTAGTGATTACAAGTTTAAACCTTCAAATAAGATAGCTTTATATATATGAATCGAATGATGTTATGAACCTCATTACTACCTTAAGTTCCTTGGATAAACCTACTGGAAAAGAGAAAAATGGATCTAGCTTCAACGGATCCTTGGATGGCTCGAAGTTCTTGAAGCAGAATCATGACACGAAAACAAGTTCAAGTAAGATCATCACTTGAAATAAGATTGTTATAGTTATAGAAATTGAACCAAAGTTTGAATATGATTATTACCTTGTATTAGAATGATAACCTACTGTAAGAAATAAAGATTTCTTGAGGTTGGATGATCACCTTACAAGATTGGAAGTGAGCTAGCAAACTTGAAAGTATTCTTGATTGTATGTAACTAGAACTTGTAGAATATATGAAGAACACTTAGAACTTGAAGATAGAACTTGAGAGAGATTAATTAGATGAAGAAAATTGAAGAATGAAAGTGTTTGTAGGTGTTTTTGGTCGTTGGTGTATGGATTAGATATAAAGGATATGTAATTTTGTTTTCATGTAAATAAGTCATGAATGGTTACTCATATTTTTGTAATTTTATGAGATATTTCATGCTAGTTGCCAAATGATGGTTCCCACATGTGTTAGGTGACTCACATGGGCTGCTAAGAGCTGATCATTGGAGTGTATATACCAATAGTACATACATCTAAAAGCTGTGTATTGTACGAGTACGAATACGGGTGCATACGAGTAGAATTGTTGATGAAACTGAATGAGGATGTAATTGTAAGCATTTTTGTTAAGTAGAAGTATTTTGATAAGTGTATTGAAGTCTTTCAAAAGTGTATAAATACATATTAAAACACTACATGTATATACATTTTAACTGAGTCGTTAAGTCATCGTTAGTCGTTACATGTAAGTGTTGTTTTGAAACCTTTAGGTTAACGATCTTGTTAAATGTTGTTAACCCAATGTTTATAATATCAAATGAGATTTTAAATTATTATATTATCATGATATTATGATATATTAATATATCTTAATATGATATATATTCATTTAAATGTCGTTACAACGATAATCGTTACATATATGTCTCGTTTCGAAATCCTTAAGTTAGTAGTCTTGTTTATATGTATGTAACTCATTATTAATATACTTATGGAGATACTTACTTATCATAATCTCATGTTAACCATATGTATATCCATATATATATATATCGTCATGTCGTTTTTACAAGTTTTAACGTTCGTGAATCGCCGGTCAACTTGGGTGGTCAATTGTCTATATGAAACATATTTCAATTAATCAAGTCTTAACAAGTTTAATTACTTAACATGTTGGAAACATTTAATCATGTAAATATCAATCTCAATTAATATATATAAACATGGAAAAGTTCGGGTCACTACACATGAGCGCCATACTCGAAATAATTTTATGAACAAAACGATAAGAAGTACGTTTGAAACGGACACTTTTTAAAAAAAGCTAAAAACAACGACAGCCCGTATCTTCCTGCTCGCCGCGAGTTATATTTTTTCGCCAGCACCGTCAGACTCGAAATAATTTTATCAACAAAACGAAACTAACTACGTTCGAACCGGATATATTTTAGAAAACAGTAAAGACGACAACACCAACAACGACGCTTAACACATTGAGCGTTTTCCCTTCTGTAAATACATAAAGCTACGTTAAATATGAATACGCAGGCCGAAAGCTCCCTCCGCATCGCGCGGGCCGGACTAGTTAATATCAATTAATATTAATATTTTTATTAATATTAATATTAATATTAAATATCAATTAAATATAACTGAAAATTAAATCAAATCAAATAATAAATAATACTAAAAGGTATACGGTAGAAAATAAAACATAAAACATAAAGCTTATGATGTATAAACTCCTAAAAATTAACTTTTCCCAACTAGTTTATAAAATAATAAAATTTACAAATTACAAAGTACAAAAGTACAACAAAATATTATTATATTATATATATAATTTTTTTTGAACGACGATTTTTTTATCAATATACAACTATAAGTTTTATTTTCAACTAATAACGAAATATTATTATATTATATTATATTATATTATATTATATTGTCATTTTTAATTAATATACAACTATAAGCTTTATTTTCAACTAATTTATCAAACAATTACTCTTGTAAAAATGAAGTGATAATCTCCAACTTCGATTTTAAAAAATAATCTACAACTATCACTTCAAATCTGGCTAATTTCATCTAATTCTAATCTAATAAATACACCAAAAGATAGAACTAATATTAAAATCAAAATATTTAATTTATAAGTTGTTCAATTCTTAATTCTACTTTTAATCATAATATAATCTAAGGTTGATGAGTGACTATTATGCATACTTGGAAATTTTTTGGACGGCAAATGGTGATGAAAAATAATAATACTTTAATTTAGTTGTTGATCAGGGTTGTCGACAAACTAATTAATATTATTTAGATGTTGATCAGGGTTGTAGACCAACTAATTACTAACCTAATCGATCTATAGTTTATTACTTATTTAATTTAATTTTTTTTTTACGAGGAACTCCCTAGCGACGAGCCATAATGGCTCCCCTCTAGTTGGTAAACCCCGGGTAAACGGCAAGTCAGACATCCACCGCTACCAGGCAAAGCATCCTCTAGTCAATCAGTCACTAAATGGAGCTCGTCCCAAAGTATTTGCCTTGAAGGGAATCGAACCCGTGACATCTTGCTTCATTGGAAGTCCTGGTGGCAACCCAGGCTATGCGTTTTACTTATTTAATTTAATGTGTTATATAAAAGGTTGGTTTTCACATTTATATTTGACACGTCTAGTAAACTTCAAATCATTTACTCAAATAAAACTATTTTAAACTTGTAATAGCTACTCGTTTAAGTTAATAAAAATAATTCAAATTATATTATAATATTATAATATTATAATATTATAATTTATAATTTATAATTTTAATAATTAAATCGATCATAGTTACCACATTATGATTAGAATAACTTAAGCCGAATATTGCATTTTGTGATTTATGTAACTAAAAGGATGAATTAAGTATATGAACAAAAGTAGAGGGGGTTTTCCATAAATCAATAGCAATATTATTTAATAAACCGGCCATTAACCGTGACCCCCGCTTTTCCCGACCGGAGTGCTGTGTACCCTTGGAAGGACCGGGAGTGGACTTGGAAAAATGAGTACGAGTAATATATTAAATATTAATATTAATATTAATTAATATTAATATGGTGTGTTTGGACGAAAGTAGCTGGAGCTGGAGCTTATTAGCAGGAGCTGGAACTGGAGCTTATTTTTGAAGATGGTAGCTGGAGCTTATTATTTTTTATAAATGTCTGGTAAACTAGCTGGAGCTTATTTTTCAGTTCATAAGCTCTACTTTTTTTCATAAGCTACTACAAGTAGCTTATTTTTTCAGAGCTTATGATTTTCAATAAGCTCTACTTTTTTTATCTACCAAGCGAAGCTTATGACTTGAAGCTTATTAAAATCATAAGCTCAAGCTCTCATAAGCTTCCATAAGCTCCAATAAGCTACGCGCCAAACACACCCTTAGAGATACTTTTGTAGTTTGTCTTCTATTTGAGTTACTCCGTATAAATTATAAAATTAAAAATAATTTATATTTATAATTTATATTTATAAATTATAATTATAAAAAAGTTACTCCTTCCATCTCATAATAACATTAACACACAAAAAACACACAGTATAAGTAAACGTAATAAAAGTGTTATACTTTCTGTTTATTTTCTTTTTTTTAGAAAGGCAAAGGCTTCATAAACCACGAAAAGAGTACAGAGAAGGGATGATCCGTATAACAAGATCACCTAGAGCCTTAAAAGGCGTTACAAACAACCTGCAGGTTGCAGGGAGCAACCAAACAGCAGCCTACAACTAAAACAAACTATATAAAACATATACACGAGATGTACTGATGGCTGTATTAGCAGACCAAGGAGTATATTTTACAGATCAAAGTCACGACATACTGAGGTAGAAACTTGGGTTGGATATCCACGTAAGCCAGTCGGATTTTCTCCCTCTTGCTCTATTGGTGATCCACTCGAACGACTTAATTTATATCTCGTTTAGAGCAACGGGAGTGTTCCAACTTTTGCCTTGGAATGTCTTGTTGTTTCGATTTCTCCAAACTAGATATGCACAGGTCCATTTCAGAGCTTGCCTAACCTTTTTCCCATACTTTGATTATGGTAGACTTATGTTTTCGCTTAGTAAGTCAGGTAAAGATAGATTTGAGCAATTCCCCAAACCCCACCAATTATGAACTCGATCCCAAATTTCACGAGCGTGCTTGCATAGAATGAGAGAGTGTTATACCGATTCCAATTCTTCATCGCATAAAGGACATCGAACGGTATGTAAGTCTATTCCTCTTTTGTCGAGCTCCAATATAACGGCCAGCCTTTTTTGCAGCTTTCCACGAAAAGATTTCAATCTTTTTTGGTACCAAGGAGTTCCTTAAAGTGCCTTGTTGCGAGGTATATGAACCCAACAGCTATTCGTCGATAATAACAGCCATTTTTTTTACGGTGAACTTCCCGTTTGAGGCGAAACTCCAACTCCACGAATCCTTGATCCTGCAATTAAAAGAATAAGAAGATAGCAATTTAGTTAAGCTGGCTAATTCCCCTCCTGTACGTCCTGTTGGGTCTCGGGTCCAGCTCCATGTGAGCAGAATGTTCTCATCTTCCTTTGAAACACGTCTTTTATTGATACCCCTTTTATAGATTCTAACCTAAACAATCTCGGAAACAGGTTGCACAATTTGTCTTTGCTAATCCAATGCTCTAGCCAAAAAAGAGTTGATCCTCCGTTGCCTATGGTTTTGATGAAAGAACTTCTAAATGGAATCTGCATATCTTCCATGGATGTACCTGCAAGAATTATATTACGCCATACTCCACAAGCAAAAGAGTTGTTGATATCGCTCTCCGAAGTTAATCCTCCACTTAAGCCATGAATGCTACGAATAACCTTTACCCAAAGTGACTCGGTTTCAGTTTTAAACCTCCACCGCCACTTTTCCAACAAAGCAAAGTTTTTACTTTTGAGCGGTCCAATATTAAGCCCCCCGTTCTCGTAAGTGTTTAAGACATTTTCCCATTTTACCCATGAAATTTTGGAACCCGCCCCGCCCCAAAAGAAAGATCTTCTCACACTCTCGAGTAATTTAATCACACATGACGGAGCATGAAACAACGAGAAGTAATACAACGGGAGACTAGATAGGACCGATTTAATAAGGACTAATCTTCCTCCGCTTGACAATGATCGCATTTTCCAACTTGATAGCCTAGATTTGATTTTGTCTATAACCGAATTCCAATCTCGCAACTTAGTCATTTTCGCACCAATAGGTAGACCGAGGTACACGAAAGGGAGTTTACCAACTTGACATCCCATATGTGTAGCTAGATAGCTAACTTCTTCAAAATCAACCCCGACACCGTAAACACAACTTTTTTGAAAATTAACTTTCAATCCGGAAGCAACCTCGAAGCATTTTAGTATATTTCTTAAATTTAGTGCATTGACACGACTCCATTCACCGAAAAAAATTGTGTCGTCCGCATATTGCAGATGCGATACTAAAACTTTATCATTCCCGACTTTGATTCCTTTGAATAACCCTTTTGTCCAATGCCGCTTTTGTAAGGATATTTAAGCCTTCCGCCGCTAGAATGTAAAGAAAGAGAGATAGAGGATCCCATTGTCGTACACCTCTTCCTAGAGAAAATTCCTTAGGGGGGGCGCCATTTACAAGAATCGAAATTGATGCCGACTTTAGACACGTCGAGATCCAATTTTTCCATTTACTCCCAAACCCCATACGTTTCATAACGTCAAGAAGAAAGAACCAATTAAGGCTATCAAAAGCCTTCTCGAAGTCTACTTTGAAAACTATGCCTTTTTTGCGGTTAGATTTAAGGAAATCGATTGTTTCATTTGCTATTAGTGCACCATCAAGAATAAAACGCCCTTTTAAGAAGGCACTTTGTTCAAGACCCACTAGAGAAGGTATAACCTTTCGGAGACGGTTGGAGAGAATTTTGGCTACTATCTTATAATAGCTACCAATTAAGCTAATTGGTCGGAAGTCACCTAACCCTAACGGGTATGCCTTTTTTGGTATAAGGGTCACGAAGGAGGCGCTACAACCTCTTGATATCTCTCCCTTTTCCCAAAACCAAGCTATAGCCTCTACAAGATCCCCCTTTATAACATCCCAAATTGTTTTGTAAAATCCTAAATTAAACCCGTCCGGCTCAGGCGCTTTTGTACTTCCACAATCTTTAATTGCGTCAAAAATTTCATTTTATGTGAATGGCTTTTCTAACGCATCAGCTTCCACTAAAGAAATCGAAGGATAGACTTGTAAGTAACTAGAGGGGGGGTGAATAGTTACTTAATACTTTTTTAACAATTTTTCGATTGATCACCAAATTCGATTTTACTTTGATCAACCAACTCAACTCAAACTTGATGTGTGTAGTGTATATGTTCAAAATAATAAATGAAGTAATGTAAAGATCATAGACACAAGGATTTATAGTGGTTCAGGTGGATGTTAACTAATCGACCTTAATCCACTCCCCGATTACACTAATCGGGATTTGTTGCTTCACTAAGCACTTTTCTCCAAACCCGGTGGAGATCCGATTTACAAGTCTTCAATATTCTTTAGTAGACAACAAACCTAATATTTCTATCCCTTTGAAAGATCAACTCCAACCTAGATCAACTTGTCTTCACCTTGGACAAGTATTAATCTCCAAATAAGATTAATCAACTTCCTAGGTTCCTTTAAGAAAGTAGATCACTAAGCTAGCCTATGCTTTCACTAATTGAGGTTACAAGACTTATACACTCTGCAATGATGATCCTAACACAATACTAGGACACACATTACATTAAGTAAACTCACAAGATAAATGATTTTGATTAGTAAGTTTACAACAACCTAATTCTATATCTATAAGATCATAGAATCTTCTCTTGCTTGATCACATTTGAGTAGTAGTTGATGCACTTGTGATCACTGGAGATAAGCCTTTGAAATATGCAAGAGGGTCTGCTTCAAATGCTCTTAAATGTTTGCCTTTTATAGTGGGATTCAAAAATTCAAGCACAACTTATAATTCAAGCACTTAATAAGTTTAATGTGCAATATAACACATTACATGATTAATGTATTTGCACACATTAATGTCCAACACATGCACAAGGGAAGAGCAATTTCTAGTTGGGACTTGGTGACCATACTAAATGTATCTAAGTGTGTTTTAGGATTACAAGTCATTTCTATTTTAACCTTGAGAGCATTATTCTTCATTTAGCCTTAATTAATCACTAAGTCATTTCTAATAGCAATTATTGTTCTAGTGATATTGGCTTAAGTGTGTTGGTACTTGATGATCATACTAAGGATATCTAGATAAGAATTAAGATCACAAGTTGTTGATTAACACTTATGTGTTATGCCTAATCTTGGTTAATTTGTCATTAAGATGTCATTAGGCGTAATTAATCACAATTAGTGTTTTTATGACCAAAACTCAATTGAGTATGGAGAAGACATCTATTCTAAGCATGTTGAGAAAAGTTTCATGAATTATAGATGTCGGGAACTAGTCAAACTTTATTTGGTCAAAAACGGTGACAGAAGAAACTGCGGACGCATTGCGGTTGACCGTGGTGGCGACCGTGCAACTTGTTTTCACAAAACTGCGTTGGAATTCAGTTTGGGGTTTCACGATTGACTATGCGGTCGACCGTACCTCGACCGTGTGTTTACCTGAACTTTTAATTTCATTCTTTAACCTATGTTTAACTTGGTCGTTTGCAAGATAAAGTATGGATTAGTGACCTTGCGTGTTTTATGTTAAGATGTCATTCATCACTTATGCGTATGTGTGTGTCATCATCAAAATATATTCTTTGGTTGATTACACTTTGGTTAATTATACTTAAGTTTATTGTTTAGTGTATTAACCCACATTCAACCAACATTCTCCCCCTTTTTGATGATGACAAACATACAAGTGATGAGGGACATTTTGCTATAAATACGAAAGTGTTAACAATCACTTGTATCCATCTTTCTCCCCCTTTTGTCGAAGCAAAAAGGTTAGCTCCCCCTAGAACTAAGCTCGCCCTTAGAACAAAACTCCCCCTTAAATTGTGCACGTTGAAAAAACATATATTAAAACATAACAAGCACACATTTTATTCAAAGCAAGCACGAAACATAGTGATGCATATATGAAAATATGCATGGAGGGTACAGTGGATCAATCCTAAGTTTGTTCTACATGGGATGAGATATGCTTGGGTGAGATGAGCATTTTCCACAAACTAGATTGTTCAAAAAGCGTTGCAGGATCTTGTGAGTTCGACGATTCTGACGATGAAGGATGGACATTTGAGTGGAGGATAATAGTGCAATGAACTGGTCATCTTCCACACTATCATCAGATCCCGTAACACTCCAGGAAGGTATGTTCTCTCCTTCCGTTTCTTCGTTAAAAGGTCGAACTGAATCGTAGTTGATTGGGAGGGAGGTTAGACCAACAGGATGTACGTCACGAACACACTGTTGTGTGAAGAGCTTCGTTAAGTGTGCTCCATAGGGAAGACATAGAGATTCATTGTACACCAATCCATTCATCCTCTTTGCTATGAATAGTGCCATGTTGAATTGAATTCGGTGTTGGAGACACCAGAGTAGTGAGGCTTCACAGGCATGAACGTTTGTGGATAGTGTTTCCCCCTTGCAGTAGATATTGTGACTTATGACTTTGAGCCAAAGGTCAAACTTAGGTGCAAGATGATTTGCCTTAAGACCATCACTTTGGATTTCAATGTGATTGATTGGACTTTGACAAAAGGTGTTGATGATGTCACCTTTTGTGACAAATTTGGGAAGACGGAGGATATATGGACTATAGGAGAAACATTCCATGCCTTCGTCGGGAACTTGCATGAATCTTCCAAAGTCCTTAAGAGACATGGAAAACCCTTTGTCAAACAACCGAAATTTGACGTTATTTGGGGGAGTGAATTCATAGTTAGCGTAGAATTCACGAACAAGAGTGGTGTGAATGGGACCTTATAAGGTTCAGAATGAATCCCATTTTATGTAAGCAAAATTTTCGAGAAGCTCTTTCGAAAAATGCTCAATAGTGACCATACAACCTTCGGCAATTGGTCTAGTGCTAACTATTTGTCGGTTACAGTTGATCACATCTCGTTCTTCTTGGGTGTTAGGAAAGTGATTGTCAAAGGAGTCGGAAACTGAAGATGACAAGTCAATCACAAAAGGATTGTTAGGAGAGTTGTTTGCTTGACTCATTTTGAGTGAGATGGTGTAGTGAGTTTTGCATCATAATCTTCTCAATTTAAAAGGAAAAAGATGAACCTTCATTTAATCTTTCATTCCCTTTTGGAGTAATTGAATCTTTTGAGAATTTTGATCATATTCAAGTATGCTAATTTGTGAATGATACTTTGAAACCAGATCCAATTAGTTTTGAGAGGTTCAATGTGCATTTATTTTTCTAGGAGAGAGAAGAAGAAGTGTCAGACACATACACGGTCGATGCTACGGTCGACCGTGTAGTTGACCGTGTGAGAACTGTTAGAAGCATAAATTAGCTAACTTAAATTAAACAGATTCTAACCAAAAAATATTCAAATAGTCACACATTCAATTATTACAAACAAGTTATTCAACCAACATTTTAACCTCTCTCACTTTCTTCACCTTCCAATTCTCACATCACTACTACTTCGACATGAAAATGCCTTTTTCCCTTTCTTTAGTAGCCGGCTGATCTTGGATTGATACTTCTTTATCTTAGCTTGATTTAAGTAGATTCGTTCAGCTTTTGAATCACGATCCAAGCCATAAAAAGGATCATTTGCTTCATCCGAAAATTGTTCTTCATCATTATCGGATATATCTTCTAAGTTGATTTGAGAGTTGGTCATGGCTTCATAAACCCTTTCAATCTCATCAGAGTCATCTTCATCATCCCACCCCATCAATGTTAATGTATGATGATTAAATATTTGATAGGTTGGATTTATGCGAATGTCATCTGTTGCCTTTAATTTGACAAATAACTTCGTAAGATGCATTCCATAAGGAAGAGCTCTTGTTGAGTCCTTTGGCACATTGCTCATTCGTATGGCCATAAAGTATGCCATGATTACTGGAATTTGCATTTCTAGGCACCAAAGAAGAGCCATCTGAACAGCATGAATATGTGAGCGATTTCCCATTATACATTACACATTGTAGTCGATCACTGTGTTCCATATTCTGAACTTCTTTCGCAGGTGTTTGCTCAACACTCCTCGATTGAGAATTTCTCCTCTCAAAGCATTGTCTTCACACAGTGTTCGAATAGCATCATCTTTATTGATGAAATCAGGAAGATAGGTCAGACTGTGTCCTGTGTTGAAGAACCTTTCTCCATTTGATGGAACATCTAGAAGTTTTCTAAAATCTTGCAGTGTTACTGTAGTTCTTGAAGCCTTTAGCCTAAAGGTAACTGAACCGTTGGTATAGACGAAGCTAGAGTAAAAGTCTCGAACGAGTGATGGATAAATTGGTCCATCTAGATCAAGAAATACATTCCAGTTTAAATATGAGAAAGCTGCCACCATTGGAAAATCTTTTGCTTCAATTCTCCTTCCTTCTGCTATTGTTCGATTTTTCACTCTTTCTCTGTTAAGTGTTGATTGGTGTGGGTGAAAGTTAGATGAGCTTTCTCCTCGATTTGCCATTTTCTGCACATTGACACTTTTAATTAATTCAAAGTGCATAATTCAATTGTAGGCAACAAGTTTTGCAAACTTTAATTATCATCAATACTTAGACGTTTTGATGTTAATGTTCTTCACATTTTCACTCTTCATTAGTGTCAATGAGTTTGCAACTAGATTAAGATTTTCACAAAGTTCATATGTGTTCTAGACTTTTGAAATTATCATCAACACATGTTTTGACATTCAACATTATTACACTCAATTTGCAACAATGTCATTCATATCATATGAACAATGCTTCTATGAAAATCTAACCTAGATGTATAATGAACCCTAGAATTATCCAAAGTTAAATCAATGCATACAATAATCATTACTACAATCGTTTCTAAATTGTTCTTCAAGAACAATTTCAATTGTTTGCATCAATTTAGGTTTTGATTCATTCTAGTTAGGGTTTCTTCATAACCCTAATTCATCATACAAACACAATTGAATGTTACGAAAGTAAGGATTAATCATACCGAAAGTAGGTATTGAAATTGAAGGAATGCGCGTTTTTCTCCGTGCGGTCGATCTCCTCAGCCGTGTGTAGGTGTGTGTGTGTGTTTTGAAGTGGGTTGAAAAGAAAGAAAAGTGAGGGTTTAATTTAATTTAAAACAGAATCAGACCACGCACGGTCGAAGCACGGTCGACCGTGGTGTTTGTAGTGACCCGAACTTTTCCATGTTTATATATATTAAATGAAATTATTATTTACATGATTAAGTGTTTACAACAAGTTAAGCAATTAAACTTGTTAAGACTTTATTAATTGAAATAGGTTTTATATAGACAATTGACCACCCAAGTTGACCGGTGATTCACGAACGTTAAAACCTGTAAAAACTATATGATGTCATATATATGGATATATATATATATAGTTAACATGGTATTATGATAAGTAAACATATCATTAAGTATATTAACAATGAACTACATATGTAAAAACAAGACTACTAACTTAAGGATTTCGAAACGAGGCATATATGTAACGATTATCGTTGTAACGACATTTAATTGTATATATATCCTATTAAGATATATTAATACATCATAATATCATGATAATGTAATAATTTAACATCTCATTTTATATAATAAACAATGGGTTAATAACACTTAACATGATCGTTAACCTAAAGGCTTCAAAACAACATTTACATGTAACGACTAACGATGACTTAACGACTCAGTTAAAATGTATATACATGTAGTGTTTTAATATGTATTCATATACTTTTGAAAGACTTCAAGACACTTATCAAAATACTTCTACTTAACAAAAATGCTTACAATTACATCCTCGTTCAGTTTCATCAACAATTCTACTCGTATGCACCCGTATTCGTACTCGTACAATACACAGCTTTTAGATGTATGTACTATTGGTATATACAATCCAATGATCAACTCTTAGAAGCCCATGTGAGTCACCTAACACATGTGGGAACCATCTTTTGGCAACTAGCAAGAAATATCTCATAAAATTACAAAAATATTAGTAATCATTCATGACTTATTTACATGTAAATAAAATTACACATCCTTTATATCTAATCCATATACCAACGACCAAAAACACCTACAAACACTTTCATTCTTGTAAGATCCAGTTTTTATCAGTTATGCTGGACGCCGTCCAAAAGGGTTGGACGCCCTCCCGTTTTGAAGGGCTGGACGCCGTCCAGAAATCTGGACGCCTTCCAGATGGCCTGACGAGCCAGCTTTGGTATTTTGTTATTTAAAAAGGGGTAGTTTGGTAATTTCACTTTGTGGATGACTTTAAGGTCCTAGATCAGTTTTGGTGAGCCACATTACTCCTTTTCCATCTACTTTATAATCTTCCATTAAATCCTAGAGAGAGAGGAGGTTCTAGAGTGAGAGAGCTCCATTAAAGGAAGAAAGAGATTGAATCGGGTCTTAGTGCGAGTTCTAAAGTTGTTCATCTAGTCGCTAGCTACGTGGTGATTGTGTTGGTAAGTTATAAAACCTATTTCTTTACTTAAATTGTGTCAAGGGTTAGGGTTTGGGTTAGTGTTGCACTTAAAACTCACTTGTTAGTGAATTGGGGGTTTTGGGTAAGTTTGGGTCATGAAGACCCAAAAGATGACTAACCTAGGGTTTTGAAAAGTTAAAGCATGTAAATGGGTTTTAAAGGATTAATAAATCGCTAGCACATTTGTAGTTAATGTTAGTGGGTGTCATTTGGGTTGAGGGTGACCCAAATGGGCGTGTTGACCTCGAAATGGGTCAAATGGGTCTTGGGCGACCTAGGTTGTTAAATGTGTACGAGAATACACTAAACTTGTGATTATAAAGTGTTTAAGACCATATTTGGCTAGTGTTAGGGATTTGTTGGTGTTGACCCAAATATTAGGGTTAAGGGCGCAAGTGGGTCGGAATTTCACCTTGGGTCAAAATGGCACTAGAATGGGGAGTAAGTTGGTTGACCAACTTGAGTTGTGATTGATTATGTGCTAAATGTAATAGGTACGTTACATTGAAGTTGCAAGCTCGGTTATCTTTCGCAGAAGACTCTAAGGTGAGTGGAGTAATTATACGTATGTGTATATGGCGTGTTTATTTGTGTGTGTTATGGCATGAACCATCGAGCCGGTAGTGCCATAACATGTGTGCGATAAGATGTGAACCACGATCCGGTAGCATCGAGTGTGAACCACGAGCCAGTAGCACTATAAACTAAGATGTGAACCACGAGCCGGTAGCATCGAGTGTGAACCACGAGCCGGTAGCACTATAAAAGAGTATGACTCAATTGCGTATGGTGTGAACCACGAGCCGGTAGCACCATAGCGTTTATGGTTAACCATATTGAGATTGTTGATTGTTAGCATATTATTTATATATTGAGTTGAGTGTATGCTAATGCGGTTTTGTGATAATGTACGACTTGTTAGTATTACGGGTTTGATGACATGCTATTTGAGTTACAAGTTCGTATGAGGTATTTGATGAATGTGATTGCAAATAGATGGGTTATATATATGTATTTGTAATTATTGCATTCACTAAGCTTTAGCTTACCCTCTCGTTGTTTACCTTTTTAGGCTCCGGCGTGGACAAGGGCAAAGTTATACGGTTGGATTAGTGGTTTCCCGCTCGCTTTGATAGGGGATGCTTTTGGGTTGTTAGCTTTGGAAGTTCGGCCAAGATTTGGGTAGTTTAACCCCAAACACCATGCTCTAGTGTCGTTTGGAAATTAAACTTGTATTGGTCGAAACTTGTATTTTTGATGCGAAACGCGTAAGACGGGTCGATGGGGCCCGATGTTGTAAAACTTGTTTTGATGATGGAAACCTCTTATTTTATTATATTGTGATACGTTGTAGAAAGGTTTTCTTTTAAAAGTGTCGGGAAGCGGGATTTTCGCTCACGTGAGTTGGACCCAGGGGACAACAGCTTCCAGGCAATCTGGACGCCGTCCAGATATGCTGGACATCATCCCGGTCTTAAGTACTGGACGCCGTCCAGAAATCTGGACGCCGTCCAGTTGTACTACATCAGAAATTTTTTTTTGTACACGTTTTGGTGAATTGTAGTCGGGTCGTTACAATTCTTCAATGTTCTTCATCTAATTGATATCTCTCAAGTTCTATCTTCAAGTTCTAAGTGTTCTTCATAAATTTTATAAGTTCTAGTTTTATAAAATCAAGAATACTTTCAAGTTTGCTAGCTTATTTCCAATCTTGTAAAGTGATCATCCAACCTCAAAAAATCTTTCATATTTACAGTAAGATATCTTTCTAATACAAGGTAATACTCATATTCAAACTTTGATTCAATTTCTATAACTATAACAATCTTATTTCGAGTGGAAATCTTACTTGAACTTGTTTTCGTTTCATGATTCTGCTTCAAGAACTTTCAAGCCATCCAAAGATCCTTTGAAGCTCAAGTTATTTTTTCATCATTTCCAGTAGGTTTACCTACTAAACTTGAGGTAGTAATGATGTTCATAAAATCATTCGTTTCATATATATAAAACCACCTTATTCGAAGGTTTATACTTATAATCACTAGAACATAGTTTAGTTAATTCTAAACTTGTTCGCAAACAAAAGTTAATCCTTCTAATTTGACTTTTAAAATCAACTAAAAACATGTTCTATATCTATATGATATGCTAACTTAATGATTTAAAACCTGAAAACACGAAAAAACACCGTAAAACCAGATATACGCCATCGTAGTAACACCGCGGGCTGTTTTGGGTTTGATAATTAAAAACTATGATAAAATTTGATTTAAAAGTTGTTCTTCTGGGAAAATGATTTTTCTTATGAACATGAAACTATATCCAAAAATCATGGTTAAACTCAAAGTGAAAGTATGTTTTCCAAAATGGTCATCTAGACGTCGTTCTTTCGACTGAAATGACTACCTTTACAAAAATGACTTGTAACCTGTATTTCCGACTATAAACTTATACTTTTATGTTTAGATTCATAAACTTAAGTTCAATATGAAACCATAGCAATTTGATTCACTCAAAACGGATTTAAAATGAAGAAGTTATGGGTAAAACAAGATTGGATATTTTTTTATTGTTGTAGCTACGGGAAATATTGTAACAATTCTATACAAATCATATCCTAGCTAACTTATATTGTATTATACATGTATTCTAATATATTATGTAATCTTGGGATACCATAGACACGTATGCAAATGTTTTGACATATCATATCGACCCATCTATATATATTATTTGGAACAACCATAGACACTCTATATGCAGTAATATTGGAGTTAGCTATACAGGGTTGAGGTTGATTCCAAAAATATATATACTTTGAGTTGTGATCTAGCCTGAGACGTGTATACACTGGGTCGTGGATTGATTCAAGATAATATATATCGATTTATTTCTGTACATCTAACTATGGACAACTAGTTTTAGGTTACTAACGAGGACAGCTGACTTAATAAACTTAAAACAGTAAAACGTATTAAAAATATTGTAAATATATTTTGAACATACTTTGATATATATGTACATATTTGTTATAGGTTCGTGAATCGACCAGTGGCCAAGTTTTACTTCCCGACGAAGTAAAAATCTGTGAAAGTGAGTTATAGTCCCACTTTTAAAATCTAATATTTTGAGATGAGAATACATGCAGTTTTATAAATGTTTTACGAAATAGACACAATTAAATGAAACTACATTATATGGGTGAATGATCGAAGCCGAATATACCCATTTTTGCTTGGTAACCTAAGAATTAGTAAACCGATCTACTAATTGACGCGAATCCTAAAGATAAATCTATTGGGCCTAACGAACCTCATCCATGGTTGCGGATGCTTTAGTACTTCGATGTTGTTTTATCATGTCCGATGGATTTTCCAGAATGATAGGGGATATTCTTATATGCATCTTGTTAATGTCGGTTACCAGGTGTTCACCATATGAATGATTTTTATCTCTATGTATGGGATGTATATTGAAATATGAAATCTTGTGGTCTATTATTACAATTTGATAAATATATAGGTTAAACCTATAACTCACCAACATTTTTGTTGACGTTTAAAGCATGTTTATTCTCAGGTGATTATTAAGAGTTTCCGCTGTTGCATGCTAATATATGGAAAAGATTTGGAGTCAACATGCTTGTATAATATTGTTTAAAACTGCATTCGAAATTTACATTGTTGTAACATATTAATATTGTAAACCAATATGTATTAGTAGTGTGTAAGTGTGATATTTTTTATATTATCATTTCTGATAATCTAGGTGGTGTCCTTTTAACCTTGTCGATAAAATAAAGGTTATGGTTTGTTTTTAAAAACGAATGCAGTCTTTGAAAAACGTCTCATACAGAGGTCAAAACCTCGCAACGAAACCAAGTAATATGGAACATTTATAATCAATATGAACGGGACATTTCAGTGTTAGCCGTGTAGATATTTTTCCACGCACAGGACAGGAGTCTGCGGTCGAGTATACGGTCAGCCGTGATGCTGCCGTGGATCCTTCTGATCACTCGTTTCATCACTTCTTCTTTCTTCAAACGCGTTTTGACGATTCTTAGGTTCTATAGAAACTTGAGGACAAGTTTTCTTTTCCTAACATTGAATGATTACATCCTCCCGATGTTTAATCATCAATGACACGTAATATACTATATCTACATATATATATATATATATATATATATATATATATATATATATATATATATATATATATATATATATATATATATATATTTATATTCAATCACATATAGTATACACAAAACGCATCAATCTAGTATTTAGCATGCAATACATGTTTTCACATAAACACACAATCCTAAGGCAAGTAAGCTTCCTACACTTGATCTTTTAAAATCATTTTTCAAAAACAATTTGCATTTGCAAGAAAAACCTTTCATTTATACAAAGTCTTGTGAGAAGGTTATTCTCATTAGCATTTTGATCATTGATTTTGATTGATTTTAAGATTACCCAATCCTTGACTTATCCCTACCATGGAATTGCTAGCTTGGTCCATTTTTCCCATATTTTCAATTTTCCTAATAATAGACAATGGACGTTGAATACAAGATTTGTGTTTGCTAGAGTCATGACATACATTCATTTCATGTTTACCTCTTGATGAATCACAAATAGTTATCCTTTCAAGTTTTCTTTTCAAAGAGTTATTTTCATCAATTAAAACTTTGTTAAGTTGTCTAACTTTGTGTAATTCTTTCTCCAAAAGTTTTACTTTGTCACGACTACTATCATACACAAATTTAATAGTCTTGTAATCATCTAACAATTCTTCATAATTAGAAGGATAGAGTACATATACCTCATTGCAATCCATGCTTGAGATATCATCTTATTTGAATGGAGATTCAACCTCTTCTTCACTTTGACCATCTTGATCCACATCATTCCAAGAACTCATTAGGCAAAAGTCTTCATCTTCATTCAACCCTTTTGCTTGAAAATCACCAACCCTTTCCAAACCATTCTCTATTCCTTTACCCTTTAAACTCCTAGAGTTTAAATCTTCTTGAGAACATAGTGAGTTCCAACATTCTTTTGCACTTTCACATGAGATTATCTTTAATCTTTCTTCACTAGGAAGAATTCCATGAAGTAGTGAAATTGCATCAAATTGTTTCAAAACATCATTGTTTTGAAAAGTTGACTTCACTAGTCTTGAACTAGCTTGTGGTACAAAGTCTCCTACTTTGATTATTCTCCACAAGTAGTAATTCTTGGATTTGAGATATGACTCAAATCTTGATTTTCACACATCAATATTCATCTTATCAAAGATTGGTGCTTCTTTCACCAATTCTTCCAAGTATCCCATGGTTTGAGTTGATCCGAGAATCGTTGACTCAAGTTTTTACACAAAACGAATTTTGATGCTTTCACGATCGTTTGTAGTGCAATGATTTGAGCAACTGCTCTAATACCAATTGTAAGTAACTAGAGGGGGGGGGGGTGAATAGTTACTTAATACGTTTTTAACAATTTTTTGATTGATCACTAGATTCGGTTTTACGTTGATCAACCAACTCAACTCAAACTTGATGTGTATAGTGTATATTTTCAAAATGATAAATGAAGTAATGTAAAGATCATAGACACAAGGATTTATAGTGGTTCGGGTGGATGTTAACTAATCCACCTTAATCCACTCCCCGATTACACTAATCGAGATTTGTTGCTTCACTAAGCACTTTTCTCCAAACCTGGTGGAGATCCGATTTACAAGTCTTCAATCTTCTTTAGTAGACAACAAACCTAATCTTTCTATCCCTTTGAAAGATCAACTCCAACCTAGATCAACTTGTCTTCACCTTGGACAAGTATTAATCTCCAAATAAGATTAATCAACTTTCTAAGTCCCTTTAAGGAAGTAGATCACTAAGCTAGCCTATGCTTCCACTAATTGAAGTTACAAGACTTATACACTCTGTAATGATGATCCTAACACAACACTAGGACACACATTACATTAAGTAAACTCACAAGATAAATGATTTTGATTAGTAAGTTTACAACAACCCAGTTCTATATCTATAAGATCATAGAATCTTCTCTTGCTTGATCACATTTGAGTAGTAGTTGATGCACTTGTGATCACTGGAGATAAGCCTTTGAAATGTGCAAGAGGGTCTGCTTCAAATGCTCTTAAATGTTTGCCTTTTATAGTGGGATTCAAAAAATAGCCGTTGACACACGGTTGCCTGCACGGTCGACCGTGGTGCGACCGTGCGTGCTCCAGTCCAAAATTGGTATCCGTTGTATAGCCATTTAACTCAGATTTGAACAACACATTTTGGCACCTTTACTCCTTCTAGCACCTGCAAAAGAAACCAAACATCCTATACAAGTACTATATGCATTAAGTGTGTGAGATTTGGTCTTATTGCATGAAAGTGACTAATCATTCCAAAAGTGACAAACCCAACATTCTTGGAGAAGTGTCTTGATTGATATTTAGGAAAATTTCAGTTTGATCAAGACTTAGTTAGTCACATTAATGCTCTTGGTTCAATTCTAAAGGCTAGTCACTATATCATTAACTTCCTAGTTCCAATTAATCACAAATCATGTTTCATTTGAGTTTAGTTAGGGATTAATTGAATAATATCTCTATAAGATAATCATGAAGTATGTAGAGACATTAAGGTTAAGTTATTCTTGAACAAGTAATCACACTTAGTTACTTAGACTAGACCAAATAGACAATTGACTATAGTTTCATTGTGAACCATTTTACACTTAATCTATTGGAGTAGGTTAGTTACTTGAATCCTAACTAATGAGCACATGGCAAACATATTAATCAAGTTGACAAGTTTATGAGTATTAAGCATTATTAGCAAGTAGCAAGTAATACTCACATAGCAAGAGATAGTTATTCTAGGATCAATCATATAGATACTTGCACAACTTATAATTCAAGCACTTAATAAGTTTAATGTGCAATATAACACATTACATGATTAATGTGTAAGCACACATTAATGTCCAACACATGCACAAGGGAAGATAATTTATAGTTGGGACTTGGTGACTATCCTAAATGCATCTAAGTGTGTTTTAGGATTACAAGTCATTTCTAGTTTAACCTTGAGAGCATTGTTCTTCATTTAGCCTTAATTAATCACTAAATCATTTCTAATAGCAATTATTGTTCTAGTGATATTGGCTTAAGTGTGTTGGTACTTGATGATCATACTAAGGATATCTAGATAAGAATTAAGATCAAAAGTTGTTGATTAACACTTATGTGTTATGCCTAATCTTGGTTAATTTATCATTAAGATGTCATTAGGCGTAATTAATCACAATTAGTGTTTTTATGACCAAAACTCAATTGAGTATGGAGAAGGCATCTATTGTAGTGACCCGAACTTTTTCATGTTTATATATATTAAATGAAATTGTTATTTACATGATTAAGTGTTTCCAACATGTTAAGCAATCAAACTTGTTAAGACTTGATTAATTGAAATAGGTTTCATATAGACAATTGACCACCCAAGTTGACCGGTGATTCACGAATGTTAAAACTTGTAAAAACTATATGATGACATATATGGATATATATATATATAGTTAACATGATATTATGATAAGTAAGTATCTCATTAGGTATTTTAACAATGAGTTATACACATAAAAATGAGACTATTGAATTAAGAAACTCGAAAACGATATATATAACGATTATCGTTATAACAACGTCTTACTAAATACATATGAATTATATTAAGATATTGATACGCTATGTTTAATCATGATAAATGATAAGTAAACATGTCATTAAGTGTATTAACAATGAACTACATATGTAAAAACAAGACTACTAACTTAATGACTTCGAAACGAGACATATATGTAACGATTATCGTTGTAACAACATTTAACTGTATATATATCATACTAAGATATATTAATATATCATAATATAATGATAATGTAATAATTTAACATCTCTTTAGATATAATAAATAATGGGTTAACAACATTTAACAAGATCGTTAACCTTAAGGTTTCAAAACAACACTTACATGTAACGACTAACGATGACTTAACGACTCAGTTAAAATGTATATACATGTAGTGTTTTAATATGTATTCATACACTTTTAAAAGAATTCAAGACACTTATCAAAGTACTGCTACTTAACAAAAATGCTTACAATTACATCCTCATTCATTTTCATCAACAATCCTACTCGTATGCACTCGTATTTGTATTCGTACAATACACAGCTTCTAAATGTATTTACTATTGGTATATACACTCCAATGATCAGCTCTTAGCAGCCCATGTGAGTCACCTAACCATGTGGGAACCATAATTTAACATCTAGTATGAAATATCTCACAAAATAACAAACTAATGGAGCCTATATGATTGATCAATATTCACGTGAAGGATGGTGTACACAAACACTTTCATTTTGCAACTTACATGCATGAAAATACTCTCTCTCAAGTGTTCTTCCATTTTTCTAAGTGTTATTCATCATCTTCATCAAAATCTAGCTCAATCTAGTTCATAAATCCATACATAAACCAAGTTATAAAACAACTACTTAAGAACACACCAACAACACTTCCAAGTTTACTAGCTTACTTCCAATCTTGCAAATCCACTTTGACTGATCATCCAACCTCAAGAAATCTTTCTTATTTACAGTAAGATATCTTTCTAATATAAGGTAATACTCATATTCAAACTTTGATTCAATTTCTATAACTTTAACAATCTTATTTCGAGTGGAAATCTTACTTGAACTTGTTTTCGTGTCATGATTCTACTTCAAGAACTTTCAAGCCATCCAAGGATCCTTTGAAGCTAGATCTATTTTTTTCAATTCCAGTAGGTTTATCCATAAAACCTAAGCTAGTAATGATGTTCATAACATCATTCGATTCATATATATAAAACTACCTTATTCGAAGGTTTAAACTTGTAATCACTACAACATAGTTTAGTTAATTCTAAACTTGTTCGCAAAAAAAAAGTTAATCCTTCTAACTTGACTTTTAAAATCAACTAAACACATGTTCTATATCTATATGATATGCTAACTTAATGATTTAAAACCTGAAAACACGAAAAACACCGTAAAACCGGATATACGCCGTCGTAGTAACACCGCGGGCTGTTTTGGGTTAGTTAATTTAAAACTATGATAAACTTTGATTTAAAAGTTGTTCTTCTGGGAAAATGATTTTTCTTATGAACATGAAACTATATCCAAAAATTATGGTTAAACTCAAAGTGGAAGTATATTTTCCAAAATGGTCATCTAGACGTCGTTCTTTCGACTAAAATGACTACCTTTATAAAAATGACTTGTAACCTATATTTCTGACTATAAACTTATACTTTTTCTGTTTAGATTCATAAACTTAAGTACAATATGAAACCATAGCAACTTGAATCACTCAAAACGGATTTAAAACGAAGAAATTATGGGTAAAACAAGATTGGATAATTTTGCTTGTTGTAGCTACGTGAAAATTGGTAACAAATCTATATTAATCATATCCTAGCAAACTTATATTGTATTATACATGTATTCTAACATATATTATGTAATCTTGGGATACCATAGACACGAATACGATGTTTTGACATATCATATCTACCCATCTATATATATATTTCGGAACAACCATAAACACTCTATATGCAGTAATGTTGGAGTTAGCTATACAGGGTTGAGGTTGATTCCAAAATATTATATATACTTTGAGTTGTGATCTAGTCTGAGACTTGTATACACAAGGTCGTGGATTGATTCGAGATAATATATACTGCTTTATTTATGTACATCTATCTGTGGACAACTAGTTGTAGGTTACTAACGAGGACTGCTGACTTAACAAACTCAAATTATTAAAACGTAATAAAAAATGTTGTAATTATATTTTGATCATACTTTGATATATATGTACATATTTATTATAGGTTCGTGAATCAACCCGTGGCCAAGTCTTACTTCCCGATGAAGTAAAAATCTGTGAAAGTGAGTTATAGTCCCACTTTTAAAATCTAATATTTTGGGATGAGAATACATGCAGCTTTATAAATGTTTTACAAAATAGACACAAGTACATGAAACTACTTTCTATGGTTGAATGATTGAAGCCGAATATGCCCCTTTTTGCTTGGTAACCTAAGAATTAGTAAACCAGTCTACTAATTGACGTGAATCCTAAAGATAGATCTATTGGGCCCAACAAACCCCATCCATTGTAGCGGATGCTTTAGTACTTTGAGTTTTTATATCATGTCCGATGGATGTCCCGGAATGATGGGGATATTCTTATATGCATCTTGTTAATGTCGGTTACCAGGTGTTCACCATATGAATGATTTTTATCTCTATGTATGGGATGTATATTGAAATATGAAATCTTGTGGTCTATTATTACGATTTGATAAATATATAGGTTAAACCTATAACTCACCAACATTTTTGTTGACGTTTAAAGCATGCTTATTCTCAAGTGATTATTAAGAGCTTCCGCTGTTGCATGCTAAAATATGGACAAGATTTGGTGTCAGCATGCTTGTATAATATTGTTTAAAACTGCATTCGAGATTTACTTTGTTGTAACATATTAATATTGTAAACCAATATGTATTGGTAGCGTGTAAGTGTGATATTTTTTAGATTATCATTTCTGGATAATCTAGGTGGTGTATTTTTAACCTTGTCGATAAAATAAAGGTTATGGTTTGTTTTAAAAACGAATGTAGTCTTTGAAAAACGTCTCATATAGAGGTCAAAACCTCGCAACGAAATCAATTAATATGGAACGTTTATAATCAATATGAACGGGACATTTCAGTTGGTATCCGAGCGTTGGTCTTAGAGAACCAGAAAATTGCATTAGTTTTTCTTACCGAGTTTGTTAGGATGCATTAGTGAGTCTGGACTTCGACCGTGTTTTCTTTAAAAACGATTGCTTAACATTTTTTTGTTAGAAACTATATATTGTTAACATGTAAATATTATGTGATATATTAATCTCTTAACGTGTTTTATATTGTGTGATAGATGTCTACCTCTAGTACAAATCTCATCGACTCACCTAATAATAATGAAGAGTCGAATATATTTTGGGAAGATTCACAAATTCCCGAGGAAGAACCGGAAGAGGAAGAACCAGAAGAAGAGGAACCGGAAGAGAAAGAACCGGAAGAAGAGGAACCAGAAGAAGAAGAAGTTTCGGAGGATGAAATATTAATACCTACGGTAAAACGATTAAATAAAAGAAAATCCTCAACTAATGGACCAAAGTTAAAAATGGTCAATGGTGTTTCTGCCAAGGAAGCAAAATATTTGGAAAATTACCAATTTTCTGATGAATCGGATCCCGACGAGGATTTCGATGATGTTATAGAAATTACCCCAACTCAATTTAATAAGGCAAAAGAGAATAATAAGGGAAAGGGCATTAAAATAGAGAAACCTGATTCAGACCCCGATGAACTTTATATATATCGTAAACGCCCGTATTTCTTAGATTTTAACAATAATCCGGGAACATCTAGGCCACCAGGTTTTTCTAAACCATTTATGAAAATGACGGCTCGTATTAGAGGATCACCAAGTATCCCTAGGAAATTAGCCAAACGAACTAAGTTCGAAGAAGAAGAAGAAACGAGTGAGTCGGAATAAAGAGTTGTAATCATGCTGTGTAATATATGTATTGTAGTGTGTTTGTATTTTTATATGTAAAAATTGCTTGTATTGTTTGTTAATAACCTTTTACGAATCTAATCCTTGTTTATTTTACAGTATAAAAACAAAAATGAACGTTAAGGATAGACAATCAAAAATTTTAGAAGACCTACCGGGAGATATGATTGATGAAATCTTGTCTAGAGTCGGGCAGAATTCATCAGCACAATTAGTTACGGCAAAATTAGTTTGTCAAACGTTTGAAAGACATTCCAGGCATGCCTTAGTATATAAAAGGCTTTCCTTTGAAAGATGGGGTATATCACATTGGGGAGACTTTAAGTTACGCCAAGTTTTCTTTAAGGCATTTAGTGCGGGAAACCCAGATGCAATTTTACGCTACGGGTTACGAACCTATTTTGACTCAACATATCCCAACATAGGACTCCATTCTTTAGAAAGAGCTTCTAACATGCAACATAAAGAAGTATGTTATACTTACGGGTTAATAATGTTCGCTTCTCATCACATTGAGAAAAAGAACATTGGGTTGCAACTTTTAAATAAAACATTCCCACAAGTGACAGACTCGGTAGTTGAGGTGAGAAACAAGGTTTTTAGATTGTTACGGGGCTGTTGGGCATTACGAAACCCTCGTCCTTTTGACGATGTTACAACATGCTGCCTAGCTAACGGTCATAATGGTTATCTGCTACATAACCAAGGATAGGAAATAATATTAGTACAACCAGAATGCATGACTTGTTTCTGGACTTATGAATAACGTGTCTTTATTTCTTTTGCTGAACAGCTTGCGTACTAACTAGAATTGCCTTTATAGCTGCCGAGTAGCAAGTTATTATGTGCTATATTTCATCCTATATGTAAAATAGTGGTATTGTATAAAAGTTTGAACGCGAAATATTATTGTAATAAGTTTTTCATATAGAATCGTAGTAGCTGAATTATATAATAGCTACTAAGTATGAACTTAACGGGTAGGTACTACCCGAATTAAAACTATAAAATGCTAATATGAAGAAAAAGCTTTTATAAATAAGTTCATATTATGCTACGAAATACTATTGACTACTCTTAAATTCTATATGATTAACTCAATTCTTTTGGCTATTTTTGAAGGAAATGGCACCGACGACTCGTCAGAACTTGAACATGAGTGAGGAAGACTTCCTTGTTTTCCTTGCTGCGAACATAGCCGCAGTGCAGGCCGCAATGCAAAATAACAACAATAACTATGGTTCTAGCAGTGGAACAAATTCCACAAGAAATCGTGTAGGATGTTCCTACAAAGAATTCACTGCCTGCAAACCTTTAGAATTTTATGGAACCGAGGGTCCAATCGGATTGAAACGGTGGACCGAGAAGGTTGAATCGGTGTTTTCCATAAGTAAATGTACTGAAGAAGACAAAGTAAAGTACACTACGCATACCTTCACAGGTACGGCGTTAACATGGTGGAATACCTATCTCGAGCAGGTAGGACAAAATGCTGCTTACGCACTACAGTGGTCAGCATTCAAGCAATTGATGAACGAGCAATATCGTCCCAAAAACGAGGTCAATAAGCTCAAGGTAGAGCTTAGAGGATTACGAACGCAAGGTTTCGACATCACCACGTATGAACTACGATTCACAGAATTATGCCTATTGTGTCCCAGAACGTTCGAAGATGAAGAAGAGAAGATCGACGCATTTGTAAAAGGGTTACCGGAAAGGATTCAAGAAGATGTGAGTTCACACGAGCCTGCCTCCATACAAAAGGCAAGTCGAATAGCTCACAAATTAGTGAACCAGATCGAAGGAAGGATTAAAGAGCAGACGGCTGAAGAGGCTAACATGAAACAAGTCAAGAGAAAGTGGAAAGAAACCAATGACAAGAGTCACCAATACAACAACAACAACAATCACAACCACAACCGCAATAACTATCCCAACAACCGCAACATCAATCGCAACAACAACTTCAACAAACATCCCAACAATAACTACAATAACCGTCCCAACAACAATAACAACAACAACAGCAACAATAACAATCCCAACAACAATCTCAATAACAACAATGGCAACAAAAACCAAAAACAGCCATGCCAAAGATGTGAAGAGCATCACCCGGGGTTCTGCACGATATTTTGCAATAGGTGTAAAAGGAATGGTCATAGCGCGAAGAAGTGCGAGATCTACGGACCAATGCATAATAGAACTAAAAGAACAAATAATGTCAGAACAAATAACACCGCCATAATTCGTTTTGGATGTGGAAAACATGGCCACTTTAGTAGAAATAGCCCGAATCAAGGGAATACTAATGGGCAGGGCCGCGGAAGAGTTTTTAATATTAATACGGCAGAAGCGCAGGAAGACCCGGAGCTTGTTACGGGTACGTTTCTTATTGACAATAAATCTACTTATGTTTTATTTGATTCGGGTGCGGATAGAAGCTATATGAGTAGAGATTTTTGTGCTAAACTAAGTTGCTCACCGACGCCTTTAGATAATAAATTTTTACTCGAATTAGCAAAAGGTAAATTAATTACAGCAAATAATATATGTCGGAATTGAGAAATTAAACTGGTTAGCGAAACATTTAAGATTGACTTGATACCAGTAGAGTTAGGGAGTTTTGATGTGATAATCGGTATGGACTGGTTGAAAGAAGTGAAAGCAGAGATTGTTTGTTACAAAAATACAATTCGCATTATGCGCGAAAAAGGAAAACCTTTAATGGTGTACGGAGAAAAGAACAACAGGAAGTTAAATCTTATTAGTAGTTTGAAGGTGCAAAAACTAATAAGAAAAGGTTGTTACGTCATTCTAGCACACATCATGGAAGTTAAATCGGAAGAAAAGAACATCAGTGATGTTCTCGTCGCAAAAGAATTTCCCGATGTATTTCCGAAAGAATTACCGGGATTACCCCCACATCGATCCGTTGAATTTCAAATAGACCTTGTACCAGGAGCTGCACCAATAGCTCGTGCTCCATACAGACTCGCACCCAGCGAAATGAAAGAATTACAAAGTCAGTTACAGGAACTTTTAGAGCGTGGTTTCATTCGACCAAGTACATCACCATGGGGAGCTCCTGTTCTGTTTGTCAAGAAGAAAGATGGTACATTCAGGTTGTGTATCGACTACCGAGATTTGAACAAACTTACCATCAAGAACCGTTACCCATTACCGAGAATTGACGACTTATTTGTTCAACTACAAGGATCGTCAGTTTATTCGAAGATTGATTTACGTTCTGGATATCACCAAATGCGGGTGAAGGATGATGACATTCCGAAGACTGCTTTTAGGACGCGTTACGGTCATTACGAGTTTATGGTTATGCCGTTTGGATTGACTAATGCACCAGCTGTGTTCATGGATCTCATGAACCGAGTGTGTGGGCCATATCTTGACAAGTTTTTCATTGTTTTCATCGATGACATACTTATTTACTCGAAGAATGATCAAGAGCACGAAGAACATTTGAGAAAAGTGCTAGAGTTGCTGAGAAAAGAAAAACTGTACGCTCAGTTTTCAAAGTGTGCATTTTGGTTGGAAGAAGTTCAATTCCTCGGTCACATAGTGAACAAAGAAGGTATTCAGGTAGATCCAGCAAAGAATTGAAACCGTTGAAAAGTGGGAAACCCCGAAAACTCCGAAACACATACGCCAATTTTTAGGGCTGGCTGGTTATTACAGGAGATTCATCCAAGATTTTTCCAAAATAGCAAAACTCTTGACTGCATTAACGCATAAAGGGAAGAAATTTGAATGGAAGGATGAACAAGAGAAAGCATTTCAATTGTTGAAGAAAAAGTTAACTACGGTACCTATATTGTCATTACCTGAAGGGAATGATAATTTTGTGATATATTGTGACTCCTCAAAGCAAGGTCTCGGTTGTGTATTAATTCAACGAACGAAAGTAATTGCTTATGCGTCTAGACAATTGAAGATTCACGAGTAGAATTATACGACGCATAATTTGGAATTAGGCGCGGTTGTTTTTGCATTAAAGACTTGGAGGCACTACTTATATGGGGTCAAAAGTATTATATATACTGACCACAAAAGTCTTCAACACATATTTAATCGGAAACAACTGAACATGAGGCAGCGCAGGTGGATTGAATTGTTGAATGATTACGACTTTGAGATTCGTTACCACCCGGGGAAGGCAAATGTGATAGCCGACGCCTTGAGCAGAAAGCACAGAGAACCCATTCGAGTAAAAGCTATGAATATAATGATTCACACTAACCTTACTACTCAAATAAAGGAGGCGCAACAAGGAGTTTTAAAAGAGGGAAATTTAAAGGATGAAATACCCAAAGGATCGGAGAAGCATCTTAATATTCGGGAAGACGGAACCCGGTATAGGGCTGAAAGAATTTGGGTACCAAAATTTGGAGATATGAGAGAAATGTTACTTAGAGAAGCTCATAAAACCAGATACTCAATACATCCTGGAACGGGGAAGATGTACCAGATACTCAATACATCCTAAATACGTAGGAGAATGTTTGACGTGTTCTAAGGTCAAAGCTGAGCATCGGAAACCATCAGGTCTACTTCAACAACTCGAAATTCTGGAGTGGAAATGGAAAAATATTACCATGGATTTCATCACTAAATTGCCAAGGACTGCAAGTGGTTTTGATACTATTTGGGTAATAGTTGATCGTCTCACCAAATCAGCACACTTCCTGCCAATATGAGAAGATGACAAGATGGAGAAGTTAGCACGACTGTATTTGAAGGAAGTCGTCTCCAGACATGAAATACCAATCTCTATTATCTCTGATAGGGATGACAGATTTATTTCAAGATTCTGGCAGACATTACAGCAAGCATTAGGAACTCGTCTAGACATGAGTACTGCCTATCATCCATAAATTGATGGGCAGAGCGAAAGGATGATACAAACGCTTGAAGACATGCTACGAGCATGTGTTATTGATTTCGGAAACAGTTGGGATCGACACCTTCCGTTAGCAGAATTTTCCTACAACAACAGCTACCATTCAAGCATTGAGATGGCACCGTTTGAAGTACTTTATGGTAGAAAGTGCAGGTCTCTGATTTGTTGGAGTGAAGTGGGGGATAGACAGATTACGGGTCCGGAGATAATACAAGAAACTACCGAGAAGATCATCCAAATTCAACAACGATTGAAAACCATCCAAAGTCGACAAAAGAGCTATGCTGACATTAAAAGAAAAGATATAGAATTTGAAATTGGAGAGATGGTCATACTTAAAGTTGCACCTTGGAAAGGCGTTGTTCGATTTGGTAAACGAGGAAAATTAAATCCAAGGTATATTGGACCATTCAATATTATTGATCGTGTCGGACCAGTAGCTTACCGACTTGAGTTACCTCAACAACTCACGGCTGTACATAACACTTTCTACGTCTCGAATTTGAAGAAATGTTTTGCTAAAGAAGATCTCACTATTCCGTTAGACGAAATCCAAATCAACGAAAAACTTCAATTCATCGAAGAACCCGTCGAAATAATGGATCGTGAGGTTAAAAGACTTAAGCAAAACAAGATACCAATTATTAAGGTTCGATGGAATCCTCGTAGAAGACCCGAATTCACCTGGGAATGAGAAGATCAGATGAAAAAGAAATACCCGCACTTATTTCCAGAAGATACGTCAACACCTCCAACTCCTTAAAATTTCGGGATGAAATTTATTTAACGGGTAGGTACTGTAGTGACCCGAACTTTTCCATGTTTATATATATTAAATGAAATTGTTATTTACATGATTAAGTGTTTCCAACATGTTAAGCAATCAAACTTGTTAAGACTTGATTAATTCAAATAGGTTTCATATAGACAATTGACCACCCAAGTTGACCGGTGATTCACGAACGTTAAAACTTATAAAAACTATATGATGACATATATGGATATATATATATATATATATATATATATATATATATATATATATATATATATATATATATATATATATATATATATATATATATATATATATAGTTAACATGATATTATGATAAGTAAGTATCTCATTAGGTATTTTAACAATGAGTTATATACATAAAAATGAGACTATTGAATTAAGAAACTCGAAAACGATATATATATAACGATTATCGTTATAACAACGTCTTACTAAATACATATGAATTATATTAAGATATTGATACACTATGTTTAATCATGATAAATGATAAGTAAACATGTCATTAAGTGTATTAACAATGAACTACATATGTAAAAACAAGACTACTAACTTAATGACTTCGAAACGAGACATATATGTAACGATTATCGTTGTAACATCATTTAACTGTATATATATCATACTAAGATATATTAATATATCATAATATCATGATAATGTAATAATTTAACATCTCTTTAGATATAATAAACAATGGGTTAACAACATTTAACAAGATCGTTAACCTAAAGGTTTCAAAACAATACTTACATGTAACGACTAACGATGACTTAACGACTCAGTTAAAATGTATATACATGTCGTGTTTTAATATGCATTCATACACTTTTGAAAGACTTCAAGACACTTATCAAAGTACTGCTACTTAACAAAAATGCTTACAATTACATCCTCATTCATTTTCATCAACAATCCTACTCGTATGCACTCGTATTTGTATTCGTACAATACATAGCTTCTAAATGTATTTACTATTGGTATATACACTCCAACGATCAGCTCTTAGCAGCCCATGCGAGTCACCTAACCATGTGGGAACCATAATTTAACATCTAGTATGAAATATCTCACAAAATAACAAACTAATGGAGCCTATATGATTGATCAATATTCACGTGAAGGATAGTGTACACAAACACTTTCATTTTGCAACTTACATGCATCAAACTACTCTCTATCAAGTGTTCTTCCATTGTTCTAAGTGTTCTTCATCATCTTCATCAAAATCTAGCTCAATCTAGTTCATAAATCCATACATAAACCAAGTTATAAAACAACTACTCAAGAACACACCAACAACACTTCCAAGTTTACTAGCTTACTTCCAATCTTGCAAATCCACTTTGAGTGATCATCCAACCTCAAGAAATCTTTCTTATTTATAGTAAGATATCTTTCTAATATAAGGTAATACTCATATTCAAACTTTGATTCAATTTCTATAACTTTAACAATCTTATTTCGAGTGAAAATCATACTTGAACTTGTTTTCGTGTCATGATTCTACTTCAAGAACTTTCAAGCCATCCAAGGATCCTTTGAAGCTAGATCTATTTTTCTCATTTCCAGTAGGTTTATCCACAAAACATAAGGTAGTAATGATGTTCATAACATCATTCGATTCATATATATAAAACTACCATATTAAAGGTTTAAACTTGTAATCACTACAACATAGTTTAGTTAATTCTAAACTTGTTCGCAAACAAAAGTTAATCCTTCTAACTTGACTTTTAAAATCAACTAAACACATGTTCTATATCTATATGATATGCTAACTTAATGATTTAAAACCTGAAAACACGAAAAACACCGGAAAACCGGATATACGCCGTCGTAGTAACACCGCGGGCTGTTTTGGGTTAGTTAATTTAAAACTATGATAAACTTTGATTTAAAAGTTGTTCTTCTGGAAAAATGATTTTTCTTATGAACATGAAACTATATCCAAAAATCATGGTTAAACTCAAAGTGGAAGTATATTTTCCAAAATGGTCATCTAGACGTCGTTCTTTCAACTGAAATGACTACCTTTACAAAAATGACTTGTAACCTGTATTTCCGACTATAAACTTATACTTTTTATGTTTAGATTCATAAACTTAAGTTCAATATGAAACCATAGCAACTTGAATCACTCAAAACGGATTTAAAACGAAGAAATTATGGGTAAAACAAGATTGGATAATTTTGCTTGTTGTAGCTACGTGAAAATTGGTAACAAATCTATACTAATCATATCCTAGCTAACTTATATTGTATTATACATGTATTCTAACATATATTATGTAATCTTGGGATACCATAGACACGAATACGATGTTTTCACATATCATATCGACCCATCTATATATATATATATTTCAGAACAACCATAGACACTCTATATGCAGTAATGTTGGAGTTAGCTATACAGGGTTGAGGTTGATTCCAAAATATTATATATACTTTGAGTTGCGATCTAGCCTGAGACTTGTATACACGAGGTCGTGGATTGATTCGAGATAATATATACTGCTTTATTTCTGTACATCTAACTGTGGACAACTAGTTGTAGGTTACTAACGAGGACTGCTGACTTAACAAACTTAAATCATTAAAACGTAATAAAAAATGTTGTAATTATATTTTGATCATACTTTGATATATATGTACATATTTATTATAGGTTCATGAATCAACCCGTGGCCAAGTCTTACTTCCCGACGAAGTAAAAATCTGTGAAAGTGAGTTATAGTCCCACTTTTAAAATCTAATATTTTGGGATGAGAATACATGCAGTTTTATAAATGTTTTACAAAATAGACACCAGTACATGAAACTACTTTCTATGTTTGAATGATCGAAGCCGAATATGCCCCTTTTTGCTTGGTAACCTAAGAATTAGTAAACCAGTCTACTAATTGACGCGAATCCTAAAGATAGATCTATTGGGCCCAACAAACCCCATCCGTTGTAGCGGATGCTTTAGTACTTCGAGTTTTATATCATGTACGATGGATGTCCCGGAATGATGGGGATATTCTTATATGCATCTTGTTAATGTCGGTTACCAGGTGTTCACCATATGAATGATTTTTATCTCTATGTATGGGATGTATATTGAAATATGAATCTTGTGGTATATTATTACGATTTGATAAATTTATAGGTTAAACCTATAACTCACCAACATTTTTGTTGACGTTTAAAACATGTTTATTCTCAGGTGATTATTAAGAGCTTCCGCTGTTGCATGCTAAAATATGGACAAGATTTGGTGTCAGCATGCTTGTATAATATTGTTTAAAAATGCATTCGAGATTTACTTTGTTGTAACATATTAATATTGTAAACCAATATGTATTGGTAGCGTGTAAGTGTGATATTTTTTAGATTATCATTTCTGGATAATCTAGGTGGTATCTTTTTAACCTTGTCGATAAAATAAAGGTTATGGTTTGTTTTAAAAATGAATGCAGTCTTTGAAAAACGTCTCATATAGAGGTCAAAACCTCGCAACGAAATCAATTAATATGGAACGTTTATAATCAATATGAACGGGACATTTCATTTATTCTAAGCATGTTGAGAAAGGTTTCATGAATTATAGATGTCGAGAACTAGTCAAACTTTATTTGGTAAAAAACGGTGACAGAAGAAACTGCGGTCGCACTGCGGTTGACCGTGGTGACGACCGTGCAACTTGTTTTCACAAAACTGCGTTGCAATTCAGTTTAGGGTTTCACGGTTGACTATGCGGTTAACCATACCTCGACCGTGTGTTTACCTGAACTTTTAATTTCATTCTTTAACCTATGTTTAACTTGGTCGTTTGCAAGATAAAGTATGGATTAGTGACCTTGCGTGTTTTATGTTAAGATGCCAGTCATCACTTATGCGTATGTGTGTGTCATCATCAAAATATATTCTTTGGTTGATTACACTTTGGTTAATTATACTTAAGTTTATTGTTTAGTGTATTAACCCACATTCAACCAACAAGACTAAATCTTCAAGTGACGGTCTCGTACAGTCAGGTTCTTCAAAGATTCAACTAAAGTGGTTAAAAGCATCGGTTTTAATAGCCTTCGGGTTTTCATTCCAGCTTCCATCTATAAAAAGACCTCGAATGTTGCATCTATTGTTTTTGTTTAGGATAAAAGAGTGAAAAAAATTTGTGTTCTCGTCTCCTTCTAGTGCCCATCGAGATCGGGATTTTTGTTTAATTGTTTTCGATCTTACTCTTTCTTTGCTCAGCCACTGTTTTCTAGCATCCTTCCAAGCCTCCAATTCATTATCATCCAATCTGACAGTTTCTGTTTTGAGTTCCAGAGTCATAGCCATGTTTTTATGCATTTCAATTTCGCCTTCCAGTTAAAATGTCCCGTTCATATTGATTATAAACGTTCCATATTAATTGATTTCGTTGCGAGGATTTTGACCTCTATATGAGACGTTTTTCAAAGACTGCATTCATTTTTAAAACAACCATAACCTTTATTTTATCAATAAAGGTTTTAAAAAAACATTACGTAGATTATCAAATAATGATAATCTAAAATATACTGTTTACACACGACCATTACATAATAGTTTACAATAGAAATATATTACATCAACATATGTTTCTTGAATGCAGTTTTTAAACAATATCATACAAACATGGACTCCAATTCTTGTCCTTATTTTAGTATGCAACAGCGGAAGCTCTTAGTATTCACCTGAGAATAAACATTCTTTAAACGTCAACAAAAATATTGGTGAGTTATAGGTTTAACCTATATATATCAAATCGTAACAATAGACCACAAGATTTCATATTTCAATACACATCCCATACATAGAGATAAAAATCATTCATATGGTGAATACCTGGTAACCGACATTAACAAGATGCATATATAAGAATATCCCCATCATTCCGGGACACCCTTCGGATAGGATATAAATTTCAAAGTACTAAAGCATCCGGTACTTTGGATGGGGTTTGTTAGGCCCAATAGATCTATCTTTAGGATTCGCGTCAATTAGGGTGTCTGTTCCCTAATTCTTAGATTACCAGACTTAATAAAAAGGGGCATATTCGATTTCGATAATTCAACCATAGAATGTAGTTTCACGTACTTGTGTCTATTTTGTAAATCATTTATAAAACCTGCATGTATTCTCATCCCAGAAATATTAGATTTTAAAAGTGGGACTATAACTCACTTTCACAGATTTTTACTTCGTCGGGAAGTAAGACTTGGCCACTGGTTGATTCACGAATCTATAACAAATATGTATATATATATCAAAGTATGTTCAAAATATATTTACAACACTTTTAATACATTTTTATGTTTTAAGTTTATTAAGTCAGTTGTCCTCGTTAGTAACCTATAACTAGTTGTCCACAGTTAGATGTACAGAAATAAATCGATATATATTATCTTGAATCAATCCACGACCCAGTGTATACACGTCTCAGGCTAGATCACAACTCAAAGTATATATATTTTTGGAATCAACCTCAACCCTGTATAGCTAACTCCAACATTACTGCATATAGAGTGTCTATGGTTGTTCCAAATAATATATATACATGGGTCGATATGATATGTCAAAACATTTGCATACGTGTCTATGGTATCCAAAGATTACATAATATATTAGAATACATGTATAATACAAAATAAGTTAGCTAGGATATGATTTGTATAGAATTGTTAATATTTCCCGTAGCTACAAAAATCAAAAAATATCCAATCTTGTTTTACCCATAACTTCTTCATTTTAAATCCGTTTTGAGTGAATCAAATTGATATGGTTTCATATTGAACTCTATTTTATGAATCTAAACAGAAAAAGTGTAGGTTTATAGTCAGAAATATAAGTTACAAGTCATTTTTGTAAGAGGTAGTCATTTCAGTCGAAAGAACGACGTCTTGATGACCATTTTGGAAAACATACTTCCACTTTGAGTTTAACCATGATTTTTGAATATAGTTTCATGTTCATAAGAAAAATTATTTTCCCAGAATAACAACTTTTAAATCAAAGTTTATCATAGTTTTTAATTATCAAACCCAAAACAGCCCGAAGTGTTACTACGACGGCGTATGTCCAGTTTTACGGTGTTTTTCGTGTTTCCAGGTTTTAAATCATTAAGTTAGTATATCATATAGATATAGAACATGTGTTTAGTTGATTTTAAAAGTCAAGTTAGAAGGATTAACTTTTGTTTGCGAACAAGTTTAGAATTAACTAAACTATGTTCTAGTGATTTCAAGTTTAAACCTTCGAATAAGATAGCTTTATATGTATGAATCGAATGATGTTATGAACATCATTACTACCTAAAGTTTTGTGGATAAACCTACTGGAAAAGAGACAAATGGATCTAGCTTCAAAGGATCCTGGATGGCTTGAAAGTTCTTGAAGTAGAATCATGACACGAAAACAAGTTCAAGTAAGATTTTCACTCGAAATAAGATTGTTATAGTTATAGAAATTGAATCAAAGTTTGAATATGAGTATTACCTTATATTAGAAAGATATATTACTGTAAATAAGAAAGATTTCTTGAGGTTGGATGATCATTCTACAAGATTGGAAGTAAGCTAGCAAACTTGGAAGTATTATTGATTTTATGAAACTAGAACTTGTAGAATTTATGAAGAACACTTAGAAATTGAAGATAGAACTTGAGAGAGATCAATTAGATGAAGAAAATTGAAGAATTAAAGTATTTATAGGTGTTTTTGGTCGTTGGTGTATGGATTATATATAAAGGATATGTAATTTTGTTTTCATGTAAATAAGTCATGAATGATTACTCATATTTTTGTAATTTTATGAGATATTTCATGCTAGTTGCCAAATGATGATTCCCACATGTGTTAGGTAACTCACATGGGCTGCTAATATCTGATCATTGGAGTGTATATACCAATAGTACATACATCTAAAAGCTGTGTATTGTACGAGTACGAATACGGGTGCATACGAGTAGAATTGTTGATGAAACTGAACGAGGATGTAATTGTAAGCATTTTTGTTAAGTAGAAGTATTTTGATAAGTGTCTTGAAGTCTTTCAAAAGTGTATGAATACATATTAAAACACTACATGTATATACATTTTAACTGAGTCGTTAAATCATCGTTAGTCGTTACATGTAAGTGTTGTTTTGAAACCTTTAGGTTAACGATCTTGTTAAATGTTGTTAGCCCAATGTTTATAATATCAAATGAGATTTTAAATTTTTATATTATCATGATATTATGATGTATGAATATCTCTTAATATGATATATATACATTAAATGTAGTTACAACGATAATCGTTACATATATGTCTCGTTTCAAAATCATTAAGTTAGTAGTCTTGCTTTTACATATGTAGTTCATTATTAATATACTTAATGATATGTTTACTTATCATAATATCATGTTAACTATATATATATATATCCATATATATGTCATCATATAGTTTTTACAAGTTTTAACGTTCGTGAATCACCGGTCAACTTGAGTGGTCAATTGTCTATATGAAACCTATTTCAATTAATCAAGTCTTAACAAGTTTGATTGCTTAACATGTTGGAAACACTTAATCATGTAAATAAAAATTTCATTTATTATATATATAAACATGGAAAAGTTCGGGTCACTACACCAGTTGGCTATATTTCTGATTGCATCGTGATCTAAGCTCGACTTTAACCCTTTTCAACTTGATCATAAAGTTGCAGTCTCTTCGAACCCCAAGATTATTCTCTTCATTCCACACATTATTAATGACCTGCTCAATTCCTTCTTCTTCTAACCAAACATCGAAAATTTTTAAAGGTTTTGGACCGAAGTTTTTCTCCTCATCCTTTAACAAAATGGGGCAGTGATCCGAACTCGTTCTTTCCATTGCTATAGAAGATAAGTTGTCTCATAAACGATAAAATTCTGTTTATTTTCTAATTTTGCCCCTACTTTTTTTCTCTTTAAATACTATTCACATATATTAAGGGCATAATAGAATTTTCCCTTATTATTCTTATCTATATATGGAAATGGACTATTAATTTGGGTCATCTCAAAATGGAATATTGAACTATCAATATGGGAAGGAATGAGTATAAATTTTTATTTTTTTGAAAGGCAAGTTGTTGGCATCGAATACTCTCATTTGCCACGCATGCACGCTCTTTTGGGCAGGAAAACCGAATTCCCTTACAGGGATCCGAACCTTAAACCGTCCTGAGGGGCAGGCGGTTGGACCTGGATCCTGAATACGAGTCAGTAAAACTTCCTGCGGGGTAATCCGACTTTCAGGAAATAAATCCCACGAATATTATTCAGGGGAGCGACTCAAACTTGCGACCTCCCCACCCTCATCCAGATACACAAGTGCAAAAAGGTGTACCACTGAACTACTAGGGTGGGTTCAATGAAAATGTGGGTTAAATGAGTGTAAATTATAATGATACAATTATGAATATTATAATAAGTTACAAATTACAATTATATTGGTGCATAATCTAAATGAATGTGTAGTTTGAAGGTAAAACAGTCCAGAAAAACTACATTGGTAGCCAAGAAATGTGGTTTGAAAATGTGACGACCCGGAAATTTCTGATCAAATTTAAACTTAAATCTTCTATGATTTTGACACAATAAGCAAGGTCTATGTAACCGAGTCTCAAAATATTTGAACTATGTTTTCATGAATGCATTTAACCTTGACTGTTCTCGACGATTCACGAACCTTTAATGTATATATAAATGATTATATAGGTAATAATTATATATAATAAATTAAATAGGTTACTGAACTATTATAAGATAACTTAAAATAACCAAAACTTATTATTTGAATATGTAGAGTATATTGACTATAAATAGTTTCGAATATGATTTGTCAACGATTAAATGTATACCTTAAATTAATTGTTTCAAAGTAAATAATCAATATATTTAGCTAAGTAACACAACTTAATATTTAGAAACAATATTATATATAATAATTGAATATATATATATATATATATATATATATATATATATATATATATATATATATATATATATATATATATATATATATATATATATGATTGCAATACTTAATTGATGATTATATGTTTATTGTAATATATTAAAATGTATAAATAATAAATATTGAATATATGTTATTATATATAATATAATTATTAAATATTACATATTAATTTATTAAATGTAATTATAAGTTAAAATATAGTTATTATAACAGTATTTTTAGTATTTTTATTATCACTATTAATATTAATATTAGTATTACTATTTTTAGTATTATCATTAGATATTAATGTTAAGAATTATTATTATAAACTATTATCATTATAATCACTATAGTTATTAGAAAATAATGAAATTATTAATATTATTGATATTATTACCATTATTATTTCTATTAGTATTATTATTATTATTATTAATATTTGTATAATTAATATTATTATGCTTCTATTAATATTTAATATATATATATATATATATATATATATATATATATATATATATATATATATATATATATATTCGATATACAACTATACAAATACGGATATATATATATATGTAAATTCATATACATATATAAAAATATAAGTGATATATATATATATATATATATATATATATATATATATATATATATATATAAATACATATGCATATATATAAATAAATAGATACCGTATATATATTTTTGAATACAGAACAATCCGTGCAATCAGTTGCAATCGTTTTCCAACTAAAGGTAATTTAATTTTTCTGTCTGAATTCTGTACAAAAGGATACCAAGTTAAATATCTAGATAACAAAGTCTGTTAGCAATCCTTGTCGCTCTTATTTTTTTTATTTTTTTTATGTATCTGGTTAACAACTCTGTCGAACTTCAATTCTTTATATAACTGATAAATAACAATGTTAAACAAAATTACTCAAACCCTTCCATAGGCAATTATTAGTTACAACAGCCGTTAACCGATGAAAAAAAAGCTGAAGAACACAGATACGTACTCTGTATGTTCTATATTTTGGTCATTTTTCAAATTCAAATGAAATTTAAAAATCCTTAAATGCTGTTCTATTCTAAATCTTCCATTTAAACTTCCTGGAAAGTTTCCAATCTCAATTTTTGGTATTGAGCTTGAATTTCGGAGTCAAAGTTTTAGAGTAAAAAAGTCAACCACTGTGTTCTTGTGAAATTTGTAATCATTCGAGTGTTTCAAATTCAATTGATACTTCCTAAAGTTTCTATAAACGATTTACAATATATTTCGTGTATAAATTTTCTGTTATAACGACCTTAAAATCAAAATCAATGTTGAAGGTTCCTTACGTTCGTCGACGACTGTTACAGCAGAATTTTAAATTCTTTACTTGTCTGTTGAACAAAATCTTTTATTAACAAAACGTTGCTAAGTCAGTTCCAAGTCTAAATTAAATCTAGTAATATGCTGTTATGGTTATTTGGTTCCTGATCGATTTGGTATGGCGAAGGGAAGAAGAAATAGAGAGACAGTTAAGTATGGGATATATTTAAAAACCTGGGTAACTATAGCAGATAAGTAAACAGCAGAGAAATGGTTTGGGAAGTTTCGGGTGAGCGAGAGGTCGTGGGTTCGAGTCCCGTCTCATGCGTTTTATTTCCATAAAAGCTTTGAGGTAGTTTTTTTTTTTAAATCATTAGTTTTATTGTTATTATTATTATTATGTTGTTAATATTACTAATTATTATTATTATTATTATTCTTATTGTTATTATTGTTAGTATCATTATTGTTATTAGTTTTATTCTTATTAAATATAAATATTATAGATAAAATCATTATTATGATCAATATTATTATTACTAATATTACAATCATTATCATTATTAGTATTATCACTAAATATTATTATTATTATCGTTATTATTAATTTTATAAGACTACTATTAAAATAAGTATTATTAGTATTAGGATTAGGATTACAAATTGATGTTATAGAAACTTTGGTCACTAGTTTAGAAAATTAAACGCGAAGATTATGATTATGATTATGATTAGGATTATTATTATTGTTATTATAAAAACAATACAAGTTATTATTATTTTTCACTAATATTAGTATTAATATCAATTTTTGTAATTATTAGTTTTACTATTATTATTATTATTAACATAAGTATCAATTTTAACAATATCGTTATTATTATTAGTATTATCAATATTAAGAAAGTTATTATTATCAGTAAATCATTATTATCAAAACTATCATTTTGTTACAAATAATTATTTTGTATCTAAAATATACTTAATACATATATTATAATTATATTAATAGTTTATATACCTACATATCAAACATAATAACAATATTTATATATAACAAACTAATGATATCTTTTTATATAATACTAATTATATATATATATATATATATATATATATATATATATATATATATATATATATATATATATATATATATATATTAATATAACTAAATATATATGATATTAAACAATTTGAATATATGCACAAACTAAATAAGTATAATAAATAATTTAAGATAAAATATAAAATTGTTCGATTATGATTATATGTATTAATATATATACAAATGATATAGGTTCGTGAATCCGAGGCCAACCCTGCATTGTTCAATATCGTCATATGTATTTTTACTACAAAATACAGTATTGTGAGTTTCATTTGCTCCCTTTTTAAATGCTTTTGCAATATATATTTTTGGGACTGAGAATACATGCGCTACTTTTATAAATGTTTTACGAAATAGACACAAATACTTAAAACTACATTGTATGGTTGGATTATTAAACCGAATATCGCCCCTTCAAGTCTGGTAACCTAAGAATTAGGGAAATGGCCCCTAATTGATGCGAATCCTAAAGATAGATCTATGGGGCCTAACAAACCCCATTCTGGAATTTAGAATGCTTTAGTACTTCGATTTAAATGGTGATTGCGATTGCCAATATTTATGGCATACTTGCGAGTATGCGGGGGATATTCTATATGCATTATGTTAATGTCGGTTACCAGGTGTTCATCATACGAATGGATTTTATACACTTGCGAGTGTAATGATATTTATGAAAAATGAGAATCTTGTGGTCTATTAAAATGATGGAAATGAATGTTCACGATAAACTAATGAACTCACCAACCTTTTGGTTGACACTTTAAAGCATGTTTATTCTCAGGTATGAAAGAAATCTTCCGCTGTGCATTTGCTCATATTAGAGATATTACTTGGAGTCATTCATGACATATTTCAAAAGACGTTGCATTCGAGTCATTGAGTTCATCAAGATTATAATTAAGTCAATTATAGTTGGATATATTATGAAATGATATGCATGCCGTCAACTTTCGATGAAATGAAAGTTTGTATTTTAAAAACAATTGTAATGTTTGTAAAATGTATCATATAGAGGTCAAGTACCTCGCGATGTAACCAATTGTAATGTATTAGTCCAGATGGATTAGGACGGGTCATGAAAGAAAATGGAATGATAATAAGCTGGAATTGGATTGAATGGATGGCAGTTGTTAAGATTGTTAGTTTGGGGTAAGCGTCTTAGTGTAGGCGTCTTAGTGTTAGTGTTAGCATCAGTAATCGATGAAAAGAGGCTGGAACGTGTAGCTACAGGTTCGAAAACTAGCCGAAATATCTCTATCCCACAATATGTGACAATATTTGTATGGAAAGTAAAACAAAAAAGGTTACCGGTACACACTGAACTTGATAATCGAGGTATGGATCTTGATTCTATTTTATGCTCCATATGCGGTGGTGAAGTTGATACGGTGGAGCACTCGTTGTTAAAGTGTAAAAAAGTAATAGAATTTTGGAAAGGATTTTTAGGTAGTGGAACATCCCGGATAATATGCTTAACACACTAGCACCGTTGGGTAATGACTAGATCTATACCTCCTTTTCTAAGTATGGGAATACGGTATGAAAGGCGGTAAAGTGGGTTTGTAGCTATATGTTATGTAAAGCTAGGAACAACAAAGTTTTTAGGAAAAAAGAGTGGATTTGTGCAAATATATTATCCGAGGTGCAAACGGTTAGCTTCGGTTGGATCTCAAAGCGTCTCAAGAAGGTTCCCTTGGATTAACATCGATGGATGCTCAACTCGGGTTTCTATGTTGCTAGTTCAAATAATAGAATGGGTGTAGGCTGATTTGTCAAATGTATGTAGATTAATGTAAATATTCGGTCATCTCGAGATGCTAAAGCTGCTCGGAGCATTTCCTTGTATGTCTCGTTTTTTTGCTCCGACACTTTTTTCGCTTGGTTCAGACTGTTTTGTATTGGTTGTATGTGTATATATATTTGCTTGCTTTTCACAAAAAAGAAGAAAAAAAAGATGGGACAGCTTGATGCAAGACGCTTTGTGTTGTTTGTATCGAGTTGTTGGGTGTTTTAGTTTTTTTTTTTGGGTTATGTCATTCTTTGCCCATCTATTGTAATGTTTGGTGATCTTAATAAATTTTTACCATTTAAAAAAAATACAATATAAAAATATAAATGTAATACATACATTTTTCATATAAATCAAAATCAAATTCAATAATTAACAATATTATCCCATATTATAGTGTTATTATTATTCAATCAAACCATTCAATTGTACGAGTAGTGTTGTTACATAAGTTATTTTTTTAAGAAAAGCCAGTGTATTATATTATATTACTGTTATAATTTTGTAGGCTTATAACTTCCTTTAGTGGCCTGGTTCTTGACTGTAGACTACTAATAAGTATATAGAGGGAATATGAGAGAAGTAGGTGTTTTATATATGTTTTGGTGTACACCTTATGTGCTCATAACACACATATATATACTAAAAAAAAAACTACTATACAATGTTTATAATAATAATAAAATTAGTATCCATGACTTTTATAACACTCCCCCTTGGATGACAATTTTATTATAGAATAACTAGTACTGCCTCATTAAAAACCTTGCTAAAGAAAACTCATTGGTATAAAACTTTAGCTAAGGGAAAAAGAGTGCAGCATAGAGTTGACTCCCCCTCAAGTAGGCAACTCCTGAATTGTTACATCTTCTGGACATGTCTCATGCAAATATTATGAACGTGTGTTCTAAAAATAGCAGTTGGAAGTGCTTTGGTGAAAAGGTCGGCAGAGTTTTTGCTGGACTGAACATATCTCATTTCAATCACGTTGTCCTTAATGAGATTTTGAGTGTATGAGAAGAATCTAGGATGTATGTGTTTTGTTCGGTCACTTTTGATATACCCTTCTTTCATCTGTGCTATGCAAGCTGCATTATCTTCATATATAGTTGTTGGACTTTTATCGCGTTCTAGTCCACAAGAATCAGTAATGAGTTGTGTCATTGATCTCAACCAAAATCATTCCCGAGTAGTTTCATGTAATGCAATCACTTCGGCATGATTTGATGATGTTGCAACAAGTGTTTGTTTTTGAGAACGCCATGATATTGCGGTACCTCCATTTAGGAATACATATCCATTTTTAGATTTAGCTTTATGTGGATCAGATAAATAACCTGCATCTGCATAACCAACCAAATCTTGTTTTGATTCGTTAGAATAAAATAATCCTAAATCAGTAGTTCCTCGAAGGTATCAAAATATGTGTTTGATCCCATTCCAGTATCTTTTGGTAGGAGCTGAGCTGAACCTTGCCAACAAATTAACTGCAAAAGAAATGTCAGGTCTTGTACAATTTGTAAGATACATAAGAGCTCCAATTGCACTAAGATATGGTACTTCTGGTCCCAGGATATCTTCATGATCTTCACAGGGACGAAATGGATCAGTGTCAACATTAAGTGATCTAACAACCATAGGAGTACTTAATGGTTTTGCCTTGTCCATATTGAAACGTTTTAAAATATTTTCAGTATATGTTGTTTGATGTATAAGTAAACCATTAGGCATATGCTCAATTTGTAAACCAAGGCAATACTTGGTTTTTCTGAGATCTTTCATTTCAAATTCTTTCTTTAGAAGTTGAATGGCTCATGGATCTCTTTATTTGTTCCTATGATGTTAAGATCATCAACATAAACAGCTATGATCACATATCCGGATGTTGTTTTCTTAATGAAAACACATGGGCAAATAAGATTATTGGTATACCCTTTGCTTATCAAGTAATCACTTAATCGTTTATACCACATGTGACCCGATTGTTTCAACCCATATAAAGACCTTTGTAACTTGATTGAGTACATTTCTTTGGGTTTTGCATTGGTTGCTTCTGATACCTTAAATCCTTCAGGTATCTTCATATATATATCACTATCAAGTGATCCATAAAGATAAGCAGTCACAACATCCATGAGATGCATTTCTAATTTTTAGAAACTGCCAGGCTGATTAAGTATCTAAAAGTAATTGCATCCATAACAGGAGAATAAGTTTCCTCATAATCAATTCCTGGTCTTTGAGAAAAACCTTGAGCTACAAGTCTAGCTTTATACCTTGTAACTTCATTTTTCTCATTTCTTTTTCGTACAAAAACCCATCTATATCCCACAGGTTTCACATCTTTAGGTGTGAGAATGATAGATCCGAAAACTTTTCTTTTATTGAGCGATTCAAATTCAGCTCGTATTGCTCCTTTCCAATGATCCCAATCATGTCTATTTTGACATTCCATGACAGATTTTGGTTCTGGATCATCATCATCATTCATGATGTCATATGCAACATTATATGAAAATATCTCATCAAGATTTTTCATTTCATTTCGGTTCCATAATATTTTTGAATGTGCATAATTGATTGAAAATTCCGTATTGACATCATCAATCTCCTCTGCAGAAGGAGTATTGATTTGTAGTTCTTATTGAACACTTTATTTTACCCCATTATCAGCTGATTTTATTTTTCGAGGATTTTTATCTTTGGAACCAATTGGTCTCTCACGTTTCTGGCGTGGCAAAGACTCAAGAATGACATTATTGCCAGTTTTTGGAATTTCAATTCGAGCTGGAGCATTTGCTGCTGGTATATATGATTTAGTTACTCTTTTTGTATCTGTAAATGCATCAGGCAATTTATTCGCAAGTTCTTGCATATGCATTATTTTTTGAACTTCGGTCTCGCATTCTTTTGTGCGAGGATCAAGATACATTAATTGAGGTTCACACCATGAAACATCATTTTCTTTATTTTTTATTTCTCCCCCTAATCTAGGGAATAATGTTTCATTAAAGTGACAATCAGCAAAACGTGCTGTAAAAACATCACCCGTCATGGGTTCAATATATCTTATTATTGAAGATGTTTCATATCCAACATATATTCCCATCCTTCTTTGAGGACCCATTTTAGTGCGTTGTGGTGGTGCGATAGGGACATAAACTGCACAACCAAATGTTCTAAGGTGGGAAATATTTGGCTGATGGCCAAAAGCAAGTTGCAAGGGAGAATATGTATGACTTGCGCTTGGTCTAATGCGAATCAATGATGCAGCATGCAAAATTGCATGGCCCCATACAGATACTGGGAGTTTTGTTCGCATTATCAATGGTCTAGCTATTAGCTGCAATCGTTTAATTAATGATTCAGCTAAACCATTTTGTGTATGCACATGGGCAACGAGATGTTCAACAATAATCCCAATAGACATGCAAAAGTTATTAAATGCTTGAGACGTAAACTCACCGGCATTATCTAGTCTCACCCTTTTAATAGTATAATCAGGGAAATGTGCTCTCAATTTAATAATTTGAGCAAGAAATTTTGCAAATGCCATATTTCGACTTGATAATAGACAAACATGAGACCATCTACTAGATGCGTCTATTAGAACCATAAAATATCTAAATGGTCCACATGGTGGATGAATTGGTCCACATATATCACCTTGAATTCTTTCAAGAAACATTGGTGATTCTTTTTCAACCTTAAGAGGTGATGGTCTTATTATCAACTTTCCAAGTGAGCATGATGTACATGGGATAAGTGCATCATGAGGGATCCTTTGATCCGCCAATGGATGTCCATGTGTATTTTGTATTATTCTTTTCATCATTGTTGATCCTGGGTGGCCTAATCTCTCATGCCACAAACTGATCATTACAGGATCACATGATTTTTCTTTAACTACCACATTTACTTCAGGTACATTTATATGTGTATAATGTAAACCAGAATGAAGTCTTGGTAGTTTTTCAATTACACGATTCTTATCAGTGATACTTAAATATTTTTCATTTTCTGTTGTCACTGACTGATAATCATATCCATTTTGGTATATGTCAGAGAAACTTAACAAATTTCTCTTTGACATGGGAGAAAATAAAGCATTATTTATCAGAAAATTCGTATCATTTGGTAACATGAATTTTGCCTTTCCCATTCCTTTTATTAAGTCCACAGGACCTGATATAGTATGTATAGTTCCTTCCGTTGCTTTCAAGTCTGTGAAATATTTTTTAGATTTGAGTATGGTGTGAGTGGCACCACTGTCTGCAATACAAATATCTCCACTATTTGACTAATTTTTTACTCCAGCAGTATACATCATGAACTTCAAAAAAAATATGAGAAACAAATAATGAGTACATAATTCATCAATATATTACATTCAAAATATGTTACAAACGATAACACATAATAAGAAAATATGTAGTAAACTAGATATGGTGTAGATTGAAAATCTACAACCATTTATTTAACGGAAACATATAATAGGATATCTATATATATAGATAATAGAAATTTATTCATTAAAGTAGTCACAAGTTGGCTCAGTGATTTTTGTATCAAGGTCATCCACAAGATTTGCTTCTTTTCGTTTCCCCTTTAGGGATTCTTGATACCGATTAACAGAATGCTGATTTGTTCTGCAGTTTTTAGACCAGTGGCCAATTTTACCACATCGGTAACAAGAATCTTCAACATTCTTTGAAGAGCCTTCTTCAACATTGTGATTTGTGGGATTGTATGGTGTTTGAATTTTATAATTTTGTGGATTATTATTTCTTTGTCCACGACCACGACCACCACGACCACCACCACAACCATTACCATAAGGGTGATTTCGAACATAGTTATGATTTTTATTATTGTTATGGTAATTTCCATGATGATGGTTTTGGCCAATATGGCCACGAACTTGTCCACGCCCTCGTCCATGTGCATTTCTTCTTTTATTATTATTATTGTTAATAGCATTAGCTTCAGGAAATGCTAGCGCACCGGTAGGACGAGATTCTTGATTTTTCATCAGTAATTCTTTATTAACTTCTGCAACTAAGAGATAAGTTTGAAGTTTGGAAAAAGTTTTATAATTCTGCAATCTTAAATTTTCTTGCACAGTTATGTTTGCAGAATGCATTGTGGAGAAAGTTTTCTCCATCATATCAGCATCACTTATTTCTTGACCACATAATTGAAGCTTTGAACGGATCTTGAACATGGCTGAGCTGTATTCACTTACCTTTTTGAAATCTTGGAACCTTAGATTTCTCCATTCTTCCCTCGCAGCTGGGAGTAATATTTCCTTTTGATTATCGAATCTACTCTTGATACTTTCCCATAAAACATGTGGATCTTTGATAGTGAGAAACATATGTTTTAAAGTGGTATCAATATGTTTGCGAATAAAAGCAATTGATTTTAATTTATCTTGATCGGAACAAGTATTATTTTCTTTTAAAGTTTCTAGAATACCCAATGATCCAAGATTTATTTCTACGTCCATAACCCATGATGTGTAGTTTGTTCCCGATACGTCTAAGGCATCAAACTCAAGTTTTGATAAGTTTGACATTTTCTATTTTCAGAAAGATGAACAACATAAATCATAATCATAATCATAATCAATTTTTTTTTATAGACAAATAACAACATGAAATTAGAATTAATTTAGATTCATAAGTAGCAAACAAAGGAATAATGGTATGATTACAAATAATAAAACCATAAGGGAATGATAGAATATAGGTTCATATTATATTATTTATAATATTATTATAATATATATTAAGTTATAATATATATTATTATAATATATTTTTCATATTTTAACTTTTAAGATTTACTTTTAATAAAAATACAAACTACTTTTTCTTATTTTAACTTTTAAGATTTACTTTTAATAAAAATACAAACTGCTTTTTCTTATTTTAACTTTTAAGATTATAAATTTAAGAATAAACATTAGTATGCATGAAATAAATAATGATTAATTGCATAAGTAATCATAAATGTTAGATAACATATAAAGACCTCATCGTATTCGTATTGATTGGAATTAATCTCGACTCATGGTACCGTGTTGTCAAATGACGTGTTGCGTACATAAAGTACCGTGTTGTCAAATGACGTGTTGCGTACAATCATGAGGTCTTATTAACATAAATATAAATGTTAGTGAAGTTAATAAGAGTTAGATTACCGAAAATATAATTCAGGCGGTATAACCGACCATATATAACTTAACATAAATATAAATGTTAGTGAAGTTAATAAAAGTTAGATTACAGAAATATAATTCAGGTGGTAGAACCGACCATATATAACTTAAATAACATAAATATAAATGTTAGTAGAGTTAATAAAAGTTAGATTACAGAAATATAATTCAGGTGGTAGAACCGACCATATATAACTTAAATAACATAAATATAAATGTTAGTGGAGTTAATAAAAGTTAAACAATTTCTTACCTAGATTAGTGACGTGTGCTTGCTTAGATAAACCTTGATTATACAGAGCACTTCGTGCTGATAACGTGTTATAATTTTGTAGGCTTATAACTTCCTTTAGTGGCCTGGTTCTTGACTGTAGACTATTAATAAGTATATAGAGGGAATATGAGAGAAGTAGGTGTTTTATATATGTTTTGGTGTACACCTTATGTGCTCATAACACACATATATATACTAAAAAAAAAACTACTATACAATGTTTATAATAATAATAATAAAATTAGCATCCATGACTTTTATAACAATTACTATATTATACATATATTCATTTGGAAAACACAAAAGGACAAAAAATGGCACTATTCATTTGAAAGTTTTTTGCAATTTTGTCACCTTATTAACTATTAGACAAAAATGATGAATAGTACCGAGGGTATTTTGAGCTTTTCACTCTATTTTTTTTTCCCTTTAACCAATTTCCAATTCACCACAAACACCCCCAACTTTGTTCAAAAATTAAAATCGACCCCCAAAACAGGGGGTAAAGTGTCAAAACAACATTTTCATAAAAAATCTTAAATAAACTCCACTCAAATATTCAACGGGTCATATCTTCTCGCTCACAACGAGTTAAATTTTTCCGACACCATCGTTAAACTCGAAATAAATTTACGAACACAATGTCACTAACTATACACAAAACGGACACTTTTTAAAAAACGCTAAATATTTGAGGTACTTTTCATACACGTTGATTTTTCACTCGCAGGCTCCATAACTAGTACTCAAGGTTGGAGATCTCGGATCTCGGGAGATCTCGTTTGGACATTTTCAGGGAGATCTCGGCATCTCGGAAAAATCTCGGGGAGATCTCGGGCGTTGACTTACGTTGACTTTTTAGTTTTTATAATATAAATATATATAAATAAATAAATATATGTACATTTATATACATTTTTACGAAATTTTACAAATAAATCGAAGAAATGAGTTAAAAAAATCCAAAAAATTACGAGATATTATGAGAAAATTCGAGAAATGAGCGAGAAAATTCGAGAAATCGTGACCTTGACCAAGTTTGACCCCGTTGACCTAGAAATCTCGGGAGATGGACATCTCGTCTCGGCGGCCTTTCGAAAACGAGATCTCGGGGAGATCTCGGGGAGAAATAAGGAGATTTACAACACTGCTAGTACTATATTATCTATTATACAAAAATGATAAATAGTACTAGGGGCAGTTTTGTCTTTTCACCATTTTACTGTAGCAACGGAATCACTGTAGCTCGTTAACACTGTAGGAACGGAATTACTGTAGCGACGGAATCACTGTAGCAAAAAAAAAAATTTGTTTTTTTTTCGGTTCGTTTACTGTAGCTTTTTTTTTCCCTTTATATTTTTCCTCTACCCGTTATAACAATTTTTTATTTTTTTATTGTTTTCTTTTTTGGTTTTCCTTATATCTTTCTCCACAAAATAATGACTTAATTGCGTTACATTTTTAAAAGTCAACAATTCCATAGCGAAACGCGAAGATATTTAAAATAACATTTAAATCTTTTATGGGTTAAAGCTTTTAGTTCGACTCGAGTTGCGCTTCAACGACATCATTGTTAGCCACGAAATAATTTTACAAACTAAACGCAATAAAATACACTGAAAACCGAACACCCGGCGCGAAGCGAGGGTTTCACAACTAGTTAGAACTAAAACTATGTATGTACAGTACATACGCACCACATTAGCCAAAGGCATACAACTAGCAAAACGAACACAAACTCAACGTTGTCAATTTTAAAACAAATATGCAGTAAAAACTCAACGTTGTTACATAAGTTATACCTTATTTCTTATTTATTTTTAATTTTTTAATTTTTATTTTTTGGCAAAATAACCAAAACTTTTATAAAGAAAATCTTAGTCTCCAAGAGAGACAAGAAACGAAAGAACAAAGAAACCACCTCGACTGTGGCTCGGGGACAAATAACAAAGCCTAACCAAGACATTACCACGACACTAACTAAAACCGAGCTTCAACACTACTATAACAAAACATAAGGGAACAAAAGATAGTCAACGAAACAAACAAAGCACCATACACTGAAATAACAAGAAAGACCCAATCAAGTGCCAAAGTTTTTGTTGTTGATGTCATTTTCCGCACTAGCCTTAAACGAAAAGGTCAATTCAATACCGTATTTCTTATATGGATGATTTTCAATAACAAATAAAGAACTTTTCAATTCACTTATGTTAATGCATTTGTTAATATTGTTTGAACCACTTTCATTAGTGATGTCAACAAGTAGATATCCAATGGCCCATCTTTGTGGGATGGCCTATCCGTCGAGCTAATACGAAAGTGTCAGCCTCGTATTTCTCGGGATTCCAAGTTGAGATGTCGAATTGGTATGAAAACTATCGTCAATAAAGTATCTAGCAAGTACAAGTTTGTCCTGAAGGAGCAACGTGTTTAAGAATTAATTAACTAATAATTGTTCTAAAGAAAAGGTTGTAATAATTGGAGTTTTAATTAAACTAAAACACGAAAGTGATAAACGAATAACCCGTAAGAGAAGCTGTGTTCACTCAGATAATTCACAATTAATGTGGATTGTCTTTTCCATTAAAATCGATTACTTGTATGATATATGTATAACTTAGTCAACTAAACTTGATCAACTCACATTAACCCTGTTCCATAAACCAAACTATATTTTGATTAAGTTGTTGAGATTCATTCTGGATTAAACTTACATAAAATTATAATTACAAAGTTGACTCAATGCAATTACACGACTCTGACATTAGATTACCATTCAATTAACATCTACACGCATATGCAAGTGTCTAGATTACTAAGTGTTGAAGCATAAGTTGCTTATCATCAATTAACTCACATTAATTAATCAGCAACCTATGTAATTGAATAATAGTAACAAACTAACACTTAATGGTTCTATAATCAAACTCAATCAATAATAATCATCCAAATGTCATAATCCAAATAATAAGACATTTCGACAATTAGATGCTTCACATCTAAGCAAACACTAGCAGTTTAGCCAAGCATGTTCATGGAGTAATCAATAAAACAATCATAAACAATAGAATCCATAATAGTATCACTAAAATTAAGGAAATCTAGAGTACCAATGATTATCTATGACCCAATCATCAAGTTTGGATGTTATCTCCTTGTGATTTGATGAACAATGGCATTTGAATAACCAACATCGCTCAAGTACGCTCTTTAAACGGTCTAGGTAAAGTTGTGACCTAATTTCCTTCGAAATTCGTTTTAATCAGCAAAACAAGCTTGCCCCGACTCTGCTCGCGTTCGCGAGGTTTATAAAGGCACAGGGCTCACGATCGCGAGGCCCTGGTTGTCTGGTCTTCGCGTTCGATTTTCAACATTTCAAGTCGTGGAAAAATTGCTCGATGTGTACTTCGCGAAACGGAGGCAATTTAGCCTATATGGCTCGCGAAAGGGATGGTTGAAAACACCATATTTGGCATTAAAAAAAGTCTTGAATTCGTAGCTCGAACCGAAATCAATTTTGATGACATTTTAGCTTCAAAACACTTGTAAACCACCACAAACACTTCAAGTAACACCTCAAATAACACCTTAACATAAAAGGCGTTAAACTTCAAGGGATAAGCTCGAATAATCTTCAAATACCAACGCGAAACTAATGAAATGGAACCGATATTTCAAAGAATAATATGTATAAACCGATCAATATCACTAGACGCGAGATTTAGCTTGGACAGGAAGTTTGGCGATTTTGTTTCTTTGTTTTTTACTCATATATATTGTAACCTTATGCTCCTATAATATTGTGCACGGAATTTATAGTAGAAAATCTCTTGTTTGCGCTCGTGAATTTACTTTTTTATGAGTTAGTATTTAAAATATAACCACTTTAAATATGTGTGTCGTTTAGGTTTATCATTTTGATTTATTTATTCATTTGTTGTTTGTGGGTTTTGTAGAAATCATAACAATAGTAAAACGTGACCTTAAGCAAATGCACGTGCTTGATGAAAGGCACACATGTATATGTGGGCTTGGTTAGTAGGGACCAAACCTACGATTTGTCTAATTGGAATACCAGAAGTTACAAAATGCTAGGAATCTTTGTCCCAACAAATGGGTTTTTGTTCCATGAGGGATGGTGCAACTTAACATTATCATGTCCTTCATTTGTATCCATTTAACCCACTTGTTTAAAAAGGCACAAGTTTCCTTTTCCTCAGTGTCCCAACATTTTCTATTTATACTTTAAGTACATGCAATGTCAATACACCAACACATTTGAGACTCGATAATAAGAGAAAAAATCTCTTCATTGAGCTTTAATTTTCACAAAGACAATCGTTGTGCACTATTAAATCGGTCACGCCTGATCGGTATTGTATGCAAAGAATACAAATACTTGATGTAATTCGTTTTCATATTCATATAAATCGTAAAAAACAATTTATATTATTGGCTCGTTTGTAAATTAAAATACTAGTAAACGTTATATCTACCGAATTACTGTATCTAAATAAATGGTTCATACTTTTAAACTAACAGCTTAATCACATGAACTCTTTTTGATCATTATAGGCTTATAGCAAATCGATATGTTTTGTTCTAAATTCTTATATACTGTTAGCAGATATATTTGTTAGCGCATATGTTTGGTAGATTCATTTGTAGCCCATTCTTATAAGGGCCCATTAGGGATTTTATGTGGTAGACTATATATACTCTTTGTACTAGATGATTGATAATGGTCCAACCCGATTATGGGTTTGGGTCCGTTAGGGTTTCAGGTTATTAGGGTTTCCAGAATATTCTATGTACTCTATAAATAGTGTTTAATATCATCAATAATATTCATGGGGTTTACATTCTATAATATGGTATCATGAGCTTAAGGTCTGATCCCGGGACCAGCCACACCCCGTCAAACACCTATCCATCATCTTCTTTATCTGCCTTGTTTCTTTTTGTCTATCTACCTTTTTTTTTGTCGATGCTGTTATTTTTCTTAAATCTAATTGGCCATAACCCTAAATAAAAAAAAAAATTAAAGTAGCCGCCGTATTTTCTTTTACTTGTTATTCTTCTAGTTCGTGAATGCCACAAGTTTTTAATCTAGTGTTTTTTTTTCTTCACCCGCTGCAATTGTTTTCACCACTTCCACTATGTTATTTTTCCACCCAATTCCTCTTGTTGCTATCTGCAATTAGTTAAACACCACCTATTCAAAGGCAGGTCACGTGATTATTAAAAACAAAAAGACCATGATAAACATCAAAGCAAACGTCTGATCTCAGCCTTCACGATCTTATATATTATTTTCTTTTCTTTTCTGTTATTTTTTATTTAGTTAATAAAATAATCGGCGTGGGGCTGAGCCGCCTAGCTTGACTAGGTTCCATACCCTAAAAAAAGAGAGAATATAGTTAAAAATTTTGTTTGCAGCATTGAAGAATATTGTTATTGCCGACAAAAGTTGTTTTTATCAAAGTGGTACTTGATCCTTAGGCACATCAAGCCACGGCGTAAAGAAAAAAAAATCGCTACGGAAAAGGAGAAGCCGTCAAAAAAGACACAACCAAATCAGCGTATATCGGTCTATTCAGTGCCACAAATAAAAAAAAGTTACTTTTGTTTATTTTGTTTTTTGTTAGTGTTTTTCCTTCCAGTCCGAACTTTCGTGATTTCACCGTTCGTACTGCAGGGGAGTGTTAGATGATTGATAATGGCCCAACCCGATTATGAGTTTGGGTCCGTTAGGGTTTCAGGTTATTAGGGTTTCCAGAATGTTCTATGTACTCTATAAATAGTGTTTAATATCATCAATAATATTCATGGGGTGTACATTCTATAACATATACTGCCCAAATATATCCCACTTAGACACGATCAGGAGGTTAAGTCGTTTATAATGTTATAATAATAAATTAATTATAAGTATATAAAAATAAATATATATAATTGTATAATTATAATTATAATTATAATTATAATTATAATTTAATATAAAATGAAGTGCAATCTACAATTACGTATCGATTAAACTCTCTTTTATAATAAAACGTGGATTGCATTGCCGGCTACAAACATGTGAGTGGACAACATAATTGACATGCTTATGTTGTTGAAGTATGCTTTTAGCCTATATTATTCAATTTTATAAAACGTGCATATAAGATATGTGGGTGCAAATGGCTATCTCCCCCAATTATAGTATGTTACATGCTTGGTTTGGTAAATTAACCCTTTTATGGACCAATAATAAAAAGTTAAGTTTTATACAAATAAAACCTAGACAACTCACCCACTTATCAATTGCCAATTTTTCCTTACTTATCTTTAAACGTGCATGAATTGTAAAAGAGAAAAATTCTTGAGAGAAAAATGTAAACTAGCCTAACTTGAAGGACCATTACAAAAATATTGGAGTACCAACAATGCCGTCGGTGGTTCCGTAACATCGACGAGACTACCTTCCTTTGTCCTAACTTGCTGACGTAAAAATATTTGTTACGGAATTCAAAAACGGGGTTCATTTTAGTTTATTTTTTATTTTTAAATATAAACAAATCCTAAATAAAGTCGGACTTGAAACTGGAATAAATAAGTATATTTTATTGGAAACATCTTCACAACAAACAAACAGTACGCCTTTAGAAATAACGAATTATCATTCGCCACGTGTGTAACATAACGGGTACAATTTCGTGATATCGGTCCCACCCTTTTGCCGCCCGTCGTATAAACGTCCGCCGCGTTTTTGAACGGCTTTTATACTCCTCCGTTCCCAAATTGGATTTGATTTAGACTTGTTCTTTATTAACCTTTTACGTAACATAGCAACATTTGCTATAAAAATGGAATCACTTCTTCTATAGGTGTTCGGAGTGTTTAAATGATAGGCTTAGAAAAATTTAAGGCGTCGTTTGTTTTACAATTTATATATCTATATTACTATATCTTATGTTTGTATGTCTGCATACATTTTTATTGCAAATTGTTTGTATATCTTATTATGTCTGTACGCTTGCATATGTTTATGCTCTAAATACGTTTTTACATAAGCAGTAAACACACAATAAGGTATAACAAGAGGACCGACAACTCATAGTTGATCGGGCCAGAGTTTGCCGATAGTTCTTGTTACCGAATCACTAGTATAGTTTTCCTGAACAACGCGTGCATCATTTAAACTATAGTGAAGTTACAGTTCACTTGAACCCAACATACTCTCGTCCGAAAACACCAAGACATAGAGGGTTGACCTCTTACCTTCCGTCCTACAACACATAGGCAGAAGGCTCGTCACTACTCTTTTGTCCGAAAACACCAAAAGCGGAAGAGCTGGTCACTTTCATAGAGTTGGTCACTTTCGTCCGACAACACCTAGACGATTAAACACACATTCACATTTAATCACATATAATACCAAACAACCACTTACACATATTCACAGTCTACACTACACAGTGTTATCATATTTGCAACGCACTGGTAGCTACACTTGTCACTTTATAACAATATCCATAAGGATAGTCTCACTCGCTAATAGCAACAATGCTCAATGGTCTAAAATTATTGAGTTTTCACATCCACCTTGTCATATGAGAATGATACAATTCAAGTCAGTAATCATATTTCAATTATAGACTAAATCAAAAACAGTGATAATATACAATCACATCAAGTGGGTCGAGATGACCACCGACCCAAATACAATAACCACATTTCAGTCAAAGGCACGGTTAAATACATATGCGTCGTTTACTAACAATTATTTTCCAACAACGTGCTCTTCATCACAAAAGCATGTTATAAGTCCACACCACAACAAAATAGATCAACACCTCTGTAACATCATGTTATCGGGCCTAGCTGAAAAGACCCTTTTGACCTTGAGTGTGTTTGTATGTTATTATAATAATTATATGTTTATAGATATTTGGTTGTTTAGTTGAGACCAGTTTGTGACAAGGGTCACAGAACATGTTCGTTTATCTAATTTGGACTCCGTTAGGGTTGTCAAATTAAGTACAAAAGATATCAGATAACTGGTAAATACCCGTGTGTGATGGGGTATGGTGTTTAACACAAATATATAAGCATGACTTCAGCCATTTCTTGAAGTTTCTTGAAAACTCATTTCACACACTTACCTAAACTTTCACTCATTTGAAACCCTTATCTCTTGGATCTCGATTTAGAGTCTAAATTGTGTTTTGTAATCAGTTGCTACTGATTTCGTGGTCATATCAAGGTAAGAATCATTCATTTTCGTGTTGTAATCTGAGATTGAATGAGTTTTTGGTTAGGGTTTGGTACAAAAGGCTTTTTGGTCAGAATCAAGTGATTTGGGTGTTGTTTTGATGTAATTCCTGAGTGTTTAAGTTTCTATAAGTGTTATAAATGTTTACTAAACGGATTTTGGTGTCAAAACGTTTAAAAATCGAGATTTGGGTGATTTTAGCTCGAACCCGTAAGTAAACTGCCGTTGTTGCTGAAGAACACAACCGTACGGATGCAGCTAGCAACCGTACGGGTGCACTGTGCAACCGTGTGGATGCACATGTAACCGTACGGATGTAGTGGTGTTGTGCAACCGGGATTTTACCCTGCAACCGCACGGATACAATCTGTATCCGTGTGAGATGAGACTGTAACTGTGCGGTTGCACCTGTAACTGTACGGATGTGGATCAGTATTGATTGTTATTGTTTAATGGTTGTTTTCTAGCTGTTATGCTGCCTGCGTGTCTTATGATAATCAGAATGTAAATTCTGAAAATACATAAGTGTTAAGAAGACTTTTAGTGACACTTTTGATACTGATTTACTGTATTGCGCTGTCTTGTGCTAACGGATAGAAACTAACTATGTTTATGGTATTCTTAGGTGAGAAAGACAAGAACAAGGCTCAGTAGTGAGAATCTGAGTAGTTGCTAGTATTCGGTGAGTGGGATTATCTCCTGGTGTAGTATATAGTAGCAAGTTGCGCTACTATGTTTATATTGTTGTTAGTTGCCAATTTTAGTAGTTAAGTTGTACAGTTGATCGCAGTTAAGGTTGCAATGCTTTTAGTAGTATTAGTTGCCTGTGGTGGTAGTAGTAGTAGTAGTAGTAGTAGTAGTTGACTGGTTGCATGTGTACAAGTTGTTGTTGTTGTTGTTGTTGTTGGAACCTTGATCTATTAAGTTCAGCTCAGAGAGGTCAACCTAGTTGTGGTTGGGTCCAGTTTGTAGTGACCCGAACTTTTCCATGTTTATATATATTAAATGAAATTGTTATTTACATGATTAAGTGTTTCCAACATGTTAAGCAATCAAACTTGTTAAGACTTGATTAATTGAAATAGGTTTCATATAGACAATTGACCACCCAAGTTGACCGGTGATTCATGAACGTTAAAACTTGTAAAAACTATATGATGACATATATATAGATATATATATAGTTAACATGATATTATGATAAGTAAACATATCATTAAGTATATTAACAATGAACTACATATGTAAAAGCAAGACTACTAACTTAATGATTTTGAAACGAGACATATATGTAACGATTATCGTTGTAACGACATTTAATGTATATATATCATATTAAGAGATACTCATACATCATATTATCATGATAATATAATAATTTAAAATCTCATTTGATATTATAAACATTGGGTTAACAACATTTAACAAGATCGTTAACCTAAAGGTTTCAAAACAACACTTACATGTAACGACTAACGATGACTTAACGACTCAGTTAAAATGTATATACATGTAGTGTTTTAATATGTATTCATACACTTTTGAAAGACTTCAATACACTTATCAAAATACTTCTACTTAACAAAAATGCCTACAATTACATCCTCGTTCAGTTTCATCAACAATTCTAGTCGTATGCACCCGTATTCGTACTCGTACAATACACAGCTTTTAGATGTATGTACTATTGGTATATACACTCCAATGATCAGCTCTTAGCAGCCCATGTGAGTCACCTAACACATGTGGGAACCATCATTTGGCAACTAGCATGAAATATCTCATAAAATTACAAAAATATGAGTAATCATTCATGACTTATTTACATGAAAACAAAATTACATATCCTTTATATCTAATCCATACACCAACGACCAAAAACACCTATAAATACTTTCATTCTTCAAATTTCTTCATCTAATTGATCTCTCTCAAGTTCTATCTTCAAGTTCTAAGTGTTCTTCATAAATTCTACAAGTTCTAGTTTCATAAAATCAAGAATACTTCCAAGTTTGCTAGCTTACTTCCAATCTTGTAGAGTGATCATCCAACCTCAAGAAATCTTTCTTATTTACAGTAATATATCTTTCTAATACAAGGTAATACTCATATTCAAACTTTGATTCAATTTCTATAACTATAACAATCTTATTTCGAGTGGAAATCTTACTTGAACTTGTTTTTCGTGTCATGATTCTGCTTCAAGAACTTTCAAGCCATCCAAGGATCCTTTGAAGCTAGATCCATTTTTCTCATTTCCATTAGCTTTATCCAGAAAACTTGAGCTAGTAATGATGTTCATAACATCATTCAATTCATACATATAAAGCTATCTTATTAGAAGGTTTAAACTTGTAATCACTAGAACATAGTTTAGTTAATTCTAAACTTGTTCGCAAACAAAAGTTAATCCTTCTAACTTGACTTTTAAAATCAACTAAAAACATGTTCTATATCTATATGATATGCTAACTTAATGATTTAAAACCTGGAAACACGAAGAACACTGTAAAACCGGACATACGCCGTCGTAGTAACACCGCGGGCTGTTTTGGGTTAGTTAATTAAAAACTATGATAAACTTTGATTTAAAAGTTTTTCTTCTGGAAAAATGATTTTTCTTATGAACATGAAACTATATCCAAAAATCATGGTTAAACTCAAAGTGAAAGTATGTTTTCTAAAATGGTCATCTAGACGTCGTTCTTTCGACTGAAATGACTACCTTTACAAAAATGACTTGTAACTTATATTTCCGACTATAAACCTATAATTTTTCTGTTTAGATTCATAAAATAGTGTTCAATATGAAACCATAGCAATTTGATTCACTCAAAACGGATTTAAAATGAAGAAGTTATGGGTAAAACAAGATTGGATAATTTTTCTTGTTGTAGCAACGTGAAAATTGGTAACAAATCTATATTAATCATATTCTAGCTAACTTATATTGTATTATACATGTATTCTATATATTATATAATCTTGGGATACCATAGACACGTATGCAAATGTTTTGACATATCATATCGACTCATGTGTATATAGTATTTGGAACAACCATAGACACTCTATATGCAGTAATGTGGGAGTTAGCTATACAGGGTTGAGGTTGATTCCAAAAATATATATACTTTGAGTTGTGATCTAGCCTGAGACGTGTATACACTGGGTCGTGGATTGATTCAAGATAATATATATCAATTTTTTTCTGTACATCTAACGTTGGACAACTAGTTGTAGGTTACTAACGAGAACAGCTGACTTAATAAACTTAAAACATCAAAATGTATTAAAAGTGTTGTAAATATATTTTGAATATACTTTGATATATATGTACATATTTGTTATAGGTTCGTGAATCGACCAGTGGCCAAGTCTTACTTCCCGACGAAGTAAAAATCTGTGAAAGTGAGTTATAGACCCACTTTTAAAATCTAATATTTTTGGGATGAGAATAAATGCAGGTTTTATAAATGATTTACAAAATAGACACAAGTACGTGAAACTACATTCTATGGTTGAATTATCGAAATCGAATATGCCCCTTTTTATTAAGTCTGGTAATCTAAGAATTAGGGAACAGACACCCTAATTGACGCAAATCCTAAAGATAGATCTATTGGGCCTAACAAACCACATCCAAAGTACCGGATGCTTTAGTACTTCGAAATTTATATCATATCCGAAGGGTGTCCCAGAATGATGGGGATATTCTTATATATGCATCTTGTTAATGTCGGTTACCAGGTGTTCACCATATGAATGATTTTTATCTCTATGTATGGGATGTATATTGAAATACGAAATCTTGTGGTCTATTGTTACGATTTGATATATATAGGTTAAACCTATAACTCACCAACATTTTTGTTGACGTTTTAAGCATGTTTATTCTCAGGTGATTATTAAGAGCTTCCGCTGTCGTATACTTAAATAAGGACAAGATTTGGAGTCCATGCTTGTATGATATTGTGTAAAAACTGCATTCAAGAAACTTATTTCGTTGTAACATATTTGTATTGTAAACCATTATGTAATAGTCGTGTGTAAACAGGATATTTTAGATTATCATTATTTGATAATCTACGTAAAGCTTTTTAAACCTTTATTGATGAAATAAAGGTTATGGTTTGTTTTAAAATGAATGCAGTCTTTGAAAAACGTCTCATATAGAGGTCAAAACCTCGCAACGAAATCAATTAATATGGAACGTTTTTAATCAATAAGAAAGGGACATTTCAGTTGGTATCTGAGCGTTGGTCTTAGAGAACCAGAATTTTGCATTAGTGTGTCTTATCGAGTTTGTTAGGATGCATTAGTGAGTCTGGACTTTGACCGTGTTTACTTGAAAAATGATTGCTTAACAAATTTTGTTGGAAACTATATATTTTTAACATGTGAATATTATGTGATATATTAATCTCTTAACGTGTTTGATATTATGTGATAGATGTCTACCTCTAGAACAAGTCCCATTGACTCACCTAATAATAATGAAGAGTCAAATGTAAATTGGAATGATTCGTGGACTGATTCACAAGTTCCCGAAGAGGAACCGGAAGAAGATTCGGAACCGGAAGAAGAATCGGAACCGGAAGAAGAATCGGAACCGGAAGAAGAAATAGAACCAGTGGGGGAAATAATAAAACGGTTAAGTAGAAGAAAATCCTCAACCAACCGACCAAAGTTAATTATGGTCAATGGTGTTTCCGCCAAGGAAGCAAAGTATTGGGAGGATTACCAATTCTCCGATGAATCGGATCCCGATAAGGATTCCGATGATGTTATAGAAATTACCCCAACACAATTTAATAAGGCAAAAGAGAACAATAAGGGAAAGGGCATAAAAATAGAGAAATTTGATTCCAAACCCGATGAACTTTATATGTATCGTCAACACCCGTATTTATTAAGTTGTAACAATAACCCGGGAACCTCTAAACCACCAGGTTTTTCTAAACCAATGTGGAAAACGACGGCTCGTATTAGGGGAACATCATATATCCCTAGAAACTTGGCAAAACGAACCAAAACCGAAGAAGAAGAAACGAGCGAGTCGGAATAAGATAGTTGTATTCGTGTGGTGTAATATATGTAATATAGTGTGCTTATGCTTTATGATATATGTAAAAATTGCTTGCATTAGTAAGTATTTTTTTTATGAATCTAACTCTTGTCTATTTTACAGTATAAAAACACAAAATGGATAGACAACCCAATATTTTAAGAGACCTACCCGGAGACATGATTGATGAAATCTTGTCTAGAGTCGGTCAGAATTCCTTGGCACAACTATTTAAGGCGAGATCAGTTTGTAAGACATTCGAAGAACGTTCCAAGAATGCCTTGATTTATAAAAGGCTTTCGTTCAAAAGATGGGGGATATCACATTGGGAAATCCATAAGTTACGATGTGTTTACTTTGACGCATATATTGCGGGGAACCCAAATGCTATTTTATGCAACGGGTTAAGAAATTATTTTGACTCAATATATCCGAATATAGGACTTCGTGATTTAGAAAAAGCGGCTAACATGCAACATAAAGAAGCATGTTATGCTTACGGGTTAGTAATGTTCGCTTCTCACCAAAGTGAGAACAAGAACATCGGGCTACAACTATTAAATAAAACATTCTCACAAGTGACGGAGTCGGTAATTGGAGTAAGAAATGAGGTTTTTAGGTTATTACGAGACTGTTGGTCATTACGTAACCTTCATCCTTTTGACGACGTTACAACACATTGTCTTACTATCGGTCACAATGGTTATGTTCCACAAAACCAAGGATGGAAAGTGGTATTAGTAAAACCAGAATGCATGACTTGTTTCTGGATGTATGAATTACGTGTTTTTATTGCCTTTACTGAACGCCTTATTTATTAACTAGAATTATCTTCGCAACTACTTTGTATCAAAGTTTTATGTGCTATATTTCATGCTATATGTAAAAAAGCGGTATTGTAAGTTTGCAAGTTATTGTATAAAGGTTTGAATATGATATTTTTTTTTTGCGATTAGTTTTTCATATAGAATTGTAGTAGTTGAAATGGTATGTTAGCTACTAAGTATGAACTTAACGGGTAGGTACTACCCGAATTAAAGAGTATAAAACGCTAATATGAAGAAAGAGCTTTTATAAATAAGTTCATATTACGCTACGAAATACTATTGACTACTCTTGATATTCTATATGATTAACTCGTTTCATTTGACTATTTTGAAGGAAATGACACCGACTACTCGACACACCTTGAATATGAGCGAAGAGGAATTTCGTGCCTTTCTTGCTTCAAGCATAGCCGCAGTACAGGCTGCGCTACATACCAACAATAACTCCGAATCCAGCAATGCAGCTAACGGCGCAAGAAATCGTGTATGATGCACCTACAAAGAATTCACTGCCTGTAAACCTTTGGAATTTGATGGAACTGAAGGACCGATCGGATTGAAATGGTGGACCGAGAAGGTCGAATCGGTGTTTGCCATAAGTAAGTGTACTGAAGAGGACAAAGTGAAGTACGCTATGCATACCTTCACAGGTACTGCATTAACATGGTGGAATACCTATCTAGAGCAAGTGGGACAAGATGATGCTTACGCACTACCGTGGTCAGCATTCAAGCACTTGATGAACGAGAAGTACCGTCCCAGAACCGAGGTCAATAAGCTCAAGACAGAACTTAGAGGGTTATGAACCCAAGGATTTGATATTACCACGTACGAAAGACGATTCACAGAATTGTGCCTATTGTGTCCGAGAGCGTTCGAAGATGAGGAAGAGAAGATCGACGCATTTGTGAAAGTATTACCGGAAAGAATCCAAGAAGATATAAGTTCACACGAGCCCGCCTCCATACAACAAGCATGTAGAATGGCTCACAAACTAGTGAACCAGATTGAGGAAAGAATTAAAGAACAGGCGGCTGAAGAGGCCAATGTGAAGCAAGTCAAAAGAAAGTGGGAGGAAAACGGTGATAAGAATCACCAATATAACAACAACAGCAATTACAACAATAATCGCAACAACTATCCCAACAATCGCAACATCAATCGCAACTACAACAAACGGCCCAACAACAACAACAACAACAACAATAGCAACTACAACAATCATCCCAACAACAATAACAACCGCAACAACAACAAAAATCAGAAGCAGCTATGCCAAAGGTGTGAAAAGTATCACTCGGGGTTCTGCACCAAATTTTGCAACAAGTGTAAAAGAAATGGTCATAGCGCGGCGAAGTGTGAGGTCTATGGACCAGGGGTTAATAGAATGAAAGGAACAAATGGTGTCGGAACGAGTAATGGCGGAGCAAGTAGTGTCGGAGCAAGTTATGCCAATGTAGTTTGTTATAAATGTGGAAAACCGGGCCACATTATTAGAAATTGCCCGAACGAGGAGAACACGAATGGACAAGGCCGCGGAAGAGTTTTCAATATTAATGCGGCAGAGGCACAGGAAGACCCGGAGCTTGTTACAGGTACGTTTCTTATTGACGATAAATCTGCTTATGTTTTATTTGATTCGGGTGCGGATAGAAGCTATATGAGTAGAGAATTTTGTGCTAAATTAAGTTGCCCATTGGCGCCTTTGGATAGTAAATTTTTACTCGAATTAGCAAATGGTAAATTAATTTCAGCAGATAATATATGTCGGAATCGAGAAATTAAACTGGTTAGCGAAACATTTAAGATTGACTTGATACCAGTAGATTTAGGGAGTTTTGATGTGATAATCGGTATGGACTAGTTGAGAGAAGTGAAAGCAGAGATCGTTCGTTACAAAAATGCAATTCGCATTATACGAGAAAAAGAAAAACCCTTAATGGTGTACGGAGAAAAGAGCAACGCGAGGTTAAATCTTATTAGTAACCTGAAGGCACAAAAACTAATAAGAAAAGGTTGCTATGCTATACTAGCGCACGTCGAGAAAGTCAATTCCGAAGAAAAAAAACATCAATGATATTCCCGTTTCAAAAGAATTTCCCGATGTATTTCCGAAAGAATTACCGGGACTACCTCCACACCGATCCGTTGAATTTCAAATAGACCTTGTACCGGGAGCTGCACCAATAGCTCGTGCTCCATACAGACTCGCACCTAGTGAAATTAAGGAACTTCAGTGCCAATTACAAGAACTTTTAGAGCGTGGTTTCATTCGACCAAGCACATCACCGTGGGGAGCTCCTGTTTTGTTTGTCAAGAAGAAAGATGGTATATTCAGGTTGTGTATCGACTACCGAGAGTTGAACAAACTTACCAACAAGAACTATTACCCACTCCCGAGATTCGACGACTTATTTGATCAACTACAAGGCTCTTCTGTTTATTCGAAGATCGATTTACGTTCTGGATATCATCAAATGCGGGTGAAGGAGGATGATATTCCAAAGACTGCTTTTAGGACGCGTTACGGTCATTACGAGTTTATGGTTATGCCGGTTGGATTGACTAACGCACCAGCTGTGTTCATGGACCTCATGAACCGAGTGTGTGGGCCATATCTTGACAAGTTTGTCATTGTTTTCATCGATGACATACTTATTTAATCGAAGAATGATCAAGAGCACGAAGAACATTTGAGAAAAGTGCTAGAGTTGCTGAGAAAAGAAAAACTGTACGCTAAGTTTTCAAAGTGTGCATTTTGGTTGGAAAAAGTTCAATTCCTCGGTCACATAGTGAACAAAGAAGGTATTCAGGTGGATCCTGCAAAGATCGAAACCGTTGAAAAGTGGGAAACCCCGAAAACTCCGAAACACATACGCCAGTTTTTAGGACTAGCAGGTTACTACAGAAGGTTCATCCAAGACTTTTCCAGAATAGCAAAACCCTTGACTGCATTAACGCATAAAGGGGAGAAATTTGAATGGAAAGATGAGCAAGAGAAAGCGTTTCAATTGTTAAAGAAAAAGTTAACTACGGCACCTATATTGTCATTACCTGAAGGGAATGATGATTTTGTGATATGTTGTGACGCCTCAAAACAAGGTCTCGGTTGTGTATTAATGCAACGAACGAAAGTAATTGCTTATGCGTCTAGACAATTGAAGATTCACGAACAGAATTATACGACGCATGATTTGGAATTAGGCGCGGTTGTTTTTGAATTAAAGACTTGGAGGCACTACTTATATGGGGTCAAAAGTATTATATATACCGACCACAAAAGTCTTCAACACATATTTAATCAGAAAAAACTGAATATGAGGCATCGTAGGTGGATTGAATTGTTGAATGATTACGACTTTGAGATTCGTTACCACCCGGGAAAGGCAAATGTGGTAGCCGACGCCTTTAGCAGAAAGGACAGAGAACCCATTCGAGTAAAATCTATGAATATAATGATTCACAATAACCTTACTACTCAAATAAAGGAGGCACAACAAGGAGTTTTAAAAGAGGGAAATTTAAAGGATGAAATACCCAAAGGATCGGAGAAGCATCTTAATATTCGGGAAGATGGAACCCGGTATAGGGCTGAAAGGATTTGGGTACCAAAATTTAGAAATATGAGAGAAATGGTACTTAGAGAAGCTCATAAAACCAGATACTCAATATATCCTGGAACGGGGAAGATGTACAAGGATCTCAAGAAACATTTTTGGTGGCCGGGTATGAAAGTCGATGTTGCTAAATATGTAGGAGAATGTTTGACGTGTTCTAAGGTCAAAGATGAGCATTAGAAACCATCAGATCTACTTCAACAACCCGAAATCCCAGAATGGAAATGGGAAAACATTACCATGGATTTCATCACTAAATTGTCAAGGACTGCAAGTGGTTTTGATACTATTTGGGTAATAGTTGATCGTCTCACCAAATCAGCACACTTCCTGCCAATAAGAGAAGATGACAAAATGGAGAAGTTAGCACGACTGTATTTGAAGGAAGTCATCTCCAAACATGGAATACCAATCTCTATTATCTCTGATAGGGATGGCAGATTTATTTCAAGATTCTGGCAGACAGTACAGCAAGCATTAGGAACTCGTCTAGACATGAGTACTGCCTATCATCCACAAACTGATGGGCAGAGCGAAAGGACGATACAAACACTTGAAGACATGCTACGAGCATGTGTTATTGATTTCGGAAGCAGTTGGGATCGACATCTACCGTTAGCAGAATTTTCCTACAACAACAGCTACCATTCAAGCATTGAGATGGCGCCGTTTGAAGCACTTTATGGTAGAAAGTGCAGGTCTCTGATTTGTTGGAGTGAAGTGGGGGATAGACAGATTACGGGTCCAGAGATAATACAAGAAACTACCGAGAAGATCATCCAAATTCAGCAACGGTTGAAAACCGCCCAAAGTCGACAAAAGAGCTACGCTGACATTAAAAGAAAAGATATAGAATTTGAAATTGGAGAGATGGTCATGCTTAAAGTTGCACCTTGGAAAGGCTTTGTTCGATTTGGTAAACGAGGGAAATTAAATCCAAGGTATATCGGACCATTCAAGATTATTGATCGTGTCGGACCAGTAGCTTACCTACTTGAGTTACCTCAACAACTCGCGGCTGTACATAACACTTTCCACGTCTCGAATTTGAAGAAATATTTTGCTAAAGAAGATCTCACTATTCCATTAGATGAAATCCAAATCAACGAAAAACTTCAATTCATCGAAGAACCCGTCAAAATAATGGATCGTGAGGTTAAAAGACTTAAGCAAAACAAGAAACCAATTGTTAAGGTTCGATGGAATGCTCGTAGAGGACCTGAGTTCACCTGGGAACGAGAAGATCAGATAAAGAAGAAATACCCGCATTTATTTCCAGAAGATACGTCAACACCTCCAACTGCTTAAAATTTCGGGACGAAATTTATTTAACGGGTAGGTACTGTAGTGACCCGAACTTTTCCATGTTTATATATATTAAATGAAATTGTTATTTACATGATTAAGTGTTTCCAACATGTTAAGCAATCAAACTTGTTAAGACTTGATTAATTGAAATAGGTTTCATATAGACAATTGACCACCCAAGTTGACCGGTGATTCATGAACGTTAAAACTTGTAAAAACTATATGATGACATATATATGGATATATATATATAGTTAACATGATATTATGATAAGTAAACATATCATTAAGTATATTAACAATGAACTACATATGTAAAAGCAAGACTACTAACTTAATGATTTTGAAACGAGACATATATGTAACGATTATCGTTGTAACGACATTTAATGTATATTTATCATATTAAGAGATATTCATACATCATATTATCATGATAATATAATAATTTAAAATCTCATTTGATATTATAAACATTGGGTTAACAACATTTAACAAGAACGTTAACCTAAAGGTTTCAAAACAACACTTACATGTAACGACCAACGATGACTTAACGACTCAGTTAAAATGTATATACATGTAGTGTTTTAATATGTATTCATACACTTTTGAAAGACTTCAAGACACTTATCAAAATACTTCTACTTAACAAAAATGCTTACAATTACATCCTCGTTCAGTTTCATCAACAATTCTACTCGTATGCACCCGTATTCGTACTCGTACAATACACAGCTTTTAGATGTATGTACTATTGGTATATACACTCCAATGATCAGCTATTAGCAGCCCATGTGAGTCACCTAACACATGTGGGAACCATCATTTGGCAACTAGCATGAAATATCTCATAAAATTACAAAAATATGAGTAATCATTCATGACTTATTTACATGAAAACAAAATTACATATCCTTTATATCTAATCCATACACCAACGACCAAAAACACCTATAAACACTTTCATTCTTTAATTTTCTTCATCTAATTGATCTCTCTCAAGTTCTATCTTCAAGTTCTAAGTGTTCTTCATAAATTCTACAAGTTCTAGTTTCATAAAATCAAGAATACTTTCAAGTTTGCTAGCTTACTTCCAATCTTGTAGAGTGATCATCCAACCGCAAGAAATCTTTCTTATTTACAGTAATATATCTTTCTAATACAAGGTAATACTCATATTCAAACTTTGATTCAATTTCTATAACTATAACAATCTTATTTCGAGTGGAAATCTTACTTGAACTTGTTTTTCGTGTCATGATTCTGCTTCAAGAACTTTCAAGCCATCCAAGGATCCTTTGAAGCTAGATCCATTTTTCTCATTTCCAGTAGCTTTATCCAGAAAACTTGAGTTAGTAATGATGTTCATAACATCATTCGATTCATACATATAAAGCTATCTTATTCGAAGGTTTAAACTTGTAATCACTAGAACATAGTTTAGTTAATTCTAAACTTGTTCGCAAACAAAAGTTAATCCTTCTAACTTGACTTTTAAAATCAACTAAACACATGTTCTATATCTATATAATATGCTAAATTAATGATTTAAAACCTGAAAACACGAAGAACACTGTAAAACCGGACATACGCCGTCGTAGTAACACCGTGGGCTGTTTTGGGTTAGTTAATTAAAAACTATGATAAACTTTGATTTAAAAGTTGTTCTTCTGGAAAAATGATTTTTCTTATGAACATGAAACTATATCCAAAAATCATGGTTAAACTCAAAGTGGAAGTATGTTTTCTAAAATGGTCATCTAGACGTCGTTCTTTCGACTGAAATGACTACCTTTACAAAAATGACTTGTAACTTATATTTCTGACTATACACCTATACTTTTTCTGTTTATATTCATAAAATAGAGTTCAATATGAAACCATAGCAATTTGATTCACTCAAAACGGATTTAAAATGAAGAAGTTATGGGTAAAACAAGATTGGATAATTTTTCTTGTTGTAGCAACGTGAAAATTGGTAACAAATCTATATTAATCATATCCTAGCTAACTTATATTGTATTATACATGTATTATAATATATTATGTAATCTTGGGATACCATAGACACGTATGCAAATGTTTTGACATATCATATCGCCCCATGTGTATATATTATTTGGAACAACCATAGACACTCTATATGCAGTAATGTGGGAGTTAGCTATACAGGGTTGAGGTTGATTCCAAAAATATATATACTTTGAGTTGTGATCTAGCCTGAGACGTGTATACACTGGGTCGTGGATTGATTCAAGATAATATATATCAATTTTTTTCTGTACATCTAACGTTGGACAACTAGTTGTAGGTTACTAATGAGGACAGCTGACTTAATAAACTTAAAACATCAAAATGTATCAAAAGTGTTGTAAATATATTTTGAATATACTTTGATATATATGTACATATTTGTTATAGGTTCGTGAATCGACCAGTGGCCAAGTCTTACTTCCCGACGAAGTAAAAATATGTGAAAGTGAGTTATAGTCCCACTTTTAAAATCTAATATTTTTGGGATGAGAATACATGCAGGTTTTATAAATGATTTACAAAATAGACACAAGTACGTGAAACTACATTCTATGGTTGAATTATCGAAATCGAATATGCCCCTTTTTATTAAGTCTGGTAATCTAAGAATTAGGGAACAAACACCCTAATTGACGCGAATCCTAAAGATAGATCTATTGGGCCTAATAAACCACATCCAAAGTACCGGATGCTTTAGTACTTCGAAATTTATATCATATACGAAGGGTGTCCCGGAATGATGGGGATATTCTTATATATGTATCTTGTTAATGTCGGTTACCAGGTGTTCACCATATGAATGATTTTTATCTCTATGTATGGGATGTATATTGAAATATGAAATCTTGTGGTCTATTGTTACGATTTGATATATATAGGTTAAACCTATAACTCACCAACATTTTTGTTGACGTTTTAAGCATGTTTATTCTCAGGTGATTATTAAGAGCTTCCGCTGTCGCATACTTAAATAAGGACAAGATTTGGAGTCCATGCTTGTATGATATTGTGTAAAAACTGCATTCAAGAAACTTATTTCGTTGTAACATATTTGTATTGTAAACCATTATGTAATAGTCGTGTGTAAACAGGATATTTTAGATTATCATTATTTGATAATCTACGTAAAGCTTTTTAAACCTTTATTGATGAAATAAAGGTTATGGTTTGTTTTAAAATGAATGCAGTCTTTGAAAAACGTCTCATATAGAGGTCAAAACCTCGCAACAGAATCAATTAATATAGAACGTTTTTAATCAATAAGAACGGGACATTTCACAGTTGACTAATGTTTGTTGAGTATAGTGCTGAATGATGCATCACCTGCGTATGGATGACTATACTGGGGATTCAGTAGTAAGGACTATCAGTAGACTCTAGCCTGATCAGCTAGTGGTCGTGTTCCTGTATAAGCCGCCGGTTTTCTAGTTGGAGCATAGTTTCCAGTTATTGTTTATTTTATGTGGTTGTATAATGTTGTTGTTACAGGAGTACAAGTTGGTACTGTATGCTAGACCTGTTGATAGTTCCATTCACTTAGCCTCGTGCTAACCCCTCACCTCCTCCCTTGCAGGTTTTGGATCTTAGTGCTGGTAGGGACGGGAGTAGGGTTGAAGATATGTTTGACAAGACGAACTCTGATGTCTTAACTTTTGTAAATATGTAACTAGTCGTTTAACGTAATACCGGTGGTTTGTAATTAAGTAATTAACTAATGATTTGTGATAATCATGTTTGTAATTAACTAAGGGTATTTATGTAAATTAAGTCTTCCGCTGTGATTTGAAAAAAAAAATAGGGTGTTACAACCTCAGTATCACAAAATCATACAATAAATGACAAGTCACCTGTACGAGTGACCCTCACCTGCACGAGTGAGCCACTTCATCCGTGCGAATGACAACTAGGTCGTACGGATGAGCCATACAAAATAATAGCGTACAACAATTTGTTCGCATGCATGACAACTGGTACGCGCCTGCGACCTGACGCGTGTAACAGACAGAAACCTGAGCTAGATGTAAGATGACATTTTTACCCTTAGGCATATATGTGGTGGTTAAATATGCTTTTTGTTTTAAGTTAATGTTATTGTTATTTTATTATTTTGTTAAGACCAGTTTGTGACATGGGTCACAGAACAGGTTTGTTTATTTAATTTTGACTCCGTTAGGGCCGCCTAACGAGGTACGTAAGATTTCAGATAACTGATAAATACCCATGTGTTGAGGGGTATGGGTTTTAACCCAAATAAGTGTCAAATAGCTGCTCCTTTATCTCATTTCTCACCTTCTCTCTAAAAATATCTCCTAACACCCCGTACCTAACTTCCTCTCATTCTTGAAACCCTAAATCATCCAATCTCGTTTTTGTGTTTGAATCAAGTTAGAAATATGTTCCTTGTGTCATTGTGAATCTAACAAGGTAAGATTTGTGTGTTTCATACTTGAATTTATGTTAAAAATGGGTTTTTATTAGGTTTTTGTCAAAAGTGATTTTGGTGTCAAATTGGTCGATTTTGATGTTGTTTGTGTGAAATTGTTGTAGATTTAGGTCCTAAAATGTTCTATATACAAGATGTAGTTGGTTTTAAGGTCAAATTTGAGTCCAGGAAGGAGAATTGGTGATTTTTGGGCAAAACCCGTCACTTTTGCAGCTGTTACTGCTGAAGAACACCATCGACCGATCGTCTTCGACCTACTCCCGATCGTCTGGACCTACTCTCGATCGTCTGGGCCTAATCTCGATGGTCGAGACCTACTCTCAACGGTCAAGACCTACTCCCGATGGTCTGAGACCTTGACCCGATGGTCTGAGACCTTGACCCTACGGTCTCCTGTGTTTGGGAAAAATTGTTTTGGTCGTAACTTTCAAACCGTAACTATGTTTTTGATGAACCAAATATAGTTAGAATTGTATTGACGAGTAGTTTTCAATGGTAAACTTTTAAGAAGCTGGATCAAAATATTTTTGGGCAGAAAAATAGGTTTTAACGTGTATGTCCCGTTTTGCACGCACTTATACGACGATATTGAATGGGTTTATGTTGTAGACTTATAATATGATGATATGACATAGTTTATAGTATGATTTGACTATAATTTTGGATTAGAGCACTATAATAACTTAGTTTATATTGTTCTCAGGAGATAAGAACAAGGAGGAAGCTCAGAGTTAGATAACTGAGCTGAAGCTGGTGATTGGTGAGTGGGTCTATCTCCGGATAAAGTTTAAGTAGCATGCCATGCTACTGTGATTTATCCTATTACCATGCTTTGATATAGTGATACTGCCATGCTTAGATAATGATTGCATGCTTATTGTGATTATGTGATATTATGTGCGCACTGTGTTTGACACCAGCCGGGCCTGAGGAGGCTGGGGACTTCTAACCGGGCCTGAGGAGGTTAGAGTCTGTATGAGGTCAACCGAGCTTGAGGAGGTTGGGTCCAAGGAATGCTGATTGTAGAGTATAGTTTTGAATGACGCATCCCCTGCGTTCGGATAACTATACTGTGAATCGAGTAGCCAGGACTATCGGTAGACTCTAGCCCGATCAACTAGGAGTCGTGTGCTCGTACAAGCCACCGATCCTCGTATTATCTTTAGTTGTATGATAGTTGGTAGTTCTCATGTGTGGTGCTTATGCGATATCTGATAGATAAATTTCATTCACTTAGCATTATGCTAATCCCCAACATTTCTACCCTTGCAGGTTTAGGTACTGCTAGTTTGGACGGGTGCTTGTGATGAAGACATGTTTGACATGTGAACTCTGATATGTACTTTGTATCACGTATTTTTGTAATAAGTTACACCATCGTGTAAACTTAGTTTTACTTATGTGTAAACTCTGATATGGCCGGTGTTACAACGCGCATATCCAAATCATCATTTAATTATAACAATATATTGTACATGTTTTCACATGCAAAACAAGTCATTATACACATGTACGAGTCTCAAATTGCACAATTCACGCTTCGCGCGTGTGTTGAAAATCACATACCTGTGGCCGAATGTCACTCTTGTGTGCTAACAAGAGTGAGTTGTCACAGTTGTAAACCGCTCACACTTATGGTCACTCATAAGATCGAGCAGTCACACTTGTAAATCCGCTCACACTTGTGGTCATACTTGAAAATTCGCTCACACTTGTGAATCCGCTCACACTTGTGGTCATCTTTTGAATCCGCTCACACTTGTGGTCGCACTTATGAATTCGCTCACACTTTTGGTCAGACTTGTGAATCCGCTCACACTTGCAGAAGCTCAAGAACACAAAAAAGCCTATTAATCATGATTTTTACATGTTCTAATCAATTTAGTGATGCAAATAGGTCATGTAACAAGCATATAACATATTTATAACATCAAACAAGCATCATGAACAGTTTTGGAGCAAGAATCAACTCAAAACCCATATGAACACATCTTTGACTAAAACCCTAATTTAACCAAGATTGAATCATGAAATTGATATGACATACCTTATTATGAGCTACTGAAATCACCAAAACCATATTGTAATAATTTGATTTAGTCCAAATGAAAGATTATGATGAGTTAGGGTTTATGTTATTGAAGAATAAAGGTGGGATTTGTCTAAGTTTCCCAATAAAGAAATGAACCAAGTTTCAGAGTATAAAAGGGTTATTTGGGGTTTAAAACCACACTCTCCATACCACACGGGATTAACATTTTAGAATCACCCACACACGTGTTAAGCACGTGTCTTGAGCTGGTTATTGAATTGAAATAGTTTCAAATGTCTTCAAAGTATAAGTGCTCGTGGAAGATTATCAAGCTGGTTGGTCTTCATCATTGAGAGCTGGCTGCTTTAACTTTAACGTTTCAACCTGGTTGAACTTCATCGTCTTGTGTTGGTCGACATGAACAATCAAAAGTTGGTGATCATTAATTTCCATAGCTGATTAAGCATCAAAGATCAGGGCTTGTCCAACAATAATTATAAGAGCTGAGTGAACTCGCTTGAGTGCTTAGTTTGTAGACTAAGTAAAACTCATGCTGGTTGAACTATCACTTTTATGTACTGGCTCTAAAGATCTCTCATGCTGGTTTTACTAACAACTTATGGCTCTTGTTGAGCTGGTTCAACTTGTTGATGGCCCTTCGTTAAGCTGATTCAACGTTGTACTGGTTCAACTTGTTGCTGGTTCAACTTGTTGCTGGCCCTTCGTTGTGCTGGCTCTTCTTTCATAACAGCTCACTTTTCAGATGCACCATCTTCTTTCCTTTCAATGCTGAGTAAACTTAACCAGATCAAACCCAATTGAATGAACTTAGTCTTCAACCCATTTTAACCAGAAATTCGTTTAAAGATGCCTTGACATTAATTTATAACAACCCGTGCTGGTTTGTCTTTCGAGCTGGTTAGCCATCGAAAATTTCAAAAATTTATTGTTGCAAAAATGAACTCTAAAATATCCATCCAATTTGAGTTGATTATATTCTAATCAAATCTCAAACTGAAAGGTTCTCATAAAACTTTAGTTCATCATTCTGGTAGACGCCAAAGCTGCCCACATGGGATATGAAGCTTAGCATGCTGACCCAATTGTTGTACGCTAGCCTTAGTACATTTGCTGAGTAAGAAGTTGTCTTTAAAGCTGGTTCTACACATCATATGGAATTCAACAACTAAGAAAGCTGATGCACTCTTGACACATCCTTCTAATGTAGAAGATAATTGCTGAATAAACAAGGATTCAATTATATTCCAAATAAATCCGGGTTTATCAATTTGAAATTTGGAGCTCGTGGTCACATTCGCATCAAATGATTTACACGAAGATGGTATATACAATTTTAATGCACTTATTATGTCTAAGTAAAAAGACCATTATTCTAAACAGGGTAAAAAGTATACTTATATTGACTTTGTTTTTGTTAATTTATAAAGTGTATCAACTTTTATTTATTTTGTGATGTTTGAAAAATGTATCAAGTAACCATTCAGGCTTGTCTGAGTGGCCACCGACTTGCCCAATGAATCACACCACCCGAGTTCAATTCCTGGATATGCCAAATTGTTCAAAAAGGGAGTGTGACTAGAGGGTGCGCATAATGCGCAATTCACCCAGTATCAGGTTTCGCGCTCGTGAGCTTGATTACCCGAGGTTTTACCTTCTATGGGGGATCTAAAGTGCTCGTTCATAGGAGGGTTTCCTCCCTTAAAAAAATAAAAAAATGTATCAAGCTTATTATGAACTCAAAACGTGAAAAACTAGAAAAGTGGCCAACGCAATGCTGCGGTGCCTTTCGGGTTACATAATCATAGTTAACGTAGCGTTATGTATTTACGAAAATAAAAACGCTTAGCTACGGGTGTTTTTGGATACATGTAGTTAATACCTAGTATACCTAATGGCATATGCATCTTAACGTAAGGAAGATTGTGTAAAAAAATGGAAACATCACCATCGATATGATGTAGGTAGTTTGGTGTGATGACCCGGGAATTTCCGACCAAATTTAAACTTAATCTTTATATGATTTCGATACGATAAGCAATGTATGTAATGTTGAGTTTAGAAAATTTTGAAAACAATGTTCATATATTCATTTGACCATGACTATTCTCGACGATTCACGAACCATTGCTTGTAAATATATGTGCATGTATATATATATGTAATAACTTGAATTAAATTAATAAACCATTATTATATATATAAATATATATATATAAATATATGAATGTTACTTGTACGTATATATTGTTATATTAAATTTAATTACTTAACATATATAATTAATATATTCTTTTGTGTAATAAAACTTGCTATTTAAAACTCTTTATATATAGAAAGAGAATATATTAAAGATAATTGATTTCGAGCTTAATTAATAAACATCAGTAATACTCGGTTGTTGTTTTGTTAGTTTTAATATAGATATGGTTCATGTTTATGATAGATTAAAATAAAAGTTGAACTGTAAATCGATAAAGGAGATTTTAGATTTGTTAAATGTATTGTTACCTTTTTAAGTTTAAATATTAGTACTCCGTACATATAAATCGGAACATAAAATAAATAATTTTCGAACCTTTTTTATCAGATTTCAAACAGGTAATGAGTGAAATAATTAAATATTTTTAATCTAAAAGTTTGGAATTTTTAGGAACACTTTTATATGTTAACTGTTTAGCAATGGACACAATATAATACTCCGTGAATTAGATATTATTATTATTAAAGAAACCATTATTTTTTTTATCATTAATAATATTATTATCATTTTTTATGATTTTTGTATCATTATTACTTATTATTATTATGGATATAATGATGATGATTATTATTATTATTATTATTATTATTATTATTATTATTATTATTATTATTATTATTATTATTATTATTATTATTATTATTATTATTATTATTATTATATTTATTAATTATTAATATTAATCTAATTAAAAAAAAGAAGTCAAGAACTAGTACATTCCGTTACCCATTTCAATCCAACTTTTTCAAATTTTATTTTCTGTCTGTAATCTGTTAGATGTCCATTTCACAACTCAATTAGGATCAATGCAATCACTCTATAAAAGAATTATTCTGCAATTCATTAAGTAAAACATAAAAATCACAAAATAAGCTCGACACTCTGTACATTCATTTTTTTCACCATATTTTGATTTCGAATGAATTTCCAAAATGTAATAATGCAGTCTTGATAGGAATCGTCTATCTAAACTATCTGTAAGTTTTCAATCTTCAATTCTTTCTATCAATTTCTAATTTGAGAGTCAAAGTTTTGGTTTTCAAAGTCAACTAAGTGTTCTTGAATCAAATTCAAGTTTGTTTTGATACCTCCAGTTAATTTGATGATCCATAAAGTTTATAGGAATGATTTGCAACACAATTCATGTTGTAATCATAACCTATAACACTCTTAATCTAAAAATCAATTTTTGAGTTCTTGAGTTCTTCACAGTGATATACACTAACGAGAATTCGAAACAAATTTCAAAAACTAGAAATGTAGAGTTGTTAGGAATCATTTACTTAAACTTCTTGTAAAATCTCAAGTTCCAATTCTTAATAACGAAATCGAATTTGCGAGTCAGAGTTATTTTGTCAAAAGTCAAAGAAAGTGTTCATCGCGAAATTCGTAACCGTGTTGAAGTTTCCAGTTAAATTGATGATTTAGATAGATTTTAGGAATGATTTGAAACATGTTTCATGTTGTAAAGATTGTCCAAAACGAACTCAAAATTGAAAACAAATTTTTTTTTTCTTGGCTACGAGCAAGCAGTAGGATTTTTTTTTTTGTTTTTTTTTCCTCATTTTTTTTTTATATCATGAACACATTTTTTTTTGTTTCATGTTGTTTACAAGTCATAAATGAAAACCCGTTCGATTGTTGTTGAGTTTTTGCCCCCGTTTGATTTTAAACTTGGTGAAGAAGATGATGAACATGGCTAAATGAAATACTAGATATATAGTTTGGGTTGCCTTATAAATCAGATAAACAAGACAGAGGGAATGGTTAAGTGTGTTTGCGGGTGAGCGGGAGGTCTCTAGTTCAAACCCGGTTCAGGGCATTTTTTTTAGAAAGACTTTGGAAGGTAGATTTCATTACCAAAATTATTATTATTATTAGTACTGTGATTATTATTATTATGGTTATTTTTAGAACACTTATTATTACTAATACAAGTATTATTATAAAGACTATAATTTATTATTATAATTATGATTATTATTATGAGAATGATACAAATTATTATTATTTTCATTAATATTAGTACTTTTAACATTTTATAATTGTTAGTGTTATTATTATCATCCACATAGGTATTATTATTAGTATTATCATCATTATTATTAATATTACAAAGTATCATTAATAGACTTATCATTTAAACATTAATATTAGTGATATTGTATAATTACTGAAAATTTCTATTAAAACTATTAAAAATTACCAATATTATTATTATTATTATTATTATTTTTACTAAAACTATCATTATTATTGATATCAGTATTATCTATGTCATTATTATTAAAATAATTACGATTATGAAAAATAAAAGCTTTAAAGACATTATTAAAATTATAAACATAAAAATAAAGATGTTATATATAAATATATATTTAATACACATAACTTAACTATACTAATATATCTATATATATAATGAAAATATATATAATGAACCTATTAGTCTACTATATATATAAATTACATCAATAATAATAATATAAATAAATATATTTGTTCGATTACAAGTATATGTCTTAATAGATATATGAATGATATAGGTTCGTGAATCCGAGGCCAACCCTACATTGTTCAATGTCGTCATATGTATTTTTACTACAAAATACATTATTGTAAGTTTCATTTGCTCCTTTTTTAAATGCTTTTGCAATATATATATTTTTGGGACTGAGAATACATGCGCTGTTTTTATAAATGCTTTACGAAATAGACACAAGTAATCGAAACTACATTATATGGTTGAATGATCGAAATCGAATATGCCCCTTTATAGTCTGGTAATCTAAGAATTAGGGAACAGACACCCTAATTGACGCGAACTCTAAAGATTGATCTATCGGGCCCAACAAGCCCCATCCAAAGTACCGGATGCTTTAGTACTTCAAAATTTATATCATGTCCGAAGGAGGATCCCGGAATGATGGGGATATTCTTATATGTATATTGTGAATGTCGATTACCAGGTGTTCAATCCATATGAATGATATTTTTGTCTCTATGCATGGGACGTATGATTATGAGAAATGGAAGTATGAAATCTTGTGGTCTATTAAAATTATAAAATGATTATTTATGTTAAACTAATGAACTCACCAACCTTTTGGTTGACACTTTAAAGCATGTTTATTCTCAGGTACGAAAGAAATCTTTCGCTGTGCATTTGCTCATCTTAGAGATATTACTTGGAGTCATTCATGACATATTTCAAAAGACGTTGCATTCGAGTCGTTGAGTTCATCAAGATTATTATTAAGTCTATTATAGTAAGATATATTACGAAATGGTATGCATGTTGTCAACTTTCGATGTAATGAAAGATTGTCTTTTCAAAAATGAATGCAATGTTTGTAAAATGTATCATATAGAGGTCAAATACCTCGCGATGTAATCAACTGTTGTGAATCGTTTATAATGGATATGGACTTCGTCCGGATGGATTAGGACGGGTCGTTTCAGTTGGTATCAGAGCGGTGGTCTTAGCGAACCAAGTCTGCATTAGTGTGTCTAACTGATAAGTCGTTAGGATGCATTAGTGAGTCTGGACTTCGACCGTGTCTGCATGTCAAAAGTTTTGCTTATCATTTTTGTCAGAAATCATGTGCTTATCATCCTTAGGAAATTACCTGCTTATTATTCATAGTCTAGACACGTCTTACTGCCTCTATTGCATAGACAGTGTATAGATAAATTCATATCTTAGTGTATATGTTATTGTTACCTTTGCCTGACAGCTTCCGTAGATTCCTCCGTAACTTACGGGATTTTAGTATTATATATGCATATGTAAATTATGTATTGCAGGGTACTAATCTACATCCTATAATCTAATTTTTATCAAAAATCCTTCATCTGATCGTACGAGATGAATCCCTCAACCAGTTCGAGTCCCTCAGATTTCGATAGTTATTCCGACAGCTATTCCGACATGGATATTCACCTAAGCTCCGAAAGTGGTGTCACCAGAATAAATTAACCAATCATCCATCCTCAATTCATCTGATAAAATCGTAGTCTACTTAATCAATGGAGATGAGAAGAAGGCGATTCTTTTCACTAAACGAATTCACCCCTTGGTGAAGAACCTGAAGCATTTACCGGCGAGCCTAACCAAAACACCATTTTCAGTCTCATTTCTCGAATACCTCGCCACGATTATATTCTATCTAAAATTTTAAACCTTATTCATCCACTCGTTCCGACTGTCAATCATCCGAGAATAATGGAAGAAGTCAACGAGCTTCGCGCTCGAGTAATCAAATTGGAAAACATGGTGCAAAATGTACGAGCTTCAGCAACATCACCGGCACCAACAGTACCATCAGTAACAGCACCAGTACCATCATCAATCCATGCCTCAACATCTCATTATGTACCTCGAGTATTATCTTCGTTCTACGTATCATTCTACATCATTATCTTGGTGTTTCATGGCGATTATGTAATCTCTAATGTTTTAGAGATAATGTATTCTAGTTCTAACGATAAATCAAATGAGTTTAATAGCATATTAACTCATTAAATCCATGATTACATCTGAAGAAAATATATATGTATATATATTTTTTCATAAAGATCGTAATTAAAAATTCTTTCGTACAAACTGTTAATAGTGAAAATATTTTAACGGGGTAGGTAATACCCGAGGAATATTTATATTTTACATTAATAAGTTACACTGTACATTCTTCGAACCTGATTCAATGGTCAATTACCATCCTACTTACATCCACAGATATACGAATCTGATCCACCACAGAACAACATTTTCATTCAATTTCATATTTAGATTTTGACCTATCAGAATCCAACAAGTGGCATAATGAAGAAATAATGGACACAATAAAAATTGATTAGAAACAGACTAATTAACAATATGAAATTTTGTTAAGAATCCACGCTAACAAGATCCTAGCTAACTGTTCCTAGCTAACTGTTTATTCCGTATTACATTTTATTCTATCGCAATTTATTTATCACAATTTAATTATCGCAATTTATTTATCGCAGTTTATTTATCGCAATTTATATTCTCGCAAATTTTATTTATCGTCATTTAATTTCTGTTATTTATTTTACGCACTTTAAATATCAGGACACGTATACAAGGTTTTGACATATCATATCGACGCATCTATATATATTATTTGGAATCACCATAGACACTCTATATGCAGTAATGATCGAGTTCTCTATACAGGATTGAGGTTGATTCTATAATAATATATATACTTTGAGTTGTGATCGAGTCTGAGACAAATACAGGTCACGATACGTATTAATTAATTCAAATATTATATATTAAACAATATATGAATTATTGGACTATTAATTGTGGACTATCGACTGTGGACTAATAGGATTGGATAATTAAAAATGAATTAAAATATTGATTATAACATATGAAACTAAACAATTCTTCAAGTTTTCCACTTGATTTCATCTTAAACTTCATTTGTATCTTGACGATTACAATCCGCGTTCAAACCTTTCAATATTCTTGAAAACACCTCAATCGAGAGGATGAACCAACCGCACTTCAACTACAGAAGAAAAGATCTGGTGCATATAGTTGTACACCTGAAAATACTCGGAATCTGAGTAAACGTTTAACACGCATCTGTGCTAGCTCCTTCGGCATTGCTATTACCAAAAATAACCATGCAATTCCTTTTCAAAATAGCCAATTATGTCACAGCTTCAGCAAACCAATTTTAATTTTTCAATTGAATAAACCTTATTATAACTTTGATATATAAGTTTGCCTTTCATCATCGTTACCGGGGAACTGTTTATATTCCACCACATTAGAAATAAACTTGCCAGCAACTTCACTGATCTTTGATTTTCCGAAAAATCATTATAATCATTGAAACTCTATCAAATACTCATTCACATCTTATAAAGAGAATTGCTATTCTAATTATCGAGAATTTGCAATCTGTATTTTGAAATCTCGCAGCATGTCTGCATCAACAGTTATATGTATCCATATAACATTTATCTCTTAGAATCATGATCTTTTATTCTGAAATTCTGAAAAGCACCCAGTCTACGAATTAATACTCCAAATTTTGAGGAAGCTGAATGAAGCAGCAGAAATCATAGACAACCGTAAACTACCTTAACCGTCAAAAGTTTGATGATAAAGAATGGAGTATTGGAAACACTCAATAGAAATTTTTTTTATACCGAAAAGCGGATTATACGAAACTATGAAGGAAGCCGTGGACAAATCACAAAGAATAAGTTTGACTTCAAAGAATCCAAATAATTCAGTACCTGCTGAAGTCATTAACAAATACCTCGCACCTGACTCTAAACCCCTGCGGACAATATTCTTTATCATCCTCTGATATTATAAATTCTAAGATACCATAGTATCTTTCATAATAAATATCCTCCATATTTCTGAAGATGTTTTCATAACTATCTTATCTGAAATCATTAATCTCTTCATGCTATCAGTGTTACATCATATAGAAACTGTTAGTTTCTATATTCTGTAAACTTTCGAGCTTAAAATATGAATGTTATTGAAGTAATGTTGGGAACTGGTGCATGAGTTAGTATAATATAATGACACTTGATCAACGTGATTATATTACAGTAAGTCATGCTGAGTTTCTAATGGTATGTGATGATTCACAGATCATAACGTCATCATGCGCCATGTTACATAACTCTTTCATTATGCTTAACTTCTGAACATACCAAGAAAGTATATTCTTGATAGTTCTATTCTCAGTGATTCTGGTAATTTGACAAATCAAATCGTGCTATTACGTTCTTTCTCGTTTAGAACATTAAGTTCATTCGAAATTCCATACTTACGAATTCTGGATCGTTTCTCGCTTTACTAGAAGTCGGGAGGATAATAAAAAGGCAAAGAGCTCCAAAATATAAGAGAAAATATAAAGCCCAATAACAACACGGAGATTACAAACCGTGTATGTCAATGTTTATCGCAACATAAAGACACGGGAGAATTAAAAACACTATAACCCCAAGGGTGAAGTAGAAGAAAACAGACTCCTCTGGTGGAAGTTGGAAAAGGAGAATGATTGTTGCGATAGTAAGGATAAGGACAAGGATCAGTATTGGACTAAGCATTTTCACAATCTTTTGGATGTATGAAATAAGAAAGAAAGTATAGGAATGGTGAAAATTATGGAACGGGAAGAGTTTAATTTATAACGGAAATATCAGACGGAGAAGTCGAGGTAGGTCACCGTATTTAATTATAGAGATCTTAATTTCCTTAATCGCCGAAGAATCAAATCTTTTAGATTTCGAAGATTTTCTTTAAATCCCTTGAATTCCGGGATTCAATCGTGACTACGTCAAAAGTTATGGAAAATCTCCATTTCTTCATCTCGATCTTTGGTGATAGCATCATTCATACGCTTCGATTAATCGAATCGTTTTATTCATATTACTCAATGATGATAAAACTTTATTTATCGACTCATATTCGTCATGAAAACATTTTTATTGTTAGTCATGACCACCTCACTCAAATTTCGGGACGAAATTTCTTTAACGGGTAGGTACTGTGATGACCCGGGAATTTCCGACCAAATTTAAACTTAATCTTTATATGATTTCGATACGATAAGCAATGTATGTAATGTTGAGTTTAGAAAATTTTGAAAACAATGTTCATATATTCATTTGACCATGACTATTCCCGACGATTCACGAACCATTGCTTGTAAATATATGTACATGTATATATATATGTAATAACTTGAATTAAATTAATAAACCATTATTATATATATAAATATATATATAAATATATGAATGTTACTTGTACATATATATTGTTATATTAAATTTAATTACTTAACATATATAATTAATATATTCTTTTGTGTAATAAAACATGCTATTTAAAACTCTTTATATATAGAAAGAGAATATATTAAAGATAATTGATTTCGAGCTTAATTAATAAACATCAGTAATACTCGGTTGTTGTTTTGTTAGTTTTAATATAGATATGGTACATGTTTATGATAGATTAAAATAAAAGTTGAACTGTAAATCGATAAAGGAGATTTTAGATTTGTTAAATGTATTGTTACCTTTTTAAGTTTAAATATTAGTACTCCGTACATATAAATCGGAACAGAAAATAAATAATTTTTGAACCTTTTTTATCAGATTTCAAACAGGTAATGAGTGAAATAATTAAATATTTTTAATCTAAAAGTTTGGAATTTTTAGGAACACTTTTATATGTTAACTGTTTAGCAATGGACACAATATAATACTCCGTGAATTAGATATTATTATTATTAAAGAAACCATTATTTTTTTTATCATTAATAATATTATTATCATTTTTTATGATTTTTCTATCATTATTACTTATTATTATTATGGATATAATGATGATGATGATTATTATTATTATTATTATTATTATTATTATTATTATTATTATTATTATTATTATTATTATTATTATTAATATATTTATTAATTATTAATATTAATCTAATTAAAAAAAAAGTCAAGAACTAGTACATTCCGTTACCCATTTCAATCCAACTTTTTCAAATTTTGTTTTCTGTCTGTAATCTGTTAGATGTCCATTTCACAACTCAATTAGGATCAATGCAATCACTCTATAAAAGAATTATTCTGCAATTAATTAAGTAAAACATAAAAATCACAAAATAAGCTCGACACTCTGTACATTCATTTTTTTCACCATATTTTGATTTCGAATGAATTTTCAAAATGTAATAATGCAGTCTTGTTAGGAATAGTCTATCTAAACTATCTGTAAGTTTTCAATCTTCAATTCTTTCTATCAATTTCTAATTTGAGAGTCAAAGTTTTGGTTTTCAAAGTCAACTAAGTGTTCTTGAATCAAATTTGAGTTTGTTTTGATATCTCCAGTTAATTTGATGATCCATAAAGTTTATAGGAATGATTTGCAACACAATTCATGTTGTAATCATAACCTATAACACTCTTAATCTAAAAATCAATTTTTGAGTTCTTGAGTTCTTCACAGTGATATACACTAACGAGAATTCGAAACAAATTTCAAAAACTAGAAATGTAGAGTTGTTAGGAATCATTTACTTAAACTTCTTGTAAAATCTCAAGTTCCAATTCTTAATAACGAAATCGAATTTGCGAGTCAAAGTTATTTTGTCAAAAGTCAAAGAAAGTGTTCATCGCGAAATTCGTAATCGTGTTGAAGTTTCCAGTTAAATTGATGATTTAGATAGATTTTAGGAATGATTTGAAACATGTTTCATGTTGTAAAGATTGTCCAAAACGAACTCAAAATTGAAAACAAAATTTTTTTTTCTTGGCTACCAGCAAGCAGTAGAATTTTTTTTGTTTTTTTTTCTCATTTTTTTTATATCATGAACACATTTTTTTTGTTTCATGTCGTTTACAATTCATAAATGAAAACCCGTTCGATTGTTGTTGAGTTTTTGCCCCCGTTTGATTTTAAACTTGGTGAAGAAGATGATGAACATGGCTAAATGAAATACTAGATATATAGTTTGGGTTGCCTTATAAATTAGATAAATAAGACAGGGGGAATGGTTAAGTGTGTTTGCGGGTGAGCAGGAGGTCTCTAGTTCAAACCCAGTTCAGGGCATTTTTTTATAGAAAGGCTTTGGAAGGTAGATTTCATTACCAAAATTATTATTATTATTAGTATTGTGATTATTATTATTATGGTTATTTTTAGAACACTTATTATTACTAATACAAGTATTATTATAAAGACTATAATTTATTATTATAATTATGATTATGATTATTATTATGAGAATGATACAAATTATTATTATTTTCATTAATATTAGTACTTGTAACATTTTATAATTGTTAGTGTTATTATTATCATCCACATAGGTATTATTATTAGTATTATCATCATTATTATTAATATTACAAAGTATCATTAATAGACTTATCATTTAAACATTAATATTAGTGATATTGTATAATTACTGAAAATTTCTATTAAAACTATTAAAAATTACCATTATTATTATTAGTATTATTTTTTTTTTAACTAAAACTATCATTATTATTGATATCAGTATTATCTATGTCATTATTATTAAAATAATTACGATTATGAAAAATAAAAGTTTTAAAGACGTTATTAAAATTATAAACATAAAAATAAAGATGTTATATATAAATATATATTTAATACACATAACTTAACTATACTAATATATCTATATATATAATGAAAATATATATAATGAACCTATTAGTCTACTATATATATAAATTACATCACTAATAATAATATAAATAAATATATTTGTTCGATTACAAGTATATGTCTTAATAGATATATGAATGATATATGTTCGTGAATCCGAGGCCAACCCTACATTGTTCAATGTCGTCATATGTATTTTTACTACAAAATACATTATTGTGAGTTTCATTTGCTCCCTTTTTAAATGCTTTTGCTATATATATATTTTTGGGACTGAGAATACATGCGCTGTTTTTATAAATGCTTTACGAAATAGACACAAGTAATCGAAACTACATTATATGGTTGAATGATCGAAATCGAATATGCCCCTTTATAGTCCGGTAATCTAAGAATTAGGGAACAAATACCCTAATTGACGCGAACCCTAAAGATAAATCTATCGGGCCCAACAAGCCCCATCCAAAGTACCGGATGCTTTAGTACTTCGAAATTTATATCATGTCCGAAGGAGGATCCCGGAATGATGGGGATATTCTTATATGTATATTGTGAATGTCGATTATCAGGTGTTCAATCCATATGAATGATATTTTTGTCTCTATGCATGGGACGTATGATTATGAGAAATGGAAGTATGAAATCTTGTGGTCTATTAAAATTATGAAATGATTATTTATGTTAAACTAATGAATTCACCAACCTTTTGGTTGACACTTTAAAGCATGTTTATTCTCAGATATGAAAGAAATCTTCCGCTGTGCATTTGCTCATCTTAGAGATATTACTTGGAGTCATTCATGACATATTTCAAAAGACGTTGCATTCGAGTCGTTGAGTTCATCAAGATTATTATTAAGTCTATTATAGTAAGATATATTACGAAATGGTATGCATGTTGTCAACTTTCGATGTAATGAAAGATTGTCTTTTCAAAAACGAATGCAATGTTTGTAAAATGTATCATATAGAGGTCAAATACCTCGCGATGTAATCAACTGTTGTGAATCGATATGGACTTCGTCCGGATGAATTAGGACGGGTCGTTTCATTTGGGTTGTTTATTATAAGTGTATGTATATGTATTGAATATAGCCTGAGGTGTTTAGCATTTTTTGAGAAGTGTCCGTTTCGCGTATAGTTAGTCTTGTTGGGTTCGTTAGATTTCTTCGAGTTGAATGGTGGTCTCGGAAAAATTTAACTCACACCGAGCGAGAAGATAGGGTCCGTTATAAATGCGGGTGGAATTAGTTTCTTTTATTTTAATAAAATTATATATTTACACTTTCTATCCCTGAAAAAGTGTAAACTTGAGGGACCGTTGTGTAAATTGAGAAGAAGTTAAGGGGCCGATTATAATGTGTTAATAAAATTCACATAACAATGAAAATTGTATCAACATTTTTCTAGTATATGTAAAAATTATATCACTTTTTTCTCTTATAGATGCATAAAACGTATCAAATTATTATCATTGATTTGTTTTGTAAATCAAAAGTGTGTGTATAAATAGGTTTAGCTCTTTTATACCCTTTTTACAATTTAGCTCTTTTATACCCTTTTTACAACAAGAACTTTTTTAAAATAACCTTACCTTCAAGCTAACACTTTATTACTTTAATACATAATCGTTTGATTTGGAGTAGTAATAGTAATTGAATAGATTTTGTAGAAAATAAGATCTCGCTAGTGATGATTCAATGCGATTGTCGCTAGAGAAGTATCATTTGTGAATAAAAAAAAATAAAAAAATAAGAAATTTGTGTAGTATGATATTATTAGTACAACTAGTGATGGATATTTAATCTTTAATAGCGATGCGTATTTAAAAGTTTAATAGTGATGCATATTTGGATGCAGATTGAGCTGAGTTGACCATTTCTTCTTATGGAAAATTTGCAAGTTACAATGTAAACATGGCTATAGCCTATACATATGTTTGGTTCCGAATGGGAAACTTCGACTATTTCGTCTACTTCGGTCCCTCTTTTTAGCGACATTTTGTTGTTTGCGACTACAACAACAACAACAACAACACCCAATTCCACTAAAGTGGAGTATGGGGGAGGTTAGATGTAGACAGTCCTTTCCTCTACCCTAAAGTAAAAGGGAAGTCATTGCTCCACCCACGGATACCTATCGGTCCCCAGGTAGAGGAAGTCGTCCCTCCCTATTCTGTAGAGCATAGAGGCTGCTTCCTAGAGACCTCCGACCAGAAAGAACCATGAAATCCGATATGTGAAGTAAAAATAAACAAGTAAAGTTGATAAAATAGAAACTTCACCATGAATAATGTGTTTGCGACTAGTCGGCTAATTTATTCTTTTGTATAAGCAAATGTATGTGTTCCTTTCTCGCCCGCGCCTAATGCGCACTACTCTCCACTTCAACAAATGAGAGTTTTCGGTCCTCCTATCACTTCGTCTGGACGATACGGGTAGGAAACCTCTTGTGGGGGCTGATTCGATGGACCCACTTCATCTCCCCGGGGAGCAACATGAGCAGACTCGTGGAGCTGCAGTTTGGATTATCATAGAACGAATAAGAGGAGCCCCACCGTCGGGGTATAAGCGCCCTCTTGATACCCATATGCGAGGCGCCGTCTTATCGCTCCCACACCTATAACTTTCGTGATCGGCTTCCTCAACTGTGTATCGATCGAAAGGCGTGGCGGCACATCCCTCAACCAAGGGAGTGGTTAAGTGAGTATTCTTGTCTAAATTCTTTTAATAAAAGATAATAAATAAACGTTAAATGGTTCATTATCGAAATAATCAAAAGTTTTGTTGACAATCAACTTAATTTGAATGACAATAACATATTTGAAAATAATTTAAAATGAAAAATTTAAATACTTTAAAATTACTTAATTAACATTTTACAAGATTATAAAAGATAATATAGTTATTTAACAAGTGTTTTAACATAATTTAGCGCTTCTAATATAAATTGTCAGTGTAAAGTTTTTAACATAATTGTTAGTGTAGTGTTTTTAACATAATTGCTTTGGTACGTATGTGTGTATGTGGGTCTTTGTTATTGTGTGTTTGTGTCTTCTTTTAATGTGATCTACGTATGAATGTTTAGGTATGTTTGTTTCTTCGTGAATAGTGTTTTTTCGTTGTTTTTTACCAGGACCCCCTCTTGGTAATTGGGTAGGTTCTTGTGTGCAGGTAAGTAGGTTTATGTATGGATGTATGTGTTTGTATGTACGCATGTTTAGGGTTTAGGGTATGGATGCTTGCATACTTTTGTGTGTGTGTTTGTGACGACCCGGAAATTTCCTACCAAATTTAAACTTAATCTTTATATGATTTCGATACAATAAGCAAAGTATGTAATGTTTAGTCTAGAAAATTTTGAAACGATGTTCATATATTCAATTGACCTTCGACTGCTCTCGACGATTCACGAACAATTAATTGTAAATAGATATGTGTGTATGTATATATAAATAATAATTCGAAATATAATTTGAAGTATTATATGTTGTTGTTATTAAAAATTAATAAAATAAAAATAGGATATTATAATAATTATTATTTAAAATATATCTCTATATATAAATAATGTATATTAAAAATAAATATTAAATGTTTGTAATACTCGTTTGATGTTTCGATTAATATTAAGCAAGTTAAATTCAAACTTATATGATTTTAAAATAAACGGTGATCCGAAATTGAGCTATACAAATTTTAGACTTGAATTATTAATCAAAGTAGTTGTAAAGTTGATATATTATGGCCGGCTAGCATTATCTATTATCTGTATCTATATAATCATGGCGAGTTATTATAAACACAACATGTATTATTTTAATGTCCATTAAACTAGTTTAATTGAAATCATTCAAAATCAAATCATGATGTAAATATCATCTTAATACCCTACTAACGTCATACTCAACCTTACAAACTTAATGGGTTGTTTTAAGCTCACTTTAACATAATCAAAGGGCAAATCATAATAAACACAAACCCACTTGGTAGATTTTTTTTAATGGATCTATCTTTGTTCCGGTTAACACACCACAACCTCATCTATTGTTATATATACGCAATTAACATCACCCAAAATACCCATCTAAATACACTTGATTTCTGTTTCAAACAAAACCTCAACTCCTATCCTTTCAAGCAACCTGCAATAACATATAAAATCTTCTCATCAACCTTATAATATTTCTGCTTATACACAATTTAGTGAAGTTGATTATAAAGATCCAAGATTTGTTAAAACCACAAAATACTAGACCAAACTAAAGTCGTTTATCATTTGTACTTTGACAACGAGTAACTAAATCAAAGATGGCAACTTTTACTTGCTGCTGCATCCACTGCTGTCTCTGCTTCATTCTATCATCACCAAAATTCCATCATTGATAACTCTCATCATCTTCAGCTCTGTACACCATCATTTTCCACAACTAAACCAAACATCCTACAAACTACTTTACGGTTGTTTACAGACTGCAACTTATTTTATTTTTTTTCCTTCCCTGTCAAACCAATTCATGTTCACTACTGCCATTCCATTTCAACACAACCCTATTATCATCAACGTATATCCTGCATCTAATATGCTGCTGCTGCTATTCAATTTTTATAAAATAAATAAATAATTAAATATATAAATAAATAAAAACCGAACCAGGCTGCTAATCACATCTGTTCCTGCAAATTGTTGCTATTATTGTGTCTCTGCTTTCAATTCGAATCAATAACCATCACCAGACCTGCAACTATTTCTTGTTTCATTCGTCGACCGCAAAGAACATCAATTACTGCTCCTGTTCTATATTGTTAATCGGGGATTGACAATAAATGATGATGGATTGATGATACAGCAGTTTAATTTGTTGTTAAAACTCCACTGGAACACCACCACAAACTATAACAGTTCGACTGCTGCAATAAATTCTTGTTTTCTGTTTTGGCCGGAAAAAAAAGAACCACCAGGGGTTTTTTCCTGCTGCTGTGTTTAATTGTTTCTGTTTAAAACCGGTAATAAAGCTTGATGATGATGTTAGTGATGGCGTTGATAATGATAAAAGATGATATGAGATGAGGGTATGATGGAGAATGATGGGAGATGATCTCAGATCTAATCGTGACCTCCTCTTTAAAACCGGATACCACTTGATTTTTTTTATGGTATAAATTTCCTTTTTGTTATTTATTATTATTATTATTATTATTATTATTATTATTATTATTATTATTATTATTATTATTATTATTATTATTATTATTATTATTATTATTATTATTATTATTATTATTATTATTATTATTATTATTATTATTATTATTATTATTATTATTATTATTATTATTATTATTATTATTATTATTGATATTGTTATATTATTATTATTATCATTGTTATTATTAATTATTGTTATTATTACTAGTATTATAGTTATTATTAATAATAATATTAATATCACTAATAAAAATATTAATTACCGTTTATTATTATTATCATAATTAAATTTACATTTATGATTATTATTATTATTATTGTTATTACTATTAGTATTATTATTACCAGTATTATTATTAAATAGTATTATTATTAATATTATCATTAGTATTATTATACGTATTACTAATATTATTATTATTATTATTATTATTATTATTATTATTATTATTATTATTATTATTATTAATTTTATCATTTTAATATTCTTATTATTATTATGATTATGACTAGTATTATTATTATTAATAACATAAGTAATATTATTATTATCATTATTATCGTTAATATTATTTTTATAAAAATTACCATTATTATTACTATTTTTAAAATGATTATTAGTTATTGTATTGTTATCATTATAAAGATATTACAACTTTTTATTTATTATTATCAATATTATCTTATCATACAAATATTAGTTACATAAAAATATATTTAATATAACATAACTATATTAATATTTCTATACTAAATATTAATTATTCATTCAAAGTATATATATATAATAAATATACTTACGTAATAAATAAAACCTATAGATTATTAAATATAACAATTATATCACTAACAAAAATATATAAACGCATTCGACTACGATTACATGTTTTGGTATATATATAAATGATATAGGTTCGTGAATCCGAGGCCAACCCTGCACTTGTTCAGTATCGTCATATGTATTTTTACTACAAAATACAGTATCGTGAGTTTCATTACTCCATTTTTAAATTCTTTTGCAATATATATTTTTGGGACTGAGAATACATGCGTTTTTATAAATGTTTTACGAAATAGACACAAGTAATCGAAACTACGTTATATGGTTGAATGATCGAAACTGAATATGCCCCTTTTGCTTGGTAGCCTAAGAATTAGTAAACCGATCTACTAATTGACGCGAATCCTAAAGATAGATCTATTGGGCCTAAGAAACCCCATCCAAATTACCAGATACTTTAGTCTTCGATGTTGTTTTATCACGTCCGATGGATGTCTCGGAATGATAGGGGATATTCTTATATGCATCTTGTTAATGTCGGTTACCAGGTGTTCAATCCATATGAATGATTTTTGTCTCTATGCATGGGACGTATATTTATGAGAAATAGAAATGAAAATCTTGTGGTCTATTAAAATGATGAAAATGAATGATTATGATAAACTAATGAACTCAACAACCTTTTTGTTGACACTTTAAAGCATGTTTATTCTCATGTATGAAAGAAATCTTCCGCTGTGCATTTGCTCATTTTAAGGATATTACTTGGAGTCATTCATGACATATTTCCATAGACATTGCATTCGAGTCATTGAGTTCATCAAGGATATTACTAAGTCAATTATAGTTGGATATATTATGAAATGGTATGCATGCCTGTCAACTTTCGATGTAATGAAAGTTTGTCTTTTAAAAACGAATGCAATGTTTGTAAAATGTATCATATAGAGGTCAAGTACCTCGCGATGTAACCAAATGTAATGTATTCGTCCAGATGGATTAGGACGGGTCATTACAGGTGGTATCAGAGCGGTGGTCTTAGCGAACCAGGTCTTGCATTAGTGTGTCTAACTGATAGTTGTTTAGATGCATTAGTGAGTCTGGACTTCGACCGTGTCTGCATGTCAAAAGTTTTGCTTATCATTTCGTGTCGAAAATTATTTGCTTATCATCTTTAAAGTCTAGACACATCTTACTGCCTCTATTGCATAAGCAGTGTATAGATAAATTCATATCTTAGCGTATCTGCTAATCCATATCTTAGTGTATCTGTTACTATAGACTTTATCTGACACGTTTCCTTAATTCCCTCCGTAATTTATGGGATCTTCTGTACTATAGACATGTATTCTATGTAATTAGAATATCATCCGATATCCGAAAATCATTTCATATCGAAAACCCTTTATCAAATCGTACGAAATGGAACTCGTCATTAGTTCAAGTTCTCCGGAACCCGACAGCCATTCCGACATGAATGTTCACCTAAGCTCCGGAAGCAGCGTCACCAGAATGAATCAACCAATCAGCCATCCCCAATTCATCTGATGGGTTCGTAGTCGACTTAAACAATGGAGACGCGAAGAAGGCGATCCTTTCCACCAACCAAATTACCCTCTTGGTGAAGAACCTGAAGCACTTACCGGCGAACCTATCCGAAACACCATATTCACCCTCATTTCCAGGATATCTCGCAATGATTATATGATATCCAAAATTCCCAACCTTATTCATCCGCTTGTTTCCAACCTACAATCATCCCGGTGTAATAGAAGAAGTCAATGAGCTTCGCGCTTGAGTAATCAATTTAGAAAATATAGTGCAAAATGTACCAGCTTCAACAACATCACCAGCACCAACATCAATACCAGTACCACCAACAACCCAAGTTTCAACATCACACTCCCCAACATCTCATTATGTACCTCGAGCATAATCATCAATATGCGAATCGTTCTACATAATTTATCTTCGTTCGACATGGCGATTATGTAATCTCTAATGTTTTAGAGATTATATATTCTTGTTCTAACAGTAAATCAAATGAGTTTAATATCATATTGACTCATTAAATCCATGATTACATCTGAAGAAAATATATATGTATATATATTTTTTCATAAAGATTGTAATTAAAAATTCTTTCGTACAAACTGTTAATGGTGAAAATATTTTAACGGGTAGGTAATACCCGAGTAATATTTAGATTTCACATTAATAAGTATACTGTACATTCTTCGAACCTGATTCAACAGTCATTTACTATCCCACTTACATCCACAAGATATACGAATCCGTTCACCACAGAATAACCATTTTCATTCAATTTCATATTTGGATTTTGACTTATCAGAATCCAACAAATGGCATAATGAAGAAAACATTGGACAAAAATAAAATTTGTTAGAAACAAACAAATTAACTATGAGAAATTTTGTTAAGAAACCACGCTAACAAAATTCTAGCTAACTGTTCCTAGCTAACTGTTAATTCCTTATTACATTTTAATTATCGCAATTTATTTTATCGCAATTTAATTCTCGCAATTTTATTTATCGTCATTTAATTTCTGTATTTATTTTACGCACTTTAAATATCGGGACACGTATACAAGGTTTTGACATATTATATCGACGCATCTATATATATTATTTGGAATAACCATAGACACCCTATACGCAGTAATGCTTGATTTATGTCACGACCCTACTTTTTCTGTTATCTTTTATCGTTAATTATTTAACGACCGTTAACTGTTAATTGTGCTACGTCATTTCTATGGCCTATATTATTATATTAATAATAATATATTAATTATTAAGTGTTATGTGAATATTTGCATTCGTATTTTAAATTATACGTTTCTACGTGTCGCGGATTTCTATCCGACGAATCTTTTCGGTTTTTAAACCAACGGTCGCGTTTTTGGGATATTTAAATCCTAATTATTTTAAATATGATATTTTAAGATTATATTATTATATAGGGTATTTATATTTATTTTTCGTCGCGCGTTTGTTATCTTTCCGGATTTTTAATTGCGTAAGTGCGTTTTCGCGTTTCGGGACTCGTTCAGGCTTTCGGGCCATCAGGAAATAATCTTTTAGCAAGTTGGCCCACCATGGGGTCCAACCCATCCTTATTCGGCCGAATGGGGGGAGGGAGGGAGTATTACTCCCTTGATTTCTATTTTTGATGTTTTATTTTTCCATTCCACAAAATCCCTTAACCTAATATTATTTTTGGTGCTCTCTCCTCTCTCCCTCTTCTCTTTGCCATCGCCAACCATCACCATATCATCATCATCATCAACAAAAAATATTGCTTGGATCAAGGATCAATTAACACCAACGCATTCCTCGTTCCGTTCTCTACGCGATCATACCAATTGTTTCTTGATTAGGGTATAAACCCTGACCCTAGAACTTTTAATTTGTATTTATTTTTCTGTATTTTCTGTTTATATTATTAGTATGATGATTATTAGTTGTTGTAATGTTGATTGCATGCGTAGAATTGCTCGATTGCATATTTTTTCGGTTTGATAAAATTGGGACAGCAGCTTTTTCATGTGTTTATGATATTTTAACTGATGTTGATCATAAAATAAAGTATATAAATGAGTTCCTCTCATCAAGACATTAATTTTAGACTCCGGATTCATGTCGTTTCGATTTCCGGAGCCCTAGATATGATCAAAGTGGTATTTTGTTAAGATTGAAATGTGATTTTGGTATGAACCAGGTTTGGTCCGACTTTGTGACCATATTTGGTGACTTTAGGGTGTGTTGGTGTGTTAGGACTGATGGTGGGACGAACTTTCATGTTCGGGTCATCTCAATCCGAGCCACGAATCACCCGTTACGTCTAAAACACGTTTTTGATTGAATTGAAGTTCCAAGTAGTGTATTGGCTGTATATCACGACTTGTGGGCTGTTCATGGTGTGTTCTTGAGTATACCAAAGTGTTGGGTGGTTTGATTAGGCGGAGATATATGTAAGGCTCGCCGAAAACCGACACCCGGGGCTCAGGATACGACCCGATGAACTTTTGATTTAAAACTTTTGACTAATTATGAAACTTATGATATAAATAATGGATTTCAATATCATTTAATTACTTATGATAAAAAAAGTAATTATTATTATTTAAGACTTATGATATATATTTATTATATCATTTAATTAATACTTACGATTTAAGTAACATTTTAATTAAACATATGATTAATAATACTTCATTATTAATGGAAAATACTTATGATAAGTATTAAACTTATATTATGAGATTACTATTATAAGACTTATAATAAGGATTAATTAATTATTTAATTATTATAAGGCTTAATTATAATTTAATTATTAAATACTTATGATTTAATAATTATAATTAGAAACTTATGATATGATTAATAATTCATTATTAATTAATAATACTTATGATATGATTTAAAATTTTTATTAATTAATAATACTTACATTATGACTAATATTTAATTAATTAATTAAATACTTATGTTATATAAATTATATCATTTAAATTTATATTAACTTTAATAATTCATTTTAATTTAATTAAACTTATGTTATGACATAATTAGACATATTTAACTTTAATAAACGTTATAACTTACATTATTATTGTAACTTATACTTTTAAAATCTACGTTGACCATGTTTGATCAAGGTTGACTTTTGAGTTGACTTTCAGTTGACTTTGATTTTCAGTTGACTTTTGTTGACTTTCTAATTAAGAAAACTTTCCTAACTTATAAACTTTCCTAAAATAGCAACTTTCTTAATTTGGAAACTTTTCAAAAATAGAAACTTTCCAAAAATAGAAACTTTCCAAAAATAGAAACTTTCTAAAAATAGAAAGTGTGTGTCTGTAAGCTGTTCCGATCAAATCGATGCATATTGAGTATTGTTCTATGACTACTTGCAACATGTACAATAGCTATCATACTAAGACTTGACCTAAGTTAGTTATTTATATCGACCTGCTTTATTTATAGGTCGGCGTTGTGATCATTCCTGATCACTGTACTACATTTGCTGTTCGCTTAATTGTGTTGGTTACTTCATTACTATTAAGGTGAGTTATAGTCCCGTTTTTCATACTTTTCAAAGTATATTTTTGGGATGTGATTACATGCATTTTATTTCACGTTTAGACACAAGTGACAATTAAATTTAAATTATTCATTGTGAGTTGGACAAAAATATTCCATAGTCTGGTAACTGTAATCATTGGTTTCTACCGGTGAATGTGAATCCTATGGATAGATCTATCGGGTTTGACAACCCCATTTCGAGCTAGTCGCGCTAGCAATTTATAATCGGAATGTTTAGTACTTCGTATTTTGTTGTAGATACACTGTCCAGTGTATATTTTTATTGTGATTGGCAATGGTAAATAAAGGGTTAAGTGGTTACCAGGTGGCTCATTGATAATGGAATAATGTTTAATGTTTTCTAACATTTTTAAATCTTGTGGTCTAAAGTTTATTCAATTATTTAAACCTATAATTCACTCAACCTTTGTGTTGACAGTTTACTCGCATGTTTTCACAGGTACTTGAGTTTATGTGATGCTTCCGCTGTGTTTAGAATAGTCTGCATGCATTTGGGCAGATTTTTATGAAATAATTTATGAAACTTTGGCTTGCATTCGGTTTTTGAATAATTATTACTTGTGAGTTGTTGACAATGTTTTGTGTCAACTTTGGATTATTAATATGTTGGGTTACTTTTAAACTACATATTTTGGTATGCTTTTCTTTTTGGGAAACTTTTGAAATAAAAGAATGCAATATCGTTTGTTAAATTCTTTTAAGTTCGATCAAGCTGTGGGACCAAGTGACGGAGCCGTTAAGTGTTTTGACAGGGCCATCACAGTTGGTATCAGAGCTCTGGTTGTAGGGAACTAGGCGGTCTTAATGTGGTCAACCCGTGGTTCTTAGGGTGCATTAGAGTCTAGTCTACAGCCCGACCCTTTTGCTATAGCATTATTATACATTTCATTTCGTATGAGTTATATCATTAGCATTTATATATTTTGGTATGTGGTTTGCGGTTTTACTGTTTGTAGATGTCGACTTCGAGCGATAACTCCGTTGCTGCTCCTGCTCCTCCGGTTGCTGCCAGACGCCGTGCTGGTCAACCAGAGATCGATGATCTTGTTCACTACTACTTTTCCACCCTTACTCATATGAACAGGGCTTACAATGAAGTGACGCGTATTAATGCTCTTAGTGATTGTATCCGTACTCTGCCACACAACGAGATGATGGACCCGATTCGAGCTAGTATGGATTCGTTTGTTAGCTTCAAGAACAATGTTGGGTTCGAGACTCGTAAGCGTAACCGTGAAGTTGACGCTAGGTTCGAGGCTCTAGAGAGCATAGTTCGTGGTTTGAAGGAAGAGTTGGATGAAGTGAAAGGAAAGTTGCGGAAGTATGAGCCTTCTGCTGAGACTCATGCTGGCCCAGCTTATCACACCCGCTCTAAGCAGATGTGATATGATGATTCATGATTGATTACTTATTTCATAAGACTTAATGTCCTTTCATACATACATTTTTGGATTATGTACGGCGTTTTGCCGAGATTTTTATTAAGGTTTTGTTATGGGATGTTTTCCATTATGTATGGATGGTTATTTTTATGACATCTATTATCATTATCACATTTTATTTCTGATGTTGTGACTCTTGGCATGTTATATTATGCGTAATGTAGATCATGTATGTTAGGTGCTATGTATGTTGTATGATGTTATCATAAAATATGTATGCATGTGGTGGTTATTTCTATAACAACCATAACTGTCATGTTATTACTCATAGTGGTTACTGACTATTATTTTAATGGTTAATCTTTTCGTGTTCGATCTATTCCTTTATAACACTGGTATTATTCTTAGTACTAACGGTTGTGTTATTCTGTTTTGAAGATCATGCCTCCTAGAGAGTCCAACGAAGCCCGTATACAACGTCTTGTTATCGAAGGGATAGCTGCTGCTATGGCAGCGAATGCTAATGCAAATGCTAATGCGAACAACAATCAGGTGGGATGCTCCCACAAAACGTTCATGGCAAGTCGCCCACATGAATTCAGTGGTACAGAAGGACCCATAGGACTTACCCGCCGGTTCGAGAAAATCGAGTCTATTTTCAGGGTTAGTCGAGTCAGAGAGGAAGACAAGCTTAGTTTTGCTAGCTGCACTTTGAAGGATAGTGCATTGACCTGGTGGAACAACTTGGATAACAGTTTGGGAAATGATGTGGCTTATGGTTTAACTTGGAATAATTTCAAGGAAAGAATGATCACCCGCTACCGACCTAGGGGTGAGCTTAAGAAGTTAGAGGTTGAACTTAAAAACTTAAAAATGAAGGGCACCGAATTAGATGCCTACGAGCAGAGATTCTTTGAGTTGACTTTGTTGTGCCCTAATGTTTATGCCAATGAGAATCTTAAGATTGAAGCTTACATTGATGGGTTGTCCGAGAAAATTGAACATGGAGTTGAATCTAGTGAGCCCCAGACTATTGAGGCCGCGATGTCGATGGCTCATAAGTTGAATGATAAGATCTTGAGAAGAAGTAAGGCTGCTGTAACCAAACCCAGTGAAGAGGCTGTTAAGAAAGCTGATAATGGGAAGAGAAAGTGGGATAATAACCGCAATCAAAACCAGAATTAGTAAAAAAAGCAGGATACTTCTGATTCGAATAACCGCAGTCAGCGTGTGTGTCCACGTTGTTACAAGGCTCATGATGGTTTCTGTACCGTGACTTGCAAGAGGTGTTCTAAACAGGGACACATTGCTAAGGATTGTACGATGCTTCTTCCCTGTTCTACTGCTCCTGCTGCAGGTGGTAATAATGGTAATAATGCTGGTAATAGAGGTGGTAATGGTAATGGTAATGGAAAGTCAAATAATGGTGGTAATCCGAGGGTTTGTTACGAGTGTGGGAAGCCGGGGCATTTCCGTGATGCCTGTCCCAACAAGAAGACTGCAGAGACTGCGCGTGGTAGAGCGTTCAACATTAACGCCAGGGATGCTGAGGAAGATCCTAAACTTGTTACTGGTACGTTCTCGGTCAATGATTTATCAGTTTATGTACTATTTGATTCAGGGGATGATTTGAGTTTTGTATCGAGTAAATTAAGTCCAAAAATCAAAACATCGTTAACTCCTTTAGACAATACGTATGTTTTTGAAATAGCTAATGGTAAGGTACTCACTGCTAAGACTGTGCATTGTAAGTGTAACATTAGTTTAGCTGGTAGAGATTTTGAGATAGATTTGGTACCGATTGAACTTGGTAGTTTTGACATTGTCATTGTGATGGATTGGTTATCTGCGAATCGTGCTGAGATTGTGTGTTATGATAAAGCTATTTGTATTACTAATGTGGTTGGAGAGCCGCTGATGGTTTTTGGAGATAAGAGGTGCCGACAGTTAAATCTTATTAGCTGTTTGAAAGTTCTTAAACATCTTCGCAAAGGCTGTCATGCTATTCTAGCCCATGTTGTTGATTTCGAAAAAGAAACGAAGAGTGTTGGAGATGTTCATGTTTTTAGAGATTTTCCTGAGGTATTTTCCGAAGATTTACCTGGCCTTCCACCGCAACGCACAGTAGAATTTCAAATTGATCTTGTTCCCGGTGCTGCTCCTGTAGCACGTGCTCCTTATCGTCTTGCGCCTTCTGAACTTCAAGAATTGTCAAGTCAACTCCGCGAGTTGTTAGACAAAGGTTTTATTCGTCCTAGTTCGTCCCCTTGGGGAGCTCCTGTTCTGTTTGTTAAGAAGAAGGATGGTTCTTTTCGTTTGTGCATTGATTATCGTGAGTTGAACAAGCTTACTATTAAAAACCGTTATCCCCTTCCGAGAATTGATGATCTGTTCGATCAACTTCAGGGTTCATCTGTTTATTCAAAAATCGATCTTCGTTCCGGCTATCATCAGTTGCGTGTAGAGAATCTGATGTTGCGAAAACTGCTTTTCGCACCTGTTACGGTCACTTTGAGTTTCTTGTTATGCCGTTCGGATTGACAAATGCACCTTCTGTGTTCATGGACCTCATGAACCGTGTGTGTAGACCCTATCTGGACAAGTTTGTTATTGTGTTTATCGACGTCATCCTTATTTATTCGAAGAGTGATGAAGAGCACGAGGAACATTTGAGGTTAGTGCTTGATCTGTTGAGAAAAGAAGAGTTGAACGCTAAGTTCTCTAAGTGTGCATTTTGGTTACGAGAAGTTCAATTCCTTGGACACATTGTTAGTAAACAAGGGATACAAGTTGATCCTGCTAAGATTGAGGCGATTGAAAGGTGGGAAACTCTGAAAACTCCTACCCAGATTCGTCAGTTCCTAGGATTGGCAGGTTACTATCGAAGGTTCATACAAGATTTCTCTCGTATCGCGAAACCTCTGACTGCTTTAACGCATAAAGGGAAGAAGTACGAGTGGAAGGATGAACAAGAGGTTGCTTTTCAGATTTTAAAGAAGAAGTTGACTACCGCTCCGATATTGTCACTACCTGAGGGTAATGATGATTTTGTTGTTTATTGTGATGCTTCGTGAAAAGGCTTTGGTTGTGTTTTGATGCAACGAAAGAAAGTTATTGCGTACGCATCACGTCAGTTGAAGATTCACGAGCAGAACTATACAACTCATGATTTAGAGTTGGGGGCCGTTGTTTTTGCACTTAAGATTTGGAGACATTACTTGTATGGGGTCAAGAGTACTGTGTACACAGATCACAAAAGTCTTCAACATATCCTCGATCAGAAACAGTGGAACATGAGACAACGAAGATGGATTGAGACGTTGAATGATTACGATTGTGAACTTTTGTATCATCCGGGTAAGGCCAATGTGGTGGCGGATGCGTCGAGTCGTAAAGAAAGGGCTGAACCTCGCAGGTTTAGGGCCTTGAATATGACAATTAGAACAAACCTCGCAAGGCAGATTCTGGAGGCACAACAAGAAGCCTTAAAGGAAGAGAATTTTGTGAAAGAGAATGTAAGAGGTATGGCTAAGAAATTCGAGATTCGAGCAGATGGTACTAGGTACTTTGCAGGACGTCTTTGGGTTCCGAAGTTTGGTGAACTGCGCAACTTGTTTTGGATGAGGTTCATAAGTCTAGGTACTCTATTCATCCTGGTTCAGGAAAGATGTATCATGATCTTAAGGAGCTGTATTGGTGGCCAAATTTGAAAGATGATGTGGCTACGTATGTGGCTAAGTGTTTGACCTGTGCTAAGGTTAAAGCTGAACATCAAAAACCGTCTGGACTGTTGGTGCAACCTGAGATTCCTGAGTGGAAGTGGGAAGGAATTACGATGGATTTTATTACTAAGTTACCGAGAGTTGCGGGTGGCTATGACACTATTTGGGTGATTGTAGATCGACTCACTAAGTCGGCTCACTTTTTGCCGATTAGGGAAACGGATTCAATGGAGAAGCTTACACGTTTGTACTTGAAGGAGATTGTTTCTAGGCATGGTGTTCCTGTATCCATTATTTCGGACCGAGACAGTCGATTTGTATCGAGGATTTGGCGATCTTTGCAGGAAGCCTTGGGAACTAGATTAGATATGAGCACCGCTTATCATCCTCAAACGGATGGTCAGAGTGAAAGGACCATTCAGACGTTGGAGGATATGTTACGAGCGTGTGTTATCGATTTTGGTAATGGGTGAGATAAATATTTGCCGCTAGCTGAATTCTCTTATAACAATAGTTATCACGCAAGTATTCAAGCCGCACCGTTTGAAGCTCTGTACGGTAGGAAGTGTAGGTCTCCTGTCTGTTGGAATGAGGTTGGGGATGCTCAACTCACGGGTCCAGAAATTATTCACGAGACTACCGAGAAGATTGTACAGATTAAGGAAAGGTTGAGAACCGCTAGAAGTCGGCAAAAGAGTTATGCCGATAGGGGAAGGAAAGATGTGGAATTTCAAGTTGGTGATCGTGTTATGTTAAAGGTTTCACCTTGGAAGGGTGTGATCCGTTTTGGTAAAAGGGGAAAGCTAAGTCCTCATTTTGTTGGACCGTTTGAGATTGTTGAGAGAGTTGGACCGGCGGCTTATCGGTTGAAGTTGCCACAAGAACTCTGTGCTGTTCACGATTTTTTTCATGTATCGAATTTAAAGAAGTGTTTGGCCGAGGTAGATAAGACTATTCCGCTGGAAGAACTTCATGTTGATAAGCAACTACACTTTATTGAGGAACCTATTGAAATTATGGATCGAGAAGTTAAGACTCTTAAGCAGAGCCGAATTCCTATTGTCCGGGTTAGATGGAATGCCAGACGCGGTCCCGAGTTCACTTGGGAGCGTGAAGATCAGATGAAGCAGAAGTACCCGCATTTGTTCCCATATGCTGAGTCAACCCCTGCACCTGCTTAAATTTCGGGACGAAATTTCCGTAACGGGAAGGTACTGTCACGACCCTACTTTTTCCGTTATCTTTTATCGTTAATTATTTAACGACCGTTAACTGTTAATTGTGCTACGTCATTTCTATGGCCTATATTATTATATTAATAATAATATATTAATTATTAAGTGTTATGTGAATATTTGCATTCGTATTTTAAATTAGACGTTTCTACGTGTCGCGGATTTCTATCCGGCGAATCTTTTTGGTTTTTAAACTAACGGTCGCGTTTTTGAGATATTTAAATCCTAATTATTTTAAATATGATATTTTAAGATCATATTATTATATAGGGTATTTATATTTATTTTTGGTCACGCGTTTGTTATCTTTCCGGATTTTTAATCGCGTAAGTGCGTTTTCGCGTTTCGGGACTCGTTCGGGCTTTCGGGCCATCAGGAAATAATCTTTTAGAAAGTTGGCCCACCATGGGGCCCACCCCATCCTTATTCGGCCGAATGGGGGGGGGGGAGGGAGTATTACTCCCTTGATTTCTATTTTTGATGTTTTATTTTTCCATTCCACAAAATCCCTTAACCTAATATTATTTTTGGTGCTCTCTCCTCTCTCCCTCTTCTCTTTGACGTCGCCAACCATCACCATATCATCATCAACCAAAAATATTGCTTGGATCAAGGATCAAGGATCAATTAACACCAACGCATTCCTCGTTCCGTTCTCTACGCGATCATACCAATTGTTTTTTGATTAGGGTATAAACCATAACCCTAGAACTTTTAATTTTTATTTATTTTTCTGTATTTTATGTTTATATTATTAGTATGATGATTATTAGTTGTTGTAATGTTGATTGCATGCGTAGAATTGCTCGATTGCATATTTTTTCGGTTTGATAAAATTGGCACAGCAGCTTTTTCATGTGTTTCTGATATTGTAACTGATGTTGATCATAAAATAAAGTATATAAATGAGTTCCTCTCATCAAGACATTAATTTTAGACTCCGGATTCATGTCGTTTCGATTTCCGGAGCCCTAGATATGATCAAAGTGGTATTTTGTTAAGATTGAAATGTGATTTTGGTATGAACCAGGTTTGGTCCGACTTTGTAACCATATTTGGTGACTTTAGGGTGTGTTGGTGTGTTAAGACTGATGGTGGGACGAACTTTCATGTTCAGGTCATCTCAATCCGAGCCACGAATCACCCGTTACGTCTAAAACACGTTTTTGATTGAATTGAAGTTCCAAGTAGTGTATTGGCTGTATATCACGACTTGTGGGCTGTTCATGGTGTGTTCTTGAGTATACCAAAGTGTCGGGTGATTTGATTAGGCGGAGATATATGTAAGGCTCGCCGAAAACCGACACCCGGGGCTCAGGATACGACCCGATGAACTTTTGATTTAAAACTTTTGACTAATTATGAAACTTATGATATAAATAATGGATTTCAATATCATTTAATTACTTATGATAAAAAAAGTAATTATTATTATTTAAGACTTATGATATATATTTATTATATCATTTAATTAATACTTACGATTTAAGTAACATTTTAATTAAACATATGATTAATAATACTTCATTATTAATGGAAACTACTTATGATAAGTATTAAACTTATATTATGAGATTACTATTATAAGACTTATAATAAGGATTAATTAATTATTTAATTATTATAAGGCTTAATTATTATTTAATTATAATTTAATTATTAAATACTTATGATTTAATAATTATAATTAGAAACTTATGATATGATTAATAATTCATTATTAATTAATAATACTTATGATATGATTTAAAATTTATTATTAATTAATAATACTTACATTATGACTAATATTTAATTAATTAACTAAATACTTATGTTATATAAATTATATCATTTAAATTTATATTAACTTTAATAATTCATTTTAATTTAATTAAACTTATGTTATGACATAATTAGACATATTTAACTTTAATAAACGTTATAACTTACATTATTATTGTAACTTATACTTTTAAAATCTACGTTGACCATGTTTGACCAAGGTTGACTTTTAAGTTGACTTTCGGTTGACTTTGACTTTCAGTTGACTTTTGTTGACTTTCTAATTAAGGAAACTTTCCTAACTTATAAACTTTCCTAAAATAGCAACTTTCTTAATTTGAAAACTTTCCTAAAATAGAAACTTTCCAAAAATAGAAACTTTCCAAAAATAGAAACTTTCTAAAAATAGAAAGTGTGTGTCCGTAAGTTGTTCCGATCAAACCGATGCATATTGAGTATTGTTCTATGACTACTTGCAACATGTACAATAGCTATCATACTAAGACTTGACCTAAGTTTGGTATTTATATCGACCTGCTTTATTTATAGGTCGGCGTTGTGATCATTCCTGATCACTGTACTACATTTGCTGTTCGCTTAATTGTGTTGGTTACTTCATTACTATTAAGGTGAGTTATAGTCCCGTTTTTCATACTTTTCAAAGTATATTTTTGGGATGTGATTACATGCATTTTATTTCACGTTTAGACACAAGTGATAATTAAATTTAAATTATTCATTGTGAGTTGGACAAAAATATTCCCTAGTCTGGTAACTGTAATCATTGGTTTCTACCGATGAACGCGAATCCTACGGATAGATCTATCGGGTTTTACAACCCTATTTCGAGCTAGTCGCGCTAGCAATTTATAATCGGAATGTTTAGTACTTCGTATTTTGTTGTAGATACACTGTCCAGTGTATATTTTTATTGTGATTGGCAAGGGTAAATAAAGGGTTAAGTGGTTACCAGGTGGCTCATTGATAATGGAATAATGTTTAATGTTTTCTAACATTTTTAAATCTTGTGGTCTAAAGTTTATTCAATTATTTAAACCTATAATTCACTCAACCTTTGTGTTGACAGTTTACTCGCATGTTTTCACAGGTACTTGAGTTTATGTGATGCTTCCGCTGTGTTTAGAAGAGTCTGCATGGATTTGGGCATATTTTTATGAAACAATTTATGAAACTTTGGCTTGCATTCAGTTTTTGAATAATTATTACTTGTGGGTTGTTGACAATGTTTTGTGTCAACTTTGGATTATTAATATGTTGGGTTACTTTTAAACTACATATTTTGGTATGCTTTCCTTTTTGGGAAACTTTTGAAATAAAAGAATGCAATGTCGTTTATTAAATTCATTTAAGTTCGATCAAGCTGTGGGACCAAGTGACGGAGCCTTTAAGTGTTTTGACGGGGCAATCACAAGTTAGCTATACAGGGTTGAGGTTGATTCTACAATAATATATATAGTTTGAGTTGTGATCGAGTCTGAGACATATACACGGGTCACGATACGTATTAATTAATTCGAATATTATATATTAAACTATATATGAATTATTGGACTGTCAACTGTGGACTATCGACTGTGGACTAATGACATTGGACAATTAAAATAAATTAAAATATTATTTATAACATATGAAACTAAACCTTTTTTCAAGTTTGCCACTTGATTTCATCTTAAACCTCATTTGTATCTTGACGATTACAATCTGCGTTCAAACCTTTCATGATTCTTGAAAACACCTCAATCGAGAGAATGAACCAACCGCACTTCATCTATGGAAGAAAAGATTGATGCATATAGTTATGCACCTGAAAACACTCGGAACCTGAGTAAACGTTTAACACGTATTTGTGCTAGCTCCTTTGGCGTTGTTATTACCGAAAATAACTTTACAATCCCTTTCCAAATTAGCCAATTTTGTCACAGCTCCAGCAAGTCAACTTCGACTTTTCGTTCGAAACAACCTTATTATAACCTTGATATATATGCATGCTCTTTTATTGTTACCGGAGAACCTTTTATATTCCATCATATTACCAGCAAACGTACCAGCAACCACGTTGCTCCTTGGCTTAAATCTCTTCGATAAATCACAATATTTATCTATTGAAGTCTTATCATGAACTCATCGGCATCTTGTAACGATAATTACCATACTAAATACCAGGAGGCATCAATCGATAATCTCGAATTTCTCAGTGATTCTACGACAACAATTATATATATATATATATATATATATATATATATATATATATATATATATATATATATATATATATATATATATATATATATATATATATATATATATATATATATATATATATATATATATATATATATATATAGTCAAGGGTTCATTTGAGAACCAAGAAAATATAGAGAACCTTGAGAACTATTTTTGTAATTAAAATGGCAAGGGTACTTAAGTAATTAACTAAATTTCGGTATTAATCAACTAAAAGAAAAAACTGCACAATTAATTCCGAGCAGTTACATTCCTTGAATTTAGTTAATATTGTTCAACTTCACCATCCTTATTTTTCCATTTCGTTAAAATTTATTTCAAATCTAAAACACCATCGACAGTTTTTCAATTCGATTACTTCATTGGGTTTTCACAAAATTCTACATACAGCTAATAGTTTGTGCTTAGTATTAAAAATGGATGATGTACACAACCATCTTCAATTAGTCGATTGTGTTAATACTGAACATTTTTCCAATGAACATGGTAATTCTTATGAAGAAATTCAAGGTAACTTCTTAAATTTCTTTATTTAATATGTGCAAAAAGGGTTGTATGTTAAATTTTATGATCCTGCTTATGTTTGCTTCTGAGATTTCATCTATGTTTAATTTTGCATTCATGTATGTTAAATTTTATTATCCTACTGATGTTGGTTTATGAGGTTTCATATATATTAAATTTTGCATTCATGTAATTCAACATAAACATTTGTTAGCATGTGTGTGTTAACTTTTAAATTAATGTTAACTGTTACCTGTCCATTTTTCTGTATATGCAACTTTCAATAAGGTTAGCAAGTGTGTGTGTTATTATCAGGTGATTCAATCAACGATGGCTTGTGTTATACACCCAACGGAACATGCTATTATGTACCAAATATCCCGTTAGAGTGCAAACCCGTGGAAGGTTCATTATGGAAATCCATTGATCAAGCTTTAGTTATGTTTCAGATTCATGCCAAAACGCTCGAAAAGCGACAACAAAGTCCAGAGATGCCGAAGTCGCACGAATGTTCAAATTGTTAATAACATTCAACATTTGTCCACCTTGTTATTTTGGACGTGTCAATACTCAGCACCCATGATATTAATACATGAACTACTTGGTACAAATGTTCACTTGTACAATGTTAAGATCACTTATACAAAAGTTCACTTATACATATCATTTACAGTGTTTCACTTGCACTTGCATAAATGTTCACTTGTACACCATTACATTTGTACAAACGTTCACTGTCACTAACCTTTTACAATGTTCAAATGTTAGTAAAAATGTTTACTTTTATAAAGTTTCAAATTTTGATACATGAACTACTTTGTACAAATATTCACTTGAACAAAGTTACACTTGTACAATTGTTCATTTGTACACCGTTTACTTGTACAAACGTTCATAGTTACAAACCATTTACAATGTTCAAACATTGATACATGTTACAAATTAATACTCACTTGAACAACATTCATTTGTACATATGTTGCTTTTTACAAATATCACTTGTATAAGGTTACACTAGTACAAATGTTCGCTTGTCTAACATGTTTATAAGATCACTTGTACAAAAGTTCATTTGCACAAACGTTCGCTTGTCCAACATGTTTATAAAATCACTTGTACAAAAGTTCACTTGCACAAATGTTCACTTACACAAATGTTCACTTGTACAATGTGTTTACAAGATACCGACGTCAACCATTTTTACGTAAACATTATTTTTGTTCATGCCCATTAAGTATTGTTAAAAAAATTGGAAGCCGTGACCAAAATTTGTTAACACGTCCACTTTTTTGTTACGTGTATGCAAACCAAAAAAACTGCAAATATATATATTAGTTGAAGTAAAATATATTACATGGTTTAGTTTTCACTCAAACAATTGCATCGATGTTTTTTAAATTTAATATAGTTTTCACGCTAACAAACAGGGAAGTTGATATCATTTCCTTTAATTTCGTCATTCTCTCACACAATTGGATAAAGATCCCTATTTTTTCTCAAATGTTTGGGACGGTTACAAAGAAAAACACGTTTGTACCCGATTTGAATTTATATCAGATGACAAGAGTACCCTTTTAGTCAAATATAACGTGTTTTTTTTATTTTTTAAATGGTTTTATATACCATTTAATCCTAGCCGTTGATCTAATTAATCTATGGTGTATAATGAGTTCTTGAACTTCTTTATTTTTTGTTGGTTCTCAAATGAACTTAACCCTGATGTTTTTTAAATTTAATATAGTTTTCACGCTAACAAACAGGGAAGTTGATATCATTTCCTTTAATTTCGTCATTCTCTCACACAATTGGATAAAGATAACCCTATATATATATATATATATATATATATATATATATATATATATATATATATATATATATATATATATATATATATATATATATATATATATATATATTTACGAACTTCAATTCTGAATTTTCGAAAAGCGCTTTAGCCTATGAATCAGTTTTCTGAGTTTTGAAAAAGCTGATGAAGCAGTGAAAACTGGAGACTGCCTCAATAGTCAAAAGTTTGATAATAAAGAATTGAGCAAACCATGAAGGAGACTCCGAATAAATCACAAGGACTAAACTTATACATAAAGAATCTTGATGATTATGTTTCTGATTAAATCTTTGGCGATTACCTTGCTCCTTAATCATTCTAAATCATCGTGAATAAATTTCTTCATCATAATTTGATTCTAAAATTCTAAGATATTATTGTATCTTTCATTATTAATATCCTCAATATTTCTGAAGATATCTTCATAAATATTCTCGTCCGATATTAATTATTTCTCCGCGCTATCTGTGTTATCTCATAAAAGGAAACTGTTTTGGTTTCTATAATCTGTAAATCTTCGAATTTAAAATATGAATGGTTTGAAGTAGTGTTGGAAATTGATGCATGAGTTAGTATAATATAATGACACTTGATCAACGTGATTATATTACAGTAAGTCATGCTAAGTTTCTAATAAAACGTGATGATTCACAGACCATAACGTCATCACGTACCATGTTACACGACTCTTACATTCTATTCAATCTCTAAACATATCAAGAACATATTTTCTTGATAGTTCTATCTTCTCTCTTAAAATTATGATAATTTAACAAACCAAAATCATGCTATTACAATCTCTCTCTTAGAACATTAGTCATGTTCATTTGAAACTCCATATCTACAAATTTTGGACCATTATTTGCTTGACTTAAAGCCGGGAAGAGAAAACAAAATGATGGAACTCCAATTTATAAAGGAAATGAAGAGGGTGAATTTATAGTGAAATATCTGACAGAGCAATCGAAACAGATTATCGCATTTAACCAAAGAGGATCTTAATTTCCTTAAATCCCGAAGAATCATATCTTATAGATTTCAAAGATTTTCTTTAATCCCTTGAATTCCGGAATTCAACCCTTGCTAAGTCAAAAGCTAAGACGAATCACTATTTCTTTATTTCACTCTTTTGTGATAGCTTCACTCGTACGCTTCGAATAATCGAATTGTTTTATCCATATTACTCAATGATGATAAAACTCTACTTATCAACTCATATTCGTCATGAAAATATTCTTATTATTAACTATGACGACCTCACTCAAATTTCGGGACGAGATTTCTTTAACGGGTAGGTACTGTGACGACCCAGAAATTTTCGACCAAATTTAAACTTAATCTTTATATGATTTCGATACAATAAGCAAAGTATGTAATGTTGAGTCTAGAAAATTTTGAAACGATGTTCATATATTCAATTGACCTTCGACTGCTCTCGACGATTCACGAACAATTAATTGTAAATAGATATGTGTGTATGTATATATAAATAATAATTCGGAATATAATTTGAAGTATTATATGTTGTTGTTATTAAAAATTAATAAAATAAAAATAGGATATTATAATAATTATTATTTAAAATATATCTCTATATATAAATAATGTATATTAAAAATAAATATTAAATGTTTGTAATACTCGTTTGATGTTTCGATTGATATTAAGCAAGTTAAATTCAAACTTATATAATTTTAAAATAAAATGTGATCCCTAAAATTGAGCTATAGAAATTTTAGACTTGAATTATTAATCAAAGTAGTTGTAAAGTTGATATATTATGGCCGGCTAGCATTATCTATTATCTGTATCTATATAATCATGGTGAGTCATTATAAACACAACATGTATTATTTTAATGTCCATTAAACTAGTTTAATTGAAATCATTCAAAATCAAATCATGATGTAAATATCATCTTAATACCCTACTAACTTCATACTCAACCTTACAAACTTAATGAGTTGTTTTAAGCTCACTTTAACATAATCAAAGGGCAAATCACAATAAACACAAACCCACTTGGTAAATTTTTTTTAATGGATCTATCTTTGTTCCGGTTAACAAACCACAACCTCATATATATATATATATATATATATATATATATATATATATATATATATATATATATATATATATATATATATATATATATATATATATATATATATATATATATATATATATGTGTGTGTGTGTGTGTGTGTGTGTGTGTGTGTTTATATGCAAATCACAATTAAAACAATAAAGTAACATAAAGGGATTCTCATCTACCACCTATTCATTAACCAAATACAAAATGCCACAAACACACTCACATCACTTGTAACATCAACAACTATTGATAAAGCTAATACTCTTAACAAACAAATGATTGAGCGACTATATGATTCACGGATTTGAATTATATTGGTGTCCTTACTTGCTTTTGATTCCATCACCAATGATCCTCTTTATCCTATACTTTATGCACACATACACTGCATAATAGAAAATCCACCTTCCATCACTAAACACCCAAATCACCTTCCATCGATTACATCATCAAACTCAATTGTTTCATTAGCTACCATTTGACTTCGGTTTTTACTTCTCTTTTACGATGAAATCAACACCACAAACCACCTGCAACTATTTAAGTTATATAATATGAATTTAACCATTTATGCACCTGCAACTATTATTGATTCTGTTCCAAATAGCCCAAACCCGAACATCTTTTAGTTGTGCAGCTCGAACAAGATTGATGTACGATAGACTTCTGATGTTCTCCTGTTTCCTGTTACAACAACGAATGATGATGAATAAATTGTTGCTGTTTATTGTCACTACTACTTCTTCCTTCTGTTTCTATTCGCAATTAACATCACCCAAAATACCCATCTAAATACACTTGATTTCTGTTTCAAACAAAACCTCAACTCCTATCCTTTCAAGCAACCTGCAATAACATATAAAATCTTCTCATCAACCTTATAATATTTCTGCTTATACACAATTTAGTGAAGTTGATTATAAAGATCCAAGATTTGTTAAAACCACAAAATACTAGACCAAACTAAAGTCGTTTATCATTTGTACTTTGACAATGAGTAACTAAATCAAAGATGGCAACTTTTACCTACTGCTGCATCCATTGCTGTCTCTGCTTCATTCTATCATCACCATAATTCCATCATTGATAACCCTCAACATCTTCAGCTCTGTACACCATCATTTTCCACAACCAAACCAAACATCCTACAAACTACTATACGGTTGTTTACAGACTGCAACTTATTCTATTTTTTTTCCTTCCCTGTCAAACCAATTTGTGTTCACTACTGCCATTCCATTTTAACACAACCCTATTATCATCAACACATATCCTGCATCTAATATGCTACTGCTGCTATTCAATTTTTATAAAATAATTAATTAATTAAATAAAAAAAACTGAACCAGGCTGCTAATCACATCTGTTCCTGCAAATTGTTGCTATTATTGTGTCTCTGCTTTCAATTCAAATCAATAACCATCACCAGACCTGCAACTATTTCTTGTTTCATTCGTAGACCACAAAGAACATTAATTACTGCTCCTGTTCTCTATTGTTAATCGGGGATTGACAATAAATGATGATGGATTGATGATACAGCAGTTTAATTTGTTGTTGAAACTCCACTGGAACACCACCACAAACCATAGCAGTTCGACTGCTGCAATAAATTCTTGTTTTCTGTTTTGGCTGAAAAAAAAGAACCACCAGGGGTCGTTTCTGCTGATGTGTTTAATTGTTTTTGTTTACAACCGGTAATAAAGCTTAATGATGATGTTGGTGATAGCGTTGATAATGATAAAAGATGATATGAGATGAGGGTATGATGGAGAATAATGGGAGATGATCTCAGATCTAATCGTGACCTCCTATTTAAAACCGGATACCACTTGATTTTTTTAATGGTATAAATTTCCTTTTTGTTATTTTTTTTATTATTTTTATTATTTTTATTATTATTATTATTATTATTATTATTATTATTATTATTATTATTATTATTATTATTATTGATATTGATATTGTTATATTATTATTATTATCATTGTTATTATTAATTATTGTTATTATTACTAGTATTATAGTTATTATTAATAATAATATTAATATCACTAATAAAAATATTAATTACCGTTTATTATTATTATCATAATTAAAATTACATTTATGATTATTATTATTATTATTATTATCGTTATTACTATTAGTATTATTATTAAATAGTATGATTATTAATATTATCATTAGTATTATTATAGGTATTACTACTACTACTATTATTATTATTATTATTATTATTAATTTTATCATTTTAGTATTCTTATTATTATTATGATTATGACTAGTATTATTATTATTGATAACATAAGTAATATTATTATTATCATTATTATCGTTAATATTATTTTTATAAAAATTACCATTATTATTACTATTTTTAAAATGATTATTAGTTATTGTATTATTATCATTATAAAAATATTACAAATTTTCATTTATTATTATCAATATTATCTTATCATACAAATATTAGTTACATAAAAATATATTTAATATAACATAACTATATTAATATTTCTATACTAAATATTAATTATTCATTCAAAGTATATATGTAATAAATATACTTACATAATAAATAAAACCTATAGATTATTAAATATATCAATTATATCACTAACAAAAATATATAAACGCATTCGACTACGATTACATGTTTTGATATATATATAAATGATATAGGTTCGTGAATCCGAGGCCAACCCTGCACTTGTTCAGTATCGTCCTATGTATTTTTACTACAAAATACAGTATCGTGAGTTTCATTACTCCCTTTTTAAATGCTTTTGCAATATATATTTTTGGGACTGAGAATACATGCGTTTTTATAAATGTTTTACGAAATAGACACAGGTAATCGAAACTACGTTATATGGTTAAATGATCGAAGCCGAATATGCCCCTTTTGCTTGGTAGCCTAAGAATTAGTAAATCGATCTACTAATTGACGCGAATTCTAAAGATAGATCTATTGGGCCTAACAAACCCCATCCAAATTACCAGATACTTTAGTACTTCGATGTTGTTTTATCACGTCCAATGGATGTCCCGGAATGATAGGGGATATTCTTATATGCATTTGGTTAATGTCGGTTACCAGGTGTTCAATCCATATGAATGATTTTTGTCTCTATGCATGGGACGTATATTTATGAGAAATGGAAATGAAAATCTCGTGGTCTATTAAAATGATGAAAATGAATGATTATGATAAACTAATGAACTCACCAACCTTTTGGTTGACACTTTAAAGCATGTTTATTCTCATGTATGAAAGAAATCTTCCGTTGTGCATTTGTTCATTTTAAGGATATTACTTGGAGTCATTCATGACATATTTCCAAAGACATTGCATTCGAGCCGTTGAGTTCATCAAGGATATTACTAAGTCAATTATAGTTGGATATATTATGAAATGGTATGCATGCCTGTCAACTTTCGATGTAATGAAAGTTTGTCTTTTAAAAACGAATGCAATGTTTGTAAAATGTATCATATAGAGGTCAAGTACCTCGCGATGTAACCAAATGTAATGTATTCATCCAGATGGATTAGGACGGGTCATTACAGTGTTCTTGGGTATGCATGTGTACATTTGTTTGTATGTGTGCATTTATGGTTGCATTAGGTATCTTTATAAACGTATGTTCGCTTGTTCTCGTATGTATTTATGCGTATGTAGGTAGGTTAATGTGTATGTTTATATGTATGTATGCGTGAAGGGGTGTATGTATGTTTGCAGGTGTGTTCCATGTATGTATGTTTTAAGTATGTTTCGGTTAGGATGTAGGTATGTATATATGTATGTATGTATGTATGTATGTATGTATTAATGATTGCATGTATGTAGATATATATGCTTAGGTATGTCTATGGTGTTTGTGGGTATGTATGTATATGGGTGCTTAGGTGTTTGTGGGTGTATATGTATGTATGTATGTTTGTATGTTTGTTTGCATGCTTGTATGTAGATATGTATGCTTAGGTGTGTCTATGGTTATTAGTATGTGGTCATATATGGTTATTGTTCTTTTAGTGTAGCATTTCTTGATATGGCTTGAGCACCGCACAACAGTCTAAGGTACGTTTTCATATATATATATATACACTTTTTTTAAATTACGGCTCTATTAAGTGAGGCAAGAGCAAACGTCAATTTATTAGCGTCTTGACTGTTGCTTAGAGCCTAAATTGAACTCCAGGCATGTTCTAAAACCCATGAAAATTTGATTCTACCATTTTCATGGCGAAATTAATTAATTAATTAATTTTTTTATTAAATTTTTTTAAATTTAATTTCATTTAATTTAATTTTATTTAATTTCATTTAATTTTATTTAATTTTATTTTTAATTTTATTAATTTAATTTTATTATTTTTATTTTTTTCTTTTCTTTTATGTATTTATTTATTATTATTTTTATTTTTTATGTTCCTTACTTTTTGGCCGGAGGTCCGCTTGGAAGCAATCTCTCTACCCGTCGAATCGCGAGAGGGATGACTTTCTCTACTCTTGGGAGTGTTTTACTTGGGGTGGAGAGATTTTCTCTTTATTCAAGGATAGAGGAAGGATTGTCTACGTCACACTTTCCCCATACCCACACATATGGGATTGGGTTTTGTTGTTGTTGTTGCTTTGAATGGCTCTCAATCCAAGAAGGTTAACTATAGATTTATTGAATCAATTCTAATATCGATGATAATGTTGATGTAGAGTTGCCTTTAACTGACAATATAAATTAAGAACCTACTTGCCCACACTCCACAAGTTAGGAACATCCTTGTTAGTGTAGATTATAAAAGATAGTGTAGAATATTTAACTCTACATCAACATTATATCAACTATATATATATATATATATATATATATATATATATATATATATATATATATATATATATATATATATATATATATATATATATATATATATATATATATATATATATATATATTTTTTTTTTTTTTTTGAAAAACAACCATGTATATTAATCAACACAAGAAACTGTACAGAAGGTGCGGGAGAGGCAGATTGACCCTCACCCAATATACGACATCGCAAAGATACTATACAAAGCCAAACAAGCTAAGATGCAAAGGTTGTATCCTAACTATTAAGACTAAACTCTATAAATTACACAAGAAAACTTTGAGGATTATGAAGCCAATTAAACCAATCGATACTCTTTGTTTTGCAACGCTTCGCGATCCATTCGTAGGACATAACTTGAATTTCATTTAGAGCAACCGGAGGATTCCAACTTTTGTTTTTGAAAACTTTTTGGTTCCGATTCTTTCAAATGAGATAACCACACGTCCATTCTACCGCTTGCCAAATTTTCTCACCCAAAGCTGACATTTGATGCGAGGAGTTCCCATTAAAAGCATCACCGATACCGAAATTTGTAGTGCCGATGACGCCCCACCAATTAAGAACTTTTGCCCACACATCAAAAGCGCCTTTGCATAAGAAAAGAGAGTGATCAACCGTTTCAATGTCATCGTCACATACCGGGCACCGAACCGAGTGAAGATCAATTCCCCGTTTGGCTAATTCCGACAACACGGGTAATCTACGCCGTTTAGCCCGTCACACAAACACCTCCACTTTTTTGGGAACCAACTCGTTTCGCATTGTTACCATCGAGTTAGGTTCCATAGGTAACAGTTTTGTTGTAATTACATCCACGAGAACCTTTGTGCTGAATTTACCGTTTCCACATAAGGACCATATCCATGAATCACCTCTATCTGATTTTAATTCGAACGAATTCAGCAGCCTTGTAAGATCAGTCAACTCTGACAACGTCCTTCTGCTCGGCAACCGTAACCAGCACCATGAATGTGATGCCCCGTACAGAACCATCGTGTACGAATCATCAACAACAGGATCATTACAAGGTTAAGTACTATATACTGTAATAAAATAAGTTGCATTCACGATAAAAAGGTGATGTCATAACCGACATCAAATGTTTTACAATCCAAAAGCATGCTTCACTAAGTGGAAGCAAATAATAAGTGTATGTGACCACAGTAGTCGTTACAAGTCATAATTCAAAAGTACTAAAGTTTGAATGCAAGGTAAAGTAGTTCATGCGATGACAACTCTAAGCAGCGGGTGTCTACAGCACGACTAGTACACAGCGGAAGCTAACCTCAAGCACCTGAGAAAAACATGCTTAAAACGTCAACACAAAGGTTGATGAGCTATAGTTTAAGTATAACAGTATGTAAGGTAGGCCACGAGATTTCAGTGCTACAAGAGCGTTTCAAAACGGTATGATAAAGTATATGCTTAACCGTGGGCACTTGGTAACTAACTTAACATTTATACTCCCTGAAATTACACTTGGCAAGTGCGTATGATTACGAAGTATTAATCACTCGTTAAATGCTAGCGCGACTAGCCCGAGTGGCGATGTCAAGCCCTATGGATCCATATCTAAGATTCGCGTTCACGGTTCAAAAACCAATGATTAAACGTTACCGAGCTAAAGGGAATGTTTGTGCCGTTGTATAACCCACACATATATAAGTTTTTAAGTACTCGTGCCTAGTATGTAAAACATAAAACGTGCATGTATTCTCAGTCCCAAATAGTTAAAGTAAAAAGGGATGCTATAACTCACAATGATAATGTAGTCGTAAAGTCGGTTCGGAAAGGTGTGCAAGCAATCGGTCCGAAGGTCCTCAACCTAAGCCAAATAGTACTAAGTCAGTAAACCATCTTGATAGGTTTAAAAGTATGTAAATAAGGTCTTAAAGGTCATCATCATTCATCATCAAACAAAAGGCGTAAAGTAAGTTTCGTTTATGAAAGTAGTTTACAACAAAGGCTGACTTCAGTCTGTCACGACGGCCTCTACCCTTACTGAATTAAGGTGAGACCAGTGGCCATGGCTCCGTATATGAGTCCTTTAAGTGTGGTAAAATTTACAGATGCAAACTCGTCTTCGTTTGACCGTGGCGACGGTCTAAGTGCGAGTAGGTCAGAAATTTTTGCACAACGTTAAAAGGACATAGTGACGATCAGAGGGCCATAAATCCTAAACCGTAACTCGAATTAAGACGTGTACTGGTATGTTACAGAAACCAGAAAAACAGAAACTGTAAACAGAAAACAGAAAAATAAATGGACATAGTGACGTTCGGAGGGCCATAGACTCTAAACCATAACTCGGATTAAGATGAGTCTTATATGAAAAGTTATCTACTCGAAAAGATCTATTTGAAAATCATAATTACAACAGCCCAGGTCTACTGGTCTGTTACAGAAACAGTAAAACAGTAAGCAGAGAACAGGAAAGCAGAAAATAATGGGTTCCGGTGAGTTTGGTGCTTGATGTTCATCATGGTTCTCATCCTTGATGCCTATAGCTTCAAGTGTACAACTCATTGATTTGTTTACATCATCTTTACTATGGTTTGACCATCATAACCCATGTGCAAGTCTAAGTAAAGTCATTAAGTTAAATCATAAGTACTAACACTTGAACCTTTACTTTAGTGAAACCATAAGTTACAAAACTTTGATTATCAACTAGTAAAGTGTAATTAAGGTGCAAGAATGGAAGTGATAAACTAAATAAACAAGTAACAAGTTCACGAGTTTCATACTTTTAAAGATTCAAGCCTAAGTCTTGATCTTTAGAAAGTAAACTTTTAAAGTTTACAACATGAGCTTCAAGTATGATTTTTAACACATGAACTTACAATCTTTTGACAAGTATGTAGAACATAAACTAGAGAGTTTAGCTCTTGCATGTTCTTGTATGAACAAGATAAATGAAGAATCAAACTAAAGAGTTTGGTTCTTTAATACTAGTAAGAAATAACTAAGATAACAAGTAAGTAAACAACAACTAGCAACAACAAGGAATTAATCAACAACAAAGAGCAAAAGATGATGATGATTTAGGGGTGTTGTGCTACGGTTTTAGGGAGGAAAAGAGGAGGAAAAGAAGTCTTGCAACTTACCAAGTTTAGAGAGAAAGAGAGAAGAATGAAAGCAAGTAAGAGTGTGTGTAATATGAAAGAGTAATGCTAGTAATAAGGTGGTCAAGATTTTGAAAACCAAACCCCACTCCCCAAGTCCATATGGCCGTGATTCTCCCATCACCAATGGGGGAGGAGATGCCCACTAAGTTTATGCATGCTCTTTGACTAAAATTTGAAATTAGGGGTGCATGCATGGGAATATTTGCAACTAGTTTCCAAGTGTCTTAAACCAACTAGCTTAATTTCAAAGTGATACTTGCATGGGTGTTGGGCTAATTAAGTCCATTAAGATGTAGGATGGACTTATAAGTCCAATATCATGAGTCCATTAACTTTGTCAAGCCCAAGTTCAAGTAATTCACAAATTATTCCAACTAAGCCCAAGTAATTAACTAATAACTTTAGTTAATTAAAATGATTAATAAAATAAATCATGAATGCAATATAATATCTAAAAAATATTATTCGTGAAAGTTTCGTGTGTCACAAAAACGTTTCGGGCAATTAAAGTCCAAGTACGGGCAATCATGGCAACATGTAAATGTAATAACATATATTCGTTTTATCACACGTATTAATAATAATAATTATTAATAAATAAACGCTGGAATATCCTGGGTCGTTACATTACCCACCTGTTAAAGAAAATTTCGTCCCGAAATTTAAGCTGAGGTAGATGGAGGAGTCGGGAAAAGGTGAGGATACTGCCGCATCATTTGGTCCTCTCGTTCCCAAGTAAACTCAGGTCCTCGTTTGGCATTCCATCGTACTCGAATGATCGAAATCTTGTTGCGTTTCAAAGTTTTGATCTCACGATCCATAATTTCAACAGGTTCTTCCACAAAGTGGAGTTTGTCATCAATTGTAAGTTCTTCCAGTGGTATGATAAGTTCGGGTGCAGCAAGACACTTCTTCAAGTTTGACACGTGGAAGGTAGGATGAACTGAGCTCAATTGTGCTGGTAGATCCAAACGGTAAGCAACGGGTCCAACACGTTCCAAGATTTCAAAAGGACCAATGTATCGTGGGTTCAGCTTTCCACGTTTTCCAAAACGGATCACACCCTTCCAAGGTGCAACCTTCAACATTACACGATCACCAACGTTGAATTCAAAGTCTTTACATTTAAGATCGGCATAACTCTTTTGGCGATCGCGGGCAGTCTTAAGTTTCGCTTGTATCTGAGCAATCTTCTCCGTCGTTTCGTGGACTACCTCGGGTCCGGTGATTTGCTTTTCGCCTACGTCGGCCCAACAAATAGGAGATCGGCACTTACGACCATACAACGCTTCAAAAGGTGCAGCATTAATGCTCGAGTGATAACTGTTGTTGTAAGAAAATTCGGCGAGTGGCAAATGCCTTTCCCAGGCCTTTCCGAAATCGATAACACATGCACACAACATGTCCTCCAACGTCTGAATCGTTCGTTCACTTTGCCCGTCAGTCTGAGGATGATAAGCAGTACTCATGTCAAGACGAGTTCCCATGGCTTCTTGCAAAGAACGCCAAAATCTAGAAGCAAAACGGGGATCGCAATCTGAGATGATCGATAAAGGTACACCGTGTCGTGATACAACCTCCTTGATGTATAGATAAGCAAGTCTTTCCATTGTATCAGTTTCCTTCATCACTAGGAAGTGTGCATATTTGGTAAGGCGGTCAACAATAACCCAAATAGTATCGTATCCGCCCACCATCTTTGGAAGCTTGGTAATGAAATCCATTGTGATCCTTTCCCACTTCCATTGTGGGATCTTCGGCTGTTGAAGCAATCCAGAGGGCCTCTGATGCTCGGCTTTAACCTTCGAGAAAGTCAAACACTTACCAACATAAGTTGCAACGTCTTTCTTAAGATTCGACCACCAATACTGTTCTTTAAGGTCGTGGTACATTTTGTCCGCTCCAGGGTGAATCGAATACCTCGATTTGTGTGCTTCATCAAGTATAAGGTTCCGTAAATCTCCATAAAGAGGTACCCAAATTCTTCCGGCATAACATCGGAGTCCAGACTCCCTAACCTCGAATCGAGAGACAAGTATGTTCAAATGTTCATGAGATATATTCTCCTCCTTGAGAACCTCCTCTTAGGCTACTCAGATCTGGCTGTTGAGGTTCGAATGGATGGTAATGTTCAGAGCCCTAACACGAAGAGGTGTCGTCCTCTCCTTTCGGCTTAAAGCGTCAGCTACAACATTGGCCTTGCCAGGGTGATAACGGAGTTCACAATCGTATTCGTTGAGCATCACGATCCATCAACACTGTCTCATATTCAGTTGCTTCTGATCGAAGATGTGCTGGAGACTCTTGTGATCGGTGAAGATAGTGCTCTTAGTTCCATACAAATAGTGTTTCAACAATTTAAGCGCAAAGACAACGGCTCCAAGTTCGAGATCGTGAGTAGTGTAGTTCCGTTCGTGAATCTTTAATTGGCGGGAGGCATAGGCAATAACCTTTGATCGTTGCATTAGTACACAACCAAAACCACTCTTCGATGCATCACAATAAACAACAAAGTCGTCACTGCCTTCAGGAAGTGATAGGATAGGTGCGGTGGTCAACTTCTTCTTCAAAGTTTGAAATGTTGATTCGTGTGTGGGTTCCCAAATGAACTTCTTGCCCTTGTGAGTCAGCGCGGTCAAAGGACGCGCAATCAGAGAAAATCCTTCGATGAATCTTCGGTAGTACCCGGCGAGACCTAGGAATTGGCGAGTGTGAGTCGGAGTGGTGGGGGTTTCCCACTTGCTGATGGCTTCAATATTGGCGGGATCAACTTTGATACCCTGGTCGCTCACAACATGACCCAGAAACTGGACTTCCTTCAACCAAAATTCACATTTGGAGAATTTGGCGTATAGTTGCTCTTGTCTCAAGAGTTCAAGCACTAATCGGAGGTGTTGCTCATGCTCTTCTTCGCTCTTAGAGTAGATGAGGATATCATCTATGAAGACGATAATAAACTTATCCAAGTACGGCTTGCAGACACGATTCATGAGGTCCATGAACACGGCAGGTGCATTTGTTAATCCGAATGGCATCACGAGAAACTCATAATGACCATAGCGAGTCCTAAATGCAGTCTTCATCACGTCACTCTCTTTCACCCTCAACTGGTGATAACCGGATCGCAAATCGATCTTAGAGTAAATGCTCGATCCTTGCAGTTGATCGAAAAGATCGTCAATTCGTGGTAGTTGATACCGATTCTTGATTGTTAATTTGTTGAGTTCACGGTAGTCGATACACATACGGAAGGATCAATCCTTCTTCTTCACAAAAAAAACAGGTGCGTCCCACGGCGAAGAACTTGGTTGAATAAATCCTCGATCTAGGAGTTCCTGTAGTTGGCTTTGTAACTCTTGCATCTTGGAAGGTGCAAGTCGGTACGGTGCGCGAGCTACAGGTGCAGCTCCTGGTACTAAATCGATCTGAAATTCCACTGCCCTCGGTGGTGGTAATCTAGGTAACTCCTCTGGAAAGACATCGAGAAACTCGTTCACAATCCGCACATCGTTCACACTCTTTACCTCGGTTTCTACTGTTTTCACATGTGCTAGAACAGCAAGACGTCCCTTCTTCATGATCTTTTGCGCTTTCACGCAACTGATGAGGTTCAACTTCGAGGTACATCTCTCTCCATAAATAACTAGCGGCTCGCCCTCTCCTTGTGGTATACGAAGAGCTTTATCTCCACAAATAATATCGGCCCTTACTTTGGTCAACCAATCCATACCGACGATCACGTCAAAACTTCCCAGTTTGATAGGTATCAAGTCAATTTCGAAATTCGCACCAGCTATATTAATAATAGCTCCTCGGCCAATTTGGTCAACCTTTTCAAGTTTACCGTTGGCTACCTCGACAAGCATACTTTCTTTTAAAGGGACTAACGACCAATTTATCTTATCACAAAAGTGTCTACATACATAACTTCTATCGGCACCAGTATCAAATAGGACAGAAGCTAAAAGATTATTGATAGTGAATATACCTGTCACCAAGTCGGGGTTCTCGCGTGCATCCCTTGCATTAACATTAAAAGCTCTACCTCGGGGTGGTCCGCCGTCTTTTCGCTTGTCAGGACACTCATTCCTGAAGTGACCCGTCTTTCCGCATCCGTAGCATTTCTTTGGCCCGGTGGGGTTTGCCCTTACATTCAAAGTTGTGACCTTGCAATCCTTGCCTATATGTCCAGACCGTTGGCACTTCTCACAAACCACATTACAATACCCAGTGTGGTGTTTGTAACACCTCTTGCATTGCGGTAGGGTACCTTTGAAGTTCGGGTTGGAGCTTGTGCCGGGGTTGGGATTTCCACCGTTGTTGTGTCTCTTAGCGGGGGTCTGATCATAGGTTCTCCCCCTGTTGTTGTTGTTGTTGTTGTTATTATTATCCCACTTTCTCTTTTCACTACTACCAGCTTCAAACTTAGCCTTCTCTGGCTCATCAATAAGAATCTGATTCATGAGGGTATGCGCCATGCGCATTGCTTCGGGAACATTCGGTGGTTTGGACGATGTGACGTTTCCTTTGATGGACTTAGGGAGTCCCCAAAAGTATCTCTCCATACGCTTGAATTCCGGGGTGACCATGGTCGGACACATCAGGGCTAGTTCCAAAAATCTCCTGTTGTAACCATCAAGGTCGTTCCCAACGGCCTTTAACTGCATAAATTCGATTTCCATCTTTTGTATTTTGGTTCTCGGACAATACACATCTATCATTGCCGCTTTGAATTCCTCCCATGGCGTAGCATACGCCTCATCAATGCCTTTCGCTTGAGCTAACGTGTTCCACCACGTTAGCGCGCCGTTAGATAGCGTACACGAAGCAAACTTGGTCTTGTTGTCCTCCGAACAGTTGCTCACTCGGAATACCGATTCAAGTTTCTCGAAGCATCTGGTGAGACCAACCGGTCCCTCGGTTCCACTGAAGTTATATGGTTTGCAGCTCTGGAATTCCTTGTAAGTACACCCATTTCGAACGGGTGGGATAACCGGTGGTGGTGGCGGTGGAGCTTGGAGGTTTCTTTCTGCTAGGGCTGCGGCTACACGTTCTTGGATCATCTCTTCAATTTGAGCAGCAGTAGGTGTGGATCGACCGTTAGCCATGGTGTTCTATACAAACATTTTGACTCAAGTCAAAATCCAGCATTCAATATATAATAATATAGTATATAACAACCAACATGTAAACAGCACAACACATGTTAATTAAGTAACGCAAGTTGATACAAGTACCGCAAAACACCATACAGTAACGTAAGTAGAACACTTGTGCAAAAAATAACATCACAAAGTTTCCATTCATTAATAATAATAAGTTTCATACATCTGAATAAGTTCGTACAATACATAAGTGAAATATGAAACTACAACTAGATTACATCATGAAATCTAATACAAAAGGTCCTACGGTGAAGGTGGGTGTAGGATGTCTAAAACCTGAGCCAACTGCTCCTCGAGCTTAGTAACCCGAGCTCGGAGAATCTCCACCTCCCTTGTCAATTCCTCGACAGTGGGAGCTGGTGGGGCGGACGGTGCTGGTGGTGCAGGTGGGGCTGGTGGAGTGGATGGTGCTGGTGGAGCGGATGGTGCAGACCGCATGAAACGGGGTGCAGATGTCCCGGCTCCAGAAATAGTCAGCACGTAACGAGGTGTCTTACGTATGAGTGGGTCAGCAGGATACGGCACGAGCCGCTTACGGGCAGTAACCCTCCGACTTCGACCAAAAGCGTCAGTGAAAGCACAACCTCCATTCACCCCTGGAATGACGGTGCCATCAGGACGGTACCGCTTCTTTGGAGGGGTGGAGGGTGCCTGAATAGGTATATCAGCAGGGTCCTCATCATCACTGGAGTCATCCGAAGAGGTGTCATCTGATGGAGCATCAGTGGAAGACCCGTCGTCTGAATCACGTGGTGGAGACACGGGTGGCTCAACTGGCAGTCCGAAGGCGGCCAACATCTTTCTGTGTCTTCCTGGTGGAATCGGCACTAAACGTCCGTCGGGAGTGCGTCGGAAAGGCGTGCGCATATGGTTACGAAATGGCCCTTCCCCGAACTCCGCGAGAATCTCAATCCCACCGATGCGGGGCTGTAACCCCGAGGGTCCAGGAGCAGACTTAGTTGGAATCTTTGTAGGGCCCACGTGTCCATCAGAAGTAGTCACTGGTGCAGGCGGCTGGCTGCTAGTCCCGGAAGATGAAGCGCCGGGTTCACTCGTACGTGTCGGGATCGGTGGATCGGCAACGGTGGTAGGTGGAGTAGCTGAAGAGTCTAAACTGCCCAAAACGCTAGCAGGTGGTACATCCGACATCTGAACAAGGAAAAATAAATTTTCCATGTCAGTAAGTCATAAAGCAAGCACGTATTAGGCCAACAGTTTAAATCATGTATAACAATAAGTAGCACGGCAATAACAGCAAATCGTACGAAAGTAGCATGCAATCGAAAGCAAGTAATAGCATGCAGTAGTGAAATCATGTAGTGGCATACGGCATATAGCTGTAACAGTAAGCAGCAGCACGCAGTAAGTTTAGCGGGAACAAGTAAACTAGCAAGTTGTAGATTAGCCCTATTAGTGAATCCTACTCGGGTCGGTCTTAGACTCACTAATGCAACCTAATTCCCTACAACCAACGCTCTGATACCAAATGTGATGCCCCGTACAAAACCATCGTGTATGAATCATCAACAACAGGATCATTACAAGGTTAAGTACTATATGCTGTAATAAAATAAGTTGCATTCACGATAAAAAGGTGATGTCATAACCGACATCAAACGTTTTACAATCCAAAAGCATGCTTCACTAAGTGAAGCAAATAATAGGTGTATGTGACCACAATGGTCGTTACAAGTCATAATTCAAAAGTACTAAAGTTTGAATGCAAGGTAAATTAGTTCATGCGATGACAACTCTAAGCAGCGGGTGTCTACAGCACGACTAGTACACAGCGGAAGCTAACCTCAAGCACCTGAGAAAAACATGATTAAAACGTCAACACAAAGGTTGGTGAGCTATAGTTTAAGTATAACAGTATGTAAGGTAGGCCACGAGATTTCAGTGCTACAAGAGCGTTTCAAAACGATATGATAAAGTATATGCTTAACCGTGGGCACTTGGTAACTAACTTAACATTTATACCCCCTGAAAGTACACTTGGGAAGTGTGTATGATTACGAAGTATTAATCACTCGTTAAATGCTAGCGCGACTAGCCCGAGTGGGGATGTCAAACCCTATGGATTCATATCTAAGATTCGCGTTCACGGTTCAAAAACCAATGATTAAACGTTACCGAGCTAAAGGGAATATTTGTGCCGTTGTATAACCCACACATATATAAGTTTTTAAGTACTCGTTCCTAGTATGTAAAACATAAAACGTGCATGTATTCTCAATCCCAAATAGTTAAAGTAAAAAGGGATGCTATAACTCACAATGATAATGTAGTCGTAAAGTCGGTTCGGAAAGGTGTGCAAGTAATCGGTCCCAAGGTCCTCAACCTAAGCCAAATAGTACTAAGTCTGTAAATCGTCTTAATAGGTTTAAAATTATGTAAATAAGTTCATCATCATTCATCATCAAACAAAAGGTGTAAAGTACGTTTATGAAAGTAGTTTACAACAAAGGCTGACTTCAGTCTGTCACCATGGCCTCTACCCTTACTGAATTAAGGTGAGACCAGTGGCCATGGCTCCGTATATGAGTCCTTTAAGTGTGGTAAAATTTACAGAAGCAAACTCATCTTCGTTTGACCGTGGAGACGGTCTAAGTGCGAGTAGGTCAGAAATTTATGCACAACGTTAAAAGGACATAGTGACGATCGGAGGGCCATAAATCCTAAACCGTAACTCGGATTAAGATGAGTCCTATATGAAAAGTTATCTACACAAACTGAGCTATCTGAAAATAAAGGTTACAGTAGCCCAGGTGTACTGGTATGTTACAGAAACCAGAAAAACAGAAACTGTAAACAGAAAACAGAAAAATAAATGGACATAGTGACGTTCGGAGGGCCATAGACTCTAAACCATAACTCGGATTAAGACGAGTCTTATATGAAAAGTTATCTACTCGAAAAGATCTATTTGAAAATCATAATTACAACAGCCCAGGTCTACTGTTCTGTTACAGAAACAGTAAAACAGTAAGCAGAGAACAGGAAAGCAGAAAATAATGGGTTCCGGTGAGTTTGGTGCTTGATGTTCATCATGGTTCTCATCCTTGATGCCTATAGCTTCAAGTGTACAACTCATTTATTTGTTTACATCATCTTTACTATGGTTTGACCATCATAACCCATGTGCAAGTCTAAGTAAAGTCATTAAGTTAAATCATAAGTACTAACACTTGAACCTTTACTTTAGTGAAACCATAAGTTACAAAACTTTGATTATCAACTAGTAAAGTGTAATTAAGGTGCAAGAATGGAAGTGATAAACTAAATAAACAAGTAACAAGTTCACGAGTTTCATACTTTTAAAGATTCAAGCCTATGTCTTGATCTTTAGAAAGTAAACTTTTAAAGTTTACAACATGAGCTTCAAGTATGATTTTTAACACATGAACTTACAATCTTTTGACAAGTATGTAGAACATAAACTAGAGAGTTTAGCTCTTGCATGTTCTTGTATGAACAAGATAAATGAAGAATCAAACTAAAGAGTTTGGTTCTTTGATACTCGTAAGAAATAACTAAGATAACAAGTAAGTAAACAACAACTAGCAACAACAAGGAATTAATCAACAACAAAGAGCAAAAGATGATGATGATTTAGGGGTGTTGTGCTACGGTTTTAGGGAGGAAAAGAGGAGGAAAAGAAGTCTTGCAACTTACCAAGTTTAGAGAGAAAGAGAGAAGAATGAAAGCAAGTAAGAGTGTGTGTAATATGAAAGAGTAATGCTAGTAATAAGGTGGTCAAGATTTTGAAAACCAAACCCCACTCCCCAAGGCCATATGGCCGTGATTCTCCCATCACCAATGGGGGAGGAGATGCCCACTAAGTTTATGCATGCTCTTCGACTCAAATTTGAAATTAGGGGTGCATGCATGGGAATATTTGCAACTAGTTTCCAAGTGTCTTAAACCAACTAGCTTAATTTCAAAGTGATACTTGCATGGGTGTTGGGCTAATTAAGTCCATTAAGATGTAGGGTGGGCTTATAAGTCCAATATCATGAGTCCATTAACTTTGTCAAGCCCAAGTTCAAGTAATTCACAAATTATTCCAACTAAGCCCAAGTAATTAACTAATAACTTTAGTTAATTAAAATGATTAATAAAATAAATCATGAATGCAATATAATATCTAAAAAATATTATTCGTGAAAGTTTCGTGTGTCACAAAAACGTTTCGGGCAATTAAAGTCCAAGTACGGGCAATCATGGCAACATGTAAATGTAATAACATATATTCGTTTTATCACACGTATTAAGAATAATAATTATTAATAAATAAATGTTGGAAAATCCTGGGTCGTTACAATGAACCCGTAACCAGCAGCATGAACCGATGCACTTTGAACCATCCCAGCCTACCCGCTCATGAACCGAAGCATTCGGGTTGGATTCTAATCGAAATAACCTGTTGAACTTAGTCTTCAAGGGAGTCTCAATTAGCCATGTATCGTTTTAAAATGATGTTCCTTTACCATCACCAATATCTCTAGCAAAAGAATTTTTTAAATGCACCCCAAGAGAATCAATGTTATCTCCTGTTTTCAAAATGTTAATCTAATTAGAATTAGAAGAACACGAATGTGGTTGATCCCACAAATCAAGCAAACTCGATTCCCCATAAATGCTTTTTATGATTTTAACCCACACGGAGTCAGTTTCGGTTTTAAACCTCCACCACCACTTGCCGATTAAAGCCATGTTTATACTTTTTAAAGACCCCAAGTTTAACCCGCCCTCCCCATAGGTACGAATCACACAATCCCATTTGACCCATGGAATTTTTGTCTCACAACCCGTTGATAATGCTAAAAATGAACATATATTTCATAGCATTATCCCTCAAGAAAGACAAGCTTTTAGTTGCAATTGTTCTATTTACAAGTGATATTCGTTTAAATAATAAAAGGTGAAGACAAAAGATAGATTCGACGAATTGAAGACGCAAACAACCAAAAAGCTCAAAAGTACAAAGTACAATCAAAGTGGTTCAAATTATTGATGAGAAACGTCTAGAAATTACAAGAGTACAAGCCGCGAAACGCAAAGTACAAGATATTAAATAGTATGAAAGTACGTTCGAAAATCCAGAACCGGGACCAGAGTCAACTCTCAACGCGCGACACAACGGACTAAAAATTACAAGTCAACTATGCACATGAATATAATATAATATATAATTAATTCTTAAAATTATATATATATTATATTATATATTAAAACCGTCGGCAAATAAGAAAACAAAGCTTCCTGAGCTGTAAAAGAAGGCCATGCGATCGCATGGCCAGGAAGTCCAATTTCCATGCGATCGCATGGGAAGGAATCACAGGCCACATCTATAAATTCAGCGTTTTTTCGGACGAATTACACATCTTTTTCTATCCTCTCTATCTCTCGAGATATGTATATATATATATATATATATATATATATATATATATATATATATATATATATATATATATATATATATATATATATATATATATATATATATATATATATATATATATATATATATATATATATATAATTTATAATTTTAATTTTAATTTAAGATTAATAATAATAAGGGTATGTTAGCGAATGTTGTAAGTGTGTAAGTCGAAATTCTGTCCGTGTAAAGCTACGCTATTATTAATCATTGTAAGTTATGTTCAACCTTTTTAAATTAATGTCTCATAGCTAAGTTATTATTATGCTTATTTAAATCGAAGTAATCGTGATGTTGGGCTAAATATTAAAGAAGGGGTAATTGGGCTTTGGACCATAATTGGGGTTTGGATAAAAGAACGACACTTGTGAAAATTAGACTATGGGCTATTAATGGGCTTTATATTAACTAAATGATACCTCGTTAATTTAATATATAGACTTATAATTTGACGTATTTATATATAACCACATACGCTTGACTGGGTATGGTGGGCGGGATATCTATAAATACCAATAATTATTCATTTGACCGGACACGGGGATGGATTAATAATCAATAGACTTGTTGAAACAGGGGTGGATTACATTCAAGGGTAATTGGTGTAATTGTTAACAAAGTAGTAAAACCTTGGATTACACGCAGTCGATAACCTGGTGTATTCATTAAACAAAGTATTAAGACCTTGTTACAGTTCGAATCCCCAATTAGTTGGAATATTTGACTTCGGGTATAAGGATAATTTGACGAAGACTCTCGCACTATATATTTATGACTGATGAACTATTATGGACAAAACCGTATGGACATATCGAATAATCCAGGACAAAGGACAATTAACCCATGGTAATAAACTAAAATCAACACGTCGAACATCATGATTATGGAAGTTTAAATAAGCATAATTCCTTTATTTCATATTTCATCGCACTTTTATTTACTGTCATTTTATTTATTGCACTTTTAATTATCGTACTTTTTAATTATCGCAATTTCATTTATCGTCATTTTATTTATCGCACTTTAATTTATCGCACTTTAATTATTGTCATTTACTTTACGCTTTAAATTAAGTTATATTTATTTTTAATATTTTACATTAGGTTTTAACTGCGACTTAAGACATAAAATCGACAAACCGGTCATTAAACTGTAAAAACTGAAATGTCCCGTTCATATTGATTATAAACGTTCCATATTAATTGATTTCGTTGCGAGGTTTTGACCTCTATATGAGACGTTTTTCAAAGACTGCATTCATTTTTAAAACAACCATAACCTTTATTTTATCAATAAAGGTTTTAAAAACATTACGTAGATTATCAAATAATGATAATCTAAAATATACTGTTTACACACAACCATTACATAATGGTTTACAATAGAAAGATATTACATCGACATATGTTTCTTGAATGCAGTTTTTACACAATATAATACAAACATGGACTCCAAATCTTGTCCTTATTTTAGTATGCAACAGCGGAAGCTCTTAGTATTCACCTGAGAATAAACATGCTTTAAACATCAACAAAAATGTTGGTGAGTTATAGGTTTAACCTATATATATCAAATCGTAACAATAGACCACAAGATTTCATATTTCAATACACATCCCATACATAGAGATAAAAATCATTCATATGGTGAACACCTGGTAACCGACATTAACAAGACGCATATATAAGAATATCCCCATCATTCCGGGACACCCTTCGGATATGATATAAATTTTGAAGTACTAAAGCATCCGGTACTTTGGATGGGGTTTGTTAGGCCCAATAGATCTATCTTTAGGATTCGCGTCAATTAGGTTGTCTGTTCCCTAATTCTTAGATTACCAGACTTAATAAAAAGGGGCATATTCGATTTCGATAATTCAACCATAGAATATAGTTTCACGTACTTGTGTCTATTTTGTAAATCATTTATAAAACATGCATATATTCTCATCCCAAAAATATTAGATTTTAAAAGTGGGACTATAACTCACTTTCACAGATATTTCCTTCCTCGAAAATAAGACTTGGCCACGGATCGATTCACGAACCTATACAAATATGTACATATATATCAAAGTATGATCAAAATATAATTACAACCATTTTTATTATGTTTTAAAGATTTGAGTGTATTAAGTCAGCTATCCTCGTTAGTAACCTACAACTAGTTGTCCACAGTTAGATGTACAGAAATAAATCGATATATATTATCTTGAATCAATCCACGACCCAGTGTATACACGTCTCAGGCTAGATCACAACTCAAAGTATATATATTTTTGGAATCAACCTCAACCCTGTATAGCTAACTCCAACATTACTGCATATAGAGTGTCTATGGTTGTTCCAAATAATATATATACATGGGTCGATATGATATGTCAAAACATTTGCATACGTGTCTATGGTATCCCAATATTATATAATATATTAGAATACATGTATAATACAATATACGTTAGCTAGGATATGATTTGTATAGATTTGTTAAACATTTCCCGTAGCTAAAAAGATCAAAAATATCCAATCTTGTTTTGCCCATAACTTCTTCATTTTAAATTCATTTTGAGTGAATCAAATTGCTATGGTTTCATATTTAAGAATCCAAACAGAAAAAGTATAGGTTTATAGTCGGAAATTTAAGTTACATGTCAATTACTAAAGAGGTAGTCATTTCCGTCGAAAGAACGACATCTTGATGACCATTTTGAAAAACATACTTTCACTTTGAGTTTAATCAAGATTTTTGGATATAGTTTCATGTTCATATGAAAAATCATTTTCTCAGAAGAACAACTTTTAAATCAAAGTTTATCATAGTTTTTAATTATCCAAACCAAAACAGCCCCCGGTTACACTACGACGGCGTATATCCAATTTTATGGTGTTCATCGTGTTTTCAGGTTTTAAATCATTAAGTTAGCATATCATATAGATATATAACATGTGTTTATTTGATTTTAAAAGTCAAGTTAGAAGGATTAACTTTTGTTTGTGAACAAGTTTAGAATTAACTAAACTATGTTCTAGTGATTACAAGTTTAAACCTTCGAATAAGATAGCTTTATATGTATGAATCGAATGATGTTATGAACATCATTACTACCTCAAGTTTTCTGGATAAAACTACTGGAAATGAAAAAAATGAATCTAGCTTCAAAGGATCCTTGAATGGCTTGAAAGTTCTTGAAGCAGAATCATGACACGAAAACAGTTCAAGTAAGATTTTCACTCAAAATAAGATTGTTATAGTTGTAGAAATTGAATCAAAGTTTGAATATGAATATTACCTTGAATTAGAAAGATAACCTACTGTAAATAACAAAGGTTCCTTGATCTTAGATGATTACTTGGAATGGATTAGAAAGCTTGGAAGTAGACTTGCAAACTTGGAAGTATTCTTGATTTTTACGAAACTATACTTATGGAATTTATGAAGAACACTTAGAACTTGAAGATGGAACTTGAGAGAGATCAATTACATGAAGAAAATTGAAGAATGAAAGTGTTTGTAGGTGTTTTTGGTCGTTGGTATATGGATTAGATTTAAAGGATATGTAATTTTGTTTTCATGTAAATAAGTCATGAATGATTACTAATATTTTTGTAATTTTATGAGATATTTCATGCTAGTTGCCAAATGATGGTTCCTACATGTGTTAGGTGACTCACATGAGCTGCTAAGAGCTGATCATTGGAGTGTATATACTAATAGTACATACATCTAAAAGCTATGTATTGTACGAGTACGAATACGGGTGCATACGAGTAGAATTGTTGATGAAACTGAACGAGGATATAATTGTAAGCATTTTTGTTAAGTAGAAGTACTTTGATATGTGTCTTGAAGTATTTCAAAAGTGTAAGAATACATATCAAAACACAACATGCATATACATTCTAATGGAGTCGTTAAGTCTTCGTTAGTCGTTACATGTAAATGCTGTTTTGAAACCTTTAAGTTAACGATCTCAATTAATGTTGTTAACCCAATGTTTATTATATCAAATGAGATGTTAAATTATTATATTATCATGATATTATGATGTATGAATATCTCTTAATATGATACATACATTAAAATATCGTTACAACGATAATCGTTACATATAAGTCTCGTTTCGTAATTCTTGAGTTAGTAGTCTTGTTTTTACATATGTAGTTCATTGTTAACACACTTAATGATATATTTAAATATCATTTTATCATGTTAAATATAGTGTATCAATATCTTAATATGATACATATGTATTTAGTAGACGTTATCATAACGATAATCGTTATATATATATCATTTCGAGTTTCTTAACTTAGTAAACTCATTTCTTATGTTTATCACACATTGTTAATATACTTAGTGAGATACTTACTCATCATAATCTCATGTCAACCATATATATATATATATATATATGTCTATATATACCACAACATGTTGTTTTCACAATTTTGTAATGTTCGTGAATCGCCGGTCAACTTGCGTGATCAGTTGTCTATATGAAACTTATTTCATTTAATCAAGTCTTAACAAGTTTGATTGCTTAACACATTGGAAACATTTAGTCATGTAAATATCAATCTCAATTAATATATATAAACATGGAAAAGTTCGGGTCACTACAAAAGCCCCCTTTTATAATAATAATAATACTACTACTTATATTTATATATATATTTATACAAATATAGTTTTTAAAAATATAGCGTTAAACTTGGCTAGTTCCCTGTGGATGAACCGGACTTACTAAAAACTACACTACTGTATGATTAGGTACACTGCCTATAAGTGTTGTAGCAAGGTTTAGGTATATCCACTCTATAAATAAATAAATAACTTGTGTAAAATTGTATCGTATTTAATAGTTTTTCATAATAAATATATAACTATTTCGTATACACCTCTACGCACATCAAGTATTTTTAGCGCCGCTGCCGGGGACCCTAAATGCTGAAGCGAGACGCTATAAAAAAAAGATTTTTAATAAGTTTTAATTTCTTTCTGTAAAAATACGTTTTAAATATTAAAAATATAAAAATAAAAACAAAATATATATATTTTTAAGAGTTGTTCAAAATAAAAAAAAATAAAAAAGTTTGTATTTTCTTTTAGTTACAAAAACTAATAGGTAGTTTTTTTTAAATTAAGTTTTTATTTATTTTATATAAATATTCTATTTATAAAATAAAAATAAATAAATAAATAAATAATATATATATATATATATATATATATATATATATATATATATATATATATATATATATATATATATATATATATATATAACTATAAACGGGCCGTATTGTAGCAGCCCAAGATCAGAGCTGGATCCAGAAGTCATGCGATCGCATGGCTCGTATGCATGAAACTCATGCGACTGCATGAGGGTTGCTGACACGCCTGATACCTCTGACGACAGCATTAATTACGGATTATTATTAATATTAAACCCTAATTAGGGTTAATTATTATATTAATTAATTTTAGTTTTAATTAATTTGTAATATTTAGTTTATTATAGTTTTAATTAGTTATAAATTAATACTTTTATAAAATAAATAATATAAAAATAATATTTTTATAAAAATTGTATATTTTTTACAACTTTAAGTTTTATTTTTATATTTTATATCTTTTTATTCGTAATATTTGTATTTTTATCGTTCGTAATTAGTTTTTAATCTAGTATTTTGCCGTAGTTATTTTATATTTCTAGATTTTTAGACTTTGCCGTAAAATCCCTTAAGTGCTTTTTATTTAGACTAAGATTTAGGTGCTTTAGAATTTTGCGACGCCATTTTAAGATTTTAGTGCCTAATTAATTATTGCTGTTTTGGATATAGAATTCCTTTTAAGCTTTAAATCCTTTAGACTCAACTTTTATATTTAATTTTTAGACTTTTTAAGTTTCGACGCGCTATTTTCTTATTATTTTTCGACGCTTATTTTTTTCGACCTTTTATTTTTCGACGTTTTTCGACGCGCTCTTTTTCTTTCTTATTTCTCGATGCTCTAGTTTTTAGGACATAGAATTTTCTTTTTCTTCTCTAAAATTTCTTTAAACTTTGACGAAAAATTATTTTAAGCGGTTAAATTGATAGACATCCAAAATTTTCTGGTTCATAGTAATAGTTGGATTTGTTAGTGGCGAGTTGTGGGCTTCCGATTTAAAGGGTCCTGGCTACCTGCTGCATCTATTGGCTATTCGAAACGTGGGCAAAATCAGAAAAGTCTATTAATTTGATAACTTATATAATTTTTATTTTTATAACTAATAGGATATTCAGTGAATGCACCGAGCAAATCGTTCACCACCTTTCATACGTTCACCACCTGTAACTCCATCAAGACATCTAGCCAATATTGTCGCCGTTGATTTTTCTTTAGAATCGTCATCTAGTCGACCAAGTACTCCAATTCAAATTTTCGATAGTCCATTTTTTGAACCCGACCTCACAATTGAGAATCCGGAGGATATTCAGGGACAATTCAGAGATCCTGAACCACTAATCATTCCTCCTGGACCACAAATCACTCATCCAGAAATTGTCGAGGAAGAAACCATTAAGTCATAATCCTTTAGTGATTCAGATTCAACAAATTCAATCATGGAAAATCTGGAACCTCTAAGTATGGAAGACCGAATGAGAGCTAAACGCAATGGCCAAGGTCACGCAATTACTCAACCAGACATTAATGCGCCAGATTATGAAATCAAAGGACAAATCCTACACATGGTAACTAATCAATGCCAATTTAGTGGTGCGCCAAAGGAAGATCTAAATGAACATCTTCGTACCTTTAATAGGATTTGTACACTATTTAAATTCCGAGAAGTGGAGAATGAACAGATCTATCTCATGTTATTTCCCTGGACTTTAAAGAGAGAAGCCAAAGATTGGTTAGAATCGTTACCTGATTTAACGACCCGTCAAAGTACACTTGACGACCATCGTTATCTTGGTCCCACAGCTTGATCATAACTCTATATGAATTTGATAAATAACCTTGCATTCTTTATTTAAAAATGATTTCCTATAAAGAAAACCTACCAAAATATGTAAGTTTAGAAAAACCATACATTATTACTTAACCAAAAGTTGACCTAAACAAAGTCAACAACATCCACTATTAAATGTATCAAAATAGAATGCAAGTTAATGTTTAACAAAAGCTGCCATCATAAATATGCAGACTCTCTAAGCACAGCGGAAGCAATCAATCATGAACCTGAGAATAAAACATGCGAGTAACTGTCAACAAAAATGTTGAGTGAATTATAGGTTTAATATTGCAAACAATATTTAATTTAAACCGTAAAAATTTATGTTTGAAAACATAAAGACTCATTTTTGGATCACAAAATTATATGCTAGAAAACATATAAAAACATTATTCCAATTACCGTGAGCCACCTGGTAACCACTTAACCATTTATTTACCCTTGCCAAACACAATAAATAATATACACCGAACAAGTGTATCTACAATAAATTACGAAGTACTAAACATTCCGATTATAAATTGCTAGCGCGACTAGCTCGAAATGGGGTTGTCAAACCCGATAGATCTATCCGTAGGATTCGCGTTCACTAGTAGAAACCAGTGATTACAGTTACCAGACTAGGGAATATTTTTGTTCAACTCACAATGAATAATTTAAACCAACTTCCACTTGTGTCCAAAATATAAAATAAATTGCATGTATTCTCATCCCAAAAGATTTAAAATAGAAAATGGGACTATAACTCACCTTAATAGAAAACGAAGTAACCACACAATTATGCGAACAGCAAATGAAGTAAAGTGATCAGGAATGATCACAACGCTGACCTATAAATAAAGCAGGTCGATATAAATAACTAACTTAGGTCAAGTCTTAGTATGATAGCTATAGTACATGTTGCAAGTAGACATAGAACAATACTCAGCATGCATCGGTTTGATCGGAACAGCATACGGACACACACTTTCTATTTTTAGAAAGTTTCTATTTTTAGCAGGTTTCCATTTTTGAAAAGTTTCTATTTTTGGAAAGTTTCTATTTTTGGAAAGTTTCTATTTTTGGAAAGTTTCTATTTTTGGAAAGTTTCTAAATTTAGAAAGTTGCTATTTTAGGAAAGTTTATAAGTTAGGAAAGTTTCCTTAATTAGAAAGTCAACAAAAGTCAACTGAAAGTCAAAGTCAACCGAAAGTCAACTCAAAAGTTAACCTTAGTCAAACATAGTCAACATTAATTTTAAAAGTGTAAGTTATAATAATAATGTAAGTTATAATGTTTATTAAAGTTAAATATGTCTAATTATGTCATAACATAAGTTTAATTAAATTAAAATGAATTATTAAAGTTAATATAAGTTTAAATGATATAATTAATATAACATAAGTATTTAATTAATTAATTAAATATTAGTCATAATATAAGTATTATTAATTAATAATAAATTTTAAATCATATCATAAGTATTATTAATTAATAATGAATTATTAATCATATCATAAGTTTCTAATTATAATTATTAAATCATAAGTATTTAATAATTAAATTATAATTAAATAATAACTAAGCTTTATAATAATTAAATAATTAATTAATTTTTATTATAAGTCTTATAATAATAATCTTATAATATAAGTTTAATACTTATCATAAGTATTTTCCATTAATAATAAAAGTATTATTAATCATAAGTTTAATTAAAATGTTAATTAAATCATAAGTAATAATTAAATGATATAATAAATATATATCATAAGTCTTAAATTATAATAATTACTCTTTATATCATAAGTAATTAAATGATAATGAAATCCATTATTTATATCATAAGTTTAATTATTAGTCATAAGTTTTAAATCAAAAGTTCATCGGGTCGCATCTTGAACCCCGGGTGTCGATTTTCGGCGAGCCTTACATATATCTCCGCCTAATAAAACCACCTGACACTTTGGTACACTCAAGAACACCCCAATAACAGTCCACAAGTCATGATGTACAGCCATTACACTACTTGGAACTTCAATTTAATCAAAATCGTGTTTTAGCTATAACGGGTGATTCGTGGCTCGAATTTAGATGACCCGAACATGAAAGTTCGTCCCACCATCAGTCCTAACACACTAAAACACCATAAAGTCACCAAATATGGTCACAAAGTCGGACCAAACCTAGTTCATACCAATATCACAAATCAATCTTACCAAAATACCATTTTGATCATATTTAGGGCTCCGGGAATCGAAACGACATGAATCCAGAGTCTAAAATTAATGTATTGATGAGAGGAACTCATCTAGAAACTTTAATTTCACTTTTATAATAGTCATGTTTACAGAAAAGGTCGAAAATACTGCTGTCCCAAAACAATCAAACCGAAAACATAGTAAATCGAGCATTTCTACGCATAATAACAACAATACAATCTTACACAAGTACTATAGAATCATCATACATATAAGAATCAGTAAAATAATCAAAATTAAAAAATCTAGGTTTAGGGTTTATACCCTAATCAAGAATCAAGAGATATAGATGTGTAGAGCTCGAAGAGTAGAATCCAAATATGATGAAAGCCCTTTGATCCAAGCACTAGGAGATGATTAATTGATGGTGATGATGGTGATAAAAATGGCGGCCAAAAACAAGCGGAGAAGGAGAGGAATTTTAGGTTAGGAAAAAATAAAATGAAGTAGTGAAAGAAAGATGGAAAGGAAAAATAAAATAAGGAGTATTTTCAAAAATCAACCCATGGGTCTCATGGGTGATTTCGGATGAACAAGGAAGAGGGTGGGCCCCTATTTGGCCCATCTTGAAGTTTAGTCTATTTACATGTGGCCCGAATGCCCGAACAAAACCTGAAACGCGAAAATACCGCTACGCGATTAAATATTCGGAGAGATAACAAATACGGGACGAAAAATATATATAAACACTATATATATTAATATGACATTAAAATATCATATTTAAAATAATTAGGACTTAAAAATCCCAAAAGCTCGACCGTTGGTTTGAAAACCGAAAAAGATTCACCGGATAAAAATCCGCGACACGTAGAAACATATAACTCAAAATATGAATATAAATATTCATATATCACATAATAATTAATATATTATTACTAAAATAATAATATAGGTCATAGAAATGACGTGGCACGAATTACAGTTAACGGTCGTTAAATAATTAACGGTAAAAGATAACGGAAAAAGTAGGGTCGTTACAGTACCTTCCCGTTCCGAAAATTTCGTCCCGAAATTTAAGCAGGTGCAGGATTGACTCAGCATCTGGGAACAAATGCGGGTACTTTTGCTTCATCTGATCATCACGTTCCCAAGTGAACTCGAGACCGCGTCTGGCGTTCCATCTAACTCGAACAATAGGAATTCTACTCTGCTTAAGAGTCTTAACCTCTCGATCCATAATTTCAACAGGTTCCCTAATAAAATGAAGTTGCTTATCAACATGAAGTTCCTCCAGAGGAATAGTTTCATCGGCCTCGGCCAAACACTTCTTCAAATTCGATACATGAAAAATATCATGAACAGCACTGAGTTTTTGGGGCAAACTCAAATGATAAGCCACGGGTCCAACTCTCTCAATAATCTCGAACGGTCCAACAAAATGAGGATTCAACTTTCCCCCTTTTACCAAAATGTACCGCACCTTTCCAAGGTGATACCTTTAACATAACATGATCACCGACCTGAAATTCAATATCTTTCCTTCTCTTATTTGCATAGCTCTTTTGCCGACTTCTGGCGGTTTTCAATCTTTCCTAAATCTGTACGATCTTCTCGGTAGTCTCATGAATAATTTTTGGACATGTGAGTTGAGCATCCCTAACCTCATTCCAGCAGTCAGGAGACCTACACTTTCTACCATACAGAGTTTCAAACGGTGCGGCTTAATACTTGCATGATAGTTGTTATAAGAAAACTCAGCTAGCGGCAAATATTTATCCCACCCATTACCAAAATCAATAACACACGCTCGTAGCATATCTTCCAACGTCTGAATGGTCATTTCACTCTGACCATCTATTTGAGGATGATAAGCGGTGCTCATATTTAACTTAGTTCCCAAGGCATCCTGTAAAGATCGCCAAAACCTCAATACAAATCGACTGTCTCGATCCGAAATAATAGATACAGGAACACCATGTCTAGAAACAATCTCCTTCAAATACAAACGAGTAAGCTTCTCCATCGAATATGTTTCCTTAATCGGCAAAAAGTGAGCCGACTTTGTGAGTCGATCTACAATCACCCGAATGGTATCATAGCCACCCGCAACTCTCGGTAACTTAGTAATAAAATCCATCGTAATACCTTCCCACTTCCACTCGGGAAACTCAAGTTGCACCAAAAGTCCATAAGGTTTTTGATATTCAGCTTTAACCTTAGCACAGGTCAAACACTTAGCCACATACGGAGCCACATCAGCTTTCAAATTAGGCCACCAATACAGCTCCTTAAGATCATGATACATCTTTCCTGAACCAGGATGAATAGAGTACCCAGACTTATAAGCTTCATCTAAAACAAGTTGTCGCAAATCACCAAATTTTGGAACTCAAAGACGTCTCGCAAAATACCGAGTACCATCGGTTCATACCTCTAACTGTTTACTCAAGCCTCGGACCTTCCCGTTACAAAATTCTCCTCCTTCAAGGCTTCTTGTTGAGCTGCGAGAATCTGCCTTGCGAGGTTTGTTCAAATGGTCTTGTTTAATGCTCTAAACCTGTGAGGTTCAACTCTCTCTTTTCGACTTAACGCATCGGCCAAAATCCCCGGATGATATAAAAGTTCACAATCATAATTATTCAAGGTCTCAATCCATCTTTGTTGTCTCATGTTCAACTGTTTCTAATCGAGGATATGTTGAAGACTTTTGTGATCTGTGTACACAGTACTCTTGACCCCATACAAATAATGTCTCCAAATCTTAAGCGCAAAAACAATGGCCCCCAACTCTAAAACATGAGTTGTATAGTTCTGCTCGTGAATCTTCAATTGACGTGACGCGTACGCAATAACTTTCTTTTGTTGCATCAAAACACAACCAAAGCCTTGACGCGAAGCATCACAATAAACGACAAAATCATCATTACCCTCAGGTAGTGACAATATCGAAGTGGTAGTCAACTTCTTCTTTAAAATCTGAAAAGCAGTCTCTAGTTCATCCTTCCACTCATATTTCTTCCCCTTGTGCGTTAAAGCAGTCAGAGGTTTCGCTATACGAGAGAAATCTTGAATGAACCTTCTATAGTAACCTACTAATCCTAGGAACTGACGAATCTGAGTAGGAGTTTTCGGAGTTTCCCACTTTTCAATCGCCTCAATCATAGCAGGATCAACTTGTATCCCTTGTTTACTAATAATATGTCCAAGGAATTGAACTTCTCGTAACCGGAATGCACACTTAGAGAACTTAGCGTACAACTCTTCTTTTCTTAACAGATCGACCACCAACTTCAAATGTTCTTCGTTCTCTTCATCACTCTTCAAATAAATAAGAATGTCATCGATGAACACAATAACGAACTTGTCCAGATAGGATCTACACACACGGTTCATGAGGTCCATGAACACAGCAGGTGCATTTGTCAATCCGAACAGCATAACAAGAAACTCAAAGTGACCGTAACGGGTGCGAAAAGCAGTTTTCGAAACATCCGATTCTTTATCACGCAACTGATGATAGCCAAAACGAAGATCGATTTTTGAATAAACAGATGAACCTTGAAGCTGATCGAATAGATCATCGATTCTCGGAAGAGGGTAACAGTTTTTAACAGTAAGCTTGTTCAATTCACGATAATCAATACACCATCGGAACGATCCACTCTTCTTCTTAACAAACAAAACAGAAGCTCCCCAAGGGGACGAACTGGGATGAATGAAATATAGTTGCAACAATGAAGGAAGAAATATATGGAGTAGTCACATAAGTGGCATAGATATTTAAGGCAATTCTCTCAAAGGAGATAACGAGGATCATGGATTTCAAAGTAAATTTTCATTACATTTCCGAAAGGAAGACGTACGAAAGGTGTGATATTTCAACGAGAGTGAACTCCCTTGCTCAATGAGCGAGGAAATCTAGGATTCATCCATATTCTTAAATTTATGTGCGGATGAAAAGAACGCGAATCATGGGTTTTAAAGAATGGCCGACTCTAGGTGGGATGAATCTCCAAAAATAATTTCGTGCACCTCAAAGTATTGAATTCTAGGATTGATGTTTACGAGGGTGTTGCGGTTGACAGTGAATATTGAGAGTAGAAACTCCTCAGACGGTCTATTGTAATATATATCCATGATACCCACTATAACAACAGTTGGGGTAGAAACCCACCTAACGCCTTTTCTACAATAGGGTGACCATCGAGCGTATCCCAGAAAATTGATTTATCGGTCCGTGTTTCGGCCATGTCCAACCATAAGAGGGAAAATTTTATGAGCACAAAGACTTTGCAACAAATTTTATAAAACCGGCATCCAAAGTGGCGTAAGAGTTTCTATCAATGAACTTAATGGTAAGTTTCATCCTTAAACCGAGGATGAGAAGAACCGTGATCCAGACACTCTGTAGGGTAATGCGAAAAGTTGATTAAATTAATCAAAGGAGTTTTGAAAAAGCTTTAAACGTTTGATGTGACAACATAAACGGAACGAAGTTCTTAGTAATTTAGAAGTATGTACAATGTGTACCATTTTATATAAAATAATCTGACTTAATTAAACAACTCAATAAAGGTGTGGTTTTAAAATAATTTTGAAGGTATAATTTAGTATGTACTAATCAAAATAGGTTAAGGTAAACTTATTCATTTGAATCTATACGTACATATACGATTTTATAAATTGTATACATGACAAAATATTTCATTACTTCTATTCGCCCATAAATCCGTGAGAACCACCCAATTAAACAAATGTGTAAAACTCCCGATGATAAACAGAGTATCTGTATTTCAGAGGTTACAAGTTGAAGTAAGATTGTGAAAGATCGAGTAAATGACCTGAATCGTCGTGCGACATTTGACCAACAAATGTTACGAGGTCATGAAAACCAATGAGTTAAATGTTGTTTTGACTATTATCGGGACATAAGTCCTTGGGCCAAAACTGTTCTCGAGCGAAGCTGTTGCTAATAAGCGAGTTATGAAAGGGTAGAGCATGAGATAGATAATCTAGTTAAGACGAGCTCCTCGTATATCAACAAATAAGATAATGAATATTTTCCCTACCCATGTAATACATCGGAATTTCTAAATGAGTAGTGTAAAAATTTTCTTTGACTCGCTTTCTATTCCTCATGTCACAATATTGGGACTTCTTTATGAATTAACGTAATATAATCACGTTGGCCTGACGCCATTATATTTCACTAATTCATAGTTCCATTCCAATAGCACTACATGAGGTCAGGACACGCAATCAACCTCGAATTTCCATACAATTTCTCTAAAACAATTTCTTAAACAATGTGCCAAGGATAGCACAAGAGACAAAAACATCGAAAGTAATGAATAGAAGTAACGATGACATAAAAATGTCTTCGAAGTACCAAGAATCTCTAAAAGTCAAGAATGACGTTTTTCGATTCAAAAACCAAAGCACATAGGCACGTAATATAACAAGAATGTTATATACCTAAACATAATAGCTGACATTGAAATGTTGAGCATTTAGAAGTCAAGAATGACATCTCGTGTAATATAATTCAAACGTTATATACATAACCATAATAGATGACATAGAAATGTCGAGAATTTCAGAAGTCAAGAATGACATCCCTCGGTTTCACTACCCGAGGTGTTCTTATAAGGATAAGTTCGCATGAGTCGAAGAATACGTTTAAATCGGAATGGGAGTTCCTCCCAGATTCAGAACATAATAGAGATGTATGAATGATAACAATATACATACCAATACGATACAAATAATCACATATAATAATATTTTATAGGCCGGGCTGTAGACTAGACTCACTAATGCACCCTATTGACTCGAGTAACGACATCAATGCAACCTAATTCTCTACAACCAGAGCTCTGATACCAACTTTAACGACCCGTCAAAGTACACTTGACGATCATCATTATCTTGGTCCCACAACTTGATCATAACTCTATATGAATTTGATAAATAACCTTGCATTCTTTATTTAAAAATGATTTCCTATAAAGGAAACCTACCAAAATATGTAAGTTTAGAAAAACCATACACTATTACTTAACCAAAAGTTGACCTAAACAAAGTCAACAACATCCACTATTAAATGTATCAAAATAGAATGCAAGTTAATGTTTAACAAAAGCTGCCATCATAAATATGTAGACTCTCTAAGCACAGTGGAAGCAATCAATCATGAACCTGAGAATAAAACATGCGAGTAACTGTCAACAAAAATGTTGAGTGAATTATAGGTTTAATATTGCAAACAATATTTAATTTAAACCGTAAAAATTTATGTTTGAAAACATAAAGACTCTTTTTTGGACCACAAAATTATATGCTAGAAAACATATAAAAACATTATTCCATTTACCGTGAGCCACCTGGTAACCACTTAACCATTTATTTACCCTTGCCAAACACAATAAATAATATACACCGAACAAGTGTATCTACAACAAATTACGAAGTACTAAACATTCCGATTATAAATTGCTAGCGCGACTAGCTCGAAATGGGGTTGTCAAACCCGATAAATCTATCCGTAGGATTCGCGTTCACTAGTAGAAACCAGTGATTACAGTTACCAGACTAGAAAATATTTTTGTTCAACTCACAATGAATAATTTAAACCAACTTCCACTTGTGTCCAAAATATAAAATAAATTGCATGTATTCTCATCCCAAAAGATTTAAAATAGAAAATGGGACTATAACTCACCTTAATAGCAAACGAAGTAACCACACAATTATGCGAACAGCAAATGAAGTAAAGTGATCAGGAATGATCACAACGCAGACCTATAAATAAAGCAGGTCGATATAAATAACTAACTTAGGTCAAGTCTTAGTATGATAGCTATAGTACATGTTGCAAGTAGACATAGAACAATACTCAGCATGCATCGGTTTGATCGGAACAGCATACGGACACACACTTTCTATTTTTAGAAAGTTTCTATTTTTAGCAGGTTTCCATTTTTGAAAAGTTTCTATTTTTGGAAAGTTTCTATTTTTGAAAAGTTTCTATTATTGGGAAGTTTCTATTTTTGGAAAGTTTCTATTTTTGGAAAGTTTCCTAATTTAGAAAGTTGCTATTTTAGGAAAGTTTATAAGTTAGGAAAGTTTCCTTAATTAGAAAGTCAACAAAAGTAAACTGAAAGTCAAAGTCAACTGAAAGTCAACTCAAAAGTCAACCTTAGTCAAACATAGTCAACGTTAATTTTAAAAGTGTAAGTTATAATAATAATGTAAGTTATAATGTTTATTAAAGTTAAATATGTCTAATTATGTCATAACATAAGTTTAATTAAATTAAAATGAATTATTAAAGTTAATATAAGTTTAAATGATATAATTAATATAACATAAGTATTTAATTAATTAATTAAATATTAGTCATAATATAAGTATTATTAATTAATAATAAATTTTAAATCATATCATAAGTAATATTAATTAATAATGAATTATTAATCATATCATAAGTTTCTAATTATAATTATTAAATCATAAGTAATTAATAATTAAATTATAATTAAATAATAACTAAGCCTTATAATAATTAAATAATTAATTAATCTTTATTATAAGTCTTATAATAATAATCTTATAATATAAGTTTAATACTTATCATAAGTATTTTCCATTAATAATAAAAGTATTATTAATCATAAGTTTAATTAAAATGTTAATTAAATCATAAGTAATAATTAAATGATATAATAAATATATATCATAAGTCTTAAATTATAATAATTACTTTTTATATCATAAATAATTAAATGATAATGAAATCCATTATTTATATCATAAGTTTAATTATTAGTCATAAGTTTTAAATCAAAAGTTCATCGGGTCGCATCTTGAGCCCCGGGTGTCGGTTTTCGGCGAGCCTTACATATATCTCCGCCTAATCAAACCACCCGACACTTTGGTACGCTCAAGAACACCCCAAGAACAGTCCACAAGTCGTGATGTACAGCCATTACACTACTTGGAACTTCAATTTAATCAAAATCGTGTTTTAGCTATAACGGGTGATTCGTGGCCCGGATTTAGATGACCCGAACATGAAAGTTCATCCCACCATCAGTCCTAACATACTAACACACCCTAAAGTCACCAAATATGGTCACAAAGTCGGACCAAACCTGGTTCATACCAATATCACAAATCAATCTTAACAAAATACCATTTTGATCATATTTAGGGCTCCGGGAATCGAAACGACATGAATTCGGAGTCTAAAATTAATGTCTTGATGAGAGGAACTCATATAGACACCTTAATTTCAATTTTATAACAGTCATGTTTACAGAAAAGGTCGAAAATTCTGCTGTCCCAAAACAATCAAACCGAAAACAGAGTAAATCGAGCATTTCTACGCATAATAACAACAATACAATCTTACACAAGTACTATAGCATCATCATACATATAAGAATCAGTAAAATAATCAAAATTGAAAAATCTAGGTTTAGGGTTTATACCCTAATCAAGAATCAAGAGATATAGATGTGTAGAGCTCGAAGAGTAGAATCCAAATATAATGAAAGCCCTTTGATCCAAGCACTAGGAGATGATTAATTGATGGTGATGATGGTGATAAAAATGGCGGCCAAAAATAAGGGGAGAAGGAGAGGAATTTTAGGTTAGGGAAAAATAAAATGAAGTAGCGAAAGAAAGATGGAAAGGAAAAATAAAATAAGGAGTATTTTCAAAAATCACCCCATGGGTCTCATGGGTGATTTCAGCCGAACAAGGAAGAGGGTGGGCCCCTCTTTGGCCCATCTTGAAGTTTAGTCTATTTAAATGTGGTCCGAACGCCCGAACGAAACCCGAAACGCGAAAATACCGCTACGCGATTAAATATTCAGAGAGATAACAAATACGCGACGAAAAATATATATAAACACTATATATATTCATATGACATTAAAATATCATATTTAAAATAATTAGGACTTAAAAATTCCAAAAGCTCGACCGTTGGTTTGAAAACCGAAAAAGATTCGCCGGATAAAAATCCGCGACACGTAGAAACATATAACTCAAAATATGAATATAAATATTCATATATCACATAATAATTAATATATTATTACTAAAATAATAATATAGGTCATAGAAATGACGTGGCACGAATAACAGTTAACGATCGTTAAATAATAAACGGTAAAAGATAACGGAAAAAGTAGGGTCGTTACACCTGAAGGGGCGATTGATACATGGGATGTTTTAGTTGAAAATTTTCTTAAACAATTCTTTCCGGCATCTAAAGCCGTAAGACTTCAAGGAGAAATAGTTACGTTCACGCAAAAGCTAAATGAAACTCTGTATGAAGCGTGGACAAGATTTGAAAAGTTATTGAGAGGATGTCCGCAACATGGTTTAGACACTTATCAAATAGTACAAATATTCTACCAAGGATGCGACATCACTACACGAAAAGAAATCGACATAGCAGCTGGTGGTTCCATTATGAAGAAAACAGCAACTGAAGCTTACAAAATTATTGATAACACTGCTTCCCACTCACATGAGTGGCATCAAGAAAAAGATATCGTTAGATCATCTAAAGCAGCTAGAGCCAATTCTAGCCATGACTTTGATTCCATTTCTGCAAAAATAGATGCCGTCGAGAGACGAATGGAAAAGATGACTAAAGATATTCACTCAATACGAATTAGTTGTGAGCAGTGTGGAGGACCACATTTGACAAAAGATTGTCTCAGTATTGAACAAACAATGGAACAAAGAGGGAATGTTTCATACATGAATCAAAGGCAAGGAAATAATTATCAGAATAATTATCAACCGCCAAGACCAATCTACAATCAAAACCAGAATTATAACCGAAATGTTCCATACAACAACCAACAAGGTCCTAACAATCAACAAGTATCCAACAATACTTACAATCAGCAAAGACCTATTTTTCAAAATAAACCCCCACAAACCGATGATAAAAAGCCAAATTTAGAAGACATGATGTCGAAGCTAGTTGAATCTCAAACTCAATTTTTCACATCTCAGAAACAAACTAATGAACAAAATGCTCAAGCATTTAGAAATCAACAAGCTTCTATTCAAAATTTGGAACAAGAAGTAAGCAACCGAGCAAGGTTGATAGCTGAAAGAAAATCGGAAATTTTACCAAGTGATACAAATACTAACCCCCGGAATGAAACAGCTAAAGCCATTACCACAAGAAGTGGTATTACACTTAAACCACCTGAAATGCCTGTAATTTCCGATGACGCTATTCCTACTCTACAAGAACCACAATCTGAACAAGATAAGGAAAAAGAACCGATAGTTAAAAAGGTTAATGAAGATAACACAGTTAAGGCAAAACCTTATGTTAAACCATACCAACCATGAAATGCCCCGTTCATATTAATTATAAACGTTTCATATTAATTGGTTTCTTTGCGAGGTTTTGACCTCTATATGAGACGTTTTTCAAATCTTGCATTCGTTTTTAAAAACAACCATAACCTTTATTATTGAATAAAGGTCTTAATGACATAATTTAGATTGTCTATCAAAGACAATCTCCTCAAATAAATAAGTTTTTACACAACCCATTACAATATGATCAAATATATTGCAACACACACTCTGAATGCAAGTTTAAATAATATAAACAATTATGCCGACTCCAAATCTTGACCTTGGGTTGGCATATGACAGCGGAATCATTTTTAATATTCACCCGAGAATAAACATGCTTAAAACGTCAACAAAAATGTTGGTGAGTCATAGGTTTAATTTCTATATAATAATCATAATATTTAATAAGCCACAAGATTTCATTTAATTAAATGCGCAGGATCATTACAACTGCAAAAATCATTCATACGATGAGTCGCCTGGTAACCGACCTTAATATAGAGCGCTTAAGATATCTGGCATCATACATTCCACTATTCAAATGTATGACAATAACCCTTCGAAGTACTAAAGCATTTCCACTATTCAAAAATGAGGGTGGTTGGTGCCCATAGATCTACCTTTAGGATTCGCGTCAATTAGTGTTTTTCACTAATTCTTAGGTTACCAAGCATGATAATAATAAGTACAGATATCCGGTATAATAAAACAATCGTAGAATGTAGTTTCATGAACTTGTGCTTATTTTGTAAAACATTTATAAATTTTGCATGTATTCTCATCCCAAAATAATTTAGATAGTAAAAATGGGACTATAACTCACTTGTGATGATTTCCGAATAGATGGTGGTAAGACTTGGCCTTTGACAAATTCACGAACCTAATAATAATATTCTATACTTATGATACTTGTGATAATTTTAATTGTCCATTGTTGGTAGTCCAACGTTCGTAGTCCAATAGTACAATACTCCAATAGTCCAACAGTATAAATATATATAAATATAAATGCGTATATTGTGTTAGAATTCACTAACACTATAATATATTGTCTTAATATAATAAAACACATAATATGTATATTGTCTGAAGCAATCCGCGACCCATTGTATACATGTCTCAGGCTCGATCACAACTCAAAGTATATAATATTTTGGAATCCACTTCGACCCACAACTAACTCGAAATTATTGCCAATGGTATCTTATAGTTCGTTCCAATAATATATATAGAAGAAATCAAAATGATATGTCAAAACGCTGTATACGGATCCACGGTGATCAAGTCATATATATATATGGTGTCTTACGATCTTTATTAAGACTATAATATATTGTCGTAGAACTTAATCACGACTATTATAAATTGTATTTCCATAAGTTCGGGAACAAGACATGTATAAATACATGTAGGATACAAGTTAAGTTAGCTAGGATAAGGTTAGCATCCATTTTTATGAATCATGTCCGTAGCTAAAAATTAAGAAAAATGTCCAATTTTGTTTTACCCATAATTTCTTCGTTACAAATCCGTTTTGAGTGATTCAAGTTGCCATGGTTTCGTATCGAACTCAACATTATTAATCTTAACAGAAAAAGTATAGGTTTATAGTCAAAAATACAGCTTAGGTGTCAAATAAGAGAAGATAATCATATCCGTCGTAAGAACGACATCTTGATGACCCTTTTTAAAAACATACTTCCACTTAGAGTTTAACCATGGATTTTGGATATATTTCATATCCATATAAAATAAGATTTTTTACCAAAGGAAATCTTTTAATTCAAAGTTTAAGATAGGTTTTTAAAATTAAACCCAAAACAGCCCCCGTTCGACTAAGACGGCGTATATTCGATTTTAAGGTGTTCTTCATGTTTACAAGTTTTATATCCTTATGTTAGCTTGACATATAGTCATAATACATGTGTTGAAGTATTTTAAAAGTCAAGTTAGAAGGATTAAGTTTATTTGCAAACAAGTTTAGAAATAATCTAAACTATGTTCTTGTTGTTATTAGTTATAACTCAAAATAAGATAGCTATATGAATATGAATCGAACGAGATTTTGAACAAAGCTATTACCTCAACTTACTAGGGTAAAGCTACTAGAAAAGATAGTAAATAATCTTCAGTTCAAAGGTAGCTTTGATGGCTTGAAATTCTTGAAGTAGAATCATGGAATCAACAAAAGTTTCAAGTAAGAAATCTATCTTGATTTAAGATAGTTATGATTATATGAATTTAACCAAAGCTTGAATATGTTTATTACCTTGATTAAAAGATGAAAAGCTACTGATATGAAAGTAGGATTATTGATCCTAAGGAGTTGTTGAGTTGGCTTGAAAGATTGGAAGCAAACTTGGAATATAAACTTGAAATGAAAGTAGTATCTTGTAGTGTTCTTGTTTGATCTTAATATGATGGTTATTAAGGTGATTCTTGAGAGAGTTTTTGCTGGATTTCTTAGAGGTGAATGAAGCTTACAAGTAGGTGTTTTTAGCTAGAGAAAATGTGTAGTAAAAATGAAAATGGAATGGAGTATAAATGGTGGTGAATGTCGTGAGATATGGGGTATCAACATGGCCTCATGGTTTGTTAATTTGCTAGATATTCTTGTTAGTTGACAAAAGCTACATCCCCACATGTTTCTTAACTGATTAGGTCTGATCATTGGTGTATTTTTATGGGTATATACCCATAGTAAATACATCTAATAGCTAGGTACAATACGAGTATAGATACTGTATAAATACAAGTAGAATTGTTGATGGAATTGAATGAGAATATGAGTATAGCTATCTTTGTTGAGTATAAGTATGTTAGTATATATGTTTAAGTCCTTCAAAATTGTATTAATACTTATTAATACAATACATATACATACACTTTAATTTAGAAGTTATTACAACGTTAATCGTTATATATATGTATATAGTCTTGAAGTCCTTAAGTTAGTAATCTCATTATATATATATATATATATATATATATATATATATATATATATATATATATATATATATATATATAATCAATTGTTATTATATGTAATGAAATACTTAAATATCATCTTAACAAATCATAAGTATTTATATATCCATATATACATCATTATATAATTATTTCGAATTATGACGTTCGTGAATCGTCAGACAGACTGGGTGGCCAAACGTTTGTATAAAATTCATTTCAAATAACTAAGTCTTAATGAGTTTGATTTCTTAACATGTTGGAAACATTAATTATGTAAATATTAATCTTCTATATGTTAGCGGAAAAATCCGGGTCGTTACATTGCACACCCGTTAAATTAAATTTTGTCCCAAAATTTAGAATAGTACCTTGTTAACGTGCGATATCGGGAAACAAATGTGGGTACTTCAACTTCATTTGGTCTTCTCGTTCCCAAGTAAATTCAGGTCCTCTACGAGTATTCCATCGAACCTTAACGATTGGTATCTTACTTTGTTTGAGTCGTTTGACCTCACGATCCATAATTTCGACAGGTTCTTCGATAAAATTTAGTTTCTCATCAATTTTAATCTCGTCTAAAGGAATAATGAGATCTTCGGTAGCTAGGCATTTCTTCAGGTTTGAAACATGAAAGGTATTGTGAATCTTTTCTAATTGTGGAGGTAGCTCAAGTCGATAGGCCACTGGCCCAATGCGTTTTTCAATCTTGAATGGCCCAATGTATCTTGGGTTCAATTTCCCCCGCTTTCCAAAACGAATAACACCTTTCCAAGGTGATACCTTAAGCATAACCATATCACCTTCTCGAAACTCTAAAGGTTTTCTTCTAACATCCTCATAGCTATTTTGTCGACTCCAGGCTGTTTTCAATCGTTGCTGAATCTGAATGATTTTATCGGTGGTTTCTTGGATAATCTCCGAACCTGTAATCTGTTTATCCCCCACATCACTCCAACAAATCAGAGACCTGCACTTCCTACCATAAAGTGCTTCGAATGGTGCCGCCTCAATACTAGAATGATAGCTGTTGTTGTAGGAAAACTCAGCTAACGGTAGATGTCGATCCCAACTGCTTTCAAAATCAATAACACATGCTCGTAGCATGTCTTCGAGTGTCTGAATCGTCCTTTCACTCTGCCCATCAGTTTGTGGATGATAGGCAGTACTTAAATCTAGACGAGTTCCCAACGCTTCGTGTAATGCCTGCCAGAATCTGGAAGTAAATCTGCTAACATGATCAGAGATAATAGAGATTGGTATACCATGTCTAGAAACAACTTCTTTCAGGTATAATCATGCTAATTTCTCTATACCATCCTCTTCTTTTATTGGCAAGAAATTGTGCTGACTTAGTAAGACGATCGACTATTACCCAAATCATATCATAACCACCTGCGGTTCTCGGTAACTTAGCAATGAAATCCATGGTAATGTTTTCCCATTTCCATTCTGGGATTTCAGGTTGTTGGAGTAGACCCGATGGTTTCTGATGCTCAGCTTTGACTTTAGAACAAGTCAAACATGATCCTACATATGTGGCTATATCGACCTTCATTCCTGGCCACCAAAAGTTTCTCTTGAGGTCTTGGTACATTTTCCCCGCTCCGGGATGTATTGAATATCTAGTTTTATTGCTTCATCTAGTACCACTTTCCTCAAATCTCCATTCTTTGGTACCCAAATTCTTTCAGCTAAATACCTGGTTCCATCTTCCCGAATATTAAGTTGTTTTTCTAATCCTTTGGGTATTTCCCTTTCAAAACTTCCTTCCTTCAAAACCTCCTGTTGTGCCTCTTTTATTCGAGTAGTAAGATTAGTATGAATGATCATGTTCATAGCTTTTACTCGAATAGGTTCTCTTTCCTTTCGATTCAAGGCATCGGCTACCACATTTGCTTTCCCCGGGTGGTAACGGATTTCACATTCATAATCATTTAACAGCTCAACCCACCTACGCTGCCTCATATTTAGTTGCTTTTGATTTAAAATATGCTGGAGACTTTTGTGGTCTGTGTATACGATAAACTTGACCCCATATAGATAATGTCTCCACATCTTTAATGCAAAAACAACGGCGCCCAATTCCAGATCATGTGTGGTGTAGTTTTGTTCATGAATTTTGAGTTGTCGAGAAGCATATGCAATCACCTTCTTCTGTTGCATAAGAACACACCCAAAACCCATTCTTGATGCGTCGCAATAGATAACAAAATCTTCCATTCCGTCAGGTAACGATAAAATAGGTGTCGTAGTCAACTTCTTTTTCAACAATTGGAAGGCACCCTCTTGTTCGGAAGTCCATTCATACTTCTTCCCCTTGTGTGTCAAGGCAGTTAAAGGTTTGGCTACTCGGAAGAAATCTTGAATAAATCTCCTATAATAACCGGCTAAACCCAAAAATTGACGTATTTGCGTTAGATTTTTCGGGGTTTCCCAATTTTTGATGGCTTAGATCTTGGCGGGATCAACTTTGATTCCATTACTACTGACTACGTGGCCAAGAAATTGTACTTCATTTAACCAAAAAGCGCACTTAGAGAATTTTGCATAAAGCTGTTCTTTTCTTAACAATTCTAACACAAGTCTCAAGTGTTGTTCGTGTTCTTGGTTATTCTTCGAATAGATAAGAATGTCATCAATAAAGACAATAACAAACTTATCTAAATATGCACTACATACTCGGTGCATGAGGTCCATGAAAACTGCGGGTGCATTGGTTAGACCGAATGGCATAACCATGAATTTCTTAATGGCCATAATGAGTTCTGAATGCTGTTTTTGGTATATCGGCTTCTTTAACCCTCAGTTGATGATAACCCGACCTTAAGTCGATTTTGGAGTATACGCTCGAACCTTGGAGTTGATCAAATAGGCCGTCGATTCGGGGTAAAGGGTATCGGTTTTTGATGGTTACTTTGTTCAGCTCACGGTAATCGATACACATGCGAAAAGACCCATCTTTCTTTTTAACGAATAAAATTAGAGCTCCCCATGGTGACGTACTCGGTCGGATAAAACCACGTTCTAATAATTCTTGTAGCTGACTTTGTAATTCTTTCATTTCAGTGGGCCCAAGTCTATATGGAGCACGAGCTATTGGTGTGGCTCCTGGTAAAAGATCTATTTGGAATTCAACGGATCGGTGTGGAGGTAGTCCAGGTAATTCGTCCGGAAACACCTCAGGAAATTCTCTTGCAAAGAGAATGTCATCGATTTTCTTTTCTTCTTTTTCAACCTTCTCGACGTGTGCTAGTACGGCATAGCAACCTTTTCTTATTAGTTTGTGCGCCTTCAAACTACTAATAAGATTTAATTTGGCATTACCCTTTTCTCCGTACACCATTAAGGGTAATCCGTTTTCTCTCGGAATGCGAATCGGCTTCTCATGACAAACAACTTCTGCTAACACCTTGGACATCAAGTCCATTCCAATAATTACGTCGAAGCTTCCCAATTCCACCGGTATTAAATCAATTGCAAACGTTTCGCTAATTAAACTAATTTTTCGATTTCGGCAAATTTTATCAACCTTAATTAGTTTACCGTTTGCTACTTCAACTATACACTTTTTATCCAAAGGCATTAATGGGCAATTTAATTTGGCACAAAATTCTCTACTCATATAACTTCTATCGGCACCCGAATCAAATAAAACATAAGCAGGTGTATTGTTGATAAGAAACGTACCCGTAACAAGCTCCGGGTCTTCCTGTGCTTTCTCCCCATTAATGTTGAAGGCTCTCCCACGGCCTTGCCTATTTCCATTCCGGCACTGGTTTATGGTATGGCCCAGTTTTCCACATTCATAGCAAACAACGCCGTTATTATTTGTTCCGGCATTATTTACTCCTTTGTTTCTATTTGGTCCGTAGACTTCACACTTTGTCGCAATATGGCCATTCCTATTGCACTTGGTACATAACTCTCTACAAAACCATTCTGGATTAAACGTATCACACCTTGGGCATATAGTTCTTTACCTTTTGTTGTTGTTGTTGTTGTTGTTGTTGTTGTTATTGTTGTTGTTGTTATTGTTAGGGTTATTGTTGTTAAGACGTTTGTTGTTGTTATTGTTGTGATTGGGATTGTTGTTGTTGTTATTATTATTAGGATGGTTGTTGCGGTTATTGTTGCGGTTGTTGTTGCTATTATTGTTGTTGTTTGGGTGGTTGCGATTGTTGTTGAAATTGTTGTTTTGATTGTTGTTGTTGTACTGGTGACCCTGATCACCACTTTCCTCCCACTTTCTTTTCCCCTGTTTCATTATGGCCTCCTCAGCCGCTTCTTTCTTTATCCTTCCTGTAATTTGGCCTATCAATTTGTGGGCTATACCGCTCGCTTTCTGCATTGTTGCAGGGTCGTTAGCACTTACATGCTCTTGGATTCGTTTCGGCAACCCTTTTATGAATGCTTCAATTTTTGCTTCTTCGTCCTCAAATGAACCAGGACACAATAAAGCCAGTTCATTGAAACGTCGCTCGTAGGTAGTGACGTCTAACCCTTGGGTTATCAGTGCTTTAAGCTCTGCCTTGAGCTTGTTGATTTCGGTTCTGGGACGGTACTCTTCCTTCATCATGTGTTTGAAAGCAGATCATGGAAGTGCGTAGGTGGTATTCTGTCCTACGTAATCCATGTAGGTATTCCACCATGTCAAAGCAGTACCACTGAAAGTATGTGTGGCATACTTAACTTTATCCTCTTCTGCGCAGTTGCTGATTGCGAACACAGCTTCAACCTTCTCTGTCCACCGCTTTAGTCCAACGGGTCCTTCGGTTCCTTCAAACTCATTGGGTTTGCAGGCCATAAAAGCTTTGTAGGAACATCCTATCCGGTTGCCATTGTTTCCTCCACTGCTGGAACCCGATTGGTTATTGTTGTTCATTGCATTCACCACTGCAGCCACATTTGCAGCGAAAGCTTGAGGTTCTTATGTGTTCAATTGTTGTTGTCTAGTAGCTGGAGGAGCCATTTTCTTCAAAAATAGCCGAATGAGTTAATCATATAGAATTTTTAGAAGTAGCCAAAAAGTATTTTGTTGCTTAATATGAACTTATTATTATAAAAGTCTTTTCTTCATATTAGCATTTTATAACTGTAATAATGTTCATACTTAGCAGCTAACACACAAATTAACTACTAATATTTTAATACGAAAAACTATGGTAAGTTATTACGTTATTACGTAATAATAAGTTGTAATAATAACAAACCTTCCATGCTTATTCTTATTATTATACAATCATAAGGAAAATTACATTGCGGATTTTCTTACAAACTTAAACACACAATATAATACATATTATACAATGCATGGAATATAGGGTAGCTGCCGATGGTTCAAGAACGGAGAGATTTCTTAGATGTTGACGTTGTTTCTTTCTCGACCAAACGTTTGGATTTTCGTTTGGATAGTTCTTTTTCCAATTCCTCCCAATTGGTTCTTTCGGCTAATTGTTTGGGAGCAAAACCAACAGTCATTATACGAGCGGTCATTTTATAAACTGGCTTCTTAGGTGGTTCAGGTGGATAATCACAAACATTTTGGGTCATAATAGGTTCATCGGGTTTGGGATCGAGTATAACAGCCAAAGATTTTCCCAAATCACGTTGTGGTTCGGTAATTTCCACAACTTCTTCAGGATCCTCTTCTTCGGGTTCCTCCTCTGGATCTTCTTCCGGAACCTCTTATGACAATTGTGAATCTTCCCAATTTTTCCAACAATTTTCCTCTTTAATGGTAGTACCAAAAGTTAACTTTTCCGTTGATTCATAAGTCGTATGCTCTGACTCAGCCTCCGAATCACTTGATAAGTAAATGAAATCTGAATCACTAGAGATGCTTATATGATCAGATGAAGTCATCTATCACATAATAGCAGGCACGTTAAGAGAATGATATATCTTATAATATTTATATGTTAATAATCTTATGTTTCCAACAATTATATTAAGCAATCATTTTTAAAACAATTACGGTCGAAGTTCAGACTCACTAATGCATCAAAAAGCAGTTAGACACACTAATGAAAAATTTTCTGATTCTCTAAGACCAACGCTTGGATACCAACGAAAATGCCCGTTCATATTAATTATAAACGTTTCATATTAATTGGTTTCTTTGCGAGGTTTTGACCTCTATATGAGACGTTTTTCAAATCTTGCATTTGTTTTTAAAAACAACCGTAACCTTTATTATTGAATAAAGGTCTTAATGACATAATTTAGATTGTCTGTCAAAGACAATCTCCTCAAATAAATAAGTTTTTACACAACCCATTACATTATGATCAAATATATTACAACAAACACTCCGAATGCAAGTTTAAACAATATAAACAATTATTCCGACTCCAAATCTTGACCTTGGGTTGACATACGATAGCGGAAGCGTTTTTAATATTCACCTGAGAATAAACATGCTTAAAATGTCAACAAAAATGTTGGTGAGTCATAGGTTTAATTTCTATATAATAATCATAATATTTAATAAGCCACAAGATTTCATTTAATTAAATGCGCAGGATCATTACAACTGCAAAAATCATTCATACGATGAGTCGCCTGGTAACCGACCTTAACATAGAGCGCTTAAGATATCTGACATCATACATTCCACTATTCAAATGTATGACAAGAACCCTTCGAAGTACTAAAGCATTTCCACTATTCGAAAATGGGGGTGGTTGGTGCCCGTAGATCTACCTTTATGATTCGCGTCAATTAGTGTTTTTTCACTAATTCTTAGGTTACCAAGCATAATAATAATAATAAGTACAGATATCCGGTATAACAAAACACTCGTAGAATGTAGTCTCATGAACTTGTGCTTATTTTGTAAAACATTTATAAATTTTGCATGTATTCTCATCACAAAATAATTTAGATAGTAAAAATGGGACTATAACTCACTTGTGATGATTTTCGAATAGATGGTAATAAGACTTGGCCTTTGACAAATTCACGAACCTGATAATAATATTCTTGTGTCAATATATATATATATATATATATATATATATATATATATATATATATATATATATATATATATATATATATATATATATATATATATATATATATAAAATTAATATTCCATACTTATGATACTTGTGATAATTTTAATTGTCCATTGTTGGTAGTCCAACGTTCGTAGTCCAATAGTCCAATAGTCCAATAGTCCAACAGTATAAATATATATAAATATAAATGCGTATATTGTGTTAGAATTCACTAACACTATAATATATTGTCTTAATATAATAAAACACATAATATGTATATTGTCTGAAGCAATCCGCGACCCATTGTATACATGTCTCAGGCTCGATCACAACTCAAAGTATATAATATTTTGGAATCCACTTCGACCCACAGCTAACTCGAAATTACTGCCAATGGTGTCTTATAGTTCGTTCCAATAATATATATAGAAGAAATCAAAATGATATGTCAAAACGCTGTATACGGATCCACGGTGATCAAGTCATATATATATGGTGCCTTACGATCTTTATTAAGACTATAATATATTGTCGTAGAACTTAATCACGAATATTATAAATTGTATTTCCATAAGTTCGGGAACAAGACATGTATAAATACATGTAGGATACAAGGTAAGTTAGCTAGGATAAGGTTAGCATCCATTTTTATGAATCATGTCCGTAGCTAAAAATTAAGAAAAATATCCAATTTTGTTTTACCCATAATTTCTTCATTACAAATCCGTTTTGAGTGATTCGAGTTGCCATGGTTTCGTATCGAACTCAAAATTATTAATATTAACAGAAAAAGTATAGGTTTATAGTCGAAAATACAGCTTAGGTGTCAAATAAGAGAAGATAGTCATATCCATCGTAAGAACGACATCTTGATAACCCTTTTTAAAAACATACTTCCACTTAGAGTTTAACCTTGGATTTTGGATATATTTCATATCCATATAAAATAAGATTTTTCACAAAAGAAAATCTTTTAATTCAAAGTTTAAGATAGGTTTTTAAAATTAAACCCAAAACAGCCCCCGTTCGACTAAGACGGCGTATATTCGATTTTAAGGTGTTCTTCGTGTTTACAAGTTTTATATCCTTATTTTAGCTTAAAATATAGTCATAATACATGTGTTGAAGTATTTTAAAAGTCAAGTTAGAAGGATTAAGTTTATTTGCAAACAAGTTTAGAAATAATCTAAACTATGTTCTTGTTGTTATTAGTTATAACTTAAAATAAGATAGCTATATGAATATGAATCGAACGAGATTTTGAACAAAGATATTACCTCAACTTACTAGGGTAAAGCTACTGGAAAAGATAGTAAATAATCTTTAGTTCAAAGGTAGCTTTGATGGCTTGAAATTCTTGAAGTAGAATCATGGAATCAACAAAAGTTTCAAGTAAGAAATCTATCTTGATTTAAGATAGTTATGATTATATGAATTTAACCAAAGCTTGAATATGTTTATTACCTTGATTAAAAGATTAAAAGCTACTGATATGAAAGTAGGATTGTTGATCCTAAAGAGTTGTTGAGTTGGCTTGAAAGATTGGAAGCAAACTTGGAATATAAACTTGAAATGAAAGTAGTATCTTGTAGTGTTCTTGTTTGATCTTAATATGATGGTTATTAAGGTGATTCTTGAGAGAGTTTTTGCTGGATTTCTTAGAGGTGAATGAAGCTTACAAGTAGGTGTTTTTAGCTAGAGAAAATGTGTATTAAAAATGAAAATGGAATGGATTATAAATGGTGGTGAATGGCGTGAGATATGGGGCATCAAAATGGCCTCATGGTTTGTTATTTTGCTAGATATTCTTGTTAGTTGACAAAAGCTACATCCCCACATGTTTCTTAACTGATTAGGTCTGATCATTGGTGTATTTTTATGGGTATATACCCATAGTAAATACATCTAATAGCTAGGTACAATACGAGTATAGATACCGTATGAATACAAGTAGAATTTTTGATGGAATTGAATGAGAATATGAGTATAGCTATCTTTGTTGAGTATAAGTATGTTAGTATATATGTTTAAGTCCTTCAAAAGTGTATTAATACTTATTAATACAATACATATACATACATTTTAATTTAGAAGTTATTACAACGTTAATCGTTATATATATGTATATAGTCTTGAAGTCCTTAAGTTAGTAATCTCATTTTATATATATAATCAATTGTTATTATATGTAATGAAATACTTAAATAACATTTTAACTAATCATAAGTATTTATATATCCATATATACATCATTATATAATTATTTCGAATTATGACGTTCGTGAATCGTCAGACAGACTGGGTGGCCAAACGTTTGTATAAAATTCATTTCAAATAACAAAGTCTTAATGAGTTTGATTGCTTAACATGTTGGAACATTAATTATATAAATATTAATCTTCTATATGTTAGCGGAAAAATCCGGGTCGTTACAAACCACCACTTTCTTACCCGAGTAAAATGAGAAAAGAAAGACTTGAAGCCGAGCAATCCAAATTCTTGGATATGTTTAAACAAATAAATGTAAATCTTCATTTCATTGATGTAATTTCAGGAATGCCCAGATATGCTAAATTTCTGAAAGATCTAATCACAAATAGAAAGAAAATGGAAGAACTCTCTGCTGTTACTATGAATGCAAATTGTTTCTCAGTACTATTGAATAAGATACCAGAAAAATTATCAGATCCAGGAAGTTTCACAATTCCATGTTTTCTGGATAGTCTTAGTTCAATAGAAGCATTGGCAGATTTAGGTGCTAGTATAAATTTAATGTCGTATTCACTATACGCTAAACTAGACCTTGGAGAATTGAAACCAACACGAATAAGCATACAATTAGCCGATCGATCAGTAAAATATCCTAGAGGGATAATGGAGAACATGCTAGTTAAAGTTGGTACTTTAGTATTTCCAGTAGATTTTGTTATTCTGGACATGGAAGAAGATTCTCGAGTTCCTCTCATATTAGGAAGACCATTCTTAAACACGGCTAAAGCAATAATAGACGTGTTTGGTAAGAAACTGACCCTAAGTATAGAGGACGAGAGTGTTACCTTTTCTGTTGATAGAGCCATGCAACAACCGCAATCTGCAGATGATACATGTTATTACATTCAAACTATAGATTCACGTGCAGAATTGTTAGAAGAATTTCCAGAATTACAAGGAACAGGAGAATGTTCTTTAGAAGAAGGAACTGAACCAATTGATGAAGCTGAAATGTTAGCTACACTCATGGCTAATGGATATGAACCAACAACAGAATAAATTCAAATGTTAAAAGAAGAAGACAGATATCGATATAAATCATCGATAGAAGAACCACCGACATTAGAGTTAAAGCCACTTCTAAACTATTTAGGATACGCTTATTTACATGGTGAATCTGAATTACCTGTAATAATATCGTCTTCTCTTACTGAAAAAGAAAAATCTCAACTCATTTCTGTGTTAAAAGCTCATAAACCAGCTATTGCATGGAAGATTCATGACATTAAAGGCATAAGTCCTTCGTATTGCACATATAAAATCCTAATGGAAGAAGGTCATAAAACCTATGTGCAATGCCAACGAAGACTAAATCCGAATATGCAAGATGTTGTTAAGAAATAAATTATTAAACTGCTAGATGCAGGTTTAATTTATCCAATCTCTGATAGTCCATGGGTAAGCCCAGTTCAATGCGTGCCTAAGAAGGGTGGCATGACTGTCATCACAAATGAAAAAAATGAGCTTATTCCTACTAGGACAGTAACAGGATGGAGAGTTTGTATTGATTATAGAAATTTAAATGACGCCACCAGAAAAGATCACTTTCCCTTACCTTTCATTGATCAAATGTTGAAAAGATTAGCCGAAAATAGTTACTATTGTTTTCTTGACGGTTTTTCCGGATATTTTCAAATCCCAATAGCACCCGAGGACCAAGAGAAAACCACGTTCACGTGTCCTTATGGTACTTTTGCTTACAAATGCATGCTATTTGGACTTTGCAACGCCCCTGCAACCTTTCAAAGGTGCATGATGGCGATTTTTCTCGACATGATAGAAGAATGAATGGAAGTTTTCATGGATGACTTTTCAGTCTTCGGTGATACTTTTGAAACATGCCTAGTCAATCTTGAACGAATGCTTATTAGATGCGAACAATCAAATCTAGTACTTAATTGGGAGAAATGTCATTTCATGGTTAAAGAAGGCATCGTTCTTGGTCATAAAATTTCAAAGAAAAGAATTGAAGTGGATAGAGCTAAAGTAGATGTAATTGCTAAACTTCCACATCCCACCAATGTTAGAGGAGTTAGGAGTTTTCTAGGGCATGCCGGTTTTTACCGACGTTTCATAAAAGATTTTTCTAAAATTGCCACTCCTATGAATAAACTCCTTAAAAAAGATGCTCCATTCATCTTTTCAGATGAATGCATCAAATCTTTTAATATTCTTAAAGAAAAACTCACTAATGCGCCGATCATGATAACTCCAAGTTGGAATCTACCATTTGAACTCATGTGCGATGCAAGTGATTTTGCAATGGGAGCCGTTTTAGGACAAATGATTGAAAAACGATTTCAACCTATTTATTATGCTAGTAAAACGTTACAAGGAGCACAAACGAATTATATAACTACTGAAAAAGAACTCCTTGCTATTGTCTTTGCTTTTGACCAATTTCGTTCATATCTCGTTCTAGCTAAAACGGTGGTCTATACCGACCATTCTGCTCTTAGATACCTATTTTCGAAACAAGATGCCAAACCACGATTAATCCGTTGGATCTTACTCTTACAAGAGTTCGATATTGAAATCCGAGACAAAAAGGGAGCAGAAAATCTCGCCGCTGATCATCTTTCTCGTCTTGAAAATCCTGAATTAGAAGTTCTAAATGAATCAGATATACAAGATAACTTTCCTGATGAATATCTATTGAAGATAGATTATAATGAAATTCCATGGTTTGCAGACTATGCAAACTACTTAGTATGTGGATTCCTTGAAAAAGGGTTGTCGTACCAAAAACGAAAGAAATTCTTTAGTGATATAAAACACTATTTCTGGGAAGATCCACATTTGTTTAAAAGTTGTCTCGATGGAATAATACGCCGATGTGTATTCGGGGATGAAGCTAGTCAAATCTTAAACCATTGTCACACAGGACCAACAGGAGGGCATTTTGGGCCTCAACTTACAGCAAGAAAAGTTTACGATGCTGGGTTCTAATGGCCTACAATTTTCAAAGACGCACACCTTCTTTGCAAATCCTGCGATGCTTGTCAAAGGGCCGGAAAAATAAGTCAATGTGATGAAATGCCACAAAATGTCATTCAAGTATGTGAAGTATTTGACGTTTGGGGTATTGACTTTATGGGTCCATTTCCAAAATCTCATAATAATCTCTACATTCTCATTGCCATTGATTATGTATCTAAATGGGCGGAAGCACAAGCTCTCCCAACTAACGATGCACGAGTTGTAGTCAACTTTTTAAAACGCCTTGTTGCTAGGTTCGGAATACCGAAAGCTTTAATGAGTGATCGGGGTACTCATTTTTGTAACAATCAACTTGAGAAAGTTCTTAAAAGATATGGAGTAACTCATAAAATCTCAACCTCTTATCATCTACAAACAAGTGGACAAGTTGAAAATACAACCGAGCTTTAAAACGTATTCTAGAGAAAACCGTAGGATCAAATCCAAAGGAATGGTCCATAAAATTGGAGGATGCACTCTAGGCTTTTAGAACAACCTACAAAACTCCAATTGGAACCACACCTTTTAGACACGTTTACGGAAAAGCATGTCATCTTCCAGTAGAAATTGAACACAAAGCATTTTGGGCTTTGAAGACATGTAATCTTGATTTACATGAAGCCGGACGTCTACGGTTAAGTCAACTAAATGAATTAGAAGAATTAAGACATGACACATACGAAAATTCGTTAATCTATAAGGAAAGAACGAAGAAATGGCATGATAAAATAATCAGAAGTTCAAAAGAATTTAAAGAAGGAGACAGAGTTCTTCTTTTCAATTCACGATTCAAGCTATTTCCTGGAAAATTGAAATCAAGATGGTCTGGACCATTCATAGTCAAAAGAGTTTTCCCATATGGAACAATAGAGTAAATAAATTCAAAAGGGATTGAATTTAAAGTTAATGGTCACAGAGTTAAACATTACATACATGGTCCGATGGAAGTCGACAATGAAGTCAATCATAATTTCACCCCCCAAAAAAAACCCTCAGAATGAAAATATAAATATGTTATCAACAACATTTGAAAAACTAAAATTGGAAGACGGGGAAGCTTCAAATTGGAGTGAAGGAGAAGAATTCCTATACAAATCTCCCATTCCAAGAAACGAAGAAAAACGTGAACAAGAAGTTCAAGTAGAAGTGAAAGAACCAAGAAAAGATCACTTGGAAAAGGTTAACAAACCAACTCTACTTACTAAAGTAGGAGACCCAGGTGAATTTATCATTTCTTGCTTGCTTAACGATGGTGCTATGTATAATGGACTCGCAAATTTAGGAGCAAGTGCAAATGTTATGCCTCTTTCCTTATACAAAAGATTAGGTGTGGGTAAATTAAGACCAACCAAAATAGGTGTTCAATTATTTGATCAAACTATTAAACACCCGGTTGGAATAGCAAACAATTTACTTGTTAAAGTGGAAAGTTTGACCTTTGTTGCAAACTTCATAGTTATTAATATGGAAGAAGACCTTAATATTCCTATAATTTTAGGTCGCCCATTTTTAGCAACCACCGAGGCATTCATTGATGTAAGAGAAGGTAGAATGACACTTAGGGATGGTGACAAATCAGTCACCTTTGTGAACTGAAAATTTAGATTTCCACCAACCAACACTGTTGAACCAATAAAAATGCCTAAGTGTGGGGAAGATGAAACAACAACCAATGATGACCTGATAACAAAGAACCCCGTTGTTGATATGAAATTAGATGAACCCATTTTTAATAGTTCAACGAAGAAACTTTATAAACGGATTCAAGATGCTAAAATTAAGGGGAACTTTAAGTTATGTAAGCGATTAGTATCCAATTTGTCGCCTAAAGAAAAGGCAATGTTAGTTGAATTTGTGAAAGTTACAGAGGAAATCAACAATTGGCTTGAAGCAAAAGTCAGAGATATACAAGTTGTTGATAGTCCAATTGAAAACGAAGTTAATCACAATTTCGACACCACAGCTAACTAAGTGTGGGAAGATTCGAATCTTTTAAGGGTAATATATATTTCTGTTAGAGTTAGATATTCTGTTTTCGTGTAGTTCTCGAGAATGAAATCTGAATGGTCTTTCCCTAGCAAGACCCTAAAGAACTAGTCTTCTCCCTCCATTCTGAATTTTTATTTTTTTTTAGGTTTTACGAGATGAAGAATTCCTTTGATTTGAACCATGGTCTAATGCTACACGCTTTGATTACTAAACGTAATAATGACACACTCCTGAGTGACCTGGTGTCGGTAATAAGAGCAGATGTGACGAAGTAAGGAAAGAACTCAGGAAAAATTATCATAAGATACATTTTGGAAAAGGAAAATCAAAATCCGCAACAAAAAGAAGAGCATGACACCTTGAAAGATGTCATAAATTCGGAAAATGGTCACACGAAGTAAATGTTCGAACAATCAAACATATTCAAATACCGAATTTGTTACTCTATGCAGAGAAGGACCGTTTATATGTTTAGAAGAAAAGATATTGAAGAATCGAGGTTACGCTTATGTAGCTATGGAAAACCAAATCACACGACTCTCCTATGAGTCAGCTAAAGCAGGTCTCTGAGAATTCTTTCTCATAGGAAAGTATGTACAGTTTTTATTTTTGTTTTTATTTATTTATTACTTTTAACCTTTTGATAATAAACGCTGAATCATTCGCTATAAAGTATTAAATTGGTATTCAATAAAATTAGGTATACGTAACCGAAATTATTGATATCATACAAAAATTTATTACATCACTTCGAAATTGACCGTTTATTCTTAAGGTATAAATATCTTTAATCAATCAACCCAAAATATTTCAGAAATTTGTCAGGAGTAAAACTAGGTTATGGAACCGAAATTACTTCGAAAAGAGGGGCGTATATTTTTGATAATATTTGATTGATTAAAGTGGGATAAAAGACCAAAGAGATTTTTAATTTTAATTTTTATCTTGTTTTTAAAATTAATATATAAATATTAAATTAATATTGTAAACTTTTTAAATCATTATATTTAAGTTTTTAAATATTTTAAAAAATAATATTTTTAATATAAGTTTGTAAAATTAATGTACAAAAATATTAATAATATTAATATGAAATTTTATGCATTTTAAATTTAAGTTTGGTGTGAATTTAAAAACAAAAATGTACTTTATTTCATTAAGTTAAAAATGTGATTTCTAAAAATTCGTCGTAAGTTGAAAACTAGGTCGTTGAACCGAAATTGCTTTACCCGAGGGCGGGACGAAAACTTTTATTATCATTATTTTTAATCTTATTGAATTAAAGTATGCCAAAAACATTAAAAAAAAAACCAAAATTCTTTGCTTTTAAAACGACGCTTAAAAAGTAACAAATTTTAAAAACTTTGTTGAGAGACGGACTAGGACAACGATCCGAAACGCACTCATTCTTAAAAGAAACAAATTTTTAAAATTTATTAATTTATGTTTTATTAAGTGAAGGTTTTTATAAAAAAAAAAAAAAAAAAAACCCGGGATCCATGCGATCGCATGGGATTTAGGCTACACCTCCATGCGATCGCATGGAGGCAAAATACTGGACAGGATCAAAAAGGCCACGAGTTCTCTGCTGCTTCTCACAAACACACACACATACACGAACATATACCCAAAAATCACCCTAAAATCATCAATTTTTCACCAAATTCAACCATATTTTTTGCTATAATCCACTTTAATCATGAAATTGTTCAGAAGTTTTTAAAAGAAGGTAGAAATTTTACCCCTAAACTCTTTAAATTTTCAGTTTTAGTGTTCTTGAGCTCAATTTTACCTAATTTAATTTTGTTAATTTCTAGTGTAATTAGAGTTAAATTGTTAGTATATTATGCATATATAACCTAGATTGATGCTATTTAACATGATTTGAAGCAAAAAACTTCAAAAATTTTAGAAATCTAGGGTTTGTGTTCTTGAGCAATTTGGGGCTTTTTGATATAAACAGGTTATGACCGATTTTTATCATGAATTATTGCTAAATTAAGTAGTGTAACATGTTTAGGTAGCTAAATGATCCAAACTTTGATCCTAAATATGATTTTTGAGAATTAAAGTTGACTTTTTAAGTCTAAAATTCATGAACTTGATTAAATTGATGTAAATGCCATTTGAAACTTGTTTAATTGCTAGTAATGATTATTTTAACATGTTATTTGAGTAGAATGCTTATGAACTTTGTAAACATTTTCATATATGCTTATTTGAAAAAGTGTAGAATTGTTAAAATTGTGAAAATGAGTATAAGTTTAATATGGATTAAACATGTTATTGTATTTGTTTCAAGTTGTTATTTTGCTAACACTAATGCATATTTGGATGTACAAATTTTGTGTTTAATGTGTTTTGCAGAGATATACCGATATTGATGGTGCATCATCATCATCTAGGCAACCTGCTCCGGAATCTGAACCAGAAATGCAATATGAACAGGAACAACAATAAGAACAACAACAACAACCTGATCAACATGTACCATATTATGATCCGCAACAAGAATATGTTAATGCCTATGTACAATTTCCGATTCATCCAATAATAGAACACCCAACGATTCATGAAGAACAGTTGCATCCCAATTTGAGATTTGATCGAAGTTGGAGAGATTACCCGACGTATCAAAGTAACAAATTTAAACTGGTACAGAAAAATGTAGAAGTACCGAGGGTAATCGATTGGGAGCCTTTGGAAAGGGTCCAACTAGTTAACTCAGTTAGGCAGCATCTGATCCAAAGGTATGGCAGCTCTTCTTTTCCCGATTGGGAATGTTTATTCACCATTCGTAGGCCTGTATATAAGGAATGGTGTGTTGAGCTTATGAGTACTATATCACTTAATGCGGATGTATTTAGGTTAGATGATAGAAGTTTTCTTAGATTTTTACTTGGCCGTAGGATGTACAGGATGTCCATGCTGGACATGGCCAGGGCTTTACAGATTTACACTCCTGGTGAATTACTACTACCCGATTGTACAAATTTGATTTATCATGGGGAGCAGGTAGATAGGAATTTTGACGTGGACGCCGTCTGGAGGCGTATGTCAAATTATAATGTTTTTACGCTGGGAGGAAGACACTCCTATTTAGATATTAACAAAGCAGAGCTTCGTGTTATACATAGATTTTTAGCTAATTCAATTACACAAAGAGGTAAAAACAAGGAGAAGATGACCTTACATGATTTATTTTACCTTAAGTGTATTCGAAACCCTAGAAGCTTTGTTAATATCCACTACTGTGTTGGTTTTTATCTGTCCAAAATGGTGGCAGGAATACAGGACGGGGGAATAATAGGAGGAGGTATTTTTGTTACTCTCATTGGAGAGTATTTGGGTGTACATAGGGATCAAGGGGGTCCACTGATGGTGTGTAGGGAACATGTTGACACTTTAGGATTGAAGGTCTATCAGGGTGCAAAGGTATTAAAGAGCAGACGAAAACAGGCAGTACCATATGATGGTTGTCATCCACAGGTAGAGAGAGGTTCAGATGAGGAAATGGAGGAACCGGATGACATTAGGGATGTCATTAGGGAGGCTATGACTGACGTTTACCAGTGTATAGATGAGGTAGAAATGACAAACGAGGCTAGACATAGTCAGTTCGAGCAGTGGCACACCGAGAATATGTACGAGCATTCTAGGCAACGACAGCATGATAGATGGCACTATCATCAGCATCAGATCATGAGCCAGCTATCACCTCAGGTACCAAATAACTATGTACCGACCCGACCTGCTTACTATCCTCCACACCAGCCCGATATGCGACCACCATTTACTCTCTACGACCCTAACCAGGCCTATCAGAACATCTATAACCAACTGTGGAACCCACCCGACGACATGAACTGGAACCCCTATCCAGATTGATATAGTTCCGTTGGTGATTTCTATGATTTTTATCTTTTTATTATTTCTATTTATTTATGTTTAAACATATAATATTGTGATACTTTAATGTAAGTTTTAATTTAATTTTTATTATGTTGTACTAATATTTCATATTTGATTTGAAAGTGGGATGTTAAGTCCCATTTCAAATTACCATGCATGTTATTATTTGTATGTATGTATATTGTCAATTGTACACAACAGGGTAAAACAGCGAACTTTCAAAGACTGGCACTAAGTTCAGCAAAAGCTATTAACTTTGACGACAAAACGAAAAACAAATGTGATGTAACAACAAGACGGAATGAACAAATGATGTGCACCATTTATCATTCAGCAAACAAACGCCAATATGTTTGGAAACTTTGGTAAAATTTAATCATTTTTCTACGCTAATCACCCTCAATAATTTAAATTGTACTGATTTCTTGCAAATGAGGGCATTGCAAGATCTTAAGTGTGGAAAGAGGTTAAATTCTTTCGGATTTTTAAAATTTTAAATTTTAACACTTGGTTACCATTAAAAATTACTAGTAACGCAGTAGTTGTATTAGAATCTAGTGCTCTCTGATGATAAAGAACAGCCATAGTCTTATATACTGACTACCCAATTCTAGTAAAAATATTCCAAATTTTCAATTAAATGAACTCAAAATCATGTTTATACATATTTATGAACGATAAAACTAGGTGTTAACACCGAAATTATTGTTACCTCGGAAAGGACATAAATTGAGAAACAACCCAAAATGTTAGAATTCATTTAAAATGGAATAGAGGAAAATTGATGATGTAGCGTGAGGGTACGAAATAATATTATTTTTAATACAAAATACTACAAAATATGACACAAGTTTTATTAATTTACGGATGGGATATACCTAAACCTTGCTACAACATTATAGGCAGTGTACCTAATCGTAGAGTAGTGTAGTTTTTAGTAAGTCCGGTTCGTTCCACAGGGAGCTAGTGATTACGTACTATATTTTTATAAAACTATATTTATATATATATATATATATATATATATATATATATATATATATATATATATATATATATATATATATATATATATATATATATATATATATATGTATATATATATATATATATATAAGTAGTAATATTATTATAAAAGGGGGTTTTTTACCGTTTAATGACCGGTTTGTCGATTTTACATTTTTAAGCGTAAAGATAAATGACAATAATTAAAGTGCGTAAAATATATAAATGACGATAAATAAAATAACAATAAATAAAATTGCGATAGAATATGAAATAAAAGGATTATGCTTATTTAAACTTCCGTAATCATGATGTTTAACGTTTTAATTTTAATTAATTGTTACTCGGGTTAATTGTCCTTTGTCATGGTTTATTTGATACCTATCTGGTTTTTATCCATAATAGTCCATCGGTCATAAATATAAAGTGCGAGTGTCCTCGTCAAATTACCCTTATACTCGAAGTCAAATATTCCAACTAATTAAGGATTTAAACTGTGATGCAGTTATCACTTCTGTCAACAATTACACCAGTTATCACTGTATGTAATCTACCCCTGTTTTGATTAGATATGAATATTAATTTACCCACTTGATCAGTTTGAATAATCAATTACCCAACCCGAATAATTAATTAAATGATTATAATAGATTCCATATGAACGTCACTAAATAGGACAACCATAATCATTATTAATTATTAGGATAATTAATTTGAAGATAGGTTCGACAGACTCCAATGAGTTGTCACTCAATTAGACAATACCCCCCATCTATTAATAGTCAATAGTCCAATTTCCACAAGTGTCGGTCTTTTGCCCAAACCTTAATTATGGTACAAAATCCAATAACCCCGTCTTAATATTTAGTCAAACATCACGATTACTTCGGCTTAAATAAGCATAATAATAACTTAGTTACGAGACATTAATTTAAAAAGGAAGAACATAACTTACAGTAATTATTAATCGTGTAGCGTTACACGGACAGAGTTTCGACTTTAAAACCCGTAAAACATTCCTTACAATAACCCAATTATTATTAAATTTAAACTAAAATTAAAATTATAATTATAAATATATATATATTACATGTAAAGAGAAAGAAAGAAGAAAAGGTGTACATAAATCGATCAAATGAATTGCCTTTTATAGGCAAATATTGAATTGAAATTTTCACTTATGACCCCTTAACTATGCTCAATTAACAACTTTTTATTATTTATTATTATTCTTATTATGAATTATTTAAATATTATATTATATTCTTGTGCATAGTTGACTTGTACTTTCAGCTCCGTTGCGTCGAGCGTTGATAGTTGGCTCGGGTACCGGTTCCGGATTTTCGAACGTCCTTTCGTATAATTTAATATCTTGTACTTTGCGTTTTGTAACTTGTACTCTTGTCATTTTTAGACGTTTCTCATCAATAAATTGAACCTTTTGAATTGTATCTTGTACATTTGAGCTTTTTGGACGTTTGTGTCTTCAAATCTTCGTTTTCGCCTTTTGTCTTCGCACTTATTTATTTAAACAATTACAATGAAAATATAATACAATTACATATGAAAACCTATTATTTAGAAGGGATATTGCTATGAAATATATGTTCCTTTTTAGCCTTATCAAAAATAAAAAGGCAAAGAAAGGAAAATAAAAGCCAAGTGTGGGAAAATTTTACCAAGTTATTTAGAACATATGTCACATATTTTTGTACAAATAATTGAAGATACTTTTGTTTTGGACAAAATTAACTGTTTTACCCGGAAAATTGTAATATAAAAGGAAGTAAAGTCTTCCGAGAGAAAAATACACGCGCTTCTTGATTTAGGTCAGGAAGTTGTCGTCCAGACCAGTTGTAGAGTCTACGAAAAAACTTGAAAAGATTTCTCGAAAATCAGCTGGAAATCCACGGACCTCAGCATCAAACAGGGTCGCCAAGTGGTCAGACTTATCCTAACCATGAGAGGATCTGTCTCGTACAATGGGGGGCACCATGCAAATTAGCTTATAAGACTAATGAATCAGATTCCCAGAAAGGATAATCTCCTTAAAGATCAAAAATCAGCTTTTAAGACTGATATTACTCAATCCTTGAGATTGAACTTAAAGATTGAGAATTCAAACTCATGAAATTCGATGATATCTAAACTCGAGCTTGAACGAGAAAATATTTTGATCAAAATTACAAACCAATTTGTTTTCTGAAAATCCATTTTCAATGCGTTCATTACCATTGAACGTAAAATCCTAGGAATTCACCTGGAATTCATTAGGTCACCTGAACCAAATCGGGTGTCAACCGTAAGAACGGTCGTTGCATAGCATGGTCAAAGACAGGACCTTGTGCCAGACCGAAAAACTATAGGGTGATCTTTACTATTGCTCCTACAAAGGATAGTAATTGCATCCGACACGATATAGACCATAATCAAAAGCATGTCACGGGACATTGCCTCAACAGTTACTTGTTCAACGCTTTCCTTTACAACCAGACGGTAGTTTACCGAAAGGTAATATACGGAGCAAGTATACTGGACGTGTTGCTTTCCCAATACCAGGTTATCAAGTGGGTAACACAAAACCGCAAGTTTTGAGCTAAAATTTTCAAATCTGAAACCCACCAAACCCACAAAAACAATTTCGCAAACACCGGTGAAGGGTTATTCCGGAAAACTTATCTAGGGTAAAAGCTAGATTGAATTTTCAAAAGATCAAATGTTTTCATAAAGATTCAATTTCCTAAAGGATCTAAATTTTTATAGTCATGTGAGACTGTAAACCACAACGTTACTATCATTGTTCATACCGCCAAATAGAAATCACTGATGTACAAAGTGTGAAGAATAAAGAAGTGATTCTAGTATTTTTATTTCAAGAATATATTGCTTGAGGACAAGCAACGCTCAAGTATGGGAATATTTGATAATGCTAAAAACGAACATATATTTCATAGCATTATCCCTCAAGAAAGACAAGCTTTTAGTTGCAATTGTTCTATTTACAAGTGATATTCGTTTAAATAATAAAAGGTGAAGACAAAAGACAGATTCGACGAATTGAAGACGCAAACAACCAAAAAGCTCAAAAGTACAAAGTACAATCAAAGTGGTTCAAATTATTGATGAGAAACGTCTAGAAATTACAAGAATACATGCCGCGAAATGCAAAGTACAAGATATTAAATAGTACGAAAGGACGTTCGAAAATCCGGAACCGGAACCAGAGTCAACTCTCAACGCGCGACGCAACGGACTAAAAATTACAAGTCAACTATGCACATGAATATAATATATAATTAATTATTAAAATCATATATATATTATATTATATATTAAAATCGTCGGCAAACAAGAAAACAAAGCTTCCTGAGCTGTAAAAGAAGGCCATGCGATCGCATGGCCAGGAAGACCAATTTCCATGCGATCGCATGGGAAGGAATCACAGGCCACATCTATAAATTCAGCGTTTTTTCGGACGAATTACACATCTTTTTCTATCCTCTCTATCTCTCGAGATATATATATATATATATATATATATATATATATATATATATATATATATATATATATAATTTAGAATTTTAATTTTAATTTAAGATTAATAATAATAAGGGTATGTTAGCGAATGTTGTAAGTGTGTAAGTCGAAATTCTGTCCGTGTAAAGCTACGCTATTATTAATCATTGTAAGTTATATTCAACCTTTTTAAATTAATGTCTCGTAGCTAAGTTATTGTTATGCTTATTTAAATCGAAGTAATCGTGATGTTGGGCTAAATATTAAAGAAGGGGTAATTGGGCTTTGGACCATAATTGAGGTTTGGATAAAAGAACGACACTTGTGAAAATTAGACTATGGGCTATTAATGGGCTTTTTATTAACTAAATGATACCTCGTTAATTTAATATATAGACTTATAATTTGACGTATTTATATATAACCACATACGCTTGACTGGGTACGGTGGGCGGGATATCTATAAATACCAATAATTATTCATTTGACCGGACACGGGGATGGATTAATAATCAATAGACTTGTTGAAACAGGGATGGATTACATTCAAGGGTAATTGGTGTAATTGTTAACACAGTAGTAAAACATTGGATTACACGCAGTCGATAACCTGGTGTATTCATTAAACAAAGTATTAAGACCTTGTTACAGTTCGAATCCCCAATTAGTTGGAATATTTGACTTCGGGTATAAGGATAATTTGACGAAGACTCTCGCACTTTATATTTATGACTGATGGACTATTATGGACAAAACCGTATGGACATATCAAATAATCCAGGACAAAGGACAATTAACCCATGGTAATAAACTAAAATCAACACGTCGAACATCATGATTACGGAAGTTTAAATAAGCATAATTCCTTTATTTCATATTTCATCGCACTTTTATTTACTGTCATTTTATTTATTGCACTTTTAATTATCGTAATTTTTAATTATCGCAATTTCATTTATCGTCATTTTATTTATCACACTTTAATTTATCGCACTTTAATTATTGTCATTTACTTTACGCTTTAAATTAAGTTATATTTATTTTTAATATTTTACATTAGGTTTTAACTGCGACTTAAGACATAAAATCGACAAACCGGTCATTAAACGGTAAAAACCCCCTTTTATAATAATAATAATACTACTTATATTTATATATATATTTATACAAATGTAGTTTTTAAAAATATAGCGTTAAACTTGGCTAGTTCCCTGTGGACGAACCGGACTTACTAAAAACTACACTATTGTACGATTAGGTACACTGCCTATAAGTGTTGTAGCAAGGTTTAGGTATATCCACTCTATAAATAAATAAATAACTTGTGTAAAATTGTATCGTATTTAATAGTTTTTCATAATAAATATATAACTATTTCGTATACACCTCTACGCACATCACCCGTCCCGCCCCAAAAAAAATTACGTCTTACACACTCGAGTTTTTTTAGCATGCACGGCGGGGCACGAAAGAGTGAGAAATAATACAATGACAGACTATTTAAAACCGACTTAACGAGAGTCAAACGCCCACCAAATGACATCGAACGAGCTTTTCAATCCGATAACCTTTTCTCGAACTTATCTATCACCGGTTTCCAACTATTGAATTTATTCATTTTTGCCCCGATAGGAAGTCCGAGGTAAGTGAATGGAAATGAGCCAACATTACACCCGAAAATTCTCGCCATATCTACCACATCATAATGTTCCACTCCAACCCCGAACAAGTGACTTTTATTATAGTTAACTTTTAGACCGGACGTTAACTCGAAACACTTTAAAAGTTTCAAAAGGTTTCCAACATTCTCAAAGTTCCAAGATCCAAAGAATATAGTATCATCCGCGAATTGTAGGATCGAAATGGGAATTTTATCCATACCTATCTCGACACCCTTAAACATGTTATTCCTCACCGCGGCCTTGGTTAACCAATTTAAACCTTCAGCCGCAAGAATGAAGAGGAAAGGCGAGAGTGGGTCGCCCTGTCGCACTCCTCTTTGAAGTTTGAACTCCTTTGTTGGTGAACCATTAACTAGTATTGAGATGGAAGCCGACTTGAGACACGAAAAGATCCAATTCCTCCATTTTTCCCCGAAACCCATGATTTTCATTATTTCCATTAAAAATTCCCAACTTAGACAATCAAATGCTTTCTCGAAATCAACTTTAAAAATGAGACTTTTCGACTTTTTATGTTTTAAAAATTCAAGTGTTTCATTTGCAATTAACGCACCATCAATGATGTTTCTTCCCTTTATAAACGCGCTTTGCTCATAACCGACAAGTTTTGGCACCACTTTTTTTAGCCGATTGGACAATAATTTAGCAATGATTTTGTAAAAACTACCTATCAAACTAATTGGCCGATACTCATGTAAAGACAACGGATCAGATTTTTTAGGTATTAGAGTAATGAATGACGCATTACAACCCGGCGAAATCTTACCATCAACCCAAAAAGCGTTAATTGCCAATATGAGATCTTTCTGAACAATGTTCCATAATTTCTTGAAAAATCTAAGATTAAACCCGTCCGGACCGGGGGCTTTTGTGCTCCCGCAATCCTTAACTGCTTCCCAAATCTCCGCATCGCTAAATTGCCCTTCTAGTGAGGCAGATTCATATTCAGAACATATTAAAATATGTTTTGGTGACATATATTTATGGACTTTTTATATATAAATTGTATGAGTCTAACATTCCTATTTATTTGTATCGTTATACCAAATAAATTTGTCACCAAAACATATTAAAATACCTTTCGATTGAAGATAATATATATAAAGTTATATCAATTTAAATAATTAGTTCAAACGTGCCCTTAAAGCAGGTTAATTAAAAAAAAAAAAAGCAGGTTAATTAAGAATGTTCCCGGTCTTGTTGCATGTCCCGATTTCATTGCACATAATTATTATCATCATCAAGTTTTATATTTATTCTGACTTATCTTCTTTGCTGGCATTTCAATTTCAATTTATTAATTTAACATTCATTTCATCGTTGATAGCAAAGCAATAGCAATCCCATATAATATTCCGATTTCCGTACTCCGTTTATAATAATATCATAACAAAATTCATAATCATAATCATAATAATTTACTCCGTATAATTAATATTATTATAAAAATTATTCCGTATAACGATAAAAATTTATGTGTCTCAGTTTTCAACGACCGTGGGGGGGGGGGGGGGGGGGATTGGGGGAACCCATTTTGCAGTCCAGGTGACTTTGAATGTATCAGTCAATTGTTAGCTTCCAGCTCCCAATTTTAGTTTACACCATTTATAACCGTGACATCAAAGTTACGATGACGTGAAGTCGGATGTTAAAAAAAAAGTGATATTGTGATTGTAATGTAACAATGTCAATAAAGTGAAGTTAAATAGTAGTAAGTGTTAAATTTATGTGAGTGAACAAAGTTTTATGGCTCTATGTATCGAGACTCGAGTCAATAACATGCATCTATTTATCGGTGACTTGACTACCATTTTCATGGCTTATCATATTTTTTTAACCTACTTATTGGTCGGATGTCTATTCAGAAACAATCTTTCTATCTATAGAATATTGAGAGGGAGAACTTTCTCTATTCATGGGTTATTTTTACTCTGGATGGAAAAATGTTTTTTCTCTTTATTCTATGATAGGGGAATGGTTGTCTAAATCTTACCTCCCTCATACCCCACTTTTATAAAATTGAGTTTTGTTGTTGTTGTTGTTAAAATATTATCGGAAGTTAGGTGGGAAAAATATAAATTAATCATATAAATATATCAAACAATAATGAAATGCCGACATCTTCCTCTGTTGCTCATCTCGCCAACAAAATGTCACGCGCGCGGAGGGGGTGGGGATTTATTAGATATAAGATCTCGTAGATATTATGAACCTAGGAAGCTTTGCTATACAATTTATGTTATTATTTTCCGTAAATATCTTGTATATTGTATTATAAAAATTCATCAATATACATCTCACGAGGTATGAAAAATTATCTTATAAACCCTATTTGGGTTTACACTCAAACATAGTATCAAAGCCATTAAATTTCTAGTTAGTCGTATTTTTTTGTTTCTCTTTTGCCGCTTCCCCTTGATACTTGCAGTTTTTTTAAATCAACAAAAGTTGTCATTTTCTGTAATCTTTGTCTGCCAAACCAATGCAAGCAAGAAACCTACTGTCTGACCAACGCAAGCAAGAAACCTATTTTACGAAATGCTTACCCTCACATTTATTTTTTGATTTTCGATCCATTTTGAGTATTCAGTAGCCTCCTGCTAGGACTGCGCTATGAGGACATTTTGCTCCTTGTTTTCATTTGAGTATTCAAATGTATAAGTGCTATAATGGCTTATGCATTTGAAGACAAATTAAAATAAGTGCTATAATGGCGTCTTTAAGCCAGACGGAAGGTATCGGATATGAGAGTCCTATTTTTTATATATAAATAAAGTTACGATTGTGAGTTTAATTAGGGGCACTAGCTCATGTTAGTTAGTACAGGATAACATTGAATTGAGATTATATTTTAAAATTAATAGTTATATTGTTTAAGGCCGATGTTCTAATCACATGTTTTTTCGTGTACGCTTCTTACATGTCAAGTTTTAATAGACTATTAATTAAAACTTATTATTTGGTTTACATTTGACATATATGGTATAACTAGATGGCTATCGTTTAAATCTTATTAAATTAAATGTAAGAACCTAAATGACCACCTAATCCCTTTGTATTCAAATATTCAATGGCAAAGATAAGCTTGAATTATAGTATTATAGACATGTAGTTTACTCTATTTAATTTAAATATAAAATATGTTTTCTTTAAAAAAAGAAAAAGAATATATTCAAGCCAACGTGCCCAAAACTAAATAGTATTATGGGTTAAGGTGTATAGTAAACTTTTGTAGGCCCAACAGATAGGACCGTAACGTAAAATGGAGTAATACTTAAAACTTTTTAGAAACCAGCGTCCCAATATTTTTTTCTTTTCAAAATGTATATGAACAATACAAATTATGAGTATATAATCATGATGAAAAAGGATCTCTTGTCTTTGTTACGTAATTAGATAAATTGTAAGTATGCTGTCGAGTTTCATATAAAATTTATAACAAAAAGTTTTAATGATACATTTTTATTATTCTTTATTTTATTTTTGAGGAAAAATAACAATATATAAAAATGAATCCGAAAATAAACATAATACAAAGCGATACAATATGAAATAAAGTTTAGTCTTAATCAACAACCGCAACTGCAAAACAAAAGAAAGAAAATAACCAAACTAAACCTAACCACCAACATGGTGAAAAAGGTTAACAAGGCCACTCGAACAGCGAATAAGGCTACATAAAAACAACCATGATTCTTTATTCTTGTCAAACATTAGTATGAGACTAAGGATTCTTTTTAAAGTAAGAATATGATCCATTGGGCCCAACAAAACATGAACTATCAACCTATTTCAAAGTTATCAACTAAAACTATTTGGCCAAGTATCACTACAGTATGCAAACAATCTCAAAATTATCATCTGAAACTATTGGGCCAAGCACTTTAAAGTCCTGTTTTGACCTGTTATCCATCATTTTGCCACCTCCTTATGTGAGTTCATTGTCTATATGGAACTCCACATATGAAGTTTGTTAGATGAATCATGGATTTGCATAATATACTAATATGGTTTTAGCAACCAGGAACAAACATCTGGCTGATTCATTGCATAATTTTGCCACCTCCTTATGTGAGTTCTTTATCTTTCATTCATGTGATTAAACGTGAAATGTTTTAACATTAAAACCATTGGGGTCGCTAAAAATTAAAGTATATGAACTAAACATACAACTAATGAAAATTTTCTTTATAAAGTTTATACTCATAACTACTTGAAAATATATAAAGTTTTAATATCGAGGTAACTTTCTAAATCATGTTATCGTAATTTCAGTTAAAATAATTTACGTGTTTTGTAATACGACATGAGTGTTTGACTTTATATATATATATATATATATATATATATATATATATATATATATATATATATATATATATATATATATATATATATATATAGTGGTAGGATCAAGGGGGAAGTAACCATTCTGGGGGAATCGGGGGGAAGCAAAAACTTTTTTTTCTTTTCGTTTTTTGAAAAAACTTTGTTCACGAACATTATAGATGAGATGAAAATATGAACATTTAGTAGAGACACTTTTTGATAAATGTTTTTATTTTGGCGAGAAAACGCTCGAATAAGTAATATATAACAATTATCGTGTTTTTCGAGCGTATTTTGAGGTTTTAGCTATTGGGGTTTAGATATTAGGGTTTATAGGGTTTAGATATTAGGGTTTAGAAATTTAGGGTTTAGGGTTTAGATTTAGGGTTTAGATTTAGGATTTAGATTGAGTTTTTAACACGAACGGTTTAGAGTTTAAGGTTTAGGGTTTAGGGTTTAGGGTTTAGGGTTTGGTGTTTTGGGTTTATGGAATAAACCCAAAACACCAAACCCTAAACCCTAAACCCTAAACTCTAAATCGGGCTAAATTTTACTTCACAAAATATGAAAAAAAAAACGTTCATATTCATCACGAACAATATTATCTTGAATGTTATTTTTGTCGATCGTTTTTCCGCCTAAATAATAACATTCATCACGAGGTGTCTCTTCTAAATGTCCATATTTTCGTGTGATCTTGATGCCGGAAAAAAAAAATTCAAAAAAAATGAAAAAAAAAAAATTTTTTTGCTTCCCCCCGCTTCCCCCGATTGGTTACTTCCCCATTGATCCTGCCCATATATATATATATATATATATATATATATATATATATATATATATATATATATATATATATATATATATATATATATATATATATATATATATATATATATATATGGAGAGGATCCACTGAGAACTCCAATTTGGTGAGAACCCTAAGAACTATGGCGGGCGAACAAAAAAAATGAGAAGGTCGAACAACTTTTTTTTCCGAACAAAATCGAATTAAAACATCAATTGATCAATTTGTTGGGGCTGCTATGGCGATTGCATTTGCTAGCTGTTTGTTTGGGGCAATAGCGTATGTATGCCGTTCACAACAAAAGAACAAGAAGTATTTCTACAAACCCCTTTTTTTGAGACATCAATCAGAATTAATTGTAGAAAATGTGTCGGAATAACGTTAATTTCTACTCGTATTTAGCTCCATAATTAATCAATCAATCAATATAAGCAAAACAAAAGTGAATGGATATGTTTCACTAATCAAACGAATTATCAATTTCATCGAATGTTGTGTAATTAATGGATTGATGTTCAATGTTACTGTATTTAATTCATGTATCAGTGATTTCTTTTAGAGCACTAAGAAATTGTTGCACATGTTCAATGTTACTGTATTTATTTTTGGATCGATATTTTTGTAGGAGATGATGCATCTGGGTTTAAGGCTGTACAATTAGATGCATGATGCATCTTTTTTTTTTTTGAACTTTAAGTGTAGAACAACAGATGTAGAACAAAAAATGCTCATGCATCTTTTTTTTTTTTGAACTTTAAGTGTAGAACAACAGATGTAGAACAAAAAATGCTCGCCCTTCTTTTTTCTTTTGTTCTAATTCAAATTTTTTTGTTCTAATTCAACAATTTTTGTTCTAATACAAAAAAAATTGCTCGCCCTTTTTTTTTTTTTTTGTTCTAATTCAAACTTTTTTGTTCTAATTCAATATTTTTTGTTCTAATACCATGAAAATTGCTCGCCCTTCCATTTTTTTTGCTCGACTACCAAGCATTTTTGTTCGCCCGCCATGTATTTTTTTGTTCGTCCTTCCCCTTTTTTACTCGACTTTCTCCTTTTTTGCTCGTCCGCCACTTTTTTTGCTCGAATTTCAGTGTATTTTGGGGTATTTTGGAGTTCTCAAGGTTCTCATACAAAAAAAGTTCTCATTTGATCCCTATATATATATATATATAGTTGTGACACCCCCAAATAGGGCCTGGGGTATTTGTGTCTAATTATATCAAATCACAGTTGTATAAATGAGAACGACTCTACATGAGACGTTTTGTTGAGTTTTGCAGCGGAAGATAAATATGTCTTTAATTGATATGATATGTAATGAAGACTCCAAGCATAGCAAGCAATCATCATCAAAGCAGTAGATATACAGTGGAAGCAATATTTAAGTACCTGAGAATAAACATGCTTAAAAAGTCAACACGAGGTTGAGTGAGTTCATAGGTTTATCATAAATAATGATTTCAGTAATAGTGTTAGACCACAAGATTTAGTTTGTAAAGTAGATCTCGCAAGATCCAAAAGTTGATCTCCCGCAGGATCAAAAAGTTATGCCAGTGCGTGATATTTAGACTAAACATTGTTTGCCCCGTGACAAGTTGTTCTGTCCTTGTCATTTAATTTCATTATCAAGTAATACAAAGACTTAGTCAAATGTATTGGGGACGTTACTCCCGATAGGCCTATCCCCAATAATTAAGAATGCCGCAGCAATTAAAAATATCACTGTAGGGACTTAGTCGGACATAGCCGGGTATAGCATAGTTTTAACAGTTGGTACTGATATTTAGACTAGACTTTCAAGTTTGCCCCGTAACAAGTTATCGTTTATACTTGTCGGTTGGGGACTTGCTGGTCATAGCCCAACATATCACAGTTTAATAGTTGGTACTTGTATTTTGACTAGACTTTCAAGTTTGCCCCGTAACAAGTTATCGTTTATACTTGTCGGTTGGGGACTTGCTGGTCATAGCCCAACATATCACAGTTTAATAGTTGATACGTGTAAAACAGTTATAAAAGTTGCGATGTATTCTCAGCCCAAAAATGTAAAGAGTAAAAGGGATCATATGAAACTCACAATACTGTATTTCGTATTTCGTAATAATTAAGCTTATGAGCGGCACTGAACAAGTGCAGAGTTGTCCTCGGATTCACGAACCTAAATCAAGTATATATATTAACACATATACTCGTAATCGAATAAGTATATATATATTATTTCACTTGTTATATGTTTATATATATATATATATATATATATATATATATATATATATATATATATATATATATATATACTTATATATATATTCAATGTATAAGTATTTGTTTGATAAAATGATTTTAATAATGAATAAAGAGTTGTATTATTTTGTAATAACAATAATAATACTAGTAGTAAAATTGATAATAATCATAATAAAGTTTTTAAAAATAATAATAATAATAATAATATAGTTTTGATGATAGTAAAAGTGATAATTTTTGTAAAATGATAATACTTTTTAATAATAATAATACTAATAAAGATAATCATATTAGTAATAATAATAATGATAACATTAATAATATTTATAAATATAAAATGATACTAGTACTAATAATAATAATGATAATACTAGTGATTATAATGATAATAATATAAATTATAAATTATAAATTTTTATTAAAGATAATAATAATCATGGTATTAGTATCTGTAATAATAATAAGTAATTTAACAATAATAATAATAATCTTACTTATAATTATAATCATAAATGGTAACTAATATTTGTATTAGTAATAATAATAATAATAATAATAATAATAATAATAATAATAATAATAATAATAATAATAATAATAATAATAATAATAATAAATGGAAACTACCTTATAAGCCCTTTTAAAAATAATATGCCCAAGACGGGACTCGAACCCGTAACCTCTCGCTCACCCGCTAACACCTTAACCAGTCCTTCTGCCCTACTTATCTGTTTTTATACCCCGTATATATTTATTTATCCTATTCTGTCTGATTCTGTTTTCCTTCTTCATCATATATCGTATCATCATCTTATTACTGTATCATTGTTTATACATCAAACCGTGATCATCATCAACTATCATCTTCATTTTAGTCGGTTGGGTGAGAGTCTGAACCAAAACAGACACGTACCATAGCAGTAACAGTTTCACGATGAACCCATATGAACTCAAACCTCAAAATCATTTTCTGGAACGTTTTAGATCACGAATCCTAAATGAAATATGCTCTAAATCCTTCCTGGAAACTTTCTCAACCCTTAATTTTAACAGAAACGACTTCTACAACTCCAATTTAATCTTAGAATACCCGGTTGACTTTTTGTTTTTGAACTTTGACTTACGAATTTGGATTCGATAGTTGAAATTGGAATGTGAAACTTTTCAGGAAGCTCAACTAGAGTAATCCTAACAACATGGCATTAACACATTTTGAAAAACATTTCGAATTCGAGCTTTTGATTATCGAGTTCAAGAACAGAGGTGTTTATCAAAAAAATTTGATTAAATTGTTAATGTGATTCTGTAATTGATGTAGAGGACTAGTTTTTATAGCATGATTGTGTTCGCTAGATACAAATTCATAATCAGTAGAGGATTTAAAAAGTACATCACGATTTGAATAAAAGAAATAAAAAAAATAGAAAGCAGAGATATAAAAAAAATAAAGCAGATGCTGGTGGAATATCGAATGTATTTATCAGTACAATTAATCAGCAGATTGTTTTATAGCCAAAAGAGAATGTCGACATAGAACACTCAATCAGGAAAAATATAGCAGATAATAATAATAGAAAGCAGATCACGATCAATTAGAAAAATAGAAAAACAGATTAAGATCACACAATGCTAATCACGATCATTTAGATAAAATTTAAAATTAGTTAGTGATATAACCTAATTTTGTTATCTGCACTTTTTATTTTTAATTACTACTACAAATTAATAAATAATACTAATTAATAATTATTATATTAATAATAATACTAATAATAATAATTATAATAATTATAATAATACTTTTAATATTATTAAGAGTACCAAAAATACTAATAATAATATAAATGATAATGATAATAATAATTTTTTTTAATAATAATGTTAATAATAATAATAATGATAATCGTATAAATGAAAATTTTAATAAGTTGTTTTATAATGGTAATAATAATATTGATATTAATGATAATGATATTTCATTATATTAATTTAAATGTTTAATAATAATAATTATGATACTGATAATTATAATGGCTGTAAATGATGTATATATATAAGCATACATATTTTCATATCTTTTTATAATCGTTTGTTCGTGAACCGTCGGAACTAGTCAAAGTTAGGTTTGAATTTAGTCGAAATTTTCTGGGTTGTTATAGTACCTACCCGTTAAAAGAAATTTCGTCCCGAAATTTAGTTGTTGCCATCAGTCGGCGTTGTTTGTAAACAGATGAGGATATTTTTTTTTATTCGGTTTTCACGTTCCCAGGTATACTCGGGGCCTTGCGTGAATTTCAACGGATAGAATATTGTTTTGTTTCTAGCGTTTAAATCTTACGATCCATAAATTCTATGAAGTGCTTTCTATTATTAATACGAAGGTTATCTTAAGGATTTAACAAGAGTGTCATTGATTAGGTTTTCTCAGAAAGAAATAATGACGTTATACAAGCATTTCAATACACATGAAATGTGTTATGAATAATAGTGAGCTTATTTAAACCTTGAGCGTTTATGCCACAATATTAGGGTAGACAAGATAAAGAGGAGTTCGTGAAAATCATGTTCATGAAATTTGATAGAGATCGTCATTCTTTACATCAAGAATGATGAATATGAGTTGAAAAATAGAGTTTTATCAACATTGGGTAATATGGATGAAATGATTCGATTACAGGAAGAGTAAGTAACATCACCATCAGCCCGTAGTATGATATTGTCCGCTTTGGACACAAGACGATCACCGACGGGCTACCCGCGCACGAGTACAACCCCGGATCGCACTTCTACCTCACGGATTTGCTTCTCGGGTAAACACCCTCAAAACGCGTCATACCAGAAGAGGTATCCACACCCTTATAAGGAGTGCTTTGTTTTCCTCTCCCACCGATGTTGGACGAGTCTGTTACAACTCTCCCCCCTTCGGGACACTGCGTCCCCGTAGTGCACATCAAGAATATATTTTCTTGATATGTTCAAAGTTTAAGTAGAATGTAAGAGTCGTGTAACATGACAAATGATGATCTATGAATCATCATCTTCCATTAAAAATTTAGCATGACTTACTGTAATATAATCACGTTGGCCTGACGTCGTTATATTATACTAACTCATGCTTCAATTCCCAACACTACTTCAAATCATTCATAATTTAAACTTGAATTTTACAGAATATAAAAACTAATACAGTTTCCTTTATGATGTAATAAAGATATCGCAAGGAGACAGTTAATTGCGGTCAAGAATCGTTATGAAGATATCTTCAGAAATATAGAGGATATTTATAACGAATGATACAATGATATCTTAGAATTTCTAAGATCGATGGATGATAAAGAAGATTTGTCCGTAAAGGTTTAGAGTCAGGAGTAAGATATTCGTCAATGACCTCAGCAGATACTGAATCATTTGGATTCTTTGAAGGCAGGTTTAATCTTTGTGATTTGTCCACATCCTCCTTCATACTTTGCTCAATCCGTTTTCCAGTTCCAAATCTGAGCTTATACCATTCTTTATTATCGAAGTTTTGGCCCTTAAGACCTTCTACAATGTTTCCTCTGCATTTAATGCAGCTATATTTGAATCATCGGTTATCAATGGTTTCAAGAAATTTTATTTTTAGATGATTAAACGCTGACTATAATCGTCAACGGATCTAATGGTTGACGAATAGGTGTTGTTGATTTCAAAAGTAATGAATGATAATTTCGGTGGTTTGATGTGATAATTCATTGCAGAATATGAATGAATATAATTCATGAATGTAGTAATCTTTAGGAAGATAACACCTGTTAAAGCTTTACTTGAATTCCGATATGTTAATTTCAGAATGTGTAATTGATTTTGTATGAAGATGATTGTGTATCATTGTGAAGGTAGTGCGTATAATTTATGAATCGAAATGGAAGAATGTATAGTGTGTTAATGTAAGATATAAATATTTCTCGGGTATTACCTACCCGTTAAAATATTTTCACAATTAACAGTTTGTACAATAGAATTTACAATCTTTATGAAGATATACGTTCATATATGTATTCTTCAGATATAATCATGGATTTAATGAGTTAATATATATTAAACTCATCTGATTTGCGGTTTGGAACGAGAGTAAATAATCTCCAAAACCTTAGAGACTTCATAATTGTCGCGAAATATTTCGCTAATGAAGTTATGAATCGATACATTCATGGTTACACTTGATTTATTATGAAATGGAGTTTATTGTGTTGAAGCAGTGATTAACGATTGCTAAGTCATTAATAAAGGATGTACATCATAGCATGTGACGATCGCTCCAAATCTATATGGACGAACACGTCATTCATTGATTTCATTGCGAGGTATTTGACCTCTATATGATACGTTTTATAAACATTGCATTCTTTTGAAAAGGCACACCATAAATGAATATTTAAATCAAAGGTTTTCGACATCTGATGATTTCTACATATAGACAATCACCATAAATAATAGTTTACAACAGTACTTCCGTTGACAATGCAGTCAAAATAAGATACATGGTGATGATTTGGTGAATGCAACGTTTCCTTGAAAAATATGTCATGTAAGACTCCATGCACATAGCTTGTCTAACATCTAAGCAAACAGCGGAAGACTTCTAGAAACCTGAGAATAAACATGCTTAAAAGTGTCAACACAAAGGTTGGTGAGTTCATAGTTTTAATGTTGCGCATAATCTGTATATAAAGGTGGATCACAAAATTTTAGTTGTTCAATCCAGAAACGTTTATCAAAATATTCTACGAAATTGAGCACCCTGGTAACTAAACTTAACGTATATATATATATTTTATACCCTTTGTATAATCATCTTAATAATACACGCAAACCAACGTGTATGCTTCTCAAATAGCATACGTCCGTTAAAAGGCTAGCGCTCTAGCTCAGACGGGGATATCAAGCCCTATGGATCCATATATAACTACTCGCGCCCACCAGTTCTTATAACAAGCAGTTACTAGTTACCAAAGCTAAGGGATTTTCGGTTCAAACTCGGTGTAGAATTTAGTATGTACTTGTATCCATTACGTTTAAAATAAAGTGCATGTATTCTCAGCCCAAAAATATATATTGCAAAATCATTTAAAAAGGGAGCAAATGAAACTCACCTTAGCAGCATATAAAGTCGTTCACCCAAATGTGATCGAAACTCGGATTACCAAATAACCGTAGATCTCAACCTAGAGAACATATGTTGGTCAATAAATGTCTATCAAGCTAGGTCAGGTCATAGTGTATCACAATCCTAATGCTCGAGATCGACATACAAAAGTTATCCAAAGTCGTTTCAAAAAGTCAATTTTGACAATAGTTCAACAAAACGAGACGTACCTTATTTAAGGATTCATTTACTCGGTTGGTAATATTCAAAAAACCAATTTATCAATCTCGTAAACAAGTTGTTTAAATCTTAATTGCAGATTCAAAAGCAATTTCAATTAACGTCAATCATAATTCAGTTGATCATATCTTTTAATCCATTCATCGAATTTATTCGATATCTAAATGAAAAGGTATTGATTTTTCGCCAGCTTTCCGAAAACATGTATATCATATACCTTTTACCAGTAATATATGTATTTAATTCGTGATTCATTATAAACTGTTTAACGACGAAATTTAGTATACAAGCATGTATAAATATATATTCGAGCACTAGACATGGATACACTATTAATATATAATAGATAAGATATAAATGCTTACGTATCAATATTGTGATTCAATATTGTAGGAAAGTACGTAGACGTAACGGAGATGATAAACACAAGATTTGATTCAAAAATATACCCCCGAACATTACCCATAACCTCCTTGGCAATAACCCATAATTTCCTTAGCTTTAACCCGTTTGAGAACTCGTTTTGAAAGTTACACGCTCATGACCTCGTCGTAATATTTTATGTATAATACTAATAATAACACTAATATTACAAATAATAATATTAGGATTAATAATAATAATAATAATAATAATAATAATAATAATAATAATAATAATAATAATAATAATAATAATAATAATAATAATAATAATTTAAATAATACGGAGTAAAAAGAATGAGGAAAGAAACAGAATAGATCGAGCTATTTATACATGTTTGCTGAATCTGATGCCCATGCGATCGCATGGGCTTTCAGTGCAAATGCCATGCGATCGCATGGCCTGCCTGGACAGCTCACTTTCGTTTGTTTTCTTGCTTGTCGACATATTATTTAATTATATATATAATATATTTAATTTATATAATTAATTATATATTATATTAAATTCACATGCATAGTTGACTTGTAATTTTTGTTCCGATAAGTCGTACGTTGTCACTCGACTTATGTCTCGGTTCCGGTTTTTCGAACGCCCTTTCGTACGCTGAGAAAACTAGTACTTTTCGTTTCGTGACTCGTACCTTTGTCAAAATATAAACTTAATCATTGATAACTATGTCACTCTAAGTGTAGCTTTAATCAATTAAGTGTTTTGGTTATTTGCTTCTATAAATCATCGTCTCGTAGTATATACATATACATATATATATATATATATATATATTTATTTATTTTGAAATAGTGTTTTACTGTAGCAATTCACTGTAGCAAAGTCAATTTCACTGTAGTAAATAGTGATTTTTGAAGACAATGTAGCATTTTGGGTACTGTAGCAATTTGAAAATACTGTAGCAAATTAGTGTTTTACTGGTTCATCTTAAACGCTTTAGTTAACTTATCTAAATATCAATCGAATCAATAAATGAATGTTACTATCATTTACTAAATAACTTGAAATTATATATATGTATATATCTTTTTAATATACATAAATCAGTTTTTAAATACACATTGGAAGTTATTTATAATTAATTTTAATAATAAATATTTCAACTTATCATATATATTCAAATAGATATTTAAACCAATAAGTTTAATGTACGGTATCAAACAATTAATACATCGTTACATTTCAAGTTATAGTATATATGTATCTATTTACATATAATTGTTCGCGAATCGTCGAAAACAACCGAAGGGTATTTAAATATATAAAAGTAGTTCAAAAATTTTGAGATTTAGTTTTACAGACTTTGCTTATCGTGTCGGAAATGTTAATCATACAAAGATTAAGTTTAAATTTGGTTAAAAATTTCTGGGTTGTCACAGTACCTACCCGTTAAAGAAATTTCATCCCGAAATTTGAGTGAGGTCGTCATGGCTGACAATAAAAATGTTTTCATGACGAATATGAGTTGGTAAATAGAATTTTATCACCATTGAATAATACGGATAAAACAATCCGATTACTCGAATCGTATGTGAGAAGTTATCGTAATAGAGTAAAATGGAGAATAGAGATTCGTCTTATCTCTTGATGTAGTGACGATTGATTTCCGAAATTTAAGGAATAGAAAATCTTCATAATTTAAATAAGATTTGATTTTTCGGAATTTGCGGAAATTAGGATTTTTTTTTAAATGCGTAATCTGCCTCTATTGCTGCGTCCGATATTTTGCTATAAATTGACCTCTTCCGTTTCATTATTTTCACTACTCCTATATCTTCTTCCTCATTTCATACTTTCAAAAAATTGTGAAATGCTTCATCCAGTTCTGATTCTTGATATACTTCTAACTTTCATATCTGTCATTCTTCTTTTTCATCTACCACCAGAGGAAATTACTTTCTTCTACCATTACCTTGGGGTTATAGTGTTTTTCATTCTCCCGTGTCTTTATATTTCTATACGCATTGATATAAACGGTTTGTAATATATGTGTTGTTGTCAGGCTTTATATTTTCCCTTATATTTAGGAGCTCCATGCTTTTGTTTTTCCTTCCCGACTTCAAGTCAAGCGAATAATGGTCCAGAATTCGTAGGTATGAATTTCGAAATGAACATAATTAATATTCTAAGAAAGAAACGGTAATGGCACAATCTGACTTGTCAAATTACCAGAATACCTGGAAAAGACCAAATCATCAAGAGAAGTATTTTCTTGATATATTTAGAGATTAAATAGAATGAAAGAGTTATGTAACATGGTTCATGATGAGGGTGTGATCTGTGAACTTTTATCACGTTCCATTAGAAACTCAGCATGACTTACTGTAATATAATCACGTTGATCAAGTGTCATTATATTATACTAATTCATGCTTCAGTTCCCAACACTACTTCAAAACATTAAATTTTTGAATTTTTCAGATGTTAGAAACTAAAATAGTTTCTTTTATGTTATAACACAGATAGCGCGAAGAGATGAAATGATTTCAAATAAAAATGGTTGTGAAAATATCTTCAAAAATATCGAGGATATTTATAATGAAAGATATGATGATATCTTAGAATATCTAATATCATAGGATGATGAAGAATATTGTCCGCAAAGGTTTTAGAGTAAGGAGCAAGGTATTTACTAAGGATTTCAGCAGACACTGAATCATTTGGATTCTTTGAAGGCAGGTTCAGTCTTTGTGATTTATCCACAGCTTTCTTCATACTTTGCTCAATCCGTTTTCCAGTTCCAAACCTTCTCTTTTTCTTTGCTTTACCACCATACTATTCTTTATCATCAAACTTTTGACTGTTAAGGTCGTTTACAGTTTTTGCTGCTTCACCAGCATTTTTCAAAATTTGGAGAACTAATTCTCAGTTTAGGGTGTTTTTCAGAATCTTCACATTCGAAGTGTGTAAGTCTAGGAGATAGACGTTATATGTACACATATAGCTGTTGGCGTAGACATGCTGCGAGATTTCAAAATACTGATTGCTAATTCCTGATGATTGGTATGGTAATTCTCGTTACAAGATGCAGATGAGTAAATGATAGGGTTTCAATGAGTATAATGATTTTTTTGGAAAGTTAAAGATCAATGATGTTGCTGGTAAGTTTACTGCTAATGTGGCGAGATATAAAAGGTTCCTCGGTAACAATGACGAAGGGCAAACTTATATATCAAAGTTATAATAAGGCTTATTTGAATGAATAATTGAAGTTGATTTGTTGGAGCTGTGACAAAACTGTCTATGTTGAAAAGGGTTTGAAAAGTTATTTTTGCTAATAAATGCCAAAGGGTCTGACACGATTACGTGTTAAACTATGACTTTGGTTTCGAGAGTTTTTCAGGTGCATAACTGTGGGTAACATGTGGTTGGATCATCATCTCGATGGTTCATTGTTTGAAGTGTTTTTCAGAAATTTCGGACGGTTTGTACACAGATTGTAATCGTTAATATACATATGATGTTCTAGCACAGTTTTGAAATCAAAGTATAGCTTTGAAAGATGTAGGGATCTAAGAATGATGTCACCGGTTCAGAGTTATGACTTGGATTCTGATCCGTCAATATTAGAATATGTAATTGAATTTGTATGAAAACGATTGTATATCGTTGTGAGCATAGTTAATAATTTTTGAATCAAAGTTGAAGAATGTACAGTATAACATATTAATTGTGAACTTATATATTTCTCGGGAATTACCTACCCGTTAATGATTTCACAAGTAATATTTTGTACAAAAGAATTTTTATTACCGTCTTTATAAAAATATATGTATGTATATTTTCTTCAGATGTAATACAGATTTGATGAGTTAATATTATATTAAGCTCATTTGATTTTTGACTTGAATTAGAAATGAATAATCTCTAAAACATTAAAGATTTAATAATCTTTACGAAGTATTTCACTAATGTAATCAATACTCAGTTTTATTGATATTTTCTCAGTGAATCATGTTGGTGCTCATGGAACTCTTGCTAACTTCGCAAGGTACGAATGATGTTTTATAGAAAGTTTCGAATACATCGAAGATGAAAGTATAAAATCAACCATATAATTGAATAATATACTTAGTTTATTATGAAATGGAATTCATTGAGTTGAAAACAGAGATTGTAGTTAACGATGGTTAAATCATTAACGAAGGATGTACATCATAGTATATTAGTAATATGAACTAACCAAGTAGTACCTACCAGTTAAGATTCACACGTAATAGCTTAGTACGAAAAGATTTATTTTGATTTCAAAATTCATATATATTAAATATACATAAAATTTCTTCAGGGGAAATGAGTTAATACTTCATCGGTTATTGTTGCTGGTATTTTTTTGTAACTACGATGCGTATGACGTTGATGTTCAAGGTACATATTGTGATATTGAGGCTTGTGGTGCGGATGTTATTGGTGGTGGTAATGGTACTGTTGGTGTTGTTGTTTACTGTTGATGCCGGTGATTCTGATGGTGCTTGTAACCTTTGCACCATATTCTCCAAAGCCACTACCCGAGCACGAAGCTCGTTGACTTCTTCTACTACACCGGGATGATTGGCGGTTCGGACGAGCGGATGAATAAGATCCAGAATTTGAGAGAGTATATGATCATGATGAGATATTCTGGAGATGAGAGAGAAAATGGTATTACGAACAGGTTCGCCGGTAAGTGCTTCAGGTTCTTCGCCAAGAGGGCAATGTGGTGGATGGAAGGGATCGCCTTCTTCTTCTCTCCAATGATTAAGTAGGCTACGAACCCATCCCCAATTCATCCAGAATAGGTGATGGCTAATTGGTTGATCCATTCCGGTTACACTGCCTTCGGAGTTCAGGTGAATATCCATATCAGAATAGCTGTCGGAGTTTAAGGGATTTGAACTAGATACGTGATCCATCTTATATAATCAGGGAATTGATTTTTGATATAAGATAGATTATAGAATTTAGATTGGTACTCTTCAATACATAATTTACATATGTATATATAATACCAAAATCCCGTAAATTACGGAGAAATTTTCGAAAGATTGATAATGCTAAAAACGAACATATATTTCATAGCATTATTCCTCAAGAAAGACAAGCTTTTAGTTGCAATTGTTCTATTTACAAGAGATATTCGTTTAAATAATAAAAGGTGAAGACAAAAGACAGATTCGACGAATTGAAGACGCAAACGACCAAAAAGCTCAAAAGTACAAAAGACAATCAAAAAGGTTCCAATTATTGATAAAGAACGTCTCGAAATTACAAGAGTACAAGATTCAAAACGCAAAGTACAAAATATAAAATTGTACGCAAGGACGTTCGAAAATCCGGAACCAGGACCAGAGTCAACTCTTAACGCTCGACGCAACGGACTAAAAATTACAAGTTAACTATGCATATAAATATAATATAATATATAATTAATTATATTAATTATATATATATTATATATATATATTATAAAACCGTCGGCAGAGAAACTCCAAGGGTGTGAGCTGTAAATACATCCTCCGCGACTCGCGGAGTTTGAAGGGGATTTTGCCGCGAGTCGCGGAGCCCCAAATTTCAACTCTGGCTATAAAGCAAACCGAATTCAGATCAAATTTCATATTCTATTTCTCTCTTCTCTCATATATACGATATATATATATATATATATAATTTATATTTTAATTTTAATTTTAATTATAATTCTAATAATAAGGGTATGTTAGCGAATATTGTAAGGGTGTAAGTCGAAATTCTGTCCGTGTAACGCTACGCTATTTTTAATCATTGTAAGTTATGTTCAACCTTTTTACATTAATGTCTCGTAGCTAAGTTATTATTATGCTTATTTAAAACGAAGTAATCATGATGTTGGGCTAATTACTAAAATTGGGTAATTGGGCTTTGTACCATAATTGGGGTTTGGACAAAAGAACGACACTTGTGGAAATTAGACTATGGGCTATTAATGGGCTTTATATTTGTTTAACTAAATGAAAGTTTGTTAATGTTAATATAAAGATTTACAATTGGGCGTCCCTATAAATTACCATATACACTCAATCGGACACGATGGGCGGGGTATTTTTATGTGCGAATAATCGTTCATTTAACCGGACACGGGAATGAATTAATAGCCACTAGAATAATTAAAACAGGGGTGAAATTACATTCAAGGGTAATTGGTGTAATTGTTAACAAAGTAGTAAAACCTTGGTTTACACGCAGTCGATAACCTGGTGTATTCATTAAACAAAGTATTAAAACCTTGTTACAATTCGAATCCCCAATTAGTTGGAATATTTAACTTCGGGTATAATAATAATTTGATGAGGACACTCGCACTTTATATTTATGACTGATGGACTGTTATGGACAAAAACCAGACGGACATATTAAATAATCCAGGACAAAGGACAATTAACCCATGGGCATAAAACTAAAATCAACACGTCAAACATCATGATTACGGAAGTTTAAATAAGCATAATTCTTTTATTTCATATTTAATTTCCTTTATTTTATATTTAATTGCACTTCTAATTATCGCACTTTTATTTATTGTTATTTAATCGCACTTTTAATTATCGTACTTTTTAATTATCGCAATTTTATTTTATCGCATTTTTATTATTCGCAATTTCATTATCGTTATTTACTTTACGCTTTAGTTTAAGTCTTGTATTTATTTTATATTTTACATTAGGTTTTAACTGCGACTAAAGTCTTAAAATCGACAAACCGGTCATTAAACGGTAAAAACCCCCTTTTATAATAATAATATTACTTATATATATGTTTGTATTTTTATAAAAGTAAACTAATATAGCGTTGAGCTTTGTTTAAAGATTTCCCTGTGGAACGAACCGGACTTACTAAAAACTACACTACTGTACGATTAGGTACACTGCCTATAAGTGTTGTAGCAAGGTTTAAGTATATCCATTCTATAAATAAATAAATATCTTGTGTAAAATTGTATCGTATTTAATAGTGTTTTCTGCTAAAATTAATAACTATTTTATATACACCTCGCATGACATCAAGTATTTTTGGCGCCGCTGCCGGGGAACTATCTTAAAAGCCGGAAGCGCAACGCTAATATAAAAAAAAAAAGATTTTTAGCTTACTTTTATTAAAATTCGTTTTTGTAAAAATACTTTTTAAAAATTCGAAAAAATAAAAAGAAAAAACAAAAATATAAGTATTTTTAAGATTTTGTTAAATATTTAAGTTTTATAAGTTTCTTTATTTTTATTTTAGTTTATAAAAATATAAGTTTTAATATCTTTTATTTAATTAAAAATAGAAAACAGAAAATAATAAAAAAATAAATAAATAAAAACGCGTAAAAACTCACACCTGTCAGCTGAAATTCTGAACCCCGCGACTCGCGGGGTTTTCTTCATAAATTACCGCAACTCGCGGAGGGTATCTGACAGGCGACAGGAAGCCCTAATCGAGCATTGATTACGGGTTATTATTAATTATAATTATTATTATTACCTATTTATTATTATTATTATTATTAGTTTTATTTTTATTTTTACTTTTTATTTAATTTATGTATTTAGTATTAATTAGTTTTATTAAATTGTAAAATTAGTAGTTTTATTAAAAAAATAATATAAAAATAATATTTTTATAAAAAATTGTACTTTTTACAACTTTTTGTATATTTTTATATTTTGTCCCTTTTTAATCGTTGTAGCGTAATATTTGTATTTTTAGCTCATATTTAATTTTAAACTTAGTTTTTGCTATAGTTATTTTTACTCCTAGATTTTTAGGCTTTGCCGTAGAATTCCTTAAGTGCTTTTTCTTTAGACTAAGATTTTACTAGGAAAATCTATTAAATACGATACAATTTTACACAAGATATTTATTTATTTATAGAATGGATATACTTAAACCTTGCTACAACACTTATAGGCAGTGTACCTAATCGTACAGTAGTGTAGTTTTTAGTAAGTCCGGTTCGTTCCACAGGGAAATCTTTAAACAAAGCTCAACGCTATATTAGTTTACTTTTATAAAAATACAAATATATATATAAGTAATATTATTGTTATAAAGGGGGGTTTTTACCGTTTAATGACCGGTTTGTCAATTTTAAGACTTTAGTCGCAGTTAAAACCTAATGTAAAATATAAAATAAATACAAGACTTAAACTAAAGCGTAAAGTAAATAACGATAATGAAATTGCGAATAATAAAAATGCGATAAAATAAAATTGTGATAATTAAAAAGTACGATAATTAAAAGTGCGATTAAATAACAATAAATAAAAGTGCGATAATTAGAAGTGCAATTAAATATAAAATAAAGGAAATTAAATATGAAATAAAAGAATTATGCTTATTTAAACTTTCGTAATCATGATGTTTGACGTGTTGATTTTAGTTTTATGCCCATGGGTTAATTGTCCTTTGTCCTGGATTATTTAATATGTCCGTCTGGTTTTTGTCCATAACAGTCCATCAGTCATAAATATAAAGTGCGAGTGTCCTCATCAAATTATTATTATACCCGAAGTTAAATATTCCAACTAATTGGGGATTCGAATTGTAACAAGGTTTTAATACTTTGTTTAATGAATACACCAGGTTATCGACTGCGTGTAAACCAAGGTTTTACTACTTTGTTAACAATTACACCAATTACCCTTGAATGTAATTTCACCCCTGTTTTAATTATTCTAGTGGCTATTAATTCATTCCCGTGTCCGGTTAAATGAACGATTACCCAATTTTAGTAATTAGCCCAACATCATGATTACTTCGTTTTAAATAAGCATAATAATAACTTAGCTACGAGACATTAATGTAAAAAGGTTGAACATAACTTACAATGATTAAAAATAGCGTAGCGTTACACGGACAGAATTTCGACTTACACCCTTACAATATTCGCTAACATACCCTTATTATTAGAATTATAATTAAAATTAAAATTAAAATATAAATTATATATATATATATATATATCGTATATATGAGAGAAGAGAGAAATAGAATATGAAATTTGATCAGAATTCGGTTTGCTTTATAGCCAGAGTTGAAATTTGGGGCTCCGCGACTCGCGGCAAAATCCCCTTCAAACTCCGCGAGTCGCGGAGGTTAATTTTACAGCTCAGTCCTTGGAGTTTTCTCTGCCGACGGTTTTTAATATATATATATATATAATATATATATAATTAATATAATTAATTATATATTATATTATATTTATATACATAGTTAACTTGTAATTTTTAGTCCGTTGCGTCGAGCGTTAAGAGTTGACTCTGGTCCCGGTTCCGGATTTTCGAACGTCCTTGCGTACAATTTTATATTTTGTACTTTGCGTTTTGAATCTTGTACTCTTGTAATTTCGAGACGTTTCTTATCAATAAATGGAACCTTTTTGATTGTCTTTTGTACTTTTGAGCTTTTTGGTCGTTTGCGTCTTCAATTCGTCGAATCTGTCTTTTGTCTTCACCTTTTATTATTTAAACGAATATCACTTGTAAATAGAACAATTGCAACTAAAAGCTTGTCTTTCTTGAGGAATAATGCTATGAAATATATGTTCGTTTTTAGCATTATCAAATATTCCCACACTTGAGCGTTGCTTGTCCTCAAGCAATATCGTCTTGAAATACTAGAATCACTTCTTTATTCTTCACACTTTGTACATCAGTGATTTCTATACGGCGGTATAAACAATGGTAGTAACGATATGGTTTACAGTCCCACATGACTATAAAAATTTAGATCCATTAAGGAAATTGGATCTTTATGAAAACATTTGATCTTTTGAAAATTAAATCTAGTTTTTACCCTAGATAAGTTTTCCGGAATAACCCTTTACCGGTGTTTACAAAATATTTTTGTGGGTTTGGTGGGTTTCAGATTTGAAAATTTTAGCTCAAACTTGCAGGTTTGTGTCACCTACTTGCTAACCTTGTATTTGGAAAGCAACACGTCCAGTTTACTTGTCCCGTATATTACCTTTCGGTAAACTACCGTCCGGTTGTAAAGGAAAGCGTTGAACAAGCAACTGTTAAGGCAATGTCCCGTGACATGCTTTTGATTATGGTCTATAACGTGTCGGACGCAATTACTATCCTTGGTAGGAGCAATAGTAAAGCTCACCCTTATAATTTTTCGGTATGGCACAAGGTCCTGTCTTTGACCACTATGCAACCACCGTTCTTACGGTTGACAGCCGATTTAGTTCAGGTGACCTAATGAATTCCAGGTGAATTCCTAGGATTTTACGTTCAATGGTAATGAACGCATTGAAAATAGGGTTTTCAGAAAACAAATCGGTTTGTAATTTTGATCAAAATATTTTCTCGTTTAAGCTCGAGTTTAGATATCATTGAATTCCATGAGTTTGAATTTTCAATCTTTAAGGTCAATCTCTAGGATTGAGTAATATCAGTCTTAAAAGCTGATTTTTAATCTTTAAGGAGATTATCCTTTCTGGGGATCTGATTCATTAGTCTTATCCAGCTAATTTGCATGGTGCCCCCCCATTGTACGAGATAAATCCTTCTCATGGTTAGGATAAATCTGACCACTTGGCGACCCTGTTTAATGCTGAGGTCCGTGGATTTCCTGCTGATTTTAGTGATGACTTTTCTAGATTTTTCGTCAACCTACAGCTGGTTTGGACGACAACTTCATGACCTAAATCAAGAAGCGCGTTTCTTTTTCGGAAGACTTTACTTCCTTTTAATGATGGAATTGATTCATCATGTAGATCCATCTCTTCTTTTCTTTCATCGGGTAAAACAGTTTAGTTTAGTCCAAAGCAAAAGTATTTTCAGTTATTTGTTACAGATATATGTGACATATGTTTAAAATAACTTGGTAAATTTTCCCACACTTGGCTTTTTATTTTTCTTTTTATCGTCCTCTATTCCATTTTAAATGAATTTTGACATTTTAGTTTGTTTCTTAATTTATGTTCTTTCTGAGATAACAATAATTTCGGTGTTAAAACCTAGTTTTATCGTTCATAAATATGTATAAACATGATTTTGAATTCATTTAATTGAAAATTTTGAAAAATTTTACTAGAATTGGGTAGTCAGTATATAAGACTAGGGCTGTTCTTTATTATCAGAGAGCACTAGATTCTAATACAACTACTGCTTTACTAGTATTTTTAATGGTAACCAAGTGTATAAAGTAAAAATTTTTAAAATCCGAAAGAATTTAATCCCTTCCCACACTTAAGATCTTGTAATGCCCTCATTTGCAAGAAATCAGTAACAATTTAAATTATTGAGGGTGATTTGTGTGAAAATGATTAAATTTTTACCAAAGTTTCCAAATATATTGGCGTTTGTTTGCTGAATGATAAATGGTGCACATCATTTGTTCATTCCGTCTTGTTGTTATTTCACATATATTTTGCATCTTGTCGTCAAAATTAGTTGCTTTTGCTGAACTTAATGTCAGTCTCTGAAAATGCGTTGTTTTACCCTGTTGTGTACATAAGATAAACTGCAAACATATATACATATTTTTGAAGTTTGGTATATTACCCCACATTCAAAAAATTATTAAAATCTAAGAATAAAAGTTAGATAATTATAAAAATGATTACAATATTAACAAAAATATTAAATGTATCAATAATTACAAATTACAAAATAATAAAAAAAATAATAAGTAAACTAAGGATGATATTGGTACCAATAGGGGTTCCAGGCATAACCATAAGTGCTATAGAATGCTTCGGCAGGGTCAAACGTAGGATATGGTGGCTGCATCTCTATCGACCAAGGAGGGAAGACGGGTTTCGGTGTAGGAATATAGTTTCTACCTATATGTTGGCAATGAGCTATGATCTGGTTCTGATGAACTTGCCAATCTTCAAATGCTCTCTGTCTAGCATTTTCGTATTCCTGAGAAGCTATAAACCTATGCATTTCTTGCATCTCATTCCCCCCTCCTACATTACCTTGTTGCTGGTTTCTCTCCACTTGTGGATGTCTACCATGGTATCGTACTGCGGCGTTATTTCGCCTCTTCAAAACTTTCGCACCATGGTATACATTTAAACCTATACTATCGCGGGGTTCCGGCTCTTCTAGTAATAATCCCCCCCGACTTATATCCACACCGAGATATTCACCAATCAAAGTAATAAAAATACCACCTCCTATTATGCTATGTGGTCGCATCCCCCGAACCATAGCTGATAAATAATAACCCACACAATATGGTATACTTACAGCGCTTTGTGGGTCTCGAATACACATATGGTAAAACAAATCCTGTTCATTTACTTTTTCCTTGTTTTTACCCCTTTGTGTAATCGAATTAGCTAAAAACCTATGTATCACTCTTAATTCGGCTCTATCTATATCCAAATAAGAGTAATTTCCCCCTTTGAAACGGTGATGGCTTGTCATTTGACTCCACACACCGTGTGTATCAAAATTCTCATCTATCTTTCTACCGTTTAGTATCAATCCTCTACAATCGGCAGACGCTAACTCCTCAGGCGTATATATACGTAAAGCCTGAGCCATGTCCAGTAAAGACATGTGGCGCATCGAACCGCCTAACAAAAATCTAATAAAAGAACGATCGGTTAAACTAGCTACCCGATCATTCAACACTATACTGCATAACAATTCTTCACACCATACTTTATATATAGGTCTGCGTATGGTGAATAAACATATCCAGTCATTAAAAGAAGAATTACCATACCTCTGTACAAGTAATTCCCTAATTGGCCCGGCCAATTCTACAGCTTCTAAGGGTCCCCATTCTATGACCCTCGGTACCTCAACAACCTTAGAGTGAAGAGTATGCAAACCCCGTTGATATTTTGGATAATCTATCCAAAGTCTGTCAAATCTCAGGTTCGGGTGCAACTCTTCCAAGTGCATATCAGAAAAGGTCATGACTGGATGAGGTACATCCTGCTTGTAGTAGTTTTCCACCTCCTGTTGTTCCAAATTCTCAGCAGGAGCATTGCGGGCTTGGGATGAAGATTCACCCCTTTCATTCTGCAAAACACATCAAACACAAATTTTGTGCATCCAAATATGCATTAGTGTCAGCAAAATCATCAATCAAAATAATTACAATGACATTATCAATTTATATCAAACTTAAGCTTATTTTCACATTTTTATCAAATCTACACTTTTTCAAATAAGCATATACGAAAATTTTCGCCAAGTTCATAAGCATTCAACTCAAATAACATGTCAAAATAATCATTACTAGCAATTAAACAAGTCTCAAATGGCATTATCTTTTAAAAATCAAGTTCATGAATTTTAGACTTGAAAAAGTCCACTTTAATTCTCAAAATCATGTTTAGGCTCAAAGTTTGGATCATTTAATTACCTAGACATGTTACACTACTCAATTTAGCAACAATTCATGACAAATTTTTATGCATTTCAAATTTTAAGTTTGGTGTGAATTTTTAATATTAATTTTGAATTTCATATTTAAGTTGTGTGAATTTAAAAACAAAAATTTACTTTATCTCATTAAGTTAAGAATATGATTTTTAAAATTCGTCGTAAGTTGAAGACTAGGTCTTTGAACCGAAATTGCTTTACCCGAGGGAGGGACGAGAACTTTTATTATCATTATTTTTAATCTTATTGAATTAAAGTATGCCAAAAAAATTAAAAAACCCAAAAATCTTAGCTTTTAAAACAATCGCTACAAAAAGACAAATTTTAAAATTTTGTCGAAGGACGGACTAGGACATCGATCCGAAATGACCTCGTCCTAAATAACAAGGGAAACAAAATTTTAAAATTAATTACTTAATTGTTTTAATAAGTTAATGATTATAAAAAAAAAAATAAAAAATATATATATATATATATACCAAACTCCGCGAGTCGCGGAGTTTGGAGGGTTAATCTCCGCGACTCGCGGAGGGACCAAAACCCAGAAAAAAAATAAAACGTAAAAACAGATCAGTTTCACTCCCCCACACAAAAACACTGCGAAAATACAGCTCGAAACTGCACCCGAAAAACACGAAAAACACCCCCAAAAATCCCAATTTTTAACCGTTAATCACCAAATTTTTTGCTAAAATCATGTTGAGAAGGATGCTATCTAAGAATTACTCAAGAAAAACGGTAAATTTCTACACCTAAACACCATTTAATTCGAAATTAGGTGTTCTTGAGCTATTTTTTCCCCAATTTGATTTTGATGCTTTTTAGTGTAATTAGACTTAAATTGTTTATGTATTATGCTTGTATAACCTAGATTGATGCTGTTTAACATGATTAGAAGCCTTAAACTTCAAATTTTGAGTAATCTAGGGTTTGTGTTCTTGAGCAATTTGGGGCTTTTTGATATAAACAGGTTATGGCCGATTTTTGTCATGAATTGTTGCTAAATTGAGTAGTGTAACATGTCTAGGTAATTAAATGATCCAAACTTTGAGCCTAAACATGATTTTGAGAATTAAAGTGGACTTTTTCAAGTCTAAAATTCATGAACTTGAATTTTGAAAGATAATGCCATTTGAGACTTGTTTAATTGCTAGTAATGATTATTTTGACATGTTATTTGAGTTGAATGCTTATGAACTTGGCGAAAATTTTCGTATATGCTTATTTGAAAAAGTGTAGATTTGATAAAAATGTGAAAATAAGCTTAAGTTTGATATAAATTGATAATGTCATTGTAATTATTTTGATTGATGATTTTGCTGACACTAATGCATATTTGGATGCACAAAAATTGTGTTTGATGTGTTTTGCAGAATGAAAGGGGTGAATCTTCATCCCAAGCCCGCAATGCTCCTGCCGAGAATTTGGAACAACAGGAGGTGGATAACTACTACAAGCAGGATGTACCTCATCCAGTCATGACCTTTTCTGATATGCACTTGGAAGAGTTGCACCCGAACCTGAGATTTGACAGACTTTGGATAGATTATCCAAAATATCAACGGGGTTTGCATACTCTTCATTCCAAGGTTGTTGAGGTACCGAGGGTCATAGAATGGGGACCCTTAGAAGCTGTAGAATTGGCCGGGCCAATTAGGGAATTACTTGTACAGAGGTATGGTAATTCTTCTTTTAATGACTGGATATGTTTATTCACCATACGCAGACCTGTATATAAAGTATGGTGTGAAGAATTGTTATGTAGTATAGAGTTGAATGATCGGGTAGCTAGTTTAACCGATCGTTCTTTTATTAGATTTTTGTTAGGCGGTTCGATGCGCCACATGTCTTTACTGGACATGGCTCAGGCTTTACGTATATATACGCCTGAGGAGTTAGCGTCTGCCGATTGTAGAGGATTGATACTAAACGGTAGAAAGATAGATGAGAATTTTGATACACACGGTGTGTGGAGTCAAATGACAAGCCATCACCGTTTCAAAGGGGGAAATTACTCTTATTTGGATATAGATAGAGCCGAATTAAGAGTGATACATAGGTTTTTAGCTAATTCGATTACACAAAGGGGTAAAAACAAGGAAAAAGTAAATGAACAGGATTTGTTTTACCATATGTGTATTCGAGACCCACAAAGCGCTGTAAGTATACCATATTGTGTGGGTTATTATTTATCAGCTATGGTTCGGGGGATGCGACCACATAGCATAATAGGAGGTGGTATTTTTATTACTTTGATTGGTGAATATCTCGGTGTGGATATAAGTCGGGGGGGATTATTACTAGAAGAGTCGGAACCCCGCGATAGTATAGGTTTAAATGTATACCATGGTGCAAAAGTTTTGAAGAGGCGAAATAACGCCGCAGTACGATACCATGGTAGACATCCACAGGTGGAGAGAAACCAGCAACAAGGTAATGTAGGAGGGGGGAATGAGATGCAAGAAATGCATAGGTTTATAGCTTCTCAGGAATACGAAAATGCTAGACAGAGAGCATTTGAAGATTGGCAAGTTCATCAGAACCAGATCATAGCTCATTGCCAACATATAGGTAGAAACTATATTCCTACACCGAAACCCGTCTTCCCTCCTTGGTCGATAGAGATGCAGCCACCATATCCTACGTATGACCCTGCCGAAGCATTCTATAGCACTTATGGTTATGCCTGGAACCCCTATTGGTACCAATATCATCCTTAGTTTACTTATTATTTTTTTTATTATTTTGTAATTTGTAATTATTGATACGTTTAATACTTTTGTTAATATTGTAATCATTTTTATAATTATCTAACTTTTATTCTTAGATTTTAATAATTTTTGAATGTGGGGTAATATACCAAACTTCAAAAATATGTATATATGTTTGCAGTTTATCTTATGTACACAACAGGGTAAAACAACGCATTTTCAAAGACTGGCATTAAGTTCAGCAAAAGCAACTAATTTTGACGACAAGATGCAAAATATATGTGAAATAACAACAAGACGGAATGAACAAATGATGTGCACCATTTATCATTCAGCAAACAAACGCCAATATATTTGGAAACTTTGGTAAAAATTTAATCATTTTCACACAAATCACCCTCAATAATTTAAATTGTTACTGATTTCTTGCAAATGAGGGCATTGCAAGATCTTAAGTGTGGGAAGGGGTTAAATTCTTTCGGATTTTAAAAAATTTTTACTTTATACATTTGGTTACCATTAAAAATACTAGTAAAGCAGTAGTTGTATTAGAATCTAGTGCTCTCTGATAATAAAGAACAGCCCTGGTCTTATATACTGACTACCCAATTCTAGTAAAATTTTTCAAAATTTTCAATTAAATGAATTCAAAATCATGTTTATACATATTTATGAACGATAAAACTAGGTTTTAACACCGAAATTATTGTTATCTCAGAAAGAACATAAATTAAGAAACAAACTAAAATGTCAAAATTCATTTAAAATGGAATAGAGGACGATAAAAAGGAAAATAAAAGCCAAGTGTGGGAAAATTTACCAAGTTATCTTAAACATATGTCACATATATCTGTAACAAATAACTGAAAATACTTTTGCTTTGGACTAAACTAAACTGTTTTACCCAATGAAAGAAAAGAAAAGATGGATCTACACGATGAATCAATTCCATCATTAAAAGGAAGTAAAGTCTTCCGAAAAAAAAACGCGCTTCTTGATTTAGGTCATGAAGTTGTCGTCCAGACCAGCTGTAGGTTGACGAAAAATCTAGAAAAGTCATCACTAAAATTAGCAGGAAATCCACGGACCTCAGCATTAAACAGGGTCGCCAAGTGGTCAGATTTATCCTAACCATGAGAAGGATTTATCTCGTACAATGGGGGGGCACCATGCAAATTAGCTTGATAAGACTAATGAATCAGATCCCCAGAAAGGATAATCTCCTTAAAAATTAAAAATCAGCTTTTAAGACTGATATTACTCAATCCTAGAGATTGACCTTAAAGATTGAGAATTACAAACTCATGGAATTCAATGATATCTAAACTCGAGCTTAAACGAGAAAATATTTTGATCAAAATTACAAACCGATTTGTTTTCTGAAAACCCTATTTTCAATGCGTTCATTACCATTGAACGTAAAATCCTAGGAATTCACCTGGAATTCATTAGGTCACCTGAACTAAATCGGGTGTCAACCGTAAGAACGGTGGTTGCATAGTGGTCAAAGACAGGACCTTGTGCCAGACCGAAAAATTATAAGGGTGAGCTTTACTATTGCTCCTACCAAGGATAGTAATTGCGTCCGACACGTTATAGACCATAATCAAAAGCATGTCACGGGACATTGCCTTAACAGTTGCTTGTTCAACGCTTTCCTTTACAACCGGACGGTAGTTTACCGAAAGGTAATATACGGGACAAGTAAACTGGACGTGTTGCTTTCCAAATACAAGGTTAGCAAGTGGGTGACACAAAACCGCAAGTTTTGAGCTAAAATTTTCAAATCTGAAACCCACCAAACCCACAAAAATATGTTGCAAACACCGGTAAAGGGTTATTCCGGAAAACTTATCTAGGGTAAAAACTAGATTTCAAAAGATCAAATGTTTTCATAAAGATCCAATTTCCTTAATGGATCTAAATTTTTATAGTCATGTGGGACTGTAAACCATATCGTTACTACCATTGTTTATACCGCCGTATAGAAATCACTGATGTACAAAGTGTGAAGAATAAAGAAGTGATTCTAGTATTTCAAGACGATATTGCTTGAGGACAAGCAACGCTCAAGTGTGGGAATATTTGATAATGCTAAAAACGAACATATATTTCATAGCATTATTCCTCAAGAAAGACAAGCTTTTAGTTGCAATTGTTCTATTTACAAGAGATATTCGTTTAAATAATAAAAGGTGAAGACAAAAGACAGATTCGACGAATTGAAGACGCAAACGACCAAAAAGCTCAAAAGTACAAAAGACAATCAAAAAGGTTCCAATTATTGATAAAGAACGTCTCGAAATTACAAGAGTACAAGATTCAAAACGCAAAGTACAAAATATAAAATTGTACGCAAGGACGTTCGAAAATCCGGAACCAGGACCAGAGTCAACTCTTAACGCTCGACGCAACGGACTAAAAATTACAAGTTAACTATGCATATAAATATAATATAATATATAATTAATTATATTAATTATATATATATTATATATATATATTATAAAACCGTCGGCAGAGAAACTCCAAGGGTGTGAGCTGTAAATACATCCTCCGCGATAATAAAATAGTATATAAAATAGTTATTAATTTTAGCAGAAAACACTATTAAATACGATACAATTTTACACAAGATATTTATTTATTTATAGAATGGATATACTTAAACCTTGCTACAACACTTATAGGCAGTGTACCTAATCGTACAGTAGTGTAGTTTTTAGTAAGTCCGGTTCGTTCCACAGGGAAATCTTTAAACAAAGCTCAACGCTATATTAGTTTACTTTTATAAAAATACAAACATATATATAAGTAATATTATTATTATAAAGGGGGGTTTTTACCGTTTAATGACCGGTTTGTCGATTTTAAGACTTTAGTCGCAGTTAAAACCTAATGTAAAATATAAAATAAATACAAGACTTAAACTAAAGCGTAAAGTAAATAACGATAATGAAATTGCGAATAATAAAAATGCGATAAAATAAAATTGCGATAATTAAAAAGTACGATAATTAAAAGTGCGATTAAATAACAATAAATAAAAGTGCGATAATTAGAAGTGCAATTAAATATAAAATAAAGGAAATTAAATATGAAATAAAAGAATTATGCTTATTTAAACTTCCGTAATCATGATGTTTGACGTGTTGATTTTAGTTTTATGCCCATGGGTTAATTGTCCTTTGTCCTGGATTATTTAATATGTCCGTCTGGTTTTTGTCCATAACAGTCCATCAGTCATAAATATAAAGTGCGAGTGTCCTCATCAAATTATTATTATACCCGAAGTTAAATATTCCAACTAATTGGGGATTCGAATTGTAACAAGGTTTTAATACTTTGTTTAATGAATACACCAGGTTATCGACTGCGTGTAAACCAAGGTTTTACTACTTTGTTAACAATTACACCAATTACCCTTGAATATAATTTCACCCCTGTTTTAATTATTCTAGTGGCTATTAATTCATTCCCGTGTCCGGTTAAATGAACGATTATTCGTACATAAAAATACCCCGCCCATCGTGTCCGATTGAGTGTATATGGTAATTTATAGGGACGCCCAATTGTAAATCTTTATATTAACATTAACAAACTTTCATTTAGTTAAACAAATATAAAGCCCATTAATAGCCCATAGTCTAATTTCCACAAGTGTCGTTCTTTTGTCCAAACCCCAATTATGGTACAAAGCCCAATTACCCAATTTTAGTAATTAGCCCAACATCATGATTACTTCGTTTTAAATAAGCATAATAATAACTTAGCTACGAGACATTAATGTAAAAAGGTTGAACATAACTTACAATGATTAAAAATAGCGTAGCGTTACACGGACAGAATTTCGACTTACACCCTTACAATATTCGCTAACATACCCTTATTATTAGAATTATAATTAAAATTAAAATTAAAATATAAATTATATATATATATATATATATCGTATATATGAGAGAAGAGAGAAATAGAATATGAAATTTGATCAGAATTCGGTTTGCTTTATAGCCAGAGTTGAAATTTGGGGCTCCGCGACTCGCGGCAAAATCCCCTTCAAACTCCGCGAGTCGCGGAGGTTAATTTTACAGCTCAGTCCTTGGAGTTTTCTCTGCCGACGGTTTTTAATATATATATATAATATATATATAATTAATATAATTAATTATATATTATATTATATTTATATACATAGTTAACTTGTAATTTTTAGTCCGTTGCGTCGAGCGTTAAGAGTTGACTCTGGTCCCGGTTCCGGATTTTCGAACGTCCTTGCGTACAATTTTATATTTTGTACTTTGCGTTTTGAATCTTGTACTCTTGTAATTTCGAGACGTTTCTTATCAATAATTGGAACCTTTTTGATTGTCTTTTGTACTTTTGAGCTTTTTGGTCGTTTGCGTCTTCAATTCGTCGAATCTGTCTTTTGTCTTCACCTTTTATTATTTAAACGAATATCACTTGTAAATAGAACAATTGCAACTAAAAGCTTGTCTTTCTTGAGGAATAATGCTATGAAATATATGTTCGTTTTTAGCATTATCAAATATTTCCACACTTGAGCGTTGCTTGTCCTCAAGCAATATCGTCTTGAAATACTAGAATCACTTCTTTATTCTTCACACTTTGTACATCAGTGATTTCTATACGGCGGTATAAACAATGGTAGTAACGATATGGTTTACAGTCCCACATGACTATAAAAATTTAGATCCATTAAGGAAATTGGATCTTTATGAAAACATTTGATCTTTTGAAAATTAAATCTAGTTTTTACCCTAGATAAGTTTTCCGGAATAACCCTTTACCGGTGTTTGCAAAATATTTTTGTGGGTTTGGTGGGTTTCAGATTTGAAAATTTTAGCTCAAACTTGCGGGTTTGTGTCACCCACTTGCTAACCTTGTATTTGGAAAGCAACACGTCCAGTTTACTTGTCCCGTATATTACCTTTCGGTAAACTACCGTCCGGTTGTAAAGGAAAGCGTTGAACAAGCAACTGTTAAGGCAATGTCCCGTGACATGCTTTTGATTATGGTCTATAACGTGTCGGACGCAATTACTATCCTTGGTAGGAGCAATAGTAAAGCTCACCCTTATAATTTTTCGGTATGGCACAAGGTCCTGTCTTTGACCACTATGCAACCACCGTTCTTACGGTTGACACCCGATTTAGTTCAGGTGACCTAATGAATTCCAGGTGAATTCCTAGGATTTTACGTTCAATGGTAATGAACGCATTGAAAATAGGGTTTTCAGAAAACAAATCGGTTTGTAATTTTGATCAAAATATTTTCTCGTTTAAGCTCGAGTTTAGATATCATTGAATTCCATGAGTTTGAATTCTCAATCTTTAAGGTCAATCTCTAGGATTGAGTAATATCAGTCTTAAAAGCTGATTTTTAATCTTTAAGGAGATTATCCTTTCTGGGGATCTGATTCATTAGTCTTATCCAGCTAATTTGCATGGTGCCCCCCATTGTACGAGATAAATCCTTCTCATGGTTAGGATAAATCTGACCACTTGGCGACCCTGTTTAATGCTGAGGTCCGTGGATTTCCTGCTGATTTTAGTGATGACTTTTCTAGATTTTTCGTCAACCTACAGCTGGTCTGGACGACAACTTCATGACCTAAATCAAGAAGCGCGTTTCTTTTTCGGAAGACTTTACTTCCTTTTAATGATGGAATTGATTCATCATGTAGATCCATCTCTTCTTTTCTTTCATCGGGTAAAACAGTTTAGTTTAGTCCAAAGCAAAAGTATTTTCAGTTATTTGTTACAGATATATGTGACATATGTTTAAAATAACTTGGTAAATTTTCCCACACTTGGCTTTTTATTTTTCTTTTTATCGTCCTCTATTCCATTTTAAATGAATTTTGACATTTTAGTTTGTTTCTTAATTTATGTTCTTTCTGAGATAACAATAATTTCGGTGTTAAAACCTAGTTTTATCGTTCATAAATATGTATAAACATGATTTTGAATTCATTTAATTAAAAATTTTGAAAAATTTTACTAGAATTGGGTAGTCAGTATATAAGACCAGGGCTGTTCTTTATTATCAGAGAGCACTAGATTCTAATACAACTACTGCTTTACTAGTATTTTTAATGGTAACCAAATGTATAAAGTAAAAATTTTTTAAAATCTGAAAGAATTTAACCCCTTCCCACACTTAAGATCTTGCAATGCCCTCATTTGCAAGAAATCAGTAACAATTTAAATTATTGAGGGTGATTTGTGTGAAAATGATTAAATTTTTACCAAAGTTTCCAAATATATTGGCGTTTGTTTGCTGAATGATAAATGGTGCACATCATTTGTTCATTCCGTCTTGTTGTTATTTCACATATATTTTGCATCTTGTCGTCAAAATTAGTTGCTTTTGCTGAACTTAATGCCAGTATCTGAAAATGCGTTGTTTTACCCTGTTGTGTACATAAGATAAACTGCAAACATATATACATATTTTTGAAGTTTGGTATATTACCCCACATTCAAAAAATTATTAAAATCTAAGAATAAAAGTTAGATAATTATAAAAATGATTACAATATTAACAAAAATATTAAATGTATCAATAATTACAAATTACAAAATAAAAAAAAAATAATAAGTAAACTAAGGATGATATTGGTACCAATAGGGGTTCCAGGCATAACCATAAGTGCTATAGAATGCTTCGGCAGGGTCATACGTAGGATATGGTGGCTGCATCTCTATCGACCAAGGAGGGAAGACGGGTTTCGGTGTAGGAATATAGTTTCTACCTATATGTTGGCAATGAGCTATGATCTGGTTCTGATGAACTTGCCAATCTTCAAATGCTCTCTGTCTAGCATTTTCGTATTCCTGAGAAGCTATAAACCTATGCATTTCTTGCATCTCATTCCCCCCCTCCTACATTACCTTGTTGCTGGTTTCTCTCCACCTGTGGATGTCTACCATGGTATCGTACTGCGGCGTTATTTCGCCTCTTCAAAACTTTCGCACCATGGTATACATTTAAACCTATACTATCGCGGGGTTCCGGCTCTTCTAGTAATAATCCCCCCCGACTTATATCCACACCGAGATATTCACCAATCAAAGTAATAAAAATACCACCTCCTATTATGCTATGTGGTCGCATCCCCCGAACCATAGCTGATAAATAATAACCCACAAAATATGGTATACTTACAGCGCTTTGTGGGTCTCGAATACACATATGGTAAAACAAATCCTGTTCATTTACTTTTTCCTTGTTTTTACCCCTTTGTGTAATCGAATTAGCTAAAAACCTATGTATCACTCTTAATTCGGCTCTATCTATATCCAAATAAGAGTAATTTCCCCCTTTGAAACGGTGATGGCTTGTCATTTGACTCCACACACCGTGTGTATCAAAATTCTCATCTATCTTTCTACCGTTTAGTATCAATCCTCTACAATCGGCAGACGCTAACTCCTCAGGCGTATATATACGTAAAGCCTGAGCCATGTCCAGCTCTTTATTTTTTTTCTGATTTTTGGTCCCTCCGCGAGTCGCGGCAAAATACCCTCCAAACTCCGCGATACTATAGGTTTAAATGTATACCATGGTGCGAAAGATTTGAAGAGGCGGAATAACGCCGCAGTACGATACCATGGTAGACATCCACAGGTGGAGAGAAACCAGCAACAAGGTAATGTAGGAGGGGGGAATGAGATGCAAGAAATGCATAGGTTTATAGCTTCTCAGGAATACGAAAATGCTAGACAGAGAGCATTTGAAGATTGGCAAGTTCATCAGAACCAGATCATAGCTCATTGCCAACATATAGGTAGAAACTATATTCCTACACCGAAACCCGTCTTCCCTCCTTGGTCGATAGAGATGCAGCCACCATATCCTACGTATGACCCTGCCGAAGCATTCTATAGCACTTATGGTTATGCCTGGAACCCCTATTGGTACCAATATCATCCTTAGTTTACTTATTATTTTTTTTTATTTTGTAATTTGTAATTATTGATACATTTAATATTTTTGTTAATATTGTAATCATTTTTATAATTATCTAACTTTTATTCTTAGATTTTAATAATTTTTTGAATGTGGGGTAATATACCAAACTTCAAAAATATGTATATATGTTTGCAGTTTATCTTATGTACACAACAGGGTAAAACAACGCATTTTCAGAGACTGGCATTAAGTTCAGCAAAAGCAACTAATTTTGACGACAAGATGCAAAATATATGTGAAATAACAACAAGACGGAATGAACAAATGATGTGCACCATTTATCATTCAGCAAACAAACGCCAATATATTTGGAAACTTTGGTAAAAATTTAATCATTTTCACACAAATCACCCTCAATAATTTAAATTGTTACTGATTTCTTGCAAATGAGGGCATTGCAAGATCTTAAGTGTGGGAAGGGGTTAAATTCTTTCGGATTTTAAAAAAATTTTACTTTATACATTTGGTTACCATTAAAAATACTAGTAAAGCAGTAGTTGTATTAGAATCTAGTGCTCTCTGATAATAAAGAACAGCCCTGGTCTTATATACTGACTACCCAATTCTAGTAAAATTTTTCAAAATTTTCAATTAAATGAATTCAAAATCATGTTTATACATATTTATGAACGATAAAACTAGGTTTTAACACCGAAATTATTGTTACCTCGGAAAGGACATAAATTAAGAAACAAACTAAAATGTCAAAATTCATTTAAAATGGAATAGAGGACGATAAAAAGAAAAATAAAAAGCCAAGTGTGGGAAAATTTACCAAGTTATTTTAAACATATGTCACATATATCTGTAACAAATAACTGAAAATACTTTTGCTTTGGACTAAACTAAACTGTTTTACCCGATGAAAGAAAAGAAGAGATGGATCTACATGATGAATCAATTCCATCATTAAAAGGAAGTAAAGTCTTCCGAAAAAGAAACGCGCTTCTTGATTTAGGTCATGAAGTTGTCGTCCAGACCAGCTGTAGGTTGACGAAAAATCTAGAAAAGTCATCACTAAAATCAGCAGGAAATCCACGGACCTCAGCATTAAACAGGGTCGCCAAGTGGTCAGATTTATCCTAACCATGAGAAGGATTTATCTCGTACAATGGGGGGGCACCATGCAAATTAGCTGGATAAGACTAATGAATCAGATCCCCAGAAAGGATAATCTCCTTAAAGATTAAAAATCAGCTTTTAAGACTGATATTACTCAATCCTAGAGATTGACCTTAAAGATTGAGAATTCAAACTCATGGAATTCAATGATATCTAAACTCGAGCTTAAACGAGAAAATATTTTGATCAAAATTACAAACCGATTTGTTTTCTGAAAACCCTATTTTCAATGCGTTCATTACCATTGAACGTAAAATCCTAGGAATTCACCTGGAATTCATTAGGTCACCTGAACTAAATCGGGTGTCAACCGTAAGAACGGTGGTTGCATAGTGGTCAAAGACAGGACCTTGTGCCATACCGAAAAATTATAAGGGTGAGCTTTACTATTGCTCCTACCAAGGATAGTAATTGCGTCCGACACGTTATAGACCATAATCAAAAGCATGTCACGGGACATTGCCTTAACAGTTGCTTGTTCAACGCTTTCCTTTACAACCGGACGGTAGTTTACCGAAAGGTAATATACGGGACAAGTAAACTGGACGTGTTGCTTTCCAAATACAAGGTTAGCAAGTGGGTGACACAAACCCGCAAGTTTGAGCTAAAATTTTCAAATCTGAAACCCACCAAACCCACAAAAATATTTTGCAAACACCGGTAAAGGGTTATTCCGGAAAACTTATCTAGGGTAAAAACTAGATTTAATTTTCAAAAGATCAAATGTTTTCATAAAGATCCAATTTCCTTAATGGATCTAAATTTTTATAGTCATGTGGGACTGTAAACCATATCGTTACTACCATTGTTTATACCGCCGTATAGAAATCACTGATGTACAAAGTGTGAAGAATAAAGAAGTGATTCTAGTATTTCAAGACGATATTGCTTGAGGACAAGCAACGCTCAAGTGTGGGAATATTTGATAATGCTAAAAATGAACATATATTTCATAGCATTATTCCTCAAGAAAGACAAGCTTTTAGTTGCAATTGTTCTATTTACAAGTGATATTCGTTTAAATAATAAAAGGTGAAGACAAAAGACAGATTCGACGAATTGAAGACACAAATGACCAAAAAGCTCAAAAGTACAAAAGACAATCAAAAAGGTTCCAATTATTGATAAGAAACGTCTCGAAATTACAAGAGTACAAGATTCAAAACGCAAAATACAAAATATAAAATTGTACGCAAGGACGTTCAAAAATCCGGAACCAGGACCAGAGTCAACTCTTAACGCTCGACGCAACGGACTAAAAATTACAAGTTAACTATGCATATAAATATAATATAATATATAATTAATTATATTAATTATATATATATTATATATATATATATATTAAAAACCGTCGGCAGAGAAAACTCCAAGGACTGAGCTGTAAAATTAACCTCCGCGACTCGCGGAGTTTGAAGGGGATTTTGCCGCGAGTCGCGGAGCCCCAAATTTCAACTCTGGCTATAAAGCAAACCGAATTCTGATCAAATTTCATATTCTATTTCTCTATCTCTCTATCTATACGATATATATATATATATATAATTTATATTTTAATTTTAATTTTAATTATAATTCTAATAATAAGGGTATGTTAGCGAATATTGTAAGGGTGTAAGTCGAAATTCTGTCCGTGTAACGCTACGCTATTTTTAATCATTGTAAGTTATGTTCAACCTTTTTATATTAATGTCTCGTAGCTAAGTTATTATTATGCTTATTTAAAACGAAGTAATCATGATGTTGGGCTAATTACTAAAATTGGGTAATTGGGCTTTGTACCATAATTGGGGTTTGGACAAAAGAACGACACTTGTGGAAATTAGACTATGGGCTATGAATGGGCTTTATATTTGTTTAACTAAATGAAAGTTTGTTAATGTTAATATAAAGATTTACAATTGGGCGTCCCTATAAATTACCATATACACTCAATCGGACACGATGGGCAGGGTATTTTTATGTACGAATAATCGTTCATTTAACCGGACACGGGAATGGATTAATAGCCACTAGAATAATTAAAACAGGGGTGAAATTACATTCAAGGGTAATTGGTGTAATTGTTAACAAAGTAGTAAAACCTTGGTTTACACGCAGTCGATAACCTGGTGTATTCATTAAACAAAGTATTAAAACCTTGTTACAATTCGAATCCCCAATTAGTTGGAATATTTAACTTCGGGTATAAGAATAATTTGATGAGGACACTCGCACTTTATATTTATGACTGATGGACTGTTATGGACAAAAACCAGACGGACATATTAAATAATCCAGGACAAAGGACAATTAACCCATGGGCATAAAACTAAAATCAACACGTCAAACATCATGATTACGGAAGTTTAAATAAGCATAATTCTTTTATTTCATATTTAATTTCCTTTATTTTATATTTAATTGCACTTCTAATTATCGCACTTTTATTTATTGTTATTTAATCGCACTTTTAATTATCGTACTTTTTAATTATCGCAAGTTTATTTTATCGCACTTTTATTATTTGCAATTTCATTATCGTTATTTACTTTACGCTTTAATTTAAGTCTTGTATTTATTTTATATTTTACATTAGGTTTTAACTGCGACTAAAGTCTTAAAATCGACAAACCGGTCATTAAACGGTAAAAACCCCCCTTTATAACAATAATATTACTTATATATATATTTGTATTTTTATAAAAGTAAACTAATATAGCGTTGAGCTTTGTTTAAAGATTTCCCTGTGGAACGAACCGGACTTACTAAAAACTACACTACTGTACGATTAGGTACACTGCCTATAAGTGTTGTAGCAAGGTTTAAGTATATCCATTCTATAAATAAATAAATATCTTGTGTAAAATTGTATCGTATTTAATAGATTTTCCTAGTAAAATATAAACTATTTCATATACACCTCGCATAACATCAAGTATTATGCTTATTTAAAAGGTGAAGACAAAAGACAGATTCGACGAATTGAAGACGAAAACGACCAAAAAGCTCAAAAGTACAAAAGACAATCAAAAAGGTTCCAATTATTGATAAAGAACGTCTCGAAATTACAAGAGTACAAGATTCAAAACGCAAAGTACAAAATATAAAATTGTACGCAAGGACGTTCGAAAATCCGGAACCAGGACCAGAGTCAACTCTTAACGCTCGACGCAACGGACTAAAAATTACAAGTTAACTATGCATATAAATATAATATAATATATAATTAATTATATTAATTATATATATATTATATATATATATTATAAAACCGTCGGCAGAGAAACTCCAAGGGTGTGAGCTGTAAATACATCCTCCGCGACTCGCGGAGTTTGAAGGGGATTTTGCCGCGAGTCGCGGAGCCCCAAATTTCAACTCTGGCTATAAAGCAAACCGAATTCTGATCAAATTTCATATTCTATTTCTCTCTTCTCTCATATATACGATATATATATATATATAATTTATATTTTAATTTTAATTTTAATTATAATTCTAATAATAAGGGTATGTTAGCGAATATTGTAAGGGTGTAAGTCGAAATTCTGTCCGTGTAACGCTACGCTATTTTTAATCATTGTAAGTTATGTTCAACCTTTTTATATTAATGTCTCGTAGCTAAGTTATTATTATGCTTATTTAAAACGAAGTAATCATGATGTTGGGCTAATTACTAAAATTGGGTAATTGGGCTTTGTACCATAATTGGGGTTTGGACAAAAGAACGACACTTGTGGAAATTAGACTATGGGCTATTAATGGGCTTTATATTTGTTTAACTAAATGAAAGTTTGTTAATGTTAATATAAAGATTTACAATTGGGCGTCCCTATAAATTACCATATACACTCAATCGGACACGATGGGTGGGGTATTTTTATGTACGAATAATCGTTCATTTAACCGGACACGAGAATGGATTAATAGCCACTAGAATAATTAAAACAGGGGTGAAATTACATTCAAGGGTAATTGGTGTAATTGTTAACAAAGTAGTAAAACCTTGGTTTACACGCAGTCGATAACCTGGTGTATTCATTAAACAAAGTATTAAAACCTTGTTACAATTCGAATCCCCAATTAGTTGGAATATTTAACTTCGGGTATAATAATAATTTGATGAGGACACTCGCACTTTATATTTATGACTGATGGACTGTTATGGACAAAAATCAGACGGACATATTAAATAATCCAGGACAAAGGACAATTAACCCATGGGCATAAAACTAAAATCAACACGTCAAACATCATGATTACGGAAGTTTAAATAAGCATAATTCTTTTATTTCATATTTAATTTCCTTTATTTTTTATTTAATTGCACTTCTAATTATCGCACTTTTATTTATTGTTATTTAATCGCACTTTTAATTATCGTACTTTTTAATTATCGCAATTTTATTTTATCGCATTTTTATTATTCGCAATTTCATTATCGTTATTTACTTTACGCTTTAGTTTAAGTCTTGTATTTATTTTATATTTTACATTAGGTTTTAACTGCGACTAAAGTCTTAAAATCGACAAACCGGTCATTAAACGGTAAAAACCCCCCTTTATAATAATAATATTACTTATATATATGTTTGTATTTTTATAAAAGTAAACTAATATAGCGTTGAGCTTTGTTTAAAGATTTCCCTGTGGAACGAACCGGACTTACTAAAAACTACACTACTGTACGATTAGGTACACTGCCTATAAGTGTTGTAGCAAGGTTTAAGTATATCCATTCTATAAATAAATAAATATCTTGTGTAAAATTGTATCGTATTTAATAGTGTTTTCCTAGTAAAATATAAACTATTTCATATACACCTCGCATAACATCAAGTATTTTTGGCGCCGCTGCCGGGGACTATCTTAAAAGCCGGAAGCGCAACGCTAATAATAAAAAAAAAAAAAAGATTTTTTGTTTACTTTTATTAAAATTCGTTTTGTAAAAATACGTTTTAAATATTCGAAAAATATAAAAAGAAAAACAAAAATATAAGTATTTTTAAGATTTTGTTAAATATTTAAGTTTTATAAGCTTCTTTATTTTTATTTTAGTTTATAAAAATATAAGTTTTATTTAAATATCTTTTATTTATATAAAAATAGAAAACAGAAAATAAAAATAAATAAATAAAGAAAAAACGCGTCGAATATTGAAACCTGTCAGCTGAAATTTGAAACCCCGCGACTCGCGGGGTTTGAAGCATAAATTACCGCAACTCGCGGAGGGTATCTGACAGGCGACAGGAAGCCCTAATCGAGCATTGATTACGGGTTATTATTAATTATAATTATTATTATTACCTATTTATTATTATTATTATTATTAGTTTTATTTTTATTTTTACTTTTTATTTAATTTATGTATTTAGTATTAATTAGTTTTATTAAATTGTAAAATTAGTAGTTTTATTAAATAAATAATATAAAAATAATATTTTTATAAAAATTGTACTTTTTATAACTTTTTATATATTTTTATATTTTGTCTTTTTTTAATCGTTGTAGCGTAATATTTGTATTTTTTAGCTCATATTTAATTTTAAACTTAGTTTTTGCTATAGTTATTTTTACTCCTAGATTTTTAGGCTTTGCCGTAGAATTCCTTAAGTGCTTTTTCTTTAGACTAAGATTTAGGTGCATTAGAATTTTGCGACGCCTTTTTAAGTTTTAGTTTCTTTTTAAGTTATTTCCATTTGGGATTTAGTTTTACCTGTAAGCTTTAATATTTTTAGACCTTTTACTATGTATCAATTATCATTTCAATTAGTAATTTCAATTTGCGATTATAATTTTAAGTTAGTTGTAGTAATAAGGTTAGGTTAGTCAAGTATTTTTAAGTTTTTATAAGTTTCTTTTATTTTTCCGTCACCTTTTATTTTTCAACCATTTTTTCTTTTTCGACCTTTTTCGACGAACTCTTTTTCTTTCTCATTTCTCGCCATTCTAGTTTTTAGGACTTAGAATTTTTTCTACTTCTTATCTAAATTTCTTAAAATTACGAAAATTTATTTTAAGTGGTTAAATTAATAGACATCAAAATTTTCTGGTTCGTAGTAATAGTTGGATTTGTACGTGAACCGGGTTATTGGAGCCAAACAGTCCTCAATTATATTGAGACCAAACGAATCCTGCCCCTCTGCTGCATCTTTTGGCTATTCGAAACGTGGGCAAAATCAGAAAAGTCTATTGATTGGATAACTTATTATAATTTTTCTTTCCTTTTAAAAACTAATAGGATATTCAGTGAATGCACCGAGCAAGACGTTCATCACCTTTTGTACGTTCACCACCTGTAACTAGATCAAGACATTTAGCAAATATAACCGCCGTTGATTTTTCTTTAGAATCGTCATCTAGTCAACCAAGTACTTCAGTTCAAATTTCCGATAATCCATTTTTTGAACCCGACCTCACAATTGAGAATCCGGGGAATATTCAGGAACGGTTCGTAGATCCTGAACCACTAAACTTTCCTCCGGAGCCACCAATCATTCAAACAGAGATTGTTGAGGAACGAACCATTAAATCAGAATCATCTAGTGATACCGATTCAACAAATTCAATTATGGAGAATCTGGAACCTTTAAGTATGGAAGACCGAATGAGAGCTAAACGCACTGGCCAAGGTCACGCAATTACTCATCCAGACATTAATGCTCCAGATTATGAAATCAAAGGACAAATTCTACACATGGTGACTAATCAATGCCAATTTAGTGGTGCGCCGAAGGAAGATCCAAATGAACATCTACGTACCTTTAATAGGATCTGCACACTATTTAAAATCCGAGAAGTGGAGGATGAACAGATATATCTCATGTTATTTCCCTGGACTTTAAAGGGAGAAGCCAAAGATTGGTTGGAATCATTACCTGAAGGGGCGATCGATACATGGGACGTTTTAATTGACAAATTTCTTAAACAATTCTTTCCTGCATCTAAAGCCGTAAGACTTCAAGCAGAAATTGTTACGTTCACACAGAAGCCAAATGAAACTCTATATGAGGCGTGGACAAGATATGGAAAGTTGTTAAGAGGATGTCCGAAACATGGTTTAGACACCTGTCAAATAGTACAAATATTCTACCAAGGATGCGACATCACTACAAGGAAAGATATAGATATAGCAGCTGGTGGTTCTATTATGAAGAAAACCGAAACTGATGCTTACAAAATTATTGATAATACTGCTTCCCACTCACATGAGTGGCACCAAGAAAAAGATATCATTAGATCATCTAAAGCAGCTAGAGCCGATTCTAGCCATGACTTAGATTCCATTTCCGCAAAGATAGATGCTGTGGAACGACGAATGGAAAAGATGACTAAAGATATTCACTCAATACGAATTAGTTGTGAGCAGTGTGGAGGACCACATTTGACAAAAGATTATCTCAGTATTGAATTAACAATGGAACAAAGAGAGAATATTTCATACATAAACCAAAGGCCTGGAAATAATTATCAGAATAATTATCAACCGCCAAGACCGATTTACAATCAAAACCAGAATTATAACCGAAATATTCCATACAACAACCAACAAGGTCCTAGCAATCAACAAGTATCCAATAATACTTACAATCAGCAAAGACCTAATTTTCAAAACAAACCACCACAACAAACCGATGATAAAAAGCCGAATTTAGAAGATATGATGACGAAGCTAGTTGAAACTCAAACGCAGTTTTTCACATCTCAAAAACAAACTAATGAACAAAATGCTCAAGCATTTAGAAATCAACAAGCTTCTATTCAAAATCTGGAACAAGAAGTAAGTAACCTAGCAAGGTTAATAGGTGAAAGAAAACCGGGAAGTCTACCTAGCGATACAAATGCTAACCCACAGAATGAAACAGCTAAAGCTATTACCACAAGAAGTGGTACAACACTTAAACCACCTGAAATACCTGTAACTTCTGATGAAACTATTCCTACTCCACAAGAACCACAACCTGATCAAGATAAGGAAAAAGAACCGGTAGTTGAAAAGGTTAATGAAGATAACACAGTTAAGGATAAACCTTATGTTAAACCATACCAACCACCACTTCCTTACCCGAGTAAAATGAAGAAAGAGAAACTTGAAGCCGAGCAATCCAAATTCTTGGATATGTTTAAACAGATAAATGTAAATCATCCTTTCATTGATGTGATTTCAGGAATGCCAAGATATGCTAAATTCTTGAAAGATCTAATCTCAAATAGAAAGAAAATGGAAGAACTCTCGGCTGTTACTATGAATGCTAATTGTTCAGCAGTGCTGTTGAATAAGATACCAGAAAAATTATCTGATCCAGGAAGTTTCACAATTCCATGTTTTCTGGGTAGTCTTAGTTCAATAGAAGCATTGGCAGACTTAGGTGCTAGTATAAATCTAATGCCGTATTCACTATACGCTAAACTAGACCTTGGAGAATTGAAACCAACCAGAATAAGCATACAACTAGCCGATAGATCAATAAAATATCCTAGAGGGATAATGGAGAACATGCTAGTTAAAGTTGGTACTTTAGTATTTCCAGTAGATTTTGTTGTTTTGGACATGGAAGAAGATTCTCAAGTTCCTCTCATATTAGGAAGACCATTCTTAAACACGGCTAAAGCAATGATAGACGTGTTCGGTAAGAAATTGACCCTAAGTATAGAGGATGAGAGTGTTACCTTTTCAGTTGATAGAGCAATGCAACAACCACAATCTGCAGATGATACATGTTATTATATTCAAACTATAGATGCACATGCGGAATTATTAGAAGAATTTCCAGAATTACAAGGAACAGGAGAATGTTCTTTAGGAGAAGGTAATGAACCAATTGATGAAGCTGAAATGTTAGCTACACTTATAGCTAATGGATATGAACCAACAACAGAAGAAATTCAAATGCTAAAAGAAGAAGACAGATATCGATATAAATCATCGATAGAAGAACCTCCGAAATTAGAGTTAAAGCCACTTCCAAACCATTTGGAATACGCTTATTTACATGGTGAATCTGAATTACCTGTAATAATATCGTCTTCTCTTACTGAAAATGAGAAATCACAACTCATTTCTGTGTTGAAAGCTCATAAACCAGCCATTGCATGGAAGATTCATGATATTAAAGGAATAAGTCCTTCGTATTGCACACATAAAATCCTTATGGAAGAAGGTCATAAAACGTATGTGCAACGCCAACGAAGACTAAATCCTAATATGCAAGATGTAGTTAAGAAAGAGATTATTAAACTGCTAGATGCAGGTTTGATATATCCAATCTCTGATAGTCCATGGGTAAGCCCAGTTCAATGCGTACCTAAGAAGGGTGGCATGACTGTCATTACAAATGAGAAAAATGAGCTTATTCCTACTAGGACTGTAACAGGATGGCGTGTATGTATTGATTATAGAAAATTAAATGACGCCACCAGAAAAGATCACTTTCCCTTACCTTTCATAGATCAAATGTTGGAAAGATTAGCCGGAAATAGTTACTATTGTTTTCTAGATGGATTTTCCGGATATTTTCAAATTCCAATAGCACCCGAAGATCAAGAGAAAACCACATTCACGTGCCCTTATGGTACTTTTGCTTACAAACGCATGCCATTTGGACTTTGCAACGCCCCTGCAACCTTTCAAAGGTGTATGATGGCGATTTTTCACGACATGATAGAAGAATGCATGGAAGTATTCATGGATGACTTTTCAGTCTTCGGTGATACATTTAAATCATGTCTAGTTAATCTGGAACGAATGCTAATTAGATGCGAAAAATCAAATCTAGTACTTAATTGGGAGAAATGCCATTTCATGGTTAAAGAAGGCATCGTTCTTGGACATAAAATTTCAAAAGAAGGAATTGAAGTGGATAGAGCTAAAGTAGATGTAATTGCTAAACTTCCACATCCCACCAATGTTAGAGGAGTTAGGAGTTTTCTAGGGCATGCCGGTTTTTACCGACGTTTCATAAAAGATTTTTCTAAAATTGCCACTCCTATGAATAAACTCCTAGAAAAGGATGCGCCATTCATCTTTTCAGATGAATGTATCAAATCTTTTAATATTCTTAAAGAAAAACTCACTAATGCACCGATCATGATAACACCAAATTGGAATCTACCATTTGAACTAATGTGCGATGCAAGTGATTTTGCAATGGGAGCCGTTTTAGGACAAAGGATTGAAAAACGATTTCAACCTATATATTATGCTAGTAAGACGTTACAAGGAGCACAAACGAACTATACAACTACTGAAAAAGAACTCCTTGCTATTGTCTTTGCTTTTGACAAATTTCGATCATATCTCGTTCTAGCAAAAACGGTGGTCTATACCGACCATTCTGCTCTTAGATACCTATTTTCAAAACAAGATGCTAAACCAAGATTAATCCGTTGGATCTTACTCTTACAAGAGTTTGATATTGAAATCCGAGATAAAAGAGGAGCAGAAAATCTCGCCGCTGATCATCTTTCTCGTCTTGAAAATCCCGAATTAGAAGTTCTAAATGAATCGGCCATACAAGACAACTTTCCTGATGAATATCTATTGAAGATAGATTATAAAGAAATCCCATGGTTTGCAGACTATGCAAACTACTTAGTTTGTGGATTCCTTGAAAAAGGATTATCGTACCAAAAACGAAAGAAATTCTTCAGTGATATAAAACACTATTTCTGGGAAGATCCACATCTGTTTAAAAGTTGTCCCGATGGAATAATACGCCGATGTGTATTTGGAGATGAAGCTAGTAAAATTTTAAACCATTGTCACACAGGACCAACAGGAGGGCATTATGGGCCTCAACTAACAGCAAGAAAAGTTTATGAAGCTGGATTCTATTGGCCTACAATTTACAAAGACGCACACCTTCTTTGCAAATCCTGTGATGCATGTCAAAGGGCCAGAAAAATAAGTCAACGTGATGAAATGCCACAAAATGTCATCCAAGTATGTGAAGTATTTGACATTTGGGGTATTGACTTTATGGGTCCATTTCCAAAATCTAATAATAATCTATATATACTCGTAGCCATTGATTATGTATCTAAATGGGCGGAAGCACAAGCTCTCCCAACTAACGATGCACGAGTTGTAGTCAACTTTTTAAAACGTCTTTTTGCAAGGTTTGGAACACCGAAAGCTTTAATAAGTGATCGGGGTACTCATTTCTGTAATAATCAACTTGAGAAAGTTCTTAAAAGATATGGAGTAACTCATAAAATCTCCACCGCATATCATCCACAAACAAGTGGACAAGTTGAAAATACCAACCGAGCTTTAAAACGTATTCTAGAGAAAACCGTAGGATCAAATCCAAAGGAATGGTCCATTAAATTGGAGGATGCACTCTGGGCTTTTAGAACAGCCTACAAAACTCCAATTGGAACCACACCTTTTAGACTTGTTTATTGAAAAGCATGTCATCTTCCAGTAGAAATTGAACACAAAGCATTTTGGGCTTTGAAGACATGTAATCTTGATTTACATGAAGCCGGACGTCTACGATTAAGTCAACTAAATGAATTAGAAGAATTAAGACATGAAGCATACGAAAATTCGTTAATCTATAAAGAAAGAACGAAGAAATGGCATGATAAAAGAATCAGAAGTTCAAAAGAATTTAAAGAAGGAGACAGAGTTCTTCTTTTCAATTCACGATTCAAGCTATTTCCTGGAAAATTGAAATCAAGATGGTCTGGACCATTCATAGTCAAAAGAGTTTTCCCATACGGAACGATAGAATTGATAAATTCAAATGGGATTGAATTTAAAGTTAATGGTCACAGAATTAAACATTACATACATGGTCCGATGGAAGTCGACAACGAAGTTAATCACAATTTCGACACCACAGCTAACTAAGTGTGGGGAGAATCAAGTCTTTAAAGGATAATATGTATTTCTGTTAGAGTTAGATTGTCTGTTTTCGTGTAGTTCTCGAAAATGGAACACGTATGGTCTTTCCCTAGCAGACCCTAAAGAACTAGTCTTCTCCCCCCATTCTGAATTTTTATTTTTTTTAGGTTTTTACAAAATGAAGACTGCCTGTGAACTAAACCATGGTCTAATGCTACACGCTTTGATCACTAAACGTAATAATGACATACTACCGAGCGAATTAGTATCAGTAATCAGAGAAAGAATGGACGGAGTTAGAAAAGGATCCAGATGCGAAGATAATAAGTTACAATTTGGTAAAGGAAAATCAAAATCCGCAGCGAAAAGAAGAGCACGACACCTAGAACGATGTCACAAATGCGGAAAATGGTCACATGGAGGTAAATGTTCAAATAATCAAACCTATTCAAATACCGAATTTGTTACTTTATGCAGAGACGGACCGTTCATATGTTTAGAAGAAAAGACACTGAATGCTCGAGGTTACGCCTATGTAGCCATGGAAAACCAATTAAACCGACTATCTTATGAATGGAATAGATCATATAACTAAGAAATCTATTTCACAGGTATGTCTGTACAGTTTTTAGTTTTTATTTTTATTTTTAACCTTTTGATAAAAAACGCTAATTTGTTCGCTAAAAAGTATTAAATTGGTATTGAATAAAATTAGGTTTGGCGACCGAAATTATTGATATCATTCAAAAATTTATTACATCACTGTGAAATTTAACGTTTATTCTTAAGGTATAAATATCTTTAAACAATCAAACCAAAATATTTCAAAAATTCGTCATGAGTTAAATTAGGTCTTGGAACCGAAATTACTTTACCGAAAAGAGGGGCGCATATTTTTGATAATATTTGATTGATTAAAGTGGGATAAAAAGACAAAAAGATTTTTAATTTTATTTTTACCATATTTTTAAAATTAATATTTAAATCTTAAATTAATATTGTAAACTTTGTAAAAACAATATATTTAAAATATTTGAAAAATTAATATAAGTTTGATATGAATTTATAAATTTTTAAATTAAAGTTGGTGTGAATTTTTAATTTTTAAAATATTAATATTTAATTTTATGCATTTCAAATTTTAAGTTTGGTGAGAATTTTTAATAATAATTTTGAATTTTATATTTAAGTTGTGTGAATTTAAAAACAAAAATTTACTTTATCTCATTAAGTTAAGAATATGATTTTTAAAATTCGTCGTAAGTTGAAGACTAGGTCTTTGAACCGAAATTGCTTTACCCGAGGGAGGGACGAGAACTTTTATTATCATTATTTTTAATCTTATTGAATTAAAGTATGCCAAAAAAATTAAAAAACCCAAAAATCTTAGCTTTTAAAACAATCGCTACAAAAAGACAAATTTTAAAATTTTGTCGAAGGACGGACTAGGACATCGATCCGAAACGACCTCGTCCTAAATAACAAGGGAAACAAAATTTTAAAATTAATTACTTAATTGTTTTAATAAGTTAATGATTAAAAAAAAAAAAAAAAAATATACCAAACTCCGCGAGTCGCGGAGTTTGGAGGGTTAATCTCCGCGACTCGCGGAGGGACCAAAACCCAGAAAAAAAATAAAACGTAAAAACAGATCAGTTTCACTCCCCCACACAAAAACACTGCGAAAATACAGCTCGAAACTGCACCCGAAAAACACGAAAAACACCCCCAAAAATCCCAATTTTTAACCGTTAATCACCAAATTTTTTGCTAAAATCATGTTGAGAAGGATGCTATCTAAGAATTACTCAAGAAAAACGGTAAATTTCTACACCTAAACACCATTTAATTCGAAATTAGGTGTTCTTGAGCTATTTTTTCCCCAATTTGATTTTGATGCTTTTTAGTGTAATTAGACTTAAATTGTTTATGTATTATGCTTGTATAACCTAGATTGATGCTGTTTAACATGATTAGAAGCCTTAAACTTCAAATTTTGAGTAATCTAGGGTTTGTGTTCTTGAGCAATTTGGGGCTTTTTGATATAAACAGGTTATGGCCGATTTTTGTCATGAATTGTTGCTAAATTGAGTAGTGTAACATGTCTAGGTAATTAAATGATCCAAACTTTGAGCCTAAACATGATTTTGAGAATTAAAGTGGACTTTTTCAAGTCTAAAATTCATGAACTTGATTTTTGAAAGATAATGCCATTTGAGACTTGTTTAATTGCTAGTAATGATTATTTTGACATGTTATTTGAGTTGAATGCTTATGAACTTGGCGAAAATTTTCGTATATGCTTATTTGAAAAAGTGTAGATTTGATAAAAATGTGAAAATAAGCTTAAGTTTGATATAAATTGATAATGTCATTGTAATTATTTTGATTGATGATTTTGCTGACACTAATGCATATTTGGATGCACAAAATTTGTGTTTGATGTGTTTTGCAGAATGAAAGGGGTGAATCTTCATCCCAAGCCCGCAATGCTCCTGCTGAGAATTTGGAACAACAGGAGGTGGATAACTACTACAAGCAGGATGTACCTCATCCAGTCATGACCTTTTCCGATATGCATTTGGAAGAGTTGCACCCGAACCTGAGATTTGACAGACTTTGGATAGATTATCCAAAATATCAATGGGGTTTGCATACTCTTCACTCTAAGGTTGTTGAGGTACCGAGGGTCATAGAATGGGGACCCTTAGAAGCTGTAGAATTGGCCGGGCCAATTAGGGAATTACTTGTACAGAGGTATGGTAATTCTTCTTTTAATGACTGGATATGTTTATTCACCATACGCAGACATGTATATAAAGTATGGTGTGAAGAATTGTTATGTAGTATAGAGTTGAATGATCGGGTAGCTAGTTTAACCGATCGTTCTTTTATTAGATTTTTGTTAGGCGGTTCGATGCGCCACATGTCTTTACTGGACATGGCTCAGGCTTTACGTATATATACGCCTGAGGAGTTAGCGTCTGCCGATTGTAGAGGATTGATACTAAACGGTAGAAAGATAGATGAGAATTTTGATACACACGGTGTGTGGAGTCAAATGACAAGCCATCACCGTTTCAAAGGGGGGAATTACTCTTATTTGGATATAGATAGAGCCGAATTAAGAGTGATACATAGGTTTTTAGCTAATTCGATTACACAAAGGGGTAAAAACAAGGAAAAAGTAAATGAACAAGATTTGTTTTACCATATGTGTATTCGAGACCCACAAAGCGCTGTAAGTATACCGTATTGTGTGGGTTATTATTTATCAGCTATGGTTCGGGGGATGCGACCACATAGCATAATAGGAGGTGGTATTTTTATTACTTTGATTGGTGAATATCTCGGTGTGGATATAAGTCGGGGGGGATTATTACTAGAAGATCCGGAACCCCGCGATACTATAGGTTTAAATGTATACCATGGTGCGAAAGTTTTGAAGCGGCGAAATAACGCCGCAGTACGATACCATGGTAGACATCCACAGGTGGAGAGAAACCAGCAGCAAGGTAATGTAGGAGGGGGGAATGAAATGCAAGAAATGCATAGGTTTATAGCTTCTCAGGAATACGAAAATGCTAGACAGAGAGCATTTGAAGATTGGCAAGTTCATCAGAACCAGATCATAGCTCATTGCCAACATATAGGTAGAAACTATATTCCTACACCGAAACCCGTCTTCCCTCCTTGGTCTATAGAGATGCAGCCACCATATCCTACGTATGACCCTGCCGAAGCATTCTATAGCACTTATGGTTATGCCTGGAACCCCTATTGGTACCAATATCATCCTTAGTTTACTTATTATTTTTTTTATTATTTTGTAATTTGTAATTATTGATACGTTTAATACTTTTGTTAATATTGTAATCATTTTTATAATTATCTAACTTTTATTCTTAGATTTTAATAATTTTTGAATGTGGGGTAATATACCAAACTTCAAAAATATGTATATATGTTTGCAGTTTATCTTATGTACACAACAGGGTAAAACAACGCATTTTCAAAGACTGGCATTAAGTTCAGCAAAAGCAACTAATTTTGACAACAAGATGCAAAATATATGTGAAATAACAACAAGACGGAATGAACAAATGATGTGCACCATTTATCATTCAGCAAACAAACGCCAATATATTTGGAAACTTTGGTAAAAATTTAATCATTTTCACACAAATCACCCTCAATAATTTAAATTGTTACTGATTTCTTGCAAATGAGGGCATTACAAGATCTTAAGTGTGGGAAGGGATTAAATTCTTTCGGATTTTAAAAATTTTTACTTTATACACTTGTTACCATTAAAAATACTAGTAAAGCAGTAGTTGTATTAGAATCTAGTGCTCTCTGATAATAAAGAACAGCCCTAGTCTTATATACTGACTACCCAATTCTAGTAAAATTTTTAAAAATTTTCAATTAAATGAATTCAAAATCATGTTTATACACATTTATGAACGATAAAACTAGGTTTTAACACCGAAATTATTGTTACCTCGGAAAGGACATAAATTGAGAAACAAACTAAAATGTCAAAATTCATTTAAAATGGAATAGAGGACGATAAAAAGGAAAATAAAAGCCAAGTGTGGGAAAATTTACCAAGTTATCTTAAACATATGTCACATATATCTGTAACAAATAACTGAAAATACTTTTGCTTTGGACTAAACTAAACTGTTTTACCCAATGAAAGAAAAGAAAAGATGGATCTACACGATGAATCAATTCCATCATTAAAAGGAAGTAAAGTCTTCCGAAAAAGAAACGCGCTTCTTGATTTAGGTCATGAAGTTGTCGTCCAGACCAGCTGTAGGTTGACGAAAAATCTAGAAAAGTCATCACTAAAATCAGCAGGAAATCCACGGACCTCAGCATTAAACAGGGTCGCCAAGTGGTCAGATTTATCCTAACCATGAGAAGGATTTATCTCGTACAATGGGGGGGCACCATGCAAATTAGCTTGATAAGACTAATGAATCAGATCCCCAGAAAGGATAATCTCCTTAAAAATTAAAAATCAGCTTTTAAGACTGATATTACTCAATCCTAGAGATTGACCTTAAAGATTGAGAATTACAAACTCATGGAATTCAATGATATCTAAACTCGAGCTTAAACGAGAAAATATTTTGATCAAAATTACAAACCGATTTGTTTTCTGAAAACCCTATTTTCAATGCGTTCATTACCATTGAACGTAAAATCCTAGGAATTCACCTGGAATTCATTAGGTCACCTGAACTAAATCGGGTGTCAACCGTAAGAACGGTGGTTGCATAGTGGTCAAAGACAGGACCTTGTGCCAGACCGAAAAATTATAAGGGTGAGCTTTACTATTGCTCCTACCAAGGATAGTAATTGCGTCTGACACGTTATAGACCATAATCAAAAGCATGTCACGGGACATTGCCTTAACAGTTGCTTGTTCAACGCTTTCCTTTACAACCGGACGGTAGTTTACCGAAAGGTAATATACGGGACAAGTAAACTGGACGTGTTGCTTTCCAAATACAAGGTTAGCAAGTGGGTGACACAAAACCGCAAGTTTTGAGCTAAAATTTTCAAATCTGAAACCCACCAAACCCACAAAAATATGTTGCAAACGCCGGTAAAGGGTTATTCCGGAAAACTTATCTAGGGTAAAAACTAGATTTCAAAAGATCAAATGTTTTCATAAAGATCCAATTTCCTTAATGGATCTAAATTTTTATAGTCATGTGGGACTGTAAACCATATCGTTACTACCATTGTTTATACCGCCGTATAGAAATCACTGATGTACAAAGTGTGAAGAATAAAGAAGTGATTCTAGTATTTCAAGACGATATTGCTTGAGGACAAGCAACGCTCAAGTGTGGGAATATTTGATAATGCTAAAAACGAACATATATTTCATAGCATTATTCCTCAAGAAAGACAAGCTTTTAGTTGCAATTGTTCTATTTACAAGAGATATTCGTTTAAATAATAAAAGGTGAAGACAAAAGACAGATTCGACGAATTGAAGACGCAAACGACCAAAAAGCTCAAAAGTACAAAAGACAATCAAAAAGGTTCCAATTATTGATAAAGAACGTCTCGAAATTACAAGAGTACAAGATTCAAAACGCAAAGTACAAAATATAAAATTGTACGCAAGGACGTTCGAAAATCCGGAACCAGGACCAGAGTCAACTCTTAACGCTCGACGCAACGGACTAAAAATTACAAGTTAACTATGCATATAAATATAATATAATATATAATTAATTATATTAATTATATATATATATTATATATATATATTATAAAACCGTCGGCAGAGAAACTCCAAGGGTGTGAGCTGTAAATACATCCTCCGCGACTCGCGGAGTTTGAAGGGGATTTTGCCGCGAGTCGCGGAGCCCCAAATTTCAACTCTGGCTATAAAGCAAACCGAATTCTGATCAAATTTCATATTCTATTTCTCTCTTCTCTCATATATACGATATATATATATATATATATAATTTATATTTTAATTTTAATTTTAATTATAATTCTAATAATAAGGGTATGTTAGCGAATATTGTAAGGGTGTAAGTCGAAATTCTGTCCGTGTAACGCTACGCTATTTTTAATCATTGTAAGTTATGTTCAACCTTTTTACATTAATGTCTCGTAGCTAAGTTATTATTATGCTTATTTAAAACGAAGTAATCATGATGTTGGGCTAATTACTAAAATTGGATAATTGGGCTTTGTACCATAATTGGGGTTTGGACAAAAGAACGACACTTGTGGAAATTAGACTATGGGCTATTAATGGGCTTTATATTTGTTTAACTAAATGAAAGTTTGTTAATGTTAATATAAAGATTTACAATTGGGCGTCCCTATAAATTACCATATACACTCAATCGGACACGATGGGCGGGGTATTTTTATGTACGAATAATCGTTCATTTAACCGGACACGGGAATGAATTAATAGCCACTAGAATAATTAAAACAGGGGTGAAATTACATTCAAGGGTAATTGGTGTAATTGTTAACAAAGTAGTAAAACCTTGGTTTACACGCAGTCGATAACCTGGTGTATTCATTAAACAAAGTATTAAAACCTTGTTACAATTCGAATCCCCAATTAGTTGGAATATTTAACTTTGGGTATAATAATAATTTGATGAGGACACTCGCACTTTATATTTATGACTGATGGACTGTTATGGACAAAAACCAGACGGACATATTAAATAATCCAGGACAAAGGACAATTAACCCATGGGCATAAAACTAAAATCAACACGTCAAACATCATGATTACGGAAGTTTAAATAAGCATAATTCTTTTATTTCATATTTAATTTCCTTTATTTTATATTTAATTGCACTTCTAATTATCGCACTTTTATTTATTGTTATTTAATCGCACTTTTAATTATCGTACTTTTTAATTATCCCAATTTTATTTTATCGCATTTTTATTATTCGCAATTTCATTATCGTTATTTACTTTACGCTTTAGTTTAAGTCTTGTATTTATTTTATATTTTACATTAGGTTTTAACTGCGACTAAAGTCTTAAAATCGACAAACCGGTCATTAAACGGTAAAAACCCCCCTTTATAATAATAATATTACTTATATATATGTTTGTATTTTTATAAAAGTAAACTAATATAGCGTTGAGCTTTGTTTAAAGATTTCCCTGTGGAACGAACCGGACTTACTAAAAACTACACTACTGTACGATTAGGTACACTGCCTATAAGTGTTGTAGCAAGGTTTAAGTATATCCATTCTATAAATAAATAAATATCTTGTGTAAAATTGTATCGTATTTAATAGTGTTTTCTGCTAAAATTAATAACTATTTTATATACACCTCGCATGACATCAAAGATGTCAGGAAAAGTTTACAGTAACAGATACGCTAAGATATGAATTTTTGTCTATACACTATTTATGCAATAAATGCAGGAAAACGTGTCTAGACTTTAAGAATGATAAGCATGTAATTTCCGACAAGAAATGATAAGCAAAACTTTTGACATGCGAACACAGTCGAAGTCCAGATTTACGAATGTATCCTAACAACTATCAGTTAGACACATTAATGCAAGACCTGGTTCACTAGGACCAACGCTCTGATACCAACTGTGACGATCGCTCCAAATCCATATGGATGAACACGTCATTCATTGATTTCATTGCGAGGTATTTGACCTCTATATGATACGTTTTATAAACATTGCATTCTTTTGAAAAGGCACACCATAAATGAATATTTAAATCAAAGGTTTTCGACATCTGATGATTTCTACATATAGACAATCACCATAAATAATAGTTTATAACAGTACTTCCGTTGACAATGCAGTCAAAATAAGATACATGGTGATGATTTGGTGAATGCAACGTTTCCTTGAAAAATATGTCATGTAAGACTCCATGCACATAGCTTGTCTAACATCTAAGCAAACAGCGGAAGACTTCTAGAAACCTGAGAATAAACATGCTTAAAAGTGTAAACACAAAGGTTGGTGAGTTCATAGTTTTAATGTTGCGCATAATCTGTATATAAAGGTGGATCACAAAATTTTAGTTGTTCAATCCAGAAACGTTTATCAAAATATTCTAGGAAATTGAGCACCCTGGTAACTAAACTTAACGTATATATATTTTATACCCTTTGTATAATCATCTTAATAATACACGCAAACCAACGTGTACGCTTCTCAAATAGCATACGTCCGTTAAAAGGCTAGCGCTCTAGCTCAGACGGGGATATCAAGCCCTATGGATCCATATATAACTACTCGCGCCCACCAGTTCTTATAACCGGCAGTTACTAGTTACCAAAGCTAAGGGATTTTCGGTTCAAACTCGGTGTAGAATTTAGTATGTACTTGTATCCATTACGTTTAAAATAAAGTGCATGTATTCTCAGCCCAAAAATATATATTGCAAAAGCATTTAAAAAGGGAGCAAATGAAACTCACCTTAGCAGCATATAAAGTCGTTCACCCAAATGTAATCGAAACTCGGATTACCAAATAACCGTAGATCTCAACCTAGAGAACATATGTTGGTCAATAAATGGCTATCAAGCTAGGCCAGGTCATAGTGTATCACAATCCTAATGCTCGAGATCGACATACAAAAGTTATCCAAAGTTGTTTCAAAAAGTCAATTTTGACAATAGTTCAACAAAACGAGACGTACCTTATTTAAGGATTCATTTACTCGGTTGGTAATATTCAAAAAAACCAATTTATCAATCTCGTAAACAAGTTGTTTAAATCTTAATTGCAGATTCAAAAGCAATTTCAATTAACGTCAATCATAATTCAGTTGATCATATCTTTTAATCCATTCATCGAATTTATTCGATATCTAAATGAAAAGTTATTGATTTTTCGCCAGCTTTCCGAAAACATGTATATCATATACCTTTTACCAGTAATATATGTATTTAATTCGTGATTCATTATAAACTGTTTAACGATGAAATTTAGTATACAAGCATGTATAAATATATATTCGAGCACTAGACATGGATACACTATTAATATATAATAGATAAGATATAAATGCTTACGTATCAATATTGTGATTCAATATTGTAGGAAAGTACGTAGACGTAACGGAGATGATAAACACTAGATTTGATTCAAAAATATACCCCCGAACATTACCCATAACCTCCTTGGCAATAACCCATAATTTCCTTAGCTTTAACCCGTTTGAGAACTCGTTTTGAAAGTTACACGCTCGTGACCTCGTCGTAATATTTTATGTATAATACTAATAATAATACTAATATTACAAATAATAATATTAGGATTAATAATAATAATAATAATAATAATAATAATAATAATAATAATAATAATAATAATAATAATAATTTAAATAATACGGAGTAAAAAGAATGAGGAAAGAAACAGAATAGATCGAGCTATTTATACATGTTTGCTGAATCTGATGCCCATGCGATCGCATGGGCTTTCAGTGCAAATGCCATGCGATCGCATGGCCCGTCTGGACAGCTCACTTTCGTTTGTTTTCTTGCTTGTCGACATATTATTTAATTATATATATAATATATTTAATTTATATAATTAATTATATATTATATTAAATTCACATGCATAGTTGACTTGTAATTTTTGTTCCGATAAGTCGTACGTTGTCACTCGACTTATGTCTCGGTTCCGGTTTTTCGAACGCCCTTTCGTACGCTGAGAAAACTAGTACTTTTCGTTTCGTGACTCGTACCTTTGTCAAAATATAAACTTAATCATTGATAACTATGTCACTCTAAGTGTACCTTTAATCAATTAAGTGTTTTGGTTATTTGCTTCTATAAATCATAGTCTCGTAGTATATACATATACATATATATATATATATATATATATATATATATATATATATATATATATATATATATATATATTTTGAAATAGTTTTTTACTGTAGCAATTCACTGTAGCAAAGTCAATTTCACTGTAGCAAATAGTGATTTTCGAAGACAATGTAGCATTTTGGGTACTGTAGCAATTTGAAAATACTGTAGCAAATTAGTGTTTTACTGGTTCATCTTAAACGCTTTAGTTAACTTATCTAAATATCAATCGAATCAATAAATGAATGTTACTATCGTTTACTAAATAACTTGAAATTATATATATGTATATATCTTTTTAATATACATAAATCAGTTTTTAAATACACATTGGAAGTTATTTATAATTAATTTTAATAATAAATATTTCAACTTATCATATATATTCAAATAGATATTTAAACCAATAAGTTTAATGTACGGTATCAAACAATTAATACATCGTTACATTTTCAAGTTATAGTATATATGTATCTATTTACATATAATTGTTCGCGAATCGTCGAAAACAACCGAAGGGTATTTAAATATATAAAAGTAGTTCAAAAATTTTGAGATTCAGTTTTACAGACTTTGCTTATCGTGTCGGAAATGTTAATCATACAAAGATTAAGTTTAAATTTGGTCAAAAATTTCCGGGTTGTCACATAGCATATTAGTGATATGAATTAACCAAGTAGTACATACTAGTTAAGATTCACACGTAATAGCTTAGTACAAAAAGATTTATTATTGTTCCAAATCATATATATATATATATATATATATATATATATATATATATATATATATATATATATATATATATATATATATATATATATATATATATATATATATATATATATATAAGGTATACATGTATAATTGAAGAATGAGTCAATACATCTTAACTCATTATTGTTAATATTCCTTGGTATCTTTGGGGCGTATGATGTTGATATCCGAGGTACCGAGTGTGATGTTGAGGCATGGGATGCGGATGTTGTTGTTGGTGAAGCTGATGCTGTTGGTGGTGATGTTGATGGTGCCGATGGTACTGGTGTTGCTGTTGCTGATACTGGTGCCTTCAATGCTTGTGGTGTTGGTGATGTTGGCGGTATTGCTAGTATTGGTGGTGCTGGTTATGCTGCTGGTGTTGCTTGTGATACTTGGGTAGTAGGTGTGAGCCTAGCTTCCAAATCGTGCACCGTTTCCTCCAGGGTTTCTAATTTACGCTCGAGTCTATGGATTTGTTCTACCCATTCTTCCGTAAGGTTTGTCAATTCTTGATATTTAGTTCGAAGTCTTCTAACTTCTTCTAATAACCCAATCTGGTTAGAATTCAGGAGTAGAGGACGAATACTATCTTGGGCTACATCGAGTCGACCTTCGAGGCAGAAAATCCTTGCGAAAAGTGTGTAAACGGTATTACGAACAGGTTCGCCGGTAAGCGAATCGAGTACTCCGACGTTTGGTGGTAAGTTTGGCTCGTGATAAGGAGTAACTTCTTCATTTCTCCATAGGGTGAGTATTTCGCGAACCCATCCCCATTTTCTGAAGAAATTACGGTAATTGATCGGTGGGTGTGCTCCCGTCACGTTATCTTCGGAGCTAGAGGAACTTGAGGAATCAGGTGAGAAATTCATATTATGTGTTTGGAATAGGGTTTGATATGAAATGGGTGTTGAATATTAAATGATATATTCGTTTCCTTGAATACATATATATAGCAAAAAGATTTCCGTGATTTACGGAGGAAATTTAGGAAAAGTATTAGACAAGGTTTACTGGGATAGATATGATAAGATATGATAAGATATGATGTGTCCCCCATTTATGTAATAATGGCAGTATGACGTGTCGAGATAAGTATGTAATCAGATAATCTTTCGATTAAAGACTTTCAATTCGTATACTGTGATAACCCAATGACATTTTTCGGTTCGCAAACCGATGCTTAAAGGCATAAGGCATATAGGTACGTGATATAACAGGGAGTTATATACGTTTGAGTATGAATAGTAACAAATATAGGAGTTTCAAAAATCATGAATAATATTTCATGTAATACATGTGTAATACACAAAACCATGATAAATGACATAGGAATGTCAAGAATTTCTGAAATCATGGTGTCGCATTTAAATGCGGTGGCGTAATTGGATAGTACTTAGGAAAATGAGCAAAGTTCTTAGATTAGCTAGGCACTCTAAGATAAGTAAAGTTTCTAAAGTATATTGTAGCATTTAACAGTTAAAGGCAACAATTAAAGGCACTACGGTCAAGGAAAGTTGTAGTCCTACATTGCTAAGGTACCTAATTGTATAAGGTACACATAAAATGCAATCCTGGTTCTCTACAACAACCGGCTCTGATACAAATCTGTGACACCCCCAAATAGGGCCTGGGGTATTTGTGTCTAATTATATCAAATCACAGTTGTATAAACGAGAACGACTCTACATGAGACGTTTTGTTGAGTTTTGCAGCGGAAGATAAATATGTCTTTAATTGATATGATATGTAATGAAGACTCCAAGCATAGCAAGCAATCATCATCAAAGCAGTAGATATACAGCGGAAGCAATATTTAAGTACCTGAGAATAAACATGCTTAAAAAGTCAACACGAGGTTGAGTGAGTTCATAGGTTTATCATAAATAATGATTTCAGTAATAGTGTTAGACCACAAGATTTATTTTGTAAAGTAGATCTCGCAAGATCCAAAAGTTGATCTCCCGCAGGATCAAAAAGTTATGCCAGTGCGTGATATTTAGACTAAACGTTGTTTGCCCCGTGACAAGTTGTTCTGTCCTTGTCGTTTAATTTCATTATCAAGTAATACAAAGACTTAGTCAAATGTATCGGGGACGTTACTCCCGATAGGCCTATCCCCAATAATTAAGAATGCCGCAGCAATTAAAAATATCACTGTAGGGACTTAGTCGGACATAGCCGGGTATAGCATAATTTTAACAGTTGGTACTGATATTTAGACTAGACTTTCAAGTTTGCCCCGTAACAAGTTATCGTTTATACTTGTCGGTTGGGGACTTGCTGGTCATAGCCCAACATATCACAGTTTAATAGTTGGTACTTGTATTTTGACTAGACTTTCAAGTTTGCCCCGCAACAAGTTATCGTTTATACTTGTCGGTTGGGGACTTACTGGTCATAGCCCAACATATCACAGTTTAATAGTTGATACGTGTAAAGCAGTTATAAAAGTTGCGCATGTATTCTCAGCCCAAAAATGTAAAGAGTAAAAGGGATTATATGAAACTCACAATACTGTATTTCGTATTTCGTAATAATTAAGCTTATGAGCGGCACTGAACAAGTGCAGAGTTGTCCTCGGATTCACGAACCTAAATCAAGTATATATATTAACACATATACTCGTAATCGAATAAGTATATATATATATATATATATATATATATATATATATATATATATATATATATATTATTTCACTTGTTATATGTTTCTATATATATATATATATATATATATATACACTTATATATATATTCAATGTATAAGTATTTGTTTGATAAAATAATTTTAATAATGAATAAAGACTTGTATTATTTTGTAATAACAATAATAATACTAGTAGTAAAATTGATAATAATCATAATAAAGTTTTTAAAAATAATAATAATAATAATATAGTTTTGATGATAGTAAAAGTGATAATTTTTGTAAAATGATAATAATGATAATACTTTTTAATAATAATAATACTAATAAAGATAATCATATTAGTAATAATAATAATGATAACATTAATAATATTTATAAATATAAAATGATACTAGTACTAATAATAATAATGATAATACTAGTGATATTAATGATAATAATATAAATTATAAATTATAAATTTTTATTAAAGATAATAATAATCATGGTATTAGTATTTGTAATAATAATAAGTAATTTAACAATAATAATAATAATCTTACTTATAATTATAATCATAAATGGTAACTAATATTTGTATTAGTAATAATAATAATAATAATAATAATAATAATAATAATAATAATAATAATAATAATAATAATAATAATAATAAATGGAAACTACCTTATAAGCCCTTTTAAAAATAATATGCCCAAGACGGGACTCGAACCCGTAACCTCTCGCTCACCCGTTAACACCTTAACCAGTCCTTCTGCCCTACTTATATGTTTTTATACCCCGTATATATTTATTTATCATATTCTGTCTGATTCTATTTTCCTTCTTCATCATATATCGTATCATCATCTTATTACTGTATCATTGTTTATACATCAAACCGTGATCATCATCAACTATCATCTTCATTTTAGTCGGTTGGGTGAGAGTCTGAACCAAAACAGACACGTACCATAGCAGTAACAGTTTCACGATGAACCCATATGAACTCAAACCTCAAAATCATTTTCTGGAACGTTTTAAATCACGAATCCTAAATGAAATATGCTCTAAATCCTTCCTGGAAACTTTCTCAACCCTTAATTTTAACAGAAACGACTTCTACAACTCCAATTTAATCTTAGAACACCCGGTTGACTTTTTGTTTTTGAACTTTGACTTACGAATTTGGATTCGATAGTTGAAATTGGAATGTGAAACTTTTCAGGAAGCTCAACTAGAGTAATCCTAACAACATGGCATTAGCACATTTTGAAAAACATTTCGAATTCGAGCTTTTGATTATCGAGTTCAAGAACAGAGGTGTTTATCGAAAAAATTTGATTAAATTGTTAATGTGATTCTGTAATTGATGTAGAGGACTAGTTTTTATAGCATGATTGTGTTCGCTAGATACAAATTCATAATCAGTAGAGGATTTAAAAAGTACATCACGATTTGAATAAAAGAAATAAAAAAATAGAAAGCAGAGATATAAAAAAAATAATAAAGCAGATGCTGGTGGAATATCGAATGTATTTATCAGTACAATTAATCAGCAGATTGTTTTATAGCCAAAAGAGAATGTCGAGATAGAACACTCAATCATGAAAAATATAGCAGATAATAATAATAGAAAGCAGATCACGATCAATTAGAAAAATAGAAAAACAGATTAAGATCCCACAATGCTAATCACGATCATTTAGATAAAATTTAAAATTAGTTAGTGATATAACCTAATTTTGTTATCTGCACTTTTTATTTTTAATTACTACTACAAATTAATAAATAATACTAATTAATAATTATTATATTAATAATAATACTAATAATAATAATAATACTTTTAATATTATTAAGAGTACCAAAAATACTAATAATAATATAAATGATAATGATAATAATAATTTTTTTAATAATAATGTTAATAATAATAATAATGATAATTGTATAAATGAAAATTTTAATAAGTTGTTTTATAATGGTAATAATAATATTGATATTAATGATAATGATATTTCATTATATTAATTTAAATGTTTAATAATAATAATAATTATGATACTGATAATTATAATGGTTGTAAATGATGTATATATATACGCATATATATTTTCATATCTTTTTATAATCGTTTGTTCGTGAATCGTCGGAACTAGTCAAAGTTAGGTTTGAATTTAGTCGAAATTTTCTGGGTTGTTATAATAGTGAAAGGATCCGGAGAGAACTAAGGATAGGAGAGAACCCATAGCACCAAAGGGTTTAGTATAAGGGTTTAGAAATTGGGGTTTAGAAATTAGGGTTTAGATTGAGTTTTTAACACGAACGGTTTAGAGTTTATGGTTTAGGTTTTAGGGTTTACGGGTTTTGGGTTTAGGGACTAAACCCTAAACCATAAACTCTAAATCGGGCTAAATTTTGAAAAAAATTCGTAAAAAAAAAATTTACGAATTTTTTTTTTAAAAAAAAAAAGTCGATCTGCACAAAAAAAAGTCAATCTGCACAACAACAAAAATCTGCAAAAAAAAAGTTAATCTGCACGCAGATTGACTTAATCTGCACACAAAAAAGTCAATCTGCACAGTAAAAAAAGTCAATCTGCAAAAAAAAAAAAAATCAATCTGCAAAAAAAAAAACCTGCAAAAAAAGTCAATCTGCACAAAAAAAAACTGCACAGAAAAAAAAACTGCAAAAAAATAAAAATAAATAAAAACTGCAAAAAAAATGTCAATCTGCACGCAATTATGAAAGGTTAGTCGATGGTTTCATGGGTTCTCTACTACCTTTGGTTCTCCATGAATCCTCACCCTATATATATATATATATATATATATATATATATATATATATATATATATATATATATATATATATATATATATATATATATATGGTGAGGATCCATGGAGAACCAAAGGTAGTAGAGAACCCATGGAACTCGTGTAGATTCAGTAAATCTGCTGCAGATTGACAATTTTTTTTTACAGATTGAGTCAATCTGCGTGCAGATTGACGTTTTTTCCAGTTTTTTTTAAATTTTTTTTTATTATTTTACAGATCGACTTTTTTTTTTGTTTTTTTATGCAGATTGAGTTAATCTGCGTTTTTTTCCGTTTTTTTTTTTTGCAAATCGACTTTTTTCTGTGCAGACTGACTTTTTTTGTGCAGATTGACCTTTTTTTGCAGTTTTTTTTTTTGCAGATTCACTTTTTTTCTGTGCAGATTGACTGTTTTAAAAAAAAAAAAAATGGAAAAAAAGGTCAATCTTCAATCTGCACGCAGATTGACTCAATCTGCAAAAAAAAATAAAAAATCTGCACAGAAAAAAAAAACTGCAAAAAAATTTTTTTTTTTGTCAATCTGCAGCAGATTTACTGAATCTACACGAGTTCTATGGGTTCTCTACATACCCTAGTTCTCTAGGGATCCTTTCACTATATATATATATATATATATATATATATATATATATATATATATATATATATATATATATATATATATATATATATATATATATATATGTATGTTTAATTTTGTTGTATAGTGACTAATCGGGTTAAGTTAAGATGTACACGACCTAATTAGTCAGAGTTAATTATGAATTTTTTTCATGCTAGTATGGTTTTTACAACTAACCAAACACTGTCGCTATAGTTTATTTTTATTTTTCTATTTAAAAATTATTATTATCATTATATTCTTATCTTTATATTTATGGGAGCTGACAATTAGTTTTAAACATACAAAAGAATACTCTACATACAATAATATTTTTGTTTATATTATAAGATTTAATAGAATAGAATTTACATAAATGAAAACATATTTAATGCCCGATACATTCATATAAATTTCATTAAGTAATTAAGTAATAGTATATATTAAAAAAATATATTTTTATCAAAAACTTGAAAACTTAAATATGTATTACAGACTACAGTAGTACGGAGTATTCTTTAAAAGATATAAAATGACTAAAAGTACAAAATTGCCCTTTCACTGCTACCCAACTTCCAATGCATCACGATCTTACACGCATATATAATGCCACAAAACTGACATATAAATACGTAACCTCCGCGCATACGGCCTTACGTGGTTTAACTTTTTACTCACCAATAAAATAAAATTAAAAATCATAAAATCAAAATTAAAATAAAAACCGCCGCCGACCGGAAGCTATGACGTCGAACGATTCCGGCGATGAGAAAACAGACAGAGAGGAACAGGAAGAAGCTTTAATCGCTTTAATCGAACACCGCACTAAAGAAGTTGCTCATCTCCGTACGCGACTTACTTATTACCAATCCGAGGTTTCGTTACTCATTTCATCCGACTATCATTATCATTTCATCATAATTAAATTAATTATTATTTTATTTTAAGTTGAAGTTTTTTTTATTTTTTTATTTTACGTTGTTGCTTTGCCTTTGCGTGTTATGTTGTGACTTGTTCTAGGTAATATTGATGAACAAAAATACAAATTGATGACATAATAGGTTAAATTGTAAATGCAGTCTGATTGTATATGAAAGTAAATGAAATGAGAGTGTAAATGACATCAGTATACTATTTTTTTTTTGGTTGAATTTTCAGCTGCTACAATACACTTATTTTTTATGTATGTAATTTCATCTGATTGAAACTTATTCAAAGTTAGTTGATTTTTGTCATTGCTATATGCTCTTAAAAGTTTTTGACTTTATGTTGTTTTGGTGTTCTGCTTCACTAAATTTAGCCAGAACTTAAGAATTGATAACATTGTAGGGGAAGTGCAATTCAATGATTAGTCTAATAGTAAATGGAGATTTTTTTTTCTGTTTAGGTTGGAGGACAACTTTTATACTCAGATGTGCGCGGCCGGCCTAAGTGGGTTATCCCGTGACCATTTTGGTCCATTTCCTGGCCACCCTAAGATGTGTTTTTTTTGTGAGGATATTAGGACGCCGAATACTAGGCTAATGATGGTTCATATCAATGATTAATTAGGCTGTAGCAAAGTGTATACTTGCTATCTGTTATGTGACGAATATATTATATATGTGTGTGTGGTTTTTAGTTTTGTATAACTCCAGAAATGGTTTTGTGTCTAAATATATGGTTTTGTGTCTAAGTGTATATATTGTGATGAATACTCATTCTTACATACACACATGTTAATTGGGAAATAAAAGCTAATATCTTTTTGGAGAAGATATGCAGCTTGCGGAATCTGAAAAGAGATTAGAGGAAACACAACGTAAATTGGCGCGACTTAAAAGTCGAGGGAACCCTGTATCGTCTACAAAGTTTTCGCAAAACGGTGTGAAAGTTAAAGAAGAGAGGAGATCATGTAGTCCTGTAAAAACCTGTCAACATTTGTTATCGAACCACGGTGATAAAGGTAACGGAAACTCATCAAAGAGCTACACACCAGATCAACCTAGAATTAAATCTGAGAGTAGGCCACAGCTTGTTATCCCTTCGGTGTATCCAAAATCATCTGAACGTATCAAGCTGGATGAAAATGGCAGTACATCAGTTTCGACTTATAATAAAGGGAGTGCGAAAGAAAAAGGAAATAGAATCCCGCCTGAAAAGGAAGTTGTAGAAACTCAATCCAGAGGGACAAAAAGGAAATTTGGTAATTTTTGCTGCTTTCTTATGTAATAGGTGTCTGGTAGGTTGGATAATTGGTTAAAATGGGTTCAAGTTATGATGGATCATATTATGGGTGGAAATGGACAGTTTGACTGTGTTGGGTTGACCTTTAAACACTTCTTTGTCCAGTTTTACAGGTTCTGCATAATATTGATGCATTGATTATGTTCACTAAAATATATTATTACAGTAATAACCTAAATCTTTGAAAAGTAATATTTGGACGACCTCCAAACGGTTTGGCCCATGTGTCCTGCTCTCCTTTTAGCTATAATTCGACCCATTTTACCTTTTTGACATCAAGCACAACCCAGACTGGCCATTCTTAATGGGTTGAAATTGTTACCTCAAGTTTAGCCCATGAACTATTTCTATGTTCATGAAGAAGACTGGTTTATGCAGTATCAATGTGCGTACTTGTCTGGTTATATATAATATTGGATGCTTACACGTTGCAACAAATTGCAGAGCAGCAAGAACATAAAGATATAATTCAGATGGTATGCACTTCATCTTCACCACGAACAGTTAATTGCCAGATGTCCAACCATATTCCTTCTCAGCATAAGAGAAAGTTGAGAAGTCTTGCCTTGTGTCCTACAAATGATCAGCTTTTTGTAACTAGGTACTGTTAACCTTTTTTTTTTTTTTTTTTTTTTTATTTACAGTGTAACAATGATGGTACTATGGTAGTTGCAGTTTTTTTAAATCAAAGATTTTTTTTTTTTTTTTTGTATATTCTTGTTTAAGTTTTCTACTCTTTCGATTTTCTGATCTGCTATTTACTATGCATCTAACTTTTTTGCAGTGCTCTGGATGGACTTGTAAATCTATGGGAAATTCATGCTAGAGGGTATGTCACGTATTATGCATTTTTTTTTTTTAATTTACTAGTTTCTAATTTGATATTTTTTTTTTTTTTACAAATTTTATAGAGATCGAACAAGTGCAAGTCATCTAAGTACAGCTGATTGTGCATCTTCAAAGCAGAGAAGATGGCCAGAAGATATAACTTGGCATCCACATGGCGGCAGCGTGTTCGCTGTATACAGTGCCGATGGTGGGGACTCTCAGATAGCAGTCCTTAACCTGAATAAAGGGAAAGAGGTAAAAACTCATATGTTTTTTGCTACTACAGGTGGCAATATGAGTGGGCTGGGCAAGTTGGGTAACAAGTAAACACAGGTTTCTGAATTTAACAGTGCATTTTTGGTGCGGGCCAAAAACAAGAAGGGGTCAGCTTGACCACAAGATTTTTAATTTGTTAACTTTTAATATCAATTTTCACGTAAATAACATTTACAAAAACAGTATTTTTGCAATAATCATCTAAATTATGGCTAAACCAATTTTCAAGGTTGTATGAATAAAAATAGATATTTGGTGACTTTCAACATGTTCCACCCATTTGATCGAGTCTTCTTGTAGAGTTTTAGCTACAATATTTAATTTGATTATACCTGGCAGTTGGCCAGTTGGGTCAGGTCGGGTTGGGTGTCGAATCGGGCTTGTGTTGAGACGAGTACAGGACAAGTATGTCATATTTTTTAATTGGGTCAAGCGGGCCGGGTCAAAAGTGGGTCAAGTCGGGTCAATACTTTCAAGATGGTTACTAATTTATATTTCAATAATTGCATCTACACCACAGAAAAAGCGTGTAACTTTCCTTGAAGATAAACCACACGTTAAAGGTATTATCAACAACATAGCATTCATGCCATGGGAAGACGTTGGTTTCGTTACTGGTGGAAGTGATCATGCTGTTGTCCATTGGACCGAGAAACACGAGGGAGATTCTTGGAAACCGAAAGTGCTGCACCGAAGCATGCATTCTTCAGCCGTCATGGGAGTTGCTGGAATGCCGCAAAAACAGATGGTGGTATCTGTCGGTGCAGATAAGAGGATTATCGGATTCGATTTACAAACTGGAAGAGCCGATTACAAACATCAGATTGAAAGCAAGTGTATGAGTGTTCTACCCAATCCTTGTGACTTCAATCTGTTTATGGTTCAGACCAGGTAAACTTCATTTACTGCTACATTATTAGTTACGAGATTTAGACCTTTATATATCTGTGAAAATTTCAATTTCAATCAAAAGAAATCCGGACAAACATGTTGAAAGTTATCCAAAACGTATTCAAATTATTGTCCTATTTTGACCTTTGAAAGTATTCCTTTTTCAACTTTGACTTTAAATATTTTTGTTTCCGTTATATAACATTGGTACAACTTCTCTAGAGTAGCAAGTATTATATTATATAACACAAATAAAAAAAAAAAAAAATTCAAAGTCAAAGTTGAAAAAGAAAGACTTATTAAAGTCAATAATTTTGGGAATTGGGAGTACTAAAAGTCCGTATTAACTTTGTGTTGTAGCTCATGTGGTAGTGGCCTGTCTCTCTTAGCGAGAGGGTCTGGAGTTTGACTCCCATAGGGTACAGCATTGCATTGCACACAAGGTTGCCCCTTAACGCTTGAATTCCACCCAGGGGTGCCTTCCGCACATCGCGTTGTGGGGGCAGTGGGGGAGGCGGGGGTTTTACCGCCCATGCCCTCGGATTGGGCCGGGTTTTCTCTGGGGTAGCAGTGGGGGGCAACTGCGGGAGATGAACGTGTGAGTGGTTTAGTCCCCCGTGGGTGATCCCGAACTGCTTTTAAAAATAAAACTAAAAGTCCGTATTATTACCATATTATATTGATATTTTGGCATTTTTGTTTATTTTTTACAGTACTCCACAAAGGCAACTTCGGCTATTTGACATCAGATTAAGGCGAACAGAAATCCACGAATTCGGTTGGAAGCAAGAAAGCAGCGAGTCTCAATCCGCGTTGATCAACCAAGCATGGTCTCCAGATGGTTTGTATTTAACCTCTGGTTCAGCTGACCCAATGTTCCATATCTTTGACATCAGGTTCAACGCTAACAAACCCTCGCAGTCTATCAAAGCTCACCAGAAACGCGTGTTCAAAGCCGCATGGCACCACTCTCTCCCTCTCCTTATTTCCATATCCTCCGATCTCAACATTGGTTTGCACAAAATTACATAAATACCAAAACCCGATACCACAAGTTTATTCTGCTTTTGCCACTACAATCTGTTCAGGTTTATAATCATTTCATCTTTGTTTTTAGATTATTGTTGGGACTTTTTGGGTATATGGTTCGTACGTGTTCTTCTTGAAGACTCGTTTTGAAGTGGTTTTAAATGTGGAAGAACGATAAAACTACGATTGATGATGCAAGTGTAACAGTGTGTTACCGTTTATTGGTAGTTTTGGCAACAGCAGATGCTTACAGTTTTTGGTTCTTCTGTTAGGTGCAATGCTGTTTGTTTAGTGTTTCTAAAGATATATATGATGATTTGATCTTTGTAATGCACCTTAATGAGGCAATTATTTGTTAATCGAACTGTCGATCTTGTTTTTTCTGGAAATCATTTCACACATCCCAAACACTAAGGCCCCGTTTGACTCGCGGGATTCAATGGAATTCTGGCGGAATTGGAATTGAATTTAAACACGGCGTGTGTCTAAATTCAATTAATAGTAATGAGCCATACTGCCCATACAAGGCGTAATTGATGCTAATCTCCTGGATGTGGAATATGTAAAGGGTAGGATCTGAGTTTTTAGGTAATTTTTTTTAAAATCGATCTTATTTGTATCCTTAAAACTAATCAAGACATGATTTATATAAACTAAATATTTTAGCAATCTGAAGTTTTTATTACAGTGAAACCTTGTGATTTTTAGTTGTATTTCTAAGGCTTCTAGTAATATTTAAACCCTTGATACATATTTTTTTTAGGTGAGATGGATGCTATTGTGTATATAAAGTACGGAACCATTCTTTTATATATTTTAACTTTTAGAAATTTAGATTTACGTCAAAGTTATAAAAACATATTCGTACAATGACACGGCATTATACTTACCAATCGAATTATACTTGCACAAATCAAATTATATATTTAAATTCTATTTCTATTGAACTTATATTTCTTAAAGTGGTGACATGTATTTAGTGCCTTATTCCATATACCATACATAAGATCGCGTGTAGCTAGCGATATTTACTAAATATATTATTATTTTTCTTTTACGAAAAAAATGATAATTAAAAAAAATGATATTTTATCTTTTTCAACATTATCATAAAGTAAAGTAACATGCATATTTACTATTACAGTATTTTATGTTTAAATAAAACTTGTCACCAACATTGTAGAAGTTGTATCCGTAAGGCATGTATATACTAAACAATAAGAAAATCACTTGGCATTAATTTGCCATTATACATTAGAACATGCATGAATGTACCAGATATATGTGTGTTTGTATGAAGATAACTGTTGATGATACCAGAACGTGATGTTAAAAATCATACAAACTCGTTAATAATAAGAGGAGTTGTACGTTCAAATAAAAGGGAAATTAAGTTGCAAAATTATTATCAATATATTCAGCTCAAATCATTCTCATTCCGCAATTAATAGAACCTCAACATGATCACATATATAAAACTATTGATCACTTGATTGTTTTGTTGGATCAAAATCTTGCCAATATTGTGAAGGGTCTACACTTGATGAACTTCTCATATTATCCGTTGAAGAAAAATTACTACAATTTAAAACATTAGTTCCTGATGTTGAAACCCATTGTTCGCTAGCACCTCGAAGAAACTGCATATAATCAAGAAGATTAGGGTACGAGCTTTGAGACGAAGGCCGAATCATTTGAGGCAACTGATTATTAGAATCTGATGCAAAAGTAGGCGAGATCACTTGTAATTGTGGAGGATTGATATGATAGCCTAATTCGGTCCTCTCTTGAACTCTTGAAGGGAAATTGAGTTTTGCTTTGGTTCCCTTGAACCTAAGAGCTGCGTCATCGTACGCAAGTGCTGCTGCTTCGGCTGTCTCAAATGTGCCTAGCCATACTCTTGCTGCCTTTTGTGGATCGCGTATTTCGGCTGCCCATTTTCCCCAAGGTCTTTGCCTTACCCCTCTATAGTGCCTCCTTTTGTTCCCTATAATATTTGGTTTTTTATAACAAGAAGCTTTAAGAGTGATAAAAAAATTAAAATTCTAAGGCGTTTCAAGGTCCTAACAAATTAGATAATTGAGTTTAGAGTGAATATATATGATTTTTTTTTTTTTTTTTTAAACATCAGTTTGGGATTATCTAGGAGAACTAAACCACACACACGATCATCCCGTAGTTGCATAACCCGCCTCAAACTGATGTCATGGAGGAACCCCGGATCAACTCGAAATGGCCGGTAAAAATCCCCTCACTGCTGCCCCTGCAACGCAATGTGCGAAAGGCAACCTTGGGTGGATTTCAAAATCAAGGAATAACCTTGTGTGCAATGTTGTAGTCCCCATGAATCGAACTCCTAACATATAATAAAGAGTGTTAGACCACTAGCACTTGAGCTACAACACAAGGTTTGCATTAGCAATGTTGTTAATGTGATTTTATTGTTTTCACATGAAGTTAATTTATTGCAAATGATGTACTTCATATATTCTAACGGATGTGATCTCTTTGCAATCATTAATTTTTATTCACACATCACTAAAAATAAGTATTTTACAGTATTTTACGATACAATTATAAAAAATGGTAGAAGTTTTTTCCGTTTTTAAACTACTTAGGAGGATGAGTAATCTTACACATATGATACACTTATAATGGATGATAATAATTTATCAAGCAATACTTGAACTCAATTTAATCCATTTAATCAACTAGACCTCGCGAAATGAATCAAAAAACGTATAAGAACTAGTTACGGTTTGTTTTAATCATACTTGCAAGTTGCAACAACACAAATCACATGCAATGTTTCCCGGTGTTTTTTTTAGGCCATAACCTAGAGAGTTAGTTTAAAGATAAAGTGGCTAATTAAGAAGACTGGGAGCATAATTTGCCGGTAAGAAAGGGTGAGTGTTCAGTACACCCGGTTAGGCCGTTAGCTTTTAACATTGGCTAAGCCGCCAGAAATGGTTGCATTTTAAAATTAGTCAGCTCGCATCACAAAACGAATCGGTTATAAAAAGTAGATATCATATAATGGAAGAATTAATATAGAAAGTTTTACCAACTGGTTTTTGAGTGTGATCATTTAATAGTAGATGGTTAGCGGTGGCACCGGAGGTGGTGGTGGTTCCAATGACCTGAGAAAGAGCGGAGACGATGGCGGACATATCTTGTTGGGATCGAGTTGAGTTATAAAGTGAGAACATATGATCATCTTCATCAATAATTATATCATCTTGTTGTTGTTGGTGTTGATCTTGAAATATTAGTCTGTCATCATCCGATGACGTCATTTCATCGGCCGGAAGGGCCCTCTTGCCATGTCTCCGGTGATGATCCACTTTGACCTTAAGTAATTATATATATTCCAGCTTTACGATTAATTAAGTTGCTACTAATTAATCACAAGTATTTAGAGAGATAAATAAGAGTTGCAAATGTAAGGGTTTTGGGCAACAACTTATAGGCTTGTTAGTGAGAGCTAGCATATATTCGATTGAAAATGCCAGAATAACAAAAATCTTGTACGTTTAATTATCTTCATAAAATGAGTTGTACTAATGAAATAATTAAAAACTAGTGGAGGATCCGCGAATTCTCGAGGCTATGTGAGTGTTTGTACAGAAATAATGTTTATAATTATTGTATTTAATGTAAGTAGTTATGTTAGTTGTTATGTATCTAATGAATGTACTTAAAATTTAAAATCCAACTATATATGTCTGTAAAAAACTTTAAAAGTTGAACATAGTATAAAATATTTAAACAGTTATTGTAGACATATAAAAAACATTGGTAATGAAAATCAAAAACATATTTATTATATAAAAAATCTAGAAGGAAATGTAGTCATTGAAATGCAACATAAAAACAAATAAAAAAGTTTGCTTGAGGTGTTTGCCTCGTGTGGTTGCACAATCAGACCACGTTTATTGTAGTATGAGTATCGCGTCTTGAAAAAACCCACGTTATATTTATTCAAAAATTTGACAATGCATCAAATCAGAATGGTTGAATCTTTGGTATTTTGAGAGATGCAACTGCATCAGATGTTTGTCGACTTGGTGTGTCTTTAGCAAGAAGGTTATTTGGGGTTGTACTCTTACGCCTAACAGAACTTGAATTCGAAAAACACTGTCGAACAAAATTCTTTTTCTGTGAAATGACAAATTAAATATAAAATCATCAATCGTAAATACATATCCAAAAAAATAATTGTATAAATTAGTATATATGTTAAGTCTAAATTATAATGTATGAATTTGACTACAGATTTCCAATGTATATAATGGTTTTCACCTGGTATGGTGTCGGTGGTTGGAAAACAGTGACCTCATCTAAAAGGTTGACTGACCCAACTTCTTCAAGCTGTTTTTTGTTAATCACCTTCAAAACTTCAGCGTCATCTATAGCGTCAAGAACTACAATGTGACTATTGTAATTGTTGTTGACGTAACTATCAGTTTTCTTAGATAAGAAAACAAAGTTTCGGTTGTTAAGATCCACAAGCTCAGATGGAACATCAACAGGTACATCATACTACAAAAGAATTGTAGCCAATTTAGTTTACTAAAAAGCAGTAAAATAGGTTTGTATCAATAGAAAGTAAGACATTATTGATAAGTTCAAAACTTACTGATCCTGCCTTAGCATTAAGCCAAGCCTTACTCTTTCCAGCCAACTTGGACAATAGTTTGTCAAACAGTATGATATCACACCTTCCACTTTTATCAGTTACTCGCAATGTAGTACGTATCCTATAGAAGGTTACGTCGATAATAGTTAATATTGTACCATAAGTTTATTATATGTTCATCAATTTTAAAAAAGTAATAAACTAACTTTCAGACCCAAGCCGCTTCATCAGTGAATTGAGTACACCAGCACATAGTCCCTTCTTTATCAAGCGAGTCTCTTTCAACCAATTCTTTATCACAGTTAACACAGGAGCGCATAAACCAACCATGATTGTCGCAAACCCGCAGCACTCGAGCATGAATTAGAAATTCAGTCTCCTGTAGAAATAATCTGCGTAGAGTAAAAATGTAGGGAATATGCGTTTAATAAATAAAAACTCATATAGTTTTTAGGAAAAAAACATAAAACTTTTTATTTACTTAATAAAGGTATTATGAGTATTACCTTAGGCCAATACTTCATATCTGCAATTTTAATTGCAATTTTAATTCATATAATAGAATTCTGGATACAAAGTGTTTCAAGTGATCTATTTTTGCAAGAGATCACCAATTTTACCATTCCACAACCTAATCAGTTCGTGAACTCTAGATATCAAAGAGTAATTATCGACTCTTGAGTAGAAATTTGAAATTAATTCTTGTTCACACTATAATAGTTTGAAAATTTAGAAGTACAATTATGGATAAAAATACCATTATGAGCTTACAATTTAGAAGTATAATGGGTTTAGTTTGTTTGCATGTCCCATTTTGACATTTTAAATGATACAATCAAAATGGATAGTTCAGCAACTTAGAAACTTACCTAGCCACCTCAGCGCGTCTCTTTGCTTGTTCTTCAAGTTCCGATAACTCTCTATAGTCACTGTTATCTCTCAAGATCTCGTTTGCATTTGATCCTTGGAGATCGTGCAAGGTACGTTAATCTGTGGCCCATTGAGATTCCCTCTCACCGCGCCCATAGTGCTTTATAATGGTAAAATCAGCAATCAAAAATGCATACATAAGTGTGTCATTTATTAAAGCAACAGATGAAGTATCAACAAATTAGATTAAAAAGATTCAATAACGACAATTTAGAGTTCTTGAATGGGTCCGAACGCAAGTCGGAATCCACTCATCCAATTATTTCCTAAGACGAACCATCACGCTCACGGGTGAGGTTAAAACGCAAGACATCTGAGACCTTCGAGGCCCATGAAATGAACGGTAACTTCAAGAAACACATTCATAGTGCATGAGAGTCGAACCCCTGATGTAACACCCCGTCAAAATCGACATTGACGCAGATGTTAACTCTGGTCCCAGTGCATGGCTTGACTTCTAAGTATATCAAAGTTCTACAGCGGAAGCATAATATATAAGTACATGAGACAAAACATGCTTAAAATTGTCAACCAAAAGGTTGGTGAGTTCATAGGTTTATCATAAATAATGATTTTGATAATAATGATAGATCACAAGATTTAGTTTAAAGTTGATTGATATAGAAATATCAATCTAAAAGTGTTGCTGCAGTTTGTAATATCGCTACTAAACAAAATTTACCCTGTGACACCTTGTCCTGTCAGTGTCGTGGAATCATTATTATGTAACCAAAGACCAGCGGTCAAATGGTTAGAGACGTTACTCTCAATAGACCTACTCACAATAATTAAGTTTGCATTTAAACGTAGCAATTAACGATATTACGGTAGGGATTTAGCATGAATCAAAGCATGACAACATAGTTAACAATTTAGTACTTGTGCCTAAGCGTAAAGCAGTTTTAAAGCAAGCATGTGTCTCATCCCAAAAGTTATAAAAACAGTTATGAAACAGTAAAAAGTGGGGCTATGAAGTTCATCTTAAATAGCAGTTGAAGATAATCTACAAAGAAAAGAAATGATGAAAGTAAGTAACGGAGATCTCAACCTAGAGATATAACGTTTAGTCAGTTATGTTCTAACAGACAAAAAGTATGATTATTAATATAAGGATTATATTAATAGTGACAATTTATAGTAAGAGTTTCTACTTTTGGAAAGTTTCCTTTTAAAGCAGGTTTATAGTTTTAGAAAGTTTGGGTTATAATCCTCCACATTAAGACGTTGTACAACTTTGTCCAAACCTCGTTGCTATCAAGTAAGTCACTCTGATGATCTGTTGTTACCGGCCGCCCAGAACTCTTGAACAGAATCTAAGTCTTGGCATTCGAGATCCACAAGCGGTTCCCTTAAGTCAACAAGGACCACCCTAGGCCGTAAGTAGCGGTGAGGTTAGTATAAAGTGCACGTTATCTTTTAATTATAACATTCACGTTATAGGTGTATACACACAACGAATTATTAATGTACTTAATAATTATATATATGATAATATAACCTAAGTATTATTTAATATTTAGTTATTATACCTTAGTATGTCTTATATATATTAAATATAATTACCTTTAAATAAATACCTAAATTACTTCAAAAATAATAGTGTTTTATTAATCAAACATTATCCAAAAATGTCTAAATAATTAATTAAATATCTAAAAATTATATACATAATTTTTATAGTCTTAGTTAATTATATAGATCAGTAGAAAAATTTAAGAAAATGTTTTTATTATATTTTTATATTTATTTTTGTTTTTACCCTTAATTTATTCACAAAACAAGTTTAATTCTACATAATTACTAAATTAACCCAAAAAATTATTTTTATAATTTTTATAAGTTTATATCAGTCTAATAACCTGTAGAAAAATATTTAAAAATATTTTTTATTATTTTTTATTTATTTTTAATTTACCTTCGAATTACATAATAATAGAGTTTAATTATATAATAATTAACAATTCGACCCAAGTAATTATTTTTATAATTTTTGAAGATCTATATAAGTTTTATGATTCAGAAAAAAATTATATATATTTTATTTTTGGTGAAAATATTTATTACGAATTTTACATTGTTTTTATGTTTAAATACTACATAATTCGTATTTAATTATAAATAATATTCCATAAATTATCAAAATTATTTTTATACATCATAATACTTATAATACTAATTATAACATGTAAACATAATTAATTTCAAATTTTACAAAGAATATACAATAAATATAAATATAATCGACAGTATTAAAAAAATAATAAAAATAGAAAGTACCTCAAATTTTCTTCAAGGTTTTGAGAGAATAACTTAAGATTTTATTTTGGGCAAGAAAAAATAAATGAGGAACCATGTATTTATAGGTAAAAATGGTTGATGAAAAGAAAAAAAATAAAATAAAATAAAGGTGCCAATTTTGACAAAAAAAGAAAACATGTTAAAAATATTTTTAATAAGTTTTATCTTTGAAAATATTTAGTAAAAATTCATGGGCTCATTATTTAACTTATAAAAAAAATCTTTTTTTTATAAGCTAAAAATATATATAATGATTAAAATAACTTATCATTTAATTAATAATTATGTTACATATAGTTTTAAATATAATACACATTAATATTAATATTAACTAAAGTTATTTTATATAATTAGTGTAAACTTTAGTTAACAAAACGTGTCGACTAAAAATAAATATTTGATCAACGTTGAATTTAATTATATATTACGTATGGATAACAACCCTATAGGCAAATTAGTCAATTCAAGTATGGAAATGTGAGGGTTGTTATAGTACCTCCCCGTTAAAGAAATTTTGTCCCAAAATTTGATTGTGGTCATCATGGCTAACAATAAAAATATTTCATGACGAATATGAGTTGAAAAAAAATAGAGTTTTATCACTTATTGAGTAATAAAACAATTCGATTACGTGAAGAGTTTGAGTGAAGGTATCACAAAAGAGTGAAATGAGGAAATTAAATGTTCGCCTTAACTTTTGACGTAGTCACGGTTGATTTTCGGAATTCAAGGAATTTAAAGAAATCTTCGTGATCTTTACAAGATTTGATTCTTCGGTAATTAAGGAAATTAGGATTTTCTTTAATTAAATTCGTAATCTGCCTCGATTACTATGTCTGATATTTCCACTATAAATTAACCTTTTCCGTTTCATTATTTTCATCACTCTAATACTTTCTTCCTTAATTCATACTTTAAAGCATTCGTCAATATGCTCCATCCAGTTCTGATTCTTGATATACTCCTAACTTTCATATCTGTCATTCTTATTTTTCATCTGCCGCCAGAAGAATCTATTCATTTCTACTATACTCTTGGTTTTATAGTGTTTTTAGTTCTCTCGTGTCTTTATATTGCTATACGCATCGATATACACGGTTTGTAATTTCTGGGTTGTTGTTGGGCTTTATATATTCCCTTATATTTCGGAGTCCATGCTTCTGTCTTTCTATAATCATTGATATCCCTGTTTAATGATCTCTCTTATTTGCTGTGATTTATACTCCTATCTTTATTTCGAAGCTTCATGCTTTTGTTTTCTCTTCTCGACTTTAAGTACAACAAGTAATGGTCCAGAATTCGTAGGTATGGAGTTTTGAATGAACATGACTAATGTTCTAAAAGAGAAATTGTAATAGCACGATCTTGATTGGTTAAATTACCAGAATTCAAGAGAAAAGATAGAACTATCAGGAAGATATGTTCTCGATATGTTTGGAGATTAGGTATAATATAAGAGTCGTGTAACATGGCACATGATGACGTTATGGTCTGTGAATCATCACGTTCCATTAGAAACTTAGCATGACTTACTGTAATATAATCACGTTGATCAAGTGTCATTATATTATACTAACTCATGCTTCAATTCCCAACACTACTTCAAAAACATTCATATTTTAAATTCGAATTTTTACAGAATATATAAACTAAACAGTTTCCTTTATGATGTAATAAAGATAGCACAAGGAGATAAGTGATTTCAGACAAGAATAATTATGAAGGTATCTTCAGAAATATTGAGGATATTTACACTTAAAGATACGATGATATCTTAGAATTTCTAAGATCGAGGGATGATGAAGAAGATTTATCCGCAAGGGTTTAGAGTAAGGAGCAAAGTATTCGCTAAAGACTCCAGCAGACACTGAATCATTTGGATTCTTTGAAGGCAGGTTTAGTCCTTGTGATTTATCCACATCCTCCTTCATGATTTGCTCAATCCGTTTTTCAGTACCAACCCTTCTCTTTTTTTGGAGTTTTGCCAACACACTATTCTTTATCATTAAACTTTTGGTTGTTAAGGTCGTTTACAGTTTTTGCTGCTTCATCAGCATTTTTCAAACTTTCGAGAACTGATTCGTAAATTAGGCTGCTTATTCAAAATTTCAGACTTGAAATACATAAGTCCAGGAGATAGACGTTATATGTATAATTGTTGACGTAGAAATGCTGCAACATTTGAAATAATGATTGATGGTTCCTGGTTTTTGGTATGGCAATTATCGTTACAAAATGCGAATGAGCACATGATAGGGTTTCGATAAATATAATGATTTTTCGGAAAGTCAAAGTGTGACGATCGCTCCAAATCCATATGGACAATACGTCATTCATTGATTTCATTGCGAGGTATTTGACCTCTATATGATACGTTTTGTAAACATTGCATTCTTTTGAAAAGGCACACCATAAATGAATATTTAAATCAAAAGTTTTTGACATCTGATGATTTCTACATATAGACAATCACTGTAAATAATAGTTTACAATAGTACTTCCATTGACAATGCAGTCAAAATAAGATACATGGTGATGATTTGGTGAATGCAACGTTTCCTTGAAAAATATGCCATGTATGACTCCATGCACATAGCTTGTCTAACATATAAGCAAACAGCGGAAGACTTCTACGAAACCTGAGAATAAACATGCTAACAAGTGTCAACACAAAGGTTGGTGAGTTCATATTTTAGTGTTTCACATAATCTGTATATAAAAGTGGATCACAAGATTTCAGTTGTTTCATCCAGAAACGTTTATCAATAGATTATATAAAAATGGATCACAAGATTTCAGTTGTTTCATCCAGAAACGTTTATTAATAGATTATATAAAAATGGATCACAAGATTTCAGTTGTTTCATCCAGAAACGTTTATCAATAGATTATATAAAAATGGATCACAAGATTTCAGTTGTTTTATCCAGAAACGTTTATCAATAGATTATATAAAAATGGATCACAAGATTTCAGTTGTTTTATCCAGAAACGTTTATCAATAGATTATATAAAAATGGATCACAAGATTTCAGTTGTTTCATCCAGAAACGTTTATCAATAGATTCTACATAACAGAGCACCCTGGTAACTAAACTTTAACGTTATAATGATAAATACCCCATTCGTTTTAATACACGCAAACCAACGTGTCCTAAACTCAAATAACACACGTCCGTTAAAAGGCTAGCGCTCTAGCTCGGACGGGGATGTCAAGCCCTATGGATCCATATACTGTTATTCGCGCCCACCAGTCCATATCCTATGTACTGGCAGCTACTAGTTACCAAAGCTAAGGGATTTTCGGTTCAAACTCAGTGTAGAATTTAGTATGTACTTGTATCCATTGCGTTTAAAATAAAGTGCATGTATTCTCAGCTCAAAAATATATATTGCAAAAGCAATTAAAAGGGGAGCAAATGAAACTCACAGTTTAATATTGATATACAATATTGCAGGAAAGCACGTAGACACATCGGAGATGATAAACACGAGGTTTGATTCACAAAAATACTCCCGAACATTACCCATAATTTCCTTGGCAATAACCCATATTTTCCTTAACTCTAGCTCGCTCGGAAACTCGTTTTGAAAATTACTTGGACAGCACTCCGTCGTAATATTTTATGTACATTATTATTTTTGTATCGCAAAAATAATAACACTAATAATAAAAAAATAATACAATTAATAATAATCTTATTAATAATAATAATAATAATAATAATAATAATAATAATAATAATAATAATAATAATAATAATAATAATAATAATAAATAAATAATATTACGGAGTATATATATTTGTGTATGTGTGTGATTTTAATCGAGCGAAAACACTGGAATTTATAGATGTGGCCTGACAAACACTGCCATGCGATCGCATGGCCTCCCCTTCCAGCTCACATATTGTTTGTCATCAAGCTTGTCGACATATTTTAAAAATAATATATATTATATATAATTTATATTAATTATATATATAATATATTATATTCACGTGCATAGTTGACTTGTAATTTTCGTTCCGATAAGTCGTACGTCGTCACTCGACTTATGTCCCGGTTTCGATTTTTCGAACGTCCTATCGTATACTGAGAAAACTTGTACTTTACGTTTCGTGAATCGTACCTTTGTCAAAATATAGTCTTAAATCATCCATAAACTATACCACTGTAGCAAGTTACTTTGCTACAGTAGCAATTCACTGTAGCAAAGTCACTGTAGTAAAGTCAATTTCACTGTAGCAATTCACTGTAGCAAAGTCAATTTCACTGTAGCAAATAGTGATTTTCGAAAACACTGTAGCATTTTGGGTACTGTAGCAATTTGAAAATGTTACTATCGTTTACTAAATAACTTGAAATTATATATATGTATATATCTTTTTAATATACATAAATTTAGTTTTTAAATACACATTGAAAGTTATTTATAAATAAATTTTAATAATAAATATTTCAACTTATCATAAGTTTAATGTACAGTATCAAATAATTAATACATTGTTACCTTTTCAAGTTATAGTATATATGTATCTATTTACATATAATTGTTCGCGAATCGTCGAAAATAACCGAAGGGTATTTAAATATATAAAAGTAGTTCAAAAATTTTGAGATTCAGTTTTACAGACTTTGCTTATCGTGTCAGAAATGTTAATCATACAAAGATTAAGTTTAAATTTGGTCAGAAATTTTCGGGTCATCACACAAAGATCAATGGAGTTGTTGGTAAGTTTACTGCTAATGTGGTGGGATATAAAAGGTTCCCCGGTAACGATGACGAAAAGGACAAACGTATATAATAAGGTTAATCCGAATAAAAAGTCAAAGTTGATTTGTTGGAGGTGTGACAAAATTGGCTATTTTGAAAAGGGATTGCAAAGTTAATGCCAAAGGATCTGACACATGTACGTGTTAAACTTCTACTTAGGTTCCAGGAGTTTTCCAGGTGTATGACTATATGCATAAGTCTTTCTTTTCGTAGGTAACGTGTGGTTGGATCATCCTCTTGGTTGTTTCTTAATGAGGTGTTTTCAACAATCATGATGTAGTGACCCGAACTTTTCCATGTTTATATATATTAATTGAGATTGATATTTACATGATTAAATGTTTCCAACATGTTAAGCAATCAAACTTGTTAAGACTTGATTAATTGAAATATGTTTCATATAGACAATTGACCACCCAAGTTGACCGGCGATTCACGAACGTTAAAACTTGTAAAAACGACATGATGATATATATATATGGATATACATATGGTTAACATGAGATTATGATAAGTAAGTATCTCCATAAGCATATTAACAATGAGTTATATACATATAAACAAGACTACTAACTTAAGGATTTCGAAACGAGACATATATTTAACGATTATCGTTGTAACGACATTTAAATGTATATATATCATATTAAGATATATTAATATATCATAATATCATGATAATATAATAATTTAACATCTCATTAGATATAATAAACAATGGGTTAACAACATTAATTGAGATCGTTAACTTAAAGGTTTCAAAACAACACTTACATGTAACGACTAACGATGACTTAACGACTCAGTTAAAATGTATATACATGTAGTGTATTTAGATGTATTAAAATACTTTTGGAAGACTTCAAGACATATATCAAAACACTCATACTTAACGAAAATGGTTACAGTTACTTTTCCATTCTTTTCTTTCATCAAGAATTCTAGTCGTATTCTTACCCGTATTATACACAGCTTCAAAACGTACTTACTATGAGTATATACCAATAGGAACTAGCATGGGATTCCACTCTTGATTATGTCATGTATGACTAATCAATTTTAACTTCTACCATGAGCTAGTCAACTAACTAGAACTCCTTTTAACCCCACTCACCACTCACCAATTACCACTCATCATTCACTCCATTTCACTTCCAATTCTCTTTCTAATTCTCTCTCAACACACCCACACTATTATGAACGTATTTTTCCAGTAGTTAATCATCATCTTCATCAAAAATCACTTCAAGAATCAAGCTATAATCATCATAGGAAGAACACTTCAAGAACACTTCAAAAATCCCTTCAAGTTTACTAATTTACTTCCAAGCTTTCTAATCCATTCCAAGTAATCATCTAAGATCAAGAAACCTTTGTTATATACAGTAGGTTATCTTTCTTATTCAAGGTAATATTCATATTCAAACTTTGATTCAATTTCTATAACTATAAACTATCTTAATTCGAGTAAAAATCTTACTTGAACTTGTTTTTGTGTCATGATCCTACTTCAAGAACTTTCAAGCCATCCAAGATCCTTTGAAGCTAGATCATTTCTTGTCACTTCCAGTAGGTTTACCTACTAAACTTGAGGTAGTAATGATGTTCATAACATCATTCGATTCATATATATAAAACTATCTTATTCGAAGGTTTAAACTCGTAATCACTAGAACATAGTTTAGTTAATTCTAAACTTGTTCGCAAATAAAAGTTAATCCTTCTAACTTGACTTTTAAAATTAACTAAACACATGTTCTATATCTATATGATATGCTAACTTAATGATTTAAAACCCTGGAAACACGAAAAACACCGTAAAACCGGATTTACGCCGTCGTAGTAACACCGCGGGCTGTTTTGGGTTAGTTAATTAAAAACTATGATAAACTTTGATTTAAAAGTTGTTATTCTGAGAAAATGATTTTTATTATGAACATGAAACTATATCCAAAAATTATGGTTAAACTCAAAGTGGAAGTATGTTTTCTAAAATGGTCATCTAGACGTCGTTCTTTCGACTGAAATGACTACCTTTACAAAAACGACTTGTAACTTATTTTTCCGACTATAAACCTATACATTTCTGTTTAGATTCATAAAATAGAGTTCAATATGAAACCATAGCAATTTGATTCACTCAAAACGGATTTAAAATGAAGAAGTTATGGGTAAAACAAGATTGGATAATTTTTCTCATTTTAGCTACGTGAAAATTGGTAACAAATCTATTCCAACCATAACTTAATCAACTTGTATTGTATATTATGTAATCTTGAGATACCATAGACACGTATACAATGTTTCGACCTATCATGTCGACACATCTATATATATTTCGGAACAACCATAGACACTCTATATGTGAATGTTGGAGTTAGCTATACAGGGTTGAGGTTGATTCCAAAATATATATAGTTTGAGTTGTGATCAATACTGAGATACGTATACACTGGGTCATGGATTGATTCAAGATAATATTTATCGATTTATTTCTGTACATCTAACTGTGGACAACTAGTTGTAGGTTACTAACGAGGACAGCTGACTTAATAAACTTAAAACATCAAAATATATTAAAAGTGTTGTAAATATATTTTAAACATACTTTGATATATATGTATATATTGTTATAGGTTCGTGAATCAACCAGTGGCCAAGTCTTACTTCCCAACGAAGTAAAAATCTGTGAAAGTGAGTTATAGTCCCACTTTTAAAATCTAATATTTTTGGGATGAGAATACATGCAGGTTTTATAAATGATTTACAAAATAGACACAAGTACGTGAAACTAAATTCTATGGTTGAATTATCGAAATCGAATATGCCCCTTTTTATTAAGTCTGGTAATCTAAGAATTAGGGAACAGACACCCTAATTGACGCGAATCCTAAAGATAGATCTATCGGGCCCAACAAGCCCCATCCAAAGTACCGGATGCTTTAGTACTTCGAAATTTATATCATATCCGAAGGGTGTCCCGGAATGATGGGGATATTCTTATAAATGCATCTTGTTAATGTCGGTTACCAGGTGTTCACCATATGAATGATTTTTATCTCTATGTATGGGATGTGTATTGAAATATGAAATCTTGTGGTCTATTATTATGATTTGATATATATAGGCTAAACCTATAACTCACCAACATTTTTGTTGACGTTTTAAGCATGTTTATTCTCAGGTGATTATTAAGAGCTTCCGCTGTCGCATACTTAAATAAGGACGAGATTTGGAGTCCATGCTTGTATGATATTGTGTAAAAACTGCATTCAAGAAACTTATTTTGTTGTAACATATTTGTATTGTAAACCATTATGTAATGGTCGTGTGTAAACAGGATATTTTAGATTATCATTATTTGATAATCTACGTAAAGCTTTTTAAACCTTTATTGATGAAATAAAGGTTATGGTTTGTTTTAAAATGAATGCAGTCTTTGAAAAACGTCTCATATAGAGGTCAAAACCTCGCAACGAAATCAATTAATATGGAACGTTTTTAATCAATAAGAACGGGACATTTCAGTTGGTATCCGAGCGTTGGTCTTAGAGAACCAGAAAATTTGCATTAGTGTGTCTTATCGAGTTTGTTAGGATGCATTAGTGAGTCTGGACTTCGACCGTGTTTACTTGAAAAATGATTGCTTAACAAATTTTGTTGGAAACTATATATTTTTAACATGTGAATATTATGTGATATATTAATCTCTTAACGCGTTTGATATTATGTGATAGATGTCTACCTCTAGAACAAGTCCCATTGACTCACCTAATAATAATGAAGAGTCAAATGTAAATTGGAATGATTCGTGGACTGATTCACAAGTTCCCGAAGACGAACCGGAAGAAGAGTCGGAACCAGAAGAAGAATCGGAACCGGAAGAAGAATCGGAACCGGATGAAGAAATAGAACCGGTGGGGGAAATAATAAAACGGTTAAGTAAAAGAAAATCCTCAACCAACCGACCAAGGTTAATTATGGTCAATGGTGTTTCCACTAAGGAAGCAAAATATTGGGAGGATTACCAATTCTCCGATGAATCGGATTCCGACGAGAATTCCAATGATGTTATAGAAATTACCCCAACTGAATTTAAAAAGGCAAAAGAAAATAATAAGGGAAAGGGCATAAAAATAGAGAAATCTAATTCCAACCCCGATGAACTTTATATGTATCGTCAACCCCCGAAGTCCTTAAGTTGTAACAATGACCCGGGAACCTCTAAACCACCAGGTTTTTCTAAACCAATGTGGAAAATTACGGCTAGTATTAGGGGAACATCATATATCCCTAGAAACTTGGCAAAACGAACCAAAACCGAAGAAGAAGAAACGAGCGAGTCGGAATAAGATAGTTGTATTCGTGTGGTGTAATATATGTAATATAGTGTTCTTATGCTTTATGATATATGTAAAAAATTGCTTGTATTAATAAGTATTTTTTTATGAAACTAACTCTTGTCTATTTTACAGTTTAAAAACACAAAATGGATAGACAACCCAATATTTTAAGAGACCTACCCGGAGACATGATTGATGAAATCTTGTCTAGAGTCGGCCAGAATTCTTCGGCACAACTATTTAAGGCGAGATCAGTTTGTAAGACATTCGAAGAACGTTCCAAGAATGTCTTGGTTTATAAGAGACTTTCGTTTGAAAGATGGGGGATATCACATTGGGAAACCCATAAGTTACGATGTGTTTACTTTGACGCATATATTGCGGGGAACCCAAATGCTATTTTACGCAACGGGTTAAGAAATTATTTTGACTCAATATATCCGAATATTGGACTTCGTGATTTAGAAAAAGCGGCTAACATGCAACATAAAGAAGCATGTTATGCTTACGGATTAGTAATGTTCGCTTCTCACCAAAGTGAGAACAAGAACATCGGGCTACAACTATTAAACAAAACGTTTCCACAAGTGACGGAGTCGGTAATTGGGGTAAGAAATGAGGTTTTTAGATTATTACGGGACTGTTGGACATTACGTAACCCTCGTCCCTTTGATGACGTTACAACACGCTGTCTTATCAACGGCCATAACGGTTATGTTGCACAAGACCAAGGATGGGAAGTAGTCCTAGTAAAACCAGAATGCATGACTTGTTTCTGGACGTATGAATTACGTGTCTTTATTGCCTTTGCCGAACGACTTGTGTACTAGCTAGAATTGTCTTCACAACTATCTTGTATCAAAGTTATTGTGTGCTATATTTCATGCTTTATGTAAAATAAGCGGTATTGTAAGTTTGTAAAATATTGTATAAAAGTTTGAACGCGAAATATTATTACAATCAGTTTTTCATATAGAATTGTAGTAGTTGAATTGTATATTAGCTACTAAGTATGAACTTAACGGGTAGGTACTACCCGAATTTAAACTTATAAAACGCTAATATGAAGAAAAAGCTTTTATAAATGAGTTCATATTATGCTACGAAATACTATTAACTACTCTTAATATTCTGTATGATTAACTTGTTCCATTTAACTATTTTGAAGGAAATGGCACCGACTACTCGACACACCGTGAATATGAATGAAGAGGAATTCCGTACTTTTCTAGCTTCAAACATAGCCGCAGTACAGGCTGCGCTACATACCAACAATAACCTTGGATCTAGCAGTACAGGAAATCGTGTAGGATGCACCTACAAAGAATTCACTGCCTGCAAACCTTTGGAATTTGATGGAACCGAAGGACCGATCGGATTGAAACGGTGGACCGAGAAGGTTGAATCGGTGTTTGCCATAAGTAAGTGTACTGAAGAGGACAAAGTGAAGTACGCTACACATACCTTCACAGGTTCTGCGTTAACATGGTGGAATACCTATCTAGAGCAAGTGGGACAAGATGATGCGTACGCACTACCGTGGTCAGCATTCAAGCACTTGATGAACGAGAAGTACCGTCCCAGAACCGAGGTCAATAAGCTCAAGACAGAACTTAGAGGGTTACGAACCCAAGGATTTGATATTACCACGTACGAAAGACGATTCACAGAATTGTGCCTATTGTGTCCGGGAGCATTCGAAGATGAGGAAGAGAAGATCGACGCGTTTGTGAAAGGATTACCAGAAAGAATCCAAGAAGATATAAGTTCACACGAGCCCGCCTCCATACAACAGGCATGTAGAATGGCTCACAAACTAGTGAACCAGATTGAAGAAAGAATTAAAGAACAGACTGCTGAAGAGGCCAATGTGAAGCAAGTCAAAAGAAAGTGGGAGGAAAACGGTGATAAGAATCACCAATACAACAACAACAGCAATTACAACAATAATCGCAACAATTATCCCAACAATCGCAACATCAATCGCAACTACAACAAACGGCCCAACAACAACAACAACAACAACAACAACAGCAACTACAACAATCATCCCAACAACAATAATAACCGCAACAACAACAACAATCAGAAGCAGCTATGCCAAAGGTGTGAAAAGAATCACTCGGGGTTCTGCACCAAATTTTGCAACAAGTGTAAAAGAAATGGTCATAGCGCGGCGAAGTGTGAGGTCTACGGACCAGGGGTTAATAGAACGAAAGGAACAAATGGTGTCGGAACGAGTAATGGCGGAGCAAGTAGTGTCGGAGCAAGTTATGCCAATGTAGTTTGTTATAAATGTGGAAAACCAGGCCACATTATTAGAAATTGCCCGAACCAGGAGAACACGAATGGACAAGGCCGTGGAAGAGTTTTCAATATTAATGCGGTAGAGGCACAGGAAGACCCGGAGCTTGTTACGGGTACGTTTCTTATTGACAATAAATCTGCTTACGTTTTATTTGATTCGGGTGCGGATAGAAGCTATATGAGTAGAGATTTTTGTGCTAAATTAAGTTGTCCATTGACGCCTTTGGATAGTAAATTTTTACTCGAATTAGCAAATGGTAAATTAATTTCAGCAGATAATATATGTCGGAATCGAGAAATTAAACTGGTTAGCGAAACATTTAAGATTGATTTGATACCAGTAGAGTTAGGGAGTTTTGATGTTATAATCGGTATGGACTGGTTGAAAGAAGTGAAAGCGGAGATCGTTTGTTACAAAAATGCAATTCGCATTATACGAGAAAAAGGAAAACCCTTAATGGTGTACGGAGAAAAGGGCAACACGAAGCTACATCTTATTAGTAATTTGAAGGCACAAAAACTAATAAGAAAAGGTTGCTATGCTGTTCTAGCACACGTCGAGAAAGTACAAACTGAAGAAAAGAGCATCAATGATGTTCCCATTTCAAAAGAATTTCCCGATGTATTTCCGAAAGAATTACCGGGATTACCCCCACATCGATCCGTTGAATTTCAAATAGATCTTGTACCAGGAGCTGCACCAATAGCTCGTGCTCCTTACAGACTCGCACCCAGCGAGATGAAAGAACTGCAAAGCCAATTACAAGAACTTTTAGAGCGTGGTTTCATTCGACCAAGCACATCACCGTGGGGAGCTCCTGTTTTGTTTGTCAAGAAGAAAGATGGTACATTCAGGTTGTGTATCGACTACCGAGAGTTGAACAAACTTACCATCAAGAACCGCTACCCCCTACCGAGAATAGACGACTTATTTGATCAACTACAAGGCTCGTCTGTTTATTCAAAGATTGACTTACGTTCCGGGTATCATCAAATGCGGGTGAAAGAAGATGATATTCCAAAGACTGCTTTCAGAACACGTTACGGTCATTACGAGTTTATGGTCATGCCGTTTGGTTTAACTAATGCACCAGCTGTGTTCATGGACCTTATGAACCGAGTGTGTGGACCATACCTTGACAAGTTTGTCATTGTTTTCATTGATGACATACTTATTTACTCAAAGAATGACCAAGAACACGGTGAACATTTGAGAAAGGTGTTAGAAGTATTGAGGAAGGAAGAATTGTATGCTAAGTTTTCAAAGTGTGCATTTTGGTTGGAAGAAGTTCAATTCCTCGGTCACATAGTGAACAAAGAAGGTATTAAAGTGGATCCGGCAAAGATAGAAACTGTTGAAAAGTGGGAAAACCCGAAAACTCCGAAACACATACGCCAATTTTTAGGACTAGCTGGTTACTACAGAAGGTTCATCCAAGACTTTTCCAGAATAGCAAAACCCTTGACTGCATTAACGCATAAAGGGAAGAAATTTGAATGGAATGATGAACAAGAGAAAGCGTTTCAGTTATTGAAGAAAAAGCTAACTACGGCACCTATATTGTCATTGCCTGAAGGGAATGATGATTTTGTGATTTATTGTGACGCATCAAAGCAAGGTCTCGGTTGTGTATTAATGCAACGAACGAAGGTGATTGCTTATGCGTCTAGACAATTGAAGATTCACGAACAAAATTATACGACGCATGATTTGGAATTAGGCGCGGTTGTTTTTGCATTAAAGACTTGGAGGCACTACTTATATGGGGTCAAAAGTATTATATATACCGACCACAAAAGTCTTCAACACATATTTAATCAGAAACAACTGAATATGAGGCAGCGTAGGTGGATTGAATTATTGAATGATTACGATTTTGAGATTCGTTACCACCCGGGGAAGGCAAATGTGGTAGCCGATGCCTTGAGCAGGAAGGATAGAGAACCCATTCGAGTAAAATCTATGAATATAATGATTCATAATAACATTACTACTCAAATAAAGGAGGCGCAACAAGGAGTTTTAAAAGAGGGAAATTTAAAGGATGAAATACCCAAAGGATCGGAGAAGCATCTTAATATTCGGGAAGACGGAACCCGGTATAGGGCTGAAAGGATTTGGGTACCAAAATTTGGAGATATGAGAGAAATGGTACTTAGAGAAGCTCATAAAACCAGATACTCAATACATCCTGGAACGGGGAAGATGTACAAGGATCTCAAGAAACATTTTTGGTGGCCGGGTATGAAAGCCGATATTGCTAAATACGTAGGAGAATGTTTGACGTGTTCTAAGGTCAAAGCTGAGCATCAGAAACCATCAGGTCTACTTCAACAACCCGAAATCCCAGAATGGAAATGGGAAAACATTACCATGGATTTCATCACTAAATTGCCAAGGACTGCAAGTGGTTTTGATACTATTTGGGTAATAGTTGATCGTCTCACCAAATCAGCACACTTCCTGCCAATAAGAGAAGATGACAAGATGGAGAAGTTAGCACGACTGTATCTGAAGGAAGTCGTCTCCAGACATGGAATACCAATCTCTATTATCTCTGATAGGGATGGCAGATTTATTTCAAGATTCTGGCAGACTTTACAGCAAGCATTAGGAACTCGTCTAGACATGAGTACTGCCTATCATCCACAAACAGATGGGCAGAGCGAAAGGACGATACAAACGCTTGAAGACATGCTACGAGCATGTGTTATTGATTTCGGAAACAGTTGGGATCGACATCTACCATTAGCAGAATTTTCCTACAACAACAGCTACCATTCAAGCATTGAGATGGCGCCGTTTGAAGCACTTTATGGTAGAAAGTGCAGGTCTCCGATTTGTTGGAGTGAAGTGGGGGATAGACAGATTACGGGTCCGGAGATTATACAAGAAACTACCGAGAAGATCATCCAAATTCAACAACGGTTGAAAACCGCCCAAAGTCGACAAAAGAGCTACGCTGACATTAAAAGAAAAGATATAGAATTTGAAATTGGAGAGATGGTCATGCTTAAAGTTGCACCTTGGAAAGGCGTTGTTCGATTTGGTAAACGAGGGAAATTAAATCCAAGGTATATTGGACCATTCAAGATTATTGATCGTGTCGGACCAGTAGCTTACCGACTTGAGTTACCTCAACAACTCGCGGCTGTACATAACACTTTCCACGTCTCGAATTTGAAGAAATGTTTTGCTAAAGAAGATCTCACTATTCCGTTAGATGAAATCCAAATCAATGAAAAACTCCAATTCATCGAAGAACCCGTCGAAATAATGGATCGTGAGGTTAAAAGACTTAAGCAAAACAAGATACCAATTGTTAAGGTTCGATGGAATGCTCGTAGAGGACCCGAGTTCACCTGGGAGCGTGAAGATCAGATGAAGAAGAAATACCCGCATCTATTTCCAGAAGATTCGTCAACACCTTCAACAGCTTAAAATTTCGGGACGAAATTTATTTAACGGGTAGGTACTGTAGTGACCCGAACTTTTCCATGTTTATATATATTAATTGAGATTGATATTTACATGATTAAATGTTTCCAACATGTTAAGCAATCAAACTTGTTAAGACTTGATTAATTGAAATATGTTTCATATAGACAATTGACCACCCAAGTTGACCGGCGATTCACGAACGTTAAAACTTGTAAAAACGACATGATGATATATATATATGGATATACATATGGTTAACATGAGATTATGATAAGTAAGTATCTCCATAAGTATATTAACAATGAGTTATATACATATAAACAAGACTACTAACTTAAGGATTTCGAAACGAGACATATATTTAACGATTATCGTTGTAACGACATTTAAATGTATATATATCATATTAAGATATATTAATATATCATAATATCATGATAATATAATAATTTAACATCTCATTAGATATAATAAACAATGGGTTAACAACATTAATTGAGATCGTTAACTTAAAGGTTTCAAAACAACACTTACATGTAACGACTAACGATGACTTAACGACTCAGTTAAAATGTATATACATGTAGTGTATTTAGATGTATTAAAATACTTTTGGAAGACTTCAAGACATATATCAAAACACTCATACTTAACGAAAATGGTTACAGTTACTTTTCCATTCTTTTCTTTCATCAAGAATTCTAGTCGTATTCTTACCCGTATTATACACAGCTTCAAAACGTACTTACTATGAGTATATACCAATAGGAACTAGCATGGGATTCCACTCTTGATTATGTCATGTATGACTAATCAATTTTAACTTCTACCATGAGCTAGTCAACTAACTAGAACTCCTTTTAACCCCACTCACCACTCACCAATTACCACTCATCATTCACTCCATTTCACTTCCAATTCTCTTTCTAATTCTCTCTCAACACACCCACACTATTATGAACGTATTTTTCCAGTAGTTAATCATCATCTTCATCAAAAATCACTTCAAGAATCAAGCTATAATCATCATAGGAAGAACACTTCAAGAACACTTCAAAAATCCCTTCAAGTTTACTAATTTACTTCCAAGCTTTCTAATCCATTCCAAGTAATCATCTAAGATCAAGAAACCTTTGTTATATACAGTAGGTTATCTTTCTTATTCAAGGTAATATTCATATTCAAACTTTGATTCAATTTCTATAACTATAAACTATCTTAATTCGAGTAAAAATCTTACTTGAACTTGTTTTTGTGTCATGATCCTACTTCAAGAACTTTCAAGCCATCCAAGATCCTTTGAAGCTAGATCATTTCTTGTCACTTCCAGTAGGTTTACCTACTAAACTTGAGGTAGTAATGATGTTCATAACATCATTCGATTCATATATATAAAACTATCTTATTCGAAGGTTTAAACTCGTAATCACTAGAACATAGTTTAGTTAATTCTAAACTTGTTCGCAAATAAAAGTTAATCCTTCTAACTTGACTTTTAAAATTAACTAAACACATGTTCTATATCTATATGATATGCTAACTTAATGATTTAAAACCCTGGAAACACGAAAAACACCGTAAAACCGGATTTACGCCGTCGTAGTAACACCGCGGGCTGTTTTGGGTTAGTTAATTAAAAACTATGATAAACTTTGATTTAAAAGTTGTTATTCTGAGAAAATGATTTTTATTATGAACATGAAACTATATCCAAAAATTATGGTTAAACTCAAAGTGGAAGTATGTTTTCTAAAATGGTCATCTAGACGTCGTTCTTTCGACTGAAATGACTACCTTTACAAAAACGACTTGTAACTTATTTTTCCGACTATAAACCTATACATTTCTGTTTAGATTCATAAAATAGAGTTCAATATGAAACCATAGCAATTTGATTCACTCAAAACGGATTTAAAATGAAGAAGTTATGGGTAAAACAAGATTGGATAATTTTTCTCATTTTAGCTACGTGAAAATTGGTAACAAATCTATTCCAACCATAACTTAATCAACTTGTATTGTATATTATGTAATCTTGAGATACCATAGACACGTATACAATGTTTCGACCTATCATGTCGACACATCTATATATATTTCGGAACAACCATAGACACTCTATATGTGAATGTTGGAGTTAGCTATACAGGGTTGAGGTTGATTCCAAAATATATATAGTTTGAGTTGTGATCAATACTGAGATACGTATACACTGGGTCGTGGATTGATTCAAGATAATATTTATCGATTTATTTCTGTACATCTAACTGTGGACAACTAGTTGTAGGTTACTAACGAGGACAGCTGACTTAATAAACTTAAAACATCAAAATATATTAAAAGTGTTGTAAATATATTTTAAACATACTTTGATATATATGTATATATTGTTATAGGTTCGTGAATCAACCAGTGGCCAAGTCTTACTTCCCAACGAAGTAAAAATCTGTGAAAGTGAGTTATAGTCCCACTTTTAAAATCTAATATTTTTGGGATGAGAATACATGCAGGTTTTATAAATGATTTACAAAATAGACACAAGTACGTGAAACTAAATTCTATGGTTGAATTATCGAAATCGAATATGCCCCTTTTTATTAAGTCTGGTAATCTAAGAATTAGGGAACAGACACCCTAATTGACGCGAATCCTAAAGATAGATCTATCGGGCCCAACAAGCCCCATCCAAAGTACCGGATGCTTTAGTACTTCGAAATTTATATCATATCCGAAGGGTGTCCCGGAATGATGGGGATATTCTTATAAATGCATCTTGTTAATGTCGGTTACCAGGTGTTCACCATATGAATGATTTTTATCTCTATGTATGGGATGTGTATTGAAATATGAAATCTTGTGGTCTATTATTATGATTTGATATATATAGGCTAAACCTATAACTCACCAACATTTTTGTTGACGTTTTAAGCATGTTTATTCTCAGGTGATTATTAAGAGCTTCCGCTGTCGCATACTTAAATAAGGACGAGATTTGGAGTCCATGCTTGTATGATATTGTGTAAAAACTGCATTCAAGAAACTTATTTTGTTGTAACATATTTGTATTGTAAACCATTATGTAATGGTCGTGTGTAAACAGGATATTTTAGATTATCATTATTTGATAATCTACGTAAAGCTTTTTAAACCTTTATTGATGAAATAAAGGTTATGGTTTGTTTTAAAATGAATGCAGTCTTTGAAAAACGTCTCATATAGAGGTCAAAACCTCGCAACGAAATCAATTAATATGGAACGTTTTTAATCAATAAGAACGGGACATTTCACATGAAGAGTTTGAATGCAGATTGTAATCGTCAATATACATACGATGTTCTAGAATTTTGAATGATACGAATATTTTTCTGAGTCTTATGAATAGAAGTGATGTTCTATCACAGTTTTGAAGTCAAAGTATAGCTTTGATAGATGTAAGAATCTGAGAGAGATGATATCGGTTATATCTCGACTTGGATTCTGATCTATTAAAATCAGAATATGTAATTGGATTTGAATGAGTATGGTTGTTCAAATTTCTATGAAAGAATGTATATCGTCGTGAAAGTAGTGAGTATAGTTGATGATTTTTGAATCAAAATTGAAGAATGTACAGTGTAACATATTTAATTCTCTACGTATACCTACCCGTTAAAAAATTTCACAAGTAATATTTTGTACAAGAGTAGTTTTATTATAGTCTTTATGAAAATGTATATTTTCTACATATGTAATATAGATTTAATGAGTTAATATACTATTAAACTCATTTGATTTTAGTTGGAACTAGAAATGAATAATCCCTAAAACTTTAGAGATTACATAATCTTCGCGAAATATTTCTCCAATGAAGTTATGAATCAATACTTCATCGGTTATTGTGGTTGTTATTACTTGGTATCTATGGGGCATATGATGTTGATGTTCGAGGTACCGAGTGTGATGTTGAGACGTGTGATGCGGATGTTATTGTTGGTGGTGGTAATGGTACTGTTGGTGTTGATGCTGGTGATGCTGCTGGTGCTTGTAAATTTTGCACCATATTCTCCAAAGCCACTACTCGAGCGCGAAGCTCGTTGACTTCTTCTATTACTCCGGGATGATTGGCGGTTGGAACAAGGGGATGAATAAGATCTAGAATTCTAGATATTATATACTTGTGGCGGGATATCCTGGAAATGAGGGTGAAAATGGTGTTCCGGATTGGTTCGTCGGTAAGTGCTTCAGGTTCTTCGCCAATAGGACAATTTGGTGGGTGGAAGGGATCACCTTCTTCTTGTCTCCATTGATTAAGTCGACTAACCCACCCCCAATTCATCCAAAAAAGATGATGACTAATTGGTTGGTTCATTCCGGTTACGCTGCCATTGGAGCTCGAGGAGTTCGAGGAATCAAGTGAGAAATCCATATTATATGATCGAATAAAGGGTTTTCGATATGAGATGGGTGTTGAATACTAAATGATATCTCTGTCTCCTCGAATACGTATATATAGCAAAGAGATTCCGTAATTTGCGGAGGAAATTTAGGAAAAGTGTTAGACAAAGTCTATTGGGATAGATATGATAAGATATGATTTGTCTATACTGAAATGTCCCATTCATATTGATTATAAATGTTCCATATTAATTGATTTCGTTACGAGGTTTTGACCTCTATACGAGACGTTTTTCAAAGACTGCATTCGATTTTAAAACAAACCATAACCTCTATTTTATCGATAAAGGTTTAAAATGATAATAAAAAATATAGCGTTTTCACACGACCATTACATAATGGTTTACAATGATATTACACAACAATATATGTCTTCGAATGCAGTTTTCAAACAATATTAAACAAGCATGGACTGCAAATCTTGTCCTTAATTTAGTATGCAACAGCGGAAGCTCTTAACAATTACCTGAGAATAAACATGCTTAAAACGTCAATAAAAATGTTGGTGAGTTATAGGTTTAACCTATATATTTATCAATCGTAATAATAGACTACAAGATTTCATATTTTCATTTTTCATAAACATCATCCCTTACATAGAGATAAAAATCATTCATATGGTGAACACTTGATAACCGACATTAACAAGATGCATATAAGAATATCCCCATCATTCCGGGACATCCATCAGACATGATATAAAAACTCGAAGTACTAAAGCATTCGGTACTTTGGATGGGGTTTGTTAGGCCCAATAGATCTATCTTTAGGATTCGCGTCAATTAGGGGTGCACTAATTCTCAAAAATTAGTGATGTTCCCTAATTCTTAGGCTACCAAGCAAAAAGGGGCATATTCAGCTTCGATCATTCACCCATATAATGTAGTTTTATTTTTTGTGTCTATTTCTTAATGCATTTATAAAACTGCATGTATTCTCATCCCAAAAATATTAATTTTTTTTAAAAGTGAGACTATAACTCACTTTCACAGATTTTCACTTCGTCGGAAAATAAGACTTGACCACGGGTCGATTCACGAACCTATAACAAATATGTACATATATATCAAAGTATGTTCAAAATATATTTACAACATTTTTATTACATTTTAATGATTTGAGTTTGTTAAGTCAGCAGTCCTCGTTAGTAACCTACAACTAGTTGTCCACAGTTAGATGTACAGAAATAAAGCAATATATAATATCTCGGATTAATCCACGACCCAGTGTTTACAAGTCTCAGACTCGATCACAACTCAAAGTATATATAATATTTTGGAATCAACCTCAACCATGTATAGCTAACTCCAACATTACTGCATATAGAGTGTCTATGGTTGTTCCGAATATATATATATATATATATATATATATATATATATATATATATATATATATATATATATATATATATATATATATATATATATATATATATATATATATATATATAGATGGGTCGATATGATATGCCAAAACATTGTATTCGTGTCTATGGTATCCCAAGATTACATAATATATGTTAGAATACATGTATAATACAATATAAGTTAGTTAAGTTATGATTTGTATAAATTTGTTACAAATTTCACGTAGCTACAACAAGCAAAATTATCCAATCTTGTTTTACCCATAACTTCTTCGTTTTAAATCCGTTTTGAGTGATTCAAGTTGCTATGGTTTCATATTGAACTTAAGTTTATGAATCTAAACAGAAAAAGTATAAGTTTATGGTCAAAAATATAGGTTACAAGTCGTTTTTGTAAAGGTAGTCATTTCAGTCGAAAGAACGACGTCTAGATGACCATTTTGGAAAACATACTTCTACTTTGATTTTAACCATGATTTTTGGATATAGTTTCATGTTCATAAGAAAAATCATTTTCCCATAATAATAGCTTTTAAATCAAAGTTTATCATAGTTTTTAATTATCCAAACCAAAACAGCCCCCAGTTTTACTACGACGGCGTATATCCGATTTTACGGTGTTCTTCGTGTTTCCAAGTTTTAAATCATTAATTTAGCATATCATATAGATATAGAACATGTGTCTAGTTAATTTTAAAAGTTAAGTTAGAAGGATTAACTTTGTCTGCGAACAAGTTTAGAATATACTAAACTATGTTCTAGTGATTACAAGTTTAAATCTTCGAATAAGATAGTTATATATATATATATATATATATATATATATATATATATATATATATATATATATATATATATATATATATATGAATCGAATGATATTATGAACATCATTACTACCTCAAGTTTAGTAGGTAAACCTACTGGAAGTGACAAGAAATGATCTAGCTTCAAAGGATCTTGGATGGCTTGAAAGTTCTTGAAGTAGGATCATGACACAAAAACAAGTTCAAGTAAGATTTTTACTCGAATTAAGATAGTTTATAGTTATATAAATCGAATCAATGTTTGAATATGAATATTAACTTGAATAAGAAAGATAACCTACTGTAAATAACAAAGGTTTCTTGATCTTAGATGATTACTTGGAATGGATTAGAAAGCTTGGAAGTAAACTAGTAAACTTGAAAGGATTTTTGAAGTGTTCTTGAAGTGTTCTTCCTATGATGATTATAGCTTGATTCTTGAAGTAATTTTTGATGAAGATGATGATTAGTTTACTGGAAAAATTCGTTCATAAGTGTGTGTAGGTGTTGAGAGAGAATTAGAAAGAGAATTGGAAGTGAAATGGATTGATTGGTGAGTGGTGAATGATGAGTGGGGTTAAAAGGAGTTCTAGTTAGTTGACTAGTTCATGGTAGAAGTTAAATTTGATTAGTCATGCATGACATAATCAAGAGTGGAATCCCATGCTAGTTCCTATTAGTATATACTTATAGTAAGTACGTCTAGAAGCTGTGTATAATACGGATACGAATACTGAATGACTACGAGTAGAATTGTTGATGAAAATAAATGGAAATGTAATTGTAAGCATTTTTGCTAAGTAGAATTACTTTGATATGTGTCTTGAAGTCTTTTAAAAGTGTACTAATACATCTTAATACACTTGATAATGCTAAAAACGAACATATATTTCATAGCATTATTCCTCAAGAAAGACAAGCTTTTAGTTGCAATTGTTCTATTTACAAGTAATATTCGTTTAAATAATAAAAGGTGAAGACAAAAGACAGATTCGACGAATTGAAGACGCAAATGACCAAAAAGCTCAATTTTACATCAAGTATTTAATGTAGTGTATTAAAGTGCAAAAAATACTTGATGTTATGCGAGGTGTATATGAAATAGCTTATATTTTACTAGGAAATACTATTAAATACGATACAATTTTACACAAGATATTTATTTATTTAGAGAATGGATATACTTAAACCTTGCTACAACACTTATAGGCAGTGTACCTAATCGTACAGTAGTGTAGTTTTTAGTAAGTCCGGTTCGTTCCACAGGGAAAAAAAAATCTTTAAACAAAGCTTAACGCTATATTAGTTTTAATTTATAAAAATACAAATATATATATAAGTAATATTATTATTATAAAGGGGGGTTTTTACAGTTTAATGACCGGTTTGTCGATTTTAAAAAAACTTAAGTCGCAGTTAAAACCAAATGTAAAATATTAAAAATAAATACAAGACTTAATTTAAAGCGTAAAGTAAATAACGATAATGAAATTGCGATAAATAAAAGTGCGATAAAATAAAATTGCGATAATTAAAAAGTACGATAATTAAAAGTGCAATTAAATACAATAACAGTAAATAAAAGTGCAATAATTAGAAGTGCAATTAAATATAAAATAAAGGAAATTAAATATGAAATAAAAGAATTATGCTTATTTAAACTTCCGTAATCATGATGTTTGACGTGTTGATTTTAATTTTATGCCCATGGGTTAATTGTCCTTTGTCCTGGATTATTTAATATGTCCGTCTGGTTTTTGTCCATAACAGTCCATCAGTCATAAATATAAAGTGCGAGTGTCCTCGTCAAATTATCCTTATACCCGAAGTTAAATATTCCAACTAATTGGGGACTTAAACTGTAACAAGGTTTTAATACTTTGTTTAATAATTACACAGGTTATCGACTGCGTGTAACCCAAGGTTTTAATACTTTGTTAATAATTATGCCAAGTGTCCTTGTACATAATTTCACCCCTGTTTTAATAATTCTAGTGACTATTAATCCATTCTCGTGTCCGGTTAAATGAATGATTATTCGTACATATAAATATCCCGCCCATCGTGTCCGATTGAGTGTATATGGTTATTTATAGGGACGTCCAATTGTAAATCTTTATATTAAAATTAACAAATTATCATTTAGTTAAACAAATATAAAGCCCATTAATAGCCCATAGTCTAATTTCCACAAGTGTCGTTCTTTTGACCAAACCCCAATTATGGTACAAAGCCCAATTACCCAATTTTAGTAATTAGCTCAACATCATGATTACTTCGGATTAAATAAGCATAATAATAACTTAGCTACGAGACATTAAATTAAAAAGGTTGAACATAACTTACAGTGATTAAAAATAGCGTAGCGTTACACGGACAGAATTTCGACTTACACCCTTACAACATTCGCTAACATACCCTTATTATTAGAATTAAAATTAAAATTAAAATTAAAATATAAATTATAAATATAAATATTACGTATAGATATAGAGAGGATGGATTTTTGGATATTAAAAACCATCGAACTGCGTTGGCTTTTATAGGGATTTTAGTCCAGGGAAGCTCCGCGACTTGCGGTCCATTTCTTCTTCAAACTCCGCAAGTCGCGGAGTTTGTTTTTACAGCTCACCAAACCTTGGCTCCTAGCTTGTCGACGGATTATATAAATAAATATAATATATAAATAATTTTAGTAATTATTTAAATATTATATTATATTTATGTGCATAGTTGACTTGTAATTTTTAGTCCGTTGCGTCGAGCGTTGAGAGTTGACTCTGGTCCCGGTTCCAGATTTTCGAACGTCCTTGCGTACAATTTAATATCTTGTACTTTGCGTTTTGAATCTTGTACTCTTGTAATTTTGAGACGTTTCTTATCAATAATTGGAACCTCTTTGATTGTATTTTGTACTTTTGAGCTTTTTGGTCGTTTGCGTCTTCAATTCGTCGAATCTGTCTTTTGTCTTCACCTTTTATTATTTAAACTAATATTACTTGTAAATAGAACAATTGCAACTAAAAGCTTGTCTTTCTTGAGGAATAATGCTATGAAATATATGTTCGTTTTTAGCATTATCAAATATTCCCACACTTGAGCGTTGCTTGTCCTCAAGCAATATAGTCTTGAAATACTAGAATCACTTCTTTATTCTTCACACTTTGTACATCAGTGATTTCTATACGGCGGTATAAACAATGGTAGTAACGATATGGTTTACAGTCCCACATGACTATAAAAATTTAGATCCATTAAGGAAATTGGATCTTTATGAAAACATTTGATCTTTTGAAAATTAAATCTAGCTTTTACCCTAGATAAGTTTTCCGGAATAACCCTTCACCGGTGTTTGCAAATTCTTTTTGTGGGTTTGGTGGGTTTTAGATTTGAAAATTTTGGCTCAAAACTTATGGTTTTGTGTCACCCACTTGCTAACCTTGTATTAGGAAAGCAACACGTCCAGTATACTTGCTCCGTATATTACCTTTCAGTAAACTACCATCCGGTTGTAAAGGAAAGCATTGAACAAGCAACTGTTAAGGCAATGTCCCCTGACATGCTTTTGATTATGGTCTATAACTTGTCGGACGCAATTACTATCCTTTGTAGGAGCAATAGTAAAGCTCACCCTTATAATTTGTCGGTCTGGCACAAGGTCCTGTCTTTGACCATGCTATGCAACCACCGTTCTTACGGTTGACACCCGATTTGGTTCAGGTGACCTAATGAATTCCAGGTGAATTCCTAGGATTTTACGTTCAATGGTAATGAACGCATTGAAAATAGGTTTTCAGAAAACAAATCGGTTTGTAATTTTTGATCAAAATATTTTCTCGTTCAAGCTCGAGTTTAGATATCATTGAATTCCATGAGTTTGAATTCTCAATCTTTAAGGTCAATCTCTAGGATTGAGTAATATCAGTCTTAAAAGCTGATTTTTGATCTTTAAAGGAGATTATCCTTTCTGGGGATCTGATTCATTAGTCTTATCAAGCTAATTTGCATGGTGCCCCCCATTGTACGAGATAAATCCTTCTCATGGTTAGGATAAATCTGACTACTTGGCGACCCTGTTTGATGCTGAGGTCCGTGGATTTCCTGCTGATTTTAGTGATGACTTTTCTAGGTTTTTCGTCAACCTACAGCTGGTCTGGACGACAACTTCATGACCTAAATCAAGAAGCGCGTTTCTTTTTCGGAAGACTTTACTTCCTTTTAATGATGGAATTGATTCATCGTGTAGATCCATCTTTCTTACAGTAAATCAGGTAAAACAGTTAATTATCGTTCAAAACAAAAGTATTTTCAATTATTTGTTACAGAAATATGTGACATATGTTTAAAATAACTTGGTAAATTTTCTCACACCTGGCTTTTATTTTTCCTTTTTGTTTTCCTCTATTCCATTTTAAATGAATTCTCACATTTTGGTTTGTTTCTCAATTTATGTCCTTTCCAAGGTAACAATAATTTCGGTGTTAAAACCTAGTTTTATCGTTCATAAATATGTATAAACATGATTTTGAATTCATTTAATTGAAAATTTTGAGATTTTTTTCTAGAATTGGGTAGTCAGTATATAAGACTAGGGCTGTTCTTTGTTATCAGAGAGCACTAGATTCTAATACAACTACTGCTTTACTAGTATTTTTAATGGTAACCAAGTGTTTAAGATAAAAATTTTAAAAATCCGAAAGAATTTAACCCCTTCCCACACTTAAGATCTTGCAATGCCCTCATTTGCAAGAAATCAGTAACAATTTAAATTATTGAGGGTGATTAGCGTAGAAATGATTAAATTTTACCAAAGTTTCCAAACATATTGTTGTTTGTGTTGATTGATAAATGGTGCACATCATTTGTTCATTCCGTCTTGTTGTTATTTCACATATATTTTGCATCTTGTCATCAAAATTAGTTGCTTTTGCTGAACTTAATGCCAGTATTTGAAAATGCGTTGTTTTACCCTGTTGTGTACATAAGATAAACTGCAAACATATATACATATTTTTGAAGTTTGGTATATTACCCCACATTCAAAAATTATTAAAATCTAATAATAAAAGTTAGAAATACACTACATTAGTTTTAATAGTCTATGGAATTAATACACTACATGTATATTCATTTTAACTGAGTCGTTAAGTCATCGTTAATCGTTACATGTAAGTGTTGTTTTTGAAAGCTTTAAGTTAACGATGTCATTTAATGCTGTTGAAAGCTTTAAAACAAATTTTAACACAATTTTAGTAAAGCGATATTAACCCAAACAAAAAAAATTCCGAGCTGACCTGGCAGCTCGATCCCAGCCAGGGGCTCTGCCCCTTGGACCCTGCCAGGGGTTGCCACCCCTTGGACCCCACCAGGGGTTGCCACCCCTTGGACTCCGCTATCAGGGGCGCTGCCCCCGAACCCCCGTCATAATCAAAGATAAGTTCAAACAAGTGTGCACTCCACACTTTCCCAAACTTGTTTGATATTTATCAAGGTTATTTTGGTTAACAAATTAATCCCATTACACTTAAATCATATTGGTGACACAGATCACCAACAATGAATATATCATAATATGATACATATGTATTTAGTAAGGCGTTGCTATAACGATAATCGTTATATATATCGTTTCGAGTTTCATAATTCAATAGTCTCATTTTATGTATATAACTCATTGTTGATATACCTAGTGAGATACTTACTTTTCATAATATCATGTTAGCTATATATATATATATATATATATATATATATATATATATATATATATATATATATATATATATATATATATATATATATATATATATATATATATATATATATATATATATATATATATCATCATATAGTTTTTACAAGTTTTAACGTTCGTGAATCGCCGGTCAACTTGGGTGGTCAATTGTCTACATGAAACCTATTTCAATTAATCAAGTCTTAACAAGTTTGATTGCTTAACATGTTGAAAACACTTAATCATGTAAATATCAATTTCATTTAATATATATAAACATGGAAAAGTTCTGGTCACTACATATACTCCATTTATGCAATAATTGTAGTATGACGTGTCTAGATTAAAAATGATAAGTATGTAATCAGATAAACTTTCGATTAAAGTCTTTTTTAATTCGTAATAGCCTATTCAGGTCTAGGGGCTTGAGCTATAGGATCCTTTAAATCAGTAATCCAAACCCTTCCATCCTAGAGTTTCGTAGACGCCACCCGTCAAGAAAGTTCAATGATCATAAATAACGAGAAAACAAAAATTTAAAAGTAATGAATATGAATAGTGATGACATTATAATGTCTTTGAGTTATCGAGAATCTTTATGAGTCAATAATGACATTTTACAGTTCGCAAACCAATGCACAAAGGCATAAGGGTACATATGTACGTAATATAAAGGGAGTTATATACGTTTGAGTATGAGTAGTAACAAACATAGAAATTTCAAAAATCATAGATAACATTTCATGTAATACATACATAATACACAAAACCATGATAGATGACATAGGAATGTCAAGAATTTCAGAAATCATGAGTGACATCCCTTGGTTCCCTTAACCAAGGTAGGTTTATAAAGATAACTCGCGTGAGTTATAGAATATTTTGAATCACAATGTGAGTTTCCTCTCGGAGTTACAGAATAAGAGATATGTATATGTATAATGCAAGTAATAATATCTTAAAGCTATAGGTCACGCTGTAGACTAGACTTTAATGCACCCTATTAATCTGGGTTATCCACATTAAGACTACCTAGTTCCCTACAACCACCGCTCTGATACCAACTGTAACACCCTGTCAAAATCGACATTGACACAGATGTTAACTCTGGTCCCAGTGCATGGCTTGACTTCTAAGTACATCAAAGTTCTATAGCAGAAGCATAATATATAAGTACCTGAGACAAAACATGCTTAAAAGTGTCAATCAAAAGGTTGGTGAGTTCATAGGTTTATCATAATCAATGATTTTGATAATAATGATAGATCACAAGATTTAGTTTAAAGTTGATTGATGTGACGACCCGAAAATTTCTGACCAAATTTAAACTTAATCTTTATATGTTTCCGACACGATAAGCAAAGTCTGTAATGTCGAGTCTCGAAAACTTTGAAACTATGTTCATATATTCAATTGACCTTCTGACTAGTTTCGATGATTCACGAACAATTGTTTGTAAATACATATATGTATATAAATGTAAGTATATATGTAATAATTGGAAATAATAAAATGTAATTATTAGACTTTAAAATGTAAAATAATAACTAAGTTACTATTAAAATGAATACTTATATATAAATATAATTCCTATACATAACTAATATTGTATGTAATATATATATATATATATATATATATATATATATATATATATATATATATATATATATATATATATATATATATATATATATATATATAATATAATATAAATATATAAATATAAAATATGCAGGATATATTATTAATATATTAAATATAATTATAAATTATAATATAGTTCTTATATTAATAAATATTACTTTCATTAGTAACATTAATACCAGTATTATTAACATTATTAATTTAATACATAAAATAAAAATATGAGAATTGATAAGCATAATTCGTTGTATCAACATTATTAATATTACTCTCATTACTAGTATTAATATTAATATCAGTATTATTATTTGTATTATTAAGATATATATTAGATAGATATGAAAAATGAAAAATGAAACATGTAACTTGTGGTTATTAGTAATATTATTAAGTACTATCATTAAAAATCATAATTTTCATTATTATCATTAATAATATGATCATTACCATTTTCATAGTTATTATTATAATTACCATTATTTATTATCATTAATATTAGTATTAGTGATATTATTATCATTATTATTATTTCTATTATTATTATTAATATTATTTTGATATGTAATATTATTATTATTATTATTATTTTCTATTATCGGTATTTTCTATAACACTTTATTATTTGATATTAACATTATTAATATTATGATTAATTCCTTTATTATTATTAGTATGTTTATTATTAATCTTTATATTTATAATTAGTAGTCAATAATTCAGATAGAAACAAACTGATTGGAAATTAAAAATAGAAAACTTGTACGAATCAGTGGAAAACTCGCTATATGATTTCTCTCTTTTTTTTTTGTCTTCTCCATCTAAATCGAATATCCTTGTCGACAAATCAGTTAAGGGTCGGTTTCAATTGTCAGTTACAAACAATAAGTGGTCAATTATCTTTACAGCATCACTCAATTATCCTATAAGATCCCCTACTTACTGAAATTCGTGAATTAAAAATAGAAAAATTAAAAAACACCATAGGTGTTGACCTCTGTTCCTGTCTCAGCTTTCAAATGTTTCAAAAATGAATTAAATTTCAAAATGTATTAATGCTATATTGTTAGGAATCATCTATGTAAAAGTTCTGTAAAATATCAAGGTCCAATTCTTCCTAACAAAGTTTGATTGTCGAGTCAAAGTTATGTTTCAAAAAAAAGTCAACATATGTTCTTCAGTTAAATCCGAACTTTCTGTTTTGATTTAAATAAAATTGATGGTCCCTAAAGTTTCTAATGAATATTTAACATATTTTTCATGTTGTGATCGTGAGCTAAAACTTTCTAAATTGTTGGATTGAGGATTAAGTTCATAAACGAGTTTTAAATGTCTGTTATAGAAAATTTTTATTCTTTTTCTATTTTAATTAAATTCAGTTACTTGGTAAACATTTCTGTAATTAATTTAAATCATAAAAAGTAATGTGAGAAAAGATATTAACTAATCTGGATCCCTGGTCGATTTATGCTTGGAGAAGAAGAAGATTTAACTAGGAATCAGAAAGATAGGATATATATAGGTGATACGGTTATAAATCAGAAAAGATGGAACAGACGGATGGTTAAGGGGTTTTCGGGTTTACGAGAGGTCGCGGGTTCGAGTCCCGTCCTGGGCTTTTCTTTTTGGTGGAAGTTTTAAAAGGGTATATATATATATTTTTATTTCCTTTTTCATTATTATTATTATTATTGTTGTTGTTGTTGTTGTTGTTGTTGTTGTTGTTGTTGTTGTTGTTGTTGTTGTTGTTGTTGTTGTTGTTGTTGTTGTTGTTGTTGTTGTTGTTGTTGTTGTTGTTGTTGTTGTTGTTGTTGTTGTTGTTGTTGTTGTTGTTGTTGTTGTTGTTGTTGTTGTTGTTGTTGTTGTTGTTGTTGTTGTTGTTGTTGTTGTTGTTGTTGTTGTTGTTGTTGTTGTTGTTGTTGTTGTTGTTGTTGTTGTTGTTGTTGTTGTTGTTGTTGTTGTTGTTGTTGTTGTTGTTAATATTAATATTTGTGGTAGCTATGTTAAAATAAATAATATGATTAATGTTATTATCATTTTTTTAGATATATTACTAAATAATGTCATTGAGTAACATTAGTATTATTGATATTAATTATTATTATTATTATTATTATTATTATTATTATTATTATTATTATTATTATTATTATTATTATTATTATGATTATTATTATGATTATGATTATTATAATTAGTGGTATTATGAAAATAAAACATGTTATTATTAGTGTTATTATCAATTTTAATGAACATAAGTATTATTACTAATATTATCATTATTAGTATTATCATCATTAATATTAATATTAAGATCATTATTATTATTACCACTAACATGATTATAAGTATTATCATTAATATTACTATTATGAAACTACTAAAATCATTATCATAACTATCATTAACAGTAAAATTTATACTTTTATAGTTATTATCATTAATATCATTATTAGTATAATCACTAATAGAAATATTAACATTATTACCTCTATTAGAAAACTTAAGTATTAAAAGTATTATAATTTTACCATATTTAATATTATTTTAGTATTATTATAATTACTATTTTTCAAACAAATGATATATATATATATATATATATATATATATATATATATATATATATATATATATATATATATATATATATATATATATATATATATATATATATATATAATACATATAACATAATAAAATTTATATTTTTATATACAAAATGAAAATTTGAAGACATATAGATATTATTAATATAAATATGACATAACTAATAAATTCATATATATATATATATATATATATATATATATATATACAATGGTTCGATTGTAAATATGTATATTAATATATACAAATGATATAGGTTCGTGAATCCGAGGTCAACCCTGCATTGTTCAGTTTAGTCATATGTATTTTTACTACAAAATATAGTATGGTGAGTTCATTTGATTCCCTTTTACTCTTTACATTTTTAGGACTGAGAATACATGCGCTACTTTTACAATTGCTTTATTAAATGCTTTTGAAATACATTTTGAACTGTGAATACATGAAATGCTTTTATAAATGTTTGACGAGATAGACACAAGCAAAACATTCCCCGAATGAATTATGTGGACGTAATAATTGCCACCATTGAATTATGTGGACGTGATAATTGCCACAATTGATATGAATATTTTTTCCCTGATTATTATTGCTTGGTAACCTAAGAATTCGGAAACATCACTAATTTTGAGAATTAGTGCACGCCTAATTGACGCGAATCCTAAAGGTAGCTACCAGGTTTAACACCCCCACCTAGAATGTTCACTAGACGGAAGGGCTAGTGGGCGTGGTGTTTAGTACTTCGAAGTTTATATGATTATTATACAGACGAGATATTCTGTTTTGGGGATATTATTATGCGCATTATATGTTAAGGTCGGTTACCAAGCCAAGCTATGAAAGCAATGAAAAGTAAATGTTATGTATCGAGTGAATGATTTTATACATAGGTTATGTGTATGTTATTTTTGTGCACAAGATATGTGTACGGTTACTAAGATTTATGAAACATGATTTCGTACACTAGAAAGGTGTACTGTATTTAAAAGATATCGCATGTACATTACAGGTGGGTATAGGATTCGGTCCCATTTGTACCATGCAGGATTTAAATCTTGTGGTCTATCAAAATGATGAATTTTATTGTTTTATGATAAACCTATGAACTCACCAGCCTTTTGGTTGACACTTGAAAGCATGTTTATTCTCAGGTATGAAAGAAATCTTCTGCTGTGCATTTGCTCATTCTAGAGATATTATTTGGAGTCATTCATGACATATTTCAAAAGACGTTGCATTCAAGTCATTTGAGTTCAGTAAAGATTATGATTAAGTAAATGACAGATTAGATCATTTATAGATAGATATTGTGAAATGGTATGCATGACTGTCAACTTTCGATGTAGTGAAAGTTTGTCTTTTAAAACGAATGCAATGTTTGTAAAATGTATCATATAGAGGTCAAATACCTCGCGATGTAATCATATGTTATTGTATTCGTTCTTATGGATTAGGATGGGTCTTTACATGTGGAATCAGAGCGGTGGTCTTAGCGAACCTGGTCTCGCATTAGTGTGTCTAACTGATAGTTGTTTAGATGCATTAGTGGGTCTGGACTTCGACCGTGTCTGCATGTCAAAAGTTTTGCTTATCATTTCGTGTCGAAAATTATTTGCTTATCATCCTTAAAGTCTAGACACATCTTACTGCCTCTATTGCATAGACAGTGTATAGATAAATTTATATCTTAGTGTATCTGTTATTGTTACCTTTGCCTGACAGTTTCCGTAGATTCCTCCGTAACTTATGGGATTTTAGTATTATATATGCATATGTAAATTATGTATTGCAGGGTACTAATCTACATCCTATAATCTATTTCTTATCGAAAATCCTTCATCTGATCATACGAGATGAATCCCTCAACCAGTTCGAGTCCCTCAGATTCCGATAGCTATTCCGATAGTTATTCAGACAGCTATTTCGACATGGATATTCACCTAAGCTCCAAAAGCAGTGTAAATGAAATGGATCAACCAACTAGTCATCTTCAATTCATCTGATGGGTTCGTAGTCTACTTAATCATTGGAGACAAGAAGAAGCGATCCCTTTCATCCACTATATTGTCCTCTGGGCGAAGAACCTGAAGCATTCACCGACGAACCAATCCGAAACACCATTTTCACTCTCATTTTCCGAATATCTCGCCACGATTATATTCTATCTAAAATTCTAAACCTTATTCATCCGCTCATTCCAACCGATAATGATCCCAAAATAATAGAAGAAGTCAACGAATTTCGCACTTGGGTAGTGACTTTTGAAAATATGATGCAAAATTTACCAGTTTCAGCAACAACACCAGCACCAACAGTACCATCAGTAACAGCACCAGTACCATCAACAATCCATGCCTCAACATCTCATTCTGTACCTCGAGTATAATCATCGTTCTACGTATCGTTTTACAGCAATTATCTTCGTTCTTCATGGCGATTATGTAATCTCTAAAGTTTTAGAGATTATTTATTCTAGCTCAAACCGAAAAGCAAATGAGATTAATATCATGTTAACTCATTAAATCCATGATTACATCTGAAGAAAATATATATGTATATATGTTTTCATAAAGATTGTAATTAAAAATTCTTTTGTACAAACTGTTAATGGTGAAAATATTTTAACTGGTAGGTAATACCCGAGGAATATTAGATTTCACATTAATAAGTTACACTGTACATTCTTCGAATCTGATTCAACAGTCATTTACTATCCTACTTACATCCACAGATATACGTATCCATTCACCACAGAATAACCATTCTCATTCAATTTCATATTTGGATTTTGGCTTATCAGAATCCAACAAGTGGCATAATGAAGAAAACATTGAACAAAATAAAATTTTTTAGAAACAAACAAATTAACTATGAGGAAAATTTTGTTAAGAATCCACGCTAACTGTTTCCAGCTAACTGTTCCTAGCTAACTGTTAATGCCATATTATATTTATTTATCGCAATTTATTTATCGCAATTTTAATTCTCGCAATTTAATTTATCGTCATTTAATTTCTGTTATTTATTTTACGCACTTTAAATATCGGGACACGTATACAAGGTTTTGACATATCATATCGACGCATCTATATATATTATTTGGAATCACCATAGACACTCTATATGCTATAATGCTAGAGTTCGCTATACAGGGTTGAGGTTGATTCTATAATAATATATATACTTTGAGTTGTGATCGAGTCTGAGACATGTACACGGGTCACGATACGTATTAATTAATTCGAATATTATATATTAAATTATATATGAATTATTGGACTGTTAAATGTGGACTATCGACTATGGACTAATAATATTGAACAATTAAAATGAATTAAAATATTGATTATAACATATGAAACTAAACATTTCTTCAAGTTTGCCACTTGATTTCATCTTAAACCTCATTTGTATCTTGACGATTACAATCTGCGTTCAAACCTTTCGTGATTCTTGAAAACACCTTAATTGAGAGGATGAACCAACCGCACTTCATCTACGGAAGAAAAGATTGATACATATAGTTATGCACCTGAAAACACTCAGAACCTGAGTAAACGTTTATCACGTATGAGTAAACGTTTAACACGTATCTGTGCTAGCTCCTTTGGCGTTGTTATTACCGAAAATAACTTTGCAATCCCTTTCTAAAGTAGCCAATTTTGTCACAGCTTCAGCAAATTATCTTTGACTTTCATTCGAATTAGCGTTATTATAGCCTTGATATATATGTGTGCTCTTTTATTATTACCGGGGAACCTTTTATATTCCACCATATTGCCATCAGCGTTTAATCATCTAAAAACACAATTCTCCTGAAACCACCTCAGATTGATAACTGATGATTCAGATATCGTAGCATTAAATGTAGAGGAAACAGAAAAATTGTAGATGGTCTAAACGGCCAAAAGTTTGATGATAAAGAAGGGAGTGTTAGTAATGCTCGATAGAAAATTTGGTACTGAAAAACAGATTAAGCAAACCATGAAGGAGTCCAAGGCCAAATACAAGGACCATACCATATATTCAAAGAATCCAGATAATTCTAGAACCGATGAAACCTTCAACAAATATCTTGCCCCGTACTCATGTTAAAATCTTGCGAAAAAATCTTTTTTCATCAACCATCGAACTTAGAGATTCCAAAATATCATCATAAATATCTTCGATATTTCTGAAGATATTTTCATAAATATTCTCGTCCGAAATTATTTATCTCTTCATGCTATCTATATTATATCATAAAGGAAACTACTTTAGTTTCTAAATTTCTTTAAAATTCGAGTTTGAATTATGAATGATTTTGAAGTAGTGTTGGAAATTGATGCATGAGTTAGTATAATATAATGACACTTGATCAACGTGATTATATTACAGTAAGTCATGCTGAGTTTCTAATGGAACATGATGATTCACAGATTATAACGATATCATGTGCCATGTTACATGACTCTTACATTCTCTCTAATACATAAACATATCAAGAATATAATTTCTTGATAGTTCTATCTTTTCTCTTGAATTCTGGTAACTTAACCAATCAAGATCGTGCTATTACAATTTCTCTCTTAGAACATTAGTCATGTTCATTCGAAACTTCATACCTATGAATTCTGGACCATTACTTGCTTAACTTAAAGTTGGGAAGAGAAAACCAAAGAATGGTACTCCAAAATATAAAAGAAACGAAGGGAGTAGATTTATAGTGAAATATCCGATAGAGCAATCGAAATAGGTCATTGTATTTAATTGAAGAGATCATAATTTCCTTAATTATCGAAGAATCAAATCTTATTCAGATTTCGAAGATTTCTCTAAATCTCTTGAATTCCGGAATTCAACCATGACTAGTGAAGAGTTATGATGAAACTTGTCCACCTCATTCACTATTTAGTGATAACTTCATTCGTACTCTTCGAATAATCAAATTATCTTATCTATATTACTCAATGATGATAAAACTCTATTTATCAACACATATTCATCATGAAAACATTTTTATTGTTAGCTATGACCACCTCACTCAAATTTCAGGACGAAATTTATTTAACGGTTAGGTACTGTGACGACCCGGAAATTTCTGACCAAATTTAAACTTAATCTTTATATGTTTCTGACACGATTAACAAAGTCTGTAATGTCGAGTCTCGAAAACTTTGAAACTATGTTCATATGTTCAATTGCCCTTCTGAATAGTTTCGATGATTCACGAACAATTATTTGTAAATACATATATGTATATAAATGTAAGTATATATGTAATAATTGGAAATAATAAAATGTAATTATTAGACTTTAAAATGTAAAATAATAACTAAGTTACTATTAAAATGAATACTTATATATAAATATAATTCCTATACATAACTAATATTGTATGTAATATATATAAAATATATAAATATATAAATATAAAATATGCAGGATATATTATTAATATATTAAATATAATTATAAATTATAATATAGTTCTTATATTAATAAATATTACTTTCATTAGTAACATTAATACCAGTATTATTAACATTATTAATTTAATACATAAAATAAAAATATGAGAATTGATAAGCATAATTCGTTGTATCAACATTATTAATATTACTCTCATTACTAGTATTAATATTAATATCAGTATTATTATTTGTATTATTAAGATATATATTAGATAGATATGAAAAATGAAAAATGAAACATGTAACTTGTGGTTATTAGTAATATTATTAAGTACTATCATTAAAAATCATAATTTTCATTATTATCATTAATAATATGATCATTACCATTTTCATAGTTATTATTATAATTACCATTATTTATTATCATTAATATTAGTATTAGTGATATTATTATCATTATTATTATTTCTATTATTATTATTAATATTATTTTGATTTGTAATATTATTATTATTATTTTCTATTATCGGTATTTTCTATAACACTTTATTATTTGATATTAACATTATTAATATTATGATTAATTCCTTTATTATTATTAGTATATTTATTATTAATCTTTATATTTATAATTAGTAGTCAATAATTTAGATAGAAACAAACTGATTGGAAATTAAAAACAGAAAACTTGTACGAATTAGTGGAAAACTCGCTATCTGATTTCTCTTTATTTTATTTTAGTTATTTTTTTTGTCTTCTCCATCTAAATCGAATATCCTTGTCGACAAATCAGTTAAGGGTCGGTTTCAATTGTCAATTACAAACAATAAGTGATCAATTATCTTTACAGCATCACTCAATTATCCTATAAGATCCCCTACTTACTGAAATTCGTGAATTAAAAACAGAAAAATTAAAAAACACCATAGGTGTCGACCTCTGTTCCTATCTCAGCTTTCAAATGTTTCAAAAATGAATTAAATTTCAAAATGTATTAATGCTATATTGTTAGGAATCGTCTATGTAAAATTTCTATAAAATATTAAGGTCCAATTCTTCCTAACAAAGTTTGATTATCGAGTCAAAGTTATGTTTCAAAAAAAAGTCAACATATGTTCTTCAGTTAAATCCGAACTTTCTGTTTCGATTTAAATAAAATTGATGGTCCCTAAAGTTTCTAATGAAGATTTAACATATTTTTCATGTTGTGATCGTGAGCTAAAACTTTCTAAATTGTTGGATTGAGGATTAAGTTCATAAACGAGTTTTAAATGTCTGTTATACAAAAATTTTATTCTTTTTCTGTTTTAATTAAATTCAGTTACTTGGTAAACGTTTCTGTAATTAATTTAAATCATAAAAAGTAATGTGAGAAAAGATATTAACTAATCTGATTCCCTGGTCGATTTATGCTTGGAGAAGAAGAAGTTTTAACTAGGAATCAGAAAGATAGGATATATATAGGTGATACGGTTATAAATCAGAAAAGATGGAACAGACGGATGGTTAAGAGGTTTTCGGGTTTACGAGAGGTCGCGGGTTCGAGTCCCGTCCTGGGCTTTTCTTTTTGGTGGAAGTTTTAAAAGGGTATATATATATTTTTATTTCCTTTTCCATTATTATTATTATTATTATTATTATTATTATTATTATTATTATTATTATTATTATTATTATTATTATTATTATTATTATTATTATTTTTATTATTGTTGTTGTTGTTGTTATTGTTATTGTTATTAATATTAATATTTGTTGTAGCTATGTTAAAATAAATAATATGATTAATATTATTATCATTTTTTTAGATATATTACTAAATAATATCATTGAGTAACATTAGTATTATTGATATTAATTATTATTATTATTATTATTATTATTATTATTATTATTATTATTATTATTATTATTATTATTATTATTATTATGATTATTATAATTAGTGGTATTATGAAAATAAAACATGTTATTATTAGTGTTATTATCAATTTTAATGAACATAAGTATTATTACTAATATTATCATTATTAGTATTATCATCATTAATATTAATATTAAGATCATTATTATTATTACCACTAACATGATTATAAGTATTATCATTAATATTACTATTATGAAACTACTAAAATCATTATCATAACTATCATTAACAGTAAAATTTATACTTTTATAGTTATTATCATTAATATCATTATTAGTATTATCACTAATAGAAATATTAACATTATTACCTCTATTAGAAAACTTAAGTATTAAAAGTATTATAATTTTACCATATTTAATATTATTTTAGTATTATTATAATTACTATTTTCCAAACAAATGATATATATATATATATATATATATATATATATATATTTAATACATATAACATAATAAAATTTATATTTTTATATACAAAATGAAAATTTGAAGACATATAGATATTATTAATATAAATATGACATAACTAATAAATTCATATATATATATATATATATATATATATATATATATATATATATATATATATATATATATATATATATATATATATATATATATACAATGGTTCGATTGTAAATATGTATATTAATATATACAAATGATATAGGTTCGTGAATCCGAGGTCAACCCTGCATTGTTCAGTTTAGTCATATGTATTTTTACTATAAAATACAGTATGGTGAGTTCATTTGATTCCCTTTTACTCTTTACATTTTTGGGACTGAGAATACATGCGCTACTTTTACAATTGCTTTATTAAATGCTTTTGAAATACATTTTGAACTGCGAATACATGAAATGCTTTTATAAATGTTTGACGAGATAGACACAAGCAAAACATTCCTCGAATGAATTATATGGACGTGATAATTGCCACCATTGAATTATGTGGACGTGATAATTGCCAAAATTGATATGAATATTTTTCCCCTGATTATTATTGCTTGGTAACCTAAGAATTAGGGAACATCTATAATTTTGAGAATTAGTGCACGCTTAATTGACGCGAATCCTGAAGGTAGCTACCGGGTTTAACACCCCCCCCCAGAATGTTCACTATACGGAAGGGCTAGTGGGCGTGGTGTTTAGTACTTCAAAGTTTATATGATTATTATACAGACGAGATGTTCTGTTTTGGGGATATTATTATGCGCATTATATGTGTACACAGGTTATGAAAGCAAGGTCGGTTACTAAGCCAAGCTATGAAAGCAATGAAAAGTGAATGTTATGTATCGAGAGAATGATTTTATACACAGGTTATGTGTATGTTATTTTTGTGCACAAGATATGTGTACGATTACTAAGATTTATGAAAGATGATTTCATACACGAGAAAGGTGTACTGTATTTAAAAGATATCGCATGTACATTACAGGTGGGTATAGGATTCGGGCCCATTTGTACCATGAAGGATTTAAATCTTGTGGTCTATCAAAATGATGAATTTTATTGTTTTATGATAAACCTATGAACTCACCAGCCTTTTGGTTGACACTTGAAAGCATGTTTATTCTCAGGTATGAAAGAAATCTTCTACTGTGCATTTGCTCATTCTAGAGATATTATTTGGAGTCATTCATGACATATTTCAAAAGACGTTGCATTCAAGTCATTGAGTTCAGTAAAGATTATGATTAAGTAAATGATAGATTAGATCATTTATAGATAGATATTGTGAAATGGTATGCATGCCTGTCAACTTTCGATGTAGTGAAAGTTTGTCTTTTAAAACGAATGCAATGTTTATAAAATGTATCATATAGAGGTCAAATACCTCGCGATGTAATCATATGTTATTGTATTCGTTCTTATGGATTAGGATGGGTCTTTACATGTGGTATCAGCGCGGTGGTCTTAGCGAACCAGGTCTCGCATTAGTGTGTCTAACTGATAGTTGTTTAGATGTATTAGTGGGTCTGGACTTCGACCGTGTCTGCATGTTAAAAGTTTTGCTTATCATTTCGTGTCGAAAATTATTTGCTTATCATTCTTAAAGTCTAGACACGTCTTACTGCCTCTATTGCATAGACAGTGTATAGATAAATTCATATCTTAGCTTATCTGTTATTGTTACCTTTGCCTGACAGTTTTTGTAGATTCCTCCGTAACTTATGGGATTTTAGTATTATATATGCATATGTAAATTATGTATTGCAGGGTACTAATCTACATCCTATAATCTATTTCTTATCGAAAATCCTTTATCTGATCGTACGAGATGAATCCCTTCCGATAGCTATTCCGATAGTTATTCAGACAGCTATTCCGACATGGATATTCACCTAAGCTCCGAAAGCAGTGTAAACGAAATGGATCAACCAACTAGTCATCTTCAATTCATCTGATGGGTTCGTAGTCTACTTAATCATTGGAGACAAGAAGAAGCGATCCCTTTCATCCACCATATTGTCCTCTGGGCGAAGAACCTGAAGCATTCACCGACGAACCAATCCGAAACACCATTTTCACTCTCATTTTCCGAATATCTCGCCACGATTATATTCTATCTAAAATTCTAAACCTTATTCATCCGCTCGTTCCAACCGATAATGATCTCGAATAATAGAAGAAGTCAACGAATTTCGCACTCGGGTAGTGACTTTTGAAAATATAATGCAAAATTTACCAGTTTCAGCAACATCACCGGCACCAACAGTACCATCAGTAACAGCACCAGTACCATCAACAATCCATGCCTCAACATCTCATTCTGTACCTCGAGTATAATCATCGTTCTACATATCATTTTACAGCAATTATCTTCGTTCTTCATGGCGATTATGTAATCTCTAAAGTTTTAGAGATTATTTATTCTAGCTCAAACCGAAAAGCAAATGAGATCAATATCATGTTAACTCATTAAATCCATGATTACATCTGAAGAAAATATATATGTATATATATTTTCATAAAGATTGTAATTAAAAATTCTTTTGTACAAACTGTTAATGGTGAAAATATTTTAACGGGTAGGTAATACCCGAGGAATATTAGATTTCACATTAATAAGTTACACTGTACATTCTTTGAATCTGATTCAACAGACATTTACTATCCTACTTACATCCACATATATACGTATCCGTTCACCACAGAATAACCATTCTCATTCAATTTCATATTTGAATTTTGACTTATCAGAATCCAACAAGTGGCACAATGAAGAAAACATTGGACAAAATAAAATTTGTTAGAAACAAACAAATTAACTATGAGGAAAATTTTATTAAGAATCCACGCTAACTGTTTCCAGCTAACTGTTCCTAGCTAACTGGTAATGCCATATTACATTTATTTATCACAATTTATTTATCGCAATTTTGTTTAAAATTTACCATGTGACACCTTGTACTGTCAGTGTCGTGGAATCATTATTATGTAACCAAAGACCAGCGGTCAAATGGTTAGAGACGTTACTCTCAATAGGCCTACTCACAATAATTAATTTTGCATTTAAACGTAGCAATTAACGATATTACGGTAGGGATTTAGCATGAATCAAAGCATGACAGCATAGTTAACAATTTAGTACTTGTGTCTAAGCGTAAAGCAGTTTTAAAGCAAGCATGTGTCTCACCCCAAAAATTATAAAAACAGTTATGAAACAGTAAAAAGTGGGGCTATGAAGTTCACCTTAAATAGCAGTTGAAGATAATCCATAAAGAAAAGAAATGATGAAAGTAAGTAACGGAGATCTCAACCTAGAGATATAACGTTTAGTCAGTTATGTTCTAACAGACAAAAAGTATGATTATTAATATAAGGATTATATTAATAGTGACAATTTATAGTAAGAGTTTCTACTTTTAGAAAGTTTCCTTTTAAAGCAGGTTTATAGTTTTAGAAATTTTGGGTTATAATCCTCCACATTAAGACGTTGTACAACTTTGTCCAAACCTCGTTGCTATCAAGTAAGTCACTCTGATGATCTGTTGTTACCGGGCGCCCAGGACTCTTAAGCAGAATCTAAGTCTTAGCATTCGAGATCCACAAGTGGTTCCCATAAGGCAACAAGGACCACCCTAGGCCGTAAGTAGCGGTGAGGTTCGTATAAAGTGTACGTTATCTTTTAATTATAACCTTCACGTTATAGGTGTATACACACAACGAATTATTAATGTAATTAATAATTATATATGTGATAATATAACCTAAGTATTATTTAATATTTAGTTATTATACCTTAGTATGTCTTATATATATTAAATATAATTACCTTTAAATAAATACCTAAATTACTTCAAAAATAATAGTGTTTTATTAATCAAACATTATCTAAAAATGTCTAAATAATTAATTAAATATCTAAAAATTATATACATAACTATTATAGTCTTAGTTAATCATATAGATCAGTAGAAAAATTTAAGAAAATGTTTTTATTATATTTTTGTATTTTTTTTTGTTTTTACCCTTAATTTATTCACAAAACAAGTTTAATTCTACATAATTACTAAATAAACCCAAAAAATTATTTTTATAATTTTTATATGTTTCTATCAGTCTAATAACCTGTATAAAAATATTTAAAAAAATATTTTTTGTTATTTTATATTTAATTTAATTTACATTCGAATTACATAATAATAGAGTTTAATTATACAATAATTACCAATTAGACCCAAGTAATTATTTTTATAATTTTTTCAGATCTATATAAGTTTTTTAAACTTAAAAAAAATTTATATATATTTTATTTTTGGTTAAAATATTTATTATGAATTTTACATTGTTTTTACGTTTAAATACTACATAATTCGTATTTAATTATAAGTAATATTCCATAATATATCAAAATTATTTTTATACATCATAATACTTATAATACTAATTATAACATATAAACATAATTAATTTCGAATTTTACAAAGAATATACAATAAAGATAAATATAATCGACAATATTAAAAAAAATAATAAAAATAGAAAGTACCTCAAATTTTCTTTAAGGTTTTGAGAGAATAACTTAAGTTTTTGTATTTGGCAAGAAAAAATGAATGAGGATCCATGTATTTATAGGTAAAAATAGTTTGTGAAAAGAAAAAAATAAAAATAAAATAAAGGTGCCAATTTTGACAAAAAAAAAAAAAAAGAAAACATGTTAAAAATATTTTTAATAAGTTTTATCTTTGAAAATATTTAGTAAAAATTCATGGGCTCATTATTTAATTTATAAGAAAAATCTTTTTTTATAAGCTAAAAATATATATAATGATTAAAATAACGTATCATTTAATTAATAATTATGTTATATATAGTTTTAAATATAATACACATTAATATTAATATTAACTAAAGTTATTTTATATAATTAGTGTAAACTTTAGTTAACAAAATGTGTCGACGAAAAATAAATATTTGATCAACGTTGAATTTAATTATATATTACGTATGGATAACAACCCTATAGGCAAATTAGTCAATTCAAGTATGGAAATGTGAGGGTTGTTATACCCGACCTCCATTATCGGAAGCAGGTCACCACTAATTCACCACACCTTGAAGTTTACATAAAAGAATAATATAATTTAATGATGTATCCTATGACACGGATAAAGGAAGACAAAATAAGACACAGAGAACAAAATACATGCACAAGAGCTATGGAACAAATCAGACCGTCCAACATTTAGTGCATGCATATCGATTTTAATGCATAAACCCTACATATAAGAGTGTATAGCACGTGAGTAGAGCACACGTCACGTCAACATAAAGTATAAAGTCGATTACACACTTTTCAAATGATTTAATCAATGTAACGCGACACGTGTCTCCGACCATTCTGGAGACCTAAACGCCTATAAATAGGGCAACTGGATCATCACTGTTTGGAAACTTAGACTTGTGACAGAGAACACACTTTCTCTCACACACTATATTTTCTCTATGTAGGACTAAAGAACAGAGCAGTAAAACGCTAATGGACCAATTCATATTACTTTCTCTCTAGGACTTAAGCCACCCCACGATTTCCATATTATGATCTGGGTTTGCACCGACGCTGTCCTGAGAAAAAAATCAATCTATAAGTAACCTCGTTAAGAGTTTTAACCATTTACTTGTACTTGTATTCGTTTCCCAGAAATAGGTAAAGATATAATCGAGGAAAATTTTTTATGCAAATTGACAAAATTTCATATTTAAAATTTAAAATCAAAAATTGAACTGTAAATTGTTTTGTTACGATTTTTTTTCGGTTTTAATCAAAATCGAAATCGAACTGTATTCGAATTTGGTTTTTGATTCGGTTTCAGTTTCGATGAGTTCAATTTTGGTTTCAAATTTGCCATTAAAATTTAAACCGAACAAATTGAATCAAATAATTTGTAACGACCCGACTTTTTCGACTTGATTTTGTGCTTTGTGCTTTTCACGAAACTGCGTATTTGTGCGTACTGAACTATATTATGCTCTGGGAACTTTCTACATATGGATTACTTTTGTTTATATATTAAAATGTTCCTTTAAATACGTAGGTTACTTAACTTGAACCCCGGAAGCCTTTATGACCGTTAGTGTCACTTGACGTTTAGAACGAACTGCGTACTGTGTACACGTTTAAATTTTGTTGTAACCAGAATATTACGACTACGAAATACTAATTGTTATTTTATAATAACAATTACTTGGGTTTTTGGATGCTTAATTACGCTTAGTAATTTACTAGAGCACACTAGTTAGTCTTGTTGGACTTTCTACCTTGTTAGACTTTAGCTCACCCTACACTAGCTAGTGGACTATTTAATTAGCCCAATTTAAATAAGTTAGTGACCCATAATAATGAAAGACAAATGCCCATTTATTAGAGGAAACATACTAGCATTTTTATTAAGCATTATCCTTAATGTTGCATGGAATCCTAACATAAGCACCTACTTTAGACAACCATTAACCAAAAAGTAAAAAGGTATCCCCCTTGGCCCCCCCCCCACTAACCCATGGCCTAAACCACCCCACCCTCACCTCACCACCTATAAATACAAGCCTTATTTCACTCATTTCACACTTGATCACATTTGCAATTTACACACACTTACTCTCTAATTCTCTCTCTAGTCTTTCTCACTCTAAAAAGTGTAAGTTTTTGATTTATTTCTTCTTCTTCTCCCCTTCATCCACATGACATCATCATCATCATTTTATGGATCTAGCTTTTAGTTTTTGATCTTGTTATATCTTAAAGATTCAAACTTGGGTTTGAATCCTTCAAGATCATGGAAGATTCAAGCTTTCTAGCTTTGAATCTTCACTTATTTTGTAGATCTAAATCTTTTTAGGTTTAATCTTGTTATTTTGTTATAAAGATTCAAACTTGTGTTTGTAATCTTCATGTATCTTAAAGATCCAAGCTTTATGCTTCAAGATCTTCAAGAACACTAAAGATCCAAGCTTTTTAGCTTAGGGTTTTATTATTATGTTAAAGATATTAGCTTTTTAGCTTATGGTCTCATTACTTTCATTATTTTGTTAAAGATCTTAGCTTTCTAGCTTATGGTCTCATTAATCTTGTAAAGATTCAAGCTTTCTAGCTTAGGATTTTCTTAATATTTGAGATCTAAGTTATTATTGTAGATCTCACTTACTTAGAACCTTTTTGTGTTTTTTGTGATGATAAAGATCAAGTCTTCATCATCACACATGATATAGATGCATGAACTTGTGTAAAATGGACAAAGGTTGAAGTTTATTGGATTCATGCAATAAAGAGGCAATCTTGATGTTCAAAACTTGTAGAATGATAGGTTTTACTTTTAGTTGTGTGTTGATGGTTGAACCTTGGTCAAAGAGATGCTAAAACATCAAAGAGTTGTACACTTTAAGCTTACAAGCATCAAGGATGAGAACCGTGATGAGCATCAAGCACCAAGAACCTCACCGGAGCACTTGTTTGCTGTTTTTTGGGGTCTGATCAGACTCCTGGGCTTCTGGAAAATTGATTTTCAAATAGTTCATTTCGAGTAGATGACTTTTCATTTAGGCCTCGACTTAATCCGATATACGTTTTAGGATTTATGGCCTTCTGAAAGTCACTACGCCCTTGTAACGTTGTGCTAAAATTTCTGACCTACTCGTACTTAAACCATCGCCACAGTCAAACGAAGACGAGTTAGGTTCTGAAAATTGGTCAGCTGTTAGAGGACTCACATACGGATCCATAGCCACTGACTACACGTCTTTTTGATTTGTATAGAGGTCGTAACAGCTGTCCGAAGTCAGCCTTTTGTTTCGATCTCTATTCTTGTTAAACTTACCTTAGTGTTGATGAATGATGATGATAATGATGATTTCGATGATGACACAACAATAACAACAACAACAACAACAACAAAAACAATACCTAATTCCACTAAAGTGGAGTATGGGGGAGGTTAGATGTAGACAGTCTTTCCTCTACCCTAAAGTCATAGGGAAGTCATTCCTCCACCCACGAATAAACTTAAATTATTCAATTTTAACCTTTTGGGACAACATACTGACCTAGTGACCTTTGAATTAGGTTGACGACCTTTCGGACCAACTTACTACCTGCATACGTTTTGTATCGACTTTTACGGCTTATTCACTGTGAGTTATAGCTTCCCTTTTTACTTATACTATTTTTGGGACCGAGAATACATGTGCTTTTTATGTTTTACTTACTTGACATGAATACTTAAACTTTACATATGTGTGGGTTATATAACGGCATAAAGATTCCCCTTAGCACGGTAACGTTTAATCATTGGTTTTGAACCGGTGAACGCGAATATTAGATATGGATCCATAGGGTTTGACCTCCCCACTCGGGCTAGTCGCGCTAGCATTTAACGGGTGTTTGATACTTCGAGGACATACGCACTCGTTAAGTGTACTTTTAGGGGGTATTACTATTACATTAAGTTAGTTACCGGGTGCCCACGGACAAGCATATACTTTTCACACTGTTTTGAATACGATAACTCGTGGTCTACATTACTTTACTGATTACAAACTATAGCTCACCAACATTCGTGTTGACTTTTAAGCGTGTATTTCTCAAGTGCTTAGACGATATTACTTCCGTAGTTAGACTTGCTGTGTTGGTGTTATAGACTTGCTATTATGGACCTGCTGTGTTAGATTTCCGCTGCATTACTTAGAGATGTCTCAATCATGAAACTTTTATCTTGCATTCGTAACTTATGTTATTTTCAAATAATGACTTTGTAACGACCTTTGTGTCTCGTTATCTTTTGTAAACGCTATCTTTTTATGAATGCAAAACTGGTTTTCAAACAACATGTAGTATTTGACCGTGTAAAGATCCTGTTGTTGATGAATCGTACACGATGGTTTTGTATGGGGTGTCACATTTGGTATCAGAGCATTGGTTGTAGGGAATTAGGTTGCATTAGTGAGTCTAGACCAGACCGAGTAGGATTCACTAATAGGACTAATCTACAACTTGCTCGTTTACTTGTTACTGCTTACTACTGCTGCATGTTACTGCTTACTTATACTGCCGTATGATCTTGCTGCATGCTACTGCTTACCTTTACTGCTATGTTAACTTGCTGTATGCTATTGCTTATCCACGTTACTGCATGCTACTGTTTGCTTTCAATTGCATGTTAATTTGCTTTGTACTGTTGTTGTTGCCATGCAATGTACTGCGGTAGATGATCTAGGTTGCTGTATTGCCTGATTACATGCTTGCTATATGTCTTACTGACATGGAAAAAGTTATTTTTCCTTGTTCAGATGTCAGACACGCTGCCTGTGATGACCCCTCCAAATCCACTTGGACGAATACATCATTCATTGATTTCATAGTGAGGTTTTGACCTCTATATGATACGTTTTGTAAACATTGCATTCTTTTGAAAAGGCACACCATAAATGAATATATAAATCCAAGGTTTTCGACGTCTGATGATCTCTACGTATAGACAATCACCGTATATAATAGTTTACCATAATACATCCGTTGACAATGCAGTCAAAATAAGATACATGATGATGATTTTGTGAATGCAAAGTTTTCTCGAATAAAGCATGTATGACTACATGCACATATATCTTGTATAACGTATAAGCAAACAAAGGAAGACTTCTAGAAACCTGAGAATAAACATGCTTTAAAGTGTCAACACAAAGGTTGGTGAGTTCATAATTTTAATGTTGCACATTTTCTGTATATAAAGGTGAACTACAAGATTTCAGTTGTTTCATCTGAAACGTTTATCAAAAGATTCTACGGAATTGAGCACCCTGGTAACTAAAATTTAATGTTATAATAAGTACCCCTGTTTTAACATACATGCAACCAACATGTACAATACACGCAATTCAACGTGTACTAAACTCAAATAGCATACATCTGTTTTATAGTTCAGGCTAGGGTTTCTATACCTTGAACAGACGGGGATGTCAAACCCTATGGATCCATATACAACTATTCGCGCCCACCAGTTCTTATAACTGGAAGTTACTAGTTACCAAAGCTAAGGGATTTTTTGTTCAAACTCGGTGTAGAATTTAGTATGTACTTGTATCCATTACGTTTAAAATAAAGTGCATGTATTCTCAGCTCAAAATATAGATTGCAAAAGCAATTAAAAAGGGAGCAAATGAAACTCACCTTAGCAGCACATAAGGTCATTCACCGAAATGTGACCGAAACTCGGAATGCAAAATAACCGTAGATCTCAACCTAGAGAACATATGTTGGTCAATACATGTCTAACAAGCTAGGTCGGGTCATAGTGTATCACAATCCTAATGCTCGAGACCGACACATAAAAGTTAACAAAAGTTATCTCAAAAGTCAACCTGACCCAATATGATCTTTAAATCTATACATGTTTATTAACATAGTATAAGTCTTGATAATTGAACGAATTTATAGTTTATCAAACTCAAAATATTATTTATGTCAGGAGCTATATTATATTTGAATTATCATGGCAATCGAAAATATTTTATTATTTCACATATTTTTCCAATACTTGTAAAATCAGATTATAGTGTTTATAAAGCTTTAAAACATGATAAGACAGTCAACTTTGACAATTGTTCAACAAAACGAGACGTGCCTTATATAAAAATTCATTTACTCGATTAGTAATATCTAAAAATCTAAATTATCAATCTCATAGACAAGTTGTTTAAATATTAATTTACAGTTTCAAACACAATTTCAATTAACATCAAACATAATTCAGTTGACCATATCTTTTAATCCGTTCATCGAAATCACGCGATTTCTAAATGAAAAGTTAATAATTTTTTGCCTGCTTTCCAAAAACATGCATATCATATACTTTATATTAGTGGCATATGTATCAAATTCGTGATTCATCATAAACTATCTAACGACAAAATTAAAGCATACAAGCATACATAAACATATATACTCGAGCACTAGACATGGATACACTATTAATATATTAAAGATAAGATATGAATGCTCACGTATCAATATTGTGATTCAATATTGTAGGAAAAGTACGTAGACGCAACGAAAATGATAAACGCTAGGTTGACCTCACGAGCTATACCCCCGAACCATACCCATAACCTCCATAGCTATAGCCCATAATTTCCTTAGCCCTATCCCGCTCTAAAAACCATTTTTAAATCGCTTAGACAGCACTCCGTCGTAATATTTTATGTATAATAATAATAATAATAATACTAATACTACTAATAATATATTTGGATTAATAATAATAATTAATAATAAAATAAATAAAATACGAAGTAATATAGAGATAAGAGGGAGAGATTGAATTTGTGAAGTGATTCGAGCAAAAATGATCGACTTATAAAGACATGTTAACCTCACCTACCCCCCATGCGATCGCATGGGATTTTGCCTATGAAGTACAGCTCATATTCATTGTCGACACTCCAATCTTTGAGTAATATAAATAACTTTATATATATTATTTAATATATATATTATTTAATCTTTAGAATTAATTAAATATTATATTATATTCTTGTGCATAGTTGATTTATAATTTTAGCACCGATGAATTGTACGTTGATGCTCGACTTACGTACCGGTTCTGGTTTTTCGAACGTCCTTTTGCACGCTTAGAAAACTTGTACTTTACGTTTTGCGACACGTACCTTTATCAATAATTAGACTTATTTCACCAATAATTATACTAATTGAAATGTAACTTATTCATTTGAATGTTTTGGTCATTTGCTTCTTTAAATCATTGCTTCGTTATTTATCAAAGTATATTTAATAATTTTAGTTTAAATCAAAGCGTTTTATGACTAAGTTAAAATATATATATATATATATATATATATATATATATATATAGAATTATAAATTTATACACATTATATATGTTTGAAATATTTATCTAATAATATAATATTTAGCTTTTCAAAACTAATTATATTTCAAAGATTATTATATATAATCGTTTAAATAATAGAATTTACTATGTTGTATCACGTTTATGTTTTTGAGACACTATATATATATTTATAATATAAGGCTTTAATTAAATTCTTCTAATTCTATATAATCAATTTACCTTTATAAATAACAGATTACAATAACTCAGTTTTTAAATCATTTTCATACGTTTGAAAATAGATCAGTTGAATATTATGAAATCCAGTTCTCCACTAACTTTTGTCTAACCTTCGTCAATTGACACATTTATTCTTACTTGTAAATCACTTTACCATTTTTCGAATATTGTTAAAATGGAAAGATTTCTCAAATCAACGTGGTCCTTACAACAGAGACCCGTAATCATATCATAATGTATCTGATAATTCAATCATTTGATATTATCTTTTAATTTCCGTCGATAAGCATATATTGAAACTAATACGTTTATGTAAAGTATTATTCATCAAATACTTTGTTAACGTTTTCAAGTCATATAATAATTTCATAACTTATTTTTATATCAACCAAACTGTTAAATGTTTTATTAATATTTCTCCATTTAATAATCATACATATGTATATATTCATACATATCTATTTACACATAATTGTTCATGAATCATCGAGAGCAGTCGAAGGGTAACTGATTACATGGATGTAGTTCCAAAGTTTTTGAGATTTAACATTACAAACTTTGTTTATCGTGTCGGAAACATATAAAGATTAAGTTTAAATTTGATCGGAAATTTCCGGGTTGTCACAGTACCTACCCGTTAAAGAAATTTCGTCCCGAAATTTGATTGGGATGGTCATGGCTGACAACAAGTATGTTTTCATGACGCATACAAGCTGAAAATTAGAGTTTTATCATCATTGAGTAATATAGATAAAACCATTTGATTTTGTAAAGAATACAAGTGAAGCTATCACAAAAGGGTGAAATGAGTAAGTGTAGATTCGTCATATCTTTTGACGCAGACATGATTGATTTCCAGAGTTCAAGGGATTTGGAGAAAATCTTCGTAATAAGATTTAATTCTTCGGTAATTAAGGAAATTAGGATCCGCTTTGGTTAAATGCGATAATCTGTTTTGATTGCTCTGTCGGATATTTCATTATAAATTCACTACCTTTGTTTCCTTATTTCCACAGCTCATACCTTCTATTATTTCTCCCTCAACTCATACTTTAAAGCATTCGTCAATATGCTCCATCCAGTTCTGGTTCTTGATATACTTCTAACTTTCATATTTGTCATTCTTCTTTTTCATCTGCCGCCGGAAGAATCTATTAACTTCTACTATACTCTTGGTTTTATAGTGTTTTTAGTTCTCCTGTGTCTTTATATTGCTATATGCATCGATATACACGGTTTGAAATTTCTGGGTTGTTGTTGGGTTTTATATTTTTCCTTATATTTCGGAGTTCCATGCTTTTGTTTCTTCTTTCCGACTTCAAGTCAAGCGAATAATGGTCCAGAATTCGTAGGTATGGAGTTTCGAATGATCATAATATACAAAGCAGAAAGGAAAGGTAATAGCACGATTTATTTTGTCAAATTACCAGAATATCCAGAAAAGACCAAATCATCAAGAAAAATATTTCCTTGATAGTTTAGAGGTTAAATAGAATGAAAGAGTTATGTAACATGGTTCATGTTAAGGGTATGATCTGTGAACCTTTATTACGTTCCATTAGAAACTCAGCATGACTTACTGTAATATAATCACGTTGATCAAGTGTCATTATATTATACTAATTCATGCTTCAATTCCCAACACTACTTCAAAAAAATTCATATTTTAAATTCGAATTTTTCAGAATTTAAAAACTAAAACAGTTTCCTTTATGTTATAATACAGATATCGCGAAGAGATAAATGATTTCAGATAAGAATAGTTATGAAAATATCTTCAGAAATATCGAGGATATTTATAATGAAAGATACGATGATATCTTAGAATTTCTAATATTAAAAGATGATAAAGAAGATTTTTCCGTAAAGGTTTAGAGTCAGAAGCAAGGTATTTGTTAATGACTTCAGCAGACACTGAATCATTTGGATTCTTTGAAGGCAGGTTTAGTCTTTGTGATTTGTCCACAGCCTCCTTCATGGTTTGCCTAATCGTTTTCCAGTTCCAACTTTTCCGAGCTTTGCCAACACACTATTCTTTATCATCAAACTTTCGACTGTTAAAGTCGTTTACAATTTTTGCTGCTTCATCAGTTTTTTCAACATTCAGAGTATAGATTCGTAGACTGGTTGCTTTTCAAAATTTCAGAATGAAAGCTCATAATTCTAAGAGATGAATGTTATATGTATACATATGATGTTCTAGTACAGTTTTGAATTCAAAGTATGGCATTTGAAAGATGTAAGAATCTAAGAGTGATGTTTTCTGTTAAATCTTGGCTTGGATTATGATTTTTCAAAATCAGAATATGTAATCAAATTTGGATGCGCATGGTTGTTTTGATTTAATATCGTTGTGAAAGTAGTGAGTATAGTTGATGATTTGCTGAATCAGAATCGGAGAATGTAACATATTAATTGTGAATTTATATATCTCTCGGGTATTACCTACCCGTTAAAAGTTTCACAAGTAATATTTTGTACCAGAGAATTTTATTACAGTCTTTATGAAAATATATGTAAGTATATTTTCTTCTGATGTAATACAAATTTAATGAGTTAATATCATATTAAGCTCATTTGATTTTCGGCTGGATTAGAAATGAATAATCTCTCAAACATTAAAGATTTCATAATCTTCTGTAAGACCCGAATAATTATCTTACTTACTTGTGTATTATGGTGTTCAAGGGTGTGGGTTTTATTGTATATAAATTAAAATGCAAAAGAAACTGTTTCAGTAGGATCGCGCGCCGCGCGGGTTTGGGGCGCACCGCGCCATTTGGCGCTGACAGAATCCTTTGTTTTAATTGGTTTAAATGAAGGGTATTTGGGTAATTTCACTTGGGGCCGGATTTGTGAGCCATATTAGCTGGTTTGGATCAGTTTTGGATTATTTTCATATCCATTCATCACTCCCAAACTATTTTAGAGAGAGAGAGAGATTCTAGAGAGAGATTTAGGGTTTTGGTGAAGAAGGAGGCCGAATTGATCAAAAGCTCGAGTTCTAAAGTTGTTCCTTTCATTCCTAGCTACGTTGTGGTGGTATTGGTAAGCTCAAACTCCGAATTTCATCTATTTGATTTGATATTCAAGTTAGGGTTTGAATTAGTTTGATGAAAAACCCTTGTAGATGATGAAATGGGTTTAGTGATGCTAGTAATTGGGTTTATTGTTAATTGTTGGTGGATTTTGGGTTGGTGAACTAATTGGCCATGTTTAGGACTTGAAATTGAGTTTAATCACTTAAGTTAGTGATTATGGAAGTATTGAAACCCATTTAAGGTTATTTGGTTGACTAATTGTGACTTTAGGTCAAATTAGGGTTTGGTGGTGATTATGACCCATTTGGCGATTTAATGAGGTTTATAAACTTAAAATGGATTAAGTTGAAGTATTAAACCGAGTTAAATGTGTTTTGGTGTTAAAACTTGTAAATGGCGAGATTTTGACTTAATGGGTCAAAACTAGGGTTTTAGTGTCAAAATGGGTATGACGCGTGTTTAACACTTGAGTTCGGGTTTAATTGGCGTATTAGGACCATTCTCACTTGTGTTAGTGATTATTGGTTAGTTTTGGGCACGGTTTGTGCTTGGAAGTGCATTTGGGTCGAAATTGCACTAAGTGACGAATTGGGTTGATTTGTAAATCCACTCTAAGTGTATTGTTGTAATTGTGATAATGGAATAGGTACTTTCCATTGGCGAGTTGCGGATTACTTGGAAGCATTCTTCAAGACTTCAAGGTGAGTGATAATATCCTATGTGCATATGTATGTGTAGGATGGGTGCGGGTCGGGTGAAGTGATTCTCGGCTATAGAGCTCACTTCACATATAGATGGATTTGATGGACTTTTGTATGAGTTCAATTGGCACGGTTGTGCATTTTGGTTGACCATCTTTGGCGAAGTACGCGTTCGCGTGTACATTATCACACGTGGTTGTGATGTGATTGATATAACCCCAATGGCGAAGGGTATAATATTGAGAAGTGAATCGCGTGTGTATTCGGATTCACGATGACGCGTGTGGTTTCGGTCATCTTATTGTATTGTGGAAATGAATCTCGTGTAGTTCGGATTCATGGTGACTCGTGTAGTTCGGTCATCTTATTGAGGTAGTAATCTCGTGTGGTTTCAGATTACTAAGGCTCGTGTAGTTCGACCAACCTCGATGTTGTGAAGATAGTAATCTCGTGTGGTTTCGGATTACTAAGGCTCGTGTAGTTCGGCCAATCTTCATTGTGGTATTTGGTTCTCGGTATTGGGTTAAGGTGTTAACCTTGTTCGTTTATATTGTTATATTAATGTATTGTTGTGTTGTAGCTAACCCTCCGGGTGTAGCTATTTGGCGTGGTTCACATCGTCGTTGGTGAACTTATATTTTGTTGTTGTATCTTAGCTCGTGCTTAGTGTTGTACGGTACGCCTAGACTAGCTTGCCTTTATGCTTGGTTGTTCGGTATGCGGTATTTGATATTTGTGTGGCGTATTCATTTTATACATATATATGTATGTAGTATATTATCATTCACTAAGCGTTAGCTTACCCTCTCGTTGTTGACTCTTTTTATAGATTGCATGCGGATGGTGGCTCGGGTAAGCGCGAGGATTAGAGGACTTGCATAGTTTGCGTAGAAGGCTTGCTTTTGGATTTATTAGGATTGGGTAGCGTATCCCCAATCGCCATGCTCGGCTTTGTTTTGTATTAAAAGTCTTATGGTCGAAAATTGTATTTTGATACTTAAAGGGTAATTTGGGTCGATGTGGGCCCCGCTTCGTAAACTAAATTTTATTAATGGAACGCGCTAGTTTTCATATATTGAACATGCGGTTAAAAGCGTTTTATCTAAATACGTCGGGAACTAGTCAAATATTTTCGTATTTAAAGACTTTCCGGACAGTCAGGTTTGGCGTGCCGCGCGGCCTATATGGCGCGCCGCGCCAGGTGGCAGTTCAGAAAAAAAATTTTTGTTTGTAATTTTATACGGTTTAATCGCGGGTTGGTTTGGGTTGTTACAAGTGGTATCAGAGCATGGTCTAAGGGATTTAGGTGACTTGAGATAGGTGCCTAGACTTAGACTTGTGTGTGCTTAAATTGTTGCGGGACTTGTAGGATTACGGGTCGGAATGGGTTTGGTTAGTGCCTTGGCTATAGGTTGACTAACGTTTATATTAGTAATTCGGATATTATTAATATGTTGTTGTGTTGTGATAATAATTCTCACATGTGTTTGTACCGCGTAGAATTTTGGTTGTGTTTGTGTATATCATCGAGCGAGACGGTCGTTGTGCTAACGAGTCGATGCGGCATGTATGCGTAATAAGAACTTGCAAACCTTATTACGGGTGCAAATCGTGTCTAACAAGTGATGTACGATGAGTGTTTAGCAAGATGGGGCTGTGTCGTGCGTACGGTTTTACACATTCGTGGACTAATCGTTTTGCATTCTTTAGAATGACGACGCGAAACGAGACCGAGGCGAATGACGTGGAGTTTAACGCTAGGGTTGCGACCGCCGTTGCGGAGCAAATGGGTGCGTTAGAAGAAAGAATGGAAAGGAGGTATTCCGAACTTCAAAGTAGTGGTGAAATGGAGCGTTATCTTAAGAGCTTCATGAGGACTAAACCCCCGATGTATGACGGAAAGCCGGATCCTTTGGTAAGCACAACTTGGATTTCGGACGTCGAAGGGTGTTTCCGTACTATTGATTGCCCTCCCGAGAGAAAGACGAGACTCGCTACGAGTTTGTTGCGGGGTAGGGCAAGGGATTGGTTGGATGGTAAGATTGATCTTGTCGGTGGCGAGACGTTTATGGCTTTATCGTGGGAAGACTTTAAGGAGGAATTCTTCGAGGAGTTTCGGACTTCGGCCGATTTGTGGGAATTGCGTAATGAGTTGCAAAATTTGCGACAAGGATCTATGGATTTGAGTACTCTCAAGACGACCTTTATGGCGAAGGCTCGTTTTTGTCCGGAGTATTTGGGGAATGATCGTTTGTTGATGGGAGATTTCTATCGGACCTTGAATTATGACTTGAAAAGTAAAATTAGCCGGGGTCAAGCGAAATCGTTTTCGGAATTATTCGACTTGGCTAGAGGTTTCGAGTCGTATTCACGATCGAAAAAGGGTGAACCTTCAAGTGAGCGAAGGGTCGTTTCTTATGGTGCTCCGAGTAAGAGGGCTAAGGGTCTGAGTGTGAGCACGGGTGGTACGCGAGCGGGTATGTCGGATTCTAGTGCGGCTAGATGTTACAATTGTGGCGTGAGGGGTCACAAGTCTTGGGAATGTTCGGTACCAAAGGGTGATGGTATGGTGTGCTTCAATTGCCAAAAAGAAGGACATCGTAAGTCGGAATGTCCCAAGTTAGCGGGGACGGGTGCGGCCAGGAGACGTTAAGGTATGTTAAATTTTGATAAATATGTCTTTTGATTATTTATTAAATGCCGTTTGAGTTTGAGTTGCGTGCCTTTGTTGTGCATGTTATGCTATGGGTGACGTTCCTAATGGAAGTACCCTATGTTGATGTTTGATTGACGGGCGAAGGGCGTAAGACTTGGCGTAACCAAGCATTCCTTAGTATTTGGAAAATGTCTCTACCAAGCCATGGAAATGAGTTTTGGTGTTTGGATGTTAGAGCATGTTCGCTCTCGTGTTGAAGTTGATGAACCATGAGGTTCGACGGTTGGTTGGGACCCTTGAGATCGAGTGTTTTAAATCTCGATGTGTGTTGGTAATGGAGTCTTTATGACGCGACATTAGGTGCCTCTTTTATACCTACTAGCGTGGTGTTCGACTCCGATTGTGTTGCGGTACACTTTTCGTACAAAGTGATTAAGGGTTGGTTAAAATCCTTCGTGTGCTCAAGGTTGGAGCAAGATGTGGTAATGGGTCGTGTGAGCCCAATTGTTGGTAAAGTCTACCTGTGGTAGCATTGTGCGATTGTACGAGTTGTGGATATGGAACGTGGTTCTAAGTGGGGGAGTTACACTCCCGTACGAGGAAGTTTTAGTGTGAGATTTCGAATGATGCTTTCGGTAGATCCGAAAAAAATGTTGTCGAGACCTGGTTTGGTCGATTTGTGGTAGAGTACAATTTCGGATAAATTGTACTTATGGTTTGGATTTGAATCATCACCGAGGTGGTAACGTGGTAAATCTCGTTGAGAGATAATGGACGTGTTTCGCGAGCAAGGTGAAATCCTCCAGTTAAGGGAGGTGTGTGTCGGGTTCTCTTGTGGAGAATTATTGTTTGATACCTATGTTTGGTATAGGTGGTTCTTGCTCGATTATGGTATGGTTGTTTGATGAAGCATGATCTTTAGGGTCCGCTGACTTCATCATGGGAATACGTGATTGGTGGAGCATGACTTTCGGGGTCCGCTGACTTCATCATGAGCGTGGTGTTATATCGGTGAAGCATGATCTTCGGGTCCGCTGACTTCATTCGGTGTTGTGATTGGTGGAGCATGACCTTCGGGGTCCGCTGACTTCATCAAGGGAGTAGTGTTATGTCGGTATGGTGTAACACTATCGGGAAATGCGAGTACCGGTGGGAAATGCGAGTACCATTCCTATGTTGAGATTGTGAATCGCGTGTGGTTTCGGATTCACGATGACGCGTGTGGTTTCGGTCATCTTAACTAAATGAATCTCGTGTAGTTCGGATTCATGGTGACTCGTGTAGTTCGGTCATCTTATTGAGGTAGTAATCTCGTGTGGTTTCGGATTACTAAGGCTCGTGTAGTTCGGCCAACCTCGATGTTGTGGAAGTGAATCTCGTGTAGTTCGGATTCACAAATGACTCGTGTGGTTTCGGTCATTGTATTGTGGAAATGAATCTCGTGTAGTTCGGATTCACAAATGACTCGTGTGGTTTCGGTCATTGTATTGAGGAGTGAGTCTCGTGTAGTTCGGATTCACAAATGACTCGTGTAGTTCGGTCATTCCTCCGAGATAGTGACTCTCGTGTAGTTCGGATTCACTATGGCGCGTGTAGTTCGGCCATTCCCGATTGTTGTTGTGGTGAAGGTAGTGAGTCGCGTGTAGTTCGGATTCACTATGGCGCGTGTAGTTCGGCCATTCCTGATTGTTGTTGTGGTGAAGGTAGTGAGTCGCGTGTAGTTCGGATTCACTAGGGCGCGTGTGTTTTCGGCCAGCCTTCGTGTCGTGTGATCTATTGGTTGTTTGATACACCAATGGTAGGGTCGTAAGGACCATGTTGCGGGAACTATCGGTCGTTTTATACGTCGATGGTGGGGTTGTGAGGACCATGTTGTGGGATTAGTTGAAAGGACCCGTTCATATACATTATAAACGATTCACAATAGTTGATTACATCGCGAGGTATTTGACCTCTATATGATACATTTTACAAACATTGCATTCGTTTTTAAAAGACAAACTTTCTTTACAACGAAAGTTGACGGCATGCACACCATTTCATAATACATCCAACTATAATTGGCTTAATAATAATCTTGATGAACTCAATAACTCGAATGCAACGTCTTTCAAAATATGCCATGAATGACTCCAAGTAATATCCTTAAAATGAGCTAATGCACAGCGGAAGATTTCTTTAATACCTGAGAATAAACATGCTTTAAAGTGTCAACCAAAAGGTTGGTGAGTTCATAGGTTTATCATAACAATCATTTCAATATATTAATAGACCACAAAATTTCCGTTTATAAATATATGTACACTCGCAAGTGTATAAAAGTATTCTATAAGTTGTAGGCACCCGGTAACAAGCCTTAACGTTCATGTTTTACCCTCTGAAGTACACCAGATCAGGTGTGTTTAAAATAACCTCGAAGTACTAAAGCATCCCATAGTCAGGATGGGGTTTGTCAGGCCCAATAGATCTATCTTTAGGATTCGCGCCTACCGTACATAGACAAGTAGTTTAATGTTACCAAGCTAAGGGTATATTTCTGGTTTAAACCCACGTAGAATTAGTTTTAGTACTTGTGCCTATTTCGTAAAACATTTATAAAAACAGCGCATGTATTCTCAGTCCCAACAATATATATAAAAGGGAGCAAATGAAACTCACAATACTGTATTTCGTAGTAAAAATACATATAACGTCATTTAACAAGTGCAAGGTTGGCCTCGGATTCACGAACGTATCAATATTGAGATTCAATATTGCAGGAAAGTACGTAGACGCAACGGAGATGATAAACACTAGATTGACCTCACGAGCATACCCATGAACCATACCCATCACCTCCATAGCTATAACCCATAATTTTCTTAGCTTCGACTCATTAAAAAAAAACTATTTTGAAATCACTCGGACAGCACTCCGTCGTAATATTTTATATATACTAATAATATCTTGAAATAAGACAGAGCAAATATATATATATATATATATATATATATATATATATATATATATATATATATATATATAAATCGATTGAGAGAGTTTAGAGAAATATATTTTTAAGTTTCTATGAAATAATGAAACCTATTAAATTCTATTTATAATAGATTTTTGAATTATTAAAGTAAATTATTAAAGTATGAATTATTAAAGTGAATTATTAAAGTATGAATTATTAAAGTGAATTATTAAAGTATGAATTATTAAAGTGAATTATTAAAGTATGAATTATTAAAGTGAATTATTAAAGTATGAATTATTAAAGTGAATTATTAAAGTTAAAGTAAAGTAAAAGTAAAGTAAAGGTAAAGTAAAGGTAAAGTTAAAGTATAGTAAAAGTATAAAAACTATGTATGTATAATACGCGTATAAATATATATAATATTAATTTAAATCGTTATATATATTTAATGAAATAAAATATAAATATCGTTATATTTATTATACTGGTTAAGTAATGAGTTGTCAAAAGTGATTCTAGATATTTATAAAAGTTATATACGTTTTAATAATAAAGTTCTTTTTTTAAACCGAAAACGTCTTTGTACGTTTGAAAATAGATTAATAGAATATTATGGAAACCAATTCTCCACTAACTTTTGTCTAACTTTCGTAAATGACACTTTTTGTTTTTATTTATAAATAGCTTTACAAATTATTCTGAATATCGTTAAGAGGAATAGATTTTCTCAAATCATAGTGGACCTCTCAACAGAGACTTGTAATCATAATTCAATGTTTCTGATAATTCAATCATTTAATATATTTTTTTAATTTCGTCAAAAATCATATTGAAACAAATACGTTCGTGTAAAGTATTATACGTTTAATACTTTATTAATATTCTCAAGTTATAATATATATATATATATATATATATATATATATATATATATATATATATATATATATATATATATATATATATATATATATATATATATATATATATACATATACATATCTATTTATATATAACGGTTCATGAATCGTTGGAATTTGGTCGAGGTTATAATGAATGTATGAACACAGTTTAAAATTCTTGAGATTTAACTTAACAAACTTTGCTTATCGTGTCGGAATAATATAAAGATTAAAGTTTAAATTTGGTCGGAAATTTCCGGGTCGTCACATTAGTGAGGCGATAGCCGTGTTTCGCTCACATGTTTGTTACGGGTGTGACGATGGTTGATTTCGTACACCTTGGGTTTTGCGTTTCCATAGTCATTTTGGGCGCTATCGGTTCTAGCCGTTGGATTATGATGTTACGGTGGTTGCGTATTGGTCGTATGGCGCACTACAAAGGATGTTTAGTGATTGGTGTAATCCGTAAGGGTTCATTTGGTTCGGTCTTCATTGTTTCGGGTTGTTGACCTTAGGTCGATATTTGGTTGTTTTTAGCATTGTACTTGGAAAGGGTACTCTATAGGGTTGATATCTCGGTTCGAGATTGGTTGAGTTTCCCGATGTGAGGGATTGAGCATGGTTTTAGTGCTCGGATTGTGATTTGTTAAATCGGGTGTGACGGTTTTGGTTGATAGAGGTGATTCATTGGGAAGAGTTGCCTAGGAAAGTCGGATTGGGACGTATGTTTGAGGACCGTGGAGTGTGGTCCGTTTGGTTAAGTGACGAGGATCACGAGGACGTGATCGAGTTTAAGTGGGGGAGAGTTGTAAGACCCGAATAATTATGTTACTTACTTGTGTATTATGGTGTTCAAGGGTGTGGGTTTTATTGTATATAAATTAAAATGCAAAAGAAACTGTTTCAGTAGGATCGCGCGCCGCGCGGGTTTGGGGCGAATTGATCAAAAGCTCGAGTTCTAAAGTTGTTCCTTTTGTTCCTAGCTACGTTGTGGTGGTATTGTTAAGCTCAAACTCCGAATTTCATCTATTTGATTTGATATTCAAGTTAGGGTTTGAATTAGTTTGATGAAAAACCCTTTTAGATGATGAAATGGGTTTAGTGATGCTAGTAATTGGGTTTATTGTTAATTGTTGGTGGATTTTGGGTTGGTGAACTAATTGGCCATGTTTAGGACTTGAAATTGAGTTTAATCACTTAAGTTAGTGATTATGGAAGTATTGAAACCCATTTAAGGTTATTTGGTTGACTAATTGTGACTTTGGGTCAAATTAGGGTTTGGTGGTGATTATGACCCATTTGGCGATTTAATGAGGTTTATAAACTTAAAATGGATTAAGTTGAAGTATTAAACCGAGTTAAATGTGTTTTGGTATTAAAACTTGTAAATGGTGAGATTTTGACTTAATGGGTCAAAACTAGGGTTTTAGTGTCAAAATGGGTATGACGCGTGTTTAACACTTGAGTTCGGGTTTAATTGGCGTATTAGGACCATTCTCACTTGTGTTAGTGATTATTGGTTAGTTTTGGGCACGGTTTGTGCTTGGAAGTGCATTTGGGTCGAAATTGCACTAAGTGACAAATTGGGTTGATTTGTAAATCCACTCTAAGTGTATTGTTGTAATTGTGATAATGGAATAGGTACTTTCCATTGGCGAGTTGCGGATTACTTGGAAGCATTCTTCAAGACTTCAAGGTGAGTGATAATATCCTATGTGCATATGTATGTGTAGGATGGGTGCGGGTCGGGTGAAGTGATTCTCGGCTATAGAGCTCACTTCACATATAGATGGATTTGATGGACTTTTGTATGAGTCCAATTGGCACGGTTGTGCATTTTGGTTGACCATCTTTGGTGAAGTACGCGTTCGCGTGTACATTATCACACGTGGTTGTGATGTGATTGATATAACCCCAATGGCGAAGGGTATAATATTGAGAAGTGAATCGCGTGTGTATTCGGATTCACGATGACGCGTGTGGTTTCGGTCATCTTATTGTATTGTGGAAATGAATCTCGTGTAGTTCGGATTCATGGTGACTCGTGTAGTTCGGTCATCTTATTGAGGTAGTAATCTCGTGTGGTTTCAGATTACTAAGGCTCGTGTAGTTCGGCCAACCTCGATGTTGTGAAGATAGTAATCTCGTGTGGTTTCGGATTACTAAGGCTCGTGTAGTTCGGCCAATCTTCATTGTGGTATTTGGTTCTCGGTATTGGGTTAAGGTGTTAACCTTGTTCGTTTATATTGTTATATTAATGTATTGTTGTGTTGTAGCTAACCCTCCGGGTGTAGCTATTTGGCGTGGTTCACATCGTCGTTGGTGAACTTATATTTTGTTGTTGTATCTTAGCTCGTGCTTAGTGTTGTACGGTACGCCTAGACTAGCTTGCCTTTATGCTTGGTTGTTCGGTATGCGGTATTTGATATTTGTGTGGCGTATTCATTTTATACATATATATGTATGTAGTATATTATCATTCACTAAGCGTTAGCTTACCCTCTCGTTGTTGACTCTTTTTATAGATTGCATGCGGATGGTGGCTCGGGTAAGCGCGAGGATTAGAGGACTTGCATAGTTTGCGTAGAAGGCTTGCTTTTGGATTTATTAGGATTGGGTAGCGTATCCCCAATCGCCATGCTCGGCTTTGTTTTGTATTAAAAGTCTTATGGTCGAAAATTGTATTTTGATACTTAAAGGGTAATTTGGGTCGATGTGGGCCCCGCTTCGTAAACTAAATTTTATTAATGGAACGCGCTAGTTTTCATATATTGAACATGCGGTTAAAAGCGTTTTATCTAAATACGTCGGGAACTAGTCAAACATTTTCGCATTTAAAGACTTTCCGGACAGTCAGGTTTGGCGTGCCGCGCGGCCTATATGGCGCGCCGCGCCAGGTGGCAGTTCAGAATTTTTTTGTTTGTTTGTAATTTTACACGGTTTAATCGCGGGTTGGTTTGGGTTGTTACATCTTCGTGGAGTATTTCACTAATGTAATCAATACTTCGTTATTCAGTTTTATTGATATTTCCTCAGTGAATCATGTTGGTGCTTATGGAACTCTTGCTAGCTTCGCAAGGTACGAATGATGTTTTCTGGAAAGTTTCAAGTATATCGAAAATGAAAGTGTAAAATCAAACATGTATTTGAATAATACACTTGATTTATTATGAAATGGAATCTATTAACTCGAAGCAGAGATTATAATTAACGATTGTTAAGTCATTAACGAAGGATGTACATCATAGCATATTAATAACATGAACTAACTGAGTAGTTAAGATTCACACGTAATAGCTTAGTACGAAAAGATTTATTTTGATCTCAAAATTCATATATATATAAAATATACATATAATTTCTTCAAAGGGAATGAGTTAATACTTCATAACTCGTTGATACGATATACAGTTGTTGATTAGTGATGATGTTTGCGGTGATTATGTGTGATGACCCGGAAATTTCTGACCAAATTTAAACTTAATCTTTGTATGATTAACATTTTTGACACGATAAGCAAAGTCTGTAAAACTGAATCTCAAAATTTTTGAACTACTTTCATATATTCAAATACCTTTCAGTTGTTCTTGACAATTCGCAAACAATTATATGTATATAGATACATATATATATATATATATATATATACTATAACTTGAAAACGTAACAATGTATTAATTGTTTGATACTGTACATTAAACTTATTGGTTTAAATATTTATTTGAATATATATGATAAGTTGGAATATTAATTGTATGAATAATTTGCGACGTATATTTAAAACGTGTTTATGAATGTTGAAAATATATATTAACTTGGTCATAAAACGATTTGTTAATATATATATATTAACAAATATCGAGACGATGATTTATAAAAGTAAATGACCAAAATACTCGAAAGTTTAAGATATACTTTGAGTGGTATAGTTTAGGAATAATTTATGGCTATATTCTGACAAAGGTACGTGACACGAAATGTAAAATACAAGTTTTCTCAGCATATGAAGGGACATTTGAAAAACCGGAACCGGGACATAAGTCGAGTGATGACTTACGACTTATCGGAACAAAAATTACAAGTCAACTATGCATGTGAATTTAATATAATATATAATTAATTATATAAATTAAATATATTATATATATTATATAAAATTATGTCGACAAACAAAAAGTTAAAAGTTTGTGAGCTGGATCAGAGGGCCATGCGATCGCATGGCCTTGAAGCACAAATCCCATGCGATCGCATGGGGTACTTTTTCAGAAAAAGTTCTATAAATTGATCGAGTTCTAGCTTAAATTCCTACACACACATATTTATCTATATTACTCCGTATTATATTTATTATTTATTTATTTATTTATTTATTTATTATTATTATTATTATTATTATTATTATTATTATTATTATTATTATTATTATTATTAAGATTAATATTATTATTATTATTAATCTTAATTAGTAGTATTAGTATTATACATCAAATATTACGACGAGGTTATGAGCGTGTCACTTTCAAAATGGGTTTTCAAGCGGGATAGAGCTAAGGAAATTATGGGTAATGTTCGAGGGTATATTTATGAATCAAACCTAGTGTTTATCATCTCCGTTACGTCTACGTACTTTTCTGAAATATTGAATCACAATATTGATACGTAAGCATTTATATTTTATCTTTTATATACTAATAGTGTATCCATGTCTAGTGCTCGAGTATATATATTTATACAAGCTTGTATGCTAAATTTTGTTGTTAAACAGTTTATGATGAATCACGAATTAAATACATATATTACTGGTAAAAGGTATATGATATACATGTTTTTGGAAAGCTGGCGAAAAATCAATAACTTTTCTTTTAGACACCGAATAGTTTCGATAAACGGATTAAAAGATATGATCAACTGAATTATGATTGACGTTAATTGAAATTGCTTTTGAATCTGCAATTAAGATTTAAACAACTTGTTTACGAGATTGATAAAATGGATTTTTGAATATTACCAACCGAGTAAATGAATCCTTATATAAGGTACGTCTCGTTTTGTTGAACTACTGTCAAAATTGACTTTTTGAAACGACTTTGGATAACTTTTGTATGTCGATCTCGAGCATTAGGATTGTGATACACTATGACCTGACCTAGCTTGATAGATATTTATTGACCAACATATGTTCTCTAGGTTGAGATCTACGATTATTTGGTAATCCGAGTTTCGGTCACATTATGATGAACAACTTTATGTGCTGCTAAGGTGAGTTTCATTTGCTCCCTTTTTAATTGCTTTTGCAATATATATTTTTGGGCTGAGAATACATGCACTTTAATTTAAACGCAATGGACACAAGTACATACTAAATTCTACACTGAGTTTGAACCGAAAATCCCTTAGCTTTGGTAACTAGTAGCTGCCGGTTATAAGAACTGGTGGGCGCGAATAGTGGTATATAGATCCATAGGGCTTGACATCCCCGTCCGAGCTAGAGCACTAGCCTTTTAACGGACGTATGCTATTTGAAAAGCGTACACGTTGGTTTGCGTGTATTTTTAAGATGATTATACAATGGGTATAAATTATATATACGTTAAGTTTAGTTACCAGGGTGCTCAATTTTGTAGAATATTTTGATAAACGTTTCTGGATGGAACAACTGAAATCTTGTGATCCACTTTTATGTACAGATTATGCAAAATATTAAAACTATGAACTCATCAACCTTTGTGTTGACACTTGTTAGCATGTTTATTCTCAGGTTCCCTAGAAGTCTTCCGCTGTTTGCTTATATGTTAGACAAGCTATGTGCATGGAATCTTACATGGCATATTTTTCAAGGAAACGTTGCATTCACCAAATCATCACCATGTATATTATTTTGACTGCATTGTCAACGGAAGTACTATTGTAAACTATTATTTACAGTGATTGTCTATATGTAGAAATCATCAGATGTCGAAAACCTTTGATTTAAATATTCATTTATGGTGTGCCTTTTCAAAAGAATGCAATGTTTACAAAACGTATCATATAGAGGTCAAATACCTCGCAATGAAATCGATGAATGACGTGTTCATCCATATGGATTTGGAGCGATCGTCAGAGTTGGTATCAGAGCGTTGGTCCTAGCGAACCAGGTCTTGCATGAGTGTGTCTAACTGATAGTTGTTAGGATGCATCAGTAAGTCTGGACTTCGACCGTGTCTGCATGTTAAAAGCTTTGCTTATCATTTCTTGTTGGAAATTATATGCTTATCATTCTTAAGTCTAGACACGTTTTCCTGCATTTATTGCATAAATAGTTTATAGACAAAAATTCATATCTTAGCGTATCTGTTACTGTAAACTTTTCCTGACATCTTCCGAAAATTTCTCCGTGATTTATGAAATTTGGTATTATATATACATATGTAAATTATGTATTGAAGAATACCAAACTAAATTCTATAATCTAATTCATATCAAAAATCGTCTCCCTAATTATACAAGATGGATCCCGTATCTAGTTCAAATTCCTTTAACTCTGACAGCTATTCCGATATGGATATTCACCTGAATTCTGAAGACAGTGTAACCGAAATGGATCAACCAATTAGCCATCATCTATTCTGGATGAATTGGGGATGGGTTCGTAGCCTACTTAATTATTGGAGACAAGAAGAAGGCGATCCCTTCCATCCACCACATTGCCCTATTGGTGAAGAACCTGAAGCACTTACCGGTGAACCTGTTCGAGACACCATTTTCTCTCTCATTTCCAGAGTATCTCATCACGATAATATACTATCTTAAATTCTAGATCTTATTCATCCGCTCGTCCGAACCGCCAATCATCCCGGTGTAGTAGAAGAAGTCAACGAGCTTCGCGCTCGGGTAGTGGCTTTAGAGAATATGGTGCAAAGATTACAAGCACCAGCAGCATCACCGGCATCAATAGTACCACCAACAACAACACCAACAGTACCATTACCACCACCAACAACATCCGCATCGCAAACTTCAACTTTACAATCTGTCCCACGAGCATCAACGTCATACGCACCGTAGTTACCAAGAAATACTAGCAACAATAACCGATGAAGTATTAACTCATTTCCCCTGAAGAAATTTTATGTATATTTAATATATATGAATTTTGAAATCAAAATAAATCTTTTCGTACTAAGCTATTACGTGTGCATCTTAACTGGTACATACTACTCGGTTAGTTCATATTACTAATATGCAATGATGTACATCCTTCCTTAACAACTTAACCATTGTTAACTACAATCACTGTTTCAACCCAATGAATTCCATTTCATAATAAACCAAGTGTATTAATCAATTACATAATTGATTTTACATTTTCAATTTCGATATACTCGAAACTCTCCAGAAAACATCATCTGTGCCTTGTAAGGTTCACAAAAAAATTCCACGAGCACCAACATCCTTCATCGAGGAATATCAATAAGAATAAATAATGAAGTATTGATTTCATTAGTGAAAAACTCTGCAAAGATTATGTAATCTTTAATGTTTTAGAGATTAATCATTTCTAAGTCAAGCCGAAAATCAAATGAGCTTAATATGATATTAACTCATTAAATCCGTATTACATCTGAAGAAATATACATACATATATTTTCATAAGGATTGTAATGAAAATTCTTTTGTACAAAATATTACTTGTGAAATCTTTAACGGGTAGGTAATTCTCGGGAAATATATAAGTTCACAATTAATATGTTATACTGTACATTCTTCAACTTTGATTCAAAAATTATTAACTATGCTCACAGCGATATACAATCGTTTCCATACAAATTCAATTACATATTCTGATATTGACGGATCAGAATCCAAGTCAAGATTTAACGGGTGACATCATTCTTAGATCTCTACATCTTTCAAACCTATACTTTGACTTCAAAAATGTGAAAGATCCTTTAGCATTGTTATTACCGAAAATAATCTTGCAATCCCTTTTCAAAGTATTCAGTTTTACCACACTTTCAACCAGTCAACTTCGACTTTTCAAATTAACCTTATTATAACCTTGACATATACGTTTTTGTTACTGGGGAACCTTTCATATTTCACCACATTAGCAGTAAATTTACCAATAACTTCATTGATCTGTGACCTTCCGAAAAATCATTATACTCATTGAAACCCCATCATGTACTCACCTACATCTTGTAACAATAATTGCCATATCAACTACCGGGAATTAGCAATCAGTATTTCGAAATTCGCAGCAATTCTACGCCAACAGTTATATATATACATATAATGTCTATCTTCTAGACTTACATACTTCGAATGTGAAGTTTCTGAAAAACACCCCAAACTACGAAACTAGTTCTCTGAATTTTAGAAAAATGCTGATGAAGCAGCAAAAACTGTAACGACCTTAACAGTAAAAAGTTTGATGATAAAGAATAGTGTGTTGGCAAAGCTCAGAAAAAGAAAAGGTTTGGAACTGGAAAACGGATTGAGCAAAGTATGAAGGAGGCTGTGGATAAATCACAAGGACGAAACCTGCCTTCCAAGAATTCAAATGATTCAGTATTTGCTGAAGCCATTAACGAATACCTTGCTTCTGAATCTAAACCCTTGCGGATAATATTCTTCATCATCCTCTGATATTAGAAATTCTAAGATATCATCATATCTTTCATTATAAATATCCTCCATATTTCTGGAGATAATTCCATAATTATTCTTATCGAAAATCAATTTTCTCCTTATGATATCTGTGTTACATCATAAAATAAACTATTTTAGTTTCTAAATTCTAAAACCTTCGAGTTTAAAATATGAATATTTTTGAAGTGGTGTTGGGAGCTGAAGCATGAGTTAGTATAATATAATGACACTTGATCAACGTGATTATATTACAGTAAGTCATGCTAAGTTTCTAAATGGAATGTGATGCTTCATAGATCATAACATCATCATGTGCTATGTCATACGACTCTTGTATTCTAGTTAATCTCTAAGAATATTAAGAAAATATTTTCTTGATGATTCGGTCTTTTCCGGATATTCTGGTAATTTGACAAATCAAAATCTTGCCATTATAATTTCCTTCTTAGAACATTAACTATGTTCATTTCAAAATCCATACCTATGAATTCTGGACCATTACAAGCAATGCTTAGTCACAAGAAGAAGAAACGAAGGGACAAAACTCCGAAATAGAAATTGGGGTATAAATCGCAGCAAATAAAAGAAAGTATTAACTGGGGATGATAATAATTATAGAAGACAGAAGCAGGAACTTTGAAATATAAGGGAAAATATAAAGCCTGACAACAACACATATATTACAAACCGTGTATATCAATGCGTATAGCAATATAAAGACACAGAAGAATGAAAAATACTATAACCCCAAGGTAATAGTAGAAGAAAATAATTTTCTCTGGTGGCAGATGAAAAAGAAGAATTAAGGATACGATAGCCAAGAAAATATCAAGAATCGGAACTGGATTAAGCATTTCACAATCTTTTGGAAGTATGAAATAAGGAAGAAGATGTAAGAGTGGTAAAAATAATGAAACATAAGTGGTTAATTTATAGCAAAATATCAGACATAGCAATCGAGGCAGATTACGTATTTAAAGGAAATCTTAATTTCCTTAAATTTCGAAGAATCAAATCTTATTTAGATTATGAAGATTTTCTATTCCTTAAATTACGGAAATCAATCATTAATACGTCAAGAGTTAAGACGAATCTCTATTCTTCATTTCACTCTTTTACGATAACTTCTCTCATACGCTTCGAATAATCAGATTGTTTTATCCATATTATTCAACGGTGATAAAACTCTATTTATCAACACATATACGTCATGAAAACATTTTTATTGTTAGTCATGACGACCTCACTCAAATTTCGGGACGAAATTTCTTTAACAGGTAGGTACTGTGATGACCCGGAAATTTCTGACCAAATTTAAACTTAATCTTTGTATGATTAACATTTTTGACACGATAAGCAAAGTCTATAAAACTGAATCTCAAAATTTTTGAACTACTTTCATATATTCAAATACCTTTCAGTTGTTCTTGACAATTCACAAACAATTATATGTATATAGATACATATATATATATATACTATAACTTGAAAACGTAACAATGTATTAATTGTTTGATACTGTACATTAAACTTATTGGTTTAAATATTTATTTGAATATATATGATAAGTTGGAATATTAATTGTATGAATAATTTGCGACGTATATTTAAAACGTGTTTATGAATGTTGAAAATATATATTAACTTGGTCATAAAATGATTTGTTAATATATATATATTAACAAATATCGAGACGATGATTTATAAAAGTAAATGACCAAAATACTCGAAAGTTTAAGATATACTTTGAGTGGTATAGTTTAGGAATAATTTAAGGCTATATTTTGACAAAGGTACGTGACACGAAATGTAAAATACAAGTTTTCTCAGCGTATGAAGGGACATTTGAAAAACCGGAACCGGGACATAAGTCGAGTGATGACTTACGACTTATCGGAACAAAAATTACAAGTCAACTATGCATGTGAATTTAATATAATATATAATTAATTATATAAATTAAATATATTATATATATTATATAAAATTATGTCGACAAACAAAAAGTTAAAAGTTTGTGAGCTGGATCAGAGGGCCATGCGATCGCATGGCCTTGAAGCACAAATCCCATGCGATCGCATGAGGTACTTTTTCAGAAAAAGTTCTATAAATTGATCGAGTTCTAGCTTAAATTCCTACACACACATATTTATCTATATTACTCCGTATTATATTTATTATTTATTTATTTATTTATTATTATTATTATTATTATTATTATTATTATTATTATTATTATTATTATTATTATTATTATTATTATTATTAAGATTAATATTATTATTATTATTAATCTTAATTAGTAGTATTAGTATTATACATCAAATATTACGACGAGGTTATGAGCGTGTCACTTTCAAAATGGGTTTTCAAGCGGGATAGAGCTAAGGAAATTATGGGTAATGTTCGAGGGTATATTTATGAATCAAACCTAGTGTTTATCATCTCCGTTACGTCTACGTACTTTTCTGAAATATTGAATCACAATATTGATACGTAAGCATTTATATTTTATCTTTTATATACTAATAGTGTATCCATGTCTAGTGCTCGAGTATATATATTTATACAAGCTTGTATGCTAAATTTTGTTGTTAAACAGTTTATGATGAATCACGAATTAAATACATATATTACTGGTAAAAGGTATATGATATACATGTTTTTGGAAAGCTGGCAAAAAATCAATAACTTTTCTTTTAGACACCGAATAGTTTCGATAAACGGATTAAAAGATATGATCAACTGAATTATGATTGACGTTAATTGAAATTGCTTTTGAATCTGCAATTAAGATTTAAACAACTTGTTTACGAGATTGATAAAATGGATTTTTGAATATTACCAACCGAGTAAATGAATCCTTATATAAGGTACGTCTCGTTTTGTTGAACTACTGTCAAAATTGACTTTTTGAAACGACTTTGGATAACTTTTGTATGTCGATCTCGAGCATTAGGATTGTGATACACTATGACCTGACCTAGCTTGATAGATATTTATTGACCAACATATGTTCTCTAGGTTGAGATCTACGATTATTTGGTAATCCGAGTTTCGGTCACATTATGATGAACAACTTTATGTGCTGCTAAGGTGAGTTTCATTTGCTCCCTTTTTAATTGCTTTTGCAATATATATTTTTGGGCTGAGAATACATGCACTTTAATTTAAACGCAATGGACACAAGTACATACTAAATTCTACACTGAGTTTGAACCGAAAATCCCTTAGCTTTGGTAACTAGTAGCTGCCGGTTATAAGAACCGGTGGGCGCGAATAGTGGTATATGGATCCATAGGGCTTGACATCCCCGTCCGAGCTAGCGCACTAGCCTTTTAACGGACGTATGCTATTTGAGAAGCGTACACGTTGGTTTGCGTGTATTTTTAAGATGATTATACAATGGGTACAAATTATATATACGTTAAGTTTAGTTACCAGGGTGCTCAATTTTGTAGAATATTTTGATAAACGTTTCTGGATGGAACAACTGAAATCTTGTGATCCACTTTTATGTACAGATTATGCAAAATATTAAAACTATGAACTCATCAACCTTTGTGTTGACACTTGTTAGCATGTTTATTCTCAGGTTCCCTAGAAGTCTTCCGCTGTTTGCTTATATGTTAGACAAGCTATGTGCATGGAATCTTACATGGCATATTTTTCAAGGAAACGTTGCATTCACCAAATCATCACCATGTATATTATTTTGACTGCATTGTCAACGGAAGTACTATTGTAAACTATTATTTACAGTGATTGTCTATATGTAGAAATCATCAGATGTCGAAAACCTTTGATTTAAATATTCATTTATGGTGTGCCTTTTCGAAAGAATGCAATGTTTACAAAACGTATCATATAGAGGTCAAATACCTCGCAATGAAATCGATGAATGACGTGTTCGTCCATATGGATTTGGAGCGATCGTCACATTATGGATCTGGCGGAGCTTGTGATGTTGTAGATGCTGCTGATGCTGACGATGCTGATGGTACTGACGATGCTGATGGTACTGACGGTGCTGGTGATGCTGACGGTACTGTTGATGCTGCTGGTAAAACAGATCTAGCTTGTAAATCGTGCACCATTCCGATCAGGGTTTTATTTCATCATTTCTATTCGCTCACTCATCTGGTTTACAATTAGAACTAGAATAAGTAATCTCTAAAACTTTTAGAAACTACATATTCTCTGCAGAATATTTCTTCGATGAAGTTATGAATCAATACTTCATCGTTTGTGGTTGTTGGTATTCCTTGGTATCTATGGTGCGTATGACGTTGATGTTCGAGGTACAGATTGTGATGTTGAGGTGTGGGATGCGAATGTTGTTGTTGGTGGTGGTAATGATACTGTTGGTGTTGATGATGGTGGTACTGTTGATGCCGGTGATGTTGCTGGTGCTTGTAATCTTTGCACCATATTCTCCAAAGCCACTACTCGTTGACTTCTTCTACTACACCGAGATGATTGGCGGTTCGGATGAGCGGATGAATAAGATCCAGAATTTGAGATAGTATAGAATCATGATGAGATACTCTGGAAATGAGAGAGAAAATGGTATTACGAACAGGTTTGCCGATAAGTGCTTCAGGTTCTTTGCCAAGAGGGGAATGTGGTGGATGGAAGGGATCACATTCTTCTTGTCTCCAATGACTAAGTAGGCTACGAAACCATCCCCAATTCATCTAGAATAGGTGATGGCTGATTGGTTGATCCATTCCGGTTACACTGCCTTCGGAGTTCAGGTGAATATCCATATCGGAATAGCAGCCGGAGTTTAAGGAATTTGAACTAGATACGGGATCCATCTTGTATAATTAGAGAGATTATTTTTGATATGAAATAGATTATATAATTTAGATTGGTACTCTTCAATACATAATTTACATATGTATATATAATACCAAAATTCCATAAATCACGGAAGAATTTTCGAAAGATGTCAAGCAAAGTTTACAGTAATAGATATGCTAAGATATGAATTTGTCTGTACACTATGTATGCAATAAATGCAGGAAACGTGTCTAGACTTAAGAAAATGATAAATATGTAATTTCTGACAAGAAATGATAAGAAAAACTCGGTAAAAACAGATACGGTCATAGTCCAGACTCAGTAATGTATCCTAACAATTACCAGTTAAACAGACTAATGCAAATTCTGGTTCCCTATGACCTCAAGCTCTGATACCAACTGTGATGACCCGTCCAAATCCACTTGGATGAATACATCATTCATTGATTTCATAGTTAGGTTTTGACCTCTATATGATACGTTTTATAAACATTGTATTCTTTTGAAAAGGCACACCATAAATGAATATATAAATCCAAGGTTTTTGATGTGTGCGAGGTGTAGTACGAAATACTATTATTTTTGTTACGAAATAATATTAAATACGATACAATTTTACAAAAGTTATTTATTTATTTATAGAATGGAATACCTAAACCTTGCTACAACACTTATAGGCAGTGTACCTAATCGTAGAGTAGTGTAGTTTTTAGTAAGTCCGGTTCGTTCCACAGGGAGCTGGCTAAGTTTAACGCTATATTTATTTTAAACTATATTTGTATATATATATATATATATATATATATATATATATATATATATATATATATATATATATATATATATATATATATATATATATATATATATATATATAAGCAGTATTATTATTATTATAAAAGGGAGTTTTTACCGTTTAATGACCGGTTTGTCGATTTTAAGTCCTAAGGCAAAATATTAACTTAATTTAAAGCGTAAAGTAAATGACGATAAATAAAATTGCGATAAAATAAAAGTACGATAATTAAAAGTGCAATAATTTAAAGTACGATAAATAAAATGACAGTAAATAAAAATGCGATGAGATATAAAATAAAGGAATTATGCTTATTTAAACTTCCGTAATCATGATGTTTGACGTGTTGATTTTAATTTATTACCTTGGGATAATTGTCCTTTGTCCTGAATTATTCGATATGTCCATGTGGTTTTGTCCATAATAGTCCATCGGTCATAATTATAAAGTGCGAGAGTCTTCGCCAAATTAACCTTATACCCGAAGTCAAATATTCCAACTAATTGGGGATTCGAACTGTAACAAGGTCTTAATACTTTGTTTAATGAATACACCAGGTTATCGACTGCGTGTAATCCAAGGTTTTAATACTTTGTTAACAATTACATCAATTACCCTTGAATGTAATCCACCCCTATTTTAATGAGTCCAGTGACTATTAATCCATCCCCGTGTCCGGTCAAATGAATAATTATCAGTATTTATAGATATCCCGCCCACCGTACCCAGTTAAGCGTATGTGGTTAAATATAAATACATCAAATTATAACCTTTATACTAAATTAACAAGATATCATTTAGTTAATTAAATATAAAGCCCATTAATAGCCCATAGTCTAATTTCCACAAGTGTCGGTCTTTTGTTCATACCCCAATTATGGTCCAAATCCCAATAACCTCGTCTTAATATTTAGTCCAACATCAAAATTACTTCGGCTTAAATAAGCATAATAATAACTTAGCTACGAGACATTAATTTAAAAAGGTTGAACATAACTTACAATGAGTATTAATCGCGTAGTGTTACACGGACATAATTTTGACTTACAAGCTTAAAACATTCGCCACTATAACCTTATTATTATTAACTTAATATTAAAATTATAATTATAAAATATAAATATAAATATATATTGAGAGATAGAGAGTAATTGAGAAATATGGTGTGTCTAAAACTCGTTGATCAAACTGCCTTTTTATAGGACCTGGCTCGCTACAGTAACCCATGCGATCGCATGGGTTTAGGCCTTCATAGCCATGCGATCGCATGTGAAATGTCCCATTCATATTGATTATAAACGTTCCATATTAATTGATTTCGTCGCGAGATTTTGACCTCTATATGAGACGTTTTTCAAAGACTGCATTCATTTTTAAAACAACCATAACCTCTATTTTATCTATAAAGGTTTAAAAAGCATTACGTAGATTATCAAATAATGATTATCTAAAATATACCGTTTACACACGACCATTACATAATGGTTTACAATAAGACTATATTACATCAAAAATAAGTTTCTTGAATGCAGTTTTTACATAATATCATATAAGCATGGACTCCAAATCTTGTCCTTATTTTAGTATGCAACAGCAGAAGCTCTTAATAATCACTTGAGAATAAACATGCTTAAAACGTCAACAAAAATGTTGGTGAGTTATAGGTTTAACCTATATATTATCAAATCATAATAATAGACCACAAGATTTCATATTTCAATATACATCCCATACATAGAGATAAAAATCATTCATATGGTGAACACCTAGTAACCGACATTAACAAGACGCATATAAGAATATCCCCTATCATTCCAGGAAATCCTTCGGACATGATAAAAACAAATTCGAAGTACTAAAGCATCCGGTACTTTGGATGGGGTTCGTTAGGCCCAATAGATCTATCTTTAAGATTCGCGTCAATTAGTAGATCAGTTTACTAATTCTTAGGTTACCAAGTAAAAGGGGCATATTCGGCTTCGATCATTCACCCATATAATGTAGTTTCATTTACTTGTGTCTATTTCGTAAAACATTTATAAAACTGCATGTATTCTCATCCCAAAATATTAGATTTTAAAAGTGGGACTATAACTCACTTTCACATATTTTTACTTCGTCGGGAGTAAGACTTGGCCACTGGTCGATTCACGAACCTATAACAAATATATATATATATATATATATATATATATATATATATATATATATATATATATATATATATATATATATATATATATATATATATATATATATATCAAAGTATGTTCAAAATATATTTACAACATTTTTAATACATTTTTATGTTTTAAGTTTATTAAGTCAGCTGTCCTTGTTAGTAACCTACAACTAGTTGTCCATAGTTAGATGTACAGAAATAAATTGATATATATTATCTTGAATCAATCCACGACCCAGTGTATACACGTCTCAGGCTAGATCACAACTCAAAGTATATATATTTTTGGAATTAACCTCAACCCTATATAGCTAACTCCAACATTACTGCATATAGAGTGTCTATGGTTGTTCCAAATAATATATATAGATGGGTCGAAATGATATGTCAAAACATTTGCATACGTGTCTATGGTATCCCAAGATTACATAATATATTAGAATACATGTATAATACAATATAATTTAGCTAGGATATGATTAATATAGTTTTGTTACCAATTTTCACGTAGCTACAACAAGTAAAAATATCCAATCTTGTTTTACCCATAACTTCTTCGTTTTAAATCCGTTTTGAGTGTTTCAAGTTGCTATGGTTTCATATTGAACTTAAGTTTATGAATCTAAACAGAAAAAGTATAATGGTTTCATATTGAACTTAAGTTTATAAATCTAAATAGAAAAAGTATAAGTTTATAGTCGGAAATATAGGTTACAAGTCGTTTTTATAAAGGTAGTCATTTCAGTCGAAATAACGACGTCTAGATGACCATTTTAGAAAACATACTTCCACTTTGAGTTTAACCATGATTTTTAGATATAGTTTCATGTTCATAAGAAAAATAATTTTCCCAGAAGAACAACTTTTAAATCAAAGTTTATCATAGTTTTTAATTATCAAACCCAAAGCAGCCCGCGGTGTTACTACGACTGCGTATGTCCGGTTTTACGGCGTTTTTCGTGTTTCCAGGTTTTAAATCATTAAGTTAGCATATCATATAGATATAGAACATGTTTTTAGTTGATTTTAAAAGTCAAGTTAGAAGGATTAACTTTTGTTTGCGAACAAGTTTAGAATTAACTAAACTATGTTCTAGTGATTTCAAGTTTAAACCTTCGAATAAGGTAGTTTTATATATATGAATCGAATGATGTTATGAACATCATTACTCCCTCAGGTTTTGTGGATAAACCTACTAGAAATGAGAAAAATAGATCTAGCTTCAAAGGATCCTTGGATGGCTTGAAAGTTCTTGAAGCAGAATCATGACACGAAAACAAGTTCAAGTAAGATTTCCACTCGAAATAAGATTGTTATAGTTATAGAAATTGAATCAAATATTGAATATAAGTATTACCTTGTATTAGAAAGATATATTACTGTAAATAAGAAAGATTTCTTGAGGTTGGATGATCACTTTACAAGATTAGAAGTAAGCTAGCAAACTTGGAAGTATTCTTGATTTTATGAAACTAGAACTTATAGAATTTATGAAGAACACTTAGAACTTGAAGATAGAACTTGAGAGAGATTAATTAGATGAATAAAATTGAAGAATGAAAGTGTTTGTAGGTGTTTTTGGTCGTTGTTATATGGATTAGATATAAAGGATGTGTAATTTTGTTTACATGTAAATAAGTCATGAATGATTACTAATATTTTTGTAATTTTATGAGATATTTCATGCTAGTTGCCAAATGATGGTTCCCACATGTGTTATATGACTCACATGGGCTGCTAAGAGCTGATCATTGGAGTGTATATACCAATAGTACATACATCTAAAAGCTGTGTATTGTACGAGTACGAATACGGGTGCAAACGAGTAGAATTGTTGATGAAACTGAACGAGGATGTAATTGTAAGTATTTTTGTTAAGTAGAAGTATTTTGATAAGTGTCTTGAAGTCTTTCAAAAGTGTATGAATACATATTAAAACACTACATGTATATACATTTTAACTGAGTCGTTAAGTCGTCGTTAGATGTAAATGTTGTTTTAAAACCTTTAGGTTAACGATCTTGTTAAATGTTGTTAACCCATTGTTTACTATATCTAAAGAGATGTTAAATTATTACATTATCATGATATTATGATATATTAATATATCTTAGTATGATATATATACAGTTAAATGTTGTTACAACGATAATCGTTACATATATGTCTCGTTTCGAAATCATTAAGTTAGTAGTATTGTTTTTACATATGTAGTTCATTGTTAATACACTTAATGACATGTTTACTTATAATTTATCATGATTAAACATAGTGTATCAATATCTTAATATGATTCATATGTATTTAGTAAGACGTTGTTATAACGATAATCGTTATATATATCGTTTTGAGTTTCTTAATTCAATAAACTCAATTTTATGTATATAACTCATTGTTAAAATATCTAATGAGATACATACTTATCATAATATCATGTTAACTATATATCTAATCATATATATGTCATCATATAGTTTTTACAAGTTTTAATTGTTCGTGAATCACCGGTCAACTTGGGTGGTCAATTGTCTATATGAAACATATTTCAATTAATCAAGTCTTAACAAGTTCGATTGCTTAACATGTTGGAAACACTTAATCATGTAAATAAAAATTTCATTTAATATATATAAACATAGAAAAGTTCGGGTCACTACAGTACCTACCCGTTAAATAAATTTCGTCTCGAAATTTTAAGCAGTTGGAAGTGTTGATGTATCTTCTGGAAATAAGTGCGGGTATTTCTTCTTCATTTGATCTTCTCATTCCCAGGTGAACTAGGGTCCTCTACCAGCATTCCATTGAACCTTAACAATTGGTATCTTATTTTGTTTAAGTCTTTTAACCTCACGATCCATTATTTCGACGGGTTCTTCGATGAATTGAAGTTTTTCGTTGATTTGGATTTCGTCAAATGGAATAGTGAGATCTTCTTTAGCAAAACATTTCTTCAAATTCGAGACGTGGAAAGTGTTATGTACAGCCGCGAGTTGTTGAGGCAATTCAAGTCGGTAAGCTACTGGTCCAACACGATCAATAATCTTGAATGGTCCAATATACCTGAGATTTAATTTCCCACGTTTACCAAATCGAACAACGCCTTTCCAAGGTGCAACTTTAAGCATGACCATCTCTCTAATTTCAAATTCTATATCTTTTCTTTTAATGTCGGCGTAGCTCTTTTGTCGACTTTGGGCGGTTTTCAACCGTTGTTGAATTTGAATAATCTTCTCGGTAGTTTCTTGTACTATCTCCGGACCCGTAATCTGTCTATCCCCCACTTCACTCCAACAAATCGGAGACCTGCACTTTCTACCATAAAGTACTTCAAACGGCGCCATCTCAATGCTTGAATGGTAGCTGTTGTTGTAGGAAAATTCTACTAACGGTAGATGTCGATCCCAACTGTTTCTGAAATCAATAACACATGCTCGTAGCATGTCTTCAAGCGTTTGTATTGTCCTTTCGCTCTGCCCATCAGTTTGTGAATGATATGCAGTACTCATGTCTAGAAGAGTTCCTAATGCTTGCTGTAATGTCTGCCAGAATCTTGAAATAAATCTGCCATCCTTATCAGAGATAATAGAGACTGGTATTCCATGTCTGGAGACGACTTCCTTTAAATACAGTCGTGCTAACTTCTCCATCTTGTCATCTTCTCTTATTGGCAGGAAGTGTGCTGATTTGGTGAGACGATCAACTATTACCCAAATAGTATCAAAATCACTTGCAGTCCTTGGCAATTTAGTGATGAAATCCATAGTAATGTTTTCCCATTTCCATTCCGGGATTTCAGGTTGTTGAAGTAGACCTGATGGTTTCTGATGCTCAGCTTTGACCTTAGAACACGTCAAATATTCTCCTACGTATTTAGCAATATCGGCTTTCATACCCGGCCACCAAAAATGTTTCTTGAGATCCTTGTACATCTTCCCCGTTCCAGGATGTATTGAGTATCTGGTTTTATGAGCTTTTCTAAGTACCATTTCTCTCATATCTCCAAATTTTGGTACCCAAATCCTTTCAGCCCTATACCAGGTTCCATCTTCCCGTATATTAAGATGCTTCTCCGATCCTTTGGGTATTTCATCCTTTAAATTTCCTTCTTTTAAAACTCCTTGTTGCGCCTCCTTTATTTGAGTAGTAAGGTTATTGTGAATCATTATATTCATAGCTTTTACTCGAATGGGTTCTCTGTCTTTTCTGCTCAAGGCGTCGGCTACCACGTTTGCCTTCCCCGGGTGATAACAAATCTCAAAGTCGTAATCATTCAACAATTCAATCCATCTGCGCTGCCTCATGTTCAGTTGTTTTTGATTAAATATGTGTTGAAGACTTTTGTGGTCGGTATATATAATACTTTTGACCCCATATAAGTAGTGCCTCCAAGTCTTTAATGCAAAAACAACCGCACCTAATTCCAAATCATGCGTTGTATGATTCTGCTCGTGAATCTTCAATTGTCTAGACGCATAAACAATTACTTTCGTTCGTTGCATTAATACACAACCGAGACCTTGCTTTGAGGAGTCACAATATATCACAAAATCATCATTCCCTTCAGGTAATTTCAATATAGGTGCCGTAGTTAACTTTTTCTTCAACAATTGAAATGCTTTTTCTTGTTCATCCTTCCATTCAAATTTCCTCCCTTTATGCGTTAATGTAGTCAAGGGTTTTGCTATTTTGGAAAAATCTTGGATAAATCTCCTGTAATAACCAGTTAGCCCTAAAAATTGGCGTATGTGTTTCGGAGTTTTCGGGGTTTCCCACTTTTCAACGATTTCAATTTTTGCTGGATCCACCTGAATACCTTCTTTGTTCACTATATGACCGAGGAATTGAACTTCTTCCAACCACAATGCACACTTTGAAAACTTAGCGTACAGTTTTTCTTTTCTCAGCAACTCTAGCACTTTTCTCAAATGTTCTTCGTGCTCTTGATCATTCTTCGAGTAAATAAGTATGTCATCGATGAAAACAATGACAAACTTGTCAAGATATGGCCCACACACTCGGTTCATGAGGTCTATGAACACAGCTGGTGCGTTAGTCAATCCAAACGGCATAACCATAAACTCGTAATGACCGTAACGCGTCCTAAAAGCAGTCTTCGGAATGTCATCCCCTTTCACCCACATTTGGTGATATCCAGAACGTAAATCGATCTTCGAATAAACCGACGAGCCTTGTAGTTGATCAAATAAGTCATCGATTCTTGGTAGTGGGTAGCGGTTCTTGATGGTAAGTTTGTTCAACTCTCGGTAGTCGATACACAACCTGAATGTACCATCTTTCTTCTTAACAAACAAAACAGGAGCTCCCCATGGTGATGTGCTTGGTCGAATGAAACCACGCTCTAAAAGTTCCTGTAACTGACTTTGTAATTCTTTCATTTCACTGGGTGCGAGTCTGTATGGAGCACGAGCTATTGGTGCAGCTCCTGGTACAAGGTCTATTTGAAATTCAACGGATCGATGTGGGGGTAATCCCGGTAATTCTTTCGAAAATACATCGGGAAATTCTTTTGCGACGGGAACATCATTGATGTTCTTTTCTTCAGGTTTAACTTCCTCGATGTGTGCTAGAATGACGTAACAACCTTTTCTTATTAGTTTTTGCGCCTTCAAACTACTAATAAGATTTAATTTCGCGTTGTTCTTTTCTTCGTACACCATTAAAGGTTTTTCTTTTTCACGCATAATGCGAATCGCATTTTTGTAACAAACGACCTCTGCTCTTACCTTCTTCAACCCGTCCATGCCAATTATTACATCAAAACTCCCTAACTCGACTGGTATTAAATCAATCTTAAACGTTTCATCACCCAGTTTAATTTCTCTATCCCGACATATATTATCTGCTGAAATTAATTTACCATTTGCTAATTCGAGTAAAAATTTATTATCCAAAGGCATCAATGGGAAACTTAATTTAGCACAAAATTCTCTACTCATATAGCTTCTATCCGCACCCAAATCAAATAAAACATAAGTAGATTTATCGTCAATAAGAAACGTACCCGTAACAAGCTCCGGGTCTTCTTGTGCTTCTGCCGCATTAATATTGAAAACTCTTTCACGGCCCTGTCCATTAGTATTCCCCTGATTCGGGAAATTTCTAATAATGTGGCCTGGTTTTCCACATTTATAACAAACAGCATTGGTATTACTTGCTCCGACACTATTCGTTTAGGCATTACTTGTTCCGACATTATTGGTTCCTTTAGTTCTGTTAAACTTTGGTCCATAGACCTCACACTTTGTCGCGTTATGACCATTTCTTTTACACCTGTTGCAAAATGTGGTGCAAAACCCCTGATGATTTTCTTCACACCTATGACATGGCTGTTTTTGGTTTTTGTTATCGTTGTTGTTATTGAGGTTGTTGTTGTTGGGATTGTTATTGTTGTTGAAACGGTTGTTGTTGTTGTTGGGATGTTTATTGTAGTTATTGTTAGGATTGCGGTTATTGTTGCGATTGTTGTTGTGGTTGTTGGGATAGTTGTTGCGATTGTGGTTGTAATTGTTATTGTTGTTGTACTGGTGGCTCTTGTCACCGTTTTCCTCCCACTTCCTCTTGAGTTGTTTCGTGTTGGCTTCTTCGGCTGCCTGCTCTTTAATTCTTCCCTCAATCTGATTTATGAGTTTATGAGCCATTCGACTTGCCTTTTGTATGGAAGCGGGCTCGTGTGAACTCACATCTTCTTGAATTCTTACTGGTAACCCTTTTACAAATGCGTCGATCTTCTCTTCTTCATTTTCGAATGCTCCCGGACACAATAGGCACAACTCTGTGAATTGTCGTTCATATGTGGTAATGTTGAACCCTTGTGTTTGTAACTCTCTAAGTTCTGCCTTGAGTTTATTGACTTCGTTTCTAGGACGGTACTGCTCGTTCATCAATTGCTTGAATGCCGACCACGGTAGTGCGTAAGCAGCATTTTGTCCTACCTGTTCAAGATAGGTGTTCCACCACATTAACGCAGTACCTGTGAAGGTATGCGTAGCGTACTTAACTTTGTCCTCTTCAGTACACTTAGTTATGGGAAACACCGATTTGACTTTCTTGGTCCACCGTTTCAATCCAATTGGTCCTTCAGTTCTATCAAATTCCAAAGGTTTGCAGGCAGTGAATTCTTTGTAGGAGCATCCTACACGATTTCTTGCGCCGTTAGCTGCATTGCTAGCTTCAGAGTTATTGTTGGTATGTAGCGCAGCCTGTACTGCGGCTATGTTTGCAGCAAGAAAGGTACGAAATTCCTCTTCGCTCATATTCATGGTGTGTCGAGTAGTCGGTGCCATTTCCTTCAAAATAGCCAACTGAATCGAGTTAATCATACAGAATATTAAGAGTAGTCAATAGTATTTCGTAGCATAATATGAACTTATTTATAAAAGCTTTTTCTTCATATTAGCGTTTTATAAGTTTAAATTCGGGTACTACCTACCCGTTAAGTTCATACTTAGTAGCTAATATACAATTCAACTACTACAATTTCATATGAAAAACTGATTATAATAATATATCACATACAAATATTCTTCAAACTTACAACTTCGCTATATTACATATAACATGAAATATAGTACACTTTGATACAGGACAATTTTGAAGATAAACCTAGTTAATACGCAAGTTGTTCAGCAAAGGAAATAAAGACACGTAATTCATAAGTCCAGAAACAAGTCATGCATTCTGGTTTTACTAAGACGACTTCCCATCCTTGGTCTTGTGGAAAATAACCGTTATGACCATTGGCTAGGTAGCATGTTGTAATGTCGTCAAAAGGACGAGGGTTTCGTAATGTCCAATAGCCCCGTAATAATCTAAAAACCTTGTTTCTCACCCCAACTACTGAATCTGTCACTTGTGGGAAGGTTTTATTTAAAAGTTGCAATCCAATGTTCTTTTTCTCACTTTGGTAAGAAGTGAACATCACTAACCCGTAAGCATAACATGCTTCTTTATGTTGCATGTTAGAAGCTCTTTCTAATTCACGAAATTCTATGTTGGGATATGTTGAGTCAAAATAGGTTCTTAACCCGTAGCGTAAAATTGCATTTGGGTTCCCCGCATTTAACACTTTAAAGAAAACACGGCGTAACTTACGGTCTCCCCAATGTGATATACCCCACCTATCAAAGTAAAGCCTTTTATAAACTAAGGCATTTCTAGAAAGTCTTTCAAATGTTTGACAAGTTAATTTTGCCATAATTAATTGTGCTGATGAATTCTGACCGACTCTAGACAAGATTTCCTCAATCATATCCTCTGGTAGATCTTCTAAAATATTCGGTTGTCTACCCTTAACGTACATTTTGTTTTTATACTCTAAAATAGACAAGGATTAGATTCGTAAAAGATAATTAACAAACAATATAAGCAATTTTTACATAGAACATAAAAGTACAAGCACACTACAATACATATAATACATAACATGATTACAACCCTCTAATCTGAATCACTGGTTTCTTCTTCTTCGAACTTGGTTCGTTTTCCTAATTTTCTAGGAATATATGGTGTTCCTCTAATACGAGCCGTCGTTTTCCACAATGGTTTAGAAAAACCTGGTGGTTTAGAGGTTCCTGGGTCATTGTTACATTTTAGGAAATACGGATGTTGCCGATACATAAAAAGTTCATCGGGGTTGGAATCGGGTTTCTCTATTTTTATACCTTTTCCCTTATTATTTTCTTTGGCTTTATTAAATTGGGTCGAGGTAATTTCTATAACATCATCGGAATCCTCATCGGGATCCGATTCATCGGAAAATTGGTAATCTTCCCAATATTTTGCTTCCTCGGCGGAAACACCATTGACCATTATTAACTTTGGTCCGTTGGTTTAGGATTTTCTTTAATTTAATCGATTTACTATAGGTATCAATATTTCTTCCTCCGGAACCTCTTCTTCTTCCGGTTCCTCCTCTTCTGGTTCCTCTTCTTCCGGTTCCCCCTCTTCCGGTTCCTCTTCTTCCGGTTCCTCTTCGGGAATTTGTGAATCTTCCCAAAATATATTCGACTCTTCATTATTATTAGGTGAATCGATGGGATTTGTACTAGTGGTAGACATCTATCACACAATATCAAACACATTAAGAGGTTAATATATCACATAATATTTACATGTTAATAATATATAGTTTCCAACAAAAGTGTTAAGCAATCATTTTTAAAGAAAACACGGTCGAAGTCCAGACTCACTAATATATCCTAACAAACTCGATAAGACACACTAATGCAAATTTCTGGTTCTCTAATGTAACACCGGCCATTTTTTTTTTAAACACACAGCGGAAGACTTTATTTACAAACACAATATAAGTCACGTCATTACATCAATCTGAGTAATTAAGTTTAAGTTTACACAACGGTGTTACGTTATTATAAAACATGATTTAAATAAAAGTCCACATCAGAGTAGGGTTGTCAAACATGTCTTCTGCCACAGCACCCATCCCGACTAGCAGTACCTAAACCTGAAAGGGGAGAATATGTGGGGGATTAGTGCACCGCTAAGTGATTGGAATCTATCTAACAGATATAGCTTAAGCCACACATAAGCTATATACATCAACAATACCTGCTAACTACCAACTAGCATACAAAGACAATACGAGGATCGGCGGCTTGTACGAGCAAATGACTCCTAGCTGATCGGGCCTGAGTCTACCGATAGTCCCTGCTACTCAATTCACAGTATAGTTATCCAGATGCAGGGGGTGCATCATTCACACTATACTCAACAATCAGTAGCCTATGGACCCAACCTCCCCTAGGCACGGTTGACCTCATACGGACTCTAACCTCTCCTAGGCACGGTCTCGAGTCCCAGTCTCCCTAGGCCCGACTGGTGCCAATCACACAGTGTACACATAATTCACATACAACATCAGGCATACTATATTATTCTAACATGGCAATTTCTACACTATGCTTGGTAAAAGAGTCAACCACAGTAGCATGATATGCTACTTAAACTCTATCCGTAGATAGACCCACTCACCAACTACCAGCAACTGCTCAGTTATTATTTCTGAGCTTCCTCCTTATCCTTATCTCCCGAGAACAACAAAAACCAAGTTAGAATAGTGTTCCCATCAAGATTAGACACACTGACAGCGAATTATAGCAAATTAGTAAAAAAAATGCGTCCGCTAAAATTTTCATGCTTAATATGAACTCATCTTCGAACGCGTCGATCTTCTCTTCCTCATCTTCGAATGCTCCCGGACACAATAGGCACAATTCTGTGAATCGTCTTTCGTACGTGGTAATATCAAATCCTTGGGTTCGTAACCCTCTAAGTTCTGTCTTGAGCTTATTGACCTCGGTTCTGGGACGGTACTTCTCGTTCATCAAGTGCTTGAATACTGACCACGGTAGTGCGTACGCATCGTCTTGTCCCACTTGCTCTAGATAGGTATTCCACCATGTTAACGCAGAACCTGTGAAGGTATGCGTAGCGTACTTCACTTTGTCCTCTTCAGTACACTTACTTATGGCAAACACCGATTCGACCTTCTCGGTCCACCATTTCAATCCGATTGGTCCTTTGGTTCCATCAAATTCCAAAGGTTTGCAGGCAGTGAATTCTTTGTAGGTGCATCCTACACGATTTCCTATACTGCTAGATCCAAGGTTATTGTTGGTATGTAGCGCAGCCTGTACTGCGGCTATGTTTGAAGCTAGAAAAGTACGGAATTCCTCTTCATTCATATTCACGGTGTGTCGAGTAGTCGGTGCCATTTCCTTCAAAATAGTCAAATGGAACAAGTTAATCATACAGAATATTAAGAGTAGTTAATAGTATTTCGTAGCATAATATGAACTCATTTATAAAAGCTTTTTCTTCATATTAGCGTTTTATAAGTTTAAATTGGGTAGTACCTACCCGTTAAGTTCATACTTAGTAGCTAATATATAATTTAACTACTACAATTCTATATGAAAAACTGATTATAATAATATTTCGCGTTCAAACTTTTACACAATATTTTACAAACTTACAATACCGCTTATTTTACATATATCATGAAATATAGCACATAATAAATTTGATACAAGATGGTTGTGAAGATAATTCTAGCTAGTACACAAGTCGTTCAGCAAAGGCAATAAAGACACGTAATTCATACGTCCAGAAACAAGTCATGCATTCTGGTTTTACTAGGATTACTTCCCATCCTTGGTCTTGTGAAACATAATCGTTATGGCCGTTGATAAGACAGCGTGTTGTAACGTCGTCAAAGGGACGAGGGTTACGTAATGTCCAACAGTCCCGTAACAATCTAAAAACCTCATTTCTTACCCCAATTACCGACTCCGTCACTTGTGGAAACGTTTCGTTTAATAGTTGTAGCCCGATGTTCTTGTTCTCACTTTGGTGAGAAGCGAACATTACTAATCCGTAAGCATAACATGCTTCTTTATGTTGCATGTTAGCCGCTTTTTCTAAATCACGAAGTCCAATATTCGGATATATTGAGTCAAAATAATTTCTTAACCCATTGCGTAAAATAGCATTTGGGTTCCCCGCAATATATGCGTCAAAGTAAACACATCGTAACTTATGGATTTCCCAATGTGATATCCCCCATCTTTCGAACGAAAGCCTTTTATAAACCAAGGCATTCTTGGAACGTTCTTTGAATGTCTTACAAACTGATCTCGCCTTAAATAGTTGTGCCGAAGAATTCTGACCGACTCTAGACAAGATTTCATCAATCATGTCTCCGGGTAGGTCTCTTAAAATATTGGGTTGTCTATCCATTTTGTGTTTTTATACTGTAAAATAGACAAGAGTTAGATTCATAAAAAAAATACTTATTAATACAAGCAATTTTTACATATATCATAAAGCATAAGCACACTATATTACATATATTACACCACACGAATACAACTATCTTATTCCGACTCGCTTGTTTCTTCTTCTTCGGTTTTGGTTCGTTTTGCCAAGTTTCTAGGGATATATCATGTTCCCCTAATACGAGCTGTCGTTTTCCACATTGGTTTAGAAAAACCCGGTGGTTTAGAGGTTCCCGGGTCATTGTTACAACTTAAGGACTTCGGGGGTTGACGATACATATAAAGTTCATCGGGGTTGGAATTAGATTTCTCTATTTTTATGCCCTTTCCCTTATTATTTTCTTTTGCCTTTTTAAATTCAGTTAGGGTAATTTCTATAACATCATCGGAATTCTCGTCGGAATCCGATTCATTGGAGAATTGGTAATCCTCCCAATATTTTGCTTCCTTGGCGGAAACACCATTGACCATAATTAACCTTGGACGGTTGGTTGAGGATTTTCTTTTACTTAACCGTTTTATTATTTCCCCCACCGTTTCTATTTCTTCATCCGGTTCCGATTCTTCTTCCGGTTCCGATTCTTCTTCCGGTTCCGACTCTTCTTCCGGTTCTTCTTCGGGAACTTGTGAATCAGTCCACGAATCATTCCAATTTACATTTGACTCTTCATTATTATTAGGTGAGTCAATGGGACTTGTTCTAGAGGTAGACATCTATCACATAATATCAAACGCGTTAAGAGATTAATATATCACATAATATTCACATGTTAAAAATATATAGTTTCCAACAAAATTTGTTAAGCAATCATTTTTCAAGTAAACACGGTCGAAGTCCAGACTCACTAATGCATCCTAACAAACTCGATAAGACACACTAATGCAAAATTCTGGTTCTCTAAGACCAACGCTCGGATACCAACTGAAATGTCCCGTTCTTATTGATTAAAAACGTTCCATATTAATTGATTTCGTTGCGAGGTTTTGACCTCTATATGAGACGTTTTTCAATGACTGCATTCATTTTAAAACAAACCATAACCTTATTTCATCAATAAAGGTTTAAAAAGCTTTACGTAGATTATCAAATAATGATAATCTAAAATATCCTGTTTACACACGACTATTACATAATGGTTTACAATACAAATATGTTACAACAAAATAAGTTTCTTGAATGCAGTTTTTACACAATATCATACAAGCATGGACTCCAAATCTCGTCCTTATTTAAGTATGCGACAGCGGAAGCTCTTAATAATCACCTGAGAATAAACATGCTTAAAACGTCAACAAAAATGTTGGTGAGTTATAGGTTTAACCTATATATATCAAATCATAATAATAGACCACAAGATTTCATATTTCAATACACATCCCACACATAGAGATAAAAATCATTCATATGGTGAACACCTGGTAACCGACATTAACAAGATGCATATATAAGAATATCCCCATCATTCCGGGACACCCTTCGGATATGATATAAATTTCGAAGTACTAAAGCATTCGGTACTTTGGATGGGGTTTGTTAGGCCCAATAGATCTATCTTTAAGATTCGCGTCAATTAGGGTGTCTGTTCCCTAATTCTTAGATTACCAGACTTAATAAAAAGGGGCATATTCGATTTCGATAATTCAACCATAGAATGTAGTTTCACGTACTTGTGTCTATTTTGTAAATCATTTATAAAACCTGCATGTATTCTCATCCCAAAAATATTAGATTTTAAAAGTGGGACTATAACTCACTTTCACAGATTTTTACTTCGTCGGGAAGTAAGACTTGGCCACTGGTTGATTCACGAACCTATAATAATATATACATATATATCAAAGTATGTTCAAAATATATTTACAACACTTTTAATATATTTTGATGTTTTAAGTTTATTAAGTCAGCTGTCCTTGTTAGTAACCTACAACTAGTTGTCCACAGTTAGATGTACAGAAATAAATCGATAAATATTATATTGAATCAATCCACGACCCAGTGTATACGTATCTCAGTATTGATCACAACTCAAACTATATATATTTTGGAATCAACCTCAACCCTGTATAGCTAACTCCAACATTCACATATAGAGTGTCTATGATTGTTCCGAAATATATATAGATGTGTCAACATGATAGGTCGAAATATTGTATACGTGTCTATGGTATCTCAAGATTACATAATATACAATACAAGTTGATTAAGTTATGGTTGAAATAGATTTGTTATCAATTTTCACGTAGCTAAAATGAGAAAAATTATCCAATCTTGTTTTACCCATAACTTCTTCATTTTAAATCCGTTTTGAGTGAATCAAATTGATATGGTTTCATATTGAACTCTATTTTATGAAGCTAAACATAAAAGTATATGTTTATAGTTGGAAAAATAAGTTACAAGTCATTTTTGTAAAGGTAGTCATTTCAGTCGAAAGAACGACGTCTAGATGACCATTTTAGAAAACATACTTCCACTTTGAGTTTAATCATAATTTTTGGATATAGTTTCATGTTCATAATAAAAATCATTTTCTCAGAATAACAACTTTTAAATCAAAGTTTATCATAGTTTTTAATTAACTAACCCAAAACAGCCCGCGGTGTTACTACGACGGCGTAAATCCGGTTTTACGGTGTTTTTCGTGTTTCCAGGTTTTAAATCATTAAGTTAGCATATCATATAGATATCTAACATGTGTTTAGTTGATTTTAAAAGTCAAGTTAGAAGGATTAACTTTTGTTTGCGAACAAGTTTAGAATTAACTAAACTATGTTCTAGTGATTACAAGTTTAAACCTTCGAATAAGATAGCTTTATATGTATGAATCGAATGATGTTATGAACATCATTACTACCTTAAGTTCCTTGGATAAACCTACTGGAAAAGAGAAAAATGGATCTAGCTTCAACGGATCCTTGGATGGCTCGAAGTTCTTGAAGCAGAATCATGACACGAAAACAAGTTCAAGTAAGATCATCACTTGAAATAAGATTGTTATAGTTATAGAAATTGAACCAAAGTTTGAATATGATTATTATATTGTATTAGAATGATAACCTACTATAAGAAACAAAGATTTCTTGAGGTTGGATGATCACCTTACAAGATTGGAAGTGAGCTAGCAAACTTGAAAGTATTCTTGATTTTATGTAACTAGAACTTGTAGAATTTATGAAGAACACTTAGAACTTGAAGATAGAACTTGAGAGAGATCAATTAGATGAAGAAAATTGAAGAATGAAAGTGTTTGTAGGTGTTTTTAGTCGTTGGTGTATGGATTAGATATAAAGGATATGTAATTTTGTTTTCATGTAAATAAGTCATGAATGATTACTCATATTTTTGTAATTTTATGAGATATTTCATGCTAGTTGCCAAATGATGGTTCCCACATGTGTTAGGTGACTCACATGGGCTGCTAAGAGCTGATCATTGGAGTGTATATACCAATATTACATACATCTAAAAGCTGTGTATTGTACGAGTACGAATACGGGTGCATACGAGTAGAATTGTTGATGAAACTGAACGAGGATGTAATTGTAAGCATTTTTGTTAAGTAGAAGTATTTTGATAAGTGTATTGAAGTGTTTCAAAAGTGTATAAATACATATTAAAACACTACATGTATATACATTTTAACTGAGTCGTTAAGTCATCGTTAGTCGTTACATGTAAGTGTTGTTTTGAAACCTTTAGGTTAACGATCTTGTTAAATGTTGTTAACCCAATGTTTATAATATCAAATGAGATTTTAAATTATTATATTATCATGATATTATCATGTATGAATATCTCTTAATATGATATATATACATTAAATGTCTTTACAACGATAATCGTTACATATATTTCTCGTTTAAAAATCATTAAGTTAGTAGTCTTGTTTTTACATATGTAGTTCATTGTTAATATACTTAATGATATGTTTACTTATCATAGTATCATGTTAACTATATATATATCCATATATATGTCATCATATAGTTTTTACAAGTTTTAACGTTCGTGATCACCGGTCAACTTGGGTGGTCAATTGTCTATATGAAACATATTTCAATTAATCAAGCCTTAACAAGTTTGATTGCTTAACATGTTAGAAACATTTAATCATGTAAATATCAATCTCAATTAATATATATAAACATGGAAAAGTTCGGGTCACTACAGAATGGTCGGTACAGACCACCGTTTTTGCTAGAACGAGATATGAACGAAATTTGTCAAAAGCAAAGACAATAGCAAGGAGTTCTTTTTCATTAGTTGTATAATTCGTTTGTGCTCCTTGTAATGTCTTACTAGCGTAATAGATAGGTTGAAATCGTTTTTCAATCCTTTGTCCTAAAACGGCTCCCATTGCAAAATCACTTGCATCGCACATGAGTTCAAATGGTAGATTCCAATTTGGAGTTATCATGATCGGCGCATTAGTGAGTTTTTCTTTAAGAATATTAAAAGATTTGATGCATTCATCCAAAAAGATGAATGGAGCATCTTTTTCTAGGAGTTTATTCATAGGAGTGGCAATTTTAGAAAAGTATTTTATGAAACGTCGGTAAAAACCGGCATGCCCTAGAAAACTCCTAACTCCTCTAACATTGGTGGGATGTGGAAGTTTAGCAATTACATCTACTTTAGCTCTATCCACTTCAATTCCTTCCTTTGAAATTTTATGACCAAGAACGATGCCTTCTTTAAACATGAAATGGCATTTCTCCCAATTAAGTACTAGATTTGATTGCTCGCATCTAATAAGCATTTGTTCAAGATTAACTAGACATGTTTCAAAAGTATCACTGAAGACTAAAAAGTCATCCATGAAAACTTCCATGCATTCCTCTATCATGTCGTGAAAAATCGCCATCATGCACCTTTGAAAGGTTGCAGGGGCGTTGCAAAGTCCAAATAGCATGTGTTTGTAAGCAAAAGTACCATAAAAGCACGTGAATGTAGTTTTCTCTTGGTCCTCGGGTGCGATTGGAATTTGAAAGTATCCGAAGAAACCGTCAAGAAAACAATAGTAACTATTCCCAGCTAACCTTTCCAACATTTGATCAATGAAAGGTAAGGGAAAGTGATCTTTTCTGGTGGCATCATTTAATTTTCTATAATCAATACAAACACGCCATCCTGTTACAGTCCTAGTAGAAATAAGCTCATCTTTTTCATTTATGATGACAGTCATGCCACCCTTCTTAGGTACACATTGAACTGGGCTTACCCATGGACTATCAGAGATTCGATAAATTAAACCTGCATCTAGAAGTTTAATAATTTCTTTCTTAACAACATCTTGCATATTAGGAATTAGTCTTCGTTGGCGTTGCACATAGGTTTTATGATATTCTTCCATAAGAATTTTATGTGTGCAATACGAAGGACTTATTCCTTTAATGTCATGAACCTTCCATGCAATAGCTGGTTTATGAGCTTTTAGCACAGAAATAAGTTGAGATTTTTCATTTTTCGTAAGAGAAGACAATATTATTACAGGTAATTCAGATTCTCCATGTAAATAAGCGTATTCCAAATAGTTTGGAAGTGGTTTTAATTCTAATATCGGTGGTTCTTCTATCGATGATTTGTATCGATATCTGTCTTCCTCTTTTAGCATTTGAAGTTCTTCTGTTGTTGGTTTGTATTCATTAGCCATGAGTGTAGCTAACATTTCAGCTTCATCAATTGGTTCAGTTCCTTCTCCTAAAGAACATTCTCCTGTTCCTTGTAATTCTAGAAATTCTTGTAACAATTTTGCATGTGAATCTATAGTTTGAACATAATAACATGTATCATCTGCAGATTGTGGTTGTTGCATGGCTCTATCAACAGAAAAGGTAACACTCTCGTCCACTATACTTGAGACGACCCGAAAATTTCTGACCAAATTTAAACTTAATCTTTATATGTTCCGACACGATAAGCAAAGTCTGTAATGTTGAAATCTCAAAAACTTTGAAAACTATGTTCATGTGTTCAATTAACCTTTGACCATTTCCAACGATTCACGAACAACTATTTGTAATAGATACATATATATTTTTATTATATATATAGATTGTATGTATTTGAATTATAATTTAAAATATTGAATGCTTTAATTAACTCGGAAAAAATAAAAAAAAATGATATTATGATAATTATTATTTAAAACACATCTATATAAATAAAGTATGTTAAATATATATATATATATATATATATATATATATATATATATATATATATATATATATATATATATATATATATATATATATATTGTGATTTCGAATCTATTTAGTAAAACGACAAGAACACTCAGTTGTCATTCGATTGATATTAAGCAAATTAAATTCAAACTATTGTAATTTTAAAATAAACGGTGATACGAAAATAAGTTCTATAAATTTTAGGCTTACTAAAATTATATTTAGGACTTAGTTATTAAATTTCAACACTTTTTATTTTTCACCCATAAATGAGAGGGACAGTTGAGGTAATTTTTATTTAACAAGTTAATGCTCGAATTTTATACCATAATTATCAAAATAAATAAATATAGTTAATCTAAAAATATGGGATTTTTCTGAACACTTTTATCCGCCACTGATCTCGTACGATACACACCCCGTGAATGGAATAGTAGACGACGGCTAAGAATTCACACGTTTTTATATTGTGTATTATATTATATTAATTATTAATTATTATAATAGTGTCCTCAATTAATTGAATACACCCGTGATTTGAGCAAGTAAATTTGATAATTGAAAAGTATTACTGTTTACTACTATTTCTTTTCGTGTTTCATATATCAAACAATCTAGCTAAATCTTTATATATATATATATATATATATATATATATATATATATATATATATATATCTGTATACAGTTAGTTAGTGGGAATGAAGACACAAAAACCCCATCACATATATCTACTCGTTTCTATTTTTTTTTTAAATTCCATTTAGCCACCATTGTATACTGTTTTCATGTATACTACTTGTATCTTTCAATCTTCCATTTTACGGATTCAACTCGATCACTACTCCTGTTATTTTTCTTGATGCAGCTCGAATAAATCTACCATCTTCGGCCACCTACAACCACCTTCTTTATCATATCATCAACCCAAGAAACATACAACTGCTCGAACTCTACTATCCTACTGATCAACGAAGCCCAAACCCAACAAAACCACCACCATTCTACCTCTATGTAACCATGTTCGAACAACCGTCGCTACCATTCTATATCTTTCTCCTAATTCTCTGCTCGAAACCCAAACAACCATCACCACTCCATCGTGTCTACTATTTTCTGATTCGTTGATAATTTGTAAATCACCAATGTTATTGTTACGTTCCTTGATCATTATGAACAACCACCATCACCTCAAAGATCACCACGACACAGCCACTTATAACCTCCTTTCATCACTTACTGTTACAGTAACATTTTTTTTTATTCGAACCAGATGGCTACTATCACCTTTCTGTTACCTGTTTCATTGAACCAAGAACCACCACTGCTATATTTCAGCTGTTACTATTTTGTTCCGGTCACAACAATTGCAAAACATCAATCCCATAAAACCACTAGTATTTGATGTTATCTATTTTTTTTTCTTATTCTTTTCGGTTAAAAGAAGAAGGAACTGAAAGTTGGTTTAGTGGACTATTGGATCCAAGGAATCAATTATATGGGATATTAAATGGGTCGAACAAATTATAATATAAAGTTTAAAGTTTGTCAAATTGGATGTGCTGGAGATTAGGATACAATGCATCATCATTCTCCAAGACATAATTTATACAAGTGGGACATGCTACAAATTCATGGACGACCACCATGGTGATGTTTGTTTATTTTTTTTATTTTTTTTATATATTTTTTTTAGGTTGATAATAATGATGATTAAGTGGTTGGCGATGATGATAGTTAATAATAATGAAAATAGTATGAACGATGGAGATGGTTATAATTCACGTTTTTATGATGAATATGATATAGTGAGGATAGACGTTCGATTATGATAGTGTAAGATGATTAAATGATGATGGGTTCATGATAAAATGATTGATGATGATAATAAGTGGAAGATGATAAGGATGATGTGAACTTAAAATAATGATTGATGATATGGTTTAGATAATTAGATGATAATTTCGTGACGATCATATTAGGAAGATGATTTCGAAATGGGTTCAAGAAAAAGAGGAGGAACAGACTGATAGGAGGGTTATATAAATTTTAATCCATTTACCAAACAGAAAAATAGATTAGTTCAAATGGTTAGGCATATTTGTGTTATACGAGAGGTCACAGGTTCGAAACTAAACAAGGCAACTGAATTTTTTTTTTTTTAAAAAGGCTGGGCTCTTGTGATTGTTTGAGCCTGTTGGGCTGTGGTTCCATTGGGCCGGGATATATTTCAAATTTATGTTGGACCGAATGATAAAGGATGATGGGTTATATAGATATAAATCTAAGTTTAATCAGAAAAGTGAGGTTATAGGACTGGTTTGGTTGTTATCGGGTTAGCGGGAGATCGTGAGTTCAATCCCTACCTGCGGCATTCTTTTTAGCATATTTGAGGTAGTGTTACTATTACTATTATTATTGTTGTTGTTGTTGTTATTATTGTTAAGTTAATTATTATTATTACTATCATAATGCAATTAATTATTATTATCATTAATATTAGTTTTATTATCATTATAGCTATTAATATAAATATTAGTATCATTGTTATTATTATTAGTAAAATCATTAATTTTATAGATTATTATTATTAGTATTCATTAGTATTAAAATTAATATTTTTATTAAAAGTATCATTTTTATCATTATTATTATACTAACTATTATTATTATTTTTATCATTATTATTATCATAACTATTATTATTATTATTATTATTATTATTATTATTATTATTATTATTATTATTATTATTATTATTATTATTATTATTATTATTATTATTATTATTATTATTATTATTATTATTATTATTATAGAATGAAACACCTTTTATCTACTATTATCAATATTATTTTATCGAATAAGTATTAGTTATATAAAATCATATTTACTACATATAACGTAACTATATTAATACTTTTTACAATAAATATTAATAAATGTAACTAATTAGGTTAGTAATGAAAAACATAACTAAAATAACAATTAATACACTTATATTACATAATTTGTTCGATTACCACTATATGTGTTAATATATATATATATATATATATATATATATATATATATATATATATATATATATATATATATATATATATATATATATATATATATATATATATATATATATATAAATATTATAGGTTCGTGAATCCGAGGCCAACCTTACTTTTGTTCAATGCCGTTATATGTATTTTTATTACAAAATACATTAGGTGAGTTTCATTTTCCTTTTTACCCTTTATATTTTTGGGCTGAGAATACATGCGAAATTTTTATAAATGTTTTACGAAATAGACACAAGTAATCGAAACTACATTCTATGGTTGAATTATCGAAATCGAATATGCCCCTTTTTATTAAGTCTGGTAATCTAAGAATTAGGGAACAGACACCCTAATTGACGCGAATCCTAAAGATAGATCTGTTGGGCCTAACAAACCCCATCCAAAGTATCGGATGCTTTAGTACTTCGAAATTTATATCATATCCGAAGGGTGTCCCGGAATGATGGGGATATTCTTATATATGCATCTTGTTAATGTCGATTACCAGGTGTTCACCATATGAATGAATTTTATCTGTATGTATGGGATGTATATTGAAATATGAAATCTTGTGGTCTATTAAAATGATGGAAAAGATTATTTATGTTAAACTAATGAACTCACCAACCTTTTGGTTGACACTTTAAAGCATGTTTATTCTCAGGTATGAAAGAAATCTTCCGCTGTGCATTTTCTCATTTTAAAGATATTACTTGGAGTCATTCTTTGCATATTTCAAAAGACGTTGCATTCGAGTCGTTGAGTTCATCAAGATTATTATTAAGTCAATTATAGTTAGATATATTATGAAATGGTATGCATGCCATCAATTTTCAATGTAATGAAAGATTGTCTTTTTGAAAACGAATGCAATGTTTATAAAATGTATCATATAGAGGTCAAGTACCTCGCAATATAATCAATTGTTGTGAATCGTTTATAATCGATATGGACTTCTTCCGGATGGATTAGGACGGGTCACTACAGTTGGTATCAGAGCGGTGGTCTTAGCGAACCAGGTCTGCATTAGTGTGTATAACTGATAAGTCGTTAGGATGCATTAGTGAGTCTGGACTTTGACCTGGTCTGCATGTTAAAAAGTTTTGCTTATCATTCTGTGTCAAAAACTATCTGCTTATCATTCTTAGTCTAGATACGTCTTGCTGCATTGATTGCATGAATAGTGTATAAACAAAATTCATATCTTAGCGTATCTGTTACTATAAACCTTACCTGGCGTATCCCGTATTTCCTCCGTAATCTATTAAACCTTTTGTTCTATATATATGGATATTCTATGTAATTAGAATACCATCCGTTAGCCAGAAAATTATTTCATATCTAAAAATTCTTTATTCAATCGTACGAAATGGAATTTGTCATTAGTTCAAGTCACTCGGATGCCGAAATGGAATCCCACTCAAGCTCCGAAAGCAGTATGACCGGAATGGATCAACCAATCGGTCATCATCTATTTTGGATGAATTGGGGATGGGTTCGTTGTAGTGACCCGAACTTTTCCATGTTTATATATATTAATTGAGATTGATGTTTACATGATTAAATGTTTCCAACATGTTAAGCAATCAAACTTGTTAAGACTTGATTAATTGAAATAGGTTTCATATAGACAATTGACCACCCAAGTTGACCGGTGATTCACGAACGTTAAAACTTGTAAAAAAACTATATGATGACATATATATGGTTATATATATAGTTAACATGATATTATGATAAGTAAACATATCATTAATTATATTAACAATGAACTACATATGTAAAAACAAGACTACTAACTTAATGATTTTGAAACGAGACATATATGTAACGTTTATCGTTGTAACGACATTTAATGTATATATATCATATTAAGAGATATTCGTACATCATAATATCATGATAATATAATAATTTAAAATCTCTTTTGTTATTATAAACATTGGGTTAACAACATTTAACAAGATCGTTAACCTAAAGGTTTCAAAACAACACTTACATGTAACGACTAACGATGACTTAACGACTCAGTTAAAATGTATATACATGTAGTGTTTTAATATGTATTTATACACTTTTGAAAGACTTCAATACACTTATCAAAATACTTCTACTTAACAAAAATGCTTACAATTACATTCTCGTTCAGTTTCATCAACAATTCTACTCGTATGCACCCGTATTCGTACTCGTACAATACACAGCTTTTAGATGTATGAACTATTGGTATATACACTCCAATGATCAGCTCTTAGCAGCCCATGTGAGTCACCTAACACATGTGGGAACCATCATTTGGCAACTAGCATGAAATATCTCATAAAATTACAAAAATATGAGTAATCATTCATGACTTATTTACATGAAAACAAAATTACATATCCTTTATATCTAATCCATACACCAACGACCAAAAACACCTACAAACACTTTCATTCTTCAATTTTCTTCATCTAATTGATCTCTCTCAAGTTCTATCTTCAAGTTCTAAGTGTTCTTCATAAATTCCAAAAGTTCTAGTTTCATAAAATCAAGAATACTTTCAAGTTTGCTAGCTCACTTCCAATCTTGTAAGGTGATCATCCAACCTCAAGAAATCTTTGTTTCTTACAGTAGGTTATCATTCTAATACAAGGTAATAATCATATTCAAACTTTGGTTCAATTTCTATAACTATAACAATCTTATTTCAAGTGATGATCTTACTTGAACTTGTTTTCGTGTCATGATTCTGCTTCAAGAACTTCGAGCCATCCAAGGATCCATTGAAGCTAGATCCATTTTTCTCTTTTCCAGTAGGTTCATCCAAGGAACTTAAGGTAGTAATGATGTTCATAACATCATTCGATTCATACATATAAAGCTATCTTATTCGAAGGTTTAAACTTGTAATCACTAGAACATAGTTTAGTTAATTCTAAACTTGTTCGCAAACAAAAGTTAATCCTTCTAACTTGACTTTTAAAATCAACTAAACACATGTTCTATATCTATATGATATGCTAACTTAATGATTTAAAACCTGGAAACACGAAAAACACCGTAAAACCGGATTTACGCCGTCGTAGTAACACCGCGGGCTGTTTTGGGTTAGTTAATTAAAAACTATGATAAACTTTGATTTAAAAGTTGTTATTCTGAGAAAATGATTTTTATTATGAACATGAAACTATATCCAAAAATTATGGTTAAACTCAAAGTGGAAGTATGTTTTCTAAAATGGTCATCTAGACGTCGTTCTTTCGACTGAAATGACTACCTTTACAAAAACGACTTATAACTTATTTTTCCGACTAGAAACCTATACTTTTTTTGTTTAGATTCATAAAATAGAGTTCAATATGAAACCATAGCAATTTGATTCACTCAAAACGGATTTAAAATGAAGAAGTTATGGGTAAAACAAGATTGGATAATTTTTCTCATTTTAGCTACGTGAAAATTGGTAACAAATCTATTCCAACCATAACTTAATCAACTTGTATTATATATTATGTAATCTTGAGATACCATAGACACGTATACAATGTTTCGACCTATCATGTCGACACATCTATATATATTTCGGAACAACCATAGACACTCTATATGTGAATGTTGGAGTTAGCTATACAGGGTTGAGGTTGATTCCAAAATATATATAGTTTGAGTTGTGATCAATACTGAGATACGTATACACTGGGTCGTGGATTGATTCAAGATAATATTTATCGATTTATTTCTGTACATCTAACTGTGGACAACTAGTTGTAGGTTACTAACGAGGACAGCTGACTTAATAAACTTAAAACATCAAAATATATTAAAAGTGTTGTAAATATATTTTAAACATACTTTGATATATATGTATATATTGTTATAGGTTCGTGAATCAACCAGTGGCCAAGTCTTACTTCCCGACGAAGTAAAAATCTGTGAAAGTGAGTTATAGTCCCACTTTTAAAATCTAATATTTTTGGGATGAGAATACATGCAGGTTTTATAAATGATTTACAAAATAGACACAAGTACGTGAAACTACATTCTATGGTTGAATTATCGAAATCGAATATGCCCCTTTTTATTAAGTCTGGTAATCTAAGAATTAGGGAACAGACACCCTAATTGACGCGAATCCTAAAGATAGATCTATTGGGCCTAACAAACCCCATCCAAAGTACCGGATGCTTTAGTACTTCGAAATTTATATCATATCCGAAGGGTGTCCCGGAATGATGGGGATATTCTTATATATGCATCTTGTTATTGTCGGTTACCAGGTGTTCACCATATGAATGATTTTTATCTCTATGTATGGGATGTGTATTGAAATATGAAATCTTGTGGTCTATTGTTACGATTTGATATATATAGGTTAAACCTATAACTCACCAACATTTTTGTTGACGTTTTAAGCATGTTTATTCTCAGGTGATTATTAAGAGCTTCCGCTATCGCATACTTAAATAAGGACAAGATTTGGAGTCCATGCTTGTATGATATTGTGTAAAAACTGCATTCAAGAAACTTATTTTGTTGTAACATATTTGTATTGTAAACCATTATGTAATGGTCGTGTGTAAACAGGATATTTTAGATTATCATTATTTGATAATCTACGTAAAGCTTTTTAAACCTTTATTGATGAAATAAAGGTTATGGTTTGTTTAAAAATGAATGCAGTCTTTGAAAAACGTCTCATATAGAGGTCAAAACCTCGCAACGAAATCAATTAATATGGAACGTTTTTAATCAATAAGAACGGGACATTTCAGTTGGTATCAGAGCGTTGGTCTTAGAGAACCAGAATTTTGCATTAGTGTGTCTTATGTAGTTTGTTAGGATGCATTAGTGAGTCTGGACTTCGACCGTGTTTACTTGAAAAATGATTGCTTAACAAATTTTGTTAGAAACTATATATTTTTAACATGTGAATATTATGTGATATATTAATCTCTTAACGCGTTTGATATTATGTGATAGATGTCTACCTCTAGAACAAGTCTCATTGACTCACCTAATAATAATGAAGAGTCAAATGTAAATTGGAATGATTTGTGGACTGATTCACAAGTTCACGAAGAGGAACCGGAAGAAGAGTCGGAACCGGAAGAAGAATCGGAACCGGAAGAAGAATCGGAACCGGATGAAGAAATAGAACCGGTGGGGGAAATAATAAAACGGTTAAGTAAAAGAAAATCCTCAACCAACCGACCAAAGTTAATTATGGTCAATGGTGTTTCCGCCAACGAAGCAAAATATTGGGAGGATTACCAATTCTCCGATGAATCGGATTCCGACGAGAATTCCGATGATGTTATAGAAATTACCCCAACTGAATTTAAAAAGGCAAAAGAAAATAATAAGGGAAAGGGCATAAAAATAGAGAAATCTAATTCCAACCCCGATGAACTTTATATGTATCGTCAACCCCCGAAGTCCTTAAGTTGTAACAATGACCCGGGAACCTCTAAACCACCAGGTTTTTCTAAACCAATGTGGACAACGACGGTTCGTATTAGGGGAACATCATATATCCCTAGAAACTTGGCAAAACGAACCAAAACCAAAGAAGAAGAAACGAGCGAGTCGGAATAAGATAGTTGTATTCGTGTGGTGTAATATATGGAATATAGTGTTCTTATGCTTTATGATATATGTAAAAATTGCTTGTATTAATAAGTATTTTTTTTTTATGAATCTAACTCTTGTCTATTTTACAGTTTAAAAATACAAAATGGATAGACAACCCAATATTTTAAGAGACCTACCCGGAGACATGATTGATGAAATCTTGTCTAGAGTCAGCCAGAATTCTTCGGCACAACTATTTAAGGCGAGATCAGTTTGTAAGACATTCGAAGAACGTTCCAAGAATGTCTTGGTTTATAAGAGACTTTCGTTTGAAAGATGGGGGATATCACATTGGGAAACCCATAAGTTACGATGTGTTTACTTTGACGCATATATTGCGGGGAACCCAAATGCTATTTTACGCAACGGGTTAAGAAATTATTTTGACTCAATATATCCGAATATTGGACTTCGTGATTTAGAAAAAGCGGCTAACATGCAACATAAAGAAGCATGTTATGCTTACGGATTAGTAATGTTCGCTTCTCACCAAAGTGAGAACAAGAACATCGGGCTACAACTATTAAACAAAACGTTTCCACAAGTGACGGAGTCGGTAATTGGGGTAAGAAATGAGGTTTTTAGATTATTACGGGACTGTTGGACATTACGTAACCCTCGTCCCTTTGATGACGTTACAACACGCTGTCTTATCAACGGCCATAACGGTTATGTTGCACAAGACCAAGGATGGGAAGTAGTCCTAGTAAAACCAGAATGCATGACTTGTTTCTGGACGTATGAATTACGTGTATTTATTGCCTTTGCTGAACGACTTGTGTACTAGCTAGAATTGTCTTCACAACTATCTTGTATCAAAGTTATTGTGTGCTATATTTCATGCTTTATGTAAAATAAGCGGTATTGTAAGTTTGTAAAATATTGTATAAAAGTTTGAACGCGAAATATTATTATAATCAGTTTTTCATATAGAATTGTAGTAGTTGAATTGTATATTAGCTACTAAGTATGAACTTAACGGGTAGGTACTACCCGAATTTAAACTTATAAAACGCTAATATGAAGAAAAAGCTTTTATAAATGAGTTCATATTATGCTACGAAATACTATTAACTACTCTTAATATTCTGTATGATTAACTTGTTCCATTTAACTATTTTGAAGGAAATGGCACCGACTACTCGACACACCGTGAATATGAATGAAGAGGAATTCCGTACTTTTCTAGCTTCAAACATAGCCGCAGTACAGGCTGCGCTACATACCAACAATAACCTTGGATCTAGCAGTACAGTAAATCGTGTAGGATGCACCTACAAAGAATTCACTGCCTGCAAACCTTTGGAATTTGATGGAACCGAAGGACCGATCGGATTGAAACGGTGGACCGAGAAGGTTGAATCGGTGTTTGCCATAAGTAAGTGTACTGAAGAGGACAAAGTGAAGTACGCTACGCATACCTTCACAGGTTCTGCGTTAACATGGTGGAATACCTATCTAGAGCAAGTGGGACAAGATGATGCGTACGCACTACCGTGGTCAGCATTCAAGCACTTGATGAACGAGAAGTACCGTCCCAGAACCGAGGTCAATAAGCTCAAGACAGAACTTAGAGGGTTACGAACCCAAGGATTTGATATTACCACGTACGAAAGACGATTCACAGAATTGTGCCTATTGTGTCCGGGAGCATTCGAAGATGAGGAAGAGAAGATCGACGCGTTTGTGAAAGGATTACCGGAAAGAATCCAAGAAGATATAAGTTCACACGAGCCCGCCTCCATACAACAGGCATGTAGAATGGCTCACAAACTAGTGAACCAGATTGAAGAAAGAATTAAAGAACAGACTGCTGAAGAGGCCAATGTGAAGCAAGTCAAAAGAAAGTGGGAGGAAAACGGTGATAAGAATCACCAATACAATAACAACAGCAATTATAACAATAATCGCAACAACTATCCTAACAATCGCAACATCAATCGCAACTACAACAAACGGCCCAACAACAACAACAACAACAACAACAACAACAACAGCAACCACAACAATCATCTTAACAACAATAATAACCGCAACAACAACAACAATCAGAAGCAGCTATGCCAAAGGTGTGAAAAGTATCACTCGGGGTTCTGCACCAAATTTTGCAACAAGTGTAAAAGAAATGGTCATAGCGCGGCGAAGTGTGATGTCTACGGACCAGGGGTTAACAGAACGAAAGGAACAAATGGTGTCGGAACAAGTAATGGCGGAGCAAGTAGTGTCGGAGCAAGTTATGCCAATGTAGTTTGTTATAAATGTGGAAAACCGGGCCACATTATTAGAAATTGCCCGAACCAGGAGAACACGAATGGACAAGGCCGCGGAAGAGTTTTCAATATTAATGCGGCAGAGGCACAGGAAGACCCGGAGCTTGTTACGGGTACGTTTCTTATTGACAATAAATCTGCTTACGTTTTATTTGATTCGGGTGCGGATAGAAGCTATATGAGTAGAGATTTTTGTGCTAAATTAAGTTGTCCATTGACGCCTTTGGATAGTAAATTTTTACTCGAATTAGCAAATGGTAAATTAATTTCAGCAGATAATATATGTCGGAATCGAGAAATTAAACTGGTTAGCGAAACATTTAAGATTGATTTGATACCAGTAGAGTTAGGGAGTTTTGATGTGATAATCGGTATGGACTGGTTGAAAGAAGTGAAAGCAGAGATCGTTTGTTACAAAAATGCAATTCGCATTATACGAGAAAAAGGAAAACCCTTAATGGTGTACGGAGAAAAGGGCAACACGAAGCTACATCTTATTAGTAATTTGAAGGCACAAAAACTAATAAGAAAAGGTTGCTATGCTGTTCTAGCACACGTCGAGAAAGTACAAACTGAAGAAAAGAGCATCAATGATGTTCCCATTGCAAAAGAATTTCCCGATGTATTTCCGAAAGAATTACCGGGATTACCCCCACATCGATCCGTTGAATTTCAAATAGATCTTGTACCAGGAGCTGCACCAATAGCTCGTGCTCCTTACAGACTCGCACCCAGCGAGATGAAAGAACTGCAAAGCCAATTACAAGAACTTTTAGAGCGTGGTTTCATTCGACCAAGCACATCACCGTGGGGAGCTCCTGTTTTGTTTGTCAAGAAGAAAGATGGTACATTCAGGTTGTGTATCGACTACCGAGAGTTGAACAAACTTACCATCAAGAACCGCTACCCACTACCGAGAATCGACGACTTATTTGATCAACTACAAGGCTCGTCTGTTTATTCGAAGATTGACTTACGTTCCGGGTATCATCAAATGCGGGTGAAAGAAGATGATATTCCAAAGACTGCTTTCAGAACACGTTACGGTCATTACGAGTTTATGGTCATGCCGTTTGGTTTAACTAATGCACCAGCTGTGTTCATGGACCTTATGAACCGAGTGTGTGGACCATACCTTGACAAGTTTGTCATTGTTTTCATTGATGACATACTTATTTACTCAAAGAATGACCAAGAACACGGTGAACATTTGAGAAAGGTGTTAGAAGTATTGAGGAAGGAAGAATTGTACGCTAAGTTTTCAAAGTGTGCATTTTGGTTGGAAGAAGTTCAATTCCTCGGTCACATAGTGAACAAAGAAGGTATTAAGGTGGATCCGGCAAAGATAGAAACTGTTGAAAAGTGGGAAACCCCGAAAACTCCGAAACACATACGCCAGTTTTTAGGACTAGCTGGTTACTACAGAAGGTTCATCCAAGACTTTTCCAGAATAGCAAAACCCTTGACTGCATTAACGCATAAAGGGAAGAAATTTGAATGGAATGATGAACAAGAGAAAGCGTTTCAGTTATTGAAGAAAAAGCTAACTACGGCACCTATATTGTCATTGCCTGAAGGGAATGATGATTTTGTGATTTATTGTGACGCATCAAAGCAAGGTCTCGGTTGTGTATTAATGCAACGAACGAAGGTGATTGCTTATGCGTCTAGACAATTGAAGATTCACGAACAAAATTATACGACGCATGATTTGGAATTAGGCGCGGTTGTTTTTGCATTAAAGACTTGGAGGCACTACTTATATGGGGTCAAAAGTATTATATATACCGACCACAAAAGTCTTCAACACATATTTAATCAGAAACAACTGAATATGAGGCAGCGTAGGTGGATTGAATTATTGAATGATTACGATTTTGAGATTCGTTACCACCCGGGGAAGGCAAATGTGGTAGCCGATGCCTTGAGCAGGAAGGATAGAGAACCCATTCGAGTAAAATCTATGAATATAATGATTCATAATAACATTACTACTCAAATAAAGGAGGCGCAACAAGGAGTTTTAAAAGAGGGAAATTTAAAGGATGAAATACCCAAAGGATCGGAGAAGCATCTTAATATTCGGGAAGACGGAACCCGGTATAGGGCTGAAAGGATTTGGGTACCAAAATTTGGAGATATGAGAGAAATGGTACTTAGAGAAGTTCATAAAACCAGATACTCAATACATCCTGGAACGGGGAAGATGTACAAGGATCTCAAGAAACATTTTTGGTGGCCGGGTATGAAAGCCGATGTTGCTAAATACGTAGGAGAATGTTTGACGTGTTCTAAGGTCAAAGCTGAGCATCAGAAACCATCAGGTCTACTTCAACAACCCGAAATCCCGGAATGGAAATGGGAAAACATTACCATGGATTTCATCACTAAATTGCCAAGGACTGCAAGTGGTTTTGATACTATTTGGGTAATAGTTGATCGTCTCACCAAATCAGCACACTTCCTACCAATAAGAGAAGATGACAAGATGGAGAAGTTAGCACGACTTTATTTGAAGGAAGTCATCTCCAGACATGGAATACCAATCTCTATTATCTCTGATAGGGATGGCAGATTTATTTCAAGATTCTGGCAGACATTACAGCAAGCATTAGGAACTCGTCTAGACATGAGTACTGCCTATCATCCACAAACTGATGGGCAGAGCGAAAGGACGATACAAACGCTTGAAGACATGCTACGAGCATGTGTTATTGATTTCAGAAACAGTTGGGATCGACATCTACCGTTAGCAGAATTTTCCTACAACAACAGCTACCATTCAAGCATTGAGATGGCGCCGTTTGAAGCACTTTATGGTAGAAAGTGCAGGTCTCCGATTTGTTGGAGTGAGGTGGGGGATAGACAGATTACGGGTCCGGAGATTATACAAGAAACTACCGAGAAGATCATCCAAATTCAACAACGGTTGAAAACCGCCCAAAGTCGACAAAAGAGCTACGCTGACATTAAAAGAAAAGATATAGAATTTGAAATTGGAGAGATGGTCATGCTTAAAGTTTCACCTTGGAAAGGCGTTGTTCGATTTGGTAAACGAGGGAAATTAAATCCAAGGTATATTGGACCATTCAAGATTATTGATCGTGTCGGACCAGTAGCTTACCGACTTGAGTTACCTCAACAACTCGCGGCTGTACATAACACTTTCCACGTCTTGAATTTGAAGAAATGTTTTGCTAAAGAAGATCTCACTATTCCGTTAGATGAAATCCAAATCAACGAAAAACTCCAATTCATCGAAGAACCCGTCGAAATAATGGATCGTGAGGTTAAAAGACTTAAGCAAAACAAGATACCAATTGTTAAGGTTCGATGGAATGCTCGTAGAGGACCCGAGTTCACCTGGGAGCGTGAAGATCAGATGAAGAAGAAATACCCGCATCTATTTCCAGAAGATTCGTCAACACCTTCAACAGCTTAAAATTTCGGGACGAAATTTATTTAACGGGTAGGTACTGTAGTGACCCGAACTTTTCCATGTTTATATATATTAATTGAGATTGATGTTTACATGATTAAATGTTTCCAACATGTTAAGCAATCAAACTTGTTAAGACTTGATTAATTGAAATAGGTTTCATATAGACAATTGACCACCCAAGTTGACCGGTGATTCACGAACGTTAAAACTTGTAAAAAAACTATATGATGACATATATATGGTTATATATATAGTTAACATGATATTATGATAAGTAAACATATCATTAATTATATTAACAATGAACTACATATGTAAAAACAAGACTACTAACTTAATGATTTTGAAACGAGACATATATGTAACGTTTATCGTTGTAACGACATTTAATGTATATATATCATATTAAGAGATATTCGTACATCATAATATCATGATAATATAATAATTTAAAATCTCTTTTGTTATTATAAACATTGGGTTAACAACATTTAACAAGATCGTTAACCTAAAGGTTTCAAAACAACACTTACATGTAACGACTAACGATGACTTAACGACTCAGTTAAAATGTATATACATGTAGTGTTTTAATATGTATTTATACACTTTTGAAAGACTTCAATACACTTATCAAAATACTTCTACTTAACAAAAATGCTTACAATTACATTCTCGTTCAGTTTCATCAACAATTCTACTCGTATGCACCCGTATTCGTACTCGTACAATACACAGCTTTTAGATGTATGAACTATTGGTATATACACTCCAATGATCAGCTCTTAGCAGCCCATGTGAGTCACCTAACACATGTGGGAACCATCATTTGGCAACTAGCATGAAATATCTCATAAAATTACAAAAATATGAGTAATCATTCATGACTTATTTACATGAAAACAAAATTACATATCCTTTATATCTAATCCATACACCAACGACCAAAAACACCTACAAACACTTTCATTCTTCAATTTTCTTCATCTAATTGATCTCTCTCAAGTTCTATCTTCAAGTTCTAAGTGTTCTTCATAAATTCCAAAAGTTCTAGTTTCATAAAATCAAGAATACTTTCAAGTTTGCTAGCTCACTTCCAATCTTGTAAGGTGATCATCCAACCTCAAGAAATCTTTGTTTCTTACAGTAGGTTATCATTCTAATACAAGGTAATAATCATATTCAAACTTTGGTTCAATTTCTATAACTATAACAATCTTATTTCAAGTGATGATCTTACTTGAACTTGTTTTCGTGTCATGATTCTGCTTCAAGAACTTCGAGCCATCCAAGGATCCATTGAAGCTAGATCCATTTTTCTCTTTTCCAGTAGGTTCATCCAAGGAACTTAAGGTAGTAATGATGTTCATAACATCATTCGATTCATACATATAAAGCTATCTTATTCGAAGGTTTAAACTTGTAATCACTAGAACATAGTTTAGTTAATTCTAAACTTGTTCGCAAACAAAAGTTAATCCTTCTAACTTGACTTTTAAAATCAACTAAACACATGTTCTATATCTATATGATATGCTAACTTAATGATTTAAAACCTGGAAACACGAAAAACACCGTAAAACCGGATTTACGCCGTCGTAGTAACACCGCGGGCTGTTTTGGGTTAGTTAATTAAAAACTATGATAAACTTTGATTTAAAAGTTGTTATTCTGAGAAAATGATTTTTATTATGAACATGAAACTATATCCAAAAATTATGGTTAAACTCAAAGTGGAAGTATGTTTTCTAAAATGGTCATCTAGACGTCGTTCTTTCGACTGAAATGACTACCTTTACAAAAACGACTTGTAACTTATTTTTCCGACTAGAAACCTATACTTTTTTTGTTTAGATTCATAAAATAGAGTTCAATATGAAACCATAGCAATTTGATTCACTCAAAACGGATTTAAAATGAAGAAGTTATGGGTAAAACAAGATTGGATAATTTTTCTCATTTTAGCTACGTGAAAATTGGTAACAAATCTATTCCAACCATAACTTAATCAACTTGTATTATATATTATGTAATCTTGAGATACCATAGACACGTATACAATGTTTCGACCTATCATGTCGACACATCTATATATATTTCGGAACAACCATAGACACTCTATATGTGAATGTTGGAGTTAGCTATACAGGGTTGAGGTTGATTCCAAAATATATATAGTTTGAGTTGTGATCAATACTGAGATACGTATACACTGGGTCGTGGATTGATTCAAGATAATATTTATCGATTTATTTCTGTACATCTAACTGTGGACAACTAGTTGTAGGTTACTAACGAGGACAGCTGACTTAATAAACTTAAAACATCAAAATATATTAAAAGTGTTGTAAATATATTTTAAACATACTTTGATATATATGTATATATTGTTATAGGTTCGTGAATCAACCAGTGGCCAAGTCTTACTTCCCGACGAAGTAAAAATCTGTGAAAGTGAGTTATAGTCCCACTTTTAAAATCTAATATTTTTGGGATGAGAATACATGCAGGTTTTATAAATGATTTACAAAATAGACACAAGTACGTGAAACTACATTCTATGGTTGAATTATCGAAATCGAATATGCCCCTTTTTATTAAGTCTGGTAATCTAAGAATTAGGGAACAGACACCCTAATTGACGCGAATCCTAAAGATAGATCTATTGGGCCTAACAAACCCCATCCAAAGTACCGGATGCTTTAGTACTTCGAAATTTATATCATATCCGAAGGGTGTCCCGGAATGATGGGGATATTCTTATATATGCATCTTGTTATTGTCGGTTACCAGGTGTTCACCATATGAATGATTTTTATCTCTATGTATGGGATGTGTATTGAAATATGAAATCTTGTGGTCTATTGTTACGATTTGATATATATAGGTTAAACCTATAACTCACCAACATTTTTGTTGACGTTTTAAGCATGTTTATTCTCAGGTGATTATTAAGAGCTTCCGCTATCGCATACTTAAATAAGGACAAGATTTGGAGTCCATGCTTGTATGATATTGTGTAAAAACTGCATTCAAGAAACTTATTTTGTTGTAACATATTTGTATTGTAAACCATTATGTAATGGTCGTGTGTAAACAGGATATTTTAGATTATCATTATTTGATAATCTACGTAAAGCTTTTTAAACCTTTATTGATGAAATAAAGGTTATGGTTTGTTTAAAAATGAATGCAGTCTTTGAAAAACGTCTCATATAGAGGTCAAAACCTCGCAACGAAATCAATTAATATGGAACGTTTTTAATCAATAAGAACGGGACATTTCATTCGTAGCCTCCTCAATCATTGGAGATAAGAAGAAGGTGATCCTTTCCATCCGCCACATTGCCCTATTGGCGAAGAACCTGAAGCACTTACCGGTGAACCTGTTCGAAACACCATCTTTTCTCTCATTTCCAGAGTATCTCGCCACGATTATATACTATATCAAATTCTAGATTATATTTATCCGCTAGTCCGAACCGAAAATCACCCCGGTGTAATAGAAGAAGTCAACGAGCTTCGCGCTCGGGTAGTGGCTTTAGAGAATATGGTGCGAAGGTTACAAACACCAGCAGCAGCAGCAGCAGCAGGATAACCAGTACCACCACCAACGCCAACAGTACCATTACCACCACCAAAAACAACCGCATCGCAAACTTCAACTTCACAATCTGTCACGCGAACATCAACGTCATACGCACCATGGATACCAAGGAGTACCAACAACAATGAACGATGAAGTATAAATTCATAACTTCATTGAAGAAATATTCTGCGAAGAATATGTGGTTTCTAAAAGTTTTAGAGATTATTTATCTTAGCTCAAACCGAAAATTAAATAAGTTTAATATCATGTTGACTCATTAAATCCATAATTACTTCTGAAGAAAATATATATGTATATATATTTTCATAAAGATTGTAATTAAAAATTTTTTCGTACAAACTGTTAATGGTGAAAATATTTTAACGGGTAGGTAATACCCGAGGAATATTTAGATTTCACATTAATAAGTTATAGTGTACATTCTTCGAATCTGATTCAACAGTCATTTACTATCTTACATACAGCCACCGATATACGTATCCGTTCACCGCAGAATAACCATTTTAATTCAATTTCATATTCGGATTTTGACCTGTCAGAATCCAACAAGTGGTATAATGAAGAAAACATATGACAAAATAAAATTTGTTAGAAACAGACTAATTAACTATGAGAAATTGTGTTAAGAATCAACGCTAACTGTTCCTAGCTAATTGTTCCTAGCTAACTGATTATATTTTATTTATCGCAATTTAATTATCGCAATTTAGATTCTCGCAATTTACATTCTCGCAATTTTATTTATCGTCATGTAATTTCTGTTATTTACTTTACGCACTTTATTTATCGTTATTTAATTTCCGTTATTTATTTTTACGCACTTTAAATATCGGGACACGTATACAAGGTTTTGACATATCATATCGATGCATCTATATATATTATTTGGAATAACCATAGACACTCTATATGCAGTAATGATCGAGTTCTCTATACAGGGTTGAGGTTGATTCTACAATAATATATATAATTTGAGTTTTGATCGAGTCTGAGACATGTACACGGGTCACGATACGTATTAATTAATTCGAATATTATATATATAATTATATATGAATTATTGAATTGCTAACTGTGGACTATCAGCTGAGGACTATCAACATTGGACAATTAAAATGAAATAAAATATTGATTATAACATATGAAACTAAACAATTCTTCAAGTTTGCCACTTGATTTCATCTTAAACCTCATTTGTATCTTGACGATTCCAATCTGCGTTCAAACCTTTCATGATACTTGAAAACACCTCAATCGAGAGGATGAACCAACCGCACTTCATCTACGGAAGAAAAGATTGATGCAGATAGTTATGCACTTGAAAACACTCAGAACCTGAGTAAACGTTTAACACGTATCTGTGCTAGCTTCTTTGGCATTGTTATTACCGGAAAATAACATTGCAATTCTTTTTTCAAATTAGCCAATTTTGTCACAGCTCCAACAAGTCAACTTCGACTTTTCGTTATAAACAACCTTATTATAACCTTATATATATATATATATATATATATATATATATATATATATATATATATATATATATATATATATATATATGCGTGCTCTTTTATTGTTACCGGGGAGCCTTTTATATTCCATCATATTACCAGCAGACGTACCAGCAACCTCGTTGTTCCTTGGCTTAAATCTCTCCGAAAAATCACTATATTTATCTATTGAAGTCTCATCATTTACTCATCCGCATCTTGTAATAAGAATTGCCATACAATTTACCGAGAATTAGCAATCAGTATTTTGAATCTCGCAACGTTTCTACGTCAACATTTATATGTATCCATATAACATTTATCTCTTAGAACTATGATCTTTCATTCTAAAATTCTGAAAAGCACCCAGTCTACAAATCAATACCACAAATTCTGAAAAAGCTGAATACAGCAGTAAAAACTGTACACGACCTTAACTGTTGAAAGTTTGATGATAAAGAATGGAGTATTGGAAACACTCAATAGAAAATTTAGTACCAAAAAGCAGATTATGCGAAACTATGAAGGAAACCGTGGACAAATCATAAAGAATAAGTTTGACTTCAAAGAATCCAAATGATTCAATGCCTGCTGAAGTCTTTAGTGAATATCTTGCTCCTTACCCTAAACCCTTGCGGTCAATAGTTTCCATCATCCTATGATCTTAGATATTCAGAGATATTATCGTATCTTTCATTTTAAATATCCTCGATATTTCTGAATATATTTTCATAACTAAACTTATCTGAAATCATTTATCTCTTTGAACTATCAGTGTTACATCATATGAGAAACTATTAGTTTCTATATTCTGTAAACTTTCGAGCTTGAAATATGAATGTTATTGAAGTAATGTTGGGAATTGATGCATGAGTTAGTATAATATAATGACACTTGATCAACGTGATTATATTACAGTAAGTCATGCTGAGTTTCTAATGGGACGTGATGATTCACAGATCCTAATGTCATCACGTGCCATGTTACATAACTCTTTCATTCTACCTAACTTCTGAACATATCAAGAAAATATATTCTTGATAGTTCTATTCTCAGTGATTCTGGAAATTTGACAAATCAAATCGTGCTAATACGTTCTTTCTTGTTTAGAACATGATGTTCATTCGAAACTCCATACTTATGAATTCTGAACCATTACTCGCTTTACTAGAGGTCGAAAAGATAATAAAAAGGCAAAGAGCTCCAAAATATAAGAGAAAATATAAAGTCCAATAACAACACGGAGATTATAAACCGTGGATATTAATACGGATAGCAATATAAAGACACGGTATAATTAAGAATAGTATCACCCTAAGGTAATAGTAGAAGTAGACAGATTCTTCTGATGAAAGATTGAAAAGAAGGATGAAAGAAATGATAATTAGAAAAATATCAAGGATTAGAACTGGATTAAGAAGTTTCACAAACTTTTGGATGTATGAACTAAGAAAGAAAGTATAGGAATGGTGAGAATAATAGAACGGAAGAGCCTAATTTGTAATGGAAATATCAGACAGAGTAATCGAGGCAGATCATCGTATTTAATTATAGAGATCTTAATTTTCTTACTCGCCGAAGAATCAAATCTTTTAGATTTCGAAGATTTTCTTTAAATCCCTTGAATTCCGGAATTCAACCCTGACTCTCCCAAAAGTTAAGAAGAATCTTAACTTTTCCTATTTCAATCTTTTGCGATAGCTTTACTCATACGCTTCAAGTAACCGAATCGTTTAATCTATATTACTCCGTAACGATAAAACTCTATTTACCACCCATATTCGCCACAAAAACCTTTTTATTGTTAGCCATGACGACCTCAGTCAAATTTCGAGACGAAATTTCTTTAACGGGTAGGTACTGTGACGACCCGGAAATTTCCGACCAAATTTAAACTTAATCTTTATATATTCCGACACGATAAGCAAAGTCTGTAATGTTGAAATCTCAAAAACTTTGAAAACTATATTCATGTGTTCAATTAACCTTTGACCATTTCCAACGATTTACGAACAACTATTTGTAATAGATACATATATATTTTTATTATATATATAGATTGTATGTATTTGAATTATAATTTAAAATATTGAATGCTTTAATTAACTCGAAAAAAATAAAAAAAAATGATATTATGATAATTATTATTTAAAACACATCTATATAAATAAAGTATGTTAAATATATATATATATAGTGATTTCGAATCTATTTAGTAAAACGACAAGAACACTCAGTTGTCATTCGATTGATATTAAGCAAATTAAATTCAAACTATTGTAATTTTAAAATAAACGGTGATACGAAAATAAGTTCTATAAATTTTAGGCTTACTAAAATTTTATTTAGGACTTAGTTATTAAATTTCAACACTTTTTATTTTTCACCCATAAATGAGAGGGACAGTTGAGGTAATTTTTATTTAACAAGTTAATGCTCGAATTTTATACCATAATTATCAAAATAAATAAATATAGTTAATCTAAAAATATGGGATTTTTCTGAACACTTTTATCCGCCACTGATCTCGTACGATACACACCCCGTGAATGGAATAGTAGACGACGGCTAAGAATTCACACGTTTTTATATTGTGTATTATATTATATTAATTATTAATTATTATAATAGTGTCCTCAATTAATTGAATACACCCGTGATTTGAGCAAGTAAATTTGATAATTGAAAAGTATTACTGTTTACTACTATTTCTTTTCGTGTTTCATATATCAAACAATCTAGCTAAATCTTTATATATATATATATATATATATATATATATATATATATATATATATATATATATATATATATATATATATATATATATATATATATATATATATATCTGTATACAGTTAGTTAGTGGGAATGAAGTGGGAATGAAGACACAAAAACCCCATCACATATATCTACTCGTTTCTATTTTTTTTTTTAAATTCCATTTAGCCACCATTGTATACTGTTTTCATGGATACTACTTGTATCTTTCAATTTTCCATTTTACGGATTCAACTCAATCACTACTCCTGTTATTTTTCTTGATGCAGCTCGAATAAATCCACCATCTTCGGCCACCTACAACCACCTTCTTTATCATATCATCAACCCAAGAAACATACAACAGCTCGAACTCTACTATCCTACTGATCAACGAAGCCCAAACCCAACAAAACCACCACCATTCTACCTCTATGTAACCATGTTCGAACAACCGTCGCTGCCATTCTATATCTCTCTCCTAATTCTCTGCTCGAAACCCAAACAACCATCACCACTCCATCGTGTCTACTATTTTCTGATTGGTTGATAATCTGCAAATCACCAATGTTATTGTTACGTTCCTTGACCATTATGAACAACCACCATCACCTCAAAGATCACCACGACACAGCCACTTATAACCTCCTTTCATCACTTACTGTTACGGTAACATTTTTTTTTATTCGAACCAGATGGCTACTATCACCTTTCTGTTACCTGTTTCGTTGAACCAAGAACCACCGCTGCTATATTTCAGCTGTTACTATTCTTTTCCGGTCACAACAATTGCAAAACATCAATCCCATAAAACCACTAGTATTTGATGTTATCTATTTTTTTTCTTATTCTTTTCGGTGAAAAGAAGAAGGAACTGAAAGTTGGTTTAGTGGACTATTGGATCCAAGGAATCAATTATATGGGATATTAAATGGGTCGAACAAATTATAATATAAAGTTTAAAGTTTGTCAAATTGGATGTGCTGGAGATTAGGATACAATGCATCATCATTCTCCAAGACATAATTTATACAAGTGGGACATGCTACAAATTCATGGACGACCACCATGGTGATGTTTGTTTATTTTTTTATTTTTTTTATATATTTTTTTTAGGTTGATAATAATGATGATTAAGTGGTTGGCGATGATGATAGTCAATAATAATGAAAATAGTATGAACGATGGAGATGGTTATAATTCACATTTTTATGATGAATATGATATAGTGAGGATAGACGTTCGATTATGATAGTGTAAGATGATTAAATGATGATGGGTTCATGATAAAATGATTGATGATGATAATAAGTGGAAGATGATAAGGATGATGTGAACTTAAAATAATGATTGATGATATGGTTTAGATAATTAGATGATAATTTCGTGACGGTCATATTAGGAAGATGATTTCGAAATGGGTTCAAGAAAAAGAGGAGGAACAGACTGATAGGAGGGTTATATAAATTTTAATCCATTTACCAAACAGAAAAATAGATTAGTTCAAATGGTTAGGCATATTTGTGTTATACGAGAGGTCACAGGTTCGAAACTAAACAAGGCAACTGAATTTTTTTTTTTTAAAAGGCTGGGCTCTTGTGATTGTTTGAGCCTGTTGGGCTGTGGTTCCATTGGGCCGGGATATATTTCAAATTTATGTTGGACCGAATGATAAAGGATGATGGGTTATATAGATATAAATCTAAGTTTAATTAGAAAAGTGAGGTTATAGGACTGGTTTGGTTGTTATCGGGTTAGCGGGAGATCGTGAGTTCAATCCCTACCTACGGCATTCTTTTTAGCATATTTGAGGTAGTGTTACTATTACTATTATTGTTGTTGTTGTTGTTGTTGTTATTATTGTTAAGTTAATTATTATTATTACTATCATAATGCAATTAATTATTATTATCATTAATATTAGTATTATTATCATTATAGCTATTAATATAAATATTAGTATCATTGTTATTATTATTAGTAAAATCATTAATTTTATAGATTATTATTATTAGTATTCATTAGAATTAAAATTAACATTTTTATTAAAAGTATCATTTTTATCATTATTATTATCATAACTATTATTATTATTATTATTATTATTATTATTATTATTATTATTATTATTATTATTATTATTATTATTATAGAATGAAACACCTTTTATCTACTATTATCAATATTATTTTATCGAATAAGTATTAGTTATATAAAATCATATTTACTACATATAAAGTAACTATATTAATACTTTTTACAATAAATATTAATAAATGTAACTAATTAGGTTAGTAATGAAAAACATAACTAAAATAACAATTAATACACTTATATTACATAATTTGTTCGATTACCACTATATGTGTTAATATATATATAAATATTATAGGTTCGTGAATCCGAGGCCAACCTTACTTTTGTTCAATGCCGTTATATGTATTTTTACTACAAAATACATTAGGTGAGTTTCATTTGCCTTTTTACCCTTTATATTTTTGGGCTGAGAATACATGCGAAATTTTTATAAATGTTTTACGAAATAGACACAAGTAATCGAAACTACATTCTATGGTTGAATTATCGAAATTGAATATGTCCCTTTTTATTAAGTCGGGTAATCTAAGAATTAGGGAACAGACACCCTAATTGACGCGAATCCTAAAGATAGATCTGTTGGGCCTAACAAACCCCATCCAAAGTATCGGATGCTTTAGTACTTCGAAATTTATATCATATCCGAAGGGTGTCCCGGAATGATGGGGATATTCTTATATATGCATCTTGTTAATGTCGATTACCAGGTGTTCACCATATGAATGAATTTTATCTCTATGTATGGGATGTATATTGAAATATGAAATCTTGTGGTCTATTAAAATGATGGAAAAGATTATTTATGTTAAACTAATGAACTCACCAACCTTTTGGTTGACACTTTAAAGCATGTTTATTCTCAGGTATGAAAGAAATCTTCCGCTGTGCATTTGCTCATTTTAAAGATATTACTTGGAGACATTCTTGGCATATTTCAAAAGACGTTGCATTCGAGTCGTTGAGTTCATCAAGATTATTATTAAGTCAATTATAGTTAGATATATTATGAAATGGTATGCATGCCGTCAATTTTCGATGTAATGAAAGATTGTCTTTTTGAAAACGAATGCAATGTTTATAAAATGTATCATATAGAGGTCAAGTACCTCGCAATATAATCAATTGTTGTGAATCGTTTATAATCGATATGGACTTCATCCGGATGGATTAGGACGTGTCACTACAATACTTAGGGTCAGTTTCTTACCAAACACATCTATTATTGCTTTAGCCGTGTTTAAGAATGGTCTTCCTAATATGAGAGGAACTCGAGAGTCTTCTTCCATGTCCAGAATAACAAAGTCTACTGGAAATACTAAAGTACCAACTTTAACTAGCATGTTCTCCATTATCCCTCTAGGATATTTTACTGATCGACCGGCTAGTTGTATGCTTATTCTTGTTGGTTTCAATTCTCCAAGGTCTAATTTAGTGTATAATGAATATGGCATTAAAATTATACTAGCACCTAAGTCTGCCAATGCTTCTATTAAACTAAGACTACCCAGAAAATATGGAATTGTGAAACTTCCTGGATCAGAGAGTTTTTCTGGTAGCTTATTCAACAGCACTGCAGAACAATTAGCATTCATTGTAACAGCCGAGAGTTCTTCCATTTTCTTTCTATTTGTGATTAGATCTTTCGGGAATTTAGCGTATCTTGGCATTCCTGAAATCACATCAATGAAAGGAAAATTGACATTTATTTGTTTAAACATATCCAAGAATTTGGATTGCTCGGCTTCAAGTCTTTCTTTTCTCATTTTACTCGGGTAAGGAAGCGGTGGTTGGTATGGTTTAACATAAGGCTTTGCCTTAACTGTGTTATCTTCATTAACCTTTTCAACTACCAGTTATGTTTCCTTCTCTTACTCAGGCTGTGGTGCATGTGTAGTAGGAATAGAGTCATCAGAAATTACAGGCATTTCAGGTGGTTTAAGTGTAATACCACTTCTTGTGGTAATGGCATTAGCTATTTCATTTGGGGGCTTAGCATTTATATCGCTAGGTAGACTCGCCGGTTTCCTTTCACCTATCAACCTTGCTAGGTTGCTCACTTCTTGTTCCAGATTTTGGATAGAAGCTTGTTGATTTCTAAATGCTTGAGCATTTTGTTCATTACCTTGTTTCTGAGATGTAAAAAACTGCGTTTGAGATTCAATTAGATTTGACATCATATCTTCTAAATTTGGCTTTTTATCATCGGTTTGTGGTGGTTTATTTGGAAAAATAGGTCTTTGCTGGTTGTAAGTATTGTTAGATACTTGTTGATTGCTAGGACCTTGTTGGTTGTTGTATGGAACATTTCGGTTATAATTCTAATTTTGATTGTAGTTTGGTCTTGGTGGTTGATAATTATTTCTTGGCCTTTAGTTCATGTATGAAACATTCTCTCTTTGTTCCATTGTTTGTTCAATACTGAGACAATCTTTTGTCAAATGTGGTCCTCCTCTAGCCGCTTTAGATGAACGAGGAATATCTTTTTCCTGATGCCACTCATGTGAGTGGGAGGCTGTGTTATCAATAATTTTGTAAGCTTGAGTTGCGATTTTCTTCATAATGGAACCACCAGCAGCTATGTCGATGTCTTTTCATGTAGTAATGTCGCATCCGTGGTAGAATATTTGTACTATTTGATAAGTGTCTAAACCGTGTTGAGGACATCCTCTCAACAACTTTCCAAATCTTGTCCATGCCTCATATAGAGTTTCATTTGGCTTTTGTGTGAACGTAACAATTTCTCCTTGAAGTCTCACGGCTTTAGATGTCGGAAAGAATCTTTTAAGAAATTTCTCAACTAAAACATCCTATGTGTCAATCGTCCCTTCAGGTAACGATTCTAACCAATCTTTGGCTTCTCCCTTTAAAGTCCAGGGAAATAAAATGAGATAGATCTGTTCATCCTCAACTTCTCTGATTTTAAATAGAGTACAAATCCTATTAAAGGTTCGAAGATGTTCGTTTGGATCTTCTTTTGGTGCACCACTAAATTGGAATTGATTAGTTACCATGTGTAAGATTTGTCCCTTGATTTCATAATCTGGTGCATTAATGTCTGGTTGAGTAATGGCATGACCTTGGCCAGTGCGTGTAGCTCTCATTCGATCTTCCATACTTAGAGGTTCCTGATTTTCCATGATTGAATTTGTTGAATCTGAATCACTAGAGGATTCTGATTTAATGGTTTCTTCCTCGACAATCTCTGGTTGAATGATTTGTGGTTCAGGAGGAACGATTAGTGGTTCAGGATCTCTGAATTGTCCCTGAATATCTTCCGGGTTCTCAATTGTGAGATCGGGTTCAAAAAATAGATTATCAGAAATTTGAATTGGAGTACTTGGTCGACTAGATGACGATTCTAAAGAAAAATCAACAGCGACGATATTGGCTAGATGTCCTGATCTAGTTACAGGAGGTGAACGTATGAAATGTGGTGAATGTTTTGCTCGGTGCATTCACTGAATATCCTATTATTTATAAAGATAAAAATTATATAAGTTATCAAATTTTTTTTTTTTTTTTGAAAAGCAAGATAATTTTATTATATAATTTTAAAATTACAACAAGGATATATCCACAAGGATCGGATATAACCCAAACAATCAAATTAATAGACTTTTCTGATTTTGCCCTCGTTTCGAATAGCCAATAGATGCAGCAGGTAGCCAGGACCCTTTAAATTGGAAGCCCACAACTCGCCACTAACAAATCCAACTATTACTACGAACCAGAAAATTTTGGATGTCTATAAATTTAACCGCTTAAAATAATTTTTCGACGAAATTTAAAGAAGATAAAAAGAAAATTCTATGTCCTAAAAACTAGATCGTCGAAATGAGAAAGAAAAAGCGCGTCGAAAAATAAGAGGTCGAAAAACAAAAAGTCGAAAAAAAACCGTCGAAAAATAATAATAAGAAAGTAAAGCGTCGAAACTTAAAAGTCTAAAAACTAAATATTAAAACTTGCGTCTAAAGGTATTAAAGCTTAAAAGGAATTCTAAATCAAAAACGGCAATTACTTAAAAAATGCACTAAAATCTATTTAAAACTAAAACGATAAGCGACGTCGTAAAATTCTAAAGCGCCTAAATCTTAATCTAAAGAAAAAACACTTAAGGGATTTTACGGCAAAGCCTAAAAATCTAGAAATATAAATAACTATAGAAAAATACTAAGTTACGAACTAATTACGAACGATAAAAATACAAATTACAAATTAAACTATTATAAATAAAAATACAAAATACAAAAATAAATTAAGTTGATAAAAATACAATTTTACAAAAATATTATTTTTATATTATTATTTTATAAAAGTATTAATTTTTATATTTTATAAAACTAATTAAAACTTAATATTACAAATTAAATAATAAAACTAAAACTAATTATTATTAAATTAAACCCTAATTAATAATTAATTATAAATTAAACCTAACCCTAATTCGATTAAGTTAAGGATCAGACCTGTCAAGTCAGATCATGCGATCTCATGATCCGAAGTCTTAATATCGATGCGGTCGCATGGCTTCAAATACCAGGCCTTTGTTGTTGGACTGCTACAGTTTCGGGCCCGAATACTTTTTTTTTTTTTTAGTTTTAATATTACAAAACTTATATTAATTAAAACTTAAATTATAAAAACTAAAAATAAAAATATGTATTTTTTTATTTATATTTATAGAAAGAAACTAATTTAAATACAACTTATAAAAAAAATTATTTATTAGTTTTTTTTCTTTAAAACTTATATATATATTTTTTATAAAAATAGATTAAAAACTAATATTTTTTTTATATATAGCATTTCGCTTTCGGCGTGATGTTCCCCGGCAGCAGCGCCAAAAATACTTGATGTGTGCGAGGTGTAGTACGAAATACTATTATTTTTGTTACGAAATAATATTAAATACGATACAATTTTACACAAGTTATTTATTTATTTATAGAATGGATATACCTAAACCTTGCTACAATACTTATAGGCAGTGTACCTAATCGTAGAGTAGTGTAGTTTTTAGTAAATCCGGTTCGTTCCACAGGAAGCTGGCTAAGTTTAACGCTATATTTATTTTAAACTATATATATATATATATATATATATATATATATATATATATATATATATATATATATATATAAGCAGTATTATTATTATTATTATAAAAGGGGATTTTTACTGTTTAATGACCGGTTTGTCGATTTTAAGTCCTAATGCAAAATATTAACTTAATTTAAAGCGTAAAGTAAATGACGATAAATAAAATTGCGATAAAATAAAAGTACGATAATTAAAAGTGCAATAATTTAAAGTACGATAAATAAAATGACAGTAAATAAAAATGCGATGAGATATAAAATAAAGGAATTATGCTTATTTAAACTTCCGTAATCATGATGTTTGACATGTTGATTTTAATTTATTACCATGGGTTAATTGTCCTTTGTCTTGAATTATTCGATATGTCCATCTGGTTTTGTCCATAATAGTCCATCTCATAATTATAAAGTGCGAGAGTCTTCGCCAAATTAACCTTATACCCGAAGTCAAATATTCCAACTAATTGGGGATTCGAACTGTAACAAGGTCTTAATACTTTGTTTAATGAATACACCAGGTTATCGACTGCGTGTAATCCAAGGTTTTAATACTTTATTAACAATTACACCAATTACCCTTGAATGTAATCCACCCCTGTTTTAATGAGTCCAGTGACTATTAATCCATCCCCGTGTCCAGTCAAATGAACAATTATCAGTATTTATAGATATCCCGCCCACTGTACCTGTAGTGACCCGAACATTTCCATGTTTATATATATATTAAATGAAATTGTTATTTACATGATTAAGTGTTTCCAACATGTTAAGCAATCAAACTTGTTAAGACTTGATTAATTGAAATAGGTTTCATATAGACAATTGACCACCCAAGTTGATCGGTGATTCACGAACGTTAAAACTTGTAAAAACTATACGATGACATATATATGGTTATATATATAGTTAACATGATTTTATTATAAGTATGTATCTCATTATGTATTTTAACAATGAGTTATATACATAAAAATGAGACTATTAATTTAAGAAACTCGAAAACGATATATATAACGATTATCGTTATAACAACGTCTTACTAGGTACATATGAATCATATTAAGATATTGATACACTTGGTTAATTATGTTAAATGATAAGTAAATATATTATTAAGTGTATTAACAATGATATACATATGTAAAAATAAGACTACTAACTTAATGATTTCGAAACGAGACATATATGTAACGATTATCGTTGTAACGACATTTAACTGTATATATATCATACTAAGATATATTATATATCATAATATCATGATAATATAACAATTTAACATCTCATTTGTTATAATAAACAATGGGTTAACAACATTCAACAAGATCGTTAACCTAAAGGTTTCAAAACAACGTTTACATGTAACGACTAACGATGACTTAACGACTCAGTTAAAATGTATATACATGTAGTGTTTTAATATGTATTCATACACTTTTGAAAGACTTCAAGACACTTATCAAAATACTTCTACTTAACAAAAATGCTTACAATTACATCCTCGTTCAGTTTCATCAACAATTCTACTCGTATGCACCCGTATTCGTACTCGTACAATACACAGCTTTTAGATGTATGTACTATTGGTATATACACTCCAATGATCAGCTCTTAGCAGCTCATGTGAGTCACCTAACACATGTGGGAACCATCATTTGGCAACTAGCATGAAATATCTCATAAAATTACAAAAATATGAGTAATCATTCATGACTTATTTACATGAAAACAAAATTACATATCCTTTATATCTAATCCATACACCAATGACCAAAAACACCTACAAACACTTTCATTCTTCAATTTTCTTCATCTAATTGATCTCTCTCAAGTTCTATCTTCAAGTTCCAAGTGTTCTTCATAAATTCCAAAAGTTCTAGTTTCATAAAATCAAGAATACTTCCAAGATTGCAAGTTTACTTCCAAGTTTTCTAAATCCATTCCAAATAATCATCCAAGATCAAGAAACCTTTGTTACTTACAGTAGGTTATCTTTCTAATACAAGGTAATAATCATATTCAAACTTTAATTCAATTTCTAAAACTATAACAATCTTATTTCGAGTGGAAATCTTACTTGAAATTGTTTTCGTGTCATGATTCTGCTTCAAGAACTTTCAAGCCATCCAAGGATCCTTTGAAGCTAGATCTATTTTTCTCATTTCCAGTAGGTTTATCCAAGGAACTTGAGGTAGTAATGATGTTCATAACATCATTCGATTCATACATATAAAGCTATCTTATTCGAAGGTTTAAACTTGTAATCACTAGAACATAGTTTAGTTAATTCTAAACTTGTTCGCAAATAAAAGTTAATCCTTCTAACTTAACTTTTAAAATCAACTAAACACATGTTCTATATATATATGATATGCTAACTTAATGATTTAAAACCTAGAAACACGAAAAACACCGTAAAACCGGATTTACGCCGTCGTAGTAACACCGCGGGCTGTTTTGGGCTAGTTAATTAAAAACTATGATAAGATTTGATTTAAAAGTTGTTATTCTGGGAAAATGATTTTTATTATGAACATGAAACTATATCCAAAAATTATGGTTAAACTCAAAGTGGAAGTATGTTTTCTAAAATGGTCATCTAGACGTCGTTCTTTCGACTGAATTGACTACCTTTACAAAAACGACTTGTAACTTATTTTTCTGACTATAAACCTATACTTTTTCTGTTTAGATTCATAAAATAGAGTTCAATATGAAACCATAGCAATTTGATTCACTCAAAACGGATTTAAAATGAAGAAGTTATGGGTAAAACAAGATTGGATAATTTTTCTCATTTTAGCTACGTGAAAATTGGTAACAAATCTATTCCAACCATAACTTAATCAACTTGTATTGTATATTATGTAATCTTGATATACCATAGACACGTATACAATGTTTCGACCTATCATGTCGACACATCTATATATATTTCAGAACAACCATAGACACTCTATATGTGAATGTTGGAGTTAGCTATACAGGGTTGAGGTTGATTCCAAAATATATATAGTTTGAGTTGTGATCAATACTGAGATACGTATACACTGGGTCGTGGATTGATTCAAGATAATATTTATCGATTTATTTCTGTACATCTAACTGTGGACAACTAGTTGTAGGTTACTAACGAGGACAGCTGACTTAATAAACTTAAAACATCAAAATATATTAAAAGTGTTGTAAATATATTTTGAACATACTTTGATATATATGTATATATTGTTATAGGTTCGTGAATCAACCAGTGGCCAAGTCTTACTTCCCGACGAAGTAAAAATCTGTGAAAGTGAGTTATAGTCCCACTTTTAAAATCTAATATTTTGGGATGAGAATACATGCAGGTTTTATAAATGATTTACAAAATAGACACAAGTACGTGAAACTACATTCTATGGTTGAATTATCAAAATCAAATATGTCCCTTTTTATTAAGTCTGGTAATCTAAGAATTAGGGAACAGACACCCTGATTGACGCGAATCCTAAAGATAGATCTATTGGGCCTAACAAACCCCATCCAAAGTACCGGATGCTTTAGTACTTCGAAATTTATATCATATCCGAAGGGTGTCCTGGAATGATGGGGATATTCTTATATATGCATCTTGTTAATGTCGATTACCAGGTGTTCACCATATGAATGATTTTTATCTCTATGTATGGGATGTGTATTGAAATATGAAATCTTGTGGTCTATTGTTACGATTTGATATATATAGGTTAAACCTATAACTCACCAACATTTTTGTTGACGTTTAAAGCATGTTTATTCTCAGGTGAATACTAAGAGCTTCCGCTGTTGCATACTAAAATAAGGACAAGATTTGGAGTCCATGTTTGTATGATATTGTGTAAAAACTGCATTCAAGAAACTGATTTCGATGTAACATATTTGTATTGTAAACCATTATGTAATGGTCGTGTGTAAACAGGATATTTTAGATTATCATTATTTGATAATCTAAATAAAGCTTTTTAAACCTTTATTTATGAAATAAAGGTTATGGTTTGTTTTAAAAATGAATGCAGTCTTTGAAAAACGTCTCATATAGAGGTCAAAACCTCGCAACGAAATCAATTAATATGGAACGTTTTTAATCAATAAGAACGGGACATTTCAAAGTGCATGTATTCTCAGCCCAAAATATAGATTGCAAAAGTAATTAAAAAGGGAGCAAATGAAACTCACCTTAGCAGCACATAAGGTCATTCACCGAACGGTGACCGAAACTCAGAATGCAAAATAACCGTAGATCTCAACCTAGAGAACATATGTTGGTCAATAGATGTCTAACAAGCTAGGTCGGGTCATAGTGTATCACAATCCTAATGCTCGAGGCCGACATGTAAAAGTTAACAAAAGTCATCTCAAAAGTCAACCTGACCCAATATGATCTTTAAATCTATACATGTTTATTAACATAGTATAAGTCTTGATAATTGAACGAATTTATAGTTTATCGAACTCAAAATAGTATTTATTTCAGGAGATATATTATATTTGAATTATCATGGCAATCGAAAATATTTTATTATTTCACATATTTTTCCAATACTTGTAAAATCAGATTATAGTGTTTATAAAGCTTTAAAACATGATAAGACAGTCAACTTTGACAATTGTTCAACAAAACGAGACGTGCCTTATATAAAAATTCATTTACTCGATTAGTAATATCTAAAAATCCAAATTATCTAAAAATCCAAATTATCAATCTCATAGACAAGTTGTTTAAATATTAATTTACAGTTTCAAACACAATTTTAATTAACGTCAAACATAATTCATTTGACCATATATTTTAATCCGTTCATCGAAATCACATGATTTCTAAATGAAAAGTTAATAATTTTTCGCCAGCTTTTCAAAAACATGCATATCATATACTTTATATCAGTGGCATATGTATCAAATTCGTGATTCATCATAAACTATCTAACGACAAAATTAAAGCATACAAGCATGCATAAACATATATACTCGAGCACTAGATATGGATACACTATTAATATATAAAAGATAAGATATGAATGCTCGCGTATCAATATTGTGATTCAATATTGTAGGAAAAGTATGTAGACGCAATGGAAATTATAAACGCTAGGTTGGCCTCACGAGCTATACCCTCGAACCATACTCATAACCTCTATAGCTATAGCCCATAATTTCCTTAGCCCTATTCCGCTCTAAAAACCACTTTTAAATCGCTTGGACAGCACTCCGTCGTAATATTTTATGTATAATACTAATAATAATACTAATACTACTAATAATATATTTGGATTAATAATAATAATTAATAATAAAATAAATAAAATAAATACGAAGTAATATAGAGATCAGAGGGAGAGATTGAATTTGTGAAGTGATTTGAGCAAAAACGATCGACTTATAAAGACATGTTAACCTCACCTACCCCCCATGCGACCGCATGGGATTTTGCCTATATGGCCATACGATCGCATGGCCTAAAAGTACAGCTCATATTCATTGCCGACACTCCAATCTTTGAGTAATATAAATAACTTTATATATATTATTTAATATATAATATATTTAATCTTTAGAATTAATTAAATATTATATTATATTCTCGTGCATAGTTGATTTGTAATTTAGTGCCGATGAATTATACGTTGACGCTCGACTTACGTACCGGTTCCAGTTTTTCGAACGTCCTTTCGCACGCATAGAAAACTTGTACTTTACGTTTCGTGACACGTACCTTTATCAATAATTAGACTTATTTCACCAATAATTATACTAATTGAAATGTAACTTATTCATTTGAATGTTTTGGTCATTTGCTTCTTTAAATCATTGATTCGTTATTTATCAAAGTATATTTAATAATTTTAGTTTAAATCAAAGCGTTTTATGACTAAGTTAAAATATATATATATATATATATATATATATATATATATATATATATATATATATATATATATATATATATATATATATATTATTTAGAATTATAAATTTATACATATTATATATGTTTGAAATATTTATCTAATAATATAATATTTAGCTTTTCAAAACTAATTATATTTCAAAGATTATTATATATAATCGTTTAAATAATAGAATTTACTATGTCGTATCACGTTTATGTTTTTGAAACACTATATATATATATATTTATAATATAGGGCTTTAATTAAATTCTTCTAATTCTATATAATCAATTTACCTTTATAAATAACAGATTACAATAACTCGGTTTTTAAATCGTTTTCATACGTTTGAAAATAGATCAGTCGAATATTATGAAATCCAGTTCTCCACTATCTTTTGTCTAACCTTCGTCAATTGACACATTGGTTCTTACTTGTAAATCACTTTACCATTTTTCGAATATTGTTAAAATGGAAAGATTTCTCAAATCAACGTGGACCTTACAACAGAGACCCGTAATCATATCATAATGTATCTGATAATTCAATTATTTGATATTATCTTTTAATTTTCGTCGATAAACATATATTGAAACTAATACGTTTATGTAAAGTATTATTCATCAAATACTTTGTTAACATTTTCAAGTCATATAATAATTTCATAACTTATTTTCATATCAACCAAACTGTTAAATGTTTTATTAATATTTCTCCATTTAATAATCATACATATGTATATATTCATAGTTACATATCTATTTACACATACTTGTTCGTGAATCATCGAGAGCAGTCGAAGGGTAACTGATTACATGGATGTAGTTCTAAAGTTTTTGAGATTTAACATTACAAACTTTACTTATCGTGTCTGAAACATATAAAGATTAAGTTTAAATTTGATCGGAAATTTCCGGGTTGTCACACTGCCCATGACCTTTGACTTTGAGAGTGACTCAGAGACGACTATTGCCTCGCCTACTATTACTGCTGATTCACCGCTACCCTTCAACGACTCTGGCGATTCACCTTCTAGTGGACTCGTGCTTGACCTGATGGACGTCTCAGACGGAGACGAGGATCCCGAGGAGATTCCAGCACCACCCAGCCCTAGAATCCTGGAGCCACAGCACCTGATGTGCGTAGAGGTGTATACGAAATAGTTATATTTTTACTACAAAATATTATTAAATACGATACAATTTTACACAAGTTATTTATTTATTTAAAGAGTGGATATACCTAAACCTTGCTACAACACTTATAGGCAGTGTACCTAATCGTACAGTAGTGTAGTTTTTAGTAAGTCCGGTTCGTTCCACAGGGATCTAGCCAAGTTTAACGCTATATTTTTAAAACTATATTTGTATAATATATATATATATATATATATATATATATATATATATATATATATATATATATATATATATATATATATATATATATATATATATAAGTAGTAGTATTATTACTATAAAAGGGGGATTTTTACCGTTTAATGACCGGTTTGTCGATTTTAAAACTTTAGTCGCAGTTAAAACCTAATGTAAAATATTAAAAATAAATATAACTTAATTTAAAGGGTAAAGTAAATTAAAGTGCGATAAATGAAAATGCGATAAATAAAATGACAATAAATAAAATTGCGATAATTAAAAAGTACAATAATTAAAAGTGCAACTAAATAAAATGACAGTAAATAAAAGTGCGATAATTAAAAGTGCAATTAAATATGAAATAAAGGAGTTATGCTTATTTAAACTTCCGTAATCATGATGTTTGACGTGTTGATTTTAGTTTATTACCATGGGTTAATTGTCCTTTATCCTGGATTATTCAATATGTCCGTTTGGTTTTTGTCCATAACAGTCCATCAGTCATAAATATAAAGTGCGAGTATCCTCGTCAAATTATCCTTATATCCGAAGTCAAATATTCCAACTAATTGGAGACTTAAACTATAATTACACCAAGTGTCCTTGTATATAATTCACCCCTATTTTAATAAGTCCATTAACTATTAATTCATTCCCGTGTCCGGTTAAATGAACGATTATTAGTACTTATAAATATCCCGCCCATCGTGTCCGATCGAGTGTATATGGTTATTTATAGGTACGTCCAATTGTAAGTCTTTATATTAAATTAACAAACTATCATTTAATTAAACAAATATAAAGCCCATTAATAGCCCATAGTCTAATTTCCACAAGTGTCGTTCTTTTGTCCAAACCCCAATTATAGTTCAAAGCCCAATTACCCAATTTTAATATTTTAGCCCAACATCATGATTACTTTGGCTTAAATAAGCATAATAATAACTTAGCTACGAGACATTAATTTAAAAAGGTTGAACATAACTTACAATGATTAATAATAGCGTAGCGTTACACGGCCAGAATTTCGACTTACACCCTTACAACATTCGCTAACATACCCTTATTATTTAGAATTTAAAATTAAAATTAAAATTATAATATATATATATATATATATATATATATATATATATATATATATATATATATATATATATATATATATATATATATACGTGAGATAGAGAGAATGAATTAGAAAAAGGTGTGTAAAATTCGTGCAGAATTCGATGGCTTATATAGGCCCACGTTGTACTGTAGAGCTCCGCGAGTGCGGATGTATCCTTCACAAAAGTACCGCGAGTGCGGATGTCTGGAAACTAGCTCACATATTAGATCCAAAACGTGGGCTGCGTAAAATTATATTATATAATAATATATATAATTAATTATATATTATATTTTTTTCTTATGCATAGTTGACTTGTAATTTTTTGTCCGTTGCGTCACGCACTGAAAGTTGGTTCATGTCTCGGTTCCGGATTTTCGAACGTCCTTGCGTACTATTTAATATCTTGTACTTTGCGTTTTGCGTCTTGTACTCTTGTAACTTTGAGACGTTTCTCATCAATAATTTGAACCACTTTGATTGTACTTTGTACTTTTTAGATTTTTGGTCGTTTGCGTCTTCAAATCGTCGAATCTGTCTTTTGTCTTCACCTTTTATTATTTAAACGAATATCACTTGTAAATAGAACAATTGCAACTAAAAGCTTGTCTTTCTTGAGGGATAATGCTATGAAATATATGTTCGTTTTTAGCATTATCAAATATTCCCACACTTGAGCGTTGCTTGTCCTCAAGCAATATAGTCTTGAAATAAAAATACTAGAATCACTTCTTTATTCTTCACACTTTGTACATCAGTGAATTCTATACGGCGGTATGAACAATGGTAGTAACGTTGTGGTTTACAGTCCCATATGACTATGAAAATTTAGATCCTTAAGGAAATTGGATCTTTATGAAAACATTTGATCTTTTGAAAATTCAATCTCGTTTTTACCTTAGATAAGTTTTCCAAAATAACCCTTCACCGGTGTTTGCAAAATGTTTTTGTGGGTTTGGTGGGTTTCAGATTTGAAAATTTTAGCTCAAAACTTATGGTTTTGTGTCACCCACTTGCTAACCTTGTATTGGGAAATCAACACGTCCAGTATACTTTCTCCGTATATTACCTTTCGGTAAACTACCATCCGGTTGTAAAGGAAAGTGTTGAACAAGCAACTGTTAAGGCAATGTCCCCTGACATGCTTTTAATTACGGTCTATATCGTGTCGGATGCAATTACTATCCTTTGTAGGAGCAATAGTAAAGATCACCCTATAGTTTTTTGGTCTGGCACAAGGTCATGTCTTCGACCATGCTATGCAACCACCGTTCTTACGGTTGACACCCGATTTGGTTCAGGTGACCTAATGAATTCCAGGTGAATTCCTAGGATTTTACGTTCAATGGTAAAGAACGCATTAAAAATGAGTTTTCAGAAAACAAATCGGTTTGTAATTTTGATCAAAATATTTTCTCGTTCAAGCTCGAGTTTAAATATCATCGAATTCCATGAGTTTGAATTCTCAATCTTTAAGGTCAATCTCTAGAATTGAGTAATATCAGTCTTAAAAGCTGATTTTTGATCTTTAAGGAGATTATCCCTTCTGGGGATCTGATTCATTAGTCTTATCAAGCTAATTTGCACGGCGCCCTCCCCATTTTACGAGACAGATCCTCTCATGGTTAGGATAAGTCTGACCACTTGGCGACTCTGTTTGATGTTGAGGTGCGTGGATTTCCAGCTGATTTTCGAGAAAACTTTTCAAGGTTTTTCGTAGACTCTACAACTGGTCTGGACGACAACTTCCTGACCTAAATCAAGAAGCGCATGTTTTTTCGGAAGACTTTACTTCCTTTTAATGATGGCATTGATTCATCGTGTAGATCCATCTTTCTTTCAAATATATTACAATTTTTCGGGTAAAATGGTTAATTTTGTCCAAAACAAAAGTATCTTTGTACATAATATGTGATATATGTTTTAAAGAACTTGGTAAATTTTTCCCACACTTGGCTTTTATTTTCCTTTCTTTGCCTTTTTATTGTCCTCTATTCCATTTTAAATGAATTCTAACATTTTGGGTTGTTTCTCAATTTATGTCCTTTTCGAGGTAACAATAATTTCGGTGTTAACACCTAGTTTTATCGTTCATAAATATGTATAAACATGATTTTAAATTTATTTATTTGAAAATTTTGAAAAATTTTACTAGAATTGGGTAGTCAGTATATAAGACTAGGGCTGTTCTTTATTATCAGAGAGCACTAGATTCTAATACAACTACTGCATTACTAGTATTTTTAATGGTAACCAAGTGTTTAAGTCAAAAAATTTTAAAAATCCTAAAGAATTTAACCCCTTCCCACACTTAAGATCTTGCAATGCCCTCATTTGCAAGAAATTAGTAACAATTTAAATTATTGAGGGTGATTAGCATAGAAAAATGATTAAATTTTACCAAAGTTTCCAAACATATTGGCGTTTGTTTGTTGAATGATAAATGGTGCACATCATTTGTTCATTCCGTCTTGTTGTTACATCACATTTGTTTTTCATTTTGTCGTCAAAATTAGTAGCTTTTGCTGAACTTAATGCCAGTCTTTGAAAATGCGCTGTTTTACCCTGTTTTGTACATGAGATAAACTACAAACATATATATACATATTTTTGAAGTTGGGTATATCACCCCACATTCAAAAATTATTAAAAATCTTATAAGAAAAGTTAGAAAATTATAAAAACTATTAAAGTATCAAAAGAAATATTAAAAGTATAAAATTACAAGTTACCAAATAAATAAAAATAAGCATAAAGAAAATCAGGGTTGATAAGGATTGTGCCAGTAGGGATCCCATTCATAGCCGTATGTACTGTAGAATGCTTGAGCTGGGTCATATGTAGGGTACGGTGGTCGGGTCTGTATAGTCCAGGGAGGAAATACGGGCATTGGAGTAGCAATGTAGTTTGCATTTATGTGTGCACGATGACTTATGATTTGGTTTTGATGATACTGCCAATCTTGAAATGCTTATTGTCTAGCCATTTCATATTCATGATGAGCCATAAAAAGTTGCATTTCTGTCATCTCATTCCCCCCTCCCGCGTTACCTTGCTGCTGATCTCTTTCAACCTGTGGATGCGGGCCATCATATGGTGCTGCAGAGTTATGTTGTTTCTTTAAAACCTTAGCACCATGATATACTTTCAAACCAATTGGATCACGGGGTTCTGGTGCTACAATTATTAATCTTCCCCGATTTCTATCGACACCGATATACTCAGCAATTAAAGTAACAAAGATACCACCTCCTATTATACCATTAGGCCGTATACTCTTAACTATAGATGATAAATAATAACCCACACAATAAGGTATACTCACAGCGCTCTGTGGGTTTCGAATACACATGAGATAAAATAAATCATTCTCATTTACTTTCTCTTTGTTTTTACCTCGCTGTGTAATCGAGTTTGCTAAGAACCTATGGATTACTCTTAGCTCAGCTCTATCAATATCAGTATAAGAGTTATTCCCCCGACGAAATCGGTAATGCTTAGTCATTCTACTCCATATTTCATTCATATCAAAATTTTCATCAATCCTCCTACCATTAAGTATCAACCCTTGACAATCAATAGATGCTAGTTCCTCAAGCGTATATATACACAAAGCCTGAGCCATGTCTAGTAGAGACATATGGCGCATCACACCTCCTAATAAAAATCTAATAAAACTACGATCGGTTAAGGTAGATACCCGATCATTTATTTCAACACTACATAATAATTCCACATACCATTCTCTATATACACGCCTACGTATATTAAACAAACGTTCCCAATCAGTAAAAGTAGAATTACCATACCTTTGTGTAAGTAATTCTCTGATTGGACCGGCCAATCCAACTGTTTCTAACGGTTCCCAATCTATTACTCTAGGTACTTCAACAACATTAGACTGAAGTGTGTGCAAGTTCCTCTGGTATTTTGGATAATCTATCCAATGTCGATCAAACCTTAAATTAGGATGTAAATCTGCCAATTCTATATTTGAATATGAAATGAATTGATGCGGTAGATCTTGTCTATATTGGTCATTAATTTCCTGTTGTTCTGCATTCTCAGGAGGAGCATTGTGAGCCTGAGATGCGGATGAAGATTCACCCCTTTCAGTCTGTAAAACACATTAAACACAATTTTTGTGCATTCAAATATGCATTAGTGTTAGCAAAATCATAAACCAAAACAATCATAATTACATGTTTAATCCATATTAAACTTTATACACATTTTCATAATATTAACAATTCTACACTTTTACAAATGAACATATATGAGAATGTATACAATGTTCTTTAGCTTTTATCTCAAATAACATGTCAAAATAAACATTACTAGTAATTAAACAAGTTCCAAATGGCCTTCATATCAATTAAATTGAGTTCATGCATTTTTTTATTCAAAAAGTCTATTTTAATACTTGAAAATCATGTTTAGGATCAAAGTTTTGATCATTTGGCAACCTAAACATGTTACAGTACTCAATTTAGTATAAACTAACAACAAAATTCGGCCATAACCCGTTTATATCAAAAAGCCCCAATTTTGCTCAAGAACATAAACCCTAGATTACTTAAAATTTGAAGTTTATGGCTTCTAATCATGTTAAATAGCATCAATCTAGGTTATACAAGCATAATATACAATCAATTTAAGCACAATTACACTAGAAATCATCAAAATCAAATTAGGTATATTTTTTTGTTCAAGAACACTAATAATTCGAATTAAAGAGTGTTTAGGTGTAGAAATTACCGATCTCCTTGAGAAACTTCTTGGTAGGATCCTTCTAAACATGATTTTAGCAAAAAAATTTTGATGTTTATCGGTGAAAAATCGCGAAATTGAGAGCGTTTTGTGTGTGTTTTTCGCAGAAAAAAATGGTGTGGGTGTTGGGGACTGGTCTGTTCGACCAGTTAACCCAGCAGGGTTTTGCTACCTCCGCGAGTGCGGATGTGGGTACCCACAAAGTACCGCGAGTGCGGTTTTTCCCTTTTTTTTTTATAAAACCTTTATTAATAAAACAATTACTTGATTAATTTAAAATGTTGTTTTCCTTTTTATTTAGGATGAGGTTGTTTCGGTACGTTGACCTAGTCCGTCCCTCGACAAATTTTTTTTTAAAAATTCGTCATTTTAAAGCGTTGTTTTAAAAGCAAAGATTTTTGGGTTTTTTAATATTTTTGGCATACTTTAAATCAATAAGATTAAAAATAATGATAATAAAATTTCTCGTCTCGCCCTCGGGTAAAGCAATTTCGGTTCAACGACCTAGTTTTCAACGCACGACGAATTTTAAAAATCAAATTTTTAACTTAGTGAAATAAAGTAAATTTTTATTTTTAAAATCACACCAAACTTAAATTTAAAATGCATAAAATTAAAAATTCATATTATTAAAATTTTTTAAAAATTCACACCAAATTCATATTATATTTTTGTTTTTAAACATACAAACTTATATTAAAAATATTAATTTTTCAAATATTTACAAACTTAAATATATTAATTTAAAAAGTTTACAATAATAATTTAATATTAATTTATTAATTTAAAAAAATTAAAATTAAAAATCTTTTTGGTCTTTTATCCCACTTTAATCAATCAAATATTATCAAAAATATACGCCCTTCTTTTCGGTAAAGTAATTTCGGCTATATTACCTAGTTTTACTCCTGATGAATTTCTGAAATATTTTAGGTTGATTGATTAAAGATATTTATACCTTAAGAATAAACGGTAAATTTCGCAGTGATGTAATAAATTTTTGTATGATATCAATAATTTCGGTTACGCATACCTAATTTTATTGAATACCAATTTAATACTTTATAGTGAACGATTTAGCGTTTATTATCAAAAGGTTAAAAGCAATAAAAATAAAAATAAAAACTGTATATACTTACCTGTGAGAAAGAATTCTCAGAGACCTGCTTTAGCCGACTCATAGGAGAGTCGTGTGATTTGGTTCTCCATAGCTACGTAAGCATAACCTTGAATCTTCAATATCTTTTCTTCTAAACATATAAACGGTCCTTCTCTGCATAGAGTAACAAATTCGGTATTTGAATATGTTTGATTATTTGAACATTTACCTTCGTGTGACCATTTTCCGCATTTATAACATCTTTCAAAGTGTCGTGCTCTTCTTTTTGTTGCGGATTTTGATTTTCCTTTACCAAAATGTATCTTATGATGATCTTTTCTGAGTTCTTTTCTTACTCCGTCCATTTAGCCTCTTATGAATGATACCAGTTCACTCGGAAGTGTGTCATTATTACGTTTAGTAATCATAGCGTGTAGCATTAGACCATGGTTCAGATCAAAGGAATTCTTCATCTCGTAAAACCTAAAATAAAAATAAAAATTCAGAATGGGGGGAGAAGACTAGTTCTTCAGGGTCTGCTAGGGAAAGACCATTCGGATTCCATTCTCGGAAATGACACGAAAACATAAAATCTAACTCTAACAGAAATACATATTACCCTAAAAAGATTCGAAACTTCCCACACTTAATTAGCTATGGTGTCAAAATTGTGATTAACTTCGTTGTTAACTTCCATCGGACTATCTATGTAATGTTTAACTCTGTGACCATTAACCTTAAATTCAATCCCATTTAAATTTATTAACTCTACTGTTCCGTACGGGAAAACTCTTTTGACTATGAATGGTCCAGACCATCTTGATTTCAATTTTCCAGGAAATAGCTTGAATCATGAATTGAAAAGAAGAACTCTGTCTCCTTCTTTAAATTCTTTTGAACTTCTGATTCTTTTATCATGCCATTTCTTCGTTCTTTCTTTATAGATTAACGAATTTTCATATGCTTCATGTCTTAATTCTTCTAATTCATTTAATTGACTTAACCGTAGATGTCCGGCTTCATGTAAATCAATATTACATGTCTTCAAAGCTCAAAATTCTTTGTGCTCAATTTCTACTGGAAGATGATATGCTTTTCCGTAAGCAAGTCTAAAAGGTGTGGTTCCAATTGGAGTTTTGTAGGCTGTTCTAAAAGCCCAGAGTGCATCCTCCAATTTCATGGACCATTCCTTCGGATTTGATCCTACGGTTTTCTCTAGAATACGTTTTAAAGCTCGGTTGGTATTTTCAACTTGTCCACTTGTTTGTGGATGATAAGCGGTTGAGATTTTATGAATTACTCCATATTTTTTGAGAACTTTCTCAAGTTGATTATTACATAAATGAGTACCCCGATCACTTATTAAAGTCGGTGTTCCAAACCTTGCAAAAAGATGTTTTAAAAAGTTGACTACAACTCGTGCATCGTTAGTTGGGAGAGCTTGTGCTTCCTCCAATTTAGATACATAATCAATGGCAACGAGAATGTAGAGATTATTATGAGATTTTGGAAATGGACCCATAAAGTCAATACCCCAAACGTCAAATACTTCACATACTTGAATGACATTTTGTGGCATTTCATCACGTTGACTTATTTTTGCGGCCCTTTGACAAGCATCACAGGATTTGCAAAGAAGGTGTGCATCTTTAAAAATTGTAGGCCAACAGAATCCAGCATCGTAAACTTTTGTTGCCGTGAGTTGAGGCCCATAATGCCCTCCTATTGGTCCTGTGTGATAATGGTTTAAGATTTGACTGGCTTCATCCTCAAATACACATCGGCGTATTATTCCATCGGGACAACTTTTAAACAAATGTGGATCTTCCCAGAAATAGTGTTTTATATCACTAAAGAATTTCTTTCATTTTTGGTACGACAACCCTTTTTCAAGGAATCCACATACTAAGTAGTTTGCATAGTCTGCAAACCATGGAATTTCACTATAATCTATCTTCAATAGATATTCATCAGGAAAGTTGTCTTGTATGGCCGATTCATTCAGAACTTCTAATTCAGGATTTTCAAGACGAGAAAGATGATCAGCGACGAGATTTTCTGCTCCCTTTTATCTCGAATTTCAATATCGAACTCTTGTAAGAGTAAGATCCAACGGATTAATCGTGGTTTAGCATCTTGTTTCGAAATTAGGTATCTAAGAGCAGAATGGTCGGTATAAACCACCGTTTTAGCTAGAACGAGATATGAACGAAATTTGTCAAAAGCAAAGACAATGGCAAGGAGTTCTTTTTCAGTAGTTGTGTAATTTGTTTGTGCTCCTTGTAATGTCTTACTAGCGTAATATATAGGTTGAAATCGTTTTTCAATCCTTTGTCCTAAAACGGCTCCCATTGGAAAATCACTTGCATCGCACATAAGTTCAAACGGTAGATTCCAATTTGGAGTTATCATGATCGGAGCATTAGTGAGTTTTTCTTTAAGAATATTAAAATATTTGATGCATTCATCTAAAAAGATGAATGGAGGATCCTTTTCTAGGAGTTTATTCATAGGAGTGGCAATTTTAGAAAAATCTTTTATGAAACGTCGGTAAAAACCGGCATGCCCTAGAAAACTCCTAACTCCTCTAACATTGGTGGGACGTGGAAGTTTAGCAATTACATCTACTTTAGCTCTATCCACTTCAATTCCTTCCTTTAAAATTTTATGACCAAGAACGATGCCTTCTTTAACCATGAAATGACATTTCTCCCAATTAAGTACTAGATTTGATTGTTCGCATATAATAAGCATTCGTTCAAGATTAACTAGACATGATTCAAATGTATCACCGAAAACTGAAAAGTCATCCATGAAAACTTCCATGCATTCTTCTATCATGTCATGAAAAATCGCCATCATGCACCTTTGAAAGGTTGCAGGGACGTTGCAAAGTCCAAATGGCATGCATTTGTAAGCAAAAGTACCATAAGGGCACGTGAACGTAGTTTTCTCTTGATCCTCGGGTGCTATTGGAATTTGAAAATATCCGAAAAAACCGTCAAGAAAACAATAGTAACTATTTCCGGCTAATCTTTCCAACATTTGATCAATGAAAGGTAAGGGAAAGTGATCTTTTCTGGTGGCGTCATTTAATTTTCTATAATCAATACAAACACACCATCCTGTTACAGTCCTAGTAGGAATAAGCTCATTTTTTTCATTTGTGATGACAGTCATGCCACCCTTCTTAGGTACACATTGAACTGGGCTTACCCATGGACTATCAGAGATTGGATAAATTAAACCTGCATCTAGTAGTTTAATAATTTCTTTCTTAACAACATCTTGCATATTAGGATTTAGTCTTTATTGACGTTGCACATACGTTTTATGACCTTCTTCCATAAGGATTTTATGTGTGCAATACGAAGGACTTATTCCTTTAATATCATGAATCTTCCATGCAATAGCTGATTTATGAGCTTTTAGCACAGAAATGAGTTGAGATTTTTCATTTTCAGTAAGAGAAGACGATATTATTACAGGTAATTCAGATTCACCATGTAAATAAGCGTATTCTAAATGGTTTGGAAGTGGCTTTAACTATAATGTCGGTGGTTCTTCTATTGATGATTTATATCGATATCTGTCTTCTTCTTTTAGCATTTGAATTTCTTTTATTGTTGGTTCATATCCATTAGCCATGAGTGCGGCTAACATTTCAGCTTCATCAATTGGTTCAGTTCCTTCTCCGAAAGAACATTCTCCTGTTCCTTGTAATTCTGGAAATTCTTCTAACAATTCTGCATGTGAATCTATAGTTTGAATATAATAACATGTATCATCTGCAGATTGCGGTTGTTACATGACTCTATCATCAGAAAAGGTAACACTCTCGTCCTCTATACTTGGGGTCAGTTTCTTATCGAACACGTCTATTATTGCTTTAGCCGTGTTTAAGAATGGTCTTCCTAATATGAGAGGAACTCGAGAATCTTCTTCCATGTCCAGAATAACAAAATCTACCGGAAATACTAAAGTACCAACTTTAACTAGCATGTTCTTCATTATCCCTCTAGGATATTTTACTGATCGATCGGCTAGTTGTATGCTTATTCGTGTTGGTTTCAATTCTCCAAGGTCTAGTTTAGCGTATAGTGAATACTGCATTAAATTTATACTAGCACCTAAGTCTGCCAATGCTTCTATTGAACTAAGACTACCCAGAAAACATGAAATTGTGAAACTTCCTGGATCTGATAATTTTTCTGGTATCTTATTCAACAGTACTGCAGAACAATTAGCATTCATAGTAACAGCCGAGAGTTCTTCCATTTTCTTTCTATTTGTGATTAGATCTTTCAAGAATTTAGCATATCTGGGCATTCCTGAAATCACATCAATGAAAGGAAGATTTACATTTATTTGTTTAAACATATCCAAGAATTTGGATTGCTCGGCTTCAAGTCTTTCTTTTCTCATTTTACTTGGGTAACGAAGTGGTGGTTGGTATGGTTTAGCATAAGGTTTAGCCTTAACTGTGTTATCTCCATTAACCTTTTCAACTACCGGTTCTTTTCCTTTTCTTGCTCAGGTTGTGGTTCTTGTGGAGTAGGAATAGAGTCATCGGAAATTACAGGTATTTCAAGTGGTTTAAGTATAATACCACTTCTCGTGGTAATGGCTTTAGCTGTTTTATTCCGGGGGTTAGCATTTGTATCGCTAGGTAGACTTCCCGGTTTTCTTTCACCTATCAACCTTGCTTGGTTACTTACTTCTTGTTCCAAATTTTGGATAGAAGCTTGTTGATTTCTAAATGCTTGAGCATTTTGTTCATTGGTTTGTTTCTGAGACGTGAAAAATTGAGTTTGAGATTCAACTAGCTTTGACATCATATCTTTAAAATTTGGTTTTTATCATCGGTTTGTGGTGGTTTGTTTTGAAAAATAGGTCTTTGCTGATTGTAAGTATTGTTGGATATTTGTTGATTGCTAGGACCTTGTTGGTTATTGTATGGAACATTTCGGTTATAATTCTGATTTTGATTGTAGATTGGTCTTGGCGGTTGATAATTATTCTGATAATTATTTCCAGGCCTTTGGTTTATGTATGAAACATTCTCTCTTTGTTCCATTGTTGGTTTAATACTGAGACAATCTTTTGTCAAATGTGGACCTCCACACTGCTCAAAACTAATTCGTATTGAGTGGATATCTTTAGTCATGGCTAGAATCGGCTCTAGCTGCTTTAGATGATATAACGATATCTTTTTCTTGATGCCACTCATGTGAGTGGGAAGCAGTGTTATCAATAATTTTGTAAGCGTCATTTGCGGTTTTCTTCATAATGGTACCACCAGCTGCTATATCTATGTCTTTTCGTGTAGTGATGTCGCATCCTTGGTAGAATATTTGTACTATTTGACAAGTGTCTAAACCATGTTGCGGACATCCTCTTAATAACTTTTCAAATCTTGTCCACGCTTCATATAGAGTTTCATTTGGCTTTCGTGTGAACGTAATAATTTCTCCTTGAAGTCTCACGGCTTTAGATGCCGGAAAGAATTGTTTAAGAAATTTTTCAACTAAAACATCTCATGTATCAATCGCCCCTTCAGGTAACGATTCCAACCAATCTTTGGCTTCTCCCTTTAAAGTCCAGGGAAATAACATGAGATATATCTTTTCATCCTCAACTTCTCTGATTTTGAATAGAGTACAGATCCTATTAAAGGTACGAAGATGTTCGTTTGGATCTTCCTTGGGCGCACCACTAAATTGGCATTGATTAGTTACCATATGTAGGATTTGTCCTTTGATTTCATAATCTGGCGCATTAATGTCAGGTTGAGTAATTGTATGACCTTGGCCAGTGCGTTTAGCTCTCATTCGGTCTTCCATACTTAGAGGTTCCAGATTTTCCATTATTGAATTTGTTGAATCTGAATCACTAGAGTATTCTGATTTAATGGTTTGTTCCTCGACAATCTCTGTTTGAATTATTGGTGGTTCTGGAGGAAAGATTAATGGATCAGGATCTCTGAATTGTCCCTGAATATCCTCCGGATTCTCAATTGTGAGGTCGGTTTCAAAAAATGGATTATCGGAAATTTGAATTGGAGTACTTGGTCGACTGGATGATGATTCTAAAGAAAAATCAACGGCGACAATATTGGCTAGATATCTTGATCGAGTTACAGGTGGTGAATGTATAAAAGGTGGTGAACGTTTTGCTCGGTGCATTCACTGAATATCCTATTAGTTATAAAAATAAAAATTATATAAGTTATCAAATTAATAGACTTTTCTGATTTTTACCCACGTTTCGAATAGCCAATAGATGCAGCAGGTAGCCAGGACCCTTTAAATCGGAAGCCCACAACTCGCCACTAACAAATCCAACTATTACTACGAACCAGAAAATTTAGGATGTCTATCAATTTAACCACTTAAAATAATTTTTCGTTTTGAATTATTAGAGAAGAAGTAGAGAAAATTCTAAGTCCTAAAAACTAGAGCGGCGAGAAATAAGAAAGAAAAAGAGTGCGTCGAAAAACGTCGAAAAATAAAAGGTCGAAAAATAATAAAAAGAACGTAGCGCGTCGAAACTTAAAAGTCTAAAAACTAAGAATTAAAAGTTGCATCTAAAGGTATTAAAGCTTAAAGAAATTCTATATCCAAAACGGCAATAACTTAAAAAGGTACTAAAACTTATAAAACGGCGTCGCAAAATTCTAAAGCATCTAAATCTTAGTCTAAAGAAAAAGCACTTAAGGGATTTTACGGCAAATCCTAAAAATCTAGAAATAAAAATAACTATGGCAAAAACGATAACTTAAAACTAGTTACGAACGTAAAATATAAATATCACGAATAAACGATTAAAAAGGTACGAAATTTTAAAAATAAAACTTAAAGTTGTATAAATACAATTTTTATAAAAATATTATTTTTATATTATTATTTTATAAGAGTATTAATTCTATAAGTAATAAAACTAATTAATAATTAAAAATAAAAATTTAATTAAACTAAAACTAATTAATATTAAACATAAACCCTAATTAGGTTAATTAATAATAATAATAATTAAATTTAAACCCTAATACGTAATTAATGCTGTCTCAGGTTGCAGTTGTCAGAGATCTCCGCGAGTGCGGATCCCAGCTGGCAAAAAGTACCGCGAGTGCGGATGATACAGATTCAGCTGAGGTGCAGGTCAAATTCTATGCAGGTTCAATGTTTTTTTTTTAATTTTTCTGTTTTTAATATATATAAAATATAAATATAACTTATTACTTTTTTTTATAACTTTTTCACAATAAATAAAAAAATATAAACTTTTTAAATTAACTAAACTTAAAAATATAGATATATTTTTCTTTTTCTTGTATTTTTAATATTTAAAACGTATATTTTTACAGAAATAGATTACGACTTAATAAAAATCTTTTTTTTATAGCGTTGCGCTTTCGGCGTTTAGGATTCCCCGGCAGCGGCGCCAAAAATACTTGATGTGCGTAGAGGTGTATACGAAATAGTTATATTTTTACTACAAAATATTATTAAATACGATACAATTTTACACAAGTTATTTATTTATTTAAAGAGTGGATATACCTAAACCTTACTACAACACTTATAGGCAGTGTACCTAATCGTACAGTAGTGTAGTTTTTAGTAAATCCGGTTCGTTACACAGGGATCTAGCCAAGTTTAACGCTATATTTTTAAAACTATATTTGTATAAATATATATATATAAATAAGTAGTATTATTATTATAAAAGGGGGATTTTTACCATTTAATGACCGGTTTGTCGATTTTAAAACTTTAGTCGCAGTTAAAACCTAATGTAAAATATTAAAAATAAATATAACTTAATTTAAAGCGTAAAGTAAATTAAAGTGCGATAAATTAAAATGCGATAAATAAAATGACAATAAATAAAATTGCGATAATTAAAAAGTACAATAATTAAAAGTACAATTAAATAAAATGACAGTAAATAAAAGTGCGATAATTAAAAGTGCAATTAAATATGAAATAAAGGAATTATGCTTATTTAAACTTCCGTAATCATGATGTTTGACGTGTTGATTTTAGTTTATTCCCATGGGTTAATTGTCCTTTGTCCAGGATTATTCAATATGTCCGTCTGGTTTTTGTCCATAACAGTCCATCAGTCATAAATATAAAGTGCGAGTATCCTTGTCAAATTATTCTTATATCCGAAGTCAAATATTCCAACTAATTGGGGACTTAAACTATAATTACACCAAGTGTCCTTGTATATAATTCACCCCTATTTTAATAAGTCCATTAACTATTAATTCATTCCCGTGTCCCGTTAAATGAACGATTATTAGTACTTATAAATATCCCGCCCATCGTGTCCGATTGAGTGTATATGGTTATTTATAGGTACGTCCAATTGTAAGTCTTTATATTAAATTAACAAACTATCATTTAATTAAACAAATATAAAGCCCATTAATAGCCCATAGTCTAATTTCCACAAGTGTCGTTCTTTTGTCCAAACCCCAATTATAGTACAAAGCCCAATTACCCAATTTTAATATTTTAGCCCAACATCATGATTATTTTGGCTTAAATAAGCATAATAATAACTTAGCTACGAGACATTAATTTAAAAAGGTTGAACATAACTTACAATGATTAATAATAGTGTAGCGTTACACGGACAGAATTTCGACTTACACCCTTACAACATTCGCTAACATACCCTTATTATTTAGAATTTAAAATTAAAATTAAAATTATAATATATATATATATATATATATATATATATATATATATATATATATATATATATATATATACGTGAGATAGAGAGAATGAATTAGAAAAAGGTGTGTAAAATTCGTGCAGAATTCGATGGCTTTTATAGGCCCACGTTGTACTGTAGAGCTCCGCGAGTGCGGATGTATCCTTCACAAAAGTACCGCGAGTGCGAATGTCTGGAAACCAGATCACATATTAGATCCAAAACGTGGGCTGCGTAAAATTATATTATATAATAATATATATAATTAATTATATATTATATTTTATTCTTATGCATAGTTGACTTGTAATTTTTTGTCCGTTGCGTCGCGCACTGAAAGTTTGTTCATGTCTCGGTTCCGGATTTTCGAATGTCCTTGCGTACTATTTAATATCTTGTACTTTGCGTTTTGCGTCTTGTACTCTTGTAATTTTGAGACGTTTCTCATCAATAATTTGAACCACTTTGATTGTACTTTGTACTTTTTAGCTTTTTGGTCGTTTGCGTCTTCAAATCATCGAATCTGACTTTTGTCTTCACCTTTTATTATTTAAACGAATATCACTTGTAAATAGAACAATTGCAACTAAAAGCTTGTCTTTCTTGAGAGATAATGCTATGAAATATATGTTCATTTTTAGCATTATCAGCACCATTCCGGTGATGCTGTAATTCCTGGGGGAAATGGAGATGGTCCTTTCCGTAACGAGCATGGACATTGGGCTAGACGCACTGCTGATGGACGTGTTGTACCGATTCCACCTTTCAGATATCGACTTATGACCACCTACCGGGCAGATCCACCTTCAGATGATTCAGACGATTCATCATCCGACGACTCCAGCGAGGAGGGTCCCGAAGAGGATTCTGAGGAGGACCCTGAGGAGGAGCCCGTGCAGCCGCCCTCTACCCCGCCGAAGAAGCGGTATCATTTCAATGGTACCGTTATCCCAGGGATTAACAGACGAAGACCGTTCGTGGATGCACATGGACAGTTGGTTAGGGTCACAGCCCGTAAGAGGGTCGTACTGTATCCCTCCGATCCATTCGTGCATAAGACCACCCACACTGTGCCGCCTACATCTGCACCACCTGCACCATCCGCACCACCTGCACCACCTGCCCCAATAGCATCCCCCGTAATCGAGGAACTGACGAGGGAAGTGCATGCCCTCCGTGCTCGGGTGACTGAGCTCGAGGATCAGATGTCCCACCTGATGGACATCATTTACCCTCCATCACCATAGGGCTATTGTATTAAATTTCATTATGTAATCTCGTTGGTAGTTTCATGTTTTACTCATGTATTGTACGAACCTTATGTATGCAACTTTCTTATTAATGGATGGAACTTAATGTTGTTTAATTATTATACGGTATTCTATTTAGGTTATTACCTGATGGTTTTCGTGCTATCTGTAACTAGCTAGCCATGCTTAGTTAGCGTGTATTGTGATGTTTCCCAGTTGATTACCTTATGCTATAGCATTATGAATTGTTGAATGCTGAATTTTGACTTAAGTTGAAATTTTTTTTTAGAAGATCAATGATGAATGGAAGAGTTCCAAGGGACTTGCCCACAACAGCTCAGATTGAGGAGATGATAGCTGCTCGAGTAGCCGCAGCTATGGCGAATGCCAACCCTGCTCCAGCTCCACCGGCCAACCCATCCGTTCAGAATGGGTGTACCTATAAGGAATTCCAGAGCTGCAAGCCCCACAATTTCAGTGGTACAGAAGGGCCAGTTGGGCTGACGAGATGGTTTGAGAAGTTGGAATCTGTGTTCTGTGTGAGTAACTGCTCCAAGGGGAATAAGACTAAGTTTGCATCCTGCACTTTGTCTGATGGCGCTTTAACTTGGTGGAACACACTCACCCAGGCTAAGGGAATTGACGAGGCTTATGCTACACCATGGGAGGAGTTTAAGAGTGCTATGATCGAGGAGTATTGCCCCCGAACCGAAATTCAGAAGATGGAAGCGGAGTTTTGGGAACTAAAAGTTGTAGGGACTGATCTTGATGGCTATAACCGAAGGTACTTGGAGTTAGCTTTGATGTGCCCCATGATGGTTACTCCTGAATTTAAGTGAATGGAATGATATTTGTGGGGACTTCCCAAGGACATTCAAGGAAATGTCACTTCATCGAAACCAGCGAATGTCCCAGAAGCTATGCATATGGCGCACACCCTGATGAACCAAATTACCCGCCAAGAGCCAGAAAAGGCGAAATCAGAATCGGGAGCTAGTAATGGGAAGCGTAAGTGGGACGGAAGCAAGGGAAAAGGTTTTGACCAGAACCCGACTAAGAGGTATGAGAATTTCAATGGGAACAACGATTGGAGGAACCCGAACCCTAGCTCGAACCCTAACTACAAGGGTACCCTTCCTTAGTGCAAGAGATGCTATAAGCATCATACTGGGTACTGCAACGTGGTTTGTGAAAAGTGTAAGAGGATTGTACACATCGGCAAGGATTGTAAGATCACCGCCCCAGCTGTGAGGACAAACCCGATTGGACCCAGGAAGTGCTTTGAGTGCGGCCAGCAGGGCCACTACAAAAATGAATGTTCGAACAAGAAGAAGGATGGCGGGCCAGTACGTGGAAGAGTCTTCAACATGAATGCCCGAGATGCCCGTGAGGATCCTGACTTGGTCACAGGTACATTCACTATCCACAATCTATTAGCTCCTGTCTTGTTTGATACTGGTGCCGATAGGAGTTATGTAGATAGACACTTTTGCTCTAAGATATAATGGTCGTTAGTACCTTTGGAGGAGAGTATGCTTATTGAGGTAGCCAATGGAAAACTTGAGAAAGTTGACCAAATTGGCCGAGGAAGTATAATAAACTTAGCTGGTGTAGATTTCGAGATTGAATTGATACCCATCAAGTTGGGAAGTTTTGATGTGATGGTCGGTATGGATGGGTTGTCCAAAGTAAGAGCCGAAGTTATCTGTGGTGAGAAGATTCTTCGTATACCACGCGAAGATGGTGAGCCTCTGATTATTTACGAAGATATATGTAGTCCGAAGTTGAACCTTATTAGTTGCTTGAAGGTATAAAAGGTTATGAAGAAGGGACGTTTTGCTGTTCTGGCACATGTGAAGAAGCTAGGAGTTGAAGAGAAGAGCGTGGATGATGTGCGAATTGTGAACTAATTTTCCGACGTCTTTCCAGAAGAATTACCGGGATTACCGCCACCGAGATCAGTGGAATTTCAGATCGATCTAGTACCAGGAGCTGCACCTGTAGCTCGCGCACCTTATCGACTAGCACCTTCCGAACTACAAGAGTGGCAGAGTCAACTGCAGGAATTGCTAGACCGTGGATTTATCGGACCGAGTTCGTCACCTTGGGGCGCACCTGTTTTGTTCATGAAGAAGAAGGACAGATCTTTCCGTATGTGTATCGATTATCGTGAACTGAACAATTTGACGATCAAGAATCGGTATCCACTTCCCAGGATTGACGATCTTTTCAATCAGCTGTAAGGATCCAGTGTTTACTCCAAGATTGATTTACGATCAGGTTATCACCAATTGAGGGTGAAGGAGAGCGATGCGATAAAGACTGCGTTCAGAACCCGTTATGGCCATTATGAGTTTCTTGTGATGCCATTCGGTTTAACCAAAGCACCTGCCATGTTTATGGATCTCATGAATCGTGTATGCAATCCATATCTGGACAAGTTCGTTATCGTCTTCATAGATGATATCCTCATCTATTCCAAAAGCGAAGAAGAACATGAGCAACATCTTCGACTCATGCTAGAACTCTTAAGACAAGAGCAACTTTATGCCAAATTCTCCAAGTGCGAATTTTGGTTGAAGGAAGTTCAATTTCTTGGTCATATCGTGAGCGATCAGGGTATCAAAGTCGATCCCGCAAAGATCGAAGCTATCAGCAAGTGGGAAACCCCCACTACTCTGACTCATATCCACCAATTTATAGGTCTCGCCGATTATTACCGAAGATTCATTGAAGGTTTCTCTTTGATTGCGCCTCCTTTGACTGCGTTAACTCATAAGGGGAAGAAGTTCGTTTGGGTAGCCGAGCAAGAGTCGGCATTTCAAACCCTAAAGCAGAAGTTGACCTTCGCACCTATCTTATCACTTCCCGAAGGCAGTAACGATTTTGTTGTGTACTGTAACGCCTCGAAACATGGATTTGGTTGTGTATTGATGCAACGGAAGAAGGTTATTGCTTACGCCTCCCGACAACTGAAACTGTGGAGCTGTTGTCTTCGCACTCAAACTGTGGAGACACTATTTTTATGGAACCAAGAGTACTATCTTCACCGATCACAAAAGCCTCCAACACATATTCGACCAGAAGCAGCTGAATATGAGACAGCGTCGATGGATTGAGACGTTGAACGACTATGATTGTGAACTTCGCTACCACCCTGGCAAGGCAAATGTTGTAGCTGATGCCTTGAGCCAAAAGTAGAGAATGGTACCACTTCATGTCCATGCCTTGAACATCACCATTCAGACGAATCTCAATAACCAGATCCGCGTAGCTCAAGAAGAGGCTCTCAAGGAGGAGAATATTTCTCAAGAGCACTTGAACATTCTCGTTTCTCGATTTGCGGTCAAGGAGACTGGACTCCGATACTTTGCCGGAAGAATTTGGGTGCCTAGTTATGGGGATCTACGGAGCCTTATTCTAGACGAAGCCCACAAGTCAAGGTATTCGATTCATCCAGGAGCTGGTAAGATGTACCATGACCTCAAGGTTCAATATTGGTGGCCGAACCTCAAAAGGGATGTTGCAGCTTATGTTGGAAAGTGTTTGACTTGTTCCAAGATCAAAGCCGAACATCAGAAGCCGTCTAGATTACTTCAACAACCTGAAATCCTGCAATGGAAGTGGGAAGGAATAACAATGGATTTCATCACGAAGCTACCGAAGACGGTAGGAGGTTATGATACCATCTGAGTTATCGCTGACCGTCTTACCAAATCTGCTCACTTCCTAGCTATGAAGGAAACTGATACGATGGAGAAACTGGCGCAATTATACATAAAGGAAGTCGTATCTCGACACGGTGTACCCTTATCGATTATCTCAGATCGCGATACCCGTTTTGCTTCTAGGTTTTGGCGTTCTTTACAAGAAGCCTTGGGAACACATCTCGACATGAGTACCACATATCACCCACAGACTGACGGACAGAGCGAGCACACGATTCAGACTTTAGAGGACATGTTACGTGCTTGTGTTATTGATTTCGGAAAAACCTGGGAGAAGCATTTACCGCTAGCCGAATTCTCTTATAACAATAGCTATCATGCAAGCATTAATGCCGCACCTTTCGAAGCGTTGTATGGCCGCAAGTGTCATTCTCCTATTTGTTGGGCCGAGGTAGGTGAAAAGCAACTCACCGGTCCCGAACTCATCCATGAAACCACCGAGAAGATTTTCCAAATTCAAGCAAGGCTCAAGACGGCTCGTGATCGTCAGAAGAGCTATGCTTACCTTAAACGGGGAGATCGCAAATTCCAAATCGGTGACCGCGTTATGTTGAAAGTCGCACCTTGGAAAGGTGTAATCCATTTCGGAAAGCGTGGGAAGTTGAATCCGCGATATATTAGTCATTTTGAAGTCTTGGAGCGTATTGGACCCGTTGCTTACCGTTTGAATCTTTCGACTCAATTGAGCGCAGTTCATCCCACTTTTCACGTATCAAATCTGAAGAAATGTCTTGCTGAACCAGAACTCGTCATACCTCTTGAGGAGCTTAAGATTGACGACAAACTCCATTTCGTGGAAGAACCTGTCGAAATTATGGACCGTGAGGTCAAGACCTTGAAACGCAACAAGATTCTGATCGTTCAAGTACGATGAAATGCAAAACGAGGACCTGAGTTTACTTGGGAGCGAGAGGATCAGATGAAACAGAAGTATCCTCACCTCTTCACAACTCTACCGTCTACCTCAGCTTAAAATTTTGGGACAAAATTTTCATTAACAGGTGGGTAATGTAATGACCCGACTTTTTCGACTTGCTTTTGTGCTTTGTGCTTTTCACGAAACTGCGTATTTATGCGTACTGAACTATATTATGCTCTGGAAACTTTCTACATATGGATTACTTTCATTTATATATTAAAATGTTCCTTTAAGTACGTAGGTTACTTAACTTGAACCCTGGAAGCCTTTATGACCGTTAGTGTCACTTGACGTTTAGAACGAACTGCGTACTGTGTACACGTTTAACTTTTGTCGTAACCAGAATATTACGACTACGAAATACTAATTGTTATTTTATAATAACAATTACTTGGGTTTTTGGATGCTTAATTACGCTTAGTAATTTACTAGAGCACACTAGTTAGTCTTGTTGGACTTTCTACCTTGTTGGACTTTAGCCCACCCTACACTAGCTAGTGGACAATTTAATTAGCCCAATTTAAATAAGTTAGTGACCCATAATAATGAAAGACAAATGCCCATTTATTAGAGGGAACATACTAGCATTTTTATTAAGCATTATCCTTAATGTTGCATAGAATCCTAACATAAGCACCTACTTTAGACAACCATTTAATAACATAAGTCATTATTTAAAAATTGGGCTAACATATCAGCATTTTCAAATAATGACTTTGACCGTGTAAAGATCCTGTTGTTGACGAATCGTACACGATAGTTTTGTACGGGGCGTCACATAATTCGAGGAAATCGAAACTAAACCGATAATTCGCGGTTATCCACGACTGCTAGACAACTGGGGACTTGTCGAAACTTAAAATTGTCCCTATTAATGACGCTAATTACTACCACTAATTTCATTTTATTTTTTTATTTTTTTGAAAAGCAAGCACACACACTCATACATGAATTTAAACACGAATATATACATGTTCACCCCGGGACTCGAACCCCCAACCTATAGGTTGAAGGGGTCACCTCGATACCACTAGGCCAATGGCTCTTTGGTTCATTTTATTTTTTTAATAATCAAAACAAAGTTAAACTCAGTTTCCTCATCTCCGCCAATTTTGTTTGTTTAGTTCTTGTCGTGTATAGCACGACTGGTTTGGCTACCCATCTAGCACTAAACATCGTGTAATGGTGTCGACATACGGAGCACGGTCACAACAAGATCGAGCCCCACCACGACCACTGCGAGTGTTTGTGATGATCATGGTTAATTAACAATTGTTTTTTTATGTTAATTTTATAGTCTGATCATGCATATTTTTACCATAGGGTTTAATATGCCTGCTCAATACGTAGAGGGGTTTAAGGATCTTAGAACGTGGCTCTCCGGTCCGGCTACCGTGAATAACCCTGGCCGACATGATGATGTCGGCGGGGTGGCTAAGTGATTAAGTCCACCTCCGATAATGGTTGTCGATCAAGAGGCCCCAAATAAGGTTGTAGGTACTAGCTTACGAAAGACTAACCTGTTAACCTTGAAAAGATGCTGAATGATGCTTTTTTACGTAATGTGTATCGTAGGTGATGGTTACGTAATATGCTGTGTCCGGTGAATGATGATTAGGGTTTGTATTTATAGGCAAACCCTAATTCTAGAACCGTCCCAGATCATGATAACCTCATCCATAACTGACTCCCCCGAATCACGGATATAATTATGGAAAAGATATTTACTTGACAGCTAAGCAACCGTCGTACCGGGAACAAAGGCATTCGCACACCGCATAACGCACACAAGAACACGCATACGCACAATAGTGATTGCCCGCATACATATGTGGTGCGCCTGCGGGTTGCGGTATCATTATGTCCCCCCAGTTTGATGTTATATGGCGCAAGGCGTATGACATCAAACTATTAAGCGAAAAAGAAACAACAAGAAAACGGCTAGCATTTTAAATTCCGCGTGCATCTCGATGCCATTAAATGCCTGTCACAATCGCAGAAGCCCATTCGACTGACATGACATAAAGTGGCAGGCGCGTGCCAACCACGCGCGTATATGTAATCATACCCAACTGGCATCCACGCGCATAAATAAAATGCTACCCGTCGATTGCGTTACACGTGTACAGCCACGATCACACCACTCCATCCCATGACCCCCAATCTTCCCAATAAATAGCCCATTTTGCAGCTCATTTCCACTTTCCTGCTTCAAGCTTCCTCGTTACGCTGCCAATTTGAATTCCGATCAAAAATCAAACATTCCGGCCACCATAGACGTATGTAGATAGCGTAGAGTCTGTTATAGAGCAGAAGCACATAGATCACTTAGTGAAACAGTACCCCCCCTAGCCGAGTACAATCCGGTGCCCCCTTTGTCCAATCAACGAGCCCACGAGCCACCGGAGAAAAAGGTGGCTATTTACGAACATGCTTTTAAGCATGGCAACTTTAGGGTTCCTCCCACCGATTTCTTTCTGGGTGTGCTAGATCACTTTAAGGTTAGATTAGGCCAGTTACACCCTTACGCTATAGGGAAAATAGTCTTGTTCGAGATGTGGTGCGTTGCACTCAACAAAGTGCCCCTGGTGAAGGTGTTTTTCCATTTATACCAACTAGCCAACCACCACAAATCGTGGTTCACCTTCTTCGCTCGTCAAAACTTCACCAAGACCCCAAAATCGAATGCGGGGAATTGGAAAGAGACATTCTTTTTCATCGACCAAACTGTGGTGAGTGCACACTTCTCGCAAATGCTGATATGGTTCGAGAAGGTGGAGAAGGATGTAAACAAGACCCCCAACCTGAATGAGGACGAAAGGAAACTATTAGTAGAGTGTCCAAACGCACAGCTAGTGCATCGATCATATGGGAACGTGATGCTGCGGCTAGGGAAGATATCCGCACATTGGCCATGGGAGGATGTGCGCCCAGCCATAGTCGGACCAGATGGAAAGGGTAGGAATAGTATAATCACGTACTAACAACTGTTTTTGTATGTATATTATCTAACGCATGCGTGTATCTTTGTAGAAATGAGGATGAAGAAGGTGTTGACTGCGGAAGAGATTGCGGGAATCTCCTTCCGCAAGCAAGATGTGAACGTACAGCTAGAGCAGGAGAAAGCTAGCGAAAACGTGGAGCGATCGCCTGCGGCATCTGGCAACAAATGCAAAGCAGCTGAGACTTCTGCAGCTCAGCAGAAGAAGAAGAAGATGACTCCCAAACAAAGGGAGGACATGCGGAACGATAACTTTGTTCCAATCGAGCCGCGCTCCGTAGAACTACCTCCCCACATTACTGGTAAGCGTCCATTCCTTGCGCGTATACCGCATACTAAAGTTTACATTATAACTATTTACTGATATGCAGAGCATGTGGAGGAGACGCAGCCGTCCACCCCGCGGGTCAACCCAGATCTTGAAGTTACCGCCACATCAAAGGATAAGGCGATACACGTGGATTCCGATTCCACACCAACTCCTCCGCAAGGTAACTTCCGCCTTGCCAACCTCAGCCAACTCACACAGTCTTCTGCGGAAAATGCCACAGAGCATTCTGCGTTCCTGCAGCAAATCTTTCCGGCCGAATTCCGCGAGCAACTGGCCGCTCTGCCGTTCAACCAGGCGCACAATGCCTTCATTCAAAACGGCCTGGTATTTTTCGGCATGTTTGCGGATCAGGCCCGTCGCTTCTCCAGCATATACCAGCTAGCTCTGCGCAAAGAGGTAAAGCTAGGGCTACGGCAGGAGGGTGTAGATCAGGTCAAGAAGGATAGGGATGCTGCTGAGGAGGCGAGCAAGGCAGTTGAGTCGACCGCGAATGAAACCAAAACTGCGCTGATTGAGGAAAGAAAAAAGAGCCGCGAGCTGGTTGGTGCGGTTGAGCAGGCGAAGGGGGATGCAGAGCGTTTGCGGTCGGAGCTTGAGAAAGTGACGAGGGAAAGGGATGACGCGGTAACCAACCGCGAACTGGCAGAGGCAGATCTTGCGAAGCTGCACACCGCACTCCCTACCATTGCGCAAAAGGTGATGGACTCAGAGCCTGTGTCCGACAAGTTCAATGCCTACGTTGATGCGGTCAGGGACCATGAAATCAACAAGGCTGTGCAGGAGTTAATCCAAGCTTGCAGTCTAACACCGCCGTTCCCTGACATCGTTCAAAAGAAGCTAAAAGAGGGAACGGCTGTGGTGTTAATGGAGGCGGAAGAAGCCATCAAGTCCATCCCTATCCCCCTAATCAACGCATTTGCTGCGGACCCGAACATGTCGATCGATGGGTTTTTGAAGGAGGATTATTAGTTTGTGTTGGATTGCGCCGTAAGTCCTATGCTTAGGCAGGTATTTGTATTTTTGCAGCCCTAAGTCCCGTGTTGGGCAGGCGTTTCAAACAATTACCTCTTATGTAACAACTTAATTTGATGTATATATATTTCTGTTATGCATGCGTAGTGTGTTTATTTGTTTATATATCGCGAATCAAAACAAAAGGTGAACCGCATGCCCATGCGCATAGTTAACCAAAAACTCATGCGTATACGGATGGTACTGCGTAAAATAAACCAATAGTTTAACAATTTACCTTTAATAATTTAGACTCAGAAGCTACTGCGTTTTTGCTTTGTCATGTACTAGAGGTGCACGGTAGCTGTATGGTAAGCAACGCAACTAAAAACAAGCCAATGTCTTTATGCTTAAGAGTTCTTCAAGTAAACCAATGCGAGAGTAATTACGCACAAGCAAACCAATGCTTGTAATTTTTTAAGTCGACTTTGCAGCCATCTAGTCTGAGTGGCGCTTGGCTAGGGGAAAACCAATTCCCTTTGCCTGCCGTTAGCGTCTAGCCTTGTAACCAAACAGGCTTCTGCCGCACGGGGGCTAGAGGACACCCCTTAAGTAGGCAGGAACCGCATACAAAAAAGATATTTAAACAACAAAAGTATGCGCGAGTAAATATTTAATTGGCATTAATCACAATTACAACCGCGACACATCCAAACGAACGGAAATTACATAGAAAAAATAATGTGCTACAATAAATTGGAGTGATCAGGTCCACCTAGCTACATATAACATTTTTTCAATAACGTCGCATGGCAAGTGCGTTTCACATGTTTTCCATCTAATGTCTCGAGATGGTACGCCCCGGTATTGTTTGCCTTTGCTACCCTGTATGGACCTTCCCAACGGGGGCCCAGTTTCCCAGTATCCTCCGCATGACTTGCGTCGTTCTGACGCCAAACCAAGTCACCGCACTTGTAAGAGCGCGAACGCACATGCTGATTATAGTACTTTGCAATTTTTTGCTTGTTATTTGCTTCGTTGACAGCCGCAGAGAGTCTGCGCTCTTCCAGTAAATTAAGATTTTCCCGCAAAGTTTCAGAGTTATTTTGCTCATCAAAATTTTGTATGCGGAACGTTGGTACCCCAATTTCTGCGGGTACAATAGCTTCTGATCCATAGACCAAACTGAACGGGGTCTCACCAGTGCTTGCTTTGGGTGTTGTTCTATGCGCCCATAAAACCTTCGGTAGTTTATCCACCCAACCAACGCGACCATGACCCAACCTAGCTTTGATTCCAGCTACTATATCCCGGTTGGTGACTTTGCACTGGCCATTCGCCTGCGGATGCACAACAGATGTAAAAGTTTGCTTAATATTAAGCTCCGCGCACCAGTTGCGAAAAGGGTCACCCGCGAACTGCGTACCGTTATCACTAACAATTTCGTTTGGTATACCAAATCGACAGACGATGTCTTCCCATACAAAATTTCGCACCCTTTTTCCTGAGATTGCTGCCAGCGGTCTCGCTTCGACCCACTTTGTGAAATAGTCGATTGCAACAATCAAGAATTTGATGTTTCCTGCATGCGCAGAATGTGCGTAAGATACTGATGTGAGTAGCATGTTTAGAAAATAAATGATAAAATTACCTCAGCCTTTTGGGAATGGTCCGACTATGTCGATTGCCCATTTGCAGAATGGCCATGGTGAGGAGACTGGTATCATTGGATGCACAGGTGCTCTGCTAATAGGTGCATATATTTGGCATGATTCGCATTGCTTAACTATGCGCAGTATCCGCGTACATGGTGGGCCAATAATATCCTAGTCGCATTATTTTTGACACAATGGACCTGTGCCCCGAATGGAGTGCGCATGCGCCTTCATGCACCTCGCGTACAACTTCCTCCGCCTCTTTCGGGCCAATGCACCTTAAGTGCGGTCCCAAATAATTCTTTCGATATAGGACGTCACCTTCAAGGGCATACAGCGGTGCCTTAACGCGGACTTTCTTTGCATCAGCGGAATCCGCAGGAGAAGTGCCATCCCGCAGAAAAGCCACGATGGGCATCATCCATGTTGAGCTTGATTCCTCAACTGGTGCCACTAAAGGCATCATAACAATGGATTTCGCATTGAGTTCTTCTATTAGAACTTTCTTCCCCATATGATCAAAAGCCAAGGCAGCCAGTTTGCTTAGCGCATCCGCTTTCTTATTTTGCCCCCTCATTACGTGGGAGATTTGAAAAGCTTCAAAATGGTCAGTGAGGTTGTGAACAAGCGATAGATATTGCTGCATGGCTATGTCATGCGCTTCGAAATCTCCGCTGACTTGACTGCATACTAGCTTTGAATTCACATAAGCGTGCAAAATTTTAACATTTAACTTATGCGCAATGCGCATACCTGATAACAGAGCCTCATACTCTTCTTCGTTGTTCGTAACAGCAAAATTAAACCGCAGTGCGTATGTATGCTCTTCGCCATCCGGGCCTGTTAAAATTACACCCGCACCTGCACCAGATGCGCTGCACGCACCATCGGTGTACAATTCCCATGGTGACAAAGTTGGTGCAGGTGGATCCTGACGTTCTGCTGATGCCTCGACATCTGCAGGTAATTCTGCTAGGTAATCAGCAAGTATTTGACCCTTAACCGCACTGCGCGAAGAAAAATTTATTTCATGTTCTCCTAATTCAACTGCCCACTTAGCCATTCGGCCAGAAATCTCAGGCTTGTATAACACCTGAAAGAAAAATGATTGCGTTAGTCAATGTGGTAACCCCGGTCATTGCCGCAAAGTAGGCGTTTACCAATCTGTTTGATTGGTTGATCAGTTAGGAATACGATTGGATGTGCTTGAAAATATCGGCGCAAACGCCGCGCCGTATGGACTAGCGCATATGCGAGCTTTTCTATCGGTGAGTAGTTTACTTCGCTTGATGTCAGGGTCTTGCTTACGAAGTAGATCGGCATTTGCGTCTTTTCGCGATCCGCGATGAGAACTGAACTGACAGCTTCCTTCGATGACGCGAGGTACAGCGTTAGCATTTCTCCTGATACTGGCGCAGTAAGTGTTGGTAATTCCGCAAGCACCTTTTTCATCTCCTGAAAGGCTGATTCTGCTTCCTGAGTCCATACGAAGTCTTTTTTCTTCAAACAATTTTTCAAAGTATTGAAGAATGGCAACTGTCGTTCTGCAACTTTCGACAAAAACCGTGTGATAGCCGCAAGCTTCCCAGTTAGACTCTGCACAGAGATGCAAACGTTTCCAGGATGTCCGCGAGCATGTCTTCTTCGGTGTTACTTTTAATTACCAAGTCGTCGACGTACGCTTCAAGATTTCTACCGATTTGGTGCTTGAATGCTGCGTCAATTACACGCTGATAGGTCGTGCCAGCATTCTTTAAACCGAAAGGCATCTTCGTGTAACAATAAATACCCTGCGGCGTATGAAAAGCAGTCTTGTCCTCATCTTCCGCAGCCATTAAGATGTGGTGATAACCCTTGTATGCGTCCAGAAAACACTTGTACCTAAATCCCGATAGCGATTCTACCTTCCAGTCTATCTCCGGGAGAGGGTAGTTGTCCTTAGGACATGCCTTATTAATGTCCTTGAAATCAACGCACATTCGCCAGTTACCATCAGCCTTTTTTACCAACACAGGATTTGCAACCCATGTCTGATAACGCACCTCCCGTAGAATGTTTGCTTTGACAAGGTTGTCCACCTCTGCGCACAACCAATCACTGCGGTCTAGAGCCATATGCCGCTTCTTTTGCCTAACGGGTGTCAATGATGGATTAACATTTAACTTATGTTCCGCAATATCCCACGGAACCCCGGTCATGTCTGACTCGCGCCATGCGAAAATATCTGCGTTAGCTGACAATATTCCATGCAACTTGCCCTTCGTTTCGGCTGACAAGCCTGTACCGATTTTAATTCGCTTATCCGGATGCAAGCGATTTGCTATTAATGCACAGTTTGCAAGTTGCTCTCCTACGCTAGGAGCGCTTACAGACGCGACAGAGCCACACAACTCGGTTGCTTGATGTGACGCAACTGTGGCAACGCCTCCTACTGTGGGAAACTTAATCAAACCATGCACTACCGATGGTATGATGTTGAAACGCCGTATGAAGTTTCTCCCTAGCAGTGCGTTATATCGTGAAGTTGAACGAACCACATAAAAATTGACCAATTCATGCCTGATCATCTGCGGGTTCCTGTCATCCGCAAGCTCTAACATTAATTATATCCGGCCTAGCGGCCACGAATTTTCTCCGGAAAACCCTGATAGCGTAATATCAGGCTGGCGTAACTGCGCTTTGACTTCTGCCGGAAGGAAACGATAACAATGCTCATACATAATATCGACACCGCTGCCAGTGTCAACATGCATGCGCTTAATCTGGATTCCGCAATTAGGGATGCGACACTTGATGATAATGGGCTCATTAATTGTATCAATTGACATTACAGGAGGGAAAGTGATTGGGAGAAGCTCCCAATCCTGGTGATCATTGTACTTTCTCCGCTGGCTGATTTTCTCTGCGTCAACCATGTTAATGGTTAAGTCGGCATTTTTCGCTTTGTCAACTTTCTGCCACGCGAAAGTCTTAGACTTCGAAGCCTCTTCTGCGGCCTTTCCCTTATCCTTTTTAGGTGGTTTTAGATGATCCAATTTTCCCGCGCGAAGCGCTTCTAGAACCCGTTCCATCAAGTTTTTACACCGATTGGTGTCGTGACCATAATCGTCATGAAATTCACAATACTTTGTTTTGTCCCGCTTGCCAAATTCTGTAAGCGGAGTTGGAACCGCGAAGGTCGCGCATATTGGCTCTGTTGCCAAAATTTCCTTGGGCATTTTGGACAAACTTTTGAGCAGCGCATAGTTCTGATTATTGATGCTGCGCTGATTATTGTTTCGATAATTGCCACTGGACTTCCCCTTTCCACTCCTGATAGGACCGCCGCTGTGATATCGTCCGCGAGAGTTACTTCCGCGACTTTGATCACGCGATCGATCATCATTATCTTTTCGTTCGTTTCGCGAGCTAGCGGTGGGAATATCGTTATCTTCGCCACTCCGCATATAATCATGGCATTCTTTAAGTGCTTCAGCATAAGTTGCTGGCACCGTATGGCGTAAACGCTTAACCAGCGTCGGGTGACGCTCTGAATTTATACCATGTATGAGCCCTGAAATCTGCTGCTCTGGCTTAAGATCTGGTATGCGCAGGCACTCATTAGTATACCTTGTGAGAAATTCGCCCAAAGATTCCTTGGACTTCTGCACGATGTCAAGGCATTCAATGTGAGTGCGCTTGCGTGGTATCTGATTCTGATATTGCAGTAAAAAATTTGTCCGCAGATCCATAAACCCGGCAATACTACCCGCCGGCAACTTATTAAACCACTCACGAGCAATACCCTGTAGTGTCATAGGAAATATCTGACACGCAACCGGATCTACCCAGCCTTGAGTGCGCATTGCGCCTTCGAAACGCTGTAAAAAATCATCTGGATCGGTCAGGCCATTGTAAGTACCCAACGTGCTAGGTATCTTTGGTGCTGATGGAAATGGGTATGCGGTTATATGCGGAGGAAACTTGTCAAAGGTAGTCGGTAGCTCGAAGGGTGGTTTAACAGGATCCCCTTTCAAGCCCGCAAAGAAACGCTTCATCATGTCCTGAACAAAGTAAGGTTGTGAAAATAAGTGAAACATATCAGGAGGTGCGGCCTGCATGAATTGACTTGCAAGATTTGCCTGCCCTTGAACATTTTTCCAAGGTTGACCCTGCGTCTGCGGATATAACCAAGGCTGCTGCATTGGAAAAGAGGGATGACTTGAAGACGTAGAGTACACAGGTGGTTGTAAAGGAAGCGAAACCTGTGGCACAGATATCTGCGAAACTTGAGGATACACACTTAAAAGCCCAACTGTATGCGCTGTGCTTTGCTGCTGTGCTGTTATCGGCGCCCAATGAGAGTTTGCATCTGGGATGACACCAAACCCCCAACTATTAAGTAACGCCTGCGCATCCGCAGGAGTTAAAAATTGTGAAACTGGGCGCGGTGGTTTCCAAGGTTGCAACGGTGTAAATGACGAATTCTGCTGAATGCTCTGCGTATGCAGAGGTATTGAAATAGTGGTACTGTAAATAGGTACCTGGCCGCAGCAAACCACATGCGGCCTCGTTGTTCCACCACTAGTGCCTGCCAAGATGACCCTTGGATCCACTGACAAAAAGTCCAGCCGCGTGGTTGTGACTGGTGAGTTTGCTCTTGGCGGTGTAATCCCGTCTGAATATATCGGCTTGTACCTCTGAAAGGGTTCGCCGGATATAGGTGGAGGGTACATCGTGTATGTAGTGACCCGAACATTTCCATGTTTATATATATATTAAATGAAATTGTTATTTACATGATTAAGTGTTTCCAACATGTTAAGCAATCAAACTTGTTAAGACTTGATTAATTGAAATAGGTTTCATATAGACAATTGACCACCCAAGTTGACCGGTGATTCACGAACGTTAAAACTTGTAGAAACTATACGATGACATATATATGGTTATATATATAGTTAACATGATTTTATTATAAGTATGTATCTCATTAGGTATTTTAACAATGAGTTATATACATAAAAATGAGACTATTAATTTAAGAAACTCGAAAACGATATATATAACTATTATCGTTATAACAACGTCTTACTAGGTACATATGAATCATATTAAGATATTGATACACTTGGTTAATTATGTTAAATGATAAGTAAATATATTATTAAGTGTATTAACAATGAAATACATATGTAAAAATAAGACTACTAACTTAATGATTTCGAAACGAGACATATATGTAACGATTATCGTTGTAACGACATTTAACTGTATATACATCATACTAAGATATATTATATATCATAATATCATGATAATATAAAAATTTAACATCTCATTTGTTATAATAAACAATGGGTTAACAACATTCAACAAGATCGTTAACCTAAAGGTTTCAAAACAACATTTACATGTAACGACTAACGATGACTTAACGACTCAGTTAAAATGTATATACATGTATTGTTTTAATATGTATTCATACACTTTTGAAAGACTTCAAGACACTTATCAAAATACTTCTACTCAACAAAAATGCTTACAATTACATCCTCGTTCAGTTTCATCAACAATTCTACTCGTATGCACCCGTATTCGTACTCGTACAATACACAGCTTTTAGATATATGTACTATTGGTATATACACTCCAATGATCAGCTCTTAGCAGCCCATGTGAATCACCTAACACATGTGAGAACCATCATTTGGCAACTAGCATGAAATATCTCATAAAATTACAAAAATATGAGTAATCATTCATGACTTATTTACATGAAAACAAAATTACATATCCTTTATATCTAATCCATACACCAACGACCAAAAACACCTACAAACACTTTCATTCTTCAATTTTCTTCATCTAATTGATCTCTCTCAAGTTCTATCTTCAAGTTCTAAGTGTTCTTCATAAATTCCAAAAGTTCTAGTTTCATAAAATCAAGAATACTTCCAAGATTGCAAGTTTACTTCCAAGTTTTCTAAATCCATTCCAAGTAATCATCCAAGATCAAGAAACCTTTGTTACTTACAATAGGTTATCTTTCTAATACAAGGTAATAATCATATTCAAACTTTAATTCAATTTCTATAACTATAACAATCTTATTTCGAGTAGAAATCTTACTTGAAATTGTTTTCGTGTCATGATTCTGCTTCAAGAACTTTCAAGCCATCCAAGGATCCTTTGAAGCTAGATCTATTTTTCTCATTTCCAGTAGGTTTATCCAAGGAACTTGAGGTAGTAATGATGTTCATAACATCATTCAATGCATACATATAAAGCTATCTTATTCGAAGGTTTAAACTTGTAATCACTAGAACATAGTTTAGTTAATTCTAAACTTGTTCGTAAATAAAAGTTAATCCTTCTAACTTGACTTTTAAAATCAACTAAAAACATGTTTTATATCTATATGATATGCTAACTTAATGATTTAAAACCTAGAAACACGAAAAACACCGTAAAACCGGATTTACGCCGTCGTAGTAACACCGCGGGCTGTTTTGGGTTAGTTAATTAAAAACTATGATAAACTTTGATTTAAAAGTTGTTATTCTGAGAAAATTATTTTTATTGTGAACATGAAACTATATCCAAAAATTATGGTTAAACTCAAAGTGGAAGTATGTTTTCTAAAATGGTCATCTAGACGTCGTTCTTTCGACTGAAATGACTACCTTTACAAAAACGACTTGTAACTTATTTTTCCGACTATAAACCTATACTTTTTCTGTTTAGATTCATAAAATAGAGTTCAATATGAAACCATAGCAATTTGATTCACTCAAAACGGATTTAAAATGAAGAAGTTATGGGTAAAACAAGATTGGATAATTTTTCTCATTTTAGCTACGTGAAAATTGGTAACAAATCTATTCCAACCATAACTTAATCAACTTGTATTGTATATTATGTAATCTTGATATACCATAGACATGTATACAATGTTTCGACCTATCATGTCGACACATCTATATATATTTCGGAACAACCATAGACACTCTATATGTGAATGTTGGAGTTAGCTATACAGGGTTGAGGTTGATTCCAAAATATATATAGTTTGAGTTGTGATCAATACTGAGATACGTATACACTGGGTCGTGGATTGATTCAAGATAATATTTATCGATTTATTTCTGTACATCTAACTGTGGACAACTAGTTGTAGGTTACTAACGAGGACAGCTGACTTAATAAACTTAAAACATCAAAATATATTAAAAGTGTTGTAAATATATTTTGAACATACTTTGATATATATGTATATATTGTTATAGGTTTTTGAATCAACCAGTGGCCAAGTCTTACTTCCCGACGAAATAAAAATCTGTGAAAGTGAGATATAGTCCCACTTTTAAAATCTAATATTTTGGGATGAGAATACATGCAGGTTTTATAGATGATTTACAAAATAGACACAAGTACGTGAAACTACATTCTATGGTTGAATTATCGAAATCGAATATGCCCCTTTTTATTAAGTCTGGTAATCTAAGAATTAGGGAACAGACACCCTGATTGACGCGAATCCTAAAGATAGATCTATTAGGCCTAACAAACCCCATCCAAAGTACCGGATGCTTTAGTACTTTGAAATTTATATCATATCCGAAGGGTGTCCCGGAATGATGGGGATATTCTTATATATGCATCTTGTTAATGTCGATTACCAGGTGTTCACCATATGAATGATTTTTATCTCTATGTATGGGATGTGTATTGAAATATGAAATCTTGTGGTCTATTGTTACGATTTGATATATATAGGTTAAACCTATAACTCACCAACATTTTTGTTGACGTTTAAAGCATGTTTATTCTCAGGTGAATACTAAGAGCTTCCGCTGTTGCATACTAAAATAAGGACAAGATATGGAGTCCATGTTTGTATGATATTGTGTAAAAACTGCATTCAAGAAACTGATTTCGATGTAACATATTTGTATTGTAAACCATTATGTAATGGTCGTGTGTAAACAGGATATTTTAGATTATCATTATTTGATAATCTACGTAAAGCTTTTTAAACCTTTATTTATGAAATAAAGGTTGTGGTTTGTTTTAAAAATGAATGCAGTCTTTGAAAAACGTCTCATATAGAGGTCAAAACCTCGCAACGAAATCAATTAATATGGAACGTTTTTAATCAATAAGAACGGGACATTTCAGTTGGTATCCGAGCGTTGGTCTTAGAGAACCAGAAATTTGCATTAGTGTATCTTATCGAGTTTGTTAGGATGTATTAGTGAGTCCGGACTTCGACCGTGTTTTCTTTAAAAATGATTGCTTAACATTTTTGTTGGAAACTATATATTATTAACATGTATATATTATGTGATATATTAATCTCTTAACGCGTTTGATATTATGTGATAGATGTCTACCTCTAGAACAAGTCCCATTAACATGTTTGATATTGTGTGATAGATGTCTACCTCTAGCACAAATTTCATTGACTCACCTAATAATAACGAAGAGTCGAATATATATTGGACTGATTCACAAGTTCCCGAAGAAGAACCGGAAGAAGAATCAGAACCGGAAGAAGAATCAGAACCGGAAGAGGAGGAACCGGAGGAGGAAATAGAACCGGTGGGGGAAATATTAAACGGTTAAGTAAAATAAAATCCTCAACCAACCGACCAAGGTTAATTATGGTCAATGGTGTTTCCGCCAAGGAAGCAAAATATTGGGAGGATTACCAATTCTCCGATGAATCGGATTCCGACGAGAATTCCGATGATGTTATAGAAATTACCCCAACTGAATTTAAAAAAGCAAAAGAAAATAATAAGGGAAAGGGCATATAAATAGAGAAATCTAATTCCAATCCCGATGAACTTTATATGTATCGTCAACCCCCGAAGTCCTTAAGTTGTAACAATGACCCGGGAACCTCTAAACCACCAGGTTTTTCTAAACCGTTGTGGAAAACGACAGCTAGTATTAGGGGAACATCATATATCCCTAGAAACTTGGTAAAACGAACCAAAACTGAAGAAGAAGAAATGAGCGAGTCGGAATAAGATAGTTGTATTCGTGTGGTGTAATATATGTAATATAGTGTGCTTATGCTTTATGATATATGTAAAAATTGCTTGTATTAATAAGTATTTTTTATGAATCTAACTCTTGTCTATTTTACAGTTTAAAAACACAAAATGGATAGACAACTCAATATTTTAAGAGACCTACCCGGAGACATGATTGATGAAATCTTGTCTAGAGTCGGTCAGAATTCCTCGGCACAACTATTTAAGGCGAGATCAGTTTGTAAGACATTTGAAGAACGTTCCAAGAATGTCTTGGTTTATAAGAGACTTTCGTTTGAAAGATGGGGGATATCACATTGGGAAACCCATAAGTTACGATGTGTTTACTTTGACGCATATATTGCGGGGAACCCAAATGCTATTTTACGCAACGGGTTAAGAAATTATTTTGACTCAATGTATCCGAATATAGGACTTCATGATTTAGAAAAAGCGGCTAACATGCAACATAAAGAAGCATGCTATGCTTACGGGTTAGTAATGTTTGCTTCTCACCAAAGTGAGAAAAAGAACATCGGGCTACAGCTATTAAACAAAACGTTCCCACAAGTGACGGAGTCGGTAATTGGGGTAAGAAATGAGGTTTTTAGGTTATTACGAGACTGTTGGTCATTACGTAACCCTCGTACCTTTGACGACGTTACAACACGATGTCTTATCAACGGCCATAATGGTTATGTTCCACAAGACCAAGGATGGGAAGTAGTCCTAGTAAAACCAGAATGCATGACTTGTTTCTGGACGTATGAATTACGTGTCTTTATTGCCTTTGCTGAACGACTTGTGTACTAGCTAGAATTATCTAAACAACTATCTTGTATCAAAGTTATTGTGTGCTATATTTCATGCTTTATGTAAAATAAGAGGTATTGTAAGTTTGTAAAATATTGTATAAAAGTTTGAACGCGAAATATTATTATAATCAGTTTTTCATATAGAATTGTAGTAGTTGAATTGTATATTAGCTACTAAGTATGAACTTAACGGGTAGGTACTACCCGAATTTAAACTTATAAAACGCTAATATGAAGAAAAAGCTTTTATAAATGAGTTCATATTATGCTACGAAATACTATTAACTACTCTTAATATTCTGTATGATTAACTTGTTCCATTTGACTATTTTGAAGGAAATGGCACCGACTACTCGACACACCGTGAATATGAATGAAGAGGAATTCCGTACTTTTCTAGCTTCAAACATAGCCGCAGTACAGGCTGCGCTACATACCAACAATAACCTTGGATCTAGCAGTACAGGAAATCGTGTAGGATGCACCTACAAAGAATTCACTGCATGCAAACCTTTGGAATTTGATGGAACCGAAGGACCGATCGGATTGAAATGGTGGACCGAGAAGGTCGAATCGGTGTTTGCCATAAGTAAGTGTACTGAAGAGGACAAAGTGAAGTATGCTACGCATACCTTCACAGGTTCTGCGTTAACATGGTGGAATACCTATCTAGAGCAAGTGGGACAAGATGATGCGTACGCACTACCGTGGTCAGCATTCAAGCACTTGATGAACGAGAAGTACCGTCCCAGAACCGAGGTCAATAAGCTCAAGACAGAACTTAGAGGGTTACGAACCCAAGGATTTGATATTACCACGTACGAAAGACGATTCACAGAATTGTGCCTATTGTGTCCGGGAGCGTTCGAAGATGAGGAAGAGAAGATCGACGCGTTTGTGAAAGGGTTACCGGAAAGAATCCAAGAAGATATAAGTTCACACGAGCCCGTCTCCATACAACAGGCATGTAGAATGGCTCACAAACTAGTGAACCAGATTGAGGAAAGAATTAAAGAACAGACGGCTGAAGAGGCCAATGTGAAGCAAGTCAAAAGAAAGTGGGAGGAAAACGGTGATAAGAATCACCAATACAACAACAACAGCAATTACAATAATAATCGCAACAATTATCCCAACAATCGCAACATCAATCGCAACTATAACAAACGGCCCAACAACAACAACAACAACAACAACAACAACAACAACAACAACAACAACAACAACAACAACAACAACAACAACAACAACAACAACAACAACAACAACAACAACAACAACAGCAACTACAACAATCGTCCCAACAACAATAACAATCACAACAACAACAACAATCAGAAGCAGCTATGCCAAAGGTGTGAAAAGTATCACTCGGGGTTCTGCACCAAATTTTGCAACAAGTGTAAAAGAAATGGTCATAGCGCGGCGAAGTGTGAGGTCTACGGACCAGGGGTTAACAGAACGAAAGGAACAAATGGTTTCGGAACGAGTAATGGCGGAGCAAGTAGTGTCGGAGCAAGTTATGCCAATGTAGTTTGTTATAAATGTGGAAAACCGGGCCACATTATTAGAAATTGCCCGAACCAGGAGAACACGAATGGACAAGGCCACGGAAGAGTTTTCAATATTAATGCGGCAGAGGCACAGGAAGACCCGGAGCTTGTTACGGGTACGTTTCTTATTGACAATAAATCTGCTTACGTTTTATTTGATTCGGGTGCGGATAGAAGCTATATGAGTAGAGATTTTTGTGCTAAATTAAGTTGTCCATTGACGCTGTTGGATAGTAAATTTTTACTCGAATTAGCAAATGGTAAATTAATTTCAGCAGATAATATATGTCGGAATCGAGAAATTAAACTGGTTAGCGAAACATTTAAGATTGACTTGATACCAGTAGAGTTAGGGAGTTTTGATGTGATAATCGGTATGGACTAGTTGAAAGAAGTGAAAGCAGAGATCGTTTGTTACAAAAATGCAATTCGCATTATACGAGAAAAAGGAAAACCCTTAATGGTGTACGGAGAAAAGGGCAACACGAAGCTACATCTTATTAGTAATTTGAAGGCACAAAAACTAATAAGAAAAGGTTGCTATGCTGTTCTAGCACACGTCGAGAAAGTACAAACTGAAGAAAAGAGCATCAATGATGTTCCCGTCGCAAAAGAATTTCCCGATGTATTTCTGAAAGAATTACCGGGATTACCCCCATATCGATCCATTGAATTTCAAATAGATCTTGTACCAGGAGCTGCACCAATAGCTCGTGCTCCTTACAGACTCGCACCCAGCGAGATGAAAGAACTGCAAAGCCAATTACAAGAACTTTTAGAGCGTGGTTTCATTCGACCAAGCACATCACCGTGGGGAGCTCCTGTTTTGTTTGTCAAGAACAAAGATGGTACATTCAGGTTGTGTATCGACTACCGAGAGTTGAACAAACTTACCATCAAGAACCGCTACCCACTACCGAGAATGGACGACTTATTTGATCAACTACAAGGCTCGTCTGTTTATTCAAAGATTGACTTACGTTCCGGGTATCATCAAATGCGGGTGAAAGAAGATGATATTCCAAAGACTGCTTTTAGAACATGTTACGGTCATTACGAGTTTATGGTCATGCCGTTTGGTTTAACTAATGCACCAGCTGTGTTCATGGACCTTATGAACCGAGTGTGTGGACCATACCTTGACAAGTTTGTCATTGTTTTCATTGATGACATACTTATTTACTCAAAGAATGACCAAGAACACGGTGAACATTTGAGAAAGGAGTTAGAAGTATTGAGGAAGGAAGAATTGTACGCTAAATTTTTGAAGCGTGCATTTTGGTTGGAAGAAGTTCAATTCCTCGATCACATAGTGAACAAAAAAGGTATTAAGGTGGATCCGGCAAAGATAGAAACTGTTGAAAAGTGGAAAACCCCAAAAACTCCAAAGCATATACGTCAATTTTTAGGATTGGCTGGTTACTACAGAAGATTCATCCAAGATTTCTCCAAAATAGCAAAACCCTTGACTGCATTAACGCATAAAGGGAAGAAATTTGAATGGAAGGATGAACAAGAGAAAGTGTTTCAGTTATTGAAGAAAAATCTAACTACGGCACCTATATTGTCATTGCCTGAAGGGAATGATGATTTTGTGATTTATTGTGACGCATCAAAGCAAGGTCTCGGTTGTGTATTAATGCAACGAATGAAGGTGATTGCTTATGCGTCTAGACAATTGAAGATTCACGAGCAAAATTATACGACGCATGATTTGGAATTAGGCACGGTTGTTTTTGCATTAAAGACTTGGAGGCACTACTTATATGGGGTCAAAAGTATTATATATACCGACCACAAAAGTCTTCAACACATATTTAATCAGAAACAACTGAATATGAGGCAGCGTAGGTGGATTGAATTGTTGGATGATTACGACTTTGAGATTCGTTACCACCCGGGGAAGGCAAATGTGGTAGCCGACGCCTTGAGCAGAAAGGACAGAGAACCCATTCGAGTAAAATCTATGAATATAATGATTCACACTAACCTTACTACTCAAATAAAGGAGGCGCAACAAGGAGTTTTAAAAGAGGGAAATTTAAAGGATGAAATACCCAAAGGATCGGAGAAGCATCTTAATATTCGGGAAGACGGAACCCGGTATAGGGCTGAAAGAATTTGGGTACCAAAATTTAGAGATATGAGAGAAATGGTACTTAGAGAAGCTCATAAAACCAGATACTCAATACATCCTGGAACGGGGAAGATGTACAAGGATCTCAAGAAACATTTTTGGTGGCCGGGTATGAAAGCCGATGTTTGCTAAATACGTAGGAGAATGTTTGACCTGTTTTAAGGTCAAAGCTGAGCATCAGAAACCATCAGGTCTACTTCAACAACCCGAAATCCTGGAATGGAAATGGGAAAACATTACCATGGATTTCATCACTAAATTGCCAAGGACTGCAAGTGGTTTTGATACTATTTGGGTAATAGTTGATCGTCTCACCAAATCAGCACACTTCCTGCCAATAAGAGAAGATGACAAGATGGAGAAGTTAGCACGACTGTATTTGAAGGAAGTCGTCTCCAGACATGGAATACCAATCTCTATTATCTCTGATATGGATGGCAGATTTATTTCAAGATTCTGGCAGACATTACAGCAAGCATTAGGAACTCGTCTAGACATGAGTACTGCCTATCATCCACAAACTGATGGGCAGAGCGAAAGGACGATACAAACGCTTGAAGACATGCTACGAGCATGTGTTATTGATTTCGGAAACAGTTGGGATCGACATCTACCGTTAGCAGAATTTTCCTACAACAACAGCTACCATTCAAGCATTGAGATGGTGCCGTTTGAAGCACTTTATGGTAGAAAGTGCAGGTCTCTGATTTGTTGGAGTGAAGTGGGGGATAGACAGATTACGGGTCCGGAGATAATACAAGAAACTACCGAGAAGATCATCCAAATTTAACAACGGTTGAAAACTGCCCAAAGTCGACAAAAGAGCTACGCTGACATTAAAAGAAAAGATATAGAATTTGAAATTGGAGAGATGGTCATGCTTAAAGTTGCACCTTGGAAAGGCGTTGTTCGATTTGGTAAACGAGGGAAATTAAATCCAAGGTATATTGGACCATTCAAGATTATTGATCGTGTCGAACCAGTAGCTTACCGACTTGAGTTACCTCAACAACTCGCGGCTGTACATAACACTTTCCACGTCTCGAATTTGAAGAAATGTTTTGCTAAAGAAGATCTCACTATTCCGTTAGATGAAATCCAAATCAACGAAAAACTTCAATTTATCGAAGAACCCGTCGAAATAATGGATCGTGAGGTTTAAAGACTTAAGCAAAACAAGATACCAATTGTTAAGGTTCAATAGAATGCTCGTAGAGGACCCGAGTTCACCTGGGAACGAGAAGATCAGATGAAGAAGAAATACCCGCATTTATTTCCAGAAGATACGTCAACACCTCCAACTGCTTAAAATTTCGGGACGAAATTTATTTAACGGGTTAGTACTGTAGTGACCCGAACATTTCCATGTTTATATATATATTAAATGAAATTGTTATTTACATGATTAAGTGTTTCCAACATGTTAAGAAATCAAACTTGTTAAGACTTGATTAATTGAAATAGGTTTCATATAGACAATTGACCACCCAAGTTGACCGGTGATTCACGAACGTTAAAACTTGTAAAAACTATACGATGACATATATATGGTTATATATATAGTTAACATGATTTTATTATAAGTATGTATCTCATTAGGTATTTTAACAATGAGTTATATACATAAAAATGAGACTATTAATTTAAAAAACTCGAAAACGATATATATAACGATTATCGTTATAACAACGTCTTACTAGGTACATATGAATCATATTAAGATATTGATACACTTGGTTAATTATGTTAAATGATAAGTAAATATATTATTAAGTGTATTAACAATGAAATACATATGTAAAAATAAGACTACTAACTTAATGATTTCGAAACGAGACATATATGTAACGATTATCGTTGTAACGACATTTAACTGTATATACATCATAATAAGATATATTATATATCATAATATCATGATAATATAACAATTTAACATCTCATTTGCTATAATAAACAATGGGTTAACAACATTCAACAAGATCGTTAACCTAAAGGTTTCAAAACAACACTTACATGTAATGACTAACGATGACTTAACGACTCAGTTAAAATTTATATACATGTATTGTTTTAATATGTATTCATACACTTTTGAAAGACTTCAAGACACTTATCAAAATACTTCTACTTAACAAAAATGCTTACAATTACATCCTCGTTCAGTTTCATCAACAATTCTACTCGTATGCACCCGTATTCGTACTCGTACAATACACAGCTTTTAGATGTATGTACTATTAGTATATACACTCCAATGATCAGCTCTTAGCATCCCATGTGAGTCACCTAACACATGTGGAAACCATCATTTAGAAACTAGCATGAAATATCTCATAAAATTACAAAAAATATGAGTAATCATTCATGACTTATTTACATGAAAACAAAATTACATATCCTTTATATCTAATCCATACACCAATGACCAAAAACACCTACAAACACTTTCATTCTTCAATTTTCTTCATCTAATTTATCTCTCTTAAGTTCTATCTTCAAGTTCTAAGTGTTCTTCATAAATTCCAAAAGTTCTAGTTTCATAAAATCAAGAATACTTCCAAGATTGTAAGTTTACTTCCAAGTTTTCTAAATCCATTCCAAGTAATCATCCAAGATCAAGAAACCTTTATTACTTACAGTAGGTTATCTTTCTAATACAAGGTAATAATCATATTCAAACTTTAATTCAATTTCTATAACTATAACAATCTTATTTCGAGTGAAAATCTTACTTGAAATTGTTTTCGTGTCATGATTCTGCTTCAAGAACTTTCAAGCCATCCAAGGATCCTTTGAAGCTAGATCTATTTTTCTCATTTCTAGTAGGTTTATCCAAGGAACTTGAGGTAGTAATGATGTTCATAACATCATTCGATTCATACATATAAAGCTATCTTATTCGAAGGTTTAAACGTGTAATCACTAGAACATAGTTTAGTTAATTCTAAACTTGTTCACAAATAAAAGTTAATCCTTCTAACTTGACTTTTAAAATCAACTAAACACATGTTCTATATCTATATGATATGCTAACTTAATGATTTAAAACCTAGAAACACGAAAAACACCGTAAAACCGGATTTACGCCGTCGTAGTAACACCGCGGGCTGTTTTGGGTTAGTTAATTAAAAACTATGATAAACTTTGATTTAAAAGTTGTTATTCTGAGAAAATGATTTTTATTGTGAACATGAAACTATATCCAAAAATTATGGTTAAACTCAAAGTGGAAGTATGTTTTCTAAAATGGTCATCTAGACGTCGTTCTTTCGACTGAAATGACTACCTTTACAAAAACGACTTGTAACTTATTTTTTCGACTATAAACCTATACTTTTTCTGTTTAGATTCATAAAATAGAGTTCAATATGAAACCATAGCAATTTGATTAACTCAAAACGGATTTAAAATGAAGAAGTTATGGGTAAAACAAGATTGGATAATTTTTCTCATTTTAGCTACGTGAAAATTGGTAACAAATCTATTCCAACCATAACTTAATCAACTTGTATTGTATATTATGTAATCTTGATATACCATAGACACGTATACAATGTTTCGACCTATCATGTCGATACATCTATATATATTTTGGAACAACCATAGACACTCTATATGTGAATGTTGGAGTTAGCTATACAGGGTTGAGGTTGATTCCAAAATATATATAGTTTGAGTTGTGATCAATACTGAGATACGTATACACTGGGTCGTGGATTGATTCAAGATAATATTTATCGATTTATTTCTGTACATCTAACTGTGGACAACTAGTTGTAGGTTACTAACGAGGACAGCTGATTTAATAAACTTAAAATATCAAAATATATTAAAAGTGTTGTAAATATATTTTGAACATACTTTGATATATATGTATATATTGTTATAGGTTCGTGAATCAACCAGTGGCCAAGTCTTACTTCCCGACGAAGTAAAAATCTGTGAAAGTGAGTTATAGTCCCACTTTTAAAATCTAATATTTTGGGATGAGAATACATGCAGGTTTTATAAATGATTTACAAAATAGACACAAGTACGTGAAACTACATTCTATGGTTGAATTATCGAAATCGAATATGCCCCTTTTTATTAAGTCTGGTAATCTAAGAATTAGGGAACAGACACCCTGATTGACGCGAATCCTAAAGATAGATCTATTGGGCCTAACAAACCCCATCCAAAGTACCGGATGCTTTAGTACTTCGAAATTTATATCATATCCGAAGGGTGTCCCGGAATGATGGGGATATTCTTATATATGCATCTTGTTAATGTCGATTACCAGGTGTTCACCATATGAATGATTTCTATCTCTATGTATGGGATGTGTATTGAAATATGAAATCTTGTGGTCTATTGTTACGATTTGATATATATAGGTTAAACCTATAACTCACCAACATTTTTGTTGACGTTTAAAGCATGTTTATTCTCAGGTGAATACTAAGAGCTTCCACTGTTGCATACTAAAATAAGGACAAGATTTGGAGTCCATGTTTGTATGATATTGTGTAAAAACTGCATTCAAGAAACTGATTTCGATGTAACATATTTGTATTGTAAACCATTATGTAATGGTCGTGTGTAAACAGGATATTTTAGATTATCATTATTTGATAATCTACGTAAAGCTTTTTAAACCTTTATTTATGAAAGAAAGGTTATGGTTTGTTTTAAAAATGAATGCAGTCTTTGAAAAACGTCTCATATAGAGGTCAAAACCTCGCAAAGAAATCAATTAATATGGAACGTTTTTAATCAATAAGAACGGGACATTTCAGTGTACCCCGCCTGAATAGCCGCCTCCGTAGTCATAACCGGTGTCTGTTGACTACCAAACGGTGCGTTTTGAATATCTGTTTGGGTATGTTCCGATGATTCCTCGGAAGTCATGACACTGTTAAAGAAAAAATTCAAAAATTTTGTAAATAACGAGTCATACAATTCAAAACCTTAAAAGAAAAAGCAATTAAACAGTCTTGAATTAATTCGACTCTCAATGAAAGCACCACTTGATCATGCATATTTTTACCATAGGGTTTAATATGCCTGCTCAATACGTAGAGGGGTTTAAGGATCTTAGAACGTGGCTCTCCGGTCCGGCTACCGTGAATAACCCTGGCCGACATGATGATGTCGGCGGAGTGACCAAGTGATTAAGTCCACCTCCGATAACGGTCGTCGATCAAGAGGCCCCAAATAAGGTCGTAGGTACTAGCTTACGAAAGACTAACCTGTTAACCTTGAAAAGATGCTGAATGATGCTTTTTTACGTAATGTGTATCGTAGGTGATGGTTACGTAATATGCTGTGTCCGGTGAATGATGATTAGAGTTTGTATTTATAGGCAAACCCTAATTCTAGAACCGTCCCAGATCATGATAACCTCATCCATAACTGACTCCCCCGAATCACGGATATAATTATGGAAAAGATATTTACTTGACAGCTAAGCAACCGCCGTACCGGGAACAAAGGCATTCGCACGCCGCATAACGCACACAAGAACACGCATACGCACAATAGTGATTGCCCGCATACATATGTGGTGCGCCTGCGGGTTGCGGTATCATTATAGTCTTCAATTTTTATTTTTATTTGTGATTTTTTTTCCGTTATCATCTAGTAATTGAAAGTATAGCTTTAAATGAAGTTATTACCGTGAATTCAATTTTAAACCACTTATGTGAGGTTTGGCCGACCTAAACCTAGACTAAATGCGTTTGACTACTTTCTTGTCAACTTGTCCCAGTACTAATTGTTGAGGCCATAATACCCACATATAATATAAACAGCGATGAAATCAAACTGGAAACAAACCAAACTAGATCAATTTCGGTTAACATTGTATGTCTTGTTATTTTGATGATATTTACACATAGCATATGTCGGTATGCACACTTGTCAAATACAATATTTTAAATTAGATATATATGTATATATATGGAAGTTAAAAGATGCATGCATGGAACAATTCAAGAAGAGTACTAAATAGATTGATACGCGTGTTCCTAAATAGATACACACACGTATGTAAATGTAACTCACTTAGAGAATCAATGATTTCATTTGAAACATCACTCACAATATATTAAAGTGGTCAGTAAATCGATACGCCTACTTCTTTGCCCATTCAAAGTTGATCAACGCCCCTTAAATATCTCGCTTATAACGACCCATAAGACAATAGATAATGGTGACGTCTACGTAGAGTAGATGAGGAGTACTTTTTAGGTTATGATGCTGACATGGTAATTATGGGGGAATGAGGTAGTTGTAATCAGTGACGATTCTAGGATCAAAACTTAATGGGGTCCCAAAATTCATTTGATAACTTTTTTCCACAAAATATTGAATGCGTCGGGTCAAGTCGGGTCAAATCGGGTCGGGTCGGGTAGCGCTCAAAACACAAACATAAAATTGAATAATACTCGCAAAATATAAGGTTGTTCATACGCACTAGCAATTAATTGCACATACAGTAGCAATTTTAAAGTAACAATGACTCATACAGTAGCAATTTTAAAATATTATTTTAGCTAATGACCTATACACTAGCAATTTTACAGTAGCAATTTTAAATTGCAATTTTATAACCTATTATCAATATGAATCGCATAACATTAACATTAGCTGTAAAATTGCAGTTTCACCTTACTTTTAAAAAAAGAATAAATTAGGTAGTTATGAGTGATGAGATTAGGGATTCATATACAATAAATTTTTTTACCATTACACAAACATCTTACTTGCAACCATATAATGCATTCACCATGAGTATTCACAATAAAACATGTATATCTCAACAAAAAAAATACACGTAATTTGTTATAATATATGTTTGATAGTAAATTTAACAAAATTTGTTCATTCTTATACAAACATTACACATTCAGGTAGAAGAATTGTAAATTATGTCATGTTATATTGCGCTTTTATTTTCACTATATCTTTGAAAATCTTACAAGATTTCTTAAATATCTAATGGATATCAATTAACCCGCTTAATTCACTGGATATAGATATGGATATAGATTGATGAACTAAATTTAAATGGATATGGATGAACAAAAACTAAATGGATATGGATATGACTTCACGCCTCACCTGATCCATATCCGATCCATTGACATTCCTAGGATGAAGGATTAAAGATAGAACCGTAAAAATTTGTGATGTAGAAGGAAGTAAAAATAATTAAAATTGGAATTTGACAAGAGCTTGTTTATTTTTATATCTAATATATTCAGTGACTCATAATATAGAAATCATATCATAAGTGGGTTAATTTCAAACAATTTAGTAGTTCAAACTATTAAACTATTATCTCTCTAAAAATTTATGGGGTCCCATTATTATATTTAGTGGTGTCCTATACGTAAAAAATAAAATTTTTGTGATAAATTTCGAAAAATTAGTGGTGTCGCGGGACCCCGCGAGTCTTAACTTAAAGTCGCCACTGGTTGTAATGGGGTGCTTTTGTTGAGAGATTGTAGAAAGTTTGTGGATGATGTGTTAAAATTTGATTGGTATTTGGTAAATAATAAAAATTGAGAGAGAAAAAATAACCTGAACCAATCACAGGCCACCACCTCACCATCACCTTCCTCCCCTCCTGCGTTTCAGGATGAAAAACGCCCCGAGAGAAACGACCACAAACGACCCACTACAGGCGTTTGTGATGACATGTATGCGGCATAAGGGAGAGAAACATTGCGTTATCTGTAGTCTAAGTGGCGTTTTGACATTTTTGAAGTACCACGTAAGAGGTGAGTATGCTTTGATGAGCGTGTAACAAGTGGTCTTAGTGAAATTCTACTTGTATAAGATCATTTGTAATGGTAACTCGTGTTGTGAGTGAATGTTGTGCATTTTTTGCACTTTTTTGATGACTAAGACGTGTTGAGTTATTGAGTGGAGTAGTGGTGGTTTTGTGAGTTGGTGTTGTGAGTTTGTGTTGTGGTAGTGGAATGCTGATATGTCATTTAATTTTGTATTTTCTGTTTTATTTATTTTATTTTATTTTATTTTTTATTATTAATATGATTATATTTATATTTTTAAAATATTATTTAATTTACAACGGCTATATTTGAACCTCCATCCCCATTGCTTTCCCCTCTGTCCAGAGTAACCTTCATCATCACCATCCCAAAATTGCTCCATCATCGCTACGCCCGCCGGAGGAGATGCTCCGCCGTCTCCTAATTTTGTTCATTCCCAAACCCTAAATTCTATGCGCCTCAATCACCATGATTCACTGCGATAGTTTTGTGTTGTTCCTTCTATTCGCTTATATGTTGGGTAACTTACGGGACCATTCTATTTGGAAACCCTAATTTGGTGATGACACAGTCTCTGCGATTCAGATCGAGTGCTTCGTGTTGTTACTTCCGTTCACATGTAATTTTCTCTTACATTCAGTACATGATTTATGTCTTCGAATCTGTCACAACATATCTTTTTTACTAATAGTTGCTTAAATTGTTTCTGTTTTGTGCCGTTTCGTAATCGGTACCTTATAATGTTAGTTGCACCTCTTTTCCTATCATAAAATTATGAAATTGTTGTCGTAGTAATATCTTTATAAGAAGCTTTCAAGATACTTATTGAGTTAATTGATTTCCTGATATGGGTCAGTTTCTTTTGGTCAATTTTGATTGAAAAAACTTGAGATATGTCATCAAGCTTACATTTTCATTATTGGTTTTGTCTGGAAAACATATTTGATTAAGTTTTCTTATCTGGGTCATATTCTTTTGGTCAAATTTGACTAAAAGGAAGAAAATATCAAGCTATGGTTTATATTTTGTGTTTGTTTTTTGTTTATCTGATAATTTGAAAGATACATACGAATGTACAACTGGTAATTTATGTGTTCCTCAATATTGTGGAATATTAACCGCCTCAGTCTGATACCCGAAATCGAATCAAAAAGCATTTTTTCCACTTCTTGATAGTGGTGGTAATGATTTGTTATTACTTTAGTCTTAATTGTTACTGATACTAGATTGAGTATGGTCTGTAGCGAACTTCTGTCTAATTATAGTATATGATTATGTGTTTCTGTTCAAAAGTTTCTTGATTGAACTTATTTAAAAACGTAACTAAATAAATAAATAGATACTCAGTACATGACTAGGCAATAGACTTGGTAATAATCTTAGTGTTTGCAATGGTGTCTAATTAATTGCTAATTTGTTATTCATGCTTTCATCAGTAAATAACACTTGATTGTTTTTTGTATCTAAAACATTAGTGCTTTATCTTGATCAATTTTTATCATGTAGTTTTACATTGTTAAATGTAGGTGGTGATAGTAGCTTACATGATAATCACCTGAGATTGAAGCTTTTCTACAGCCCTAAGGTATACATTTACTTTTTTAAGTGTCTATACATGTAATTATTTGTTAAGTTTTTACTGTAGATATTGATTTCGTATCATTAGTTCATTACCAACTTCTGCAAAAATAAGATGAAGTGCATAGCTTACATGTGTTTCTCAAATTAAACCGATATGACATATGACATGATGTAAAAATATAAATACCTCAATCTAATAAAGTCTCACATAGACACCATTATTGGCAACTATTATTATTCAATCATAGGCACATGGTTCTAATTTTGTTTCCTGGAAATATCAATATTGAGATGGTATACATGATGAATCTCGGATAGGCAAATGTGTGAATTGCATTACATGTGTTAGAAAATCAATGTATTTGAATGTGTGTTTGTAATTGGTTTTCTGACTTTTAATTACTAAAACAGGTATATTCACTTTTAATATATTGTGATGTTGGTAGTATTCTTATAAGACTGTAATTTGGCTGTAAATCATTTATAAATTGTATTCTTATAATCAGACTTTTTGAGTTTGACGTTTTTCCAGTTTAGTATTATAGATTCTGATTTATGCATTTCAAGTAACCATACATCTTAATTTGCACTTATAGTTCTACAAGCAAAGAATGATGGTCGACATGGATGATGTTTTGTTGAATGTGGGACAAGGAGAAGTGTGGTCACAGGTTCGATTCCTGATTGGATGTTTTGGCATGTGCTTAAGCTTAAGCAGCCAAGTGATACTATGGCATAATCTCGCATTATGTCCAGCCACCATAATTGTAGTTTATGGTAATTGATAAGTAGCTGACTAGCTGCAACTCTTTGTATATTGTATATTTGTACATTATTATAAGAAAAATAATCCTCTTTGTATACAAAAACGTGAAATCATGGCTTCACAACAGCATACTAAGAGAACCACCAGGTGTAGTTCACCAGGTTGTTGAAACCATTGAAGGTACTAATCCGTAATATTAATTCTGTTCCTCACCATTAACAGATCTGTCGAAACGCGGGTGAGCACTTATCTAGTTAATGGTCCAAACCATGTTCTTTGTTAGTTCACATCAGGAGGCAACAATTTTATTCAGCTGAACCACCGTCATGTTATCGAGAAAGTAATTTAGTATGTTTAAATATCACATTGCTATAAGTATTTTTTGGCGACCCATTTGATATGTTTCTTACCTTTTGTTATGTGACATGTTTGCAGTTTGTTGTGCTTCTTTTACTGGACTTCCAACCCTCTACAAGTGTTGTCCACTGTCTGCCTCTTTTGTTGTGAGTGTGCCCGAAGGTATTTGTCTGTCTATTAGTTAGTTTTTTTGTTCATCAACCTATGACTTCCATATGTTTTATACTTCAAATATTTATCTTTTATGACTGTCTCATCCATTGTACACTACCTCTCTCTATAGCGTAACATTACCAAATTGTAGTGTTTTGATTTTGCAGTTGGTAAGTAGGTCTTCTGCATTTTGAAATTTTGTTAGAGGTTGTGTTCTATCATAGTCTCTGTATCTAGGTTTGCAATGATATATCTAGAGTTGTTATCTCTGTTCAGCTATTCACCTTTTATTATAGTAAAAACACCTTTTAGTCTATTTGATCTCATTTATGGTAGATAATCACAATCTCACTTACAACAGTTACACTCTCAGGTACTCATCAGTTTAGCATATCAATTTTGTATTAATAATTTTAAAATGTTGTTGGTAGCAGGAAGGCGGCAGGAGGAGGGGATTGATGGCAGAGGGATGACATGTTGAATGGGTGTTCAAAGAACCAGCTATAGCGACCTTAGATTAGTGTTTTTTAGTTTAGAGTTTCCTCGATTGTAATAAATACTTTAAAGATATTTATATATAGTTTGATTTTGTAGCAAATTAATTTGTTATATTTGGTGCGTTTGGTATTTGATTATTTGAAATATTTGAGAGGAAAAATATCTGGTATTTGGCTGGTATTATTTAAAATATTTGAGATTTTAACCAGGGTTAACATTTACCAGAACACGTCTAATTGATAACACGTCTAATTGATATTGGGAAAACGTGTAATTGATCACACGTCTAATTGATACCGGAAACACGTCTAACTGATATCGGGAACATGTCTAATTGATAATTATACGTGTTAATCTAATCAATTAGACGTGTTTCGAGAACACCTCTAATTGACAAAAAAGGAGGAACACGTCTAAATGGTACTAATTAGACGTGTTCAAGGGACCGCACTATATGTCATCAGCAATTCTCCATCTAGACGTGTTGAAAAACACGTCTAATTAGCCTTTTTAACACGTCTAATTAACGATTTTTGTAGTAGTGAATTTTCAAAATGAGTCCGTTGAATGTTTGCGTAAAAGTTCATCACGGAGGTGAATTTGATCGAGAATTGATGAATTATACACCTCACGAAACACGTGATTATTACATTAATGTACGTGAGTATCGTTATTTTTTTAGTTTGCTTGAAGTTCTCCAGCGAGACATACCATATCCTTTCAGACAAGTTTGGTATTTCAAAAAACCCGACGTTCCCGCCACGCTACTTGAAGATGACCACGATTATTATGCTTTAATTGGAAAAGCTTTGGTACGTAAGCAATCAATTACGCTTTATACCGAATTTAGGGATGAAAGCTACGCCCTTTCTGAATCGCTAAAAGAAGTTGCTTAATCTTCGAGTAGCAATGGCGGATTTCAGCAATATGATATTCGCGATTACTTAGATTGATGAAGGTGCTTGTTGAAGATAGCCGTTAGAAAAATAATGTAATCGTTTTAGGAACTAAGCTGTTTTTTCTATTTTTAGGAAAATAATGTAATCGTTTGTTTGCGAATGAATGAAATAAACGGCTAGTTTTTATTACTAAAAATAAAGTACAATAATTTAAATGACTAAAAAAATACATCAATTTGAACGAAATAATAAAATACATAACAATATATTAATCATCAATATTAATATTAGCAGCACGAAAATAAGGTGATAAATTCCAAACGTACTCGGTTAAATCTGACTCCAGCCGATTGTGAACTTGCCTATCTCTGATTTCCTTAACCATGGCATCTCGATCCCTCAAATCCCTTTCTAACCGAATAGGTCGGTTACTTGGTGCAGCAATCATTCTTTCATCTCTTTTTGAAATCACAAATCCGTTATTTTCTTGAATCATGTTATGTAATACAACACAAGCGTACATATGCCTTCTAATTTTGTTGAAATCTATAGATCTTGCCGGAGTCTTTAACATTGCAAATCTACCTTGTAGTACTCCGAACGCACACGTTCAATATCTTTCCTTGCACTTTCTTGAAACCGTTTAAACTTTTTACGTGGTTCGTCAATTGGATTGTGGGGCGCTTTGACCAACATAGCCCAATTTGGGTATATACCATCACATAGGTAATACCCTCTCTCGTAGTGATGGTCGTTTACATTAAACGGTGAAGGTGGAGCAGTGCCCTCTTTTATAGTGTTAAACAACGGTGAATAATCATTGTATAACCTCACAGTAGCATCTTCACGATCCCTTGGAATATAAACCCGTGTTCGAGGGACTCGTGAACTACTCGCTTCTCCCTCCACTTCTTCTTCCGTTAAACTCTTGACAAAATTAACCACCTTTTCATCATCGGAATCATCAACTATTTGTTTTACTGTCTTTCAAAGAGCAACATATTTTCAACATGATAAATTTATATTATAATTGGGTATTAAGTAGTTTTACTGTACATAATGCATAATATTAGTAGATCTATTACATTGAATGGTAAAAATATCGACGACTTATTGGTTTCAGATGATGACGGTCTTCCAAGTCAAATTATGTGAAAAAACAATACTTGTATAAATGTTTGAACCTGATTACATTTAAATTACCCTGCGCAACAAGGCATGTTTACCATTAAATTGATTGAACAAAACCACATTGTACCAGCTAACCAAAGGACCATATTCTCTCAAATCACTCCATATCTGCTTGGTAGAAAATGGAACTTTCTTATTATCATTTGTGACCCATAAAGCCTCATCAACAATGTCCCTGACAATATTTGGCACAACCAAATTTGCAACCTCGTGGTACTTTCCACCCCACTCCGCATGCCATTTCTAATGCCCATTCTCAATCATGTTTTTCAGTTTTAAATTATCAGAGAATCTAGCATCATATATATCTCTCCTGTTAATAACATATGCCAAAATACAACTTTCAGCACTATCATGCCGAAAAGAGAGAGTACTTGCATCCCCAATCTTCGAGAAAACGAGCAAAAGATCCTTGATTTTATCTCTAATAACAAGCAATTGCTTCCATCCCCAACTGTCTGCAGCCTTTCCAGAAGCTTTTGTCTTTTAATTTGACCAAATTTACCCATTTGAGCCACAGAGAATTCTTTTGAGCAAATATTTTCCAGATTTGCTTCACCAATAAAACTTCATTCCATTTCTGCAGAGATTTTAACCCCAATCCACCTTGCTCTTTTGGTCTACAAAACCATCTTCCAAGCAATTTTGGCTTTCCCTTTTGAATTTTCCCCTTGATTCTGTAGGAAACCTTCTAAATCTTTTCTATATCATTTATCACTTCTTTTGGTAACATGTAAACTAAAGCCCAATAAACATGCATAGAGGCAAGAACAGAACTAATGAGTTGCAACCTCCCAGCTTAAGATAATGTCTTATTCTTCAAGCAATTAATTCTGCTCTTAATCTCATCAATCAGCCCTTTTCTATACCCAATCTTTTAGCCAATAGGGGAGCACCAAGATACTTCATTGGCAAAGAACCAACAGTAAATGGTAAAATTATCAGAATATATATCATTCCTAATGTTGATGTTGATAGGAAACACTTCCAAAGAAAATGATGCTTTTCATCAGATTAGGAGCAAGTCCAGAAACATTAGTGAATTCATTCAAACTCTTGTTCACCAATTCAATAGTCTGTATCTCCATGGCACAACACTAGAAGATCATCAGCAAAGCACATGTATGATAATTGCATCTTCTTACACCCATAAATGATATCTGAAAGTAGCTGCTTCTTTAATATTTTTAGTAATGATTAAAGTCAATACCTCCTTGCAAGAGGTCTCAGGTTCGAACACAAAATAGCCCAGTGGTTGGGGCTCTGAATTCCTTGCAAGAGGTCTCAGGTTCGAATCCTCTGTCTAGGACGAATATTTTGTGGTGGCCAGAAAAGGGTTGGAAACAGCCAGAGAGTAATCCTGCTGGGCTGCGTACATCAGAGTATGGGGTCGGATTACCTACCCTCCCAGGTAGCCCGAACAGGGAAAACCTTCTACCTTTACCTAAAGTCAATACCTCCGTGACTAAAGTGAACAAATAAGGGGATATAGGATAAAGTAAGAAACGATGAAGATCAAATTTACGCACTTGTGGTTTTAAAGATAGGTTTTAAAGATAATTTGAAGCCAAGATGCAATCCGGTTCCCTAGTATACTGCAGGCTTGAGTTGATTCAAGCCTGGATGCAACAAGGTTAGTCAGTTAGCACTATTCCAGAAAAAATTAAGAACATCACACTCATATTTGAAGTACTTAAAGTAAAAATACATTTTGAATATGAATTTTACTAACAAAGGAATTACTTTAAAATACACCAACCCAAAAAAGCCTTGTTATGTAATATTACAAAATGAAATAAAATAGATCAAAAGTATTAACAATTTAACACGAAATTTCTTCTATTAACACAAGTTCACAGAAGCACACTACATGTTAACAAGCTATGGCTTGGAATCATGATCAAAAAAGCCTTTTTAGCCGATTCATGTACACAATTTTGATGTGCAAATGAATTTTTCGTGCACATCTCGTCCATGTCATGTTTTGTATCTCCAAGATCTGCTCTAATTTGGTGGAGAAGGGCCCGTCAAATTTGTTCAGATCACGATGATACAAAAATAAGAAATTAAATGTGAAACATTACGAGACATGATGCTGAAATCAAAGATTGTACAAAGAATATGACAGGAAGCGTTGGTTTTACTATGTTGTTGATGATTGCGTTTTTGGTTGAATGCCATTGTTTCTCATGTAGGTTAAAAATTGTGAAGGTAGTTCTGCTAGTAACGATTGAACAACCGACATTTCTTCACCTGCAAACAAAGAAAATTTTTAACATTTAATAATTGTAAAAAATTTTAAATTTTTAAAAATGACACACATTAATTTACCTTGTACATCTCTGAATGGAACGAACTGTACAATATCTCGCGATGCGACACGCCCCGTTGTACTTTTAAGTTTCTCGCCTTTATCTGCATCCAAGATCTGCATATGCAGAAAAATGAACACGTATCGATAAACTTAGTCCCAACTCTATGTTAGAGTAATACTTATAACAGCCTATGACATTATGCAAAAAGGGCGATAAAGTAATTTTAGTACCTCCATCTCCTTAAAGTCGGCCCCACCAACACCGACAATGAGGATTGACAATGGCAAATCAGATGCCTTCACAAGTGCATCCATTGTTTCCTGAAGATCGGTTATCACTCCGTCCTGTGATGTAGCCATTGAGATCGAGGATATATGAGTAAATTTACAAGGCTCTTTCTCAGAATGGGTCAAAAATTACCAATTTGACCCATTAGACTTTATAAATGACACCTTAAAGAAAAGACAAGACTTCTTTGAAAGGTGGTTAACAAATAATGCATACCGTGATGATTAATAAAACGAAATACTTGTGTTCATTAGCTGCAACCGATTGGCTAGCTATTGATGCTGCACAGGTAATTACAGGTCCAAATAGGGTGGGCCCTGCAAGTGATACATTCGAGAGGGCTTGTTCGTATGCAGTCATTATACCTTGGATACCTGCAACCTATCAGTAAAAGAGTGACACAATCGAATAATTATGCTTGCAACTAAAACCTGAAACCAGTCTAAAGAAAGAATAATTACAAAAAAAATGAAAAATATTTAAACGCTTCATATAGATTCTTGAATTGTTTACCGTAGAAACGGTGCCACTGCTTCCGTTTAGGTTGAAACAATGGCTGACAGGTCCGTCAATTGGGCGTGCTCCAAAACCCCATGCCGGGAACTGTTTATCATGATCATAAAATTGCAGTACACCACCAACATCTTGTATTGCCTAATATAGGCGAACGCCATTAGCATCTTTTATAGAATTTTCTTAAATAAAATTCTTATAAAAAAATGGTTCTTACTTTCTGGTATGCATTTGGACGTCCAGAATAGTCAATATAATGCAACGAATCTGGCAGGCGAGGATTTCCATTTGATGCTGTATATGGATTTTACAAGTCAAGCAGCATAAGTAATTGCCCAAGTTCAGAATAAATACAAATAATAGATAATGAATTATAAATTAAATTTAAATTATAATATAATAGTAATAAAGAAGAAATAAAGAAAACAAATTTGTCATGAGAAACTAGCAAGGTTGTAAAAGTCGCGAGTCGGGGACGCATCGGTCGAGACCTAAAAAGGACGCGTCGGCCGAGTCGGGGACGCATCGGTCGTTGACCAACGTTGACTTTATTAATAATATCTTAAATATATATTTATATATGTATAAAATAGTTGATTCTGTACCATAAATTTCTTAAATAAGAACTTAAATGTAAATACAATCAAACTTCAAATTCAATTAATGTTACCGAGTACATAATCAGTAAGGACACAGAGAAAAGAGCGGTCCAATAAATGAAAACAAACCCTAATTTTAAAACATATCACATCTTGACGAAAATTTGACCGATTTTGACCGTCTTTGACAGACTTTGACCGAACTTTTAGCTTTGACCGTCTTTTGAGTCGTTTTCAGAAAAACGGGACGGAGAACCCAAAAAAACGACGCATCGGCCGACGCGTCGGCCAAGTCGACCGACTTTTACAACACTGTGAGAAAGTGAAGACAAGCGACAATAGCCTACCCCTCCATGCAAAAGGGAAAAAAGTGGCATTGAGTTAAATATTTACTAAAGTCAATGAACTTTATTTACTAGATAGACCACAAAGTTACTAAAAAAAAAATATATGACCCATATTCTGTGTAACATGTGATGCAACTAGAGGTGGCCAGTTCAACCCGATTGCATATAAATGTATCAGATATGGATTGTGATTCATCCTTAATCAGTCAAACAAGCAAAAAAACACAGGTAAAAGGAAACCAGTTCAAATGGGTCAAACTGATTGAAAGTCGTCCAAAGTTAACAAATTTACAATATATAGATGTCACTCAAATTAAGTATATATATAAATCTTTAGACTATATCTTCTCAACATGTCACATTATATGGGAAGTCAATTAGGTAAAGTACCAAATATATAACAATGGTTAGACTATAGCATTAATACCTGTAAAATCTATAGCCACCATGAAATTCATTTCACATCCACCAAAGAAGTAATCCAGGAACGTATGATGAATACTTTCAGAATACTTTTCCACAAATAATTGACTCTTTAATACCTGTATTATGAAATATAAAAATTCGTTAGACTAAAGCTGAGTTATATAATCTATAAATTCATACAAATGCATGTACAGAGATACGGATGTGTTGTTAGGACCTTTGTCTGATGATCTTTCCCAACAATAACAGGTAAGAATAAGTTCTCCCCCTGCTCACTAGAATATAGTTGTTCTAGTTCAGCAAGTGATTTTTCAACTTTACTGCATGGTTCAGATGAATGGAAAATCAAAAGAAAAAAAAAAGGATTAAAATGTGAAGCAAAAGAAGCACTTGATAGAAATAGAAAAAGGCTTCAAAGATAACGATGTTGTCTTACCCAAGCAAATCATGTTTTCCACTACTATTAAAGTTAAAGCACTCGATAATCAATGGACTATCCTGCATAGTTTCAACTAAAAATCAACATTTCATTATTCATTATTTTTATTATATTTCTGTGGGACTACAAGATATTCAGATTATACCTTGCTGCCGATTTGTGATATATTCAAATTAATTGGTTTCCATTCAGGCTTTAAGTTGTTTTTCAAAACCTCTGTTCTACAAATTGGAATAGTAGCCCCACTCACCGCATGTTTTGAAATTACTAGAAAAGGGTCCTGTAGAGATCAAAGTAAATGAATTAATGTATTTATTATAATTATATCATTTGAACAATAATTAATTAGAAGTTTCTTACACTTTTAGAAAAAAAATCTTTATTATCTAAATCTGAGCACTTAAATGTTAACTCTGCTGTAGTCTTGGAGACAATTTCTACTTCTGCATGAACAGTGAGCTGTCCGAGTTTATTTGAATTAGTTGGCTCTGCTGAGTTAGCAATAGCCACAAGATTTGTGGTCCACGATCGCTTTGGATCAGTAACTATCTACAATACAGATAAATCCATCAACAAATTTAACTGCAAATTTAATTACATATACAGGTAATCAAGGATAGATAAGAATATCAAGAAATCAGTACCTAACTAACTCGATGTGATACCTTAAGATAAACAAGAACTACCCCTCATAGGAGAGAAATTACTATTAATATTATTTTTTAAAAATAAAACAAACTTACTATAATTTTTATAGACTCAATACCTGAGACAGAGTACAAGTAGCCTCTCCCAGATATTGCTGATCATCCAGTTTAAGCGTCTGCATCATAAATACAATTGTGAATGTTACATTGTATAAAAGGAAACATAAAAACAGTATTTGAGTAAGAATCTGCTTTCTAACTACATCGTATATCTATGAAAGCATCTACAGTTTTTATTGACTGCTCAAGGCAAGCAACAAGAACCATAGTTTACTATCTTCACACATTAATGTGTATCCCCTTCATTTAATCTGGAAATAGCCAGTTACATATACTTTACGATTTAACTTGAACACTCATGCACAAAATAACAAAATAACAAAATAACAAAATAAATCTGGCATACTGTTATGTTGCTAATCTTAGCTGACAGAAATGATCAACTTAAAATCATCATTTACTATGTTTGGCAGGCGCTACATGATCAATGGCTTCCAATTATAAAGGTTTTAGTTTCTTGATGAATCGATACCTTTGTTTCTGGGTCATCAATGTGGGAATCAACATCGTACACGCGAAACCTGTGATGTAAAAAATCGGTCATGTAAATAAAAATCTGTATGAAAAAAGAAAATAATTATTAAAAAAAAAAGGAAGACATACTAGCACTTACAAGAGTGTCTGAACCGTCTCAAAACAATAAGTAACTTTTATTTTTTTGATCCAATGGGGATCTAATGAATTTAGAACAACTTCAGTACGGCCAAGCTCCAGCAGTGAACCATCCTTTCCTTTTATATACACAATTGCCATAGGATCGCTCTACAAACAGAATACACACACGTAACACATCAAACTGCAGTTGGTGGTCCTATTTTTATCGTTATTTGTACTAATCCTGACATTACATATTACTATGTATACCTGGTAAACGGGTCAGGTTGGGTCAGTTTGGGTAACGGATCAAAATGGTTTTGGGTTGAAATGGGTCATGGGTCAAACGGGTCAGATTTTTAAACGGGTCCAAATGGGTCACAAGGAACATGAAAGATCTCTGCCTTAATATTTTTACTCTTTCTGGTATTGCCATTTGCTAGAAGAAGTTCTTGTTTCATTGTCTACCATGAAGGCCACTCATATTGTATACTTTAGTGTTTTGTGAAGGTCAAAGTGTCGCTTATCTTACCAAGGGTGTTATGACCCATTAGTGCATAAAATATTTTTGTCATGCATCAGATTATTTAATAAATTGTATCAAAGGTACTTATCGTTGTGAAAAAAAAAAAAAAAAAAAAAAAAAAAAAAAAAAAAAAAAAAAAATTATACATGTTACAGTATAGCAAATAAGATTATCATTCACCAAGGTGGTACACCAGCTACCAATTATTCGTAAGAATGTGATTAACTTACCTTTGAAAGCACATCTCTGTCACGTAACTTTGAAGCGGATAAAGATAGCTGTAAACAAGTTTTCAATAGTATTAGTATGACAAATGCTACACTCGTGTTGCCAGAATACACAAGGCCACAAAATAAAAATTAACTTTATACGTCCTTCAATTCAAGGAAGGAAAAGAGGTGTATATTATATTTCGACATTAAATACTCTTTAGAAGCAAGTACAATGTATCTATGTTTTGACTGGAGAGAGTATACAACTCCTGATAAATCTAATCCTTTGCTTAGAGTAAGCATAAACTCTCTTTAGTTAAGTAACCGATAATTTCTAATCGCTTTCTAAAAATGTGATAAACCTATTTACACGATAACATACATCACTAAAAGGTAGAAGCTTTTCCCTGTTCGGGCTACCCGGGAGGGCGAGTAATCCGACCCCATACTCTGATGTACGCAACCCAGCAGATTACTCCCTGGCTGTTTCCAACCCATCCATCCCTAGCCACCACTAAATATTCGTCCTGGACAAGCTTTGAACATGAGACCGACTGCAAGGAACTCATGGCCCCACCCAGCTATCTAGTGATGGACTGATGGTTGAGTGAATATATCACTTCTCTAGAATGCCTAGTGATTGCGAGCTGATGCTTAACACTTAGTTCCTTAACGGTATGTTAAGATAAAACGAGTATCTACTATTTATTATAAAGTGTAAGTGTAACATAGCAACATTACATAAAGAGGATGCTGCTACAACCACACATATTTTGCAAAATAACTTTACATGACACATCTGATAACCAATCGAAATCATTTTCAATTTCTCTCTAGTGATTTTCTTTCCTCCATTTAATGGTCAACATGATAATTTTTTTGTTAAATTTGAGTGAATATATCATTTCTCAAATATAAATTGATATATGTATAAGTTTACGTAAATGTAAATTGTATAGATCATATAGAAACAGAGTAATTACTAGGGGGCAATAATGCATATATTCATCCAAAAATTTAAATCCAACTAGCAATTAAAATAATAATTATTAATAATATTAATAATAAAGTAAAAGAATGTTTTAGTGAGAGAATTGAGTAAGAGAAAGAGTACCTCGATCTGATAAGAAAGGCCGTTGTAGCCGCGAGATTTGAAAAAACCGTCAACGGCTTCGTTTGGACCATGAGAATTGGGAAGATGCGAACTGCCGCCGACGGCGAATTGACCGTGACCGGAGTTAGAGAAGCAATTGCCCATGGATAGTAGTCGCCAGAGTAGTTGAAGGAGCTGGAAATTGTATTGAAATTGCTAAGAGTTGAGTGTATGTGTGTGAGAGAGAGAGTGGAATATATTTACAGTTATGCAAATGAATGGTCCCACATGTATATGCGAAGACCCAAAGTAATATCACGTTGTCTTGAAAAAAAAAAAAAAATACATGAAAGTAAATTACTAGCTTTAGTGGCATATTTTCAATTATGTGAAAGAAGAAAGAAGAGAGTAAATCTTTATTGAAGAATGGTGTACATACTGATTACAATCGATAGCACATTTATAGTATAATAATTCACTGTGCAATTAGGTGGAACAGTAATATCCGTGATCCACCAAATTTGTTGATTCACCAAATTTTACTTTATCAAAAGTAAAATTGTCGGCCACCACATTATGATTTATAACACTCCCCCTTGACGACAATTTTGTTTCATGAAAAATCAACTACATGTTACTGCCTCGTTAAAAACCTTGCTAAAGAAAAACCCAGTGGGATACAAACTTTAGCCAAGGAAAAAAGAGTGCAGCATAGAGTTGACTCCCCCTCAAGTAGACATCACTGAGTCGTCACATGTTTTGAACATGCCTCATGCCAATATTGTGAACATGCATTCTGAAAATAGCAGTTGGAAGTGCTTTGGTGAAAAGATCGGCAGAGTTTTTGTTGGATTGAACATATCTCATTTCAATCTGGTTGTCCTTTGATGAGATCTTGAGTGTATGAGAAGAATCTAGGAGGTATGTGTTTTGTTCGGTCACTTTTGATATACACTTCTTTCATCTGTGCTATGCAAGCTGTATTATCTTCATAGATAGTTGTTGGACTTTTATCGCGTTCTAGTCCACAAGAATCAGTAATGAGTTGTGTCATTTATCTCAACCAAAAATATTCCGGAGTGGCTTCATGTAATACAATCACTTTGGCATCATTTGATGATGTTGCAACAAGTATTTGTTTTTGAGAACGCCATGGTATTGAGTGCCTCCATTTAGGAATTCATATCCAGTTTGAGATTTAGCTTTATGTGGATTAGATAAATAATCTGCATCTATATAACCAAACAAATCTTGTTTCGAGTTGTTAGAATAAAATAATTATAAATCAGTAGTTTCCCGAAGGTATCAAAATATATGTTTGATCCCATTCCAATGTATTTTGGTAGGGGCTGAGTTGAATCTTGTCAACAGATTAGCTGTAAAAGAAATGTCAGGTCTTGTATAATTTGTAAGATACATAAGAGCCCCAATTGCACTAAAATATGGAACTTATGAACTAAGAAGATCTTCATGATCTTCTAGATGATGGATCGGTATCAATATTGGAATCTGATAACCATAGGAGTACTTAATGGTTTTTGTCTTATCCATATTAATATATTTTAAAATCTTTTCTGTATAAATTGTTTGATGTATAAGTAAGTCATTAGTCATATGCTCAATATGTAAATCAACGTAATACTTGATTTTTCAATTTCAAAATATTTCTTTAGAAGTTGAATGGCTTCATAGATTTCTTTATTTAAGATAATTGATATAAACAGCTATGATCACATATCCGAACATTGTTTTTATAAAACACACGTGCAAATAAGTTTATATGTATACCCATTTCTTATCAAGTAGTCATTTAATCAGTTATACTATTGTATCAACCTATATAAAAATCTTTGTGATTCAATGGAATACATTTCTTTGAGTTTTGCATTAGATGCTTATGATACCTTAAACCCTTCAGGTATATTCATATATATCACTATCAAGTGATCCATACACATAAGTAGTTACAACATCTATGAGATGCATTTAAGTAACTACCAGGTTGATTAAGTATCTAATAAGTAATTGTATCCATTATAGGAGGATAAGTTTTTCTCATAATTCATTTCTGGTCTTTGTGGAAAATTCTGAGTTACAAGTCTAGTTTTGCCTTGTAACTTCATTTGCACATTTCTTTTTTGGATAAAAATTTATTTGTATCCCATACGTTTCACATCTTTAAAAGTGATAACGATTGATCCGAAAACTTTTATTTTATTTGAGCGATTCTAATTCAGCTCGTATTGCTCTTTTCCATTGAGCTCAATCATGTCTATTTTGATATTCAATGACAAATTTTGGTTTCAGATCATCATTTTATTCATGATGTCATTGTAACATTATATGAAAATATCTCATAGAGATTTTTAATTTCATTTCGGTTCCATAATATTGCATAATTTATCGCAATTTTAGTATTTACATTTATCAATATCCTCTGCAGAAGGAATATTGATTTATGGTTCTTCTTAAATACTTTCTTTTACCTCATTATCAGCTGATTTTATTTTCGAGGATTTTTATCTTCGAAACCAATTGATCTTCCACGTTTCATGCGTGGCAAAGACTCAAGAGTGAAATTATTGCCAGCTTTTAGAATTTCAATTCGAGATGGAGCATTTACTGCTATTATATATGATTTAGTCACTCTTTTTGTATCTTTAAATGCATCACGTAATCGATTTGCAAGTTCTTGCATATGCATTATTTTTGAACTTTCGTTTCATATTCTTTTGTGTGAGGATCAAGATACCTTAATTGATGTTCACATCATGAAACATCATTTTATTTTATTTTTTCATTTCTCCCCCTAACCTAGGGAACAATTTTTTATTAAAATGACAATCAGCAAAAACGTGCTGTAAAAACATCACTCGTCATGGATTCGATATATCTTATGATTGAAGATGTTTCATATACAACATATATTTCAATCCTTATTTGAGGAACCATTTGTTGTGGTGGTGCAATTAAAAATACACTGCGCAATCAAATGTTCTAAGATGGAAAATATTTGTCTCTCGACCAAAATTAAGTTGGTAATGGAGAATATTTATGACTTGCACTTGGTTTAATGTGAATTAATGTTGCATCATGTAAATTTACATGTCCCTATATAAATATTGAGAGTTTTGTACTCATTACCAATTGTCTAGTTATTAGCTGCAAGCGTTTATCTATTGATTCAGCTAAACCAATTTTGTGTATGCACATGAGTAACTGGATGTTCAACAACAATCCCTGTAGACATATAATAATCATTAAATGCTTGAGATGTTAACTCACCAGCATTTATCAAGTCTCATCCTTTTAATGGTGTAATCAGAATAATGTGTTCTCAATTTAATAATTTATGCAAGAAACTTTGCAAATGCCATATTACGGCTTGATAACAGACAAACATGAGACCATCTACTAGATGCGTCTATTAGGACCATGAAATATCTAAATGGTCCACATGGTGGATGAATTTATTCACATATCTCAGCTTGAATTATTTCAAGAAACATTTGTGATTCCTTTTCACAATATACTTTTCATTAATCACCATATGTGTTTTTCATTAATCACCATATGTGCTTTTTCATTAATCACCATATGTGCTTTTTCATTAATCACCATATGTGCTTTTTCATTAATCACCATATGTGCTTTTTCATTAATCACCATATGAGCTTTTTCATCATATATCATTTTCACCATATGCGCTTTTAATCATATGCGCTGCGTTTTTCATCATATGCGCCTTTTATCATATGCGCTTTTCATCATATGCGCTGCGCTTTTATCATATGCGCTTTTAATCATATGCGCTGCGTTTTTCATCATATGCATCATATGCGCTTTTCATCATATGCGCTGCGCTTTTATCATATGCGCTTTTAATCATATGCGCTGCGTTTTTCATCATATGCGTTTTTCACCATATGCGATTTTAATCATATGCGCTTTTAATCATATACTGATAATCATATCCATTATGATATATATCAGATAAACTTAACAAATTTCTTTTTGAAAACAAGACATTATTTATCAGAAAATTCGTACCATTTTGTAACATGAATTTTGCCTTTCCCGTTCATTTTATTAAGACCAGATATGTATAGTTCCTTATACAACTTAAAAAGATGTTAAGATCGACAATTTTTATATCAGTGGTCTATGCTACCACAAGAATCTTCATGATTCAAGAATCTTCATGATTCTTATAAGAGTTTCATTCAAACCACTTATTTTGTGCACTAATTTGGTGGTTGACATTATGTTTTGCGCATCATTATTTCTTTGATCAAAGAATTTATAAATCTCGCTCATTATCCCAATTTAGCGATTATAGCCTTCATGGCAATAATATAGCCTTTGTGTCAGTACACGTAGCTTTCATGGCATTACATATCCTTTATGGTATTTCATATAGTCTTCATGGTTTTTTATATAGTTTTCATAGCTTTTCGTATAGCCTTCATAATATTTCATATAGCCTTCATAACATTAAGTAATTTCTTACATTATTCATTTTATTACAGTATATGTTTGTGATATGATGTGAATTGTGATTATAATCATGTCCACCCAATATATTAAATAGTGGTGGATCAAAGATAAGGTTAAAATAAAATTAACTATACTACTGTAGTTGACAATGATGATGACTGACATATATGTATGTATTTGGAGTTATTAGACGACTTTTGAGTTGTTCATATTCCATCTTATTTTCACAGTAGTAAATCCAACTTTCTAAAACAAATTTATATATTAAATTCTTCATAACTTCATCTACCAATTGTGAATAGCTTAAAAATCTGTTTTCATATGAGTTAACGGTAGCGCCAAATTTTTTTATTTTTTTTTAATGGGAGGGCCAAATATTTTTGAACGTAAATTATAGTTTGAAAAAAAAAATATGTATGATATCTTTTGATGAATCATTACTTGAAAAATAAGTAGTCTACTAAACATAACTTTTAATTATATACGGAGTACATTTTAACTCTACATATTTAGTCTTCCAACTCAGTTTAATTATTAAGTGGCTAAAATAAAATAGCGTACGAATTTAGTTATTTAGATGCATATTGTAAAAATTTGTTCATAATGTAGTTATTATCTCTTAATCTCTTAATTGTTTACTCCTTACTTTATAGGGAGTATGGAGTATTTTATAAAGTTAATCCTTATTTTTCGGAGTATTTTAATTAATATTTTAAAGTTATAAGGTTAAAAGTGAACGTCCATATAAACTTAAAGGAGATGATTTTAAAAAGAATCAAAAGCAGTAGCACTCATGAAAATATATTAATAGATTATGATAGGGTTGGTGATTGATAGAAGCTAGTTGAATAATAAAAAAATGAGGAAGTGGAATCATGACCCAAATGTGACTCCATGAATCACGGCTTATAAGGGAATGGTGGCCCCAAATCTGTTTCCTTGTAAATAAACAAGTCCCATTCAAATTCTCCTTTAAGATTCCTAGTGGGGTTAATTGGATATCAACAAAAATTAGGATGTAGGGCAGTCCACACTACTTTCGGTGCCTTATTATTAGTGTAACACGTACAACACATATCATCCACTTGTTTGTATATCTAATCTATATATGTTTCATCGATTTATTCTAGATCAAGTAGTCATTCGCGACCGTTTCAAATGCAAAATATATTTCCTGCCATGTATTTTACTTCAAATAAATCAAAATCACAAATTCTTTAATTTCTACGAAGGCACGATCTTTAATTTCTACGAAGGCACGAATTCATTTCCTCCCTTACGCAAAGGAAATTTGTCATTTTAGTGTGACCGGAGGTCATGCCGTCGGAGGTGTTTCCGTCGGAGGAAGTTCCATCGGAGGTAGTGATTGACGGTGGTTAGTTCTAAAAAGACTTTCTAACTTTCTGGTGTTTACAAACTTGATTTTATTTAACATACAAGTGAAGGTTTGTATATAATTTCAAGACTTACCTGAATGCTAGCAGCAGAATCGATAGATCGGTCGGTCGAAAAGACTATCTCTCTAACGACCTGTCCTAATCCATCTGGACGAAGTCCATATCGATTACAAACGATTCACAATAGTTGATTACATCGCGAGGTACTTGACCTCTAAATGATACATTTTACAAACATTGCATTTGTTTTTAAAAGACAAACTTTCATCACATCAAAAGTTGACGACATGCATACCATTTCATAATATATCCAACTATAATTGACTTAATAATAATATTGATGAACTCAATGACTCGAATGCAACGTCTTTTGAAATATGTCATAAATGACTCCAAGTAATGCCTCTAAAATGAGCAAATGCACAGCGAAAGATTTCTTTCGTACCTGAGAATAAACATGCTTTCAAGTGTCAACCAAAAGGTTGGTGAGTTCATTAGTTTAACATAAATAATCATTCCATCATTTTAATAGACCACAAGATTTTCATTTTCAGTTCTCAAAAATATACGTCACATGCATAGAGACAAAAATAATCATTCATATGGATTGAACACCTGGTAACCGACATTATCAAGATGCATATAAGAATATCCCCTATCATTCCGGGAAATCCTTCGGACATGATAAAAACAACATCGAAGTACTAAAGCATCTGGTACTTTGGATGGGGTTCGTCGGGCCCATAGATCTATCTTTAGGATTCGTGTCAATTAGTAGATCGGTTTACTAATTCTTAGGTTACCAAGCAAAAAGGGGCATATTCAGCTTCGATCATTCAACCATATAATGTAATTTTGATTACTTGTGTCTATTCCGTAAAACATTTATAAAAGCGCAAGTATTCTCAGTCCCAAAAATATCTATTGCAAAAGCATTTAAAAAGGGAGCAAATGAAACTCACCATACTGTATTTTGTAGTAAAAATACATATAACTATATTGAACAATGTGAAGGGACCCGTCCTAATTCATCCGGACGAAGTCCATATCGATTGCAAACGATTCACAACAGTTGATTACATCGTGAGGTACTTGACCTCTATCTAATACATTTTACAAACATTGCATTCGTTTTTGAAAAAACAATCTTTCATTACATCGAAAGTTGCCGGCATGCATACCATTTTATAATATATCTAACTATAATTGACTTAATAATAATCTTGATGAACTCAACGACTCGAATGCAACGTCTTTTGAAATATGTCATGAATGACTCCAAGTAATATCTCTAAGATGAGCAAATGCACAGCGGAAGATTTCTTTCGTACCTGAGAATAAACATGCTTTCAAGTGTCAGCCAAAAGGTTGGTGAGTTTATTAGTTTAGCATAAATAATCATTTCCATCATTTTAATAGACCACAAGATTTCATTTTCGGTTCACACAAATATACGTCCCATGCATAGAGACAAAAATATCATTCATATGGATTGAACACCTGGTAACCGACATTCACAATATGCATATAAGAATATCCCCATCATTCTGGGATCCTCCTTCGGACATGATATAAATTTCGAAGTACTAAAGCATCCGGTACTTTGGATGGGGCTTGTTGGGCCAGATAGATCTATCTTTAGAGTTCGCGTCAATTAGGGTGTCTGTTCCCTAATTCTTAGATTACCAGACTTAATAAAAGGGGCATATTCGATTTCGATAATTCAACCATAGAGTGTAGTTTCAATTACTTGTGTCTATTTCGTAAAACAGTTATAAAAACATCGTATGTATTCTCAGTCCCAAAAATATATATTGCAAAAGCATTTAAAAAAGGATTAATGAAACTCACGCATCAAAATATTGTAAAACAGTTAATAAAGTATTTGCATGTATTCTCTGCCCAAAAACGTAAAGAGTAAAAGGGAATCAAATGAAACTTGCCCTATAATATTTTGTAGTAAAAATATTCATACGACGAAACTGAACAATGCAGAGTTGGCCTCGGATTCACGAACCTATATTATTTGTATATTTATTAATACACATAATCGTAATTGAACAAATTTGTTTATCATATTATAATTTATATATTATATATTTAATTTGTGTATATATTCAGAATACCTATATAGTTATATTAATATATTTATATATATTATTGTTTAGTGTTATATTAAAATTTAATAGTTTGTTATATGTACGTATTTAAATAAATATTATTAGTAAGTTTGATTTATATAGCTATGTGAAATATTAATAATTATAGTATATGTAATAAGTATATTTTATGTACAAAATATTTATCTGTTTTAAAAGGGTAGTTTTTGATAATAATATTAATAATAATAAAAGTGATAATAATAGTAATAATAATAATAATAATAATGTTACTAATGATAAAAAAAAATAACACTTATAATGATAATGAATATGATAATTTTAATAAAAGAAAATACCTTTGTTAGTAATAATAATTTCAAAAATGATAATTTTCAGGATAATACTAATAATAAAATGTTATATATTAATACTTATAATGATAATGATAATAATAATAATAATAATAATAATAATTATAATTATAATTATAATAATAATAATAATAATAATAATAATAACAATAATAATAATAATAATAATAACAATAATAATAATAATAATAATAATAATAATAATTGAAATAAAAATTCAAAAGTATATACCCTTAAAAATCCTTTTTCTAAAAAGAATTGTCACGAACGAGACTCGAACCCGTGATCTCTCGATTACCCAACACGCATACTAACCATCACGCTACTATTTACTTCTCTGATTAATTAATACGTTTTAATTCTTTTAACTCGTATTATCGTCATCTTATCATACCCATTTTAATGAAGCCCAAATAAGTTGCAAGTCCATAAAAAAATATCCAAACAGAAGCCCACTGAGATACTTGCAGCCCAACTAACAAAGCAAGCCCACTCCACTTAATTGTTATCGATCCAAAAGGATTATAAAAGCCCAACGAGAAACTCTTTAACCATCTATTTCGCTGGTTCGTCTATAACATCAATAACACGTTTTTGTTGGAGGATCTAAAACACGAACGGCAATAGCAGGTAAAAAAAATAACTTTTACGATGGTTCCGGGTTTTCTTTGGTTCGTCAAAATCATAACATCATAGCAGTAATAATTGGGTTCAACAAAAACGATATCAATTAGTCACAGTAGATACATACTTCGATTGTTGTAGGTTTTCATGGCTAAGTGTAGCTTCGAAACAAAACAGAAAAATAGCGTAGCAGTCTTACAGAATCACAATCATAATCATCATCTTCATATATAATTGTATCACCATTATCGTGTATATACTGTTCATCATCTTCTTCATTGAAAAGTTTGCAGTCGTGCAGTAGCAGTCATAGGTGAGATTATGGTGATGTTTTGCGTTAGTTTGAAACATAAACAGAAGTTGCTGCAGTAGCAACTGCAACCTTATTGTGTGACTGTTCGAAGAAAATATATATATATATATATATATATATATATATATATATATATATATATATATATATATATATATATATATATATATATATATGAAAGACAGGAAAACAGTAGCAACGTAATGATGTTCATGGCGATTTGTGCTGTATTCGAATAAATAGAAAAACAGAAGCAATTAGTAGTAGTCGTTAGTGTTTGGTGTGATGAAAATGATGGTTCAAAGGTGATGGTCTACGGTTGTCACTACTATATATAAACAGAAATATGATCGTGTACTTGCCTCAATAGCATCGAGTAAGAACAGAATATAAGCAATAGTTGATCACGGGTTTGTTTTGTGGTGGTTCTGGTAGTGATGTTTTCGATAATTGAAGGTGGAGGTGACGGTTAAGAGAGGGAATAAGAGAGAGAGAGATAGATAGATTAGGAAGTGGTGGTTTATGATGTTCATGGGTGGTGGCGTTAGTAGAGGATGGTGATGACCTCACGGTTGTAGAGTGGTCGGAGCAAGGAAGGAGGTAGAGGTGATGGGTGGTTGTGTACTCCCTCTCATTCTCTACATATATATACATATATATATATATATATATATATATATATATATATATATATATATATATATATATATATATATATATATATATATATATATATATATATATATATATAAGATGTAATGTAATATATTAATCATAATATAATATTAATAATAATAATAATAATAATATAATTATAATATAATAATAAAAATTTAGTGATCAGTGGATTGAATTGAAAGATGGATACAGTTGGCAGCCAGATGATTGGATTTATCTACCGACGATTTTAACAGGTAGATTATATCGTGTCCATTGCTAAACAGTTAACGTATAAAAGTGTTCCTAAAAATCCCAAATTTATAGTTTAAGTATATTTAATTATTTCAGTCATTACCTGCTTGAAACCTGATCAAAAAGGTTCGTTAATTATTTATTTTCTGTTCCAATTTATATGTACGGAGTACTAATATTTAAACTTAAAAGGGTAAAAATACTTTTAACAAATCTAAAATCTTCGCAATCGATTTACAGTTCAACTTTTAATTCAATCCTTCATGAACATGCATTATATCTATGTTAAAACTAATAAAACGTCAACCGAGTGTTACAGACATTTACTAATTAAGCTCGAAATCATTTATTTTTAATATATTCTCTTTCTAGATATAAATAGTTTTAAAAATAGCAAGTTTAATTACTAAAACAAATATATTATATATTTTTAAACAACAAGATTTAATAAAACGTTATATATTTACAAGTAATTTTTATATACATAATTATATATATATCTATATATTTATAAATATAGTTTCCATTACATCGCTTATTATTTTACATATTTATTTCCAACAATTAAATCATATAATATTTCAAATAATATTTCAAATTATCATATATATATATATATATATATATATATATATATATATATATATATATATATATATATATATATATACACATTTAAATACATGTGTCTATTTATAAATAGTTGTTCGTGAATCTTCGGGAATGGTCGAAGGTCAAACGAATATATAAAATAGTTCAAAATTTTTGTGACTCAATATTACAGACTTTGCTTATCGTATCGAAATCATATAAAGAATAAGTTTAAATTTAGTCGGAAATTCCCGGGTCGTCACAGTACCTTCCCGTTAAAGAAATTTCGTCCCGAAATTTGAATGAGGTCGTCATTGCTAACAATAAAAATATTTTCATGACGAATATGAGTTGATAAATAGAGTTTTATCATCATTGAGTAATGTGGATAAAATAATTCGATTATTCGAAAAGTACGAATGAAGCTATCACAAAGGGTTGAAATAGAAAATGTAAAGATTCGTCTTAACTTTTGGCAGGGTTAGGGTTGAATTCCGGAATTCAAGGGATTTAAAGAAAATCTTCGAAATCTAAAAGATTTGATTCTTCGGCGAATAAGGGAATTAAGATCTCTATAATTAAATATGATGATCTGCCTCGATTATTACGTTTGATTTTTCCATTATAAATTTACCTTTTCCTTTCCATTAGTTTTCACCACTTCTATACTCAATTCCCAAATTCAAAAGATATATGAAAATGCTTAACCCTGTTCTGATCCTTGTTCTTATTCTAACCATCGTAATGATCGTTCTTCTTTTCCAACTCCCTCCTGAAGAATCTGTTTATTTCTATTATGCTCTAGGGATTATTGTATTTATAATTCTCCCGTGTCTTTATATTTCCATACGTACTAATATACACGGTTTGTAATTTCGGTGTTGTCATTGGGCTTTATATTTTCTGTTATATTTTGGATCTCTTTGCCTTTTTATTATCCTCTCGACCTCTAGTAAAGCGAGCAACGGTCCAGAATTCATAGATATGAATTTTGAAATGAACATAGTTAATGTTCTAAGATAGAAATGGTAATAGCACGATCTTGATTCGGCAAATTACCAGAATATCCAGGAAAGATAGAACTATCAATAAAATATGTTTTTGATATGTTTATATATCAGATAAAATGTAAGAGTCGTGTAACATGGCACATGATGACGTTATAATTTGTGAATCATCATGTCCCATTTAGAAACTCAGCATGACTTAATGTAATATAATCACGTTGATCAAGTGTCATTATATTATACTAAATCATGCATCAATTTCCAATACTACTTCAAAATCATCCATCATTCAAACTCAAATTCTAAAGAAATGTAGAAACTAAAGTAGTTTCCTTTATGATGTAATATAGATAGCAGGAAGAGATAAATAATTTCAGACAATAATATTTATGAAAATATCCTCAGAAATATCGAAGATATTTATGATGATATTTTACAATTTCTACGTTCGATGGTTGATGGAGAAAATTTTTCTGCAAGATTTTAACATGAGTACGGAGCAAGATATTCGTTGAAGGTTTCATCGGATCCAGAATTACTTGGATTCTTTGAACATATGGTATGTTACTTGTATTTGGCATTGGTCTCCTTCATGATTTGCTCAATCTATTTTTCAGTACCAAATTTTTTATCGAGCGTTCCTAACACACCCTTCTTTATCATCAAACTTTTGGCCGTTTAGACCATCTACAATTTTTCTGTTTCCTCTGCATTTAATGCTATGATATCCGAATCATCGGTTAACAATCTGAGGTGATTTCAGGAGAATTGTGTTTTTAGATGATTAAACGCTGATGGTAATATGGTGGAATATAAAAGGTTCCCCGGTAACAATAAAAGAGCACGCATATATATCAAGGTTATAATAAGGTTGTTTCGAATGAAAAGTCGAAGTTGACTTGCTGAAGCTGTGACCAAATTGACTAATTTTGAAAAGGAATTGCAAAGTTATTTTCGGTAATAACAATGTCAAAAAGAGTTAACACAGATACGTGTTTAACGTTTACTCAGGTTCTGAGTGTTTTCAGGTGCATAACTATATGCGTCAATCTTTTCTTCCATAGATGAAGTGCGGTTGGTTCATCTTCTCAGTTGTTTCTTAATTGAGAGGTTTCAAGAATCATGAAAGATTTGAACGCAGATTGTAATCGTCGAGATACAAATGAAGTTTAAGATGAATTCAAGTGGCAAACTTGAAGAATGTTAAGTTTCATATGTTTTAATCAATATTTTAATTCATTTTTAATTGTCCAATGTTATTTTTCCACAGTCGATAGTCCACATTAACAATCCAATAATTCATATATAGTTTAATATACAATATTCGAATTAATTAATACGTATCGTGACCCGTATACGTCTCAGACTCGATCACAACTCAAAGTATATATATTATTTGAGAATCAACCTCAACCCTGTATAGAGAACTCGATCATTACTGCATATAAAGTGTCTATGGTGATTCCAAATAATATATATAGATGTGTCGATATGATATTCAAAACCTTGTATACGTGTCCCGATATTTAAAGTGCGTAAAATAAATACATAAATTAAATGATGATAAATAAAATGCGTAAAGTAAATAACAGAAATTAAATGACGATAATTAAAATTACGATAATTAAATTGCGATAAAATAAATTGCTATAAATAAATTGCGATAATTAAAATGTAATAAGGAATTAACAGTTAGCTAGGAACAGTTAGCTAGGATTTTGTCAGCGTGGATTCTTAACAAAATTTCTCATAGTTAATTTGTTTGTTTCTAATAAATTTTATTTTTGTCCAATGTTTTCTTCATTATGCCACTTGTTGGATTCTGATAGATCAAAATTCAAGTATGAAATTGAATGAAAATGGTTATTCTGTGGTGACCGGATACGTATATCGGTGGATGTAAGTAGAATAGTAAATGACTGTTGAATTAGATTTAAAGAATGTACAGTGTAACTTATTAATGTGAAATTTAAATATTCCTCGGGTATTACCTACCCGTTAAAATATTTTCACCATTATCAGTTTGTACAAAAGAATTTTAATTACAATCTTTATGAAAATATACTTACATATATATTTTCTTTAGATGTAATCATGAATTTAATGGGTCAATATGATATTAGACTCATTTGATTTACCGTTTAGAATATGAATATATAATCTCTTAAAACATTAAAGATTATATAATCGCCATGTCGAACGAAGATAAATAATGTAGAATGATTCGTAGAATGATGATTATGCTAGAGGAACAGAATGAGATATTGGGGCATGTGATGTTGAAACTTGTGTTGTTGGTGGTACTGTTGATGCCGGTGATATTGCTGAAGCTGGTACGTTTTGCACCATATTCTGCAAATTGATTACTCGATTGCGAAGTTCGTTGACTTCTTATATTACTCCGGAATAATTGTAGATCGGAACGAGCAGATGAGTAAGGTTTCAAATTGTGGATATAATATAATCATGTCGAGCTACTCTGGAAATGAGGGTGAAGATGGTGTTTCGGATTGGTTCGCCAGTGAATGTTTCAAGTTCTTCGCCCAGCGAACAATATGGTGGGTGAAAGGGATCGATTCTTCTTGTCTCCAATGATTAAGTAGACTATGAACTCATCATATGAATTGGGGATGGTTGGTTAGTTGATTCATTCTGGTGATGTTGCTTTCGGAGCTTAGGTGAACGTCCACGTCGGAATAGCTGTCGGAATAACTATCAGAATAGTTATCGGAATTCGAGGGACTCGAACTGGTTGAAGGATTCATCCCGTACGATCAGATGAAGGATTTCCGATAAGAAATAGATTATAGGATGTAGATTAGTACCCTACAATACATAATTTACATATGCATATATAATACTAAAATCCCATAAGTTACGGAGGAATCTACGGAAGCTGTCAGGCAAAAGTAACAACAACAGATATGCTAAGATATGAATTTATCTATACACTGTCTATGCAATAGCGGCAGTAAGACGTGTCTAGACTTTAAGGATGATAAGCAAGTAATTTTCGACACGAAATGATAAGCAAAACTTTTGACATGCAGACACGGTCGAAGTCCAGACTCACTAATGCATCCTAACGACTTATCAGTTATACACACTAATGCAGACCTGGTTCGCTAAGACCACCGCTCTGATACCAACTGAAGTGACCCGTCCTAATCCATCAGAACGAAGTCCATATCGATTGTAAACGATTCACAACAGTTGATTACATCGCGAGGTACTTGACCTCTATCTAATACATTTTACAAACATTGCATTCATTTTTGAAAAGACAATCTTTCATTACATCGAAAGTTGACGGCATGCATACCATTTTATAATATATCTAACTATAATTGACTTAATAATAATCTTGATGAACTCAACGACTCGAATGCAACATTTTTTGAAATATGTCATGAATGACTCCAAGTAATATCTCTAAGATGAGCAAATGCACAGAAGATTTCTTTCGTACCTGAGAATAAACATGCTTTCAAGTGTCAACCAAAAGATTGGTGAGTTTATTAGTTTAGCATAAATAATCATTTCCATCATTTTAATAGACCACAAGATTTCATTTTCAGTTCTCACAAATATACGTCCCATGCATAGAGACAAAAATATCATTCATATGGATTGAACACCTGGTAACCGACATTCACAATATGCATATAAGAATATCCCCATCATTCCGGGATCCTCCTTCGGACATGATATAAATTTCGAAGTACTAAAGCATCCGGTACTTTGGATGGGGCTTGTTGGGCCCGATAGATCTATCTTTAGAGTTCGCGTCAATTAGGGTGTCTGTTCCCTAATTCTTAGATTACCAGACTTAATAAAAGGGGCATATTCGATTTCAATAATTCAACCATAGAGTGTAGTTTCGATTACTTGTGTCTATTTCGTAAAACAGTTATAAAAACATCGTATGTATTCTCAGTCCCAAAAATATATATTGCAAAAGCATTTAAAAAAGGATTAATGAAACTCACGCATCAAAATATTGTAAAACAGTTAATAAAGCATTTGCATGTATTCTCTGCCCAAAAACGTAAAGAGTAAAAGGGAATCAAATGAAACTCACCCTACAATATTTTGTAGTAAAAATATTCATACGACGAAACTGAACAATGCAGAGTTGGCCTCGGATTCACGAACCTATATTATTTGTATATTTATTAATACACATAATCGTAATTGAACAAATTTATTTATTATATTATAATTTATATATTATATATTTAATTTGTGTATATATTCAGAATACCTATATAGTTATATTAATATATTTATATATATTATTGTTTAGTGTTATATTAAAATTTAATAGTTTGTTATATGTACGTATTTAAATAAATATTATTAGTAAGTTTGATTTATATAGCTATGTGAAATATTAATAATTATAGTATATGTAATAAGTATATTTTATGTACAAAATATTTATCTGTTTTAAAAGGGTAGTTTTTGATAATAATATTAATAATAATAAAAGTGATAATAATAGTAATAATAATAATAATAATAATAATAATAATAATAATGTTACTAATGATAAAAAAAATAACACTTATAATGATAATGAATATGATAATTTTAATAAAAGAAAATACCTTTGTTAGTAATAATAATTTCAAAAATGATAATTTTCAGGATAATACTAATAATAAAATGTTATATATTAATACTTATAATGATAATGATAATAATAATAATAATAATAATAATAATAATAATAATAATAATAATAATAATAATAATAATAATAATAATAACAATAATAATAATAATAATAATAACAATAATAATAATAATAATAATAATAATAATAATAATAATAATAATAATAATAATTGAAATAAAAATTCAAAAGTATATACCCTTAAAAATCCTTTTTCTAAAAAGAATTATCACGAACGAGACTCGAACCCGTGATCTCTCGATTACCCAACACGCATACTAACCATCACGCTACTATTTACTTCTCTGATTAATTAATACGTTTTAATTCTTTTAACTCGTATTATCGTCATCTTATCATACCCATTTTAATGAAGCCCAAATAAGTTGCAAGTCCATAAAAAAATATCCAAACAGAAGCCCACTGAGATACTTGCAGCCCAACTAACAAAGCAAGCCCACTCCACTAAATTGTTATTGATCCAAAAGGATTATAACAGCCCAACGAGAAACTCTTTAACCATCTATTTCGCTGGTTCGTCTATAACATCAATAACACGTTTTTGTTGGAGGATCTAAAACACGAACGGCGATAGCTGGTAAAAAAAATAACTTTTAAGATGGTTCCGGGTTTTCTTTGGTTCGTCAAAATCATAACATCATAGCAGTAACAATTGGGTTCAACAAAAACGAAATCAATTAGTCACAGTAGATACATACTTCGATTGTTGCAGGTTTTCATGGCTTAGTGTAGCTTCGAAACAAAACAGAAAAATAGCGTAGCAGTCTTACAGAATCACAATCATATCATCATCTTCATATATAATTGTATCACCATTATCGTGTATATACTGTTCATCGTCTTCTTCATTGAAAAGTTTGCAGTCGTGCAGTAGCAGTCATAGGTGAGATTATGGTGATGTTTTGCGTTAGTTTGAAACATAAACAGAAGTAGCTGCAGTAGCAACTGCAACCTTATTGTGTGACTGTTCGAAGAAAAAAAAAATATAAATATATATATATATATATATATATATATATATATATATATATATATATATATATATATATATATATATATATATATGGAAGACAGGAAAACAGTAGCAACGTAATGATGTTCATGGCGATTTGTGTTGTATTCGAATAAATAGGAAAACAGAAGCAATTAGTAGTAGTCGTTAGTGTTTGGTGTGATGAAAATGATGGTTCAAAAGGTGATGGTCTACGGTTGTCACTACTATATATAAACAGAAAGATGATCGTGTACTTGCCTCAATAGCATCGAGTAAGAACAGAATATAAGTAATAGTTGATCATGGGTTTGTTTTGTGGTGGTTCCGGTAGTGATGTTTTCGATAATTAAAGGTGGAGGTGACGGTTAAGAGAGGGAATAAGAGAGAGAGAGAGATAGATTAGGAAGTGGTGGTTTATGATGTTCATAGGTGGTGGCGTTAGTAGAGGATGGTGATGACCTCACAGTTATAGAGTGGCCGAAGCAAGGAAGGAGGTAGAGGTGATGGGTGGTTGTGTACTCCCTCTCATTCTCTACACACACATACACACACACACACACACACACAGATATATATATATATATATATATATATATATATATATATATATATATATATATATATATATATATATATATATATATATATATATATATATATATATATATATATATATATATATATATATATATAAGATGTAATGTAATATATTAATCATAATATAATATTAATAATAATAATATAATTATAATATAATAATAAAAATTTAGTGATCAGTGGATTGAATTGAAAGATGGATACAGTTGGCAGGCAGATGATTGGATTTATCTACCGACGATTTTAACTGGTAGATTATATCGTGTCCATTGCTAAACAGTTAACGTATAAAAGTGTTCCTAAAAATCCCAAATTTATAGTTTAAGTATATTTAATTATTTCAGTCATTACCTGCTTGAAACCTGATCAAAAAGGTTCGTTAATTATTTATTTTCTGTTCTAATTTATATGTATGGAGTACTAATATTTAAACTTAAAAGGGTAAAAATACTTTTAACAAATCTAAAATCTTCGCAATCGATTTACAGTTCAACTTTTAATTCAATCCTTCATGAACATGTATTATATCTATGTTAAAACTAATAAAACGTCAACCGAGTGTTACAGACATTTACTAATTAAGCTCAAAATCATTTATTTTTAATATATTCTCTTTCTAGATATAAATAGTTTTAAAAATAGCAAGTTTAATTACTAAAACAAATATATTATATATTTTTAAACAACAAGATTTAATAAAACGTTATATATTTACAAGTAATTTTTATATACATAATTATATATATATATATATCTATATATTTATAAATATAGTTTCCATTACATCGCTTATTATTTTACATATTTATTTCCAACAATTAAATCATATAATATTTCAAATAATATTTCAAATTATCATATATATATATATATATATATATATATATATATATATATATATATATATATATATATATATATATATATATATATATATATATATATATATATATATATACATTTAAATACATGTGTCTATTTATAAATAGTTGTTCGTGAATCTTCGGGAATGGTCGAAGGTTAAACGAATATATAAAATAGTTCAAAATTTTTGTGACTCAACATTACAGACTTTTCTTATCGTATCGAAATCATATAAAGATTAAGTTTAAATTTAGTCAGAAATTCTCGGGTCGTCACACAATGCAGGGTTGGCCTCGGATTCACGAACCTATATCATTTGTATATTTATTAAAACATATAATGGAATCACATAATTTCAGTTATTAGTATTTGTTATTTATATATTTTTAGTTATATAGAATCTATTCTAAAATACATTAAAACTTTTACTTATATTATATCTTACTTTATATGTTATATTTATTTATTTTGTATATATATTTAAAATAATAAATATTTATATATTTAATTGTATCAATATATCTATATATATTATATGATCAGTATTATATTTAAAATCATTAGTTGGTTATATGTAAGTATTTATATAAATACTATTAATATGTTTGATATATTGTATATGAATTATTAATGTACTTTTAGTATATGTAAAGAATATATTTTATGTACAAAATATTTATTTGTTAAAAAATAATAGTTTTGATAACAATGATTTACTCATCATAATAATAATAATTTTATTGATAATGATAATACTTATAATAGTAATGATGTTGTTTAAAATGCTACTTAGGTTAATAATAACAATAATACTAACAATTACAAAAATAATAAATTAGTAATCCTAATAATAATATTATTATTCATATTGGTGACTATAATCGTAATACTATTAATAAATGGTAACTAATACTTTTATTAGTAGTAATAATAATAACTATCATTTTAGTCCTAATAACAATTTCTAATAATAACAATGATAATTCTATAATTTTAATCATACTACTTTTAAATGATATTGATAAGGATAATAATAATAATAATAATAATAATAATAATAATAATAATAACAATGATAATTATAATACATTAAAAATAACAATAATCTTTATATTCATAATCATAATAATAATAATAATGTTGTTAATGATAATAATAATTCTAAAATAACACTTTTATTACTAATGTTATTAATGATAATAAACTTAATATTAACAATGCTAATAATTAATAAATGTTACTAATTCTTAATATTAATGAAAATAATAATAAATTTTATTATTTTCATATTTATAATAATAATCATCATAATCGTAATAAAGATATTCATAATACTTAATATTAATAATAATAATAATATTAATAATAATAATACCAATACTTAATAACAATAATTATAATTATGATATATGTAATAATAACAATATAATTAATAATAATAGAAAATAGCAAATTATACCCCTTAAATCTTTGAATAAAAATAAATGTTGCGTCCGAGAATCGAACCCGCGACCACACGAAAACCCGTAAACACCCTTAACCAACTGAGCTACTGTCCATTTCCTGATTAAATTCCATACTCAAATATATTTCAACGGTTTTCTGTTGCTCATCCTCTCTTTCCTTTTAATCGTGTTAAAACCCAATTCGAAATCAAAATCACGATTTGCAAACTCAGTTTAGAACTTTCAATCAATATATAACATCATATATCAATCCTAGACTTAATTGTAAATGAATAAATGAAAATATATATATATATATATATATATATATATATATATATATATATATATATATAACTGCTGTATAGCGATGTTACCACAACAAAAAAAAAAATTTGATTTTGATTTCAAGGAAGTTTTAGACAAAAGTTTAAACACGAAATAAGTTCTAAATCTTTTATGTAATCTTTCTGGTTCGTCAATTTAATCCAAAACACCAAAACAAGTTTTAATTTTGTGATGAACAATTATGTTGACTTTTTGAAAAAATAGCTTTGACTCCAAAATTTAAAATCAAACGAAAGAATTAAAGCTTTAAAACTTACAGATAGTTCATATTGCTGATTCCTAACGCGATTGTATTGTTGGATTTTGAAAATTAGTTCAAAATTGGTTTATGGTAAAATTTCTTGGCGTACAGGGCAGTTCCTCGACTTCTTTTGGGTTTTTAAAACCAGTTTGCAATAATAATAATAATTAGCATTATGAACTAATGATATAGAGGATGATAATCGATTAGTTGATTGCAGCAGACAAGGTGATATCAATTTATGTTTGTTAGTGAGATTTTAGGAGACAGGATATCACAAGTATTACCTAATATCATAGAAAAAGAAAGAAGAGAAAAAAAAAATAGTGAAACAGGTAAAAGTGTGTACCAGATTCGATGGATATATATATCTGTATGTTTCTCAAATAAATAGACAGAATAAACAGAAGGGTAGCGATGATACAGACTTCGTTAGTAAACAGGTAATCCTATATACCTGTATTTACTTTATACATATATATACTGTATTTATATTTTTTTTATTTTTTTATACACGTATTTATCAATATATATTTAACTAAAATTAATATTTGTTTATGTATTTATGTATTTTCGATTTATATATAATCATATATATCTGCTTATAATTCCTAAGTTTCATAATTAACAAATATATATTAATACTAATAATAATATTATTAACAATTAATAATATTACTAAAAGTAATATTATTGATAAATAGACTAATTAACATAACAGTACGATAATACAAAGTTTAATAAATTTTATTTAAAATGATAATAATGATACAACTTACGTATATCAAATTTTTTTATGTATCCATAATATTGGTAATACAAATATAAAAATTGTTACTATCATTAATAATGAAAGTAATAATAATGATACTGATATATCATTTATATTTTTAGCTTGTAATTACTTTTAAATATTACATATTAATAATTTTTAATATATAGATTCATAATAATATAATAGAAACTTTTTCATTCTATTTATTATTCTATATTATAAATTCCTAATGATTAAAGTATACTTTATTAATTCAAAATATTATATAAATATATATACTTATGATTATATTCATATATACATATTTATTTACAAACAAGTGTTCGTGAATCGTCGGTACAGTCAAAGGGGTAAATGAATATATGTAAACTATTCCAAAACTTTGAGACACGGTTTAACAGACTTTTCTCATCATGTCGAGATCATATAAAGATTAAAGTTTAAATTTGGTCGGAAATTTTTGGGTCGTCACAGTACCTACCCGTTAAAGAAATTTCGTCCCGAAATTTGATTGGGATGGTCATGGCTGACAACAAATATGTTTTCATGACGCATACGAGCTAAAATTTAAAGTTTTTATCATCAGTGAGTAATACAGATAAAAAATTTCAATTATTCGAAGCGTATGAGTGAAGCTATCACAAAAGAGTGAAATAGGAAAAGTAAAGATTCGTCTTAACTTTTGACGTCGTCTTGGTTGAATTCCGGAATTCAAGGGATTTGAAGAAAATCTTTGAAATCTGAATAAGATCTGATTTCATCGAGATTAAGGAATTTAAGATCTCTCTAATTAAATGTGATAATCTGTTTCGATTTCAACGTCTGATACTCCCATTATAAATGAACCTCTTCCGTTCCATTATTTTCAGCACTTCTATACTCAATTCTCAAATTCAAAAGATTGTGAGAATACTTAATCCAATTCCGATCCTGGTCCTGGTCCTTATCCTTACTATAACAACAATCATTCTCCTTTTCCAACTTCCACCGGAGGAATCTGCTTTCTTCTACTTCGCCCTTGGGGTTATAGTGTTTTTAATTCTCCCGTGTCTTTATGTTGCGATAAACATTGATATACACGGTTTGTAGTTTATGTGTTGTTATCGGGCTTTATATCTTCCCTTATACTTCGAAGTCCTTGCTCCTGTTTTCTATAATCATTGTCATCCCCAGTTAATACTCCCCCTATTTGCTGCGATTTATACTCCAATTTCTATTTCGGAGCTTTGTCCTTTCGTTTCTTCTTCTTGCGATTAGGCATCTCTTGTAATGGTCCAGAATTCGTAGATATAAGTTTCAGAATGAACATTGTTAATGTCCTAAGAAAGAAACGGTAATAGCACAATTTTACTTGTCAGATTACCAGAATTCAAGGAAAGATAGGACTATCAAGAAAAATATGTTCTTGATATGTTTATAGATTAGACGGTACGTAAAACCCGTGTAACATGGCGTATGATGACGTTATAATCTGTGAATCATCACGTTCCATTAGAAACTCAGCATGAATTACTGTAATATAATCATGTTGATCAAGTGTCATTATATTATACTAACTCATGCTTCAGTTCCCAACATTACTTCAATAACATTCATATTTTAAGCTCGAAAGTTTACAGAATATAGAAACTAACAGTTTCTATATGATGTAACACTGATAGCACGAAGAGATTAATGATTTCAGATAAGAATAGTTATAAAAATATCTTCAGAAATATGGAGGATATTTATAATGAAAGATACGATAATATCTTGGAATTTTTATTATCGAAGGATGGTGAAGAAAATTTGTCCGCAAGAGTTTGGAGTCAGAAGCAAGGTATTCGCTAAAGATTTCATCAGAAACAGAATTATCAGGATTCTTAATGTACAAGTTTAGTCCTTGTGATTTGTTCAGAGACTCCTTAGTAGGTTGCTCAATCAATTTTTCAGTTTCAAACTTTTTCTGAGCTTTGCCAACATACAATTCTTTATCATCAACTTTTGGCTGTTGAGGTCGCTTACAGTTTTTGTTGCTTCATTCAACTTTTCAAAATTCAGAGTATTAATTCACAGACTGGGTGCTTTTCAGAATTTCAGAATGGAAGATCTTAGTTCTAAGAGATAAATGTTATATGGATACATATAATTGTTGATGTGGAAACGTTGCGAGACTCACAATACAGATTTGCTAATTCCCGGTAATTGGTATGGCAATTCTTGTTACAAGATTCGGATGAGTACATGATGAGACTTCAATAGATAAATATTATGATTTGTCAGAGGGATTTAAACCAAGGAGTGACGAGGTTGTTAGTACATCTGTTGGTAATATGGTGGAATATTAAAGGTTCCCCGGTAATAATAAAAGAGCATGCATATAAATCAAGGTGATAATAAGGTTGTTTCGAACAAAAAGTCGAAGTTGACTTGTTGGAGCTGTGACAAAATTTGCTAATTTGGAAAAGGGATTGAAAAGTTATTTTCGGTAATAACAACGCCAAAAGGAGTTAGCACATATACGTGTCAAACGTTTGTTCAGGTTCCGAGAGTTTTTCAGGTGCATAACTATATGCATTAATCTTTTCTTCCGAAGATGAAGTGCGGTTGATTCATCCTCTCGATTGAGGTGTTTTCGAGAGTCATGAAAGGTTTGAACGCAGATTGAAATCGTCAAGATACAAATGAGGCTTAAGATGAAATTAAGTGGCAAACTTGAAGAAATGTTTAGTTTCATATGTTATAATCAATATTTTAATTCATTTTAATTATCCAATGTTGGCAGTTCACAGTCGATAGTCCACAGTTAACAGTCCAATAATTCATATATAGTTTAATATATAATATTCAAATTAATTAATATGTATCGTGACCCGTGTACATGTCTCAGACTCGATCACAACTCAAACTATATATATTATTGTAGAATCAACCTCAACCATGTATAGCTAACTCCAGCATTACTGCATATAGAGTGTCTATGGTTATTCCAAATAATATATATAGATGCATCGATATGATATGTCAAAACCTTGTATACGTGTCCCGATATTTAAAGTGCGTAAAATAAATAACAGAAATTAAATGACGATAAATAAAATTACGAGAATTAAATTTGCGATAATTAAAATGCGATAAATAAATTGCGATAATTAAATTGCGATAAATAAATTGCGATAAAATAAAATGTAATACGTAATTAACAGTTAGCTAGGAACAGTTAGCTAGGATCTTGTTAGCGTGGTTTCTTAACAAAATTTCATATTGTTAATTAGTCTGTTTCTAATCAATTTTTATCGTGTCCATTATTTCTTCTTTATGCCACTTGTTAGATTCTGATAGGTCAAAATCCAAATATGAAATTGAATGAAAATGGTTATTCTTCGGTGAACGGATTCGTATCTCGGTGGTTGTAAATAGGATAGTAAATGACTGTTGAATCAGATTCGAAGAATGTACAGTGTAACTTATTAATGTGAAAACTAAATATTCCTCGGGTATTACCTACCCGTTAAAATATTTTCACAATTAACACTTTGTACGAAAGAATTTTTAATTACAATCTTTATGAAAAAATATAAATACCTATATATTTTCTTCAGATGTAATCATGGATTTAATGAGTCAATATGATATTAAACTCATTTGATTTACCGTTAGAACAAGAATATATAATCTCTAAAACATTAGAGATTACATAATCGCTATGTCGAACGAAGATAAATGATGTAGAGCGTCATGTAGAACGATGATTATACTCGAGGTACAGAATGAGATGTCGAAACTGGTGACGCGGATGTTGTTGTTGGTGGTACTAGTGTTGTTGGTGCTGAGGCTGGTGGTGTTACTGGTGTTGGTGATACTGCTGGTGCTTGCAAATTGTGTACCGTGTTCTCTAAAGTTAACACTCGAGCTTGGAGTTCTTTAACTTCTTCTACTAATCCTGGTTGGTTATCAGTGTGAGGTAGAGGTCGGATATCTTCTCTAGTTCCGTTAATGGTAGCCTCAAGACGAAAAATTCTTGCAAAAAGGGTATAAACGGTGTGAGGACCCGTCCTTATCCATCTGGACGAAGTCATCAACATTTGGTCCCATTGCTGAAAGAACCCGTCCTAATCCATCCGGACGAAGTCCATATCGATTATAAACGATTCACAACAGTTGATTACATCGCGAGGTACTTGACCTCTATATGATACATTTTACAAACATTGCATTCGTTTAAAAAAAAAAAAACAAACTTTCATTACATCGAAAGTTGACGACAAGCATACCATTTCATAATATATTCAAACTATAAATGACTTGATAATAATCTTGATGAACTTAACGACTCGAATGTAACGTCTTTTGAAATATGCCATGAATGACTCCAAGTAATATCTATAAAATGAGCAAATGCACAGCGGAAGATTTCTTTCGTACCTGAGAATAAACATGCTTTAAAGTGTCAACCAAAAGGTTGGTGAGTTCATTAGTTTAACATAAATAATCATTTCATAATTTTAATAGACCACAAGATTTCATATTTCCATTTCTCATAAACATACGTCCCATGCATAGAGACAAAAATATCATTTATATGGATGGAACACCTGGTAACCGACATTCACAATATGTATATAAGAATATCCCCATCATTCCGGGATCCTCCTTCGGACATGATATAAATTTCGAAGTACTAAAGCATTCGGTACTTTGGATGGGGCTTGTTGGGCCCGATAGATCTATCTTTAGAGTTCGTGTCAATTAGGGTTTCTGTTCCCTAATTCTTAGATTACCAGACTTAATAAAAAGGGGCATATTCGATTTCGATCATTCAACCATATAATGTAGTTTCGATTACTTGTGTCTATTTCGTAAAACATTTATAAAAGCAGCGCATGTATTCTCAGTCCCAAAAATATATATTGCAAAAGCATTTAAAAAGGGAGCAAATGAAACTCACACATATAAATATTGTAAAACAGTTAATAAAGCATTTGCATGTATTCTCAGCCCAAAAACATAAAGAGTAAAAGGGATCAAATGAAACTCACGCATATAAATATTGTAAAACAGTTAATAAAGCATTTGCATGTATTCTCAGCCCAAAAACGTAAAGAGTAAAAGGGAGCAAATGAAACTCACCTAATGTATTTTGTAGTAAAAATACATATGACTATATTGAACAACTGAACAATGCAGGGTTGACCTCGGATTCACGAACCTATATCATTTATATATATTAACACATATATTTGTAATCGAACAAATTTATTATATCTTAAACTATATATTACATATATTTTAATTTGTATGTATCTTTAAAAGTGACTAATATTTATATAGTTATATTAATATTTATATATGATTAATATTATATTAAAATACATCATTTGTTATATATGAATATTTATATAAAAATATGTTTATAATATCTAATATTATTATAAGTATAATTTTATATACATAATATTTATTTTTTGTAAAAATAATAATAATGATAATACTAGTAAAAAAAATAATGATAATAATAATAATGATAATAATTTGTAATAATAATAATACTTAGGTTCATAATAATAATAATAATAATAATAATAACAATATTAATAATAATAATAATAATAATAATAATAATAATAATAATAATAATAATAATAATAATAATAATAATAATAATAATAATAATAAGAATAAGAATAAGAATAAAAATAATAATACTGATTTATACCAAATTAAAGGGGATCGATGGTATTGTTGGCATCCATAAACAGATCGAGAAGGTAGGGCACAACCCAGAGACAATATCAAAATTCGTAAAACCCTCGATTCATTAATCGATCAATCCATCCACAGCAATTCGAGATATACTCGTCATCTATTCATCATCATCATCTGTCATCGTCCATTAATCAACGAAGAACAGAAGCAGGAGCAGATCGATTAGAGTAGCAATACAATCAATCGATTTAGCAGCAGGTATTCGGTTCATCACTTGATTAAATAGGGTATTGGTTCTTTGATATTCTCTTACTTTCTTCATCCGTATATATATGTTCTGTATTTTCAAGTGGATTGAACACGAGCAGCAAGAAATTGTGTTCAATGAAGGGTTTAGGGATAATCGATTTTTGTTACTGTCTTGCTTTTGGTTTCGGTTTTTAATTGCAGCAATAACAAATAACGGTTTCGAATAATCTGTAATATGGCAGTGATTTGTGATATAAAATTATAGTGGTTGTGTTTGGTATTTCAAGGCTGCAATCATAGAACGAATCAGAAATTTGTATTATAAATTAATGTATTGGTTCTGTGGTTCAATTTACTAGTTGCAATATCTTATACACATTTATGGTATTCATTGGTTATGTAGGTAATGGAAGCAATTGTAATATTCGTGAACTACCTTGAAGGAGGGATGGGTGGATGGTGGTTTGGTGATCCGGTTCTATCCAGAAACAATAGATAACATAACTGCTCGATTAGAGGGATGTAATAGCAATTTTTGTTGGTGGTGTTGATGGGTGTTTTTGGCCAGAAACAACGTAGTAGCAGCAGCAGTTAACAGAAACAGGTACCACAGTAGCTGCAGTTATAGTAGTTTGTAATGAGTTGATTGTTGTAATGCGATTAGAAATAGAAAAATCCTAATGCATCAAAGACTAACAGCTGTAATTATAATAGTTGTAGCAGCAGTATCTCTAGTGGGTTGTTGTTCTTGATTGAAGCACATAATAGCAGGCATAGTAGTAGTTGCAGTTAGCCGTAAGTGATGGTGAGGTTGGTTGATTAAACAGGTGGTTTTGGTAGGGTTTATGGTGGTGGTGGTATAGGGTTGTGTGTGGTAGATGACCACAAAGTGTTAAGGTGATAGTGATTTGATTTGTTCCAACAGGTACATCGAGCAGGAATATTTGATACAAGTAGTAGCAGTTTGATGGGAATAGTCATGGGGCTCACGATGGTTATGGGGTGGTTGTTAATGGTGGTTCTAAATGGTGACTTGTTAGTTGACAATGGTTCTTCAATACTTGAATGAAGGTGGTGGTGTTTCCCGGGTGTGCCAGTGATGATGGTTGATACATTGTTGGTGGGCAAGAAGGGGTCGAGTAAGAAATCATGTTGGGTGTATGGTTTGTGTTGAATCATGTTTTTGGCTAGTATCATGAATCGAAATTAAAAGTAGAGAATGAATTAGTTTAGTAGTAGAGAAGAAGTACTCAAGGAAGGTGATGGTGATTTATATAGAATGTACGTGTTTTGCATATATAAATATTTTAGATAGATAACATTATCATATAATATAGATAGTGGATGGATTAGGAATGGAAGATGTAACATAAAGTAGATACATTTGATTGTTTGTTATCTATCAATATATATATTTGTACTGTAAGTAGATAAAGATATATAAAGATATATGAATGTAGATAGTGATAGATGTTAAAGTCCAACAACAATACAAAGATAATTATATCGTAAGATTTGATGCATGCATATTCATATTGATATTATATAAAGCTAAATGGTATAATTAATACAAGTGGTTTTTGATTCCATAAAAGTGAAAGATATTGGTTTAAGGTGGGTGTATGTGTTATTGTGTCTAAAAGCATCTATATGCATACATATATAAAAGATGAGGTAAGGTAGTTGGAATCATAAACACTTACACATTCAATTCTATTCGATTCATGAAAATCATTTGGTAACAGAAATATATTATAATATAATTAATAATTAGCAATAATAATATCTTATCAATCATAACTCAATCAGTTTATAACTTGGAAAGAAATCACTTAATAATTTTTAACAAAGCAAATCATTTAATATATATATATATATATATATATATATATATATATATATATATATATATATATATATATATATATATATATATATATATATATATATATATATATATATATATATATATTGAAAACTCAACGTTACAGACTTTGCTTATCTTGTCGAAACCATATAAAGATTATAGTTTAAATTTGGTCGGAAATTCCCGGGTCACTACAGTACCTACCCGTTAAAGAAATTTCGTCCCGAAATTTGAGTGAGGTCGTCATGGTTAACTATAAAAATGTTTTCATGACGAATATGAGTTGATAAATAGAGTTTTATCATCATTGAGTAATATGGATAAAACAATTCGATTAATCGAAGAGTACAAATGAAGCTATCACCAAAGAGTGAAATAGGAAAGTAAAGATTCATCTTAACTTTTGACGGAGTCAGGGTTAAATTCCGGAATTCAAGGGATTTAAAGAAAATCTTCGAAATCTACAAGATTTGATTCTTCGGCGAGTAAGGAAATTAAGATCTCTATAATTAAATACGGTGATCTGCCTCGATTACTCTGTCTGATATTTCCACTATAAATTAAGCTCCTCCGTTCCATTATTCTCACCATTCATATACTTTCTTTCTTAGTTCATAGATCCAAAAGATTGTGAAAATGCTTATTCCAGTTCTAATCCTTAATATTTTCCTAATTATCATTTCTGTCATCCTTCATTTCAATCTTCCATCAGAAAAAAAAATTTGTTTACTTTTACTATTATCTTGGGGTGATACTATTCTTAATTCTACCGTGTCTTTATATTGCTATTTGTATTAATATCCACGGTTTGTAACTTCCGTGTTGTTATTGGGCTTTATATTTTCTCTTATATTTTGGAGCTCTTTGCTTTTTTTTTTATCCTCCCGACCTCTAGTAAAGCGAGTAACGGTACAGAATTCATAAGTATGGAATTTCGAATGAACTTAATGTTCTAAACAAGAAAGAACGTAATAGCACGATTTGATTTGTCAAATTACCAGAATCACTAAGGATGGAACTATCAAGAATATACTTTCTTGATATATTCGGAGGTTGAACAGATTGAACGAGTCGTGTAACATGGCACATGATGACGTTATAATCTGTGAATCATCATGTCCCAATAGAAACTCAACATGACTTACTGTAATATAATTACGTTGATCAAGTGTCATTATATTATACTAACTTATGCATCAGTTCCCAACATTACTTCAATAACATTCATATTTTAAGCTCGAAAGTTTACAGAATCTAGAAACTAACAGTTTCTATATGATGTAACACTGATAGTACGAAGAGATTAATGATTTCAGATAAGAACAGTTATGAAAATATCTTCAGAAATATGGAGGATATTTATAAATGGATATACGATGATATCTTGAAATTTCTAATATCGATGGATGATGAAGAAGATTTATCCGTAAGGGTTTAGATTCGGAAGCAAGGTATTCGCTAAAGATTTCATCAGAAATAGAATCATTTGGATTCCTTGAAGTCAAACTTATTCCTTGTGATTTGTCCACGGCTTCCTTCATAGTTTCGCATAATCCGCTTTTCGGTACTAAATTTTCTATTGAATGTTTCCAATATAATGATACACAGGAAGCACTAAGAGGTATATAATTTCGGACGAGAATATTTATGAAAATATCCTCTGAAATATCGAAAATATTGATGATGATATTTTGGAATTTCTAAGTTCGATAGTTGATGGAGAAAAATTTTCCGTAAGATTTTAACATGACTTCGGAGCAAGATATTCTCTAAAGATTTCAACGGATCCAGAATTATCTGAATTCTTTGAATATAGGGTATGGTCCTTGTATTTGTCCTTGGTCTCCTTCATGGTTAACTCTATCCGTTTTCCAGTTCCAACATTTCTGAGCTTTTCCAACATATTATTCTTTATTATCAAACTTCCGACGACTAAGGTCGTTTACAGTTGCCCGCAGTTTCTGCTACTTCATTCAGCTTTTTCAAAGTTCAATGTATTGATTCGTAGGCTGGGTACTTTTCAAAATTTCAGAATTGAAGGTCGTAATTCTAGGAGATAATTGTTATATGTATACATATAACTGTTGATGTAAAAATACTACGAATTTTGAAATACTGATTACTGATTCTCGGTAATTGGTATGGCAATTATTGTTACAGGGTATAGATGTATGCATGATGGGGTTTCAATGAATATAATGATTTTTCGGAAAGTCCAAATTCATTGAAGTTGCTGGTAAGTTTACTGCTAATGTGGGGAATATAAACGGTTCCCCGGTAACGATGACGGCAGGCAAACTTATATATTGAGGTTATAATAAGGCTAATTTGAATGGAAGTCGAGGTTGATTTGTTGAAGCTATGACAAAATTGGCTAATTGAAAAAAGAGTTGAAATGTTATTTTCGATAATAACAATGCCAAAGGGGCTAGAACGGACACGTGTTAAACGTTTACACAGGTTCCGAGTGTTTTCAGGTGCATAACTATATGCATCAATCTTTTCTTCCGTAGATGAAGTGCGGTTGGTTCATCTTCTCGATTGAAGTGTTTTTAAGAATCATGAAAGGTTTGAACGCAGATTGGAATCGTCAAGATACAAATGAGGTTTAAGATGAAATCAAGTGGCAAACTTGAAGAAATGTTTAGTTTTATATATGTTATAATCAATATTTTAATTCATTTTAATTATCCAATATTATTAGTCCACAGTCGATAGTCTACATTGACAGTCCAATAATTCATATACAGTTTAATATATAATATTCGAATTAATTAATATGTATCGAGACCCATGTACATGTCTCAGACTCGATCACAACTCAAAGTATATATATTATTTGAGAATCAACCTCAACCCTGTATAGAGAACTCGATCATTACTGCATATAGAGTGTCTATGGTGATTCCAAATAATATATATAGATGTGTCGATATGATATGTTAAAACCTTGTATACGTGTCCCGATATTTAAAGTGCGTAAAAATAAATAACAGAAATCAAATAACAATAAATAATGTGCGTAAAGTAAATAATAGAAATTAAATGACAATAAATAAAATTGAGAGAATGTAAATTGCGATAATTAAATTGCGATAAATAAAATGTAATCAGTTAGCTAGGAATAATTAGCTAGGAACAGTTAGCGTGGATTCTTAACAAAATTACTCATAGTTAATTTGTTTGTTTCTAACAAATTTTATTTTGTCAAATGTTTTCTTCATTATGCCACTTGTTAGATTCTGATAAATCAAAATCCAAATATGAAATTGGATGAATATGGTTATTCTGTGGTGAACGGATTTGTATATCGGTAGATGTAAGTAGGATAGTATATGACTATTAAAACATATTCGAAGAACGTACAATGTAACTTATTAATGTGAAATTTAAATATTCCTCGGGTATTACCTACCCATTAAAATATTTTCATCATTAACAGTTTGTACAAGAGAATTTTTAATTACAATCTTTATGAAAACATATATACATATATATTTTCTTCAGATTTATTCATGGATTTAATGAGTTAATATGATATTAAACTCATTTGCTTTTCGGTTGGAACTAGAATAAATAATCTCTAAAACTTTAGAGATTACATATTTGCCATGTCGAACGAAGATAAATGAGGTAGAACGATACGTAGAACGAAGATCATACTCAAAGTACAGATGATGATATTGAAGCATGGATTGTTGATGGTACTGGTGCTGTTATTGATTGTACTGTCGGTGCCGGTGATGTTGCTAAAGCTGGTACATTTTGCACCATATTCTCCGAATTGATTATTCGAGCGCGAAGTTCGTTGACTTATTACTCCAGGATGATTGTCGGTCGGAACGAGCAGATGAATAAGGTTCAGAATTGTGGATAGAATATAATCTTGTCGAGTTACACTGGGAATGAGACTGAAAATGGTGTCTCGAACAGGTTCGCCGGTAAACGCTTCAGGTTCATTGTCAAGAGGTGAATTCGGTTGGTGGAAGAGATCGCCGTTCGCGCGTCTCCATCGATTAAGTCGACAACGAACCCATCAGATGAATTGGAGATGGATGATTGGTTGATTTATTCTGGTGACACTGCTTTCGGAGCTTAGGTGAAACTCCATATTGGAATAGCTATCAGAATCCGAGGAATTCGATCTGGTTGAGTGATTCATCTCGTACGATTAGATGAATGACTTTCGATAAGAAATAGATTATCGGATGTAGATTAGTACCCTGCAATACATAATTTACATATGCATATATAATACTAAAATCCCATAAGTTACGGAGGAATCTACGGAAGCTGTCAGGCAAAGGTAACAATAACAGATACGCTAAGATATGAATTTTGTCTATATACTATTCATGCAGTCAATGCAATAAGATGTGTCTAGACTAAGAATAATAAGCAGGTAATTTACTAAGGATGATAAACAAATGATTTCTGACAAAAATGATAAGCAAAACTTTTGACATGCAGACACGGTCGAAGTCCAGACTCACTAATGCATCCTAACGACTTATCAGTTAGACACACTAATGCAGACCTGGTTCACTAAGACCACCGCTCTGATACCAACTGAAAGGACCCGTCCTAATAAATCCGGATGAAGTCCATATCGATTATAAACGATTCACAACAGTTGATTACATCGCGAGGTACTTGACCTCTATATGATACATTTTACAAACATTGCATTCGTTTAAAAAAAAAAAAAAAAAAAACTTTCATTACATCGAAAGTTGACGACAAGCATACCATTTCATAATATATTCAAACTATAAATGACTTGATAATAATCTTGATGAACTTAACGACTCGAATGTAACGTCTTTTGAAATATTCCATTAATGACTCCAAGTAATATCTATAAAATAAGCAAATGCACAGCGGAAGATTTCTTTCGTACCTGAGAATAAACATGCTTTAAAGTATCAACCAAAAGGTTGGTGAGTTCATTAGTTTAACATAAATAATTATTTCATAATTTTAATAGACCACAAGATTTCATATTTCCATTTCTCATAAACATACGTCCCATGCATAGAGACAAAAATATCATTCATATGGATTGAACACCTGGTAACCGACATTCACAATATGTATATAAGAATATCCCCATCATTCCGGGATCCTCCTTCGGACATGATATAAATTTTGAAGTACTAAAGCATCCGGTACTTTAGATGGGGCTTGTTGGGCCCGATAGATCTATCTTTAGAGTTCGCGTCAATTAGGGTTTCTGTTCCCTAATTCTTAGATTACCAGACTTAATAAAAAGGGGAATATTCGATTTCGATCATTCAACCATATAATGTAGTTTTGATTACTTGTGTCTATTTCGTTAAACATTTATAAAAGCAGCGCATGTATTCTCAGTCCCAAAAATATATATTGCAAAAGCATTTAAAAAGGGAGCAAATGAAACTCACACATATAAATATTGTAAAATATTTAATAAAGCATTTGCATGTATTCTCAACCCAAAAACATAAAGAGTAAAAGGGATCAAATGAAACTCACGCATATAAATATTGTAAAACAGTTAATAAAGCATTTGCATGTATTCTCAGCCCAAAAACGTAAAGAGTAAAAGGGAGCAAATGAAACTCACCTAATGTATTTTGTAGTAAAAATACATATGACTATATTGAACAACTGAACAATGCAGGGTTGACCTCGAATTCACGAACCTATATCATTTATATATATTAACACATATATTTGTAATCGAATAAATTTATTATATCTTAAACTATATATTACATATATTTTAATTTGTATGTATATTTAAAAGTGACTAATATTTATATAGTTATATTAATATTTATATATGATTAATATTATATTAAAATACATCATTTGTTATATATGAATATTTATATAAAAATATGTTCATAATATCTAATATTATTATAAGTATAATTTTATATACATAATATTTATTTGTTGTAAAAATAATAATAATGATAATACTAGTAAAAAAATAATGATAATAATAATGATACTAATTTTTAATAATAATAATAATAATAATAATAATAATAATAATAATAATATTAATAATAATAATAATAATAATAATAATAATAATAATAATAATAATAAGAATAAGAATAAAAATAATAATACTGATTTATACCAAATTAAAGGGGATCGATGGTATTTTTGGCATCCATAAACAGATCGAGAAGGTAGGGCACAACCCAGAGACAATATCAAAATTTGTAAAACCCTCGATTCATTAATCGATCAATCCATCCACAGTAATTCGAGATATACTCGTCATCTATTCATCATCATCATCTGTCATCGTCCATTAATCAACGAAGAACAAAAGCAGGAGCAGATCGATTTGAGTAGCAATACAATCAATCGATTTAGAAGCAGGTATTCGGTTCATCACTTGATTCAATAGGGTATTGGTTCTTTGATATTCTCTTACTTTCTTCATCCCTATATATATGTTCTGTATTTTTAAGTGGATTGAACACGAGCAGCAAGAAATTGTGTTCAATAAAGGGTTTAGGGATAATCGATTTTTGTTACTGTCTTGCTTTTGGTTTCGGTTTTTAATTGCAGCAATACCGAATAACGGTTTTGAATAATCTGTAATATGGCAGTGATTTGTGATATAAAATTATAGTGGTTGTGTTTGGTATTTCAAGGCTGCAATCATAGAACGAATCAGAAATTTGTATTATAAATTAATGTATTGGTTCTGTGGTTCAATTTACTAGTTGCAATATCTTATACACATTTATGGTATTCATTTGTTATGTAGGTAATGGAAGCAATTGTAATATTCGTGAACTACCTTGAAGGAGGGATGGGTGGATGGTGGTTTGGTGATCCTGTTCTATCCAGAAATAATAGATAACATAACCGCTTGATTAGAGGGATGTAATAGCAATTTTTGTTGGTGGTGTTGATAGGTGTTTTTGGCCAGAAACAACGTAGTAGCAGCAGCAGTTAACAGAAATAGGTACCACAGTAGCTGCAGTTATAGTAGTTTGTAATGAGTTGATTGTTGTAATGCGATTAGAAATAGAAAAAAGCTGAGGCATCGAAGACTAACAGCTGTAATTATAATAGTTGTAGCAGCAGTAGCTCTAGTAGGTTGTTGTTCTTGATTGAAGCACATAATAGCAGGCATAGTAGTAGTTGCAGTTAGCCGTAAGTGATGGTGAGGTTGGTTGATTAAAGAGGTGGTTTTGGTAGGGTTTATGGTGGTGGTGGTATAGGGTTGTGTGTGGTGGATGACCACAAAGTGTTAAGGTGATAGTGATTTGATTTGTTCCAACAGGTACATCGAGCAGGAATATTTGATACAAGTAGTAGCAGTTTGATGGGAATAGTCATGGGGCTCACGATGGTTATGGGGTGGTTGTTAATGGTGGTTCTAAATGGTGACATGTTAGTTGACAATGGTTCTTCAATACTTGAACGAAGGTGGTGGTGTTTGCCGCGTGTGCCAGTGATGATGGTTGATATATTGTTGGTGGGCAAGAAGGGATCGAGTAAGAAATCATGTTGGGTGTATGGTTTGTGTTGAATCATGTTTTTGGCTAGTATCATGAATCGAAATTAAAAGTAGAGAATGAATTAGTTTAGTAGTAGAGAAGAAGTACTCAAGGAAGGTGATGGTGATTTATATAGAATGTACGTGTTTTGCATATATAAATATTTTAGATAGATAACATTATCATATAATATAGATAGTGGATGGATTAGGAATGGAAGATGTAACATAAAGTAGATACATTTGATTATTTGTTATCTATCAATATATATATTTGTACTGTAAGTAGATAAAGATATATAAAGATATATGAATGTAGATAGTGATAGATGTTAAAGTCCAACAACAATACAAAGATAATTATATCGTAAGATTTGATGCATGCATATTCATATTGATATTATATAATGCTAAATGGTATAATTAATACAAGTGGTTTTTGATTCCATAAAAGTGAAAGATATTGGTTTAAGGTGGGTGTATGTGTTATTGTGTCTAAAAGCATCTATATGCATACATATATAAAAGATGAGGTAAGGTAGTTGGAATCATAAACACTTACACATTCAATTCTATTCGATTCACGAAAATCATTTGGTAACAGAAATATATTATAATATAATTAATAATTAGCAATAATAATATCTTATCAATCATAACTCAATCAGTTTATAACTAGGAAAGAAATCACTTAATAATTTTTAACAAAGCAAATCATTTAATATATATATATATATATATATATATATATATATATATATATATATATATATATATATATATATATATATATTCTTTAAAACTCAACGTTACAGACTTTGCTTATCTTGTCGAAACCATATAAAGATTATAGCTTAAATTTGGTCGGAAATTCCCGGGTCACTACAGTTGCGAGGCGTTGACTTAAGTATGTGATAATGCTAAAAACGAACATATATTTCATAGCATTATCCCTCAAGAAAGACAAGCTTTTAGTTGCAACTGTTCTATTTACAAGTGATATTCGTTTAAATAATAAAAGGTGAAGACAAAAGACAGATTCGACGAATTGAAGACGCAAACGACCAAAAAGCTCAAAAGTACAAAATACAATCAATGAGGTTCCAATTATTGATAAGAAACGTCTCAAAATTACAAGAGTACAAGATTCAAAACGCAAAGTACAAGATATTAAATTATTCGCAAGGACGTTCGAAAATCCGGAACCGAGACCAGAGTCAACTCTCAACGCTCGACGCAACGGACTAAAAATTACAAGTCAACTATGCATATGAATATAATATAATATATAATTAATTCTTAAAATTAATATATATATTATATTATATTTAAATAAACGTCGGCAGAAGAAAACAACCAAATGTGGCTCTCCCCAGTTGGCCATGCGATCGCATGGCCTGGAAGGCATAAATCCATGCGATCGCATGGTGCACAGTTCCAGCCCACATGCCTATAAAAATCGAGCTTTGGTGTAACACAAAACACATCTTTTTCTTCTCCTCATTCATACGTAGTATATATTTACATTTATATTTTAATTTTAATTTTTATTTTAATTCTAATAATAAGGGTATGTTAGCGAATGTTGTAAAGGTGTAAGTCGAAATTCTGTCCGTGTAACGCTACGCTATTTTTAATCATTGTAAGTTATGTTCAACCTTTTTACATTAATGTCTCGTAGCTAAGTTATTATTATGCTTATTTAATCCGAAGTAATCATGATGTTGGGCTAAAAATATTAAAATTGGGTAATTGGGCTTTGTACCATAATTGGGGTTTGGACAAAAGAACGACACTTGTGAAAATTAGACTATGAGCTATTAATGGGCTTTATATTTGTTTAACTAAATGATAATTTGTTAATGTTAATATAAAGATTTACAATTGGACGTCCCTATAAATAACCATATACACTCGATCGGACACGATGGGCGGGGTATTTATATGTACGAATAATCGTTCATTTAACCGGACACGGGAATGGATTAATAGCCACTAGAATTATTAAAACAGGGGTGAAATTATGTACAAGGACACTTGGCATAATTGATAACAAAGTATTAAAACCTTGGGTTACATTCAGTCGACATCCTGGTGTAATTATTAAACAAAGTATTAAAATCTTGTTACAGTTTAAGTCCCCAATTAGTTGGAATATTTGACTTCGGGTATAAGGATAATTTGACGAGGACAATCGTACTTAATATTTATGACTGATGGACTTTTATGGACAAAAACCAGACGGACATATTAAATAATCCAGGACAAAGGACAATTAACCCATGGGCATAAAACTAAAATCAACACGTCAAACATCATGATTACGGAAGTTTAAATAAGCATAATTCTTTTATTTCATATTTAATTTCCTTTATTTTATATTTAATTGCACTTCTAATTATCGCATTTTTATTTATTATTATTGTATTTAATTGCACTTTTAATTATCGTACTTTTTAATTATCGCAAGTTTATTTTATCGCACTTTTATTATTCGCAATTTCATTATCGTTATTTACTTTACGCTTTAAATTAAGTCTTTTATTTATTTAATATTTTATATTTTGTTTTAACTGCAACTAAAGTTTTTAAAATCTACAAACCGGTCATTAAACGGTAAAAACCCTCCTTTATAATAATAATATTACTTATATATATATTTGTATTTTTATAAATTTAAACTAATATAGCGTTAAGCTTTGTGAAAAAGATTCCCTGTGGAACGAACCGGACTTACTAAAAACTACACTACTGTACGATTAGGTACACTGCCTATAAGTGTTGTAGCAAGGTTTAAGTATATCCATTCAATAAATAAATAAATATCTTGTGTAAAATTGTATCGTATTTAATAGTATTTCCTAGTAAAATTTAAGCTATTTTATATACCCCTTAGCTTTAACTATCAAGTATTTTTGGCGCCGCTGCCGGGGAGACTTTCTTGCTTAAAAGCCGGAAGCGCAACGCTAAAAAGAAAAAAAACAAAAAGATTTTTATTTTTAGTTTACTTTTATTAAAATACGCTTTTGTAAAAAATACGTTTTAATATATTCAAAAATATAAAAAGAAAACAAAAATATAAATATTTTTAAGAGTTTGTTAAATATTTAAGTTCTATAAAAGTTTCTTTATATTTATTTTATAAAAATATAAGTTTTATTTAATTTATAAAAATATATTATATAAATATTTAAAACAGAAAAAAATAAACACAGCAAAATAAAAAAAATAAAAAAAAACATTCGGCCTGCTACTGTAGCAGCCCGTAGCCTGGCCCAAAATCCTGGCTCATGCGATCGCATGTGCCCGAAGGCATAAACTCATGCGATCGCATGAGAGTGTCTGACACGCCAACAGGAAACCCTAACTGCATTAATTACGGGTATTATTATTATTATTATTATTTAATAAACCCTAATTAAGTTTTATTATTTAATTAGTTATTAGTTTTTAGATTTAATTTATATATTTAGTTTAATTAGTTTAATTAAATTTTAAAATTAATAGTTTTATAAAATAAATAATATAAAAATAATATTTTTATAAAAATTGTACTTTTTACAACTTTTAGTATATTTTTATATTTTATTTTTTTTAATTGTTTTTAGCGTAATATTTGTATTTTTCGCTCGTATTTAGTTTTAATTCATAGTTTTTGCCATAGTTATTTTTATTTCTATATTTTTAGGCCTTGCCGTAAAATCCTTTAAGTGCTTTTTCTTTAGACTAAGATTTAGGTGCTTTAGAATTTTGCGACGCCTTTTTAAGTTTTAGTACCTTTTTAAGATATTGCCATTTGGGATATAGTTTTACTTGTAAGCTTTAATATTTTTAGACGCCTTTTACCTATGTATCAATTATCACTCCAATTAGTAATCTCAATTTGCGATTATAATTTTAAGTTAGTGATAGTAATAAGGTTGGGTTAGTCAAGTATTTTTAAGTTTTATGAGTCACTCTTTTTCTTTCTTATTTTTCGACGCCTTTTATTTTTCGACCTTTTTCGACGCGCTCTTTTTCTTTCTTATTTCTCGTCATTCTAGTTTTTAGGACTTAGAATTTTTTCTACTTCTTATCTATACTTCTTAAAATTACGAAAATTTATTTTAAGTGGTTAAATTGATAGACATCAAAATTTTCTGGTTCGTAGTAATAGTTGGATTTGTATGTGGACCGGGTTATTGGAGCCAAACAGTACTCAATTATATTGAGACCAAACGAATCCTGCCCCTCTGCTGCGTCTTTTGGCTATTCGAAACGTGGGCAAAATCAGAAAAGTCTATTAATTAGATAACTTATATAATTTTTCTTTCCTTTTAAAAACTAATAGGATATTCAGTGAATGCACCGAGCAAGACGTTCACCACCTTTTGTACGTTCACCACCTGTAACTAGATCAAGACATCTAGCAAATATTACCGCCGTTGATTTTTCTTTAGAATCGTCATCCAGTCAACCAAGTACTCCAGTTCAAATTTCCGATAATCCATTTTTTGAACCCGACCTCACAATTGAGAATCCGGAGAATATTCAGGGATGATTCATAGATCCTGAACCATTAAATTTTCCTCCGGAACCACCAATCATTCAAACAGAGATTGTTGAGGAACGAACCATTAAATCAGAATCCTCTAGTGATTCCAATTCAACAAATTCAATTATGGAGAATCTGGAACCTTTAAGTATGGAAGACCGAATGAGAGCTAAACGCACTGGCCAAGGTCACGCAATTACTCATCCTAACATTAATGCGCCAGATTATGAAATCAAAGGACAAATTCTACACATGGTGACTAATCAATGCCAATTTAGTGGTGCGCTGAAGGAAGATCCAAATGAACATCTTCGTACCTTTAATAAGATCTGCACACTATTTAAAATCCAAGAAGTGGAGGATGAACAGATATATCTCATGTTATTTCCCTGTACTTTAAAGGGAGAAGCCAAAGATTGGTTGGAATCGTTACCTGAAGGGGCGATTGATACATGGGACGTTTTAGTTGAAAATTTTCTTAAACAATTCTTTCCGGCATCTAAAGCCGTAAGACTTCAAGGAGAAATTGTTACGTTCACACAGAAGCCAAATGAAACTCTATATGAGGCATGGACAAGATTTGGAAAGTTATTAAGAGGATGTCCGCAACATGGTTTAGACACCTGTCAAATAGTATAAATATTCTACCAAGGATGCGACATCACTACAAGGAAAGACATCGACATAGCAGCTGGTGGTTCTATTATGAAGAAAACCGAAACTGATGCTTATAAAATTATTGATAACACTGCTTCCCACTCACATGAGTGGCACCAAGAAAAAGATATCATTAGATCATCTAAAGCAGCTAGAGCCGATTCTAGCCATGACTTAGATTCCATTTCTGCAAAGATAGATGCTGTCGAGAGACGAATGGAAAAAATGACTAAAGATATCCACTCAATACTAATTAGTTGTGAGCAGTGTGGAGGACCACATTTGACAAAAGATTGTCTTAGTATTGAATTAACAATGGAACAAAGAGAGAATATTTCATACATAAACCAAAGGCCTGAAATAATTATCAGAATAATTATCAACCGCCAAGACCGATCTATAATCAAAACCAGAATTATAACCGAAATATTCCATACAACAACCAACAAGGTCCTAGCAATCAACAAGTATCCAATAATACTTACAATCAGCAAAGACCTAATTTTCAAAACAAACCACCACAAACCGATGATAAAAAGCCGAATTTAGAAGATATGATGACGAAGCTAGTTGAAACTCAAACGCAGTTTTTCACATCTCAAAAACAAACCAATGAACAAAATGCTCAAGCATTTAGAAATCAACAAGCTTCTATTCAAAATTTGGAACAAGAAGTAAGTAACCTAGCAAGGTTAATAGGTGAAAGAAAATCGGGAAGTTTACCTAGTGATACAAATGCTAACCCTCGGAATGAAACAGCTAAAGCCATTACCACAAGAAGTGGTACAACACTTAAACCACCAGAAATACCTGTAACTTCTGCTGAAGCTATTCCTACTTCACAAGAACCACAACCTGAACAAGATAAGGAAAAAGAACCGGTAGTTGAAAAGGTTAATGAAGATAACACAGTTAAGGATAAACCTTATGTTAAACCATACCAACCACCACTTCCTTACCCGAGTAAAATGAAGAAAGAGAAACTTGAAGCCGAGCAATCCAAATTCTTGGATATGTTTAAACAGATAAATGTAAATCTTCCTTTCATTGATGTGATTTCAGGAATGCCTAGATATGCTAAATTCTTGAAAGATCTAATCTCAAATAGAAAGAAAATGGAAGAACTCTCGGCTGTTACTATGAATGCTAATTGTTCAGCAGTGCTGTTGAATAAGATACCAGAAAAACTATCTGATCCAGGAAGTTTCACAATTCCATGTTTTCTGGGTAGTCTTAGTTCAATAGAAGCATTGGCAGACTTAGGTGCTAGTATAAATTTAATGCCGTATTCACTATACACTAAACTAGACCTTGGAGAATTGAAACCAACCAGAATAAGTATACAACTATCCGATCGATCAATAAAATATCCTAGAGGGATAATGGAGAATATGCTAGTTAAAGTTGGTACTTTAGTATTTTCAGTAGATTTTGTTGTTCTGGACATGGAAGAAGATTCTCAAGTTCCTCTCATATTAGGAAGACCAATCTTAAACACGGCTAAGGCAATGATAGACGTGTTTGGTAAGAAACTGACCCTAAGTATAGAGGACGAGAGTGTTACCTTTTCAGTTGATAGAGCAATGCAACAACCGCAATCTACAGATGATACATGTTATTATATTCAAACTATAGATTCACATGCAGAATTATTAGAAGAATTTCCAGAATTACAAGGAACAGGAGAATGTTCTTTAGGAGAAGGAACTGAACAAATTGATGAAGCTGAAATGTTAGCTACACTAATAGCAAATGGATATGAACCAACAACAAAAGAAATTCAAATGCTAAAAGAAGAAGACAGATATCGATATAAATCATCGATAGAAGAACCTCCAACATTAGAGTTAAAGCCACTTCCAAACCATTTGGAATACGCTTATTTACATGGTGAATCTGAATTACCTGTAATAATATCGTCTTCTCTTACTGAAAATGAGAAATCACAACTCATTTCTGTGTTGAAAGCTCATAAACCAGCCATTGCATGGAAAATTCATGATATTAAAGGAATAAGTCCTTCGTATTGCACACATAAAATCCTTATGGAAGAAGGTCATAAAACGTATGTGCAACGCCAACGAATACTAAATCCTAATATGCAAGATGTAGTTAAAAAAGAAATTATTAAACTGCTAGATGCAGGTTTAATTTATCCAATTTCTGATAGTCCATGGGTAAGCCCAGTTCAATGCGTGCCTAAGAAGGGTGGCATGACTGTCATTACAAATGAGAAAAATGAGCTTATTCCTACTAGGACTGTAACAGGATGGCGTGTATGTATTGATTATAGAAAATTAAATGACGCCACCAGAAAAGATCACTTTCCCTTACCTTTTATTGATCAAATGTTGGAAAGATTAGCCGGAAATAGTTACTATTGTTTTCTTGATGGTTTTTCCGGATATTTTCAAATTCCAATAACACCCGAGGACCAAGAGAAAATCACGTTCACGTGCCCTTATGGTACTTTTGCTTACAAACGCATGCCATTTGGACTTTGCAACGCCCCTGCAACCTTTCAAAGGTGCATGATGGCGATTTTTCACGACATGATAGAAGAATGCATGGAATTTTCATGGATGACTTTTCAGTCTTCGGTGATACATTTGAATCATGTCTAGTTAATCTGGAACGAATGCTTATTAGATGTGAACAATCAAATCTAGTACTTAATTGGGAGAAATGCCATTTCATGGTTAAAGAAGGCATCGTTCTTGGACATAAAATTTCAAAAGAAGGAATTGAAGTGGATAGAGCTAAAGTAGATGTAATTGCTAAACTTCCACATCCCACCAATGTTAGAGGAGTTAGGAGTTTTCTAGGGCATGCCGATTTTTACCGACGTTTTATAAAAGATTTTTCTAAAATTGCCGCTCCTATGAATAAACTCCTAGAAAAGGATGCTCCATTCATCTTTTCAGATGAATGTGTCAAATCTTTTAATATTCTTAAAGAGAAACTTACTAATGCGCCGATCATGATAACACCAAATTGAAATCTACCGTTTGAACTAATGTGCGATGCAAGTGATTTTGCAATGGGAGCCGTTTTAGGACAAAGGATTGAAAAACGATTTCAACCTATATATTATGCTAGTAAGATGTTACAAGGAGCACAAACGAATTACACAACTACTGAAAAAGAACTCCTTGCTATTGTCTTTGCTTTTGACAAATTTCGTTCATATCTCGTTCTAGCAAAAACGGTGGTCTATACCGACCATTCTGCTCTTAGATACCTATTTTCGAAACAAGATGCCAAACCAAGATTAATCCTATGGATCTTACTCTTACAAGAGTTTGATATTGAAATCTGAGATAAAAAAGGAGCAGAAAATCTCGCCGCTGATCATCATTCTCGTCTTGAAAATCCCGAATTAGAAGTTCTAAATGAATCAGCCATACAAGGTTGTCCTGATGAATATCTATTGAAGATAGATTATAATGAAATTCCATGGTTTGCAGACTATGCAAACTACTTAGTATGTGGATTCCTTGAAAAAGGATTATCGTACCAAAAACGAAAGAAATTCTTTAGTGATATAAAACACTATTTCTGGGAAGATCCACATCTGTTTAAAAGTTGTCCAGATGGAATAATACGCCGATGTGTATTCGGAGATGAAGCTAGTAAAATTTTAAACCATTGTCACACAGGACCAACAGGAGGGCATTATGGGCCTCAACTAACAGCAAGAAAAGTTTATGATGCTGGATTCTATTGGCCTACAATTTACAAAGACGCACACCTTCTTTGCAAATCCTGTGATGCTTGTCAAAGGGCCTGAAAAATAAGTCAACGTGATGAAATGCCACAAAATGTCATTCAAGTATGCGAAGTATTTGACATTTGGGGTATTGACTTTATGGGTCCATTTCCAAAATCTCATAATAATCTCTACATTCTCGTAGCCATTGATTATGTATCTAAATGGGCGGAAGCACAAGCTCTCCCAACTAACGATGCACGAGTTGTTGTCAACTTTTTAAAACGTCTTTTTGCAAGGTTTGGAACACCGAAAGCTTTAATAAGTGATCGGGGTACTCATTTCTGTAATAATCAACTTGAGAAAGTTCTCAAAAGATATGGAGTAACTCATAAAATCTCCACTGCTTATCATCCACAAATAAGTGGACAAGTTGAAAATACCAACCGAGCTTTAAAACGTATTCTAGAAAAAACTGTAGGATCAAATCCAAAGGAATGGTCCATTAAATTGGAGGATGCACTCTGGGCTTTTAGAACAGCCTACAAAACTCCAATTGGAACCACACCTTTTAAACTCGTCTACGGAAAAGCATGTCATCTTCCAGTAGAAATTGAACACAAAGCATTTTGGGCTTTGAAGACATGTAATCTTGATTTACATGAAGCTGGACGTCTACGGTTAAGTCAATTAAACGAATTAGAAGAATTAAGACATGAAGCATACGAAAATTCGTTAATCTATAAGGAAAGAACGAAGAAATGGCATAATAAAAGAATCAGAAGTTCAAAAGAATTTAAAGAAGGAGACAGAGTTCTTCTTTTCAATTCACGATTCAAGCTATTTCCTGGAAAATTGAAATCAAGATGGTCTGGACCATTCATAGTCAAAAGAGTTTTCCCATATGGAACAGTAGAGTTAATAAATTCAAATGGGATTGAATTTAAAGTTAATGGTCACAGAGTTAAACATTACATAGATAATCCAATGGAAGTCGACAACGAAGTTAATCACAATTTCGATACCACAGCTAACTAAGTGTGGGGAGAATCAAGTCTTTTAAGGATTTTATGTATTTCTGTTAGAGTTAGATTTTCTGTTTTCGTGTAGTTCTCGAAAATGGAACCCGAATGGTCTTTCCCTAGCAGACCCTAAAGAACTAGTCTTCTCCCCCCATTCTGAATTTTTATTTTTTTTAGGAAATGAAGACTGCCTGTGAACTAAACCATGGTCTAATGCTACACGCTTTGATCACTAAACGTAATAATGACACACTTCCGAGTGAACTAGTATCAGTAATTAGAAAAAGATTGGACGGAGTAAGAAAAGAATCCAGATGCGAAGATAATAAGTTACAATTTGGTAAAGGAAAATCTAAATCCGCAGCGAAAAGAAGAGCACAACACCTTGAAAGATGTCACAAATGCGGAAAATGGTCACATGGAGGTAAATGTTCAAATAATCAAACCTATTCAAATACCGAATTTGTTACTTTATGCAGAGACGGACCGTTCATATGATTAGAAGAAAAAACACTGAATGCTCGAGGTTACGCCTATGTAGCTATGGAAAACCAATTAAACTGACTATCTTATGAATGGGATTGATCATATAACTAAGAATACTATCTCACAGGTAAGTCTGTACAGTTTTTATTTTTAACCTTTTGATAATAAACGCTAAATTGTTCGCTATAAAGTATTAAATTGGTATTGAATAAAATTAGGTTTGGCGACCGAAATTATTGATATCATACAAAAATTTATTACATCACTGCAAAATTTAACGTTTATTCTTAAGGTATAAATATCTTTAATCAATCAACCCAAAATATTTCAAAAATTCGTCATGAGTTAAATTAGGTCATGGAACCGAAATTACTTTACCGAAAAGAGGGGTGCATATTTTTGATGATATTTGATTGATTAAAGTGGGATAAAAGACCAAAAAGATTTTTAATTTTATTTTTACCATGTTTTTAAAATTAATATATAAATCTTAAATTAATATTGTAAACTTTTTAAATTAAATTATTTAAAATTGTAAATATTTGAACAATTGATATTTTTAAGTTTGTATGTATAAAAACAAAAATATAATATAAGTTTGGTATGAATTTTTAATTTTTAAAAAATGTGAATTTTTAATTTTATGCATATTTTAAATTTAAGTTGTGTGAATTTAAAAACAAAAATTTACTTTATTTCGCTAAGTTAAAAATATGATTTTTAAAATTCGTCGTGAGTTGAAGACTAGGTCGTTGAACCGAAATTGCTTTACCCGAGGGAGGGACGAGAACTTTTATTATCATTATTTTTAATCTTATTGAATTAAAGTATGCCAAAAACATTAAAAAAATCCAAAAATCTTTACATTTAAAACCACGCTTTGATTTGACAAATTTTAAAAATTTTGTCGAGGGACAGACTAGGACATCGATCCGAAACACCCTCATCCTAAAAAGAAACAAATTTTTAAAATTTTATTAATTTTATGTTTTATAAAGTATACCCTTTTAAAAAAAAAAAAGCCAAATCACTGTAGCCGGCACCCCATGCGATCGCATGGGGTTTGCACTTGGAACCCATGCGATCGCATGGGGACCAAATGCAGGCCAGACTCAAAACAGACAGCAGGTCTGTCTTCTCCACACAACACACACAAACACGAAACTCTCTCAAATCTTCACCAAATTTCGCCAATTTTCCACCGTAATTCGTCATTTTTCTTGCTCTAATCATGCCTAGATTCTCATTCTTCAGCAAAATGGTAAAAATTACACCCCTAAACTCTATAAATTCCTAGTTTTTGTGATAATTACCAATTTTTTACCTAATGCAATTTTGTTAATTTCTAGTGTAATTAGTGTTAAATTGTTAGTATTTTATGCATGTATAACCTAGATTGATGCTATTTAACATGATTTGAAGCCAAAAACTTCAAAATTTTTAGAAATTTAGGGTTTGTGTTCTTGAGCAATTTGGGGCTTTTTGATATAAACAGGTTATGGCCAATTTTTGTCATGAATTATTGCTAAATTGAGTAGTGTAACATGTTTAGATAGTTAAATGATCCAAACATTGATCCTAAACATGATTTTTGGAGATTAAAGTGGACTTTTTAAGTCCAAAATTCATGAACTTGATTAATTTGATGTAATTGCCATTTGAGACTTGTTTAATTATTAGTAATGACTATTTTGACATGTTATTTGAGTTAAAAGCTTATGAAATTTGTATACATTTTCATATGTGTTTATTTGCAAAGTGTAGAATTGTGAAAAATTGTGAAAATGTGTATAAGTTTAATTTTGATTTAACATGTTATAGTGATTGTTTTAAGTTGTTATTTTGCTAACACTAATGCATATTTGGATGCACAAATTTTGTGTTTAATGTGTTTTGCAGAAAGCCGATACTGGAGGTTCAGGAGCATCATCATCTAGACGACCAGCACCAGCACCAGAACTAGAACCAGAAATGCAACACGAACAACAACCACAACAGGAAAAACAACAACAGCCTGATCAGCACGTACCTTATTATGATCCGGTACAGTTTGTTGATGAATTCATAGTATTCCTAATGAGGCCTCCAGTAGAATTCCCAACGATTCCTGAACACACTCTGCATCCTAATCTAAGATTTGATAGGAGATGGAGAGATTACGAGACATATCAAAGGAACAAATTCAAATTGGTAACAAAAAATGTAGAGATGCCAAGGGTAATCGATTGGGCCCCTTTGGAAACGGTCCATCTAGCTGACCGTGTTAGACAGCTTTTGGTACAAAGGTATGGCAGTTCTTCTTTTACAGATTGGGAACGTCTTTTCACCATTCGTAGGCCAGTATATAAGGAATGGTGTGTTGAGTTGATGAGTACTGTATCACTTGATACAAATATAGTTAGAATAGATGATAGAAGATTTCTTAGGTTTTTCCTTGGTTGTAGGATGTACAGAATGTCCATGCTGGACATGGCCAGGGCCTTACAGATATATACTCCTGGTGAGTTGCTATTACCCGATTGTACAAATTTGATTCATTATGGTGAAAGGGTAGATAGTAACTTTGACGCTGACGCCATTTGGAGGCGTATGTCACATTTTGATGTTTTTACACGAGCAGGAGGACACTCCTATACACATATTGACAGAGCCGATCTTCGTATTATTCATAGATTTTTGGCTAACTCAATTACACAGAGAGGTCACAATAAAGAAAAAATTACCTTACATGATTTATTCTACCTAAAGTGTATTCGGGATCCTAGAAGCTTTGTCAATATCCCTTACTGTGTTGCTTTTTATTTATCTAAAATGGTAGAGGGAATGCAGGACGGGAGTATAATAGGAGGAGGTATTTTTGTTACTCTCATTGGAGAGTATTTAGGTGTTGATAGGAACCAAGGGGGTCCATTACAGCTTTGTAGAGAACAGGTTGAGCCCTTAGGATTGAAAGTTTATGTGGGTGCTAAGGTATTGAAAAGTAGACGTAACCAGGCAGTACCCTATGAGGGATCTCATCCTCAGGTAGAGAGAGGCTCAAACGAGGAAATGGAGGAGGCGGAAGACATTAGGGATGTCTTTCGAGATGCTATTCTTGACATCCACGTTCGTATAGATGAGGAAGCAATGACGAACGCGGCCAGACATAGTATGTACAAGCAGTGGAACTCCGAGCGAGTATACGAGGATTATAGGCGACGCCAACATGATAGCTGGGTAGTTCATCAGCACCAAATCATGAGCCAGCTATCATACTGGTACCAAATAACTATGTACCTACTCGACCTGCTCATTTTCCGCCATACAGCCCCGATATCCGACCACCCTTTAACCGGTATGACTATAACCAAGCCTATCAGAACACCTATAACCAACAATGGAACCCACCTGATGAGATGAACTGGAACCCCTATCCAGACTGATTTGGTTCCATTTGGTTATTTATATGATTTTTATGTTTTTATCTTTTTACTTATTCATGTTTAAACTTATGTTATTGAATATACTTATGTAATCTTTATAATTTTTATTATTATTGCGTACTAATATTTCACATTTAGGATTTGAAAGTGGGATATTAAGTCCCATTTCAAATTGCCATGCATGTTTATATTTGTATGTATGTATATTGTAAATTGTACAAAACAGGGTAAAACAGCGCATTTTCAAAGACTGGCATTAAGTTCAGCAAAAGCTACTAATTTTGACGACAAGATGACAAATAAATGTGATGTAACAACAGACGGAATGAACAAATGATATGCACCATTTATCATTCAGCAAACAAACGCCAATATGTTTGGAAACTTTGGTAAAATTTAATCATTTTTCTACGCTAATCACCCTCAATAATTTAAATTGTTACTGATTTCTTGCAAATGAGGGCATTGCAAGATCTTAAGTGTGGGAAGAGGTTAAATTCTTTCGGATTTTAAAATTTTTACTTTATACACTTGGTTACCATTAGAAATACTAGTAAAGTAGTAGTTGTATTAGAATCTAATGCTCTCTGATAATAAAGAACAGCCCTAGTCTTATATACTGACTACCCAATTCTAGTAAAATTTTTCAAAATTTTCAATTAAATGAACTCAAAATCATGTTTATACATATTTATGAACGATAAAACTAGGTGTTAACACCGAAATTATTGTTACCTCGGAAAGGACATAAATTGAGAAACAAACCAAAATGTTAAAATTCATTTAAAATGGAATAGAGGACAATAAAAAGGAAAATAAAAGCCAAGTGTGGGAAAATTACCAAGTTATCTTAAACATATGTCACATATTTCTGTAACAAAAAATTGAAGATACTTTTGCTTTGGACTAACCTAAACTGTTTTACCCGAGGAAAGAAAAGAAGAGATGGATCTACACGATGAATCAATTCCATCATTAAAAGGAAGTAAAGTCTTTCAAAAAAGAAATTCGCTTCTTGATTTAGGTCATGAAGTTGTCGTCCAGACCAGCTGTAGGTTGACGAAAAACCTAGAAAAGTCATCACTAAAATCAGCAGGAAATCCACGGACCTCAGCATCAAACAGGGTCGCCAAGTGGTCAGATTTATCCTAACCATGAGAAGGATTTATCTCATACAATGGGGGGCACCGTGCAAATTAGCTTGATAAGACTAATAAATCAGATCCCCAGAAAGGATAATCTCTTTTAAAGATCAAAAATCAGCTTTTAAGACTGATATTACTCAATCCTAGAGATTGACCTTAAAGATTGAGAATTACAAACTCATGGAATTCAATGATATCTAAACTCGAGCTTGAACGAGAACATATTTTGATCAAAATTACAAACCGATTTGTTTTCTGAAAACCCATTTTCAATGCGTTCATTACCATTGAACGTAAAATCCTAGGAATTCACCTTGAATTCATTAGGTCACCTAAACCAAATTGGGTGTCAACCGTAAGAACGGTGGTTGCATAGCATGGTCAAAGACAGGACCTTGTGCCAGACCGAAAAATCATAAGGGTGAGCTTTACAATTGCTCCTACCAAGGATAGTAATTGCGTCTGACACGTTATAGACCATAATTAAAAGCATGTCAGGGGATATTGCCTTAACAGTTGCTTGTTCAAACGCTTTCCTTTACAATCGGATGGTAGTTTACCGAAAGGTAATATACGGAGCAAGTATACTAGACGTGTTGCTTTCCCAATACAAGGTTAGCAAGTGGGTGACACAAAACCACAAGTTTTGAGCTAAAATTTTCAAATCTGAAACCCACCAAACCCACAAAAAATATTTTGCAAACACCGGTGAAGGGTTATTCCGGAAAACTTATCTAGGGTAAAAGCTAGATTTAATTTTCAAAAAAATCAAATGTTTTCATAAAGATCCAATTTCCTAAAGGATCTAAATTTTCATAAGTCATGTGAGACTGTAAACCACATCGTTACTACCATTGTTTATACTGCCGTAAAGAAATCACTGATGTACAAAGTGTGAAGAATAAAGAAGTGATTCTAGTATTTCAAGACTATATTGCTTGAGGACAAGCAAAGCTCAAGTGTGGGAATATTTGATAATGCTAAAAACGAACATATATTTCATAGCATTATCCCTCAAGAAAGACAAGCTTTTAGTTGCGACTGTTCTATTTACAAGTGATATTCGTTTAAATAATAAAAGGTGAAGACAAAAGACAGATTCGACGAATTGAAGACGCAAACGACCAAAAAGCTCAAAAGTACAAAATACAATCAATGAGGTTCCAATTATTGATAAGAAACGTCTCAAAATTACAAGAGTACAAGATTCAAAACGCAAAGTACAAGATATTAAATTATTCGCAAGGACGTTCGAAAATCTGGAACCGGGACCAGAGTCAACTCTCAACGCTCGACGCAACGGACTAAAAATTACAAGTCAACTATGCATATGAATATAATATAATATATAATTAATTCTTAAAATTAATATATACATTATATTATATTTAAATAAACGTCGGCAGAAGAAAACAACCAAATGTGGCTCTCCCCAGTTGGCCATGCGATCGCATGGCCTTGAAGGTATAAATCCATGCGATCGCATGGTGCACAGTTCCAGCCCACATGCCAATAAAAATCGAGCTTTGGTGTAACACAAAACACATCTTTTTCTTCTCCTCATTCATACGTAGTATATATTTATATTTATATTTATATTTTAATTTTAATTTTAATTTTAATTCTAATAATAAGGGTATGTTAGCGAATGTTGTAAGGGTGTAAGTCGAAATTCTGTCCGTGTAACGCTACGCTATTTTTAATCATTGTAAGTTATGTTCAACCTTTTTACATTAATGTCTCGTAGCTAAGTTATTATTATGCTTATTTAATCCGAAGTAATCATGATGTTGGGCTAAAAATATTAAAATTGGGTAATTAGGCTTTGTACCATAATTGGGGTTTGGACAAAAGAACGATACTTGTGAAAATTAGACTATGGGCTATTAATGGGCATTATATTTTTTTAACTAAATGATAATTTGTTAATGTTAATATAAAGATTTACAATTGGACGTCCCTATAAATAACCATATACACTCGATCGGACACGATGGGCGGGGTATTTATATGTACGAATAATCGTTCATTTAACCGGACACGGGAATGGATTAATAGCCACTAGAATTATTAAAACAGGGGTGAAATTATGTACAAGGACACTTGGCATAATTGATAACAAAGTATTAAAACCTTGGGTTACATTCAGTCGACATCCTGGTGTAATTATTAAACAAAGTATTAAAATCTTGTTAAAGTTTAAGTCCCCAATTAGTTGGAATATTTGACTTCGGGTATAAGGATAATTTGACGAGGACAATCGCACTTTATATTTATGACTGATGGACTGTTATGGACAAAAACCAGACGAACATATTAAATAATCCAGGACAAAGGACAATTAACCCATGGGCATAAAACTAAAATCAACACGTCAAACATCATGATTACGGAAGTTTAAATAAGCATAATTCTTTTATTTCATATTTAATTTTCTTTATTTTATATTTAATTGCACTTCTAATTATCGCATTTTTATTTATTGTTATTGTATTTAATTGCACTTTTAATTATCGTACTTTTTAATTATCGCAAGTTTATTTTATCGCACTTTTATTATTCGCAATTTCATTATCGTTATTTACTTTACGCTTAAAATTAAGTCTTTTATTTATTTAATATTTTACATTTTGTTTTAACTGCAACTAAAGTTTTTAAAATCGACAAACCGGTCATTAAACGGTAAAAACCCCCCTTTATAATAATAATATTACTTATATATATATTTGTATTTTTATAAATTTAAACTAATATAGCGTTAAGCTTTGTGAAAAAGATTCCCTGTGGAACGAACCGGACTTACTAAAAACTACACTATTGTACGATTAGGTACACTGCCTTTAAGTGTTGTAGCAAGGTTTAAGTATATCCATTCAATAAATAAATCAATATCTTGTGTAAAATTGTATCGTATTTAATAGTATTTCCTAGTAAAATTTAAGCTATTTTATATACCCCTTAGCTTTAACTATCAGTATGCCATGAACGACTCCAAGTAATATCTTTAAAATGAGCAAATGCACAGCGGAAGATTTCTTTCATACCTGAGAATAAACATGCTTAAAAGTGTCAACCAAAAGGTTGGTGAGTTCATAGGTTTATCATAACAATCATTTCAATATCTTAATAGACCACAAGATTTCATATACACAAACGTTATAATAAAAATATTCTAAGTGGTTGAGCACTTGGTAACCATACTTAACATTTAATCAACGTCACATATTCCCTTTATTATGAAATCTCACTACACTGTACCAAGAGTAGTCACCGGAAAGAAGTACTGTGCAACCGTTGAATACTGGTCGTCCAGTCCGGTTGGGGTTGTCAGACCCGATAGATCTATCAACAGGATTCGCGTTTACAATACCACATTTAAATAGTAGTTACCAAGCTATTAGGGAAGATATGTAGGGTGGTACAACTCAATGTAGAATATATTTTAAGTACTTATGTCTATTTTGTAAACATTTATAAAAGCAACGCATGTATTCTCAGCCCAAAAATATATATTGCAAAAGCAATTAAAAAGGGAGCAAATGAAACTCACCATACTGTATTTTGTAGTAAAAATACATATGACGTCATTTAACAAGAGTAGAGTTGACCTCGGATTCACGAACCTATATCAAGTATGTATATTAAAACATATAGTCTTAATCGAACAAGTTTATATATATTATTAGAGATTAAATTGTTATTTTAATTAGGTTTTTCTTTAATAACCTTATTAATTATATTTATTAATATTTATTATAAAAGTATTAATATAGTTATGTTATGTGTAGTAATTATAGTTTTATATAACTAATTGTTGTTTGATAAAATAATATTGATAATAATAATAAATAAAAGTTGTCTTATTTTACAATAATAATAATAATAATAATAATAATAATAATAATAATAATAATAATAATAATAATAATAATAATAATAATAATAATAATAATAATAATAGTTATTATGATAATAATATTGATAATATAATATTGTTAATGTCAAAATAATAACAAAGATAGTAATAATAATAATTTTGATAGAAATGATAATTTCTCTAATAATGATAATAATAATAGTAAAAATGATACTTTCAATATAAATGATAAATTTTTTTTAAAATGATATTAATAATAATATTAATGATATTATTAATAATAATTTTAATAATAATAATAACAATAATAATAATAATAATAATAATAATAATAATAATAATAATAATAATAATAATAATAATAATAATTAGATAAATAACTACCTCAAGGATGTAGCCCTAAAAATAATGCCCAAGTCCGGGTTTTGAACCCGCGACGTCCCACTAACCCAAAATTTCTCTTAACCATTCTTCCAATTTTGCTTTCCTGATTTAGATCCCTGATTAATTATATTTAACCCATATATTTAACTGATTCCATCATCATCATTGTTTATCCGATTATCATCATACTACTTCGAATATCATTATCTTAAATATAATCTTAATCATAATCGAGTCCACATGATCATCTCATCATCATTGTTTATTTTATCCTTTAATCATTTTCATTATCAACATCCAATCATTGTTTCCCTTTTCATCACCATTATCATGAATAACCATCATCATATAACTCTATCATTATTATTATCATATAATCTGATTATTATATTTTATTATCATTGTCTTAAACTATATTAACTCATCATCGTCATCGAATCATCATCAATATCATAAATCTCGACAGGATTAACTAGGGAAAATATGGCAGCCCAACAACAAATTGATTTTTCTTTCGGCCCAACAGTACAACATATATAAGCTCTCGGCCCAATTAGTAACACAGCTCAATGGCAAAACCCGTTTATAACTAAATCAAATTCTACAACCTATGTGTTTCAAAAGTAATACCAGTTCATTATCATGACTAGTAGGCATGCCCCAAACTATGTTATATTAATTAGGATTCGTTCATTTTATATTTTAATATCATTAACTGGGAATAACATAATGGAAGTGGGGACATAATAATAGTGTCGTTAGTGCCCTCTTTGGTGGGTTTAGTAGCGAGTTATGTGGGGTATTTGCTTAGAAAAACCGAAGCAAGAGAGAAGCACGCTGTACTTCATGCCAAAATTCGAATAAGACATAAAACATAAAGTATAGCAGCTGTAGGTGTTGAGTTTGATACCGGAAGAATCACATCAGTGAATTTAGCGATGGTTGAAGCAGCAAGACTAGTATAGCAGTAGTGAAGGAGACAGAAATAGATATATAGCAGTAGAAGTGATGATTTACAGGTTTGGTTTGTTGGTTTTCATGAGTGTTCATTAGTAATTTATGTTGGTGGTCATGGTTGCTTTGATGACTAGAAGTATGACAACAATAGCAACACAGTATCGATGATGATTGTGGTGTTAGTGATTCAATGTTTGTTTTTGATGAAAAAGATAAGCCGAAGGTGATGAGTTGTATCCATAGTGTTTACGAAAAAAAATTATAGAGAGAGAGTAGAGAGAATGAAAGATGGTTGTGGCAGCCGTTGGTTACTGTGGTTACTCATATGATTGTTGGTTTGATTTGAAACATAAAAGCAAGGTGGTAGTGTGGTAACGGGTTATGGTGGTACGGTGGTTCAAGGAGATGGATCATGATGGTTGTAGCCGATGTTGGTGTAGAGTGGTGAAGTGGTGGTGATAATTTCATGGTGATGGCGAGGTGCCGAAAGGTAGTAAGGGATTGTGATGGGTTTCGATGGTTGTAGTAAAAAAAAAAAATAAGTAACAGTAGCGTAGCATCTATTGTGGTGTTTTGTTGAACAACAACTAGAACAAGTGGTCGATGGTTTGGTGTATCGAACAGTTGCAAAGTACATGGATCTTCTTTGCGTTGATTCGTGTAGAAAACAGGAATCATTAAGTGTTGTTTGATAGTACTTTGGTTTTTCGAATAACTGACCGTCGTGAGATTTGATCATGGCAAAAGATGGTTGACGTGTGTGAGTTCTTTAGTGGTGATGAAGGCTCTTGGTTGTGATGGCATAGTGTGGTAGATTACGATGGTGTTAGGAGGTTGAGGGTGATGGATGGTAAGGTCACCGGTTCTTGGGTGGTGGAAGTTTGATTATATGTGTGTGTATCTCTAAGTATGGATATATATATGTAGATATATTCATATAGAATAATTATAGCTAGTATATGGATTAGAAAGTGAAAGGTGAATAGAGAAAGAATCAATTGGAAATATAATAGTGAGTTAGATTACGACGTTAAACAGGTTCATGTGTGTGTGAATGCCAAAGTTTATGTTTGTCAATATAAAACAAAAACATAAGATAGTGGGGTTTGGTCGAAATATGACATCTACCTATATGTATATATATATTATAGTCTTAGATAGATATAGCTGGATGATGATTGACAATCAAATACAGTAACTAAATATCTATTGTAATATGCATATCTTGTAGGTGTAGTATTTATATATATAGATTTTGACAGATAACCAATCTATGATATATTTAATATAATATTTTATTACATTTCATTTATAATGTAATTAAATAAATAGAACGTGCACACAATTGAGTAGCCTTTCACTATGTATTAATCCGCCGACATTTTAATTCGAGTGGTATATCGTGCTCCGTTGATATTTAGTGATGGATAAAAGTCTTTCAGAAAAATTCCAAAATTTTAAATTAAATGTCTTTATTTATTTTGGTCATTATGGTATAAAATTCGTTCATTAATTTATTAAACAAAAATTACATCAACTGTCCCTTTTCATTCTAGGTAAAATATAAAAAGTGTTAAAATTAAATAACTAGGTACTAAATACATTTTTAATAAGCCTAAAAGTTATAGAACTCATTTTCGGATCACCGTTTATTTTAAAATGATAGGTTTGAATTAAACTTCTCTAAATAATAATCGAAACTTCCAACGAGTATTACAATCATTAGATAATTATATTTAATATACTCTATACATATATTTATTTTTATTTTTATATGTATACACATTGATTTACAAATAATGGTTCGTGAATCGTCGAGAATGATCAAAGGTCAATTGAATATATGAAATAGTTCAAAATTTTTGAGACTCAACCTATCAGACTTTGTTTATCGTGTCTAAATCATATAAAGATTAAGTTTAAATTTGGTCAGAAATTTTCGGGTCATGATAGTACCTACCCATTAAAGAAATTTCGTCCCGAAATTTGATCGAGGTCGTCATGGCTAACACTAAAAATGTTTTCATGACGAATATGAGTTGATAAATAGAGTTTTATCATTATGGATTAATATGGATATAACAATTCGATTATTCAAAAATGAAGCTATCACAAAAGGGTAAAATGAGTAAATGTAGGTTTGACTTAACCAGTGGTGTAGTCACGATTGATTTCCAGAATTCAAGGGATTTGAAGAAAATCTTTGAAATTCGAATAAGATATGATTTCTTCGGGATTAAGGAAATTTAGATCCTCTTTGCTTAAATGCGATATTCTGTTCGATTTCTCTGTTGGATAGTTCACTATAAATGATCTTCTTTCGTCCCATTACTTTCACAACTCTCATCTTATATACATCAATTCATGTTTTCAAAACATTTGTCAAATTATCAGAAGTCATCGAAAAAGATAAAATTATCAAGAAAATATGTTCTTGATTTATGTAGAGATTTGGTAGAATGTAAGAGTCGTGTAAAATGGCACATGATGACGTTAAGATCTGTGAATCATCACGTTCCATTAGAAACTCAGCATTACTTACTGTAATATAATCACGTTGGCCAAGTATCATTATATTATACTAACCCATGCTTCAATTCCCAACACTTCTCCACAATTCATTCATAATTCATACTTAGATTTTACAGAAGTTTCCAATATAATGGAATACAGAAAACACGAAGAGGTAGATAATTTCGGACAAGAATACTTATGAAATATCCTCAGAAATATCGAGGATATTTATGATGATATTTTGGAATTTCTAAGTTCGAAGGTTGATAAAAAAAATTCACAAGATTTAAACATGACTTCGGAACAAGATATTCTCTAAAGATTTCATCGGATTCAGATTTATCTGGGTTCTTTGAATACAAAGTTTGATCCTTGTATTCGTCCTGGATCTCCTTCATGGTTTTCCCAATCCGTTTTTCAGTACCAAATTTTTCTATCGAGCGTTCCATTCTTTATCATCAACTTTTGGCCATTAAGACCATCTACAACATGCTGCTTCGTCAGCATTTTCAAAGTTAACGGATCTGGATCATCGGTTATCAAACCGAGGGTTTTCAAGAATATTGAAGGTTTTTAGATGATTAAATGCTGATTGTGATCGTCAAGCTACAAATGAGGTTTAAGATGAAATCAAGTGGCAAACTTGAAGAATTGTTTAGTTTCATATGTTATAATCAATATTTTAATTCATTTTTTTATTGTCCAATGTTTGTAGTCCAATAATCGGTTTATATATATATGATCTTAGAATTACCCCACGACGTATTGTATACGTATTGTCTTTGCATCAACCCAGAGACGTATTGTATACGTATTGTCTTAGAATTAACTAAGACGTATTGTGTACGTATTGTCTTAGGATTTATCAAAACGTATTGTATAATTATTGTGTTAGGATGTACCAAGAATATTATTATACATATATACAATTACTATGATATGTTGTAACGACCCTACTTTTTCCGTTATCTTTTACCGTAAATTATTTAATGACCGTTAATTTTTATTCATTCCACGTCATTTCTATGATCTATATTATTACTTTAGTAATAATATATTAATTATTATGTGTTATATGAATATTTGTATTCATATTTTATACGTTTCTACGTGTCGCGAATTTTTATCCGGCGAATCTTTTCGGTTTTCAAACCAACGGGCAAGCTTTTGGGATTTTTAAGTCCTAATTATTTTAAATATGATATTTTAATGTCATATATTTATATTTAGTGTTTATATATTTTATTCGTCGCGTATTTGTTATCTCTCCGAATTTTCAATCGCGTAAGCGTGTTTTCGCGTTTCGGGTTTCGTTCGGGCATTCGGGCCACAAGTAAACCAACATTTAACAAAATTGGGCTAGTGGGGCCCACCCCACACACCCCCATCGGCCGAATTTAGGGAGGGGGAGTACTCCCTTTGTTTTTCCATTTCGCTTATTTCATTTTTTTTTATTTCACAATTTAGAAACCTAAACCTTATTTCTTTGCTCTCACTTTTCTTCTTCCCTTTTTCCCTTTGAGTGCCGTCGCCACCATCAACAACAATCATCATCATCATCATTCAAACAAGCTTGGATCATCAATTGATTAATATCAACGCGTTCTACACGATCTCCTCTACGCGATTACGCTTCTTGATTATTGATTAGGGTATAAAACCTAACCCTAGATTTTTAATTTTTCATTACTTTTCTATTTTTGATGATTATTTTGATAGTATGATAGTTACATGTTATTGTTTTGATGATTGTATGCGTAGAATTGCTCAAAATCATATGTTTTCGGTTTGATTGAATTGGGACAGCAGGATTTTCGTTCATTTCTGATATTTTGACTGATATAAAAGTGAAATTGAAGTATCTATATGAGTTCCTCTCATCAAGACATTAATTTTAGACTCCGGATTCATGTCATTTCGATTCCCGGAGCTTAAGATATGATTAAAATGGTGTTATGTGGAGATTAAACTATGAAAACGAATTGAACCAGGTTTGGTCCGACTTTGTGACCATTTTTAGAGTCCTTAGGGTGTACTAGTGTGTTAGGATTGATGATGGGATGAACTTTCATGTTCGGGTCATCGAAATCCGAGCCACGGATCACCCGTTATGACTAAAACACGTTTTTGAGCGGATTAAAGGTCCAAACAGATTAAGAGCTGTAAATCACGACTTGGTGACTGTTCTTGGGATGTTATTTAGCACACTAATGTTTCGGGTGGGTTGGTTAGGCGAAGATATATATAAGGCTCGCCAAAAACTGATTCCCGGGGCTCAAGTTATGACCCGATGAACTTTTAATTAAAACTTATGGTTATTAATTATGACTTATGATATAAATAATGATTTTCATTATTATTAAATTACTTATGATATAAAAAGTAATTATTATAATTTAAGACTTATGATATATATTTATTATATCATTTAATTATTACTTATGATTTAATTAAACTTTTAATTAAACTTATGATTAATAATACTTTTATTATTAATGAAAAATACTTATGATAAGTATTAAAATTATATTATGAGATTATTATAATGAGACTTATAATAAGGATTAATTAATTATTTAATTATTATAAGGCTTAGTTATTATTTAATTATAATTTAATTATTAAATATTTATGATTTAATAATTAAAATTAGAAACTTATGATATGATTAATAATTCATTATTAATTAATAATACTTATGATATGATTTAAAATTTATTATTAATTAATAATACTTATATTATGATTAATATTTAATTAATTAATTAAATACTTATGTTATATTAATTATATCATTTAAACTTATGTTAACTTTAATAATTCATTTTAATCTAATTAAACTTATGTTATGACATAATTATACATATTTAACTTTAATTAACATTATAACTTATATTATTATTACAACTTACATTTTAAAAATTAATGTTGACTATGTTTGACCAAGGTTGACTTTTGAGTTGACTTTCAGTTGACTTTGACTTTCAGTTGACTTTTGTTGACTTTCTAAATAAGGAAACTTTCCTAACTTAAAACTTTCTAAAATAGAAACTTTCTAAATTTGGAAACTTTCCAAAAATAGAAACTTTCCAAAAATGGAAACCTGCTAAAAATAAAAACCTGCTAAAAATAGAAACTTTCTAAAAATAGAAAGTGTGTGTCCGTACGCTGTTCCGATCAAACCGATGCATGTTGAGTATTGTTCTATGTCTACTTGCAACATGTACCATAGCTATCATACTAAGACTTGGCCTAAGTTAGTTATTTATATCGACCTGCTTTATTTATAGGTCGGCGTTGTGATCATTCCTGATCACTTTACTTCGATTGCTGTTCGCTTATTTGTGTGGTTACTTCATTTGCTATTAAGGTGAGTTATAGTCTCATTTTTCTATTTTAAATCTTTTGGGATGAGAATACATGCAATTTATTTTATATTTTTGGACACATGTGGAGGTTGATTTAAATTATTCATTGTGAGTTGAACAAAAATATTCCCTAGTCTGGTAACTGTAATCACTGGTTTCTACTGGTGAACACGAATCCTACGGATAGATCTATCGGGTTTGACAACCCCATTTCGAGCTAGTCGCGCTAGCAATTTATAATCGGAATGTTTAGTACTTCGTATTTTGTTGTAGATACACTTGTTCAGTGTATATTATTTCTTGTGCTTGGCAAGGGTAAATAAATGGTTAAGTGGTTACCAGGTGGCTCACGAAAAATGGAATAATGTTTTATATGTTTTCTAACATATAATTTAGTGGTCCAAAAAGGAGTTTTTATGTTTTCAAACATAAATTTTTATGGTTTAAATTAGATATTGTTTACAATATTAAACCTATAATTCACTCAACATTTTTGTTGACAGTTACTCGCATGTTTTATTCTCAGGTTCATGATTGATTGCTTCCGCTGTGCTTAGAGAGTCTGCATATTTATGATGGCAGCTTTTGTTAAACATTAACTTGCATTCTATTTTGATACATTCAATAGTGGATGTTGTTGACTTTGTTTTGGTCAACTTTTTGTTAAGTAATAATGTATGGTTTTTCTAAACTTACACATTTTGGTAGGTTTCCTTTATAGGAAATCATTTTTAAATAAAGAATGCAAGGTTATTTATTAAATTCATATAGAGTTATGATCAAGCTGTGGGACCAAGTGACGGAGCCGTTAAGTGTTTTGACGGGGACATCACAGTTGGTATCAGAGCGTTGGTTGTAGAGAATTAGGCTGCATTGATGTCGTTACCCGAGTCAATAGGGTGCATTAGTGAGTCTAGTCTACAGCCCGGCCTATAATATATTATTATATGTGATTATTTGTATCATATTGGTATTTTTTTTTTTTTTTGAAAGGCTTGTATCATATTGGTATGTATATAGTTTTCATATATGTACATCTCCTTCATATGTTCTGAATTCGGGAGGAACTTTCATTCCGATTTAAACGTATCCTACAACTCATGCGAGTTTATCTTTTATAAGAACACGTCGGTTAGTGATACCGAGGAATGCCATTCTTGAATTCTGGAATTTTCGACATTTCTATGTCATCTATTGTGGTTATGTATATAACGTTTGAATTATATTACACGAGATGTCATTCTTGACTTCTAAAGGCTCGGCATTTCAATGTCAGCTATTATGTTTAGGTATATAGCATTCTTGTTATATTACGTGCCTTTGTGCCGTTGTGCCTATGTGCTTTGGTTTTTGAACCGGAAGATGTCATTCTTGACTTTTAGAGATTCTTGGTACTTCGAAGACATTTTTATGTCATCGTTACTCCTATCCATTACATTTGATGTTTTTGTCTCTTGTGCTATCCTTAGCACACTATTTAAGAAATTGTTTTAGAGAAAGTGTGTGGAAATTCGACGTTGATCGCGTGTCCTGACCTCATGTAGTGCTATTGGAATGGAACTATGACTTAGCGAAATATAATGGCGTCAGGCCAACGTGGTTATATTACGTTAATTCATAAAGAAATCCCAATATTGTGACATGAGGAATAGAAAGCGAGTCAAAGGAAATTTTTACACTACTCATTCAGAAATTCCGATGTATTACATGGGTAGGGAAAATATTCATTATCTTATTTGTTGATATACGAGAAGCTCATTTTAACCGGATTATCTATCCCATGCTTTTATCATTCATAACTCGCTTGTTAGCAACAGCTTCGCTCGGGAAGAGTTTTGGCCCAAGGACTTATGTCCTGATAATAGTCAAAACAATATTTAACTCATTGATTTTCATGACCTCGTAACATTTGTTGGTCAAATGCCGCACGACAATTCAAGTCCTCTACTCGATCTTCCACGATCTTACTTCAAATTGTAACCTCTAAAATACATATACTCTGTTTATCATCGGGAGTTTTACACATTCGTTTAATTGGGCGGTTCTCACGGGATTTATGGGCGAATAGAAGTAATGAAATATTTTGTCATGTATACAATTTATAAAATCGTATATGTACGTATGGATTCAAATGAATAAATTTACCTTTACCTATTTTGGCTAGTATATACTAAATCATACCTTCAAAATTATTTTAAAACCACTCAGTTATTGAGCTGTTTGATTAAGTCAATTTGTTTTATAAAAAAAAATGGTACACATTGTACATACTTCTAAATTTACTAAGAACTTCGTTCCGTTTATGTTGTCACATCAAAAGTTTAAAGCTTTTTCAAAACTCCTTTGATTGATTTTATCAAATTTTCGCATTACTCTACAGAGTGTTTGGATCACAGTTCTTCTCATCCTCCGTTTAAGGATGAAACTTACCATTAAGTTCATTGATAAAAACTCTTGCACCACTTTGGATGCCGGTTTATAAAATTTGTTGGAAAGTCTTTGCGCTCATAAAATTTTCCCTCTTATGGTTGAACATGGCCGAAATGCGGATCGATAAATCAATTTTCTGGGGTACACTCGGTGGTCACCCTATTGTAGAAAAGGCGCTAGGTGGGTTTCTACCCCAACTGTTGTATAGTGGGTATCATGGATATATATTACACTAGACCGTTTGAGGGGTTCTACTCTCAAAATTCGTTGTTAACCGCAACACCCTCCTAAACATCAATCCTAGGATTCAATACTTTAAGGTACACAAAATTATTTTTGGAGATTCATCTCACCTGGAGTCGACCATTCTTTATAACCCATGATTGGCGTTCTTTTCATCTGCACATAAATTTAAGAATATGGATGAATCCTAGATTTCCTCGCTCATTGTACAAGGAAGTTCACTCTCATTGAAATATCACACCTTTCGTACGTCTTCCTATCGGAAATGTAATGAAAATTTTCTTTGAAGTCCATGATCTTCATTATCTCCTTTGAGAGAATTGCCTTAAATACTATGCCACCGATGTGACTACTCCATATATTTCTTCCTTCATTGTTGCAACTACATTTCATTCGTCCCAGTTCGTCTCCTTGGGGAGCTCCTGTTTTGTTTATTAAGAAGAAAGGTGGTTCGTTTCGATGGTGTATTGATTATCGCGAGTTGAACAAGCTTACAGTTAAGGACCGTTACCCTCTTCCGAGAATTGATGATCTGTTCGATCAACTTCAAGGTTCGTCCATTTATTCTAAGAATGATCTTCGTTTCGGTTATCACCAACTGCGGGCTAAAGAAACTGATATTTCGAAAACCGCTTACCGTACCCGTTATGGTCACTGCGAATTTCTTGTTATGCCGTCCGGATTGACTAACGCACTTGCTGTGTTCATGGACCTCATGAACCGTGCGTGTAGCCTATATCTGGATAAATTTGTTATCATTTTCATCGATGATATCCTTATCTATTCCAAGAAGTGATCAAGAGCATGAAGATAGGTGCTTGATTTGTTAAGAAAAGAAGAGATGTATGCTGAATTTTTCTAAATGTGTATTCGGGTTGAAAGAAGTTCAATTCCTTGTTCACGTTGTTATTAAACAGGGAATTCAAGTTGATCCTGCTAAGATTGAGGCAATTGAGGAATGGGAAATTTCTGAAAACTCCTACTCAAATTCGCCAGTTTCTAGGATTAGCAGGCTATTATAGAAGGTTCATTCAAGATTTTTCACGAGTAGCAAAACCTCTGACTGCTTTAACGCATAAGGGAAAGAAGTAATCATGGAAGAGTGAACAAGAGTCTGCTTTCCAAACTCTGAAGAAGAAATTAACTTCTGCACCGATATTATCACTACCTGAGGGTAGTGATGATCTTGTTATCTATTGTGATGCTCCGTGTCAAGACTTTGGTTGTGTTTTGATGCAACGAAAGAAAGTCATTGTTTATGCGTCATGTCAGTTGAAGATTTATGAACAGAATTATACAACCCATGATGTAGAATTGGGAGTTGTTGTGTTCGCACTCAAGAATTGGAGACATTACTTATATGGGGTCAAAAGTACTGTGTACACTGATCACAAAAGTCTTCAACATATCCTTGACCAAAAACAGTTGAATATGAGGCAACGAAGATAGGTTGAGACGTTGCATGATTATGATTACGAACTTCTGTATCATCCGGGGAAGGCCAATGTTATGGCCGATACGTTAAGTCGTAAAGAGAGGGCTGAACCTCGTAGGTTTAGGGCCTTGAATATGACCATTTGAACAAACCTCGCAAGGCAGATTCTTGCAGCTCAACAAGAAGCCTTGAAGGAGGAGAATTTTGTAATGGGAAGGTCTGAGGCTTGAGTAAACAGTTAGATGTACGAACCGATGGTACTCAGTATTTTGCGAGACATCTTTGGGTTTCGGAGTTTGATGATCTACGACAACTTGTTTTAGATGAGGCTCATAAGTCTAGCTACTCTATTCATCCTGGTTCAGGAAAGATGTATCATGATCTTAAGGAGCTGTATTGGTGGCCTAATTTGAAAGCTGATGTGGCTACGTATGTGGCTAAGTGTTTGACCTGCGCTAAGGTTAAAGCTGAACATCAGGAACCGTCTGGACTTTTGGTGCAACCTGAGATTCCCGAGTGGAAATGAGAAGGGATTACAATGGATTTTATTACAAAGTTACCGAGAGTTGCGGGTGGCTATGATACCATTTGGGTGATTGTAGATCGACTCACAAAGTCAGCTCACTTTTTGCCAATTAAAGAAACGGATTCAATAGAGAAGCTTACTCGTTTGTTTTTGAAGGAGATTGTTTCTAGACATGGTGTTCCCGTGTTATTTCGGACCGAGATAGTCGATTTACATCGAGGTTTTGGCAGTCTTTACAAGATGCTTTGGGAACTAAATTGGATATGAACACTGCTTATCATCCACAGTCAGATGGTCAGAGTGAAAGGACCATTCAAACGTCGGAAGACATGTTACAAGCATGCATCATTGATTTTGGTAATGTTTGGAATAAGTACTTTCCACTGGCTGAATTTTCTTATAATAACAGCTATCATGCAAGTATTAAGCCGCACCTTTTGAAACGCTGTATGGTAGATAGTGTAGGTCTCCTGTCTGCTGGAATGAGGTTAGGGATGCTCAACTCACAGGCACGGGAACTTTTCATGAAACTACCGAGAAGATCGTACGGATTAAGGAAGTTTGAGAATCGCCAGAAGTCGGAAAAAGAGCTATGCCAATAAGAGAAGGAACGATATTGAATTTCAGGTCTGTGATCGTGTTATGTCGAAGGTACCACCTTGGAAGGGCGTGATACGTTTTGGGAAAAGGGGAAAGTTGAATCCTCGTTTTGTTGGACCGTTTGAGATTATTGAGAGAGTTGGACCCGTGGCTTATCATTTGAAATTGCCACAAGAACTCAGTGCTATTCACGACGTTTTTCACGTGTCGAATTTAAAGAAGTGTTTGGCCGAGGCCGATAAGACAATTCCTCTGGAGGAATTCATGTTGATAAGCAACTTCATTTTATTGAGGAACCTGTTGAAATTATGGACCGAGAGGTTAAGACTCTGAAGCAGAGTAGAATTCCTATTGTCCGGGTTAGATGGGACGCCAGGCGCGGTCCCGGGTTCATTTGGGAGCGTGAAGATCAGATGAGGCAGAAGTACCCGCATTTGTTCTCAGATGCCGAGTCAACCCCTGCACCTGCTTAAATTTCGGGACAAAATTTCCGTAACGGGAAGGTACTGTAACGACCCTACTTTTTTCGTTATCTTTTACCGTTAATTATTTAATGACCGTTAATTTTTATTCGTTCCACGTCATTTCTATGATCTATATTATTATTTTAGTAATAATATATTAATTATTATGTGTTATATGAATATTTGTATTCATATTTCAAGTTATACGTTTCTACGTGTCGCGAATTTCTATTCGACGAATCTTTTTGGTTTTCAAACCAACGGGCAAGCTTTTGGGATTTTTAAGTCCTAATTATTTTAAATATGATATTTTAATGTCATATGTTTATATTTAGTGTTAATATATTTTATTCGTCGCATATTTGTTATCTCTCCGAATTTTCAATCGCGTAAGCGTGTTTTCGCGTTTCGGGTTTCGTTCGGGCATTCGGGCCACAAGTAAACCAACATTTAACAAAATTGGGCTAGTGGGTCCCACCCCACACACACACATTAGCCAAATTTAGGGAGGGGGAGTACTCCCTTTGTTTTTCCATTTCACTTATTTCATTTTTTTTTATTTCACAATTTAGAAACCTAAACCTTATTTCTTTGCTCTCACTTTTCTTCTTCCCTTTTTCCCTTTGAGTGCCGTCGCCACCATCAACAACAATCATCATCATCATCATTCAAACAAGCTTGGATCATCAATTGATTAATATCAACGCGTTCTACACGATCTCCTCTACGCGATTACGCTTCTTGATTATTGATTAGGGTATAAACCCTAACCCTAGATTTTTAATTTTTCATTACTTTTCTGTTTTTGATGATTATTTTGATAGTATGATAGTTACATGTTATTGTTTTGATGATTGTATGCGTAGAATTGCTCAAAATCATATGTTTTCGGTTTGATTGAATTGGGACAGCAGGCTTTTCGTTCATTTCTGATATTTTGACTGATATAAAAGTGAAATTGAAGTATCTAGATGAGTTCCTCTCATCAAGACATTAATTTTAGACTCCGGATTCATGTCATTTCGATTCCCGGAGCTTAAGATATGATTAAAATGGTGTTATGTGGAGATTAAACTATGAAAACGAATTGAACCAAGTTTGGTCCGACTTTGTGACCATTTTTAGAGTCCTTAGGGTGTACTAGTGTGTTAGGATTGATGATGGGATGAACTTTCATGTTCGGGTCATCGAAATCCGAGCCACGGATCACCCGTTATGACTAAAACACGTTTTTGAGCGGATTAAAGGTCCAAATAGATTAAGAGCTGTAAGTCACGACTTGGTGACTGTTCTTGTAATGTTCTTTAGCACACTAATGTGTCGGGCGGGTTGGTTAGGCGAAGATATATATAAGGCTCGCCGAAAACTGATTCCCGGGGCTTAAGTTATGACCCGATGAACTTTTAATTAAAACTTATGGTTATTAATTAGGACTTATGATATAAATAATGATTTTCATTATTATTAAATTACTTATGATATAAAAAGTAATTATTATAATTTAAGACTTATGATATATATTTATTATATCATTTAATTATTACTTATGATTTAATTAAACTTTTAATTAAACTTATGATTAATAATACTTTTATTATTAATGAAAAATACTTATGATAAGTATTAAACTTATATTATGAGATTGTTATAATGAGACTTATAATAATGATTAATTAATTATTTAATTATTATAAGGCTTAGTTATTATTTAATTATAATTTAATTATTAAATATTTATGATTTAATAATTAAAATTAGAAACTTATGATATGATTAATAATTCATTATTAATTAATAATACTTATGATATGATTTAAAATTTATTATTAATTAATAATACTTATATTATGATTAATATTTAATTAATTAATTAAATACTTATGTTATATTAATTATATCATTTAAACTTATGGTAACTTTAATAATTCATTTTAATCTAATTAAACTTATGTTATGACATAATTATACATATTTAACTTTAATTAACATTATAACTTATATTATTATTACAACTTACATTTTAAAAATTAATGTTGACTATGTTTGACCAAGGTTGACTTTTGAGTTGACTTTCAGATGACTTTGACTTTCAGTTGACTTTTGTTGACTTTCTAAATAAGGAAACTTTCCTAACTTAAAACTTTCTAAAATAGAAACTTTCTAAATTTGGAAACTTTCCAAAAATAGAAACTTTCCAAAAATGGAAACCTGCTAAAAATAAAAACTTTCTAAAAATAGAAAGTGTGTGTCCATACGCTGTTCCGATCAAACCGATGCATGTTGAGTATTGTTCTATGTCTACTTGCAACATGTACCATAGCTATCATACTAAGACTTGGCCTAAGTTAGTTATTTATATCGACCTGCTTTATTTATAGGTCGGCGTTGTGATCATTCCTGATCACTTTACTTCGATTGTTGTTCGCTTATTTGTGTGGTTACTTCGTTTGCTATTAAGATGAGTTATAGTCCCATTTTCATTTTTCTATTTTAAATCTATTGGGATGAGAATAAATGCAGTTTATTTTATATTTTTGGACACATGTGGAAGTTGGTTTAAATTATTCATTGTGAGTTGAACAAAAATATTCCCTAGTCTGGTAACTGTAATCACTGGTTTCTACTGGTGAACGCGAATCCTACGGATAGATCTATCGGGTTTGACAACCCCATTTCAAGCTAGTCGCGCTAGCAATTTATAATCGGAATGTTTAGTACTTCGTATTTTGTTGTAGATACACTTGTTCGGTGTATATTATTTATTGTGTTTGGCAAGGGTAAATAAATGGTTAAGTGGTTACCAGATGGTTCACATAAAATGGAATAATGTTTTTATATGTTTTCTAACATATAATTTAGTGGTCCAAAAAGGAGTTTTTATGTTTTCAAACATAAATTTTTATGGTTTAAATTAGATATTGTTTACAATATTAAACCTATAATTCACTCAACATTTTTGTTGACAGTTACTCGCATGTTTTATTCTCAGGTTAATTGCTTCCGCTGTGCTTAGAGAGTCTGCATATTTATGATGGCAGCTTTTGTTAAACATTAACTTGCATTTTATTTTGATACATTCAATAGTGGATGTTGTTGACTTTGTTTTAGTCAACTTTTGGTTAAGTAATAATGTATGGTTTTTCTAAACTTACACATTTTGGTAGGTTTCCTTTATAGGAAATCATTTTTAAATAAAGAATGCAAGGTTATTTATTAAATTTATATAGAGTTATGATCAAGCTGTGGGACCAAGTGACGGAGCCGTTAAGTGTTTTGACGGGGACATCACATATGTCAAAACGTTGTATACGTGTCCCGATATTTAAAGTGCGTAAAATAAATAACAGAGATTAAATGACGATAAATAAAACTGCGAGAATATAAATTGCGATAAATAAAATGTAATCAGTTAGCTAGGAACAGTTAGCGTGGATTCTTAACAAAATTCTTCTCATAGTTAATTTGTTTGTTTCTATTAAATTTTATTTTGTTCAATGTTTTCTTCATTATGCCACTTGTTGAATTTTTGATGAGTCAAAATCGCAATATGAAATTGAATGAAAATAGTTATTCGGTGGTGAACAGATACATATATCGGTGAATGTAAGTAGGATAGTAATTGACCGTTGAATCAGATTGAAAAGAATGTACAGTATAACTTATTAATGTGAAATCTAAATATCCCTCGGGTATTACCTACTCGTTAAAATATTTTCACCATTAACAGTTTGTACCAAAGAATTCTTAATTACAATTTTTATGAAAACATATATACATATATTTTCTTCAGATGTAATCATGAATTTAATGAGTTAATATGATATTAATCTCATTTGCTTTTCGGTTTGAGCTAGAATAAGTAATCTCTAAAACTAATAGGAATCACATATTCTTCGCAGAATATCAATGAAGTTATGGATAAATACTTCATTGTTAACTATTAGGAATCACATATTCTTTGCAGAATATTAATGAAGTTATGGATCAATATTTCATCGTTAATTGTTGTTGGTACTCCTTGGTATCTATGGTGTGTATATGATGTTGATGTTCGAGATATAGATTGTGATGTCGAGGTGTGGGATATGGATGTTGCCGTTGATGGTACTGGTGTTGCCGGTGGTGTTGCTGAAACTGGTATGTTTTGCACCATATTTTTCAAGGCTGCAACTCGGGTGCGAATCTCGTTGACTTATTACTCCAGGATGATTGTCGGTAGGAACAAGCGAGTGAATAAGGTTTTGAATTTGGGATATCATATAATCGTTGCGAAATTTCCTGGAAATGAGGGCGAATCTGGTGTTTCAGACAAGTTCGCCGGTAAGTGCATCAGGTTCATCGTCAAGAGGTGAATTCGGTTGATGGAAAGGATCACCTTCTTCTTGTCTCCAATGATTAAGTAGACTACGAACCCATCAAATGAATTGGGTATGGATGATTGGTTGATTCATCCTAGTGTCGCTGCTTTTGGAGCTCGAGCGAGAATCCATATCGGAATGGTTGTCAGAATCCGAGGAATTTGAACTAGTGGCGAGTTCCATTTTGTACGATTAAGTAAAGGGTTTTTCAATATGAAATGATTTCCGGATATCGGATGATATTCTAATTGCATAGAATACCTAGATATAGTACAGGAGATCCCGTAGATTTCGAAGAGAATTAAGGAAACGTGTCAGACAAAACTTAATGCGATAGGATGTGAATTTGTCTGTACATCATCAATGCAATAATTGCAATAAGACGCGTCGAGACTGATAATGATAAGTAGATATTTTTTGACAAATGGTGGTAAGCAAAAACTTTTGACATGCAGACCAGGTTCAAGTCTAGACTCATTAATATAACCTAACAACTACTAGGTCGAAGTCCAGACTCATTAATGCATCCTAACAACTACTAGTTAGACACACTAATGCAAGACTTGGTTCGCTATGACCACCGCTCTGATACCACCTGTGAGGACCCATCCTTATCCATCTGAACGAAGTCATCAACATTTGGTCCCATTGCGAGGCATTGACTTAAGTATGCCATGAACGACTCCAAGTAATATCTCTAAAATGAGCAAATGCACAGCGGAAGATTTCTTTCATACCTGAGAATAAACATGCTTAAAAGTGTCAACCAAAAGGTTGGTGAGTTCATAGGTTTATCATAACAATAATTTCAATATCTTAATAGACCACAAGATTTCATATACACAAACGTTTTAATAAAAATATTCTAAGTGGTTGAGCACTTGGTAACCATACTTAACATTTAATCAACGTCGCATATTCCCTTTATTATGAAATCTCACTACACTGTACCAAGAGTAGTCACCGAAACGAAGTACTGTGCAACCGTTGAATACTGGTCGTCCAGTCCGGTTGGGGTTGTCAGACCCGATAGATCTATCAACAGGATTCGCGTTTACAATACCACATGTAAATAGTAGTTACCAACCTATTAGGGAAGATATGCAGGGTGGTACAACTCAATGTAGAATATATTTTAAGTACTTGTGTCTATTTCGTAAACATTTATAAAAGCAGCGCATGTATTCTCAGCCCAAAAATATATATTGCAAAAGCAATTAAAAAGGGAGCAAATGAAACTCACCATACTGTATTTTGTAGTAAAAATACATATGACGTCATTTAACAAGAGTATAGTTGACCTCGAATTCACAAACCTATATCAAGTATGTATATTAAAACATATAGTCGTAATCAAACAAGTTTATATATATTATTAGAGATTAAATTGTTATTTTAATTAGGTTTTTCTTTAATAACCTTATTAATTATATTTATTAATATTTATTATAAAAGTATTAATATAGTTATGTTATGTGTAGTAATTATAGTTTTATATAACTAATTGTTGTTTGATAAAATAATATTGATAATAATAATAAATAAAAGTTGTCTTATTTTACAATAATAATAATAATAATAATAATAGTTATTATGATAATAATATTGATAATATAATAATGTTAATGTCAAAATAATAACAAAGATAGTAATAATAATAATTTTGATAGAAATGATAATTTCTCTAATAATGATAATAATAATAGTAAAAATGATACTTTTAATATAAATGATAATTTTTTTTTTAAAATGATATTAATAATAATATTAATGATATTATTAATAATAATTTTAATAATAATAATAACAATAATAATAATAATAATAATAATAATAATAATTAGATAAATAACTACCTCAAGGATGTAGCCCTAAAAATAATGCCCAAGTCCGGGTTTTGAACCCGCGACGTCCCGCTAACCCAAAATTTCTCTTAACCATTCTTCCAATTTTGCTTTCCTGATTTAGATCCCTGATTAATTATATTTAACCCATATATTTAACTGATTCCATCATCATCATTGTTTATCCGATTATCATCATACTACTTCGAATATCATTATCTTAAACATAATCTTAATCATAATCGAGTCCCGTGATCATCTCATCATCATTGTTTATTTTATCCTTTAATCATTTTCATAATCATCATCCAATCATTGTTTCCCTTTTCATCACCATTATCATGAATAACCATCATCATATAACTCTATCATTATTATTATCATATAATTTGATTATTATATTTTATTACCATTGTCTTAAACTATATTAACTCATCATCGTCATCGAATCATCATCAATATCATAAATCTCGACAGGATCAACTAGGGAAAATATGGCAGCCCAACAACAAATTGATTTTTCTTTCGGCCCAACAGTACAACGTATATAAGCTCTCGGCCCAATTAGTAACACAGCTCAATGGCAAAACCCGGTTATAACTAAATCAAATTCTACAGCCTATGCGTTTCAAAAGTAATACCAGTTCATTATCATGACTAGTAGGCCGGCCCCAAACTATGTTATATTAATTAGGATTCGTTCATTTTATATTTTAATATCATTAACTGGGAATAACATAATGGAAGTGGGGACATAATAATAGTGTCGTTAGTGCCCTCTTTGGTGGGTTTGGTAGCGAGTTATGTGGGGTATTTGCTTAGAAAAACCGAAGCAAGAGAGAAGCACGTTGTACTTCATGCCAAACTTCGAATAAGACATAAAATATAAAGTATAGCAGCTGTAGGTGTTGAGTTTGATACCGAAAGAATCACATCAGTGAATTTAGCGATGGTTAAAGCAGCAAGACTAGTATAGCAGTAGTGAAGGAGACAGAAACAGATATATAGCAGTAGAAGTGATGATTTGCAGGTTTGGTTTGTTGGTTTTCATGAGTGTTCATTAGTAATTTATGTTGGTGGTCGTGGTTGCTTTGATGACTAGAAGTATGACAACAATAGCAACACAGTATCGATGATGATTGTGGTGTTAGTGATTCAATGTTTGTTTTTGATGAAAAAGATAAGCCGAAGGTGATGAGTTGTATCCATAGTGTTTACGAAAAAAAATTATAGAGAGAGAGTAGAGAGAATGAAAGATGGTTGTGGCAGCCGTTGGTTACTGTGGTTACTCGTATGATTGTTGGTTTGATTTGAAACATAAAAGCAAGGTGGTGGTGTGGTAACGGGTTATGGTGGTACGGTGGTTCAAGGAGATGGATCATGATGGTTGTAGCCGATGTTGGTGTAGAGTGGTGAAGTGGTGGTGATAATTTCATGGTGATGGCGAGGTGCCGAAAGGTAGTAAGGGATTGTGATGGGTTTCGATGGTTGTAGTAAAAAAAAACAAGTAACAGTAGCGTAGCATCTATTGTGGTGTTTTGTTGAACAACAACTAGAACAAGTGGTCTATGGTTTGGTGTATCGAACAGTTACAAAGTACATGGATCTTCTTTGCGTTGATTCGTGTAGAAAACAGGAATCATTAAGTGTTGTTTGATAGTACTTTGGTTTTTCAAATAACTGACCGTCGTGAGATTTGATCATGGTAAAAGATGGTTGATGTGTGTGAGTTCTTTAGTGGTGATGAAGGCTCTTGGTTGTGATGGCATAGTGTGGTAGATTACGACGGTGTTAGGAGGTTGAGGGTGATGGATGGTAAGGTCACCGGTTCTTGGGTGGTGGAAGTTTGATTATATGTGTGTGTATCTCTAAGTATGGATATATATGTAGATATATTCATATAGAATAATTATAGCTAGTATATGGATTAGAAAGTGAAAGGTGAATAGAGAAAGAATCAATTGGAAATATAATAGTGAGTTAGATTACGACGTTAAATAGGTTCATGTATGTGTGAATGCCAAAGTTTATTTTGTCAATATAAAACAAAAACATAAGATAGTGGGGTTTGGTCGAAATATGACATCTACCTATATGTATATATATATTATAGTCTTAGATAGATATAGCTGGATGATGATTGACAATCAAATACAGTAACTAAATGAAAGGACCCGTCCTAATCCATCCGGATGAAGTCCATATCGATTATAAACGATTCACAACAGTTGATTACATCGCGAGGTACTTGACCTCTATATGATACATTTTACAAACATTGCATTCGTTTAAAAAAAAAAAAAACTTTCATTACATCGAAAGTTGACGACAAGTATACCATTTCATAATATATTCAAACTATAAATGACTTGAAAATAATCTTGATGAACTTAACGACTCGAATGTAACGTCTTTTGAAATATGCCATGAATGACTCCAAGTAATATCTATAAAATGAGCAAATGCACAGCGGAAGATTTCTTTCGTACCTGAGAGTAAACATGCTTTAAAGTGTCAACCAAAAGGTTGGTGAGTTCATTAATTTAACATAAATAATCATTTCATAATTTTAATAGACCACAAGATTTCATATTTCCATTACTCATAAACATACGTCCCATGCATAGAGACAAAAATATCATTCATATGGATTGAACACCTGGTAACTGACATTCACAATATGTATATAAGAATATCCCCATCATTCCGGGATCCTCCTTCGGACATGATATAAATTTCGAAGTACTAAAGCATCCGGTACTTTGGATAGGGCTTGTTGGGCCCGATAGATCTATCTTTAGAGTTCGCGTCAATTAGGGTTTCTGTTCCCTAATTCTTAGATTACCAGACTTAATAAAAAGGGGCATATTCGATTTCGATCATTCAACCATATAATGTAGTTTCAATTACTTGTGTCTATTTCGTAAAACATTTATAAAAGCAGCGCATGTATTCTCAGTCCCAAAAATATATATTGCAAAAGCATTTAAAAAGGGAGCAAATGAAACTCACACATATAAATATTGTAAAACAGTTAATAAAGCATTTGCATGTATTCTCAGCCCAAAAACATAAAGAGTAAAAGGAATCAAATGAAACTCACGCATATAAATATTGTAAAATAGTTAATAAAGTATTTGCATGTATTCTCAGCCCAAAAACGTAAAGAGTAAAAGGGAGAAAATGAAACTCACCTAATGTATTTTGTAGTAAAAATACATATGACTATATTGAACAACTGAACAATGCAGGGTTGACCTCGGATTCACGAATCAAATTAAAGGGGATCGATGGTATTGTTGGCATCCATAAATAGATCGAGAAGGTAGGGCACAACCCAGAGACAATATCAAAATTCGTAAAACCCTCGATTCATTAATCGATCAATCCATCCACAGCAATTCGAGATATACTCGTCATCTATTCATCGTCGTTATCTGTCATCGTCCATTAATCAACGAAGAACAGAAGCAGGAGCAGATCTATTAGAGTAGCAATACAATCAATCGATTTAGCAGCAGGTATTCGGTTCATTACTTGATTAAATAGGGTATTGGTTCTTTGATATTCTCTTACTTTCTTCATCCGTATATATATGTTCTATATTTTCAAGTGGATTGAACACGAGCAGCAAGAAATTGTGTTCAATGAAGGGTTTAGGGATAATCGATTTTTGTTACTGTCTTGCTTTTGGTTTCGGTTTTTAATTGCAGCAATAACGAATAACGGTTTCGAATAATTTGTAATATGGCAGTGATTTGTGATATAAAATTATAGTGGTTGTGTTTGGTATTTCAAGGCTGCAATCATAGAACGAATCAGAAATTTGTATTATAAATTAATGTATTGGTTCTGTGGTTCAATTTACTAGTTGCAATATCTTATACACATTTATGGTATTCATTTGTTATGTAGGTAATGGAAGCAATTGTAATATTCGTGAACTACCTTGAAGGAGGGATGGGTGGATGGTGGTTTGGTGATCCTGTTCTATCCAGAAACAATAGATAACATAACCGCTCGATTAGAGGGATGTAATAGCAATTTTTGTTGGTGGTGTTGATGGGTGTTTTTGGCCAGAAACAACGTAGTAGCAGCAGCAGTTAACAGAAACAGGTACCACAGTAGCTGCAGTTATAGTAGTTTGTAATGAGTTGATTGTTGTAATGCGATTAGAAATAGAAAAAAACCTGAGGCATCAAAGACTAACAGCTGTAATTATAATAGTTGTAGCAGCAGTAGCTCTAGTGGGTTGTTGTTCTTGATTGAAGCACATAATAGCAGGCATAGTAGTAGTTGCAGTTAGCCGTAAGTGATGGTAAGGTTGGTTGATTAAAGAGGTGGTTTTGGTAGGGTTTATGGTGGTGGTGGTGGTATAGGGTTGTGTGTGGTGGATGACTACAAAGTGTTAAGGTGATAGTGATTTGATTTGTTCCAACAGGTACATCGAGCAGGAATATTTGATACTAGTAGTCGCAGTTTGATGGGAATAATCATGGGGCTCACGATAGTTATGGGGTGGTTGTTAATGGTGGTTCTAAATGGTGACTTGTTAGTTGACAATGGTTCTTCAATACTTGAACGAAGGTGGTGGTGTTTGCCGGGTGTGCCAGTGATGATGGTTGATACATTGTTGGTGGGCAAGAAGGGGTCGAGTAAGAAATCATGTTGGGTGTATGGTTTGTGTTGAATCATGTTTTTGGGTAGTATCATGAATCGAAATTAAAAGTAGAGAATGAATTAGTTTAGTAGTAGAGAAGAAGTACTCAAGGAAGGTGATGGTGATTTATATAGAATGTACGTGTTTTGCATATATAAATATTTTAGATAGATAACATTATCATATAATATAGATAGTGGATGGATTAGGAATGGAAGATGTAACATAAAGTAGATACATTTGATTGTTTGTTATCTATCAATATATATATATTTGTACTGTAAGTAGATAAAGATATATGAATGTAGATAGTGATAGATGTTAAAGTCCAACAACAATACAAAGATAATTATATCGTAAGATTTGATGCATGCATATTCATATTGATATTATATAAAGCTAAATGTTATAATTAATACAAGTGGTTTTTGATTCCATAAAAGTGAAAGATATTGGTTTAAGGTGGGTGTATGTGTTATTGTGTCTAAAAGCATCTATATGCATACATATATAAAAGATGAGGTAAGGTAGTTGGAATCATAAACACTTACACATTCAATTCTATTCGATTCACGGAAATCATTTGGTAACAGAAATATATTATAATATAATTAATAATTAGCAATAATAATATCTTATCAATCATAACTCAATCAGTTTATAACTTGGAAAGAAATCACTTAATAATTTTTAACAAAGCAAATCATTTAATATATATATATATATATATTTATATATATATATATATATATATATATATATATATATATATATATATATATTATATATATATATATATATATATATTTTAAAACTCAACGTTACAGACTTTGCTTATCTTGTCGAAACCATATAAAGATTAAAGTTTAAATTTGGTCGAAAATTCCCGGGTCACTACAGTACCTACCCGTTAAAGAAATTTCGTCCCGAAATTTGAGTGAGGCCATCATGGTTAACTATAAAAATGTTTTCATGACGAATATGAGTTGATAAATAGAGTTTTATCATCATTGAGTAATATGGATAAAATAATTCGATTAATCGAAGAGTACGAATGAAGCTATCACCAAAGAGTGAAATAGGAAAGTAAAGATTCATCTTAACTTTTGACAGAGTCAGGGTTAAATTCCGGAATTCAAGGGATTTAAAGAAAATCTTCGAAATCTAAAAGATTTGATTCTTCGGCGAGTAAGGAAATTAAGATCTCTATAATTAAATACGGTGATCTGCCTCGATTACTCTGTCTGATATTTCCACTATAAATTAAGCTCCTCCGTTCCATTATTCTCACCATTCATATACTTTCTTTCTTAGTTCATACATCCAAAAGATTGTGAAAATGCTTATTCCAGTTCTAATCCTTAATATTTTCCTAATTATCATTTCTGTCATCCTTCATTTCAATCTTCCATCAGGAAAAAAAAATCTGTTTACTTTTACTATTATCTTGGGGTGATACTATTCTTAATTCTACCGTGTCTTTATATTGCTATTTGTATTAATATCCACGGTTTGTAACTTCCGTGTTGTTATTGGGCATTATATTTTCTCTTATATTTTGGAGCTCTTTGCTTTTTTTTTTTTAATCCTCCCGACCTCTAGTAAAGCGAATAACGGTACAGAATTCATAAGTATGGAATTTCGAATGAACTTAATGTTCTAAACAAGAAAGAACGTAATAGCACGATTTGATTTGTCAAATTACCAGAATCACTAAGGATGAAACTATCAAGAATATACTTCCTTGATATATTCGGAGGTTGAACAGATTGAACGAGTCGTGTAACATGGCACATGATGACGTTATAATCTGTGAATCATCATGTTCCAATAGAAACTCAACATGACTTACTGTAATATAATCACGTTGATCAAGTGTCATTATATTATACTAACTCATGCATCAGTTCCCAACATTACTTCAATAACATTCATATTTTAAGCTCGAAAGTTTACAGAATCTAGAAACTAACAGTTTCTATATGATGTAACACTGATAGTACGAAGAGATTAATGATTTCAGATAAGAACAGTTATGAAAATATCTTCAAAAATATGGAGGATATTTATAAATGGATATACGATGATATCTAGAAATTTCTAATATCGATGGATGATGAAGAAGATTTATCCGTAAGGGTTTAGATTCGGAAGCAAGGTATTCGCTAAAGATTTCATCAGAAACAGAATCATTTGGATTCCTTGAAGTCAAACTTATTCCTTGTGATTTGTCCACGGCTTCCTTCATAGTTTCGCATAATCCACTTTTCGGTACTAAATTTTCTATTGAATGTTTCCAATATAATGATACACAGAAAGCACTAAGAGGTATATAATTTCGGGCGAGAATATTTATGAAAATATCCTCAGAAATATCGAAAATATTGATGATGATATTTTGGAATTTCTAAGTTCGATAGTTGATGGAGAAAAATTTTCCGTAAGATTTTAACATGACTTCGGAGCAAGATATTCTCTAAAGATTTCAACGGATCCAGAATTATCTGGATTCTTTGAATATAGGGTACGGTCCTTGTATTTGTCCTTGGTCTCCTTCATGGTTAACTCTATCCGTTTTCCAGTTCCAACATTCTGAGCTTTTCCAACATATTATTCTTTATTATCAAACTTCCGACGACTAAGGTCGTTTACAGTTGCCCGCAGTTTTTGCTGCTTCATTCAGCTTTTTCAAAGTTCAATGTATTGATTCGTAGGCTGGGTACTTTTCAAAATTTCAGAATTGAAGGTCATAATTCTAGGAGATAATTGTTATATGTATACATATAACTATTGATGTAAAAATACTACGAATTTCAAAATACTGATTGCTGATTCTCGGTAATTGGTATGGCAATTATTGTTACAGGGTATAGATGTATGCATGATGGGGTTTCAATGAATATAATGATTTTTCGGAAAGTCCAAATTCATTGAAGTTGCTGGTAAGTTTACTGCTAATGTGGGGAATATAAACGGTTCCCCGGTAACGATGACGGCAGGCAAACTTATATATCAAGGTTATAATAAGGCTAATTTGAATGGAAGTCGAGGTTGATTTGCTGAAGCTATGACAAAATTGGCTAATTGGAAAAAGAGTTGAAATGTTATTTTCGGTAATAACAATGCCAAAGGGGCTAGAACGGACACGTGTTAAACGTTTACACAGGTTCCGAGTGTTTTCAGGTGCATAACTATATGCATCAATCTTTTCTTCCGTAGATGAAGTGCGGTTGGTTCATCTTCTCGATTGAAGTGTTTTTAAGAATCATAAAAGGTTTGAACGCAGATTGGAATCGTCAAGATACAAATGAGGTTTAAGATGAAATCAAGTGGCAAACTTGAAGAAATGTTTAGTTTTATATATGTTATAATCAATATTTTAAATTCATTTTAATTGTCTAATATTATTAGTCCACAGTCAATAGTCCACATTGACAGTCCAATAATTCATATACAGTTTAATATATAATATTCGAATTAATTAATATGTATCGTGACCCGTGTACATGTCTCAGACTCGATCACAACTCAAAGTATATATATTATTTGAGAATCAACCTCAACCCTGTATAGAGAACTCGATCATTACTGCATATAGAGTATTTATAGTGATTCCAAATAATATATATAGATGTGTCGATATGATATGTCAAAACCTTGTATACGTGTCCCGATATTTAAAGTGCGTAAAAATAAATAACAGAAATTAAATGACGATAAATAATGTGCGTAAAGTAAATAACAGAAATTAAATGACGATAAATAAAATTGAGAGAATGTAAATTGCGATAATTAAATTGCGATAAATAAAATGTAATCAGTTAGCTAGGAATAATTATCTAGGAACAGTTAGTGTGGATTCTTAACAAAATTACTCATAGTTAATTTGTTTGTTTCTAACAAATTTTATTTTGTCAAATGTTTTCTTCATTATGTCACTTGTTGGATTCTGATAAATCAAAATCCAAATATGAAATTGGATGAATATGGTTATTCTGTGGTGAACGGATTTGTATATCGGTGGATGTAAGTAGGATAGTATATGACTGTTGAAACAGATTCAAAGAACGTACAATGTAACTTATTAATGTGAAATTTAAATATTCCTCGGGTATTACCTACCCGTTAAAATATTTTCACCATTAACAGTTTGTACAAGAGAATTTTTAATTACAATCTTTATGAAAACATATATACATATATATTTTCTTCAGATGTATTCATGGATTTAATGAGTTAATATGATATTAAACTCATTTGCTTTTCGGTTGGAACTAGAATAAATAATCTCTAAAACTTTAGAGATTACATATTTGCCATGTCGAACGAAGATAAATGAGGTAGAACGATACGTAGAACGAAGATCATACTCAAAGTACAGATGATGATATTGAAGCATGGATTGTTGATGGTACTGGTGCTGTTATTGATTGTACTGTCGGTGCCGGTGATGTTGCTGAAGCTGGTACATTTTGCACCATATTCTCCGAAATAATTATTCGAGTGCGAAGTTCGTTGACTTATTACTCCAGGATGATTGTCGGTCGGAACGAGCGGATGAATAAGGTTCAGAATTGTGGATAGAATATAATCTTGTCGAGTTACCCTGGAAATGAGACTGAAAATGGTGTCTCGAACAGGTTCGCCGGTAAACGCTTCAGGTTCATTGTCAAGAGGTGAATTCGGTTGGTGGAAGGGATCGCCATCCGCGCGTCTCCATCGATTAAGTCGACAACGAACCCATCAGATGAATTGGGGATGGATGATTGGTTGATTTATTCTGGTGACACTGCTTTCGGAGCTTAGGTGAAACTCCATATTGGAATAGCTGTCGGAATCCGAGGAATTCGATCTGGTTGAGTGATTCATCTCGTACGATTAGATGAATGACTTTCGATAAGAAATAGATTATAGGATGTAGATTAGTACCCTGCAATACATAATTTACATATGCATATATAATACTAAAATCCTATAAGTTACGGAGGAATCTACGGAAGCTGTCAGGCAAAGGTAACAATAACAGATACGCTAAGATATGAATTTTGTCTATACACTATTCATGCAGTCAATGCAATAAGATGTGTCTAGACTAAGAATAATAAGCAGGTAATTTACTAAGGATGATAAACAAATGATTTCTGACAAAAATGATAAGCAAAACTTTTGACATGCAGACACGGTCGAAGTCCAGACTCACTAATGCACCCTAACGACTTATCAGTTAGACACACTAATGCAGACCTGGTTCACTAAGACCACCGCTCTGATACCAACTAAAAGGACCCGTCCTAATCCATCTAGACGAAGTCCATATCGATTATAAACGATTCACAATAGTTGATTACATCGCGAGGTACTTGACCTCTATATGATACATTTTACAAACATTGCATTCGTTTTATAAAAAAAAAAAAACAAACTTTCATTACATCGAAAGTTGACGACAAGCATACCATTTCATAATATATTCAAACTATAAATGACTTGATAATAATCTTGATGAACTTAACGACTCGAATGTAACATCTTTTGAAATATGCCATGAATGACTCCAAGTAATATCTATAAAATGAGCAAATGCACAGCGGAAGATTTCTTTCGTACCTGAGAATAAACATGCTTTAAAGTGTCAACCAAAAGGTTGGTGAGTTCATTAGTTTAACATAAATAATCATTTCATAATTTTAATAGACCACAAGATTTCATATTTCCATTTCTCATAAACATACGTCCCATGCATAGAGACAAAAATATCATTCATATGGATTGAACACCTGGTAACCGACATTCACAATATGTATATAAGAATATCCCCATCATTCCGGGATCCTCCTTCGGACATGATATAAATTTCGAAGTACTAAAGCATCCGGTACTTTGGATGGGGCTTGTTGGGCCCGATAGATCTATCTTTAGAGTTCGCGTCAATTAGGGTTTATGTTCCCTAATTCTTAGATTACCAGACTTAATAAAAAGGGGCATATTCGATTTCGATCATTCAACCATATAATGTAGTTTCGATTACTTGTGTCTATTTCGTAAAACATTTATAAAAGCAGCGCATGTATTCTCAGTCCCAAAAATATATATTGCAAAAGCATTTAAAAAGGGAGCAAATGAAACTCACACATATAAATATTGTAAAACAGTTAATAAAGCATTTGCATGTATTCTCAGCCCAAAAACATAAAGAGTAAAAGGGATCAAATGAAACTCACGCATATAAATATTGTAAAACAGTTAATAAAGCATTTGCATGTATTCTCAGCCCAAAAACGTAAAGAGTAAAAGGGAGCAAATGAAACTCACCTAATGTATTTTGTAGTAAAAATACATATGACTATATTGAACAACTGAACAATGCAGGGTTGACCTCGGATTCACAAACCAAATTAAAGGGGATCGATGGTATTGTTGGCATCCATAAATGTAACATCCCGCGTTTTTCCGTTAAATTTATTTTTAACACCGTCTTTTTTTTAAATAATATCTTTCGCTATTTAAATTCCCAATTTCCGTTGACTAACGTTCATAAAAATTCCGTCATTTAATTATAACATCTCTCGTTAACTTGCGTTTTAAAAATATTCGATCGGTTAAATCCCGCACCCGCTTTGAAACTCGAGGGACCGGAGTTGCCAAATGGGCAAACTAGTTGACTAGGTCAACTAGTCAACCCATTTTTCCACCATTCAATCCCTCTCTCTCTCTCTCTTTCTTTCTTTTTTTCTCTCAAGAACACAAACATAATTCATCATCTAAATTCGGATCGGGAAGCAAACTTCAAAACAAATTACATATTCGTGATCCTCTCATCATCCTCTTCGATTTGGTACCAATTTCATCCATTTTGGGTAACATTTCTAAAACACTAAATTTTCTCTAAATTCGTGTTTTTGACTTGAAATGTTGTTAGTTAGTGTCTATGGCTCGTGTATAACATGAATATATGATTTGTATGTTCGATCTTGATGTTTTGGTGTAACTAGCTTGAAAATGAAAAGTGTATGCTTAATCTTTGATTTTGGATGATGAAATGTGTTTAGATGTTAATGTTTGTGTGTTCAAAGTGTTAGTTACTTCAATAGCTTCGTTTTGGTGTGTTGATTGACATGAAAACCTTACATTAACATGATTAGTGATTTTGAGGTTTGGTTAGGGTTTGACAACTCTTAAAACGAAATTTTGATGCGTTGAATGCTTATTAATGTTATTGATAAGTGTTTAGTTGTATTACATGTTTCATTACCTTCAAAACGGCATATCGTATGTATAAATCGGATTCCCGAAACTTGAATTGCAATTGATGAACTTGAAACCTTGTTTTGGAACGTTTAACGAACTTTCGACGAGATTTTTGTTGTCTAAAATGATAAATTTGATTTAAGAAATGTATCTAGTTGTGTTCCTTGTCGAAGGAGCTTTCCGGTGATATAAAATACATGTCTTGATTGTTTGCGGATCATAAACTAGGATTGATTGAAGTTTGGCTCGTGCCTTGTGTTTTCTGCAAACAGGACCTGTAAGCCTCTTGGGACGCCGTCCCAACCTCCTAGACGCCGTCCCACCTTTTGAACCTAGACGCCGTCTAGGGTATCAGGACGCCGTCCCACCCTTCAATGTGGGACGCCGTCTAGCCATTTGGGACGCCGTCCCATTGTGCTAAAACTGGCTGTTTTGCTTGGTCATTTGACGTAAAATGTTTGATATGCTACGGACCTCCGATTAACATGAAACTTGGCCAACATGCTCATATATGATTATATAACTTAGAAAAATTGTCGGATACCCGACCCGACATCGTTGACTTTGACTTTGACCAAGTTTGACTTTTAGCCAAACTTAACCAAACTTTTATACAATCATTCTAACATGCTTTTATACTTGTTTCTTGTATGAAACTTGACAACGTGATTCACATGCTATACTTAATCGAGTCGTAACGAGCCATAGGACTAATTGAACACATTTCACCCGACCTTGTGTCGTAACCGGTTAATTGATACAACTTACTTGTTTAGGTCAAGGCTAAGCAACTTTCATGCACACGTTTACTTGTTGAAGTACCTTTATACTCGTGCACTCGAGGTGAGATCATAGTCCCATCTTTCAACAACTTTTATACTTTTAAATTATGGGATGAGAAACATATACAGTTTTATAATACATACTTTTATACTTTGAACACAAGTACAAGGAAACAAACATTCCACAGCGAGTTAGAACAAAAATCCTCAATTCGATTATCATTAGTTACACTTGCAGGGTGTAAGCGAGAACTTATATTGTGTGGCCATACGGGTTTGACAAACCCTCATTCGGACGGTTCGCTACCGTCTACGGATGAAATATATTTTCGAGAATCAGTGTTTGTTCTAGCACTAAGTGATGGGGTATACAATGGGAGGAAACGTTAAGTCTTGATAATTGGGTGCTCGCGAACCAACTTTTGGAATGCAGCTTTTGGATGATCAATTTATGGAAATACTAAATCTTGTGGTTCAAAATATAACATTTACTAATACACCTATGATCTCACCAACGTTTTTCGTTGACAGTTTTCTATATGTTTCTCAGGTTCATACTTGGCTATTTGATACATGTTTCCACGTACACTCATACTTGCTTGGGGTCAAGCATACATGCATACACTCTGATTATTTGCTTGGAGTCAAGATACATACATACATACGCTAGTGATAGCACCTTTGGATTCAAACTTTTGTTTACATACTTACGCTATTTATAGCAACTGTGTTTTTAAACTAATTATGTCGCAAGTTATTTCATTTATACTTTATGACTTTTGTAAACTTAGACTTGTTGTCGAACGGTTTTGTAAACTAAACTTGCAAGTCTTGTACCTTTCAAATGAATGCGACATAATTTTGGTCAAACGAGTCTCATATAGGGACTACGACCACGCAACGGGACCTAAGTTAACGGCGCCGTCAATAACGGTTTTGGTCGGGTCGCTACAATAAACAGATCGAGAAGGTAGGGCACAACCCAGAGACAATATCAAAATTCGTAAAACCCTTGATTCATTAATCGATCAATCCATCCACAGCAATTCGAGATATACTCGTCATCTATTCATCATCATCATCTGTCATCGTCCATTAATCAACGAAGAACAGAAGCAGGAGCAGATCGATTAGAGTAGCAATACAATCAATCGATTTAGCAGCAGGTATTCGGTTCATCACTTGATTAAATAGGGTATTGGTTCTTTGATATTCTCTTACTTTCTTCATCCGTATATATATGTTCTGTATTTTCAAGTGGATTGAACACGAGCAGCAAGAAATTGTGTTCAATGAAGGGTTTAGGGATAATCGATTTTTGTTACTGTCTTGCTTTTGGTTTCGGTTTTTAATTGCAGCAATAACAAATAACGGTTTCGAATAATCTGTAATATGGCAGTGATTTGTGATATAAAATTATAGTGGTTGTGTTTGGTATTTCAAGGCTGCAATCATAGAACGAATCAGAAATTTGTATTATAAATTAATGTATTGGTTATGTGGTTCAATTTACTAGTTGCAATATCTTATACACATTTATGTATTCATTTGTTATGTAGGTAATGGAAGCAATTGTAATATTCATGAACTACCTTGAAGGAGGGATGGGTGGATGGTGGTTTGGTGATCCTGTTCTATCCAGAAACAATAGATAACATAACCGCTCGATTAGAGGGATGTAATAGCAATTTTTATTGGTGGTGTTGATGGGTGTTTTTGGCCAGAAACAACGTAGTAGCAGCAGCAGTTAACAGAAACAGGTACCACAGTAGCTGTAGTTATAGTAGTTTGTAATGAGTTGATTGTTGTAATGCGATTAGAAATAGAAAAAAACCTGAGGCATCAAAGACTAACAGCTGTAATTATAATAGTTGTAGCAGCAGTAGCTCTAGTGGGTTGTTGTTCTTGATTGAAGCACATAATAGCAGGCATAGTAGTAGTTGCAGTTAGCCATAAGTGATGGTGAGGTTGGTTGATTAAAGAGGTGGTTTTGGTAGGGTTTATGGTGGTGGTGGTATAGGGTTGTGTGTGGTGGATGACCACAAAGTGTTAAGGTGATAGTGATTTGATTTGTTCCAACAGGTACATCGAGCAGGAATATTTGATACAAGTAGTAGCAGTTTGATGGGAATAGTCATGGGGCTCACGATGGTTATGGGGTGGTTGTTAATGGTGGTTCTAAATGGTGACTTGTTAGTTGACAATGGTTCTTCAATACTTGAACAAAGGTGGTGGTGTTTGCCGGTGTGCCAGTGATGATGGTTGATACATTGTTGGTGGGTAAGAAGGGGTCGAGTAAGAAATCATGTTGGGTGTATGGTTTGTGTTGAATCATATTTTTGGCTAGTATCATGAATCGAAATTAAAAGTAGAGAATGAATTAGTTTAGTAGTAGAGAAGAAGTACTCAAGGAAGGTGATGGTGATTTATATAGAATGTACGTGTTTTGCATATATAAATATTTTAGATAGATAACATTATCATATAATATAGATAGTGGATGGATTAGGAATGGAAGATGTAACATAAAGTAGATACATTTGATTGTTTGTTATCTATCAATATATATATATATTTGTACTGTAAGTAGATAAAGATATATAAAGATATATGAATGTAGATAGTGATAGATGTTAAAGTCCAACAACAATACAAAGATAATTATATCGTAAGATTTGATGCATGCATATTCATATTGATATTATATAAAGCTAAATGGTATAATTAATACAAGTGGTTTTTGATTCCATAAAAGTGAAAGATATTAGTTTAAGGTGGGTGTATGTGTTATTGTGTCTAAAAGCATCTATATGCATACATATATAAAAGATGAGGTAAGGTAGTTGGAATCATAAACACTTACACATTCAATTCTATTCGATTCACGAAAATCATTTGGTAACAGAAATATATTATAATATAATTAATAATTAGCAATAATAATATATTATCAATCATAACTCAATCAGTTTATAACTTGGAAAGAAATCACTTAATAATTTTTAACAAAGCAAATCATTTAATATATATATATATATATATATATATATATATATATATATATATATATATATATATATATATATATATATATATAAAACTCAACGTTACAGACTTTGCTTATCTTGTCGAAACCATATAAAGATTAAAGTTTAAATTTGGTCAGAAATTCCCAGGTCACTACACTAAATATCTATTGTAATATGCATATCTTGTAGGTGTAGTATTTATATATATAGATTTTGACAGATAACCAATCTATGATATATTTAATATAATATTTTATTACATTTCATTCATAATGTAATTAAATAAATAGAACGTGCACACAATTGAGCAGCCTTTCACTATGTCTTAATCCGCCGACATTTTAATTCGAGTGGTATATCGTGCTCCGTTGATATTTAGTGATCGATAAAAGTCTTTCAGAAAAATTCCAAAATTTTAAATTAAATGTCTTTATTTATTTTGGTCATTATGGTATAAAATTCGTTCATTAATTTATTAAACAAAAATTATATCAACTGTCCCTTTTCATTCTGGGTAAAATATAAAAAGTGTTAAAATTAAATAACTAGGTCCTAAATACATTTTTAATAAGCCTAAAAGTTATAGAACTCATTTTCGGATCACCGTTTATTTTAAAATCATATAGGTTTGAATTAAACTTCTCTAAATAATAATCGAAACGTCCAACGAGTATTACAATCATTAGATAATTATATTTAATATACTCTATACATATATTTATATTTATTTTTATATGTATACACATTGATTTACAAATAATGGTTCGTGAATCGTCGAGAATGATCGAAGGTCAATTGAATATATGAAATAGTTCAAATTTTTTGAGACTCAACCTATCAGACTTTGCTTATCGTGTCTAAATCATATAAAGATTAAGTTTAAATTTGGTCGGAAATTTTCGAGTCATGACAAACGGTGTTGCGAACAGGTTCACCGGTGAGCGGGTCGAGTACTCCAAGGTTAGGTGGTATATTCGGTTCCTGATAAGGAGTACCTTCTTCCCTTCTCCATAGGGTGAGTATGTCGCGAACCCACCCCCATTTTATCCAGTAATCACGGTAGTTGATTGGCTGGTGTGCTCCTGTCACGCTGTCTTCGGAGTCAGAGGAACGTGGTCGATTCGTAGAGGCCATCTTACGCGATTACAGAAAAGATTTTTGGTATGAAGAGTTTAGTGACAGCAATTGATAGTTGGATGTATTCTCAATGCATAATATGCATATATATATATATAGTACCAGGATCCCCTAAATTACGGAGAAATTTACGAGAGATATCAGGCAAGGTCTACAGTAACAGATACGCTAAGATATGAATTTTGTCTATACACTATTCATGCAGTCAATGCGGTAAAACGTGTCTAGACTAAGAATAATGAGCAGGTAATTTCCTAAGGATGATAAGCAGATGATTTTTGACAAAAATGATAAGCAAAACTTTTGACATGCAGACACGGTCGAAGTCCAAACTCACTAATGCATCCTAACGACTATCAGTTAGACACACTAATGCAAGACCTGGTTCGCTAAGACCACCGCTCTGATACCAACTCTAATGACCCTTCCTAATTCATCTGGATGAAGTCCATATCGATTACAAACGATTCACAATAGTTGATTACATCGCAAGGTACTTGACCTCTAAATGATACATTTTACAAACATTGCATTCGTTTTTAAAAGACAAACTTTCATCACATCAAAAGTTGACGACATGCATACCATTTCATAATATATCCAACTATAATTGACTTAATAATAATATTGATGAACTCAATGACTCGAATGCAACGTCTTTTGAAATATGTCATAAATGACTCCAAGTAATGCCTCTAAAATGAGCAAATGCACAGCGGAAGATTTCTTTCGTACCTGAGAATAAACATGCTTTCAAGTGTCAACCAAAAGGTTAGTGAGTTCATTAGTTTAACATAAATAATCATTCCATCATTTTAATAGACCACAAGATTTTCATTTTCAGTTCTCAAAAATATACGTCCCATGCATAGAGACAAAAATAATCATTCATATGGACTGAACACCTCGTAACTGACATTAACAAGATGCATATAAGAATATCCCCTATCATTTCGGGAAATCCTTCGGACATGATAAAAACAACATCGAAGTACTAAAGCATCTGGTACTTTGGATGGGGTTCGTCGGGCCCATAGATCTATCTTTAGGATTCGCGTCAATTAGTAGATCGGTTTACTAATTCTTAGGTTACCAAGCAAAAAGGGGCATATTCTGCTTCGATCATTCAACCATATAATGTAATTTTGATTACTTGTGTCTATTCCGTATAACATTTATAAAAGCGCATGTATTCTCAATCCCAAAAATATATATTGCAAAAGCATTTAAAAAGGGAGCAAATGAAACTCACCATACTGTATTTTGTAGTAAAAATACATATAACTATATTGAACAATGCAGGGTTGGCCTCGGATTCACGAACCTATATCATTTGTATATTTATTAAAACATATAATGGAATCACATAATTTCAGTTATTAGTATTTGTTATTTATATATTTTTAGTTATATAGAATCTATTCTAAAATACATTAAAACTTTTACTTATATTATATCTTACTTTATATGTTATATTTATTTATTTTGTATATATATTTAAAATAATAAATATTTATATATTTAATTGTATCAATATATCTATATATATTATATGATTAGTATTATATTTAAAATCATTAGTTGGTTATATGTAAGTATTTATATAAATACTATTAATATGTTTGATATATTGTATATGAATTATTAATGTACTTTTAGTATATGTAAAGAATATATTTTATGTACAAAATATTTATTTGTTAAAAAATGATAGTTTTGATAACAATGATTTACTCATCATAATAATAATAATTTTATTGATAATGATAATACTTATAATAGTAATGATATTGTTTAAAATGCTACTTAGGTTAATAATAACAATAATACTAACAATTACAAAAATAATAAATTAGTAATCCTAATAATAATATTATTATTCATATTGGTGACTATAATCGTAATACTATTAATAAATGGTAACTAATACTTTTATTAGTAATAATAATAATAACTATCATTTTAGTCCTAATAACAATGATAATTCTATAATTTTAATCATACTATTTTTAAATGATATTGATAAGGATAATAATAATAATAATAACAATGATAATTATAATACATTAACAATAACAATAATCTTTACATTCATAATCATAATAATAATAATGTTGTTAATGATAATAATAATTCTAAAATAACACTTTTATTACTAATGTTATTAATGATAATAAGCTTAATATTAACAATGCTAATAATTAATAAATGTTACTAATTCTTAATATTAATGAAAATAATAATAAATTTTATTATTTTCATATTTATAATAATAATAATCATAATCGTAATAATGATATTCATAATACTTAATATTAATAATAATAATATTAATAATAATAATACCAATACTTAATAACAATAATTATAATTATGATATATGTAATAATAACAATATAATTAATAATAATAGAAAATAGCAAATTATACCCCTTAAATCTTTGAATAAAAAGAAATGTTGCGTCCGAGAATCGAACCCGCGACCTCACCAAAACCCGCAAACACCCTTAACCAACTGAGCTACTGTCCATTTCCTGATTAAATTCCATACCCAAATATATTTCAACGGTTTTCTGTTGCTCATCCTCTCTTTCCTTTTAATCGTGTTAAAACCCAATTCGAAATCAAAATCACGATTTGCAAACTCAGTTTAGAACTTTCAATCAATATATAACATCATATATCAATCCTAGACTTAATTGTAAACGAATAAATGAAAATATATATATATATATATATATATATATATATATATATATATATATATATATATATATATATATATATATATATATATATATATATAAAACTGCTGTATAGCGACGGTACCACAACAAAATAAAATAAAATTTGATTTTGATTTCAAGGAAGTTTTAGACAAAAGTTTAAACACGAACTAAGTTCTAAATCTTTTATGTAATCTTTCTGGTTCGTCAATTTAATCCGAAACACCAAAACAAGTTTTAATTTCGTGATGAACAATTATGTTGACTTTTTGAAAAAATAGCTTTGACTCCAAAATTTAAAATCAAACGAAAGAATTAAAGCTTTAAAACTTACAGATAGTTCATATTGCTGATTCCTAACGCGATTGTATTGTTGGATTTTGAAAATTAGTTCAAATTTGGTTTATGGTAAAATTTCTTGGAGTACAGGGCAGTTCCTCGACTTCTTTTGGGTTTTTAAAACCAGTTTGCAATAATAATAATAATTAGCATTATGCACTAATGATATAGAGGATGATAATCGATTGGTTAATTGCAGCAGACAGGGTGATATCAATTTATGTTTGTTAGTGAGATTTTAGGAGACAGGATATCACAAGTATTACCTAATATCATAGAAAAAGAAAGAAGAGAAAAAAAATAGAGAAACAGGTAAAAGTGTGTACCAGATTTGATGGATATATATATCTGTATGTTTCTCAAATAAATAGACAGAATAAACAGAAGGGTAGCGATGATACAGACTGTGATGACCCGAAAATTTCTGACCAAATTTAAACTTAATCTTTGTATGATTAACATTTCCGATACGATAAACAAAGTCTGTAATATTGAGTCACGACAGTTTTGGAACTATATTCATATAATCAATTATTCTTTGACTGTTCCCTATGATTCACGAACAATATATATATAACTTAATGTGCATATATATATATGATTTCAAGTTATTTAGTAAACGATAGTAACATTCGTTTGTTAATTCGATTGATATTTAGATAAGTGAACTAAAACGTTTAAAATAAACAAGTAAAACACTAATTTGCTACAGTGTTTTCAAATTGCCACATTACTCAAAATGCTACAGTGTTTTCGAAAATCACTATTTGCTACAGTGAAATTGACTTTGCTACAGTGAATTGCTACAGTAAAAATTGACTTTGCTACAGTAAAACACTATTTTAAAATGTATTTTAACAAATAGCGAGACGATAATTTATAGAAGTAAATGAACAAAACACTCAAATGTATAAGTTATAATTTGAGTGATATAATTTAGGGATAATTTAGGGCTATATTTTGACAAATGTATGTGACACGAAACGTAAAATGCAAGTTTTCTCAGCGTACAAAAGGACATTTAAAAAACCGGAACCGGGACATAAGTTGAGTGATGACGTACGACTTATCGGAACTAAAATTACAAATCAACTATGCATGTGAATTTAATATAATATATAATTAATTATTTAAATTATATATATTATATATTTATTTATTCATGTCGACAAACAAAAAACAAAAGAAATGTGAGCTGTAATTGGAGGCCATGCGATCGCATGGCCATATAGAAGAAACCCCATGCGATCGCATGGGGATAGATTTCAGCTCTGATTGCTATAAATTGCTCGTTTTGCTCGATGATAATCACACACAAACACACACACAGATATTTATTTTTACTCCGTATTTATTTATTATTATTATTATTATTATTATTAATAATAAGATTATTATTAATCTTATTATTTTTATTATTAGTATTATTATTTTTGCGATACAAAAATAAAAATGTACCTAAAATATTACGACGGAGTGCTGTCCAAGTAACTTTCAAAATGGTTTCCAAGCGAGCTAGAGCTAAGGAAATTATGGGTTATTGCCAAGGAAATTATGGGTAATGTTCGGGGGTATTTTTGTGAATCAAACCTCGTGTTTATCATCTCCGATGCGTCTACGTGCTTTCCTACAATATTGTATATCAATATTAAACAGTGAGTTTCATATGATCCCTTTTACTCAATATATTTTTGGGCTGAGAATACATGCGCTGTTTTATAAAATGAATACAAAAACTAAAACTGATTTGAGTGAGTTTCATAAGATCCCTTTTTACTCTCTATATTTTTGGGCTGAGAATACATGCAAATGCTTTATTAACTGATTTACAATATTTATATGCGTGAGTTTCATTTGCTCCCTTTTTAATTGCTTTTGCAATATATATTTTTGGGCTGAGAATACATGCACTTTATTTTAAACGCAATGGATACAAGTACATACTAAATTCTACACTGAGTTTGAACCGAAAATCCCTTAGCTTTGGTAACTAGTAACTGCCAGTTATAAGAACTGGTGGGCGCGAGTAGTAGTATATGGATCCATAGGGCTTGATATCCCCGTCCGAGCTAGAGCACTAGCCTTTTAACGGACGTATGCTATTTGAGAAGCGTACACGTTGGTTTGCGTGTATTATTAAGATGATTATACAAAGGGTATAAAATATATATACGTTAAGTTTAGTTACCAGGGTGCTCAATCTTGTAGAATATTTTGATAAACGTTTCTGGATGAAACAACTGAAATCTTGTGATCCACCTTTATATACAGATTATACGAAACATTAAAACTATGAACTCACCAACCTTTGTGTTGACACTTGATAGCATGTTTATTCTCAGGTTTCCTAGAAGTCTTCCGCTGTTTGCTTATATGTTAGACAAGCTATGTGCATGGAGTCATACATGGCATATTTTTCAAGGAAACGTTGCATTCACCAAATCATCACCATGTATCTTATTTTGACTGCATTGTCAACGGAAGTACTATTGTAAACTATTATTTACAGTGATTGTATATATGTAGAAATTATCAGATGTCGAAAACCTTTGATTTAAATATTCATTATGGTGTGCCTTTTTAAAAGAATGCAATGTTTACAAAACATATCATATAGAGGTCAAATACCTCGCAATGAAATCAATGAATGACGTATTGTCCATATGGATTTGGAGCGATCGTCACACAGACTTAATCAGTAAACAGATAATCCTATATACCTGTATTTACTTTATACGTATATATACTGTATTTATATATATATATATTTTTTATACACGTATTTATCAATATATATTTAACTGAAATTAATATTTTTTTATGTATTTATGTATTTTCGATTTATATATAATCATATATATCTGCTTATAATTCCTAAGTTTCATAATTAACAAATATATATTAATACTAATAATAATATTATTAACAATTAATAATATTACTAAAAGTAATATTATTGATAAATAGACTAATTAACATAACAGTACGATAATACAAAGTTTAATAAATTTTATTTAAAATGATAATAATGATACAACTTACGTATATCAAATTTTTTTATGTATCCATAATATTGGTAATACAAATATAAAAATTGTTACTATCATTAATAATGAAAATAATAATAATGATACTGATGTATCATTTATATTTTTAGCTTGTAATTACTTTTAAATATTACATATTAATAATTTTTAATATATAGATTCATAATAATATAATAGAAACTTTTTCATTCTATTTATTATTCTATATTATAAATTCCTAATGATTAAAGTATACTTTATTAATTCAAAATATTATATAAATATATATACTTATGATTATATTCATATATACATATTTATTTACAAACAAGTGTTCGTGAATCGTCGGTACAGTCAAAGGGGTAAATGAATATATGTAAACTATTCCAAAACTTTGAAACACGGTTTAACAGACTTTGCTCATCATGTCGAGATCATATAAAGATTAAAGTTTAAATTTGGTCGGAAATTTCCGGGTCGTCACAATCTCTAACAGAAGCCTTTCAAAAATCACAACTACAATTTCTTCACCAGGTTTGCTTCGTACTCAATTTGATTTGAGCTTTTCCTGGCTGAAAGAATTTCTTAACTTCTGTTATGCTTGCAAACCTTGATTAGTACACAACTGAAGTTTGGTTTATGATGTGAGAGATCCGTTCAATAACGGTAGTCACGGAGCATACTAATCAAAACCTTAGTGAGATTGATACAGAGCTTTCGTGCTGATAACGTGTTGTAATTTAGTAGTATATAACTACCTTTAGTGGCCTATTTTCAATTATGTGAAAGAAGAAAGAAGAGAGTAAATCCTTATTGAAGAATGGTGTACATACTGATTACAATCGATAACACATTTATAGTACAATAATTCACTGTGCAATTAGGTGGAACAGTAATATCCGTAATCCACCAAATTTGTTGATTCACCAAATTTTACTTTATCAAAAGTAAAATTGTCGGCCACCACATTATGATTTATAACAAATTAAAATATATGAAAGCGTTTATGGAGTATTTTTTTTTTAAAGAAAAGTATTTAAAATCACTAACGTAAACTCACCACTCAATGAATTTTCACGCACACATGCACTTTTTGACGAAATTGAACCGCATTACATGAACCCGATCCTTAAACCATCTCAATGGGCAGGCGAAGCATACCGAAATCTTGAATTACGGGCCGGTAAAACCTCTCGCGATCACTCCATAATCGGGTAAATACCTTGAAATGTTTTAAGAGGGGGAACTCGAACTTGAGACCTCTCACCTCTATTCAACACACAAGGTGTTGGGCGTACCACTACATAACAGGAGCGGCTACACAGTGAGATACCCGACAATCTGATTGATAGATTATACGGTCTATTTGCGATAGGCATAGCTATTGATTCTAAACTCAATTACAACTCAATACATATCACATCTACAAACCAATTGATAATACTAACACGTGAAATTACAATTGAGATACCCTTGCCCAACTTTCTAGAAACGAAAACTCAACGTCATTGAAGACCCAAAAGCAACCAAGAACCGACTGTATCCAAACAACATTAGAGATAGCAAAACGCATTCGAGTACGGAGTACATTTAACAATCCATATAGTTGTAAAAAATGCTCGTATTAATTAACAATTAACAATAAATATAATTATATTTAAATCAAATAAGACTTTTATATTGTTATATTATATTACCAACCAAATGTCTAGCAAAATTATACTAACAACCAATTTTATAAATTTGCGGCGAATAACATTTTTATAATAGTTCAAACACTCGAAGCTTTTTTCATAGTGTTAAAACTTGAAAGATCAAATACGAAATTAGGAAAAACAATCGATTCTCATTCCTTGAATTTCATGTTTACCTTGTTTGACGGTTTGATTCAAGACCCGATAGTCATGGGTTCATGCAAAAGCATATAACCACCAAATAAATCAAGCAAATTATTTTCCTGTTGAATTTTGATATATAAAGTGTAAGTGTACAAGAATACCCAAACAAGATTTGAGCACGAATGATAATTACTTGACAACAACCACTACATTAGTTTGGTTAGAGTCAAAATTTTAATCCAACACTATCGTTTTTAAATTCACTTAATAATTATACATAATTGATTAGTTTAATTTTAATTATTAATAAGTTACAAAATAAGCAATAAAATGTTACATAGGAGAGTATGCTAGTACTTCTGTACATAATATAACTATAATATAACGTTTTTTATTCACTCTGTATCTAAGCAGCGAGCTTCTAGCTTCATCATGTAATGTTGTTTCCATGCATGTTCTTCCCTATATCACACTCGGGCTAGCTATAAACCATTGTGAGTTGCACCGAAATTTGCCATTATAACTGAACGTTAGTACAATAAAAGAATAATTCATCTTTTATAAACTTTTTAATTTTCGTGATTACTGATACTCCTTATTTAACTTTTGAATGTGAATCTGGTTGAGTGGCTTTCAAAGAATATTGCAAGTCCCATTCTCAGTGTCAGAACTTGAACCAGACTACCAGATAGGGCAGTTTGCCCAAACCTAATAAATTTTTTATTGACATGGGGTAAACACTAATAAAAACCTTATTTTTTAGTAAAATGTTTTTTAGTGTAAGTTTTTTTTTTTTTTTTTTGAAATCCATAAGGGGCGGGTGCTCATACCGGTCTCTACAATATTCCACCCCTGCCCATACTAAAACTTACCACAGGTTCAAGTCCCATACCAAAAGTTGGTGCAGGTTCAAGTCCTGCTTCTTACATATCTTTTTAACCATCCCAAGATAACCCAGAGGTTGGGGGCCTGAGATCCTCCCAACAGGTCTCGGGTTTACAAACCTCACACCGGAAACATATCTTGCAGGGTTTAACTTTTGGTTTGGGTTGACGACAACTGCAATATTGGATTTCTTGAAATCATTCAATTTTTAAAAAGACGATGACTTTCATTAAAATTCTGTAAATCAATCATCTTATGAACACTCTGATGAAGGCTTCGACCTTACTTGGAGCCCATGAAAGTATTTAGTTAACTGTGTAAAGGGAAGTATTTGAATTAAAAATCGTTACTTGAGGACCAGGTGTGATATAGTGAGGTTGAAATGAACGTATATACAGCTAGAAGATTTAAATGAAACCAATTGCAACATCACATACTTGATGATCTATAAACTTAGTATTTCAGTGTTTATCATAACTATCTACAGCTTGCAATTTTGTGCAAACCTACCAACCACAAATGGAATAGTTCTATTTGATTATGGTTTACTGAATAAAAAACGAACTTCAATTATTTGTGACGATTCTACAAGATCTAGAAAACAGACTTACCTCTGGTGTAAAACTAGCGAGCAACACGTTTTTGAGATAAAACTTGTGTTGTTGCTACTGAAGGTGATGAGCCCAATGGGATCAAGGCGCGTGTTTTCAGTGACCCGTAGGCTCGTGTCGTGGGTCTGTGAATAATAGTTGGTTTTCCTGTTGTTGGCTTTTGGCGTTTCGTACTGCTTCTGATAGGAACAAGCTCTTGTGGGCCCAACGGGCTCTCAGGTTGTTGGCACGTTTGTTTCTTTTTCAGTAGTTCCCACAGCAACTTCTCGTCTTTACTTTGATTCTCTTGTGGTGCTAATAACTGGATCATAAACCAACAGTAATTGTATATTTGTAATGTGGATTAATTGATAAGCAGACTTGACTTCATGATTAATATGCGGAAGTATAACTTACTTTGTTCCTGTTGTAAGGACCAGTAGACTCCTTTTTGTCATTGATGTAGTGATCCAAGTATTGTCTCATTTTCTTGATTTTTTCTTCTGATTCTTTCATCATGCTCAAAGCTTCAAGCTTTCTTTCCTCTGCTAATTTAACTTTTTTTCTTGCTTGTTCCAATTCTACCCTTCCATCTCTTGCCACTACTTTCATATCCTCCAATGCACCCAATAAGCGAGGGCATGTGCCAGCTGTCACTTCAATCTTGAAGCTTTTTACATAATCAATCATTGGTTTACACATCTGTTCAGCTAAATCGTTGACTAGATTATCCACCCCTGCCTCGACTGAGCATAAAACTTCACAGACATGATCATATATAGCTTTCAGAAGTTTTAGTGTGATATTAAAGGCGTGTCCATCATGACTTGGTTGTTGAACGACGGATATATACGTGACAGCTTTTTGCACAAATGTGTGGATGTGGTCCTTGTGTTTATCTATGGTATGAAACATGCTTTTCTGGCTAGAATTAACACAACTCTCAACTTGTTTAAGAAGCTGCACTAGTTGCACAAGCTGCAATTTTTGTTTATGAATGAGCTCATTGCCTGCCATAATAGCCTTACTTGTGTAGTCTTCCTGCATGTTTCCAGGCACAAGAATCCATATACTGAGAACGTATGATGATAAACTACTTGTTGCCTTCAGAAATACATGTTATGATGTTAAAATGGAGATGGGACTTCATCTTAAAATCTATCAGTGGAGAAGAGGCAATGGCAAACATGTCATATATGCATTCCAAAATTTCTGTTACCCAAACAAAAAATCAGATAAAAGCAGAACTAAAATCAATATATATTACTTACACTTCATCTAATCCCTATAATGCAGAATTTTAGATTCTAGAATGTCACATTTCTTTCTTCTGGTCAACTCTTAAGCTAAAATGGCATATCCTGACATATATTTCTGTATCAATATAATTTGTATATTCTCTAATCCACAAAAACTCATTCTATTTTGTCTTCCTTGATACATGAAACAAGTACTTGCTTAGGACTTCCAGCTATTTCCAGTAATTGCAGTATGTTTTGTCGGATGAATTCCAGGTTCATAAAAGTGATGTATATGTTTATAAACTTCACGAGAATATCTGTAAACTCAATAACCTACAATAAAGTGCTAACCTGTCGCCTGCAGACTTTCAAAGACTATTCTTCTATGTTTAAGTGGCAAAAATAGAGGTTTAATGCATATGAAGGACAAAAATTGGTGCAAATGTTGCATAGTTCACTTCTTCACTGAGGTATTTCACCTAACATTATATGAATACTTTACAAAACAAATCTCTTTTGTCAAGTTGTACACTTCACTACGAATACCATAATCCCCAACGTCATACACAAACTAAGATTCTATCACCTTCAGAAATAATGTATTAAACTTAATAATAACAGAACATACAGATGAATAATCACAGCGTCCTACTTACCTGCATCGGTCATATTTGACTATAACAGATTAGGAAAGTAACAAACGAGAATTTCACACATCAGCATATATCAATCTTATCTTCAAACAGGGCACAGAGGTGATCAGAGTTAAGTAGTAAAAGTAAATGCACCTCCAACCTACGCATATTGCATTCCCTATCAGAAGTTGACATCGACTCACACACGCCCACTCCAGCCATATCTTCGCATTCACCCTATTTAATCCCACAAATAACATAATAAAATTAGCATAAGAATTCTTCAATCTTTGCATCAATAATAGGCGAAAAACAATCGCAGATGTCCATAAATCCAGATTGCTGCACCTAGGTAGATCTAGGTTATATCATACAAAATGAACTATATGACTTATAACTATGCAAGTATACAAGGCATCATATGAAACGCATATACACAATAGTGTTATTTACGTTGCTTGAATATGTAATAAACAGATTACATCCACACAATGTTAATAATTACTCCAATATAAATACGCAAAACACAATCACAGAGCTCTACTAATCCTAATTGCAGCAATTTCAAAAAACCTAGGTTGACTCTAACAAAATGAACTGTAAACACATACACGGAATGCTTTTAATTACATTACCTGATCATCTGAACCGATTTTCATGAAAAATGTGCTTGATCGTCCTTGTTCCGCCATTTCATTGCTTTTTAAACCTACAAGTTTCATCAATGGAACTGCAAGCGAACTGAATACATCTTCAGCCTACAAAAATTAGAAGATAAAATGTTATGTATGTATAATTATTTTTTGCTGAATTAATTAGGTTTTAGGAAGTAAACTTACCTCGACCAAACCGAGTTTAATCTGAGATTTGAGGTGATGGAATGAGATTTTGAGTTGATCGTGATTAGATATAATTTGTGAGAGCTTCGATTGAAGGTTCGCCATTGATGGAGATCGTGGAGGTATTCGAGTTGATCTGGAACGAAGATATGTTTGTTGAGTCATTTCGCTCTATCGTTGTGGCGGTAAAATGGCGATGAAATTCATGAAATATTTGTATTTATTGACGGTGATTGACCGTTTGGACACAAACTTTACACTCCTACGGAGTATTTCGGAGTCGGAGAGGAATGAAATCCAACGGAAAGATGCTAATTTTTTTCTTCCAAGTTTTTCTACACATACCGCTTCATGCTTAAAGTTGTAAGATATGCATTATGTATTTATGTATGTATTTGTACTTTGTTAATATAACTAACTTAAATAACTAGCACATTAATTCAAATGTATCAATTTATAATGCTTAACTTATTTTATTAAGTATAGACTTTAGGGTTAAAAAAGATTTCCCGAATTTTGTCTGAGAAGAAATACAATGTAAAGAAAGTTTTCACTGTTTAGACTATTCGGAAAGGCGATTAATCGTTATGTATATGTACTTTGTTAATAATTAACTTAGATAACTACCACATTAATTCAAATGTATCAAATTTTAATGCTTAACTTATTTTATTAAGTAGACTTTAGGGTTAAAAAAAATCCCGAATTTTGTCTAAGAAGAGAAGAAAGACAATGAAAACAAGGTTTTCTCTGTTCGAGCTATTCGGGAGGGCGAGTAATCGAACCTCATATTCTGATGTATGCAGCCTAGCAAGATTACTCGATACCTCTTGCAATGAACTCAGAACCCTAACCAGTTGGTTATTTTGTGATGGTTGATGAAAAAGAACAACTTATTTTAATTTTAATTTTTGTTCCAATTTTTCCTTGCAAATTAGAAACATTTCTTTCTTTCCCTTTAATTCCTTGTCTTATCCTTTCTTTCTTGATAAAATTCGAAAACATAGTCTTACTTTTCTTTTCTATTTTAGAGTTTGAATTTAAAAAGCACAAAAAGGAAAGGAAAAGAAAAGAGAGTAGAAGTGTATTAACCTTTTATATGCAAATCATTTTGAACGAACATGATCCAAAGTTAGCATATTAAAATATATAGTTGTTTGATAAGTATTATACATATGATTTAAAGAGTATATTAAAGGATATTGAGGCGCTAAATGGTCAACAAGTATTTCAATGGTATTTCAATTATGAAGGATATTAATATAGCATCAATTATCATTCAAACGTGACAAATAAACGTTGAATACTGAACGATTCAACGTTCACGATCGAATTACTTTTTGGTTAAGAGTCAACCAAACACACCCTTGAGGCTTGAGTATACTTGTTATCTTATTTACTATGCTTTGTGCATGCTTTAAATATCTGTTGTGCTATACTAACAAGTTCAAAATAAGCTTAAAGGCTAAACCTGCTGACCGAGATCAGGTTCAACTGAACCTGAACTCATTTAGAGCCACGTTGAAGAGAACGGCTTTTTTATATATAAAATTTAAAACTATTGAATGTTACAAAGTGTAGCTATACATGTAGGTATTGTAACACAACTATTCTTGAAGAACAAAGGAACCTTCTATCCCCTTACCAATAGAAAGAGGGAAATTCAACGGGGATAACATATCAACAGAAGTCGATGCAGGTTCAGGTGCAGGCTTGAATTCGTATGGACCATTCTTCACTCCCCAAACCTGCAATGCAATAGATTAGATGTTGCAGTCAAAACATTATTGAAGTTCTTTAAAGTAAGCTCAAGTGTTCTACAACATTCTAGATTGTTTCAAACTCAGTATTAAATATGTAAAAGAAATAATAAATAATAAAAAGAAATATAAAACTAACTTGTTTTCCTTCTTCATCATAACCCCTATCCCACGTATGGACCTCGTTATTCTTCAAGACTGCCAGTTCTGAGGTACAATATGACGCGCCATTCTGCCAGGGATAACATTTAAACATGATCATAAAACAAATAACGAAAGGTTTAGTTAATAACTTGACAGAACTAGAGGTGATAGTTTCGACCCTTTCACTTATGAATGGGTAGATTTGTGTAACATATTAACAAGCATGGAGTAAAACATAAGACATAGCTAATAAGGAAACAACTTGAAGATTTTAAAGCCACCAAAAGTGCAACTTAAATCCATAAAACTTCTAACTTACACAAATTATTATATTAAAAATAGGATTCTCTTTGAAACAATATAGTTTTTGTAATCATGCTTGGTACACCAACTGTTTATAATCAATTCAAACTTTTTGTAACCCGTACGTTTCAACCTGATCAAAAGAACGCTTGTTGAGACCCATTACCCAAGCAGTCGTTTCAGGCCATTTTTCCACTCTAGATAGAATGTGCTTAATGAGGAAACATAAAGGGGAATATGGTTATATACCCATGAATTAGGGAATCCATCAGGTGGTGTTGAACCCTCATATAAGCACCGTTTCCCTCTTTCACAACGGTTGAGATATATGGTGGTTAGATGTTCCGCTACATCCTACATATTTAGTAACACAATAAGCTTTAAAACATATACTTGAATATTTCTACTTATTCATTATCTCATTATTCTACAAAGCAGCTATATTTTGACTACTAACAAGACTAAAATGAGAACAAAACCAAAAACACAGTGTTCTTGACAACTATCAGAGATCTTATATCCCCTTCTTTTAGTAAAACTTCAACTTAACAACCAAACGTCAGCAACACATGTTTTAGGGTATTGCTTCTTTGTCAAATAAAATTCCTTATTATTTCTTTATATTAGACAAAGTGTAAGTCAAACATTCAATTTTTTTTTGGAAAAAATAGAAAGAGTCCCACTGTCCAAACGAAAAAAGAAACCTTTACTATAATACAAACCCAACCCATAGGATTTATCTCTTAAAATGAAACTAAATGTCCACAAATAAGTTCTAGAATTTAAGTATATCTGTTTGATTTAAAAATAGGAAAACAACAAAATCAAATGTGTGGGAGCTGAATGTTACCCCAATTACTTCTTCAGGTTGTGGACGTTGATCCCTAGGACGATCGCAGAAGTTCTTGTACTCCTCTGCATCCCGAATGGCATAAGTACTCATCTGCACATGTTGTAGATAGTTGATGTAGTTAGGTTTGATATGGTAAAACAAGAGATTTTGCTACAATTGCAACCATGCTAAAATTTCAAATTCTTCTCCACTTTGCACAAAAGGAAGATGGGCATTTTGAAATGTAAGATTGTTGCAATTTCGGTACATGACTGAAAATCTATGTATAAATGGATAAGAGGAAAATGGATATATTGCATACCTCAACATCACATTTCATCTCCTTTGGGCAAGGTTTCACCATACAAAATCTCTGCAACGCGGCAACTGTCAGAAATAATCGACAGAAGTATTTTGTATAGAAGATGAAAACATTAGATGCAAAATACAGATAGTATTTTATTACTGTTATTCGTATAGACGCTAAAAATGTGCTCATGTTACAATAATGATAAAATAAAGAAAGAAGCCAGGGGTCTACAACAAAAATTAGTAGATTACCATGTTAACCTATTGGTCCTTAACAAACATGCGTAAAGAAATGCAACGCTAAACATACAGAACGGAATGAAGATTAAATACAGCTAAAACACTATATACTGTAAATTTGTTTGCTATAACAAGTATTCAATTAGCCAAATTGCTTAGCTTTATTGATAAACTGGAAAGCGCTATATATAGCGATACAAAGCATAACAGAAAAGGAAATAACTTGGGTAAGATCCATATTAATCGGATCATAGCTAACAAACCGGAATACAAAAACAAAAACAACTAACGTCTATTATTTCCTATAGAATTGGTCAAAACCATGACTCTTTATTATTTAACATTCCTTCCCTTGAACTTGTTGTCCAAAAACAACTAGTTCAAATCTGATGCAGCCATCATACCCATCTCTTCGCGTAATTTCTGAAAACTCACAAGCTTCAACGCCTTTGTCATAATATCTGCCAACTGTTCCTTTGATTTGCAAAATTCCAACCGCACCAAACCTTCTTTAATAAGATCTCGAATAAAGTGGTATCTAACTCGTATATGCTTCGTTCTCCCATGAAAGACTGAATTTTTACTTAGCTTGATCGTAGACGTATTATCACACATTATAACTGTGCACTCCTCTTGATCTTGCCCAATTTCTGCTAATATTTTCTTCATCCACATAGCTTGACATACACAACTAACCGCAGCTACATATTCTGCCTCCGTAGAAGATAGCGTGACTATAGGCTGTTTCTTCGATGCCCAAGTTACTGCACTACCTCCTAACATAAACACGTAGCCCGAAGTACTTCTACTATCCATGGCATCTCCTGCATAATCACTATCCGTGTATCCCACTAACTCACGATTACCATTTCTTTTGTAGAATATACCATAATCATGTGTTGCTTTTATATAACGAAAAATCCTTTTTGCCATTGAATAATGCATTTGTGTTGGACATGAGGAAAAACGACTAACCAGACTTACCACAAACATAATATCTGGTCGCGTAGCCGAAAGATACATAAGACTACCCACCATTTGCTTGAATTGTGTTGCATCTACCTTGAGCCCATTTTCGTCTTTATCAGCTTTAAACCCAACTGTGATAGGATTATTGACCCCATTACTAATGTTCATTCCAAACCTTTCTAATATTTCAGTGGCATACTTTCTTTGACAAATAAATATCCCATCTTCTCGTTGCAACACTTCTATTCCCAAAAAGAACTTCATTAACCCCATATCTGTCATTTCAAACTCCATCTTCATTGACCTTTTAAATTCATCAAGCATCCTTTCATTGTTACCCGTAAACAATAAGTCATCAACATAAATACTCACGATCACAAAATTAGCTCCTTCTCTTTTAATAAAAAGTGTTTGCTCACTTGGACTCGAAACAAAATTCTCTTTATTGAAATACGATTCAATTCGACTAAACCATGCCCTTGGAGCTTGTTTTAAACCATACAAAGCCTTCTTTAACTTATAGACCTTGTGTTCACTTCCCTTTCTTTCATACCCCTTTGGTTGTTCCACATAAACATCTTCCTTGAGTTCGCCATGTAGAAAGGCAGATTTTACATCCAATTGATGTATTTTCCACCCATACGAGGCTGCTAAAGCAATGATCATTCGAACCGTATCGAGTCTAGCCACCGGAGCGAATATTTCCGTATAATCAACCCCATATTCTTGAGAATAACCTTTTACAACCAAGCGTGCCTTGTATTTGTCAATATTACCTGATTCATTAAGTTTAGTTTTGTACACCCATTTAGACCCAATTCTTTTAGCATCACTTGGTAAATCAACTAAGACCCATGTATCATTCTTTTCGATAGCTTTAATCTCCTCATCCATTGCCATTCTCCAATTCTTATGTTTACTTGCTTCTTCATAACTCGTGGGATCGGATGAGATCATGAACGTCAAGTTAGCCTCATCGTCTTCGGATAAACCTTCTCTCATGAATGTGAAGTTAGCCTCATCGTCTTCGGATAAACCTTCTCCAGATACAAAATCATGAGACCATACGGGTGGATGCCTTTCTCTCTGACTTCTACCTTCCCTTAACGTTGCATTCTCTCCTTGTACATTCTGATCATCATTGGTTTGCTCATTTTCATCATGAGCTTCTTGAGTTTCTGTTACATCTTCGATTTCACAACTTTCACCCCAATCCAAGTCCATTACTTGACTTGATTTAAAACTTTCGTCCCATTCCCAAGAAATATCTTCATCAAAGATCACATCCCGACTAATTATGATCTTCTTTGCAATTGGATCATACATTCGGTACCCCTTTGATTCATCACTAAAACCGAGCAAAACACATTTAACACTTTTATTTTCGAGCTTAGTTCTTTTTACATCTGGCACATGCACATGCCCAATACACCCAAACACTCTAAAGTGTTCAACATTCGGTTTTATTCTACTCCAGGCTTCTTCAGGAGTTACATTCTTTACTGCTAGAGTAGGAGAACGATTTAGTATGTGATTAACCCACTTGACAGCTTCTGGCCAAAACATTTTTGGTACATTCTTTTCAATCATAACCGATCTCACCAAATTCATAATCGTCCTATTTTTCCGTTCAGCCACACCGTTTTGCTGAGGGGTGTAGGCTGTGGTTAGTTGTCGCTTTATGCCATGTTCTTCACAAAACTGATTGAACTCGATTGAGTTGAATTCTCCTCCTCTGTCCGTTCTTAAACACTTAATTTTCATACCCGTTTCATTTTCAACCTTCGTCTTGAATATTTTAAATTGGGAGAATGCTTCTTATTTTTCTGTAAGAAAATAGACCCAACTTTTCCTTGAAAAATCATCAATGATACAAAATACATACCTTTTGTTGTTGTTCGAGGCAGGTGTGATGGGACCACACAAATCGGCATGTAACTGTTGCAGCTTCTCTTCGGCCCTCCATGAGCTTTGTTTCGGTATAGGGTTTCTGTGTTGTTTGCCTTTCATACATGACTCACAATTTACTTCATCTTCAACAACATCGGGCAGACCATGTACCATTTTTCTTTGGTGCAAAGTTTTTAACCCTTTGTAGCTCAAATGTCCATAGCGATGGTGCCATAATTTTGAGGTATTAGAAGTTGCTACCTTCAAACATTTCTCATTGCTAGAATCAACAGGCAACTTATACATTCGATTACTAGACATTTCAACACTAGCAATTTTGCCTCGTAGCTCATGATAAATAGTACACATATTGTCTCTAAATAAGATAGCTAAACCCTTTTCTTGAAGCTGCCCAATGCTTAGCAAATTATTCTTTAATTCGGGTACTAAGTATACTTCAGTTATCTCATAACCAAAACCATTGACAAGTAGTTTAACCGAGCCCTTCCCATGCACTTTCAATCTGTACCCGTTTCCCAATTTAACAGTATGTTTGAAAGTATTATCAATATTAGTAAACATACCATAGTTTCCACACATGTGGTTGGAACAACCCGAGTCTAAAAACCATTCGTTGCTGTTGGGATGATTTTGGATCTTCTCATATGTCATTAATAACATATAATCTTCTTCGGTGAAATTGGCTTCGTTGTTCCATTTGGGGCATTCATATTGAAAATGCCCCAAACCGTGACACTTATAGCATTCAATCGTGGATTTGTCAAAACTAGAACGACCTCTTCCTCGTCCTCTACCACGATATGAACTTCTTCCTCTACCCCTTCCTCGCATTCCAGAATTATCATCTATCTTCAACACATGGTCTTCACCTTCATTGGTAATTCTCTTGAACTTTTGCTCATGCACAACTAATGAGCTTTGTAGCTCATCTATTGTCATAGTGTCTGTGTCTTGCGCTTCTTCTATAGACACGACAATGTAGGTGAACTTCTCAGTTAATGTGCGCATTATCTTCTCAACAATCTTTGTGTCTGACATATTTTCTCCATTACTCCTCATTTTATTTGCCACCGACATCACCCTTGCAAAGTATTCCGTGATACTTTCGTCGTTTTTCATTGCTAATACTTCAAATTCTCGACGTAAAGAATTCAACAATGACTTCTTCACTTTAGTGTTACCACCGAATTTGGATTTCATGGACTCCCACACCACTTTGGAATTCTTTCGATCCAATATTTGCTCAAACACTTCTCTGTCTAATGCTTGAAACAGAATGTGTTTAACTTGATGGTCTTTGATTCGATTGCTATCGAGCAGTTTTTGTTGAGCATCATTCAACGTGATACCTGGTCTCGGTTCCCCTACTCCTTGTTCGATTATATACCACAAGCCTTTCGCTCTAATTAAATTCTCCATTAATTCTGCCCAGTGATCATAATGACCTTCGAACTTAGGAATTTGAATCAGACTTTTATCGTCAGCCATTCGATCGTGCTTGTAGTAATCTCTTTCTCACAGTGATTGGCTCTTGATACCAATTGTAAATTTGTTTGCTATAACAAGTATTCAATTAGCCAAATTGCTTAGCTTTATTGATAAACTGGAAAGCGCTATATATAGCGATACAAAGCATAACAGAAAAGGAAATAACTTGGGTAAGATCCATATTAATCGGATCATAGCTAACAAACCGGAATACAAAAACAAAAAACAACTAACGTCTATTATTTCCTATAGAATTGGTCAAAACCATGACTCTTTATTATTTAACATATACAAGCAGTACCTGTCTAAACGGCTTATGAGGAGTTCTCCAAAACGCCTGAAAGATATAATAACAACCAAAATAATACTCAAATATTGTAAAGCATCAATGAATATGCCAAAACTGTTAAATGCAAATGCTGTAACTGGTGCGTAGAATACTAACTTGCTCAAAATATAGAACTTTCGATCCATCCACCATATCTGCAGCAGGGCAAGAAAGCCATCTAACATATTCCAATAAACAACTCCACATCATTAATAACGTTCCAACCTTTCTCATTTCAAACTCGATACAGATTTCAGAGGTGTTACTAATCCAATTGAGCACAATATACATATACATAGTTACGTATATATCAACACAATGCACAAGTGCACAACTAAAACCCTAAAAAGGAGAGTCAAACCTGAGTAATACCTCAAATTAAAGAAATTATCAGGATCTCTAGATGCTTGTTCCTTAGAAAACTGCAAAATTAGGTACAAAATGAACAAAAACTGAAACTATAAATCAATGATAATACACAAGCATAAGTATAACATCACTCACCTTTTCGCCAGCAATAGATTGAGAAACGATGCGAGCATGGTCCCAACGAGTTGTTGACTTGGTCAATCTTTTAATTAAAATCACACCTCCGATTATAACCAGTGTTTTGATAACTAATCCTCGAGCTCTGCTCCACCCATTCGGTGGTCCCATACACACACTCCGTGTACGTCTGTGTATGTATGAGTGTGTGTATATGTATTATGTATTATGTATATATGTGTAGTGAGATTAGGGTTTTGGATTAGGAGGTGGAAAGTAAAAGATGAAGAAAAAAAAGGGGATGAAGTCCGGTGTGAGGGCCTGTTTTTTAGGGTTGGTTCGGATCGGGTTACTTTTGGAACATTGGAGAACAACTTTCCATAATCATCTCCACCACTCTATTACTTAGTAACTCCCACTAGCTCGATAACTTTTATCGGTTACCAAATTTATACCGAGTTCCCAGCACCCTCAATGATCTTAGAAAGCTCAAGTTCCGGAACTTACAAATTGATCACCCTCGAAGAAAACCGCTCATTTGTTGAAACATCAACCAAAACCGAGCAACCATCGAACGAGTTCTATCCGACATCCTTCGACAATCAATTTCCTTAGTGACTAGGAACTTTAATCCGCCGGCATATTCCGAATCACTGGAATATTAACAAAACACCATTGGTCATCCCGTTTTTAAACCCGTAAGCAACAAACTTCCCTGATACTCCCACTATCGACTATCAACCCGATGCATCTTGTCCAGTGGCGGAGCCAGAAAATATTTTCACCGGGGAAGTATTTTTTTTTTTAAAACGTAGGGATTTTTTTTTGCAAAATATGGAGGTTTTTTGGGCAAAATATGGGGGTTTTGGGCAAAATATATAGTTTTTTGAGCAAAATTATGAAGTTTTTTGAGCAAAATACGAAGATTTTTGGGCAAAATTTTAAGGGTTTGAGGCAAAAAAAAATTCCACAGTGGGAAAAATCGAAAACTTTGCGCTAAAAATTGGAAATCCACTGAGGGCGGCCGCCCCACCCTGCCCCTTCTTTGGTCCGCTCCTGATCTTGTCCGTTACAACACCGCCCAAATATGAGTTAAAGCACACCCTACTGAGCTCCTATAACAAACCCACATCTTCGAAAACATAGCTCGTATCGCTTGAAGATACCGAGACAAAACCATCTCGCGCTAGCGTCATCAAACCCGAAAAAGTTCACTTTGAAAACTGCCCACATTCGAAAAATCATATTTCAAGATCCAACGGTCAGATCACCCTCAGATTTTTACCAAGTGTAGATCAGTCAGTCTTCTATCCACACCAAAAAATCAAGTCGATCCAAGGGTTAACGAATCCGCAATGAATTTTTTTCTACAGCAGCTCCTGGAACTCCTAATTTGAAGATTCAATCATTCTTTCGCACGGGATCGCTGAAATGTCCCGTTCATATCGATTATAAATGTTTCATATTAATTGATTTCGTTGTGAGGTTTTGACCTCTATATGAGACGTTTTTCAAAGACTGCATTCGATTTTAAAAACAAACCATAACCTTTATTTTATCGATAAAGGTTTAAAAGCATAACGTAGATTATCAAGTAATGATAATCTAAAATATAACGTTTTACATACGACCATTACATAATGGTTTACAATAATATTACACGTCGATTTAAATCTCCGAATGCAGTTTTTAAACAATATGTTACAAGCATGCTGACTTCAATTCTTGTCCTTAATTTAGCATGCAACAGTGGAAGCTCTTAATAATCACCTGAGAATAAACATGCTTAAAACGTCAACAAAAAATGTTGGTGAGTTATAGGTTTAACCTATATTTATCAAATCGTAATAATAGGTCACAAGATTTCATTCTTCATAAACAACCATCTGTATAAAAATCATTCATATGTTTGAACACCTGGTAACCGACATTAACAAAATGCATCTAGAATATCCCCAAAACAGAACCACTCGTCTGTAGAGAAAAAATCGAAGTACTAAAGCAGTTCAAATTCTCTGACTGAGGCTTGTCAAAGCCCGTAGATCTACCTTTAGGATTCGCGTCAATTAGTGGCAATTATAATAAACACTAATTCATGGGTTACCAAGTTCAACAAGGGCGATATCCGGTATAGCAATTCAACATAGAATATAGTTTCCATTACTTGTGCCTATTTTGTAAAAACATTTTATACAACTGCATGTATTCTCATCCCAAAAATATTAGATTTTAAAAGTGAGACTATAACTCACTTTCACAGATTTTCAAATCGTCGAAAATAAGACTTGGCCACGGGTTGATTCACAAACCTATAACAAAATATATACATATATCAAAGTTTGATAGAAATATATTCATATCATATTTTATTACGTTTTAATGATTTAAGTTGATAAGTTAGCAGTCCAACGTTAGTAGTCCACAATTAGTAGTCCACATTTAGTAATACATAAATCAATATATTTTCTCGAATCAATCCACGACCCAGTGTATACATGTCTCAGACTCGATCACAACTCAAAGTATATATATATTATTTTAGAATCAACCTCGACCCTTTATATGCTAACTCGAGCATTACCGCGATATAGAGTGCCTTACGGTTATTCCAAATAATATATATAGATGACGTCGATATGATATGTTAAAACATTATATACGTGTCGATGGTCTATCAAGACATGTATAATACAAGAAAGTTAGTTAAGTTATAGATAGTATGAATTTGTTACAAAATTTCACGTAGCTAAAACAAACAAATTTATCCAATCTTGTTTTATCCATAACTTCTTCGTTTTAAATCCGTTTTGAGTGAATCAAAGTGTTATGATTTCGTATCGAACTTAAGTTTATGAAACTAAATAGAAAAAGTGATGGTTTATAGTCGGAGTTACATGTTACAAGTCATTTTTGTAAGAGGTAGTCATTTCAGTCGAAAGAACGACGTCTAGATGACCATTTTGAAAAACATACTTCTACTTTGAGTTTAACTAAGATTTTTGGATATAGTTTCATGTTCATATGAAATATCATTTTCCCAGAAGAACAACTTTTAAATCAAAGTTTATCATAGTTTTTAATTGTCCAACCCAAACAGCCCCCGGTTTTACTACGACGGCCTATGTCCGATTTTACGGTGTTCATCGTGTTTCCAAGTTTTAATTCATTAAGTTAGTATATCATATAGATATAGAACATGTGTTTAGTTGATTTTAAAAGTTAAGTTAGAAGGATTAACTTTGTTTGCGAACAAGTTTAGAATTAACTAAACTATGTTCTAGTGATTACAAGTTATAATCTTCGAATAAGATAGTTTTATATATATGAATCAAATTGAAATGCCCCGTTCATATCGATTATAAACGATTCACAATAGTTGATTACATCGCAAGGTACTTGCCCTCTATATGATACATTTTACAAACATTGCATTCGTTTTTAAAAGACAAACTTTCATTACATCAAAAGTTGACGGCATGCATACCATTTCATAATATATCCAACTATAATTGACTTAATATTAATCTTGATGAACTTAACGACTCGAATGCAACGTCTTTTGAAATATGTCATGAATGACTCCAAGTAATATCTCTAAAATGAGCAAATGCACAGCGGAAGATTTCTTTCATACCTGATAATAAACATGCTTTCAAGTGTCAACCAAAAGGTTGGTGAGTTCATTAGTTTATCGTAATCAATCATTTCCATAATTTTAATAGACCACAAGATTTCCTTTATTCAATAATCATACACTCGCAAGTGTTTAAAAATCATTCATATGGATTGAACACCTGGTAACCGACATTAACATCATGCATATAGAATATCCCCAAAACAGAAATCCATCTGTATAATATAAACTCGAAGTACTAAAGCGTACCATTTTCCAGTATGGGGGGTGTTAGTACCCGTAGATCTACCTTTAGGATTCGCGTCAATTAGGGTGTCTGTTCCCTAATTCTTAGGCCACCAAGCTAAAGGGGTGATATTCGATTCGATAATCCAACCATAGAATGTAGTTTCGATTACTTGTGTCTATTACGTAAAGCTTTAATAAAAGCAGCGCATGTATTCTCAGTCCCAAAAATATATATTGCAAAAGCATTTAAAAAGAGAGCAAATGAAACTCACTCTACAATATTTTGTAGTAAAAAATATTCATACGACGATACTGAACAATGCAAGGTTGGCCTTGGATTCACGAACCTATATCATTTGTATATATATTAATACACATAATTGTAATCGAACAGTTATATTATTTTTAGTGATGTAATTTATATATATATAGTAGATTAATAAGTTTTGTTATGTATATTTTCATTTTATATATAGATATATTAATATAGTTAAGTTATGTATATTAAATATATATTTATATATATATATATATATATATATAATCTTTATTTTTATGCTTATAACTTTAATAAAAATGATACTTTTAATAAAAATGTTAATTTTAATAATAATAACTATAAAATAATAATTTTACTAATAATAATAATAATGGTACTGATATTTATATTAATACTATAATGATAATAATACTAATACTTATGATATTAATAATAATAATAATAATAACAATAAAAAAATATATAATCTTGCTAATCCTATTAATACTAATGATACTAATAATAATAATCATAATTTTTAATATTTAGTGTTAGTTTAGTAATAATAATAATAATAATAATAATAATAATAATAATAATAATAATCTTGCTAATCCTATTAATACTAATGATACTAATAATAATAATCATAATTTTTAATATTTAGTGTTAGTTTAGTAATAATAATAATAATAATAATAATAATAATAATAATAATAATAATAATAATAATAATAATAATAATAATAATAATAAATTGAAATACTACCTTTTAATGGTTAAATAAGCTTTCTAAAAAAAAAATCACCGCCTGGGATCGAACCTGGGACCCTTCGCTTAAACACTCATACTCTTAACCAACGCTCTGCATCATATCTTTATGAAATAATCCCTGATTAAAACCATATAAACCTTCTGTTCGTCAGTTCTTCTTCTTCCTCTTATTCTAAAAAAAAATGCCACAGTCCGGGCTCGAACCCGCGACCTTTAGCTCAATAAACACACCCTCAACCAATGGACCATTCATTTGTTTCTGTTTTAGCTTGTTTGATCATAAATATAATATGTTTAAACTGTACTTCATCCTTATCATCATTTTAATTATCATCATCAAATCATCCTAGTTATCAACATCTAAAATTCTAAATCCTAACGAAAGATCAAAGTTTCATCATCTTATTACTTCCTTTTTCATCATCAAAGTATAATTATCAACATATCTTCTTTTTCGTGACACCGTTCATAATATCACCATCTTCACTATTATTTGAATCATCATCGTCATCTATATCATCGAGTACCATCACCATAATCATCTCTTATCATCATTCATTATCATCATATATCCGTCCCCATCAATTATCGTTAACAACTTCTCGGCCTAACCTAATTATTAATAAGTTAAAAGGCTTGTTTTATTTAATTCTTACAAATATAAAAGAAATTGGGTGGGTTTCTTTGTCTTTCCCTTCGGTCCACCACGAAACAGAAAACAAAAATTCAACAACATCCAAAAATGTAGGCCATGATGCAAATCACTTTTTAAATTCATTGGTCTGCATGTAATAGAATAGGTGGACTGTGGGTATTAATTAATTGGTAGTAAACTCAATATTGTGATTTAATAATTGTTTGGGAAAACAAACTACAAGTGAGGATGTTTGCTAGTGTTAATCGACAAAAGAAAATAAAAAGAATTACGTTACATGTAACGACCCGGAAATTTCCGACCAAATTTAAACTTAACCTTTATATGTTTCCGACACGATAAGCAGAATTTGTAATGTTGAATCTTAAAAAGTTTGGAACTACATTCATGTAATCAATTACCCTTTGACCGTGTTTGACGATTCACGAACAATTATGTGTATATAGATATGTATATATAATATATAATATTAACTGAAAACATTAACAAAGTATTAGATATATGATACTTTACATGAACATATTTGTTTCGATATATTTATCGACAGAATTAAGAGATAATATCAAATGATTGAATTATCAGATACATTATGATATGATTACGGGCCTATGTTATGAGGTCCACTGTGATTTAAGAAATCTATTCTTTTTGACAACTCATTACTTAACCAGTATGATAAAGATAACGATATTTATATTTTATTTTATTAAATATATATAACGATTTAAATTAATATTATATATTTTTATACGCGTATTATACGTACATAGTTTTATACTTTTACTATACTTTAACTTTACCTTTACTTTACTTTTACTTTACTTTAACTTTAATAATTCATACTTTAATAATTCACTTTAATAATTCATACTTTAATAATTCACTTTAATAATTCATACTTTAATAATTCACTTTAATAATTCATACTTTAATAATTCACTTTAATAATTCATACTGTAATAATTCACTTTAATAATTCAAAAATCTATTATAAATAGAATTCAATAGGTTTCATTATTTCATAGAAACTTGAAAATATATTTCTCTAAACTCTCTCAATCGAATTACATATATATATATTTACTTAGTACTATTTCAAGATATTATTAGTATACATAAAATACTACGACGGAGTTATATTCAGACGATTTCAAAATAAGTTTTCAAATGGGATATAGCTAAGGAAATTATGGATTATAGCTATGAAGGTTATGGGTATTGATCGAGGGTATTGCTCGTGAGGTCAACCTAACGTTTATCATTTTCGTTGCGTCTACGTACTTTCCTGCAATATTGAATCACAATATTGATACGTGAGCATTCATATCTTATCTTTTATATATTAATAGTGTATCCCTGACTAGTGCTCGAGTATATATGATTATGCATGTTTGTATGCTTAGTTTCGTCGTTAAATAGTTTATGATAAATCACGAATTTGATACATATGCTACTGAGATAAGTTATATGATATGCATGTCGTTGAAAAGCTGAAGAAAAAAAAATTAATAACTTTTCATTTAGAAATCGTGTGGTTTCGATGAACGGATTAAAAGATATGGTCAACTGAATTATCATTAATTTTAATATTATTATTAAAACGATTATTATAACTGTTATCAGTTGATGTTATTACTAAAATTATCTTTATTACTAAAAATTAATATTTTTATTGAAACTATCATTTTATTATTTTTATCATTATTATTATTATCAATATTATTTTATCAAATAAATATGCGTACAAAGATATTTTTACCACACGTAATGTAATTACATTAATAATACATACCACTATATTTTTATGATATTAAGTGAATTTTATAAATTTTATTACTTGAGATATATAAAAGTATATTTTTATCATATATGAATTTTAATATAAATTTTTATTTATTAATAAATGACTTGTATTATTTAGTATAATAAGATCTGATAAATATATTTAAATATATAAAACTACTATATATAAGTTATATACTAAACATGTATAGATTTTGAAAGTCATTTTGGGTCAAGTTGACTTTTGTTGACTTTTGCATGTCGGTCTCGAGCATTAGGATTGTGATACACTACGACTTGACCTAAATTGTTAGACAGATATTGACCAACATATAAATATATATATTTAATATAGGTTCGTGAATCCGAGACAAACTCTGCACTTGTTCAGTGCCGTCATATACATAATTGCTACAAAATACAGTATTGTGAGTTTCATTTGCTCCCTTTTTATATATATTTTTGGGCTGAGAATACATGCGCTGATTTATAAATGTTTTACGAAATAGACACAAGTACTAAAACTAATTCTATGTGGGTTTAAACCAGAAATATACCCTTAGCTTGGTAACATTAAACTACTTGTCTATGTACGGTAGGCGCGAATCCTAAAGATAGATCTATTGGGTCTGACAAACCCCATCCTGACTATGGGATGCTTTAGTACTTCGAGGTTATTTTAAACACACCTGATCTGGTGTACTTCAGAGGGTAAAACATGAACGTTAAAGCTTGTTACCGGGTGCCTACAACTTATAGAATACTTTTATACACTTGCGAGTGTACGGATATTTATAGAAACTGAAATCTTGTGGTCTATTACTATTACGGAAATGATGGATTATTATAAACTAATGAACTCACCAACCTTTTGGTTGACACTTTAAAGTATGTTTATTCTCAGGTATTAAAGAAATCTTCCGCTGTGCATTAGCTCATTTTAAGGATATTACTTGGAGTCATTCATGGCATATTTTGAAAGACGTTGCATTCGAGTCATTGAGTTCATCAAGATTATTATTAAGCCAATTATAGTTGGATGTATTATGAAATGGTGTGCATGCCGTCAACTTTCGTTGTAAAGAAAGTTTGTCTTTTAAAAACGAATGCAATGTTTGTAAAATGTATCATATAGAGGTCAAATACCTCGCGATGTAATCAACTATTGTGAATCGTTTATAATGTATATGAACGGGTCCTTTCAGTTGGTATCAGAGCGGTGGTCTTAGCGAACCAGGTCTTGCATTAGTGTGTCTAACTGATAGTTGTTAAGATGCATTAGTGAGTCTGGACTTCGACCGTGTTTGCATGTCAAAATTTTTGCTTATCATTTTTAGTCGGAAATCATCTACTTACCATCCTTAGGAAATTACCTGCTTATCATTCTTAAGTCTAGACGCGTTTTCCTACATTTATTTCATAATAGTGTATAGACGAATTCTTATCTTAGCATATCTGTTACTGTGAACTTTGACTGACATCTTTCAAAGATTCCTCCGTAATTTATGGGATTTTGGTATTATATATACATATGTAAATTATGTATTGAAGAATACCAAATCTAAATTCTACAATCTATTTCATACCAAAAAAATTCTTTCCCTGACCATACAAGATGGATCCCTCAACCAGTTCGAGTTCCTCGGATTCCGACAGCTATGCCGATATGGATTTCCACATGAGCTCCGAAAGCAGCGTGACCGGAATGAATCAACCAATTAGCCATCATCTATTCTGGATGAATTGGGGATGGGTTCGTAATCTACTTAACCATTGGAGACAAGAAGAAGGCGATCCCTTTCATCCACCACATTGCCCTCTTGGCAATGAACCTGAAGCACTTACCGGCGAACCTGTCCGAAACACCATTTTCTCTCTCATTTCCAGAGTATCTCGTCATGATTGTATACTACACCAAATTCTAGATCTTATTTATCCGCTCGCCCGAACCGACAATTACCCCGGTGTAATAGAAGAAGTCAACGAGCTTCGCGCTCGGGTAGTGGCTTTGGAGAATATGGTGCAAAGATTACAAACACCAGCAGCAGCACCAACAGCATAACCAGTACCGCCATCAACAACAACCGCATCGCAAACCTCAACTTCACAATCTGTCCCACGAGCATCGACATCATACGCCATGTAGATACCAAGGAATACCACAACGATGAAGTATTGATTCATAACTTCATTGGGGAAACATTCTACGGCGATTATGTAATTTCTAAAGTTTAGACATTATCTATCCTCGCCTTAACCATAAATCAAATGAGTTTAATTTAATATCAACTCATTAAATCAATATTACATCTGAAGAAATATACACATATATATTTCCATAAAGACTGTAATAAAATTCTTTTGTACAAAATATTAATTGTGAATTTTTTTTAACGGGTAGGTAATACCCGAGAGATATATAAATTCACAATTATTATGTTACATTCTTCGAATCTGATTCAGCAAATCATCCATTATACTCCCTACTTTCACAACAATATACATTCTTTTATAAAAATCAAAACAACCATACTCATTCAAAATCTAATTACATATTATGATTTTGAAATCTCATAATTCGATTCAAGATATAACCGAAATCGTCACTCTTAGATTCCTACATCTTTTAAAACTATACTTTGATTTCAAAACTGTCCTAGAACCTCATTTCTATTCATGGAACTCACAAAAATATTTATATCATTCAAAATCTTAGAACATCATATGTATATTAACAATTACAATATGTGTTCAAACACTTCGAAATTCCTAAAGACATGCGAGATGATGATCCAACCACATATTACCCACTGTCATGCATCTGAAAAGCTCTCGAAACCAAAGTTATAGTTTAACACGTATCCATGTCAGATCCTTTGATATTTATTACCAAATATAATTTTTCAATCTCTTTCCAAAATAGACAGTTTTGTCACAGCTCCAGCAAATCACCTTCATTTGTTTATACGAATAAACCTTATTATAACAATTACCCCTTCATCATTGTTACCGGAGAACCTTTCATATCTCGCCACATTAGCAGTAAACTTATCAACAACTTCATTAACCTTCGACTTAAGCCTCTCCGAAAAGCCACTATATTTATTCATTAAAACCCCATCATGTACTCACCTACATCCTGTAACAATAATTGTCACACCAACTACTGGGAATTAGCAATCAGTATTTTGAATTTCGCGACAATTTTACGTCAAAAGTTATACATATAACGTCTATCTCCTAGACTTACATACTTCGAATGTGAATTTTCTGAAAAACATCCCAAACCATGAACTAGTTCTCCGAAATTGGAAAAATGCTGATGAAGCAGCAAAAACTGTAAACAACTTTAACCGTCAAAAGTTTGATGATAAAGAATAGTATGGTGGTAAAGTTGAGAAAAAGAGAAGGTTTGAAACTGGAAAACGGATTGAGCATACCATGAAGGAGGCTGTGGACAAATCACAAAGACTAAACCTGCCTTCAAAGGATCTAAATGATTCAGTGTCTACTGAAATCGTTAGCAAACAACTTACTTCTTATTCTAAACCTTCACAGACAAATCTTCTTCATCATCCATATTATCGTATCTTTTATTATAATATCTTCGATATTCCTGAAGATATTTTCACAACTATTCTTATCTGAAATCTTTTATCTCTTCGCAATATCTGCGTTACAACATAAAAAGAAACTGTGTTTGTTTCTAAATTCTAAAAAAAAAAAATTTGAATTTAAAATAGAAATGTTTTTGAAGTAGTGTTGGGAACTGAAGCATGAATTAGTATAATATAATGACACTTGATCAACGTGATTATATTACAGTAAGTCATGCTGAGTTTCTAATGGAACGTGATGATTCACAGAACATACTGTCATCATGTACTGTTTACACGACTCTTACATTCTACCCAATTTCCAAACATATTAAGAACATATCATCTTGATAGCTCTATATTTTCAGATATTCTGGTAATTTGCCAAATCAAGATCGTGCCATTACGATTTTCTTCTTGGAATATTAACTATGTTCATCCAAAAATTCATATCTACGAATTCTGGACCATTATCCGCTTGACTTAAGGTCGGAAAGAGAAAACGAAAGCATGAAGCTCCGAAATATAATGGAGAATATAAAGCCCGATAACAACCCCGAAATTACAAACCTTGTATATCAATGCGTATAGCAATATAAAGACACGGGAGAATGAAAAACACAATAACCCCAAGGTAATGGTAGAAGAAAATAACTTCCTCCGGTGGTAGATGAAAAAGAAGAATGACATATATGAAAGTTAAGAGTATATCAAGAATCAATACTGGATGAAGCATATTAACGAATGCTTTAAAGTATGAATTGGGGAGAAAGACTAGAAGGTGTGAGATGTGGAAATGAAGAAACGAAGGGGGTGGAATTATAGTAAAATATCAGACAGAGAAATCGAGACAGATTATCGCATTTAATCAAAGAAGATCCTGATTTCCTTAATCGCCGAAGAACCAAATCTTATTGCAAAGATTTTCTTTAAATCCCATGAATTCCGAAAATCAATCATAACTACGTCATCGGTTAAAACGAATATACGTTTACTCATTTCACTCTCTTGCGATAGCTTCACTTATACTCTTCGCGTAATCAAATTATTTTATCTATATTACTCAATGATGATAAAACTCTATTTATCAACTCATATTCATCATGAAAACATTTTTATAGTTAGCCATGACGACCTCGATCAAATTTCGGGACGAAATTTCTTTAACGGGTAGGTACTGTAACGACCCGGAAATTTCCGACCAAATTTAAACTTAACCTTTATATGTTTCCGACACGATAAGCAGAATTTGTAATGTTGAATCTTAAAAAGTTTGGAACTACATTCATGTAATCAATTACCCTTTGACCGTGTTTGACGATTCACGAACAATTATGTGTATATAGATATGTATATATAATATATAATATTAACTGAAAACATTAACAAAGTATTAGATATATGATACTTTACATGAACATATTTGTTTCGATATATTTATCGACAGATTTAAGAGATAATATCAAATGATTGAATTATCAGATACATTATGATATGATTACGGGCCTATGTTATGAGGTCCACTGTGATTTAAGAAATCTATTCTTTTTGACAACTCATTACTTAACCAGTATGATAAAGATAACGATATTTATATTTTATTTTATTAAATATATATAACGATTTAAATTAATATTATATATTTTTATACGCGTATTATACGTACATAGTTTTATACTTTTACTATACTTTAACTTTACCTTTACTTTACTTTTACTTTAATAATTCATACTTTAATAATTCACTTTAATAATTCATACTTTAATAATTCACTTTAATAATTCATACTTTAATAATTCACTTTAATAATTCATACTTTAATAATTCACTTTAATAATTCATACTTTAATAATTCACTTTAATAATTCATACTTTAATAATTCACTTTAATAATTCAAAAATCTATTATAAATAGAATTCAATAGGTTTCATTATTTCATAGAAACTTGAAAATATATTTCTCTAAACTCTCTCAATCGAATTACATATATATATATTTACTTAGTACTATTTCAAGATATTATTAGTATACATAAAATACTACGACGGAGTTATATTCAGACGATTTCAAAATAAGTTTTCAAATGGGATATAGCTAAGGAAATTATGGATTATAGCTATGAAGGTTATGGGTATTGATCGAGGGTATTGCTCGTGAGGTCAACCTAACGTTTATCATTTTCGTTGCGTCTACGTACTTTCCTGCAATATTGAATCACAATATTGATACGTGAGCATTCATATCTTATCTTTTATATATTAATAGTGTATCCCTGACTAGTGCTCGAGTATATATGATTATGCATGTTTGTATGCTTAGTTTCGTCGTTAAATAGTTTATGATAAATCACGAATTTGATACATATGCTACTGAGATAAGTTATATGATATGCATGTCGTTGAAAAGCTGAAGAAAAAAAAAATTAATAACTTTTCATTTAGAAATCGTGTGGTTTCGATGAACGGATTAAAAGATATGGTCAACTGAATTATCATTAATTTTAATATTATTATTAAAACGATTATTATAACTGTTATCAGTTGATGTTATTACTAAAATTATCTTTATTACTAAAAATTAATATTTTTATTGAAACTATCATTTTATTATTTTTATCATTATTATTATTATCAATATTATTTTATCAAATAAATATGCGTACAAAGATATTTTTACCACACGTAATGTAATTACATTAATAATACATACCACTATATTTTTATGATATTAAGTGAATTTTATAAATTTTATTACTTGAGATATATAAAAGTATATTTTTATCATATATGAATTTTAATATAAATTTTTATTTATTAATAAATGACTTGTATTATTTAGTATAATAAGATCTGATAAATATATTTAAATATATAAAACTACTATATATAAGTTATATACTAAACATGTATAGATTTTGAAAGTCATTTTGGGTCAAGTTGACTTTTGTTGACTTTTGCATGTCGGTCTCGAGCATTAGGATTGTGATACACTACGACTTGACCTAAATTGTTAGACAGATATTGACCAACATATAAATATATATATTTAATATAGGTTCGTGAATCCGAGACAAACTCTGCACTTGTTCAGTGCCGTCATATACATAATTGCTACAAAATACAGTATTGTGAGTTTCATTTGCTCCCTTTTTATATATATTTTTGGGCTGAGAATACATGCGCTGATTTATAAATGTTTTACGAAATAGACACAAGTACTAAAACTAATTCTATGTGGGTTTAAACCAGAAATATACCCTTAGCTTGGTAACATTAAACTACTTGTCTATGTACGGTAGGCGCGAATCCTAAAGATAGATCTATTGGGTCTGACAAACCCCATCCTGACTATGGGATGCTTTAGTACTTCGAGGTTATTTTAAACACACCTGATCTGGTGTACTTCAGAGGGTAAAACATGAACGTTAAAGCTTGTTACCGGGTGCCTACAACTTATAGAATACTTTTATACACTTGCGAGTGTACGGATATTTATAGAAACTGAAATCTTGTGGTCTATTACTATTACGGAAATGATGGATTATTATAAACTAATGAACTCACCAACCTTTTGGTTGACACTTTAAAGTATGTTTATTCTCAGGTATTAAAGAAATCTTCCGCTGTGCATTAGCTCATTTTAAGGATATTACTTGGAGTCATTCATGGCATATTTTGAAAGACGTTGCATTCGAGTCATTGAGTTCATCAAGATTATTATTAAGCCAATTATAGTTGGATGTATTATGAAATGGTATGCATGCCGTCAACTTTCGTTGTAAAGAAAGTTTGTCTTTTAAAAACGAATGCAATGTTTGTAAAATGTATCATATAGAGGTCAAATACCTCGCGATGTAATCAACTATTGTGAATCGTTTATAATGTATATGAACGGGTCCTTTCATTACAGCAGCAGTTCACGGTTGGAGATTATTCATGGTGATTTAGCCGGACAGCAGCAGGTAACATCAGGCCATCGTAGCAGTGATAATATCATCATCTTCATTGTTTAATCACCACTGTGGTTCTTTTGCAGCTGAAACAGAAAGTAACGATTGAGAGAGAGAAGAGGAGAGAGACGGGCTATGGTGATTTATGGTGTTGTTGGGTGGTGAATGAAGTGGTGAAGTGGTGTCGGTTTAAGGAAAGCGTGGTGATTCAAGGATGGCGAGACCAAGGTGGTGATGGGTATAGGATTACCCTCGGTCAGGAAGTGGAATCAATGAAGGAAAATAGTCGTGTTGATTGTTGAAACATAAAGAGATAGATAATGGATGGTGATTCTCGTTTACTAAACAGAAAAGGAAACAATGATGATGATTACGTAGGTTTAGGTGGTTTGATGGAGTTACAAAGTGGTACATTGTGGTGGTAGTGCTTGTTTACTATTGTTTTAGTGATCGAAGAACATGAGTAAAACAACAACGTCTCGCAATTTGGTAATGGTGATGTAGATGAGTGAACATGGTGATAAATGATGATGGTGGTTTTTATCTCTCGTACATGTGTATATGTATGCATATATAAGATAGGAATGGTGAGGTTGGTTAAGAAAAACACAAACACAGTATTCTTAAAGTGATAATTTAAAATCACAGATATTTTAACGATTACTCTTCTGCCGACACTTACCACAGATATTATATCGTGTCCCTTGCTAAACAGTTACGGATAAATTTATTTCAGAAAAATCCCAAATTTTAAAGCCAAGTTCACTTAATTATTTCGGTCATTAAGTGTTTGAAACCTGATCAAAAATGTTCGATAAATATTTATTTTCTGTTCCAATTAATATATACGGAGTACTAATATTTAAACTTAAAAAGGTAAAAATATTTTTATCAAACCTAAAATCTTCGTAATCAATTTACAGTTCAATTTTTATTTTCAGTCTTCTTAAACACGTATTAGAACTATATGAACACTGGCGAAATGCCAACCGAGTTTTACTGTCGTTTACTATTTAAGCTCGAAATCATATTTTCAATATATACTATATGTATGTATATATATATATATATATATCATAATATTTCTCATTACATCTTATATTATTTTATATATTTAGTTCTAACAATTAAATAGTATATTATTTCAAATTAAAGTAAATATATATATATATATATATATATACATATTTAATTATATATGTATCTATTTACAAATAGTTATTCGTGAATCGTCTGGAATGGTCGAAGATCAATTGCATATATGAAATAGTTCAAAAATTTTGAGACTCAACCTAACAGACTTCACTTATCTTGTTAAAGATATTAAATCGTATCGAGAGTTTGGTTTAAAATTAGTCAAAATTTTCCGGGTCGTCACACAAATGATGTTATGAACATCATCACTACCTCAAGTATAGTAGGTAAACCTACTGGAAATGACAAGAAATGATCTAGAGCTTCAAAGGATCTTGGATGGCTTGAAAGTTCTTGAAGTAGAATCATGACACGAAAACAAGTTCAAGTAAGTTTACCACTCGAATTAAGATAGTTATAGTTATAGAAATCGAATCAAAGTTTGAATATGAATATTACCTTGAATTAGAATGATAACCTACTGTAAGTAACAAAGGTTTCTAATGTCGAACGAGGTGTATATAAAATAGTTATTATTTTACTAGGAAAAACTATTAAATACGATACAATTTTACACAAGATATTTATTTATTTATAGAATGGATATACTTAAACCTTGCTACAACACTTATAGGCAGTGTACCTAATCGTACAGTAGTGTAGTTTTTAGTAAGTCCGGTTCGTTCCACAGGGAAATCTTTAAACAAAGCTCAACGCTATATTAGTTTACTTTTATAAAAATACAAATATATATATAAGTGATATTATTATTATAAAGGGGGGTTTTTACCGTTTAATGACCGGTTTGTCGATTTTAAAACTTTAGTCGCAGTTAAAACCTACTGTAAAATATAAAATAAATACAAGACTTTAAATTAAAGCGTAAAGTAAATAACGATAATGAAATTGCGAATAATAAAAATGCGATAAAATTAAATTGCGATAATTAAAAGTACGATAATTAAAAGTGCGATTAAATAACAATAAAAGTGCGATAATTAGAAGTGCAATTAAATATAAAATAAAGGAAATTAAATATGATATAAAAGAATTATGCTTATTTAAACTTCCGTAATCATGATGTTTGACGTGTTGATTTTAGTTTTATGCCCTTGGGTTAATTGTCCTTTGTCCTGGATTATTCAATATGTCCGTCTGGTTTTTGTCCATAACAGTCCATCAGTCATAAATATAAATTGCAAGTGTCCTTGACAAATTATTATTATACCCGAAGTTAAATATTCCAACTAATTGGGGATTCGAATTTGTAACAAGGTTTTAATACTTTGTTTAATGAATACACCAGGTTATCGACTGCGTGTAAACCAAGGTTTTACTACTTTGTTAACAATTACACCAATTACCCTTGAATGTAATTTCACCCCTGTTTTGATTATTCTAGTGGCTATTAATCCATTCCCGTGTCCGGTTAAATGAACGATTATTCGTACATATAAATACCCCGCCCATCGTGTCCGATCGAGTGTATATGGTAATTTATAGGGACGCCCAATTGTAAATCTTTATATTAACATTAACAAACTTTCATTTAGTTAAACAAATATAAAGCCCATTAATAGCCCATAGTCTAGTTTCCACAAGTGTCGTTCTTTTGTCCAAACCCCAATTATGGTACAAAGCCCAATTACCCAATTTTAGTAATTAGCCCAACATCATGATTACTTCGTTTTAAATAAGCATAATAATAACTTAGCTACGAGACATTAATGTAAAAAGGTTGAACATAACTTACAATGATTAAAAATAGCGTAGCGTTACACGGACAGAATTTCGACTTACACCCTTACAACATTCGCTAACATACCCTTATTATTCGAATTATAATTAAAATTAAAATATAAATTATAAATATAATTATATTTACGTATGAAGAGGAAGAGAAAAAAGATGATTAAAAACTCGGCACAAAACTGGCTTTATATAGGACCTGACCAGCAATCTCACTCCATGCGACTCGCATGGATTTGTGCTTCTGGCCATGCGAGTCGCATGGCCACCCTGGATCCAGCCAACTACTTTGTTTTCTTCTTGCCGACGTAATATAATAATAATAATATATATAATATATAATTATATATAATTATATATATATTATATTATATTCTTGTGCATAGTAGACTAGATATTTTTGGTCCGTTGCGTCGGGCGTTTCTTCTTGGCTCAGGTCCCGGTTCCGGATTTTCGGACGTCTTCGCGTATTATTTTATATCGTGTACTTTGCGTCTTGTAACTTGTACTCTTGTCATTTTGAGACGTTCCTCATCAATATTTTGAACCTTTTTAGTTGTATCTTGTACTTTTTAGCTCTTTGGACCTTTTTGTCTTCAATTTGTCGAATCTGCTTTTTATCTTCTCTTTTTAAAATTTAAACGAATATCGCTTGTAAATCGAACAATACCAACTAAAATCTTGTCTTTCTTAAGGAATAATGCTATGAAATATATGTTCGTTTTTGGCATTATCAAATATTCCCACACTTGAGCGTTGCTTGTCCTCAAGCAATATTGTCTTGAAATACTAGAATCACTTCTTTATTCTTCACACTTTGTACATCAGTGATTTCTATACGGCGGTATAAACAATGGTAGTAACGATATGGTTTACAGTCCCACATGACTATAAAAATTTAGATCCATTAAGGAAATTGGATCTTTATGAAAACATTTGTTCTTTTGAAATCTAGTTTTTACCCTAGATAAGTTTTCCGGAATAACCCTTTACCGGTGTTTGCAAAATATTTTTGTGGGTTTGGTGGGTTTCAAATTTGAAAATTTTAGCTCAAAACTTGCGGTTTTGTGTCACCCACTTGCTAACCTTGTATTTGGAAAGCAACACGTCCAGTTTACTTGTCCCGTATATTACCTTTCGGCAAACTACTGTCCGGTTGTAAAGGAAAGCGTTGAACAAGCAACTGTTAAGGCAATGTCCCGTGACATGCTTTTGATTATGGTCTATAACGTGTCGGACGCAATTACTATCCTTGGTAGGAGCAATAGTAAAGCTCACCCTTATAATTTTTCGGTCTGGCACAAGGTCCTGTCTTTGACCATGTTATGCAACCACCGTTCTTACGGTTGACACCCGATTTAGTTCAGGTGACCTAATGAATTCCAGGTGAATTCCTAGGATTTTACGTTCAATGGTAATGAACGCATTGAAAATAGGGTTTTTAGAAAACAAATCGGTTTGTAATTTTGATCAAAATATTTTCTCGTTCAAGCTCGAGTTTAGATATCATTGAATTCCATGAGTTTGTAATTCTCAATCTTTAAGGTCAATCTCTAGGATTGAGTAATATCAGTCTTAAAAGCTGATTTTTAATCTTTAAGGAGATTATCCTTTCTGGGGATCTGATTCATTAGTCTTATCCAGCTAATTTGCACGGTGCCCCCCCATTGTACGAGATAAATCCTTCTCATGGTTAGGATAAATCTGACCACTTGGCGACCCTGTTTTATGCTGAGGTCCGTGGATTTCCTGCTGATTTTAGTGATGACTTTTCTAGATTTTTCGTCAACCTACAGCTGGTCTGGACGACAACTTCATGACCTAAATCAAGAAGCGCGTGTCTTTTTCGGAAGACTTTACTTCCTTTTAGTGATGGAATTGATTCATCGTGTAGATCCATCTCTTCTTTTCTTTCATCGGGTAAAACAGTTTAGTTTAGTCCAAAGCAAAAGTATTTTCAGTTATTTGTTACAAATATATGTGGCATATGTTTAAAATAACTTGGTAAATTTTCCCACACTTGGCTTTTTATTTTTCTTTTTATCGTCCTCTATTCCATTTTAAATGAATTTTAACATTTTAGTTTGTTTCTCAATTTATGTCCTTTCCGAGGTAACAATAATTTCGGTGTTAAAACCTAGTTTTATCGTTCATAAATATGTATAAACATGATTTTGAATTCATTTAATTGAAAATTTTGAAAAATTTTACTAGAATTGGGTAGTCAGTATATAAGACTAGGGCTGTTCTTTTTTATCAGAGAGCACTAGATTCTAATACAACTACTGCTTTACTAGTATTTTTAATGGTAACCAAGTGTTTAATATTAAAATTTTAAAATCCGAAAGAATTTAACCCCTTCCCACACTTAAGATCTTGCAATGCCCTCATTTGCAAGAAATCAGTAACAATTTAAATTATTGAGGGTGATTAGTGTGAAAATGATTAAATTTTTACCAAAGTTTCCAAATATATTGGCGTTTGTTTGCTGAATGATAAATGGTGCACGTCATTTGTTCATTCCGTCTTGTTGTTATTTCACATATATTTTGCATCATTGTCGTCAAAATTACTTGCTTTTGCTGAACTTAATGCCAGTCTTTGAAAACGCTTTGTTTTTCCCTGTTTTGTGCATAAAATAGAATACATACAATACAAATATAATCATACATGTAATTTGAAATGGAACTTTGGCATCCCACTTTCAAACTATAAGAAAAATATTAGTACACAATAATAATAGAAATATCAAACATTACATAAATGTAATTAAAATGTTAAGTGTTTAAAATAATAAAAATAAAAATTACCAACTTATCTCTACTGATCAGGAGGTGGGTTAGGAGGATAATTAGGATAGGGATCCCAATTCATGTTCGCGTCCGGGTTCCATGGCTGATTATAGGTGAACTGGTATGCTGCGTCATAATCATATGAATCATAGGGTGGTCTCATTTCTGGCTGATGTGCGGGATAGTATGCGGGTCGGGTCGGATAATACATCTCGCCAGGCTGCAACTGGCTTATAATTTGGCGCTGATGATAATCCCATCGGCCATGCTCTCGTTGCCGGGAATGCTCGTAGTCATTCCGACGTTGCCATGCCTCGTACTGCATATGCCTATCATAGTTCGTCATGTATTCATCCTCCATACGAACGCCTAAATCAAGAGCAGTCTCCCGAACAACTCCTATAATGTTGTTCGCCTCCTCCATCTCGTCATCCGAACCTCTCTCTACCTGTCGCTGAGGTCCCTCGTATCGATATACCCGACCACGTCTCATTAATAATACCCTTGCACCGTGATAAAGGTTTGAACTTATAGTTTCACCTCCGTCCTCTATTTCGTTCATTGGACCCCCTTGGTGCTTATCTACACCTAAATACTCTCCAATGAGAGTAATGAAAATACCACCACCTATAATACTCCCCGATTTCATCCCCGAAACTACATTAGCGAGATAATAACCAACACAATAGGGAATGTTAACGAAACTCCTCGGGTCTCTAATACACTTGAGGTAGAACAAATCGTTTACGGTCAATTTCTCCTTATTTCTTCCCCTTTGTGTAATTGTGTTTGCTAAGAATCTATGAATCACCCGGAGTTCAGCTCTGTCTATATCTAAGTATGTATGATTTCCACTGGCGTGAAATTCATTAAAGTGGGACATACGCCTCCAGACAGCGTTAATATCAAATTCCCTATCTACCTTTTCTCCTTGTGCAATCAGGCTATTACAGTCGGGGCTCAAAAGTTCAGCAGGGGTGTAAATCTGTAAGGCCCTGGCTAAATCTATCATGGACATTCTGTACATGCGTCCACCTAACAGAAATCTAATAAAGCTTCTATCATCTATCCTCCTAACATCACTGTTTAACTTAATAGTACTAAGTAATTCTATACACCATTCCCTATATATGGTTCTACGAATGGAAAATAAGCGCATCCAATCGTTAAACTGAGAATTACCATACCTTTGCACCAATAATTCCCGAATCGGTTCGGCAAGGTCAACTGTTTCCAAAGGTACCCAGTCAATTGCCCTTGGCATTTCAACAACCTTAAAGTAGAGAATGTGCATGTTCTTTTGATAATCTGGATACTCTATCCAACATCGATCAAATCTCAGATTTGGGTGTAACTGATCTTCATTAATGTCTAAGCTCAGAATCCTTTGATGTGGAGCGAATTGACGAAACTGATTCATGAATAATTGATCTTGATCGTAATATGGAATATGTTGTTCCTCCTGTTCTTCTTCTTCTTGTTGCATATGTTGTTCTTGTTCATGAAACATTCCCGGTTCGGGCTCTGGTTGCCTGGACGATGATGCTCCTGAACCTCCAGTATCGGCTCTCTGTAAAACACATTAAACACAAAAATTGTGCATCCAAATATGCATTAGTGTTAACAAAATAATAACTTGAAACAATTATGATGACATGTTCAATTCATAACACATTTTATACACATTTTCTTAACAATAACAATTCTACACTTTTACATACGAAAATGTGTACAATGTTTTATCACATTTAAACTTTTAAACATGTCAACAATAATCATTATAGCAATTAAACACTTGTTACATGGCATTCAAATCAAACTAGTGCTCATTTTCATATTTTTGTCAAGTCTACACTTTGTCAAATAAGCATATACGAAAAATGTACATCAAGTTCATAAGCATTTATCTCAAATAACATGCCAAAATAATCACTACTAGCAATGAAACAAGTTTCAAATGGCCTTTATATCAAATTATCCAAGTTCATGAATTTTTAGACTTAAAAAGTCTACTTTAATTCTCAAAAACATGTTTAGGCTCAAAGTTTGGATCAATTAACTACCTAAACATGTTACACTACTTAATTTAGCAACAATTCATGACAAAAATCGGCCATAACCTGTTTATATCAAAAAGCCCCAAATTGCTCAAGAACACAAACCCTAGATTCTTAAAAATTTGAAGTTTTTAGCTTCAATTCATGTTAAATAGCTTCTATCTAGGATATACATGCATAATATAACAACAATTTAGCTCTAATTACACCTAAATTTAACAAAATCAAAATATAAATTTTCTAGCTCAAGAACACAAAAATTCGAATTTAAAGAGATTAGGGGTGAAATCTTTACCTTTCTCCTGAAGGGGTTGAGACTACTGAATCTAGGCATGATTATTGTGAAGTTTTGCAAGAAATTTGGTGAAAAATGATGAATTTTTTAGAGTGTTTTGGAGAGTTTTCGTGTATATGTGTGTGTATTGTGAGAAAGAAACAGAACTCGACTGAAACTTGATCCTGTCCAGTTTTTTATGGCCATGCGACTCGCATGGTTTTACTCTTACCCCCATGCGAGTCGCATGGGGTGAAAATCCAGGATTTAAATTTTTTTTTTTTTTTTTTTTTTTTTTTTTTTTTATAAAACCTTATACTTTTAAAACATAGAATTAATAAAATTTTAAAAATTTTGTTTCTTTTTAAGACGAGGTCGTTTCGGGATGATGCCCTAGTCCGTCCCTCGACAAAATTTTAAAATTTTGTCATTTTCAAGCGATTGTTTTAAAAGCTTAGATTTTTGGATTTTTTAAATTTTTTTTTTTTTGGCATACTTTAAATCAAAAAGATTAAAAATAATGATAATAAAAGTTCTCGTCCCTCCCTCGGGTAAAGCAATTTCGGTTCAAAGACCTAGTCTTCAACTTACGATGAATTTTAAAAATCATATTCTTAACTTAATGAGATAAAGTAAATTTTTGTTTTTAAATTCACACAACTTAAATATAAAATTCAAAATTAATATTAAAAATTCACACCAAACTTAAAATTTGAAATGCATAAAATTAAAAATTCATATTTTAAAAATTCACACCAGACTTAATTTAAAAATTCATATTATAAATTCACACCAAACTTATATAAATTTTTCAAATATTTACAATTTTAAATATATTGTTTTTACAAAGTTTACAATATTAACTTAAGATTTAAATATTAATTTTAAAAACATGGTAAAAATAAATTTAAAAATCTTTTTGTCTTTTTATCCCACTTTTATCAATCAAATATTATCAAAAATATGCGCCCCTCTTTTCGGTAAAGTAATTTCGGTTCCAAGACCTAATTTAACTCATGACGAATTTTTGAAATATTTTGGGTTGATTGATTAAAGATATTTATACCTTAAGAATAAACGTTAAATTTCGCAGTGATGTAATAAATTTTTGAATGATATCAATAATTTCGGTCGCCAAACCTAATTTTATTCAATACCAATTTAATACTTTTTAGCGAACAAATTAGCGTTTATTATCAAAAGGTTAAAAATAAAAATAAAAATAAAAACTGTACAGACATACCTGTGAAATAGATTTCTTAGTTATATGATCTATTATATTCATAAGATAGTCGGCTTAATTGATTTTCCATGGCTGCATAGGCGTAACCTCGAGCATTCATTGTCTTTTCTTCTAAACATATGAACGGTCCGTCTCTGCATAAAGTAACAAATTCGGTATTTGAATAGGTTTGATTATTTGAACATTTACCTCCATGTGACCATTTTCCGCATTTGTGACATCGTTCTAGGTGTCGTGCTCTTCTTTTCGCTGCGGATTTTGATTTTCCTTTACCAAATTGTAACTTATTATCTTCGCATCTGGATCCTTTTCTAACTCCGTCCATTCTTTCTCTGATTACTGATACTAATTCACTCGGTAGTATATCATTATTTCTTTTAGTGATCAAAGCGTGTAGCATTAGACCATGGTTTAATTCACAGGCAGTCTTCATTTCGTAAAAACCTAAAAAAAAATAAAAATTCAGAATGGGGGGAGAAGACTAGTTCTTTAGGGTCTGCTAGGGAAAGACCATACGTGTTCCATTTTCGAGAACTACACGAAAACAGACAATCTAACTCTAACAGAAATACATATTATCCTTTACAGACTTGATTCTCCCCACACTTAGTTAGCTGTGGTGTCGAAATTGTGATTAACTTCGTTGTCGACTTCCATCGGACCATGTATGTAATGTTTAACTCTGTGACCATTAACTTTAAATTCAATCCCATTTGAATTTATTAATTCTATCGTTCCGTATGGGAAAACTCTTTTGACTATGAATGGTCCAGACCATCTTGATTTCAATTTTCCAGGAAATAGCTTGAATCGTGAATTGAAAAGAAGAACTCTGTCTCCTTCTTTAAATTCTTTTGAACTTCTGATTCTTTTATCATGCCATTTCTTCGTTCTTTCTTTATAGATTAACGAATTCTCGTATGCTTCATGTCTTAATTCTTCTAATTCGTTTAGTTGACTTAATCGTAGACGTCCGGCTTTATGTAAATCAAGGTTACATGTCTTCAAAGCCCAAAATGCTTTGTGTTCAATTTCTACTGGAAGATGACATGCTTTTCCATAAACAAGTCTAAAAGGTGTGGTTCCAATTGGAGTTTTGTAGGCTGTTCTAAAAGCCCAGAGTGCATCCTCCAATTTAATGGACCATTCCTTCGGATTTGATCCTACGATTTTCTCTAGAATACGTTTTAAAGCTCGGTTGGTATTTTCAACTTGTCCACTTGTTTGTGGATGATATGCGGTGGAGATTTTATGAGTTACCCCATATCTTTTAAGAACTTTCTCAAGTTGATTATTACAAAAATGAGTACCCCGATCACTTATTAAAGCTTTCGGTGTTCCAAACCTTGCAAAAAGACGTTTTAAAAAGTTGACTACAACTCGTGCATCGTTAGTTGGGAGAGCTTGTGCTTCCGCCCATTTAGATACATAATCAATGGCTACGAGTATATATAAATTATTATGAGATTTTGGAAATGGACCCATAAAGTCAATACCCCAAATGTCAAATACTTCACATACTTGGATGACATTTTGTGGCATTTCATCACGTTGACTTATTTTTCCGGCCCTTTGACATGCATCACAGGATTTGCAAAGAAGGTGTGCGTCTTTGTAAATTGTAGGCCAATAGAATCCAGCTTCATAAATTTTTCTTGCTGTTAGTTGAGGCCCATAATGCCCTCCTGTTGGTCCTGTGTGACAATGGTTTAATATTTTACTAGCTTCATTTCCAAATACACATCGGCGTATTATTCCATCGGGACAACTTTTAAACAGATGTGGATCTTCCCAGAAATAGTGTTTTATATCACTGAAGAATTTCTTTCGTCTTTGGTGCGATAATCCTTTTTCAAGGAATCCACAAACTAAGTAGTTTGCATAGTCTGCAAACCATGGGATTTCTTTATAATCTATCTTCAATAGATATTCATCAGGAAAGTTGTCTTGTATGGCCGATTCATTCAGAACTTCTAATTCGGGATTTTCAAGACGAGAAAGATGATCAGCGGCGAGATTTTCTGCTCCTTTTTTATCTCGGATTTCAATATCAAACTCTTGTAAGAGTAAGATCCAACGGATTAATCTTGGTTTAGCATCTTGTTTTGAAAATAGGTATCTAAGAGCAGAATGGTCGGTATAGACCACCGTTTTTGCTAGAACGAGATATGATCGAAATTTGTCAAAAGCAAAGACAATAGCAAGGAGTTCTTTTTCAGTAGTTGTATAGTTCGTTTGTGCTCCTTGTAACGTCTTACTAGCATAATATATAGGTTGAAATCGTTTTTCAATCCTTTGTCCTAAAACGGCTCCCATTGCAAAATCACTTGCATCGCACATTAGTTCAAATGGTAGATTCCAATTTGGTGTTATCATGATCGGCGCATTAGTGAGTTTTTCTTTAAGAATATTAAAAGATTTGATACATTCATCTGAAAAGATGAATGGCGCATCCTTTTCTAGGAGTTTATTCATAGGAGTGGCAATTTTTGAAAAATCTTTTATAAAACGTCGGTAAAAACCGGCATGCCCTAGAAAACTCCTAACTCCTCTAACATTTGTGGGATGTGGAAGTTTAGCAATTACATCTACTTTAGCTCTATCCACTTCGATTCCTTCTTTTGAAATTTTATGTCCAAGAACGATGCCTTCTTTAACCATAAAATGGCATTTCTCCCAATTAAGCACTAGATTTGATTTTTCGCATCTAATTAGCATTCGTTCCAGATTAACTAGACATGATTTAAATGTATCACCGAAGACTGAAAAGTCATCCATGAATACTTCCATGCATTCTTCTATCATGTCGTGAAAAATCGCCATCATGCACCTTTGAAAGGTTGCAGGGGCGTTACAAAGTCCAAATGGCATGCGTTTGTAAGCAAAAGTACCATAAGGGCACGTGAATGTGGTTTTCTCTTGGTCCTCGGGTGCTATTGGAATTTGAAAATATCCGGAAAATCCATCTAGAAAACAATAGTAACTATTTCCGGCTAATCTTTCCAACATTTGATCAATGAAAGGTAAGGGAAAGTGATCTTTTCTGGTGGCGTCATTTAATTTTCTATAATCAATACATACACGCCATCCTGTTACAGTCCTAGTAGGAATAAGCTCATTTTTCTCATTTGTAATTACAGTCATGCCACCCTTCTTAGGCACGCATTGAACTGGGCTTACCCATGGACTATCAGAAATTGGATATATCAAACCTGCATCTAGCAGTTTAATAATCTCTTTCTTAACTACATCTTGCATATTAGGATTTAGTCTTCGTTGGCGTTGCACATACGTTTTATGACCTTCTTCCATAAGGATTTTATGTGTGCAATACGAAGGACTTATTCCTTTAATATCATGAATCTTCCATGCAATGGCTGGTTTATGAGCTTTCAACACAGAAATGAGTTGTGATTTCTCATTTTCAGTAAGAGAAGACGATATTATTACAGGTAATTCAGATTCACCATGTAAATAAGCGTATTCCAAATGGTTTGGAAGTGGATTTAACTCTAATTTCGGAGGTTCTTCTATCGATGATTTATATCGATATTTGTCTTCTTCTTTTAGCATTTGAATTTCTTCTGTTGTTGGTTCATATCCATTAGCTATAAGTGTAGCTAACATTTCAGCTTCATCAATTGGTTCATTTCCTTCTCCTAAAGAACATTCTCCCGTTCCTTGTAATTCTGGAAATTCTTCTAATAATTCTGCATGTGCATCTATAGTTTGAATATAATAACATGTATCATCTGCAGATTGTGGTTGTTGCATTGCTCTATCAACTGAAAAGGTAACACTCTCATCCTCTATACTTAGGGTCAGTTTCTTACCGAACACGTCTATCATTGCTTTAGCCGTGTTTAAGAATGGTCTTCCTAATATGAGAGGAACTTGAGAATCTTCTTCCATGTCCAGAACAACAAAATCTACTGGGAATACTAAAGTACCAACTTTAACTAGCATGTTTTCCATTATCCCTCTAGGATATTTTATTGATCTATCGGCTAGTTGTATGCTTATTCTGGTTGGTTTCAATTCTCCAAGGTCTAGTTTAGCGTATAGTGAATACGGCATTAGATTTATACTAGCACCTAAATCTGCTAATGCCTCTATTGAACTAAGACTACCCAGAAAACATGGAATTGTGAAACTTCCTGGATCAGATAGTTTTTCTGGTATCTTATTCAACAGCACTGCTGAACAATTAGCATTCATAGTAACAGCCGAGAGTTCTTCCATTTTCTTTCTATTCGTGATTAGATCTTTCAAGAATTTAGCATATCTTGGCATTCCTGAAATCACATCAATGAAAGGAAGATTTACATTTATCTGTTTAAACATATCCAAGAATTTGGATTGCTCGGCTTCAAGTTTCTCTTTCTTCATTTTACTCGGATAAGGAAGTGGTGGTTGGTATGGTTTAACATAAGGTTTATCCTTAACTGTGTTATCTTCATTAACCTTTTCAACTACCGGTTCTTTTTCCTTATCTTGATCTGGTTGTGGTTCTTGTGTAGTAGGAATAGTTTCATCAGAAGTTACAGGTATTTCAGGTGGTTTAAGTGTTGTACCACTTCTTGTGGTAATAGCTTTAGCTGTTTCATTCCGGGGGTTAGCATTTGTATCACTAGGTAAACTTCCCGGTTTTCTTTCACTTATTAACCTTGCTAGGTTACTTACTTCTTGTTCCAGATTTTGAATAGAAGCTTGTTGATTTCTAAATGCTTGAGCATTTTGTTCATTGGTTTGTTTCTGAGATGTGAAAAACTGCGTTTGAGTTTCAACTAGCTTCGTCATCATATCTTCTAAATTTGGCTTTTTATCATCGGGTTGTTGTGGTGGTTTGTTTTGAAAATTCGGTCTTTGCTGATTATAAGTATTATTGGATACTTGTTGATTGCTAGGTCCTTGTTGGTTATTGTATGGAATATTTCGGTTATAATTCTGGTTTTGATTGTAAATCGGTCTTGGCGGTTGATAATTATTCTGATAATTATTTCCAGGCCTTTGGTTTATGTATGAAATATTCTCTCTTTGTTCCATTGTTAATTCGATACTGAGACAATCTTTTGTCAAATGTGGTCCTCCACACTGCTCACAACTAATTCGTATTGAGTGAATATCCTTAGTCATCTTTTCCATTCGTCTCTCGAAAGCATCTATCTTTGCGGAAATGGAATCTAAGTCATGGCTAGAATCGGCTCTAGCTGCTTTAGATGATCTAATGATATCTTTTTCTTGGTGCCACTCATGTGAGTGGGAAGCAGTATTATCAATAATTTTGTAAGCATCAGTTTCGGTTTTCTTCATAATAGAACCACCAGCTGCTATATCTATGTCTTTTCTTGTAGTGATGTCGCATCCTCGGTAAAATATTTGTACTATTTGACAGGTGTCTAAACCATGTTGCGGACATCCTCTTAGTAACTTTCCATATCTTGTCCACGCCTCATATAGAGTTTCATTTGGCTTCTGTGTGAACGTAACAATTTCTGCTTGAAGTCTTACGGCTTTAGATGCAGGAAAGAATTGTTTAAGAAATTTATCAATTAAAACGTCCCATGTATCAATCGCCCCTTCAGGTAACGATTCCAACCAATCTTTGGCTTCTCCCTTTAAAGTCCAGGGAAATAACATGAGATATATCTGTTCATCCTCCACTTCTCGTATTTTAAATAGTGTGCAGATTCTATTAAAGGTACGTAGATGTTCATTTGGATCTTCCTTCGGCGCACCACTAAATTGGCATTGATTAGTCACCATGTGTAGAATTTGTCCTTTGATTTCATAATCTGGCGCATTAATGTCTGGATGAGTAATTGCGTGACCTTGGCCAGTGCGTTTAGCTCTCATTCGGTCTTCCATACTTAAAGGTTCCAGATTCTCCATAATTGAATTTGTTGACTCGGTATCACTAGATGATTCTGATTTAATAGTTCGTTCCTCAACAATCTCTGTTTGAATGATTGGTGGTTCCGGAGGAAAGTTTAATGGTTCAGGATCTACGAACCGTTCCTGAATATTTTCTGGATTCTCAATTGTGAGGTTTGGTTCAAAAAATGGATTATCGGAAATTTGAACTGAAGTACTTGGTCGACTGGATGACGATTCTAAAGAAAAATCAACGGCGGTTATATTTGTTAAACGATGTCTTGATCGAGTTACAGGTGGTGAACGTACAAAAGGTGATGAACGTCTTGCTCGGTGCATTCACTGAATATCCTATTAGTTTTAAAAAGGAAAGAAAAATTATAATAAGTTATCCAATCAATAGACTTTTCTGATTTTGCCCACGTTTCGAATAGCCAAAAGATGCAGCAGAGGGGCAGGATTCGTTTGGTCTCAATATAATTGAGGACTGTTTGGCTCCAATAACCCGGTCCACGTACAAATCCAACTATTACTACGAACCAGAAAATTTTGATGTCTATCAATTTAACCACTTAAAATAAATTTTCGTAATTTTAAGAAATTTAGATAAGAAGTAGAATAAAAATCTATGTCCTAAAAACTAGAATGGCGAGAAATAAGAGAGAAAAAGAGTTCGTCGAAAAAGGTTGAAAAAGAAAAAATGGTTGAAAAATAAAAGGTGACGGAAAAATAAAAGAAACTTATAAAAACTTAAAAATACTTAACTAATTTAACCTTATTACTACAACTAACTTAAAATTATAATCGCAAATTGAAATTACTAATTGGAATGATAATTGATACATAGTAAAAGGTCTAAAAATATTAAAGCTTACAGGAGAAACTAAATCCCAAATGGAAATAACTTAAAAAGAAACTAAAACTTAAAAAGGTGTCGCAAAATTCTAAAGCACCTAAATACTAGTCTAAAGAAAAAGTACTTAAGGAGTTTTACGGCAAAGCCTAAAAATCTAGGAGTAAAAATAACTATAGCAAAAACTAAGTTTAAAATTAAAAATGAGCTAAAAATACAAATATTACGCTACAACGATTAAAAAGGTACAAAATATAAAAAGAAATAAAAAGTGATAAAAAAATACAATTTTTATTAAAATATTATTTTTATATTAATTATATTAAAGTATTAAGTTTTAAATATAATAAAACTAATTAAAAGTAATTAATTAAACTAAAAACTTAATTAAGAATAATAAAATCAATTAGGGTTTAATTATAATAATAATATATTATACTCCGTAATAAATGCGTTTTTAGGGTTGGTTGTGGTCTTGTCAGACCCCTCATGCGACTCGCATGGGGTTTAGTTGAAACATCATGCGACTCGCATGGTGTTCGGATCCAGGCCAAAAGTTGGGCTGCTATAGTACCTTGGCCCGATTACTTATTTTTTTTTTTTTTTTTTTCTGTTTTTCTATTTTTTAATTTTTCTGTTTTAAAATTTAATATAAAATATTTAAAAACTTATATTTTTATAAAACTAAAAATAGAAATAAAAAATCTTAAAAATATATATAAGTATATTTTTTTTTTTTTTTTCGGTTTTTAAAAGCTCTTTTTTTTTTTTATATATTTTATAATTTTTTTAAAAATATAAATTTTACCAAAACTAATTATAACTTAAAAATTAAAAATATGGCGTTTCGCTTCGGCGAGTTCCCCGGCAGCGGCGCCAAAAATACTTGATGTCGAACGAGGTGTATATAAAATAGTTATTATTTTACTAGGAAAAACTATTAAATACGATACAATTTTACACAAGATATTTATTTATTTATAGAATGGATATACTTAAACCTTGCTACAACACTTATAGGCAGTGTACCTAATCGTACAGTAGTGTAGTTTTTAGTAAGTCCGGTTCGTTCCACAGGGAAATCTTTAAACAAAGCTCAACGCTATATTAGTTTACTTTTATAAAAATACAAATATATATATAAGTGATATTATTATTATAAAGGGGGGTTTTTACCGTTTAATGACCGGTTTGTCGATTTTAAAACTTTAGTCGCAGTTAAAACCTACTGTAAAATATAAAATAAATACAAGACTTTAAATTAAAGCGTAAAGTAAATAACGATAATGAAATTGCGAATAATAAAAATGCGATAAAATTAAATTGCGATAATTAAAAGTACGATAATTAAAAGTGCGATTAAATAACAATAAAAGTGCGATAATTAGAAGTGCAATTAAATATAAAATAAAGGAAATTAAATATGATATAAAAGAATTATGCTTATTTAAACTTCCGTAATCATGATGTTTGACGTGTTGATTTTAGTTTTATGCCCTTGGGTTAATTGTCCTTTGTCCTGGATTATTCAATATGTCCGTCTGGTTTTTGTCCATAACAGTCCATCAGTCATAAATATAAATTGCAAGTGTCCTTGACAAATTATTATTATACCCGAAGTTAAATATTCCAACTAATTGGGGATTCGAATTTGTAACAAGGTTTTAATACTTTGTTTAATGAATACACCAGGTTATCGACTGCGTGTAAACCAAGGTTTTACTACTTTGTTAACAATTACACCAATTACCCTTGAATGTAATTTCACCCCTGTTTTGATTATTCTAGTGGCTATTAATCCATTCCCGTGTCCGGTTAAATGAACGATTATTCGTACATATAAATACCCCGCCCATCGTGTCCGATCGAGTGTATATGGTAATTTATAGGGACGCCCAATTGTAAATCTTTATATTAACATTAACAAACTTTCATTTAGTTAAACAAATATAAAGCCCATTAATAGCCCATAGTCTAGTTTCCACAAGTGTCGTTCTTTTGTCCAAACCCCAATTATGGTACAAAGCCCAATTACCCAATTTTAGTAATTAGCCCAACATCATGATTACTTCGTTTTAAATAAGCATAATAATAACTTAGCTACGAGACATTAATGTAAAAAGGTTGAACATAACTTACAATGATTAAAAATAGCGTAGCGTTACACGGACAGAATTTCGACTTACACCCTTACAACATTCGCTAACATACCCTTATTATTCGAATTATAATTAAAATTAAAATATAAATTATAAATATAATTATATTTACGTATGAAGAGGAAGAGAAAAAAGATGATTAAAAACTCGGCACAAAACTGGCTTTATATAGGACCTGACCAGCAATCTCACTCCATGCGACTCGCATGGATTTGTGCTTCTGGCCATGCGAGTCGCATGGCCACCCTGGATCCAGCCAACTACTTTGTTTTCTTCTTGCCGACGTAATATAATAATAATAATATATATAATATATAATTATATATAATTATATATATATTATATTATATTCTTGTGCATAGTAGACTAGATATTTTTGGTCCGTTGCGTCGGGCGTTTCTTCTTGGCTCAGGTCCCAGTTCCGGATTTTCGGACGTCTTCGCGTATTATTTTATATCGTGTACTTTGCGTCTTGTAACTTGTACTCTTGTCATTTTGAGACGTTCCTCATCAATATTTTGAACCTTTTTAGTTGTATCTTGTACTTTTTAGCTCTTTGGACCTTTTTGTCTTCAATTTGTCGAATCTGCTTTTTATCTTCTCTTTTTAAAATTTAAACGAATATCGCTTGTAAATCGAACAATACCAACTAAAATCTTGTCTTTCTTAAGGAATAATGCTATGAAATATATGTTCGTTTTTGGCATTATCAGTTTCTTGATCTTAGATGATTACTTGGAATGAATTAGAATGATTACTTGCAAACTTGAAAGTGTTCTTGAAGTTTTCTTGAGTGATTGTTTTGTATGTTGATCTAGGTTAATTAGATTGAACTAGATTGGGCTAGATTATGAAGAAAATGATGAAGAACACTTAGAACATCAAGAGAGAACTTTGATAGAGATGAGTTTGATTCAAAAATATTGAAAATGGAAGTGTTGGTGAGTAGTGATGTTCACGTGAATATGGAGGTCACATATAGGCTCCATAAGTTTGTATTTTTGTTAGATATTTCATGCTAGATGTTAAATGATGGTTCCCACATGTTTGATGACTCATTAAGGGCTGCTAAGAGCTGATCATTGAAGTGTGTATATGATATTGCGAGAAAAATACATATTCTTACTCGTAATATTAATACGAAATGTTATGGTTTCGTGTGTATTTATAGAGCCTTTGGTTTGTTTTTAGTTAAAATTTGATTTACATATCTAAAAATGTGGAATGGAGTGTTGTTATGGACTTTAGAAAGAGTTCAGCTCAAAAGATCGGTAAAAGAAATATTCCTAACGAACAACGTCAAAGAAATTCTTACACCTCAAGACCTCAAAATCGCGAGCACAAAAAATGGAAACATATGAGACAGTTAATTTCCAGCACAAATGATTTATTTATAATTTTCAATCTACTTTTGGAATGTTAAAGATCAAAAAGCGCATACATACAACTCATGGCTACATCCATCCCACAACATATATGGAATCATTCATTATTAAAATCTTCTTTATTGATTTTTTAATAGTCCAAGAAATGAATATGTGGGACTACAACACTTGAGCTACAACTGAGATATACAACTCATAAAGTCACAATGCATGATGTTAACAACTCATATGCAAAAGGGATGCTACAAGAGTGTGCCAGATTCAGATTAAAGATAACGTGGGACGGTTACTTTCTACTTACAAAAATAGTACTTTATACCTGTAGCAACTCACAACACCCACCAACAATATTAAAAGCAAAACAATCAAGATGGAAAAAAAACTACTACTTCTATCTATTACTATATTATACGGGGGATACGGAGGGAGTGAGAAGACACATACGCAACAAAAATTTAGAGAAGAACCTATCATTATTTATCTTTTAGCTACTGTCTTAATTTTCATTCGAGTACTCCGTATTAGTTTATTTCTATTTCACTACAGTTCCGTATTAATTTCCAAGTTGAAGATTAGGATAGTTTTTATTATTAAGGGTGGTATTGTTCACGATTAAGGCGTATTATTGTTCGAGTGCAAGAGTGTTGTTATTGTTATTTTCTACCATTCGAAGTTAATGAAAGTGAAGATTTTCGTAAGTTTGTTCTACTAAAATTATTGTTATCATTTTTTATCATTATCATTATTGTTATTATTATGTTTGTGTATTTATATTTTTATGTTCGTCCTATTATAATGAGTAGCTAATTTCCTATAGTGTTTGCTTAGATGTAGAGCCCTACTGAAATGAATTGTTATCATTTATAATAAAATGTAACCTAGGTATTTTTAACATTCTGTCTAGCTAAAAGAACCATTGTTATACGATTAGATATTTAATCCTTATCACTTAATTTGTTAGATATAAATAGCGAAGGTTATTTCTATTAATATAAATTAAGCTTTAACACTAAAAGTGGTTTAGACGAACTTATGGATAAGTTATTAACACCAATTTAGAAATAAGGTTCGGTGGTTTGGGTAATATCATTAGTTATATAATAGTGAAATTGTAAAAAGGGAAACCGTTACGATTTAAGGTTTTGGCGAAAGTCAAAACTAGGTTAGGTCTCAATTTAAATACTTGGGGTGTAGTTAACTATCTAAATAAGATCCGATGAAAATTAGATTTAATTTAGTTAGTTGAAACTTTATATATTCGAAAGAAAATATAAAGTTATATATAAAAACATTTTAATAGGACTTAATCTCAAAACAATCCATGGATCTAGAGGCAAAACATTTAAGTAAACACTCCTATTTAATTATATTGCAAGTTATTATTTTACTTATTACCATTCATTAATATAATTGTATTATCATAAATAGTGTAATTTTATTTAATTCACTTTTAATTTAATGATTATAAATCTTGTAATCTTGTAATTTTAATTATCAAGTAAGTTAGTTTAATTAAGTTATTTTTCATTATTGTTATATTATATAATTCCTAATCCAAAACCCCCTTTAAACTAGTTTAACATCAAAGACTATTAAAAACCATTAAACACTCCATCTCCCTGTGGAACGAATCGGATTTACCTATAAAACTAAACTATGCGGATAGGACTAGTTACCTATATATGTGTGAAATCAACCCGAATTCATTAAAACGCCATATCAACTCGAATTCATTAAAACACCATATATACAATAAATTAATTCGTGTAACAAAACAACTTAAATCCGTTCATAAATAAAGGTTACGATTCAGCACATAAACTTTTTGGCGCCGCTGCCGGGGAGTTGGCAATTAAATAAATAGATAATTTTTATGATTCGTAGTAGTAGTTGGATTTGTACGTGGACTGGGTTATTGGAGCCAAACAGTACCCAATTATATTGGGACCAAACGAATCCTGCCCTCTGCTGCATCTTTTGGCTATTCGAAACTTGGGCAAAATCAGAAGGAAAAGTCTGTTTGTTTAAAGGTTTTTATCATTGTTTTTATTTTATTCCATCCTCTCGTGGAAATTCATTTCCAAGAAAGCTCAATGTTTATGAATAATTCCTTTAGATCTTTGTACAATTTCCCAATTGTATGACCCGTTCAGGAAACCCTAAACTCGTTAAACTTAATCCAGAACCGCAAAGAATTAATAAAGGACAAAAGCAACAAAAAGAAGTAGGAAGTACTAGTAATTTTAAAACACCGAAAAACCCTAAAAAGAAACAAGTAGGTAATACTAGTAAACAACCGAAGCTTATAACGGAATCTGAAACCATCATCATTAAAGAAGAAATGGCTAAAGTACCGCCTGATCACCTGGCTGAAGTAACACCTGATCCTAATGACCTACCAATGTGGAATAGTAGACAAACTACTATTCCTAAAGCACTTTCATCAGTTAGAAAACCCGAAATTGAAGCCGAAAACTTTAAAGTTAGAGGGCAATTCATGCAAATGGTTCATGAGAATCAATTTGACGGAAGGCTTAATAATAATCCGATTGAACATATTGAAGGCTTCGAAGAATTATGTGAATTGTACAAAGCTAAAGGCGTTACTTCTGATGCATATATGTTAAGAATTTTTCCATATTCTTTAACTGGAGATGCAAAAGCATGGTTGAAGGAATTAGAACCCGATTCTATCACAACCTTCAATGAGCTAAGAGATAAATTCATCTCCTGATTCTTTCCTCCCGCGAAAGCCGAAAGACTTAGATCCGAGATAAACATTTTTAAACAAAAATCGGATGAAAGTGTATACGATGCTTGGCAGAGGTTAAAAAGAATGCTACGAAACTGTCCACAACATGGACTACAAAAGAAGCAAATTGTTCACATCTTCTATCGAGGAATTAGTGAACATACTCGTAGTATCTTAGACTCCTCCGCAGGAGGAGTATTTCTGTATAAATCTTCAAATCAAGTGTATAAATTGTTGGAAGACATATCTATTCACACATTTGAATGGACACCTTATAGAGATCAACAACTTAGAAAAACAGTGGCAATTATTGATGAAGATTATGACACTTCTACAAGCATATCTTCTTTAGCAAACCAATTCAAAAAGTTTGGTAAAGAAATTGAAAAACTAAATTCAACAGTTTTAGCCTTGAAAGTAGGATGTGAAAACTGTGGAGAGCCACATTTCACAAAAGATTGTGATGTCAATGATAGGCCAATGGTTCCGATACCTCAAGTTAATTTTGTGGCCAATCAAAGACAAAACAATTATCAAGGAGGGAATTCCAATTATCAAGGAGGAAACAATGGATATCAAAATCCAAAGAATTTCGCCTTTCAAAGAAATGGACCACCTGGTTTTCACAATAGAAACCAACCTCCAAATCCACCTCCTCAAAACAATTTCCAACAACAACCGTTACCTCCGATACAATATCAACAACAAAACAATAACACGCAACAAGTAGAAAAGAAACCTAGTTTGGAAGAAATCATGTTAACTTTCATTAAAAATCAGTCGGAGACAAATGAACAGATGAAAAGACAAAACGAGCAAGTACAAAGGAATCATCAAGCGTCGATTCAAAATCTTGAAAGAGATATGGGAAGAATAGCTCAATTGCTTGCCGAAAGACAATCGGGAACTTTACCATCAAACACGCAACCAAACCCTAAGGGTAAGGAAACTCAAAACTCAAGTAACTTCTCGCAAGTAAATTACATAACTATGAAAAGTGGTTAACCATTAACCCCGATATTCCGAAACCTCCTGCTCATGTTCCTATTCCTAACGAAAAAGAGTCTTCCACGGAAGAAGATGAGGTGCCAACCACAAGTGCACCCAAAACTTAACCGCTATTAAGAGAATACAAACATCCAATTCCATACCCACAACAGTTGAAGAAAGATAAATTACAAGCACAGTATAACAAGTTTGCCGAAATGATTAAGCAAATTTGTATTAATGTACCACTTGTAGATGTTCTTGCGGGTATGCCAATTTATAGAAGGTTTATCAAGGATCTCATAGCCAATAAAGGTAAATATGAAGAAGTTTCAACCTCATTCCTCAATGAGGAATGCTCAGCAATTTTGCAAAAGCAAAAGATGCCACCGAAACTTGGAGATCCTGGTAGTTTCATTATTCCGTGTCTGATGGGAGATTCAGTAATGTATGATGCATTAGCTGACTTAGGCGCAAGTATCAATCTTATGCCACACTCCTTGTACTTAAAACTAAACCTAGGTGATCTAAAACCAACTAGGATATGTATACGCCTAGCCGATAGAACTTTTAACTATCCTATTGGTATTGCCGAAAACCTACCGGTTAAAGTTAATCATTTAATCTTCGCTGCCAATTTCGTTGTCCTTGAAATGGAAGAAGATAGTACGGTTCCTCTAATTCTAGGGCGACCTTTTCTAAATACCGCTGACGTGATTGTGCGTGTTAAAGATAAAGAACTTAGTCTAGGTGTAGGGGAAGATAGAGTTACCTTAAACATAGATAAAGCTATGAAACAACCTATCCCCTCCGATGACGAATGTTATAAAGTAGACATTGTTGATTGTTGTGTTGAAGAAGAATTACAAGAATTACTAAATGTCGACACCTCGAACTTCACCCCAATGAGTGAAAGTAATGAATTTGATGTCGAGGTTGAACTTGACAAATTATTGAAAGTAGTCATCGATGAAGATGACGTTGAGGAAGAAATTCCCAAGGAAGATGAACCCTTTGAAGAAATTATCGATGGTAATAGGTTCCGGATAAAATCTTCATTGGAAGAACCACCCACCTTGGAACTTAAAGAACTCCCGAAACATTTGGAGTATGCTTATCTCCAAGGTACGTCACAATTACCCGTTATAATTTCATCAAAACTCTCCAATGACGAAAAGGGTAGGTTAATGTTCGTTTTAAAAGCTCACAAAAGGGCAATTGCTTGGAAAACAACCGATATTCCAAGGATTAACCCAGCTTATTGTACTCATAGGATTCTAATGGAAGAAGATTTTAAACCCGTGGTACAAAGGCAACGAAGGTTAAACCCTAACATGAAAGAAATTGTCAAGAAGGAGGTTATCAAGTTACTTGATGCCGGGTTAATATACCCTATATCCGACAGCCCGTGGGTTAGTCCTGTTCAAGTGGTACCTAAGAAAGGGGGTGCAACTGTCATCCTTAATGATAAGAATGAACTCGTTCCTACAAGAACAGTCACTGGTTGGAGAGTCTGTATAGACTACCGTCGTTTAAACGATGCCACAAGGAAAGATCATTTCCCACTTCCTTTTATTGACCAAATGCGAGAACGTTTAGCGGGAAAGGAGTATTACTGTTTCCTTGATGGATTCTCTGGTTATTTTCAAATTCCCATTGATCCAAAAGACCAAGACAAGACAACATTTACTTGTCCATTTGGTACCTTCGCATATCGACGAATGCCGTTCGGATTATGCAACGCGCCAGGCACCTTTCAAAGGTGTATGATGGCAATCTTTCACGACATGATAGAAGGAAGTATGGAAGTCTTTATGGATGATTTCTCTATTTTTGGAGACTCCTTCGATACATGCCTTTCAAACCTCGAGCGAATGTTAATTCGTTGTGAGGAATCAAATCTTGTTTTAAATTGGAAAAAATACCACTTCATGGTGAAGGAAGGCATTGTTTTAGGACACAAGATTTCTCGAGATGGAATGGAAGTAGACAAAGCTAAGATCGATGTAATCTCAAAGCTTCCTCCTCCAACTAACGTTAAAGGAGTTCGTAGTTTCTTAGGTCATGCGGGATTCTATCGACGATTCATAAAGGACTTTTCCAAAATCGCTCGACCCATGACTAAAATTCTTGAGAAAGATAGTATATTTGACTACAATGACGAATGCTTACAAGCTTTCTCCATTCTAAAAGATAAACTTACGAATGCACCTATCATAGTATCTCCCGATTGGTCCAAACCATTCGAACTAATGTGTGATGCTAGTGATTTCGCACTAGGAGTCGTTTTAGGACAACTCCAAGATAACAAATTTCAACCAATATATTATGCAAGTAAAACACTAACAGGAGCACAATTCAACTATACAACTACCGAAAAAGAACTCCTTGCAGTTGTATTTGCTTTCGATAAATTTAGATCATACCTTGTATTGTCCAAAATGATTATTTTTACCGATCATTCAGCCCTAAAATACTTGTTCAAGAAACAAGATGCAAAGCCTAGATTGATACGTTGGATTCTTCTCTTACAAGAATTTGACATAGAAATCAAGGATAAAAAGGGTGCTGAAAATCTTGCTGCTGATCACTTGTCTCGTCTTGAGAATCCTGCCCTAGAAAAACTAGACGAGTCAGTTATTCATGACACTTTTCCCAATGAGTTTTTAATGAGAATAGAAACCGAATTTGAAGTTCCATGATTTGCGGATTTTGCAAACTATCTCGCTGCAGGAGTTTTAATCAAAAACCAAACGTACCAGCAAAAGAAGAAATTTTTTGCTGACTTAAAGTTTTACTTCTGGGACAGTCCTAATCTTTTTCGAATAGGAGCAGATCAAGTTATCCGTCGATGCGTACATGATAAAGAAGCTCAACAAATATTAGAGCACTGTCATCAAGGCCCCACTGTTGGTCATTTCGGACCTAGCTATACAGCTAAGAAGCTCTTTGACTCAGGTTTTTATTGGCCAACTATTTTCAAATATGCACACCACATGGTTAAAACATGTGATGCATGTCAAAGATCCGGTAACATCTCAAAGAGGGACGAAATGCCACAAAAAGGCATTCTTGTATGTGAAGTATTTGACATGTATTAACTTCATGGGTCCATTTCCTGCATCAAATAAATGCAAATACATCCTTGTGGCAGTTGATTACGTTTTCAAATGGGCCGAAGCAAAAGCTTTACCCACAAATGACTCCCGTGTTGTTGTAAACTTCCTAAAAAACCTATTCTCACGCTTTGGACTTCCAAAAGCCTTAATTAGTGATCGAGGAACTCATTTCACGAATAAACTATTAGAAAAAGTGCTAATGAAATATGGAGTTACTCACCGTTTTTCAACTTCCTACCACCCTCAAACGAGTGGACAAGTTGAAAACACAAACCGAGGTCTTAAACGAATATTAGAACGAACAGTTAAGAATAATCCTAAAATCTGGTATCGAAAGTTAGATGATGCGCTTTGGGCATTTAGAACCGCATTTAAAACGCCCATTGGTACTACACCTTTCCGATTAATTTATGGTAAGGCGTGTCATCTACCTGTCGAAGTTGAACACAAGACATATTGGGCTCTAAGAGAATGTAACACCGACTTGTGGAAGCAAGAGAAAACCGATTCTTACAACTTAATGAATTAAACGAATTAAGACTACAAGCTTATGAAAACTCTAAAACATACAAAGAGAAAACTAAGAGATGGCACGATGCACGATTAAAGGAAAGGAAAGAATTCAAACAAGGGGATAAAGTATTAGTTTTCCAATCACGTTTTAAGTTTTCACCTGGGAAACTTAGATCCCGGTGGACTGGACCATATATAATAAAACAGGTATTTCCATCTGGATATGCAGAGTTATATAGCAAAGACGGTGGAACTTTCAAGGTGAACGGTCATCAACTCAAGTTATACTTTGACGGAATCAACACTACGGAAAGAGACGAAATCACCTTCTACCCTAAGGACAAGTAAATTCGGGATGACTTTAAGGTTTTCAACTCCATTCTCGATCTTTATTTGTATCTTTAAGAATGGGGTTCATTCGGTCTTTCCCTAGCAGACACTAAAGAACTAGTCTTCTCCCTCCAATCTACCTTTTTATTTTCTTTCGTTCTTATTTATTTTTTTTATTTTCAAGATGCGTGATATCGCATATTTTATACAAATTTTCCTTAGCGATATCGATCATAATTTAGTCCGTTCGGATACGGTTTGGTGTTTATTTTGATGATATTGAGAACGTCCAAGTTTGAAGAGCTAATTGTTGAAAAGTGGTGTTTTATGGAGTTTTTGAGGCATGTTGGTAATCGATTATTATTATTGGTGCTCCTGGGTTGGAAATGTTAAGTAAATATCGGGTAGTTTGGTTTTAAGTTATTATTAGTATTGAAAGAGTGCAAAAGAGACGAAGGAATCAGTTTCAGTTGTTTGTCGCGGCGCGGAGAATGAGGTCGCGGCACGACGTTTGGCTATTTTCCAGATCAAAAGTTGCTTTAAAAGGGGTTTCAGTTTGTGTGTTATGTCACGGTGCGACCATTATGGCCGCGGCGCGACCGTCTGTCGGTTCAGGTAATTTTGGCAAGTATAAAAGGCCCGAAAAATACCCTAATTATTTATTCTTCCATCCAGACGAATTGTGGCAGCTTTTGGACGATTTTTGGAGATCTTTGGAGAACTCCAAGGTCATTCTAAGGCATCAATCATTCCGGAAACAAGTCTCGATCCTTTTAACGTTCAAGAGTCAATCATTAATTAGGTTAATCTCTTTGTTTAAAACAATGAATTCTTCTAATACTTTGATTGTTATTTTGGTTTTAGCTATGATTTTTTGCTAAGTCTTTAATGTTTGTCTAGATTGAATATTTGCAAGTGTTTGGATGATACTTTAATGTTTTATTGATTAATGCATGATAATTATGAGTTTTGATTAAGAACCATTCTTGTGGGTTTTGATTATTGTTACTAGGTTGATTAGTGAATCTTGTTTGAACAAAGGGAACCCTGTTTCAATTTAGTGATCAAATTTCCAATTGATTTGTCTTAACCGATTGGGTGCTTACTGGACCAAGGGGGTAAACCAGGTAACATTGATTGAATAAAACAGGGGTGAATTGTGTGGAGCGAACGCGTAACCAATTGAATCTTAATCTTGTAGTTAGTTAATTACTAAGTCACAAACGAAAGAGGTCTTTGGTGAAAGGGAACCCCAAGCCAATAAATCCTAGTTTGACGTGTTTGCTAAAAGAGAACTCTGGGTAAACCGGCTCCGTAGTTGCGTGCATTGATAAATAGAACTAGTGCTTAATAACAAATCGTCCAACACTGCGAATAGGAGATCTAGGCGAACATTCTTTTATCTATTGAATTCAAACTATCTTTATTTTCCGTTGAGTCTGCAATTTATTTTCTATAAACTAAAAAGCAAAAATATTGTCTTTTTACTTTTGATCTATCTTTGATTTGGCTAATCGTTAAATAGCCACAAAACAAACTATCTCGTACTTTCGATTTTCATAGATTAACTTAGTTTATTTTATTAGTTACAATCTTAATTCTCACGTGTAAACTGTCCTTGGAACGATTTCAGAATTACCAATTTTATACTATTACACGATCGGGTACACTGCCCGTTAGTGTGTAGTAATCTTTTACCCGGTATTTTTCCAATATAAATTATAGACACGATAATACACATCAAGTTTTTGGCGCCGCTGCCGGGGACAGTTGTGTCGAAAATTAAGATTGTTATCTAATTGTTCTTAGTTTAGTTTAGTTATAGTTTATTATTTCTTTTCGTTATTCTCAGTTGAATCGGTGCGTTTAATCAGTTGTTAGTTGTGATTTCGCAGATAACAGGTAGTGCATGCCACATACGCGTTCTTCTAATTCTCCGATTCTTCAACCATTTGCAGAACCCGAAAGAGAGTTATTCAGAGCGTTAATTCAAGAGCAATAGTCTACAGTGGATTCATCTTTTTCTTCAAGTGCTAATATAATTAATTTGGGAAGTAGTTCTGAGACTGTGGTGCCCGATACACCACCTGAAATCAGAGAAGAAGAAGAATCTTACATTTCATTAGATCTTTTCGAGACTGAAGATATGGCTGACCAAGAACAACCACCTCGTCCTCAGACTATGGCAGAAAAGTTGAAGGCCACACGAGGGGGCCAAGGCAATTTGATTACTCAACCGAACATCACTCAGCCTTTTCAAATTACAGGGCCGATCCTGAGTTTGATTTCTTCTGACTGCCAATTTCATGGCAAGGATAGTGAGGATGCTAACGAGCATCTTCGTGTTTTCAATGATGTTTGCAATTTGTTTAAGTTGCATGAGGTTGCTGATACGTCGATCAAGACAAGGCTTTTTCCTAGGACTCTTAAGGGAGAAGCAAAGAGATGGTTAGATAAGCAACCAGAGGGTACGATTACCTCTTGGGAGATTTTGATGGATAAGTTTTTATCGAAGTTTTTCCCTGCGTCTCGAGCTGCTAGACTTCAAGCAGAGATTTCTCAATTCAGACAAAAGAGCAGTGAGACACTATTTGATGCTTGGGACCATTATTCTAATATGCTACGCTCGTGTCCGCAACACGGGTTGAATGATTTACAGAAGGTCCAGATTTTCTACAAGGGTTGTGATATCCCAACTCGTCAGACTATTGATCAAGCAGCAGGTGGTACGTTAATGGATAAGACCGAAGAAGAGGCGCTAGAGATAATTGAAAAGCAAGCTGCTTATTCTCACGAATGGCATCAAGATCATGAGTCATTCCATTCAGCTTCAGTTAAGAGAACCGAAACCCATGGTGCATATGATGATTTTGGGTCTATAAGTACTAAGTTGGATTCCTTTGGTTGGAATTTGGAGAAGATAACTAAGGATATTCATGGTATGAAGGTTGGTTGTGAGTATTGTGGGGGATTACATCTGGCAAAAGATTGTGATGCAGGTTTGACTATGAATCAGAAGGAAGAGATCGCTTATATTAGTCAACAGAACAACAATCAGTTTCAGGGACGTGCGCAGTTTAATAGGAATTTCAACAATCCCTATAATCCTCAAGGTAATCAAGGTTCGAGGTTCCAGCCAGGTTCTAGTGGAGGATATCAACAGCAAGCTCCCGGGTATTTCCAGAAACCCCAAGCCGAAGAGAAAAAGTCCAACCTTGAAGCTATGATCGAGAAGCTTGTGATATCTCAAACTCAGCTTGTTACTACTGTTACTCAGAACAATGAGAAGAATGATCAAATATTTCGAAATCAACAAGCAGCGATTCAGAATCTAGAGAAACAAATTGGTCAGCTTGCTAGCCAGAATAATGTGAGGAAACCGGGGGAGTTACTGAGTAAGACCGATAACAACCCAAAGAATGGGCACGTTAATGCTATCACTACCCGTAGTGGTTTAGCATATGATTCACCAAGTAAGCCCGATGAGTATGATTTACGAGTGCCGTTGGTTAAGGATAGTGAGCCGGTAGTTGTTAGTGAACTGGAGGGGGATAAGGAGCCGGGACAGGTGATTGAGAAGGTTGTGAGGGTACCGGAAACTGTTGCTGTTAAACCGGTAGTTAAAGAGTATCAACCACCGCTCACATTCCCGAGGAAGCAGAGATTGGAAAAGCTGGAGGCAAAAAAGTCCAAGTTCATGGACTTGATTAAAAATGTTAACATTAATTTGCCTTTTATTGATGTGATTGCAGGTATGCCCAAGTATGCAAGGTTTCTTAAGGACTTGCTAACTAACAGGAAGAAGCTGGAGAACGTGTCTTCAGTTAGGTTGAATGCCGCATGCTCAGCGGTAGTTGCAAACAAGCTTCCCGAGAAGCTTAAGGATCCTGGGAGTTTTACCATTCCTTGTTTATTAGGTAACTTGGATTGTATGCGGGCGTTGGCAGATTTGGGGGCTAGCATAAATTTAATTCCCTATTCTATTTATTTGAAGCTAGACCCCGGGGAGTTGAAACCCACACGTATGGCTATTCAGCTAGTAGACTGCTCTATTAAATTCCCTCGTGGAATTATCGAGAATATGCTAGTTAAGACCGGGTCGTTGGTTTTCCCGGCCGATTTCGTGGTGTTAGATATGGAAGTGGATGATAGGATTCCACTGATTTTGGGTCGGCCATTTTTAAATACTGCTAGGTGTATCATTGATGTATATGGCCAACAGTTGACCCTTCGGATAGATAATTTGCATGCAACTTTCTCAATCGATCATACTTTAAAATACCCTGCGTACACCGATGATGTATGCTATTTTCTTAACACTGTGAATATCCACTCTGAGTTGTTGCAGGAATTCCCAGAGTTACAGGGTTCAGGAGAGTGTTCATTGGTTGAAATTGATGAAGAGTTGCAGGTTGAGGAGGTGGATATTTTAACCACCTTGATGGAAAACGGCTATGAGCCGACTGAGGAGGAGTTCAAAGAACTCGAGCGCGATGCGGGTTACCGGAGCAAGTCTTCAATTGAAGAACCTCCCGAGTTAGAATTGAAGCCACTTCCTGATCATTTGGAATACGCTTATTTGCAGGAGGAATCTAAGCTTCCGGTAATTATTTCTTCTTCTCTTACTACAGGTCAGAAAACTGAGCTTGTAACCATGTTGCAGGCCCATAAACCGGCCATTGCGTGGAAAATTCACGACATTAAGGGTATTAGTCCCTCCTATTGCACCCACAAAATCCTAATGGAGGATAACTCCAAACCTGTGGTGCAACGTCAAAGGAGATTGAACCCGCACATGCAAGATGTCGTGAAGAAAGAGATCATTAAGCTCTAATAAGGCTAAAAAGGAACATATACTTCATAGCATTATTCCCCAAGAAAGACAAGATTTTAGTTGCAATTGTTCCATTTTCAAGTAATATTTGTTTATATTTAATAAGTGCGAAGACAAAAGGCGAAAACGAAGAATTGAAGACGCAAAGGTCCAAAAAGCTAAAAAGTACAAGATACAATAAAAAAGGTTCAAATTATTGATGAGGAACGTCTAAAAACGACAAGAGTACAAGTTACAAAACGCAAAGTACACGATATAAAATTGTGCGAAAGGACGTTCGAAAATCCGGAACCGACACATGAACCAACTTTCAACGCTCAACGCAACGGATCTGAAAGTACAAGTCAACTATGCACAAGATATAATATAATATTTAAATAATTCATAATAAGAATAATATTAAATATTAAAAAGTTGTTAATTGAGCATAGTTCAAGGGTCATAAGTGAAAATTTCAATTTATCATTTGCCTATAAAAGGCCATCTAAATCGATGATTTAGATACACCTTTTCAATTCTCTTTCTTTGTAACATATATATTTATATTTATAATATTAATTTTAATTTTAAGTTTAATAATAATTTTGGGGTAGTGTAACAAATGTTTAACGGGTTTTAAGTCGGAACTCTGTCCGTGTAACGCTACGCTATAAATAATCATTGTAAGTTATGTTCTTCCTTTTTAAATTAATGTCTCGTAACTAAGTTATTATTATGCTTATTTGAGCCGAAGTAATCGTGATGTTAGGCTAAAATATTAAGATGGGGTTATTGAACTTTGGACCATAATTAAGGTTTGGGCAAAAGACCGACACTTGTGGAAATTGGACTATTGACTATTAATAGATGGGGGGTATTGTCTAATTGAGTGACAACTCATTGGAGTCTGTCGAAACTATCTTCAAATTAATTAACCTAATAATTAATAATGATTATGGTTGTCCTATTTAGTGACGTTCATATGGAATCTGTTATAATCATTTAATTAATCAATTGGGTTGGGTAATTGATTATTCATTCTGATCAAGTGGATGAATTAATATTCATAAACTAATTAAAACAGGGGTGGATTACATACAGTGATAACTGGTGTAATTGTTGACAGAAGTGATAACTGCGTCACAGTTTAAATCCTTAATCAGTTGGAATATTTGACTTCGGGTATAAGGGTAATTTGACGAGGATACTCGCACTTTATATTTATGACCGATGGACTATTATGGACAAAAACCAGATAGACGTATCAAATAAACCAGGACAAAGGACAATTAACCCATGGTAATAAATTAAAATCAACACGTCAAACATCATGATTACGGAAGTTTAAATAAGCATAATTCTTTTATTGTATTTCTCATCGTATCTTTATTTACTGTCATTTTATTACTCGCAATTTTATTTACTGTCATTTTATTTATTGTCATTATTTTACGCACTTTAATTATCGTCATTTATCTTTGCGCTTAAAATATAGAATCGACAAACCGGTCACTAAACGGTAAAAACCCCCTTTTATAATAATAATAATAATACTACTTATATTTATATATTTTTGTAAAAATATAGTTTTATAAAAATATAGCATTAAACTTCACGAGCTCCCTGTGGAACGAACCGGACTTACTAAAAACTACACTACAGTACGATTAGGTACACTGCCTATAAGTGTTGTAGCAAGGTTTAGGTATTTCCCATCCGTAAAAATAATAAAACTTGTGTAAAATTTCGTCGAATTTCGTATTAAAAATAAACACTATTTCGTACCCCTCGCGACACACATCAAGTTTTTGGCGCCGCTGCCGGGAGCGCTAAAACGCTATATTTTTAAATATAATAATATTGAAATAGAATATAATAATATAATAATATTTTAGATAGAATATAATAATATAATAATATTTTAGAATCAAAATTTGATACGTAAATTTTAAAAAAGTCGTATTTATTAAATACTTCAGGGGTATATTATGTAACTTATAATTAATAATTTCTATAATGTCGCTTTCATGTGAATAGTAAATTAATTAATTTCTTTTCATTTACTATTCATGAATAGTAAATGAGTTAAAAAAAAATTTGTGTAAAAAAAAACGTTTTTTTTAAAGAAAAAAAAATTCGTTTTTTATAAAAAAAAAAAAACATTTTTTTTAAGAAAAAAAAAATTCGTTTTAAAAAAAAAAAAAAATTGTAAAAAAAAAATCGTTTTTTTTTTAAAAAAAAAAAAATTTTAAAAAAAATAATAAATAATAATAATTTTTTTTTTTTTTAAGTTTTATTACCTTTAGATTTTTAGATTATAGTCGCAACTTTTAGTATTAAGTTTATTTTTGGCGTAGTTATTTTTTTTATTTCTAGATTTTTCGGCTTTGCCGTAAAATCCCTTAAGTGCTTATTCCTTAGACTAAGACTTAGGTGATTTAGAATTTTGCGACGCCATTTTTCGTGCTACCTTCTTATTTTTATTTTTCGACGCTTATTTTTCGACCTTTTTATTTTTCGACACTTTTCGACGCGCAATCTTTTTCTTTCTTATTTCTCGACGCTCTAGTTATAGGATATAGAATTTTCTTTACTTCTTATCTAATTCTTCAAACGGAAAGAAAAATTATTTAAGCGGTTAAGTTAATAGACGTTGACATTTTTCTGGTTCGTAGTAATAGTTGGATTTGTTAGTGGCAAGTTGTGGGCTTCCGATTTAAAGGGTCCTGGCTTCCTGCTGCATCTTTTGGCTATTCGAAACGTGGGCAAAATCAGAAAAGTCTATTAATTGGACAACTTATATAAGTTTTTCTTATTTTTATAACTAATAGGATATTCTGTGAATGCACCGAGCAAAACGTTCACCACCTTTCATACGTTCACCGCCTGTAACCAGATCAAGACATCTAGCCAATATTGCCGCCGTTGATTTTTCTTTAGAATCGTCATCTAGTCGACCAAGAACTCCAACTCAAATTTCCGACAATCCATCTTTTGAACCCGACTTCACAACTAAGAACCCGGAGGATATTCAAGGACAATTCAGAGATCCTGAACCACTAATCATTCCTTCTGAACCACAAACCATTAAATCAGAATCTTCTAGTGATTCGTATTCAACAAATTCAATTATGGAAAATCTGGAACCTCTAAGTATGGAAGACCGAATGAGAGCCACACGCACGGGCCAAGGTCACGCCATTATTAAGCCAGACATTAATGCGCCAGATTATGAAATCAAAGGACAAATCCTACACATGGTAACTAATCAGTGCCAATATAGTGGTGCGCCGAAGGAAGATCCAAACGAACATCTTCGTACGTTTAATAGGATCTGTACACTATTCAAAATCCGAGAAGTTGAGGATGAACAGATCTATCTCATGTTGTTTCCCTGGACTTTAAAGGGAGAAGCCAAAGATTGGTTAGAATCGTTACCTGAAGGGGCGATTGACACATGGGATGTTTTAGTTGAAAATTTTCTTAAACGATTCTTTCCGGCATCCAAAGTCGTGAGACTTCAAGGAGAAATTGTTACGTTCGCGCAAAAGCCAAATGAAACATTATATGAGGCGTGGACAAGATTCGGAAGGATGTTGAGAGGATGTCCTCAACACGGTTTAGACACTTACCAAATAGTACAAATATTCTACCAAGGTGTCAACGTTGCTACACGAAAAGACATCGACATAACAGCCGGTGGTTCCATTATGAAGAAAACCGCAACTGAAGCTTACAAAATTATTGATAACACAGCATCCCACTCACATGAGTGGCATCAAGAAAAAGATATCTTTCGATCATCTAAAGCGGCTAGAGCCGATTCTAGCCATGACTTTGATTCCGTTTCCGCAAAAATAGATGCTTTCGAAAGACGAATGGAAAAGATGAATAAAGATATTCACGCAATACGAATCAGTTGTGAGCTATGCGGTGGACCACACTTATTGAAAGATTGTCACATTGAACCAACCATGGAACAACGAGAGAATGTTTTCTATATGAACCAAAGGCCGGGAAATAATTATCAAAATAATTATCAACCGCCAAATCTAAACTTCAATCGAAATCAAAACATTCTTTACAATCCAAAAGGACCCGAAAATAACTGGTATAACCAACAAGGTCCGAATAACCAACCAACTCAAAACAACACTTTCAATCAACAAAGACCTGGCTTATATAAACCACAACAACAAACCGAAGAGAAAAAGTCAAATATGGAAGACGTGGTATTCAAGCTAGTTGAATCTCAAACACAATTTATTGAAACTCAAACCCAAACGAATGAGAGGTTTGATCAGTCATTAAGAACTCAACAAGCTTCCATTTTGAATCTAGAAAAACACGTAGGTACTCTTGCTAGCATGATGAGTGAGAGGGAACAAGGAAAGCTACCGAGTAATACTGAAGTAAATCCTCGGAAAGAGAATGTTAATATGGTGTCAACAAATTCTGAAAAACCAGCTCCAGAAGATGGGAAAGTTTTAGATGTGAGTAACAATGAAGAAGTTACATCACCACCACCACCCGAGTATGTAAAGCCAGTGGTGACACCATACAAACCACCCATCCCGTTTCCAAGAAAAGGAGTTGAGTATGAGCAAGTAATAAGTAATAAAGATTGTGATACTTCTGGAAAGAAGAAGAAGAAAAAGAATAAGAAAGTACAAGAAACAAAAGCCGTAGAAGTAAACCCGGTGAATACAGTTCCACCAAAACCTCCACCTAGGGTAGGTGATCCGGGTGAATTTATTGTTCCTTGTCTACTTAGTGATTGTGTCATGTATGATGCACTAGCAGATTTAGGTGCAAGTGTGAGTGTTATGTCTCTTTCATTATATAAGAGATTAGGGGTAGGTGAGTTAAGTCCAACGGATATGAGTGTTCGACTCTTTGATCAAACCATTAAGCACCCAGGTGGAATTGCTGACAACCTACCCATTCAAGTAGGTAATTTAACCTTTCTAGTCGAATTCATTGTCATTGACATAGAAGAGGACCCAAACATTCCTCTAATTTTAGGTCGACCATTCTTTGCGTCCACCGGGGCGTTATTTGATGTAGGAAATGGAAGAATGACACTTAAAAGTGGTGACAAATCTATCACCTTTATGATTCGAAAGTCTAAATCTCCACCAACCAAGACCGTTGAACCAGAAAAAATGATTGGTAAGAACCATGTTGTTTTACCAACTCCAACGGTAGTGCTTAATAATAATAAAACGCCTAAGTGTGGGGAAAATGAAGTAACACCTAATGATGACATGATAACAAAGAACCCCGTTATTGATACGAAATTAAATGACCCCGTTATTAACAGTTCAATGAAGAAACTTTTTAAACGGGCTATTGATGCTAGAAGTAAGGGGAACTTTAAGTTATGTAACCGGTTAGTATCCAATCTGTCACCTAAAGAAAAGGCGAAACTAGTTGAAATTGTGGATATTACTGGAGAAGCTAGTCAATGGCTTAAAGAAAAAGTCACAGATATGCAAGTTGATTATGGACCAAGAGAAATTGAAGATGAAGTTAATCACAATTACGACACCACAGCTACCTAAGTATGGGGAGATTCAAATGTTCTAAAAGAAAATGTTATTTAGAATTAGTTGTTCTGTTCTCGTGTAGTTCCGAGAATGGAATCCGATTGGTCTTTTCCGCTAGCAGACACTAAAGAACTAGTTTTCTCCCTCCATTCTGAATTTTTGCTTTGTAGGTTTTATATGAAATTAATATGCTTTTTAAATTTAAGTTTTGTGTGTTTTTAAAAACAAAATTTACTTTATTTCATTAAGTTGAAAAAAAAAATGATTTATAAAATTCGTCGTAAGTTGAAGACTAGGTCATAGAGCCGAAATTGCTTTACCCGAGGACGGGGAGACAAATTTTGTTATCATTATTTTTAATTTTATTGATCTAAAGTATGCTAAAAAGATTTTAGATTTTATACATTTTTGAACGTGGGGTTATATACCAAACTTCAAAAATATGTATATATATGTTTGTGTTCTATGTTATGTACAAAATAGGGTAAAACAGCGCACTTTCAAAGACTGTCATTAAGTTCAGCAAAAGGTACTAATTTTGACGACAAGACACAAAATAACAAATGTGATATAACAAATGAAGGAATGAACGATGAGGCGCCATCAATCATTCAACGAGCTTTGTAATTACAAATTCGGTATTTTTAATCACTTTTCTACACTAATCACCCTCATGAATTTATAATTATAGTCTGATTTCATGCAAATGAGGGCATTGCATGATCTCAAGTGTGGGGAAGGGTTATAAATTCTCTCGGGTTTATACTTGGTTTATTTGCCAAATTTTGTGAAAATTTGAAAAATTTTCAATCAAATGAAGTCAAAATCATGTTTATACATATTTATGAACGATGAAAACTAGGTGTTAATGCCGAAATTATCGTTACCTCGGAAAGGACATAAATTGAGAAACAACCAAAATGTTAGAATTCATTTAAGAATGGAATAGAGGAGAAAAAGGCAAAGAAAAACATAAATAAAAGCCAAGTGTGTGAAAACTCTACCAAGTTATTCAAAATATATCACATATTTTTGTACAAACAATTGAAAATACTTTTGTTTTGGACGATAATCAACTGTTTTACCCGATGAAAGAAAAGAAGAGATGGATCTACACGATGAATCAATTCCATCATTAGAAGGAAGTAAAGTCTTCCGAAAAAGACACGCGCTTCTTGATTTAGGTCATGAAGTTGTCGTCCAGACCAGCTGTAGGTTGACGAAAAATCTAGAAAAGTCATCTCTAAAATCAGCAGGAAATCCACGGACCTCAGCATCAAACAGGGTCGCCAAGTGGTCAGATTTATCCTAACCATGACAAGGATTTATCTCGTACAATGGGGGGGCACCGTGCAAATTAGCTTGATAAGACTAATGAATCAGATCCCCAGAAAGGATAATCTCCTTAAAAGATTAAAAATCAGCTTTTAAGACTGATATTACTCAATCCTTGAGATTGACCTTAAAGATTGAGAATTCAAACTCATGGAATTCAATGATATCTAAACTCGGGCTTGAACGAGAAAATATTTTGATCAAAAATACAAACCGATTTGTTTTCTGAAAACCCATTTTCAATGCGTTCATTACCATTGAACGTAAAATCCTAGGAATTCACCTGGAATTCATTAGGTCACCTGAACCAAATCGGGTATCAACCGTAAGAACGGTGGTTGCATAGCATGGTCGGAGACATGACCTTGTGCCAGACCGAAAAATTATAGGATGATCTTTACTATTGCTCATACCAAGGATAGTACTAGCATCCGACACGTTAAAAAGACCATAAACAAATGCATGTCATTAGACATTGCCTTAACAGTTTCTTGTTCCTCGCTTTCCTTTACAACCGGACGGTAGTTTGCCGAAAAGTAATATACGGAACAAGTAAACTGGATGTGTGCTTTCTGATACAGGGATAGCAGTGGATTACACGAGCCTAAAAGTTTTTAGCCAAAATATTGATCCACAAATATATTTTGCAACACCGATGGTGGATCAAATCAGAAAACTTGTCTAGGGTAAAATCTAGCTTGAATTTTCAAAAGTTCAAATGTTTTCATAAAGATCCAATTTCCTTAAGGATCTACATTTTTATAGTCATGTGGGACTTCAAACCGCCTTTCAAATGTGCACTTTGCTTTGGAAACCGAAAGTAAATTGGCTATTTGATTGCAAGTGTCGTTGACCTAAACCCGAGGCAACTGTGGATGGCACAACCACCTTTAACCATGGTTCTATCGTTACTATCATTGTTTATAACACCGTATCAAAATCACTGATGTATAAAGTGTGAAGAATAAAGAAGTGATTCTAGTATGTTTTTATTTCAAGACTGTATTGCTTGAGGACAAGCAACGCTCAAGTATGGGGATATTGATAAGGCTAAAAAGAAACATATACTTCATAGCATTATTCCCCAAGAAAGACAAGATTTTAGTTGCAATTGTTCCATTTTCAAGTAATATTCGTTTATATTTAATAAGTGCGAAGACAAAAGGCGAAAACGAAGAATTGAAGACGCAAAGGTCCAAAAAGCTAAAAAGTACAAGATACAATAAAAAAGGTTCAAATTATTGATGAGGAACGTCTAAAAACGACAAGAGTACAAGTTACAAAACGCAAAGTACACGATATAAAATTGTGCGAAAGGACGTTCGAAAATCCGGAACCGACACATGAACCAACTTTCAACGCTCAACGCAACGGATCTGAAAGTACAAGTCAACTATGCACAAGATATAATATAATATTTAAATAATTCATAATAAGAATAATATTAAATATTAAAAAGTTGTTAATTGAGCATAGTTCAAGGGTCATAAGTGAAAATTTCAATTTATCATTTGCCTATAAAAGGCCATCTAAATCGATGATTTAGATACACCTTTTCAATTCTCTTTCTTTGTAACATATATATTTATATTTATAATATTAATTTTAATTTTAAGTTTAATAATAATTTTGGGGTAGTGTAACAAATGTTTAACGGGTTTTAAGTCGGAACTCTGTCCGTGTAACGCTACGCTATAAATAATCATTGTAAGTTATGTTCTTCCTTTTTAAATTAATGTCTCGTAACTAAGTTATTATTATGCTTATTTGAGCCGAAGTAATCGTGATGTTAGGCTAAAATATTAAGATGGGGTTATTGAACTTTGGACCATAATTAAGGTTTGGGCAAAAGACCGACACTTGTGGAAATTGGACTATTGACTATTAATAGATGGGGGGTATTGTCTAATTGAGTGACAACTCATTGGAGTCTGTCGAAACTATCTTCAAATTAATTAACCTAATAATTAATAATGATTATGGTTGTCCTATTTAGTGACGTTCATATGGAATCTGTTATAATCAATTAATTAATCAATTGGGTTGGGTAATTGATTATTCATTCTGATCAAGTGGATGAATTAATATTCATAAACTAATTAAAACAGGGGTGGATTACATACAGTGATAACTGGTGTAATTGTTGACAGAAGTGATAACTGCGTCACAGTTTAAATCCTTAATCAGTTGGAATATTTGACTTCGGGTATAAGGGTAATTTGACGAGGATACTCGCACTTTATATTTATGACCGATGGACTATTATGGACAAAAACCAGATAGACGTATCAAATAAACCAGGACAAAGGACAATTAACCCATGGTAATAAATTAAAATCAACACGTCAAACATCATGATTACGGAAGTTTAAATAAGCATAATTCTTTTATTGTATTTCTCATCGTATCTTTATTTACTGTCATTTTATTACTCGCAATTTTATTTACTGTCATTTTATTTATTGTCATTATTTTACGCACTTTAATTATCGTCATTTATCTTTGCGCTTAAAATATAGAATCGACAAACCGGTCACTAAACGGTAAAAACCCCCTTTTATAATAATAATAATACTACTTATATTTATATATTTTTGTAAAAATATAGTTTTATAAAAATATAGCGTTAAACTTCACGAGCTCCCTGTGGAACGAACCGGACTTACTAAAAACTACACTACAGTACGATTAGGTACACTGCCTATAAGTGTTGTAGCAAGGTTTAGGTATTTCCCATCCGTAAAAATAATAAAACTTGTGTAAAATTTCGTCGAATTTCGTATTAAAAATAAACACTATTTCGTACCCCTCGCGACACACATCAAGCTCCTCGATGCAAGTCTGATTTACCCGATCTCTGAAAGTCCTTGGATTAGCCCGGTACACTATGTACCTAAGAAAGGTGCTATGACTCTTACCACCAATGATAAAAATGAGTTAATTTCCACTAGGACTATCAAGGGGTGGCGTGTTTGTATTGACTATCGAAAGTTGAACGACGCCACACGTAAAGACCACTTCCCGTTACCTTTCATGGATCAAATGCTAGAGAGGTTAGCGGGAAACAGCTTTTATTGTTTTCTTGATGGTTTTTCGGGCTATTTCCAAATTTCTATCTCGCCCGAGGACCAGGAGAAAACTACTTTCACGTGCCCGTATGGCACATTTTCATACCGGCGCATGCCCTTTGGCCTTTGCAATGCTCCGACCACTTTTCAAAGGTGCATGATGGCAATATTCCACGATATGATAGAGGATTTCATGGAGGTGTTCATGGATGACTTTTCGGTCTTCGGTGACACTTTTGATTCATGCCTTCTTAATTTAGAACGGATGTTGGAATGGTGTGAGAAGTCTAATCTTGTGCTCAACTGGGAAAAGTGCCATTTCATGGTTCAAGGGGGCATAGTTCTCGGGCACAAGATTTCTAGGGACGGTATCGAGGTGGATCATGCGAAGGTAACGGCTATTAAGAACCTTCCACCTCCCACCGATGTTAAGGGTGTTCGGAGTTTTCTCGGGCACGCCGGTTTTTACCGGCGATTTATTAAGGATTTTTCTAAAATTGCTAACCCGATGAACAAACTCCTCGAAAAGGACACGCCTTGGAATTTCTCCGACGAGTGCTAAAAGGCATTCGATCTTCTTAAGGAGAAACTGATCAATGCGCCAATCATAATTGCTCCGAATTGGTCCCTTCCGTTCGAGCTTATGTGCGATGCTTCCGATTTTGCTGTTGGCTCAATTTTGGGTCAAAGGGTCGAGAAACATTTTCGACCCATCTACTATGCAAGCAAGACCTTGCAGGGAGCACAATTGAATTATACTACCACTGAAAAGGAGCTCCTTGCGGTGGTCTTTTCGTTTGATAAGTTCCGGTCCTACTTAGTCTTATCTAAGACTATTGTTTTTACGGACCATTCTGCTCTGAAGTGCCTATTTTCTAAACTGGATGTGAAACCTCGACTGCTTAGATGGATCTTGCTTTTGCAAGAATTCGACATCGAGATTCGGGATAAGAAGGGTGCTGAAAATCTAGCGGCTGACCACTTGTCTAGACTCGAGAACCCAAATCTCGAAGTCCGTCACGAATCGAATATCCATGATGATTTTCCCGATGAATATCTCATGTCGATGGACAAGGTGGACGAACCGTGGTACGTGGACATAGCTAATTATCTCGTTGGAGGATTCTTGGAAAAAGGGTGGTCGCATCAAAAGAGGAAGAAATTCTTCAGTGACCTTAAGTACTATTTCTGGGAGGCTCCCTATCTTTTTCGTTGTTGTCCCGATGGGGTTATCCTCCACTGCGTTTCCGGTGAGGAGTGTATGCGTATTTTGACCGAGTGCCATAGTGGGCCTACCGGTGGGCATTTTGGACCCCAAATCACGGGGCGTAAAGTCTATGATGCCGGCTTCTTTTGGCCGACAATTTTCAAGGATGCCCACCGGATTTGCAAGTCGTGCGATTCTTGTCAAAGGGCCGGTAAAGTCACCAAACGGGATGAGATGCCTCAACAAAGCATCCAAGTTTGTGAGGTATTTGACGTTTGGGGAATTAACTTTATGGGGCCATTTTCGAAATCTCAGAATTATAGTTACATACTCGTTGCCATTGACTACGTGTCTAAATGGGCCTAAGCTCAAGCTTTGCCCACAAACGATGCACGAGTTGTGATTTCTTTCCTTAAGCATTTATTCTCTCGATTTGGAACTCCTAAAGCTTTAATTATCGATAGGGGTACTCATTTTTGTAACGCCCAAATGGAGAAGGTGTTGAAGCGATATGGAGTTCTCCATAAAGTTTCTACTTCATACCATCCCCAAACGAGCGGACAAGTTGAGAACACCAATCGAGCTCTCAAAGGGATTCTGGAGAAGACTGTGGGGTCGAATTCGAAGGAGTGGGCGAATAAGCTCGATGAAGCTTTGTGGGCGTTTAGAACCGCCTTCAAAATGCCAATTGGTACCACTCCTTATCGGTTGGTTTATGGGAAAGTGTGCCATCTCCCGTTGGAAATTGAGAATAAGGCTATGTGGGCACTTAAAAAGTGCAATTTGGATTTGAAGGAAGCCGGACGCCTAAGGGCGGGGCAATTGAATGAGCTTGGTGAATTACGCCTTGATGCGTATGAGAATTCGTTGATTTATAAGGAGAAAACCAAGCAATGGCATGATAGGAAGTTAAAGGATCCAAAAGAGTTTAATGAAGGTGATCGAGTGCTTTTGTTTAACTCTAGATTGAAGCTTTTACCGGGAAAACTTAAGTCCCGGTGGTCGGGACCATTTGAAGTTGTTAAGGTGTACCCTTACGGTGCGATCGAGTTGAAAAATGCTAGTGGTACTACCTTTAAGGTTAACGGACATCGTGTGAAGAAGTATTTTGATGGTCCGATGGAGATTGATGACGGGGTTCACGTTGAACCCGATCCTAAGGATACTTGAAGTTGGAAACGAGTTTTGTGAACGACTCGTTAAACATGGTTTACATTGTTGTATAGTTTGTATTAATAGGTTTGATCACGGGTTTGTTAAGTCTTAAATGCTAAATGATTAATTATGATAGATTACTTGTTATTTTGTTGGTTGTTTTGGTGTTTAAGGGTGTTTGAGTTTGCTGCATAGCTTAAAAAGTCGTGGTATCAGGATAAGCATATTGCCACGGTGCGAGGTTTGAAGGGTTTGCAAAACAGAGAGTCACTTTAAATTGGTTTTTAAACACGTTAATTTTCGCGTCGCGAGGAATTGGGTCGCGGCGCGAGTTTTCACAGGTTTTGTGGGTCACGAGTTTTTAAAAGAATTAGTATCATGTATAACTTATGGCCGCGGCGCGACCACTTATGTCGCGGCGCGACAATTCTGTCGCACAGATTCTACCCAACGGATCATGTTTTAACTCGAATGGGTCAACCCGACCCAATACATAACCCGACGGGATTTTAACTCTTTTTAGGGGTTTTGGATCTGTTTTTCACCCACCATTCTCACACTTACCTCTCAACAAAATTAGAACTCTCAAACCCTAGTTTCAATTAACACTAATTGCTACCTAATTTCTTCAATTCATTGTTCAATCATGTCGGTTAAGGTCCGATTTTTACTAATCTCTTGCTTTTTCTCTCATGTTTCTTGATTAATTGTATTAATTCTAGGGTTCATGTTTGAAATTTTAAGGGTTTTGTTTGATTGAAACTTTTATGCCTTAATATGTGATGAATTGTTGATGAATATGATATAGTTGTGTTTTCTTCATGAATTCTTGTGTAGATTATGCATAATATTGGTTCTTGAGATTAGGGTAATGTTAAATCCGAATTTGATGTTGAATGTTTGGTGAATTTGTTTGTGAGGGTGATGTTTGCTAATGAATACATGTTTTAAGATAGTGTGGGGTGATTCGGGCGGGTCATATGTGATTTTGGAATTTGGTAAAACATGATGATTTATGTGATTGATGAGATGTTTCTTGGGTTGTTGGAATGGTTTATTCTTGTTGGATTTGGTTAATTAACTAGATGAGTTTGTGAAATTGAGTTAAATGGAGGTTGTTTTAATGGGGAAACTTACATGATATAGTGTTTTGAAAATTGTTTTGAATTTGATACCATGGAACACAAACATATATTGTGAATACTTGCTTTTGTCTAAATGCCTAATTGAAGTTGAGACGAGTATTAATGGTATTTGGTGCAAGTATGTGGAACATGTTGATTTTTCTAACGCTAACTTTTCGATGTTCTGTGTTTGGTTTGGTTTTTGTTTCATGTGTGTAGAGAAGCAGATTTGATGCTCCATCATCCTCCACGGCTCAATTCCGAAGGGATGAAGAGCGAAGAACTAATCCGGAGGTTTGGTTGCAAAAAGTTGAGGAGCAATTCTCGGAATATTTTGGATACATTTCAGCTCAGAATATTCAAGCGAACTGGTATTTTAGTTGGGATGAGTTGAATAGTGCATCTAGTGAGGTTAGGGAGGATATTGCTTATATGTTGGTGATGTCGAGACAGGGGGTTGATCTTGGCACTTGGGAACGTGCTTTTTCTTTAAGAGAGGATCTTTACCGTGAGTTAATTGTTGAGTTTTTCTCCTCTTTAAGTTTCCTTTCTTGAAGGGATGGGACGGATCAAGCCTTTTTGACACTTCATTTAAGAGGAGAAAGTCGAGCCATGAGTCGAATTGATTTGTCTCGAGCACTAAATTTGTATGAAGAATTGGATGAAAAGTCTTTAACACGCTATTTGAGAAAAGAAACTGAGTTCATCGGGAATCGGGATGATTATAACGAGCGAGACTTTTGGTTTGAAATTTCAGGTTTGACTCCATTTGTGTCTAATGAGTCGAAAGGGTCCGACATTCGAAGCAGAGATCTACGGTTACTCCATAAACTGTTGTCGTGTACTTTTTGTGGACGAAGGAATGGGAATGATAAAATTAATTCTACCGAGTTGTGGATAATGAATCAATTTCGGGCTAATGCGCATGTTGATTTGTATATGTTGATTGCTACATATTTATCTAATCAGTCGAGGGAGACACGCTCTTCGAGGCCACTACTGGGTGGTCATTTTGTTACAAAAATTGCACGATTTTTCGACATCAATTTTAGCAGGTGTACAAGATTAACCGACCCATTGCAAGTAATGAAACCTTTTAATTTAAGGTTTTATCTTAATTTGGGTCTTGTGATGTGGGATGCGAATCAAGTTGGCTTGGTTGCATATGTTGAGCCACAAGAGCACGAGGCCGGTGGTAATGTTCAAGGAGGTGATGAGGCGGAGCCGGTTGCTCCGAATGTGCCAGCGGGGGGTCAGCCTTGGGGTATTTCCCAAGAAATTTGGGATAACTTAGTGTCGCGGGTTGATAACGTGCGAATCGGTGTGTCAGACAGCTTTGGTGAGTTTCGGGGAGAACAACGGTCGCATAATGACCGTATGTGGGAAAGTCAGTAGAGGGTATATGAGAGGTCGGCTGAGTCTTTGCATGACCAGCAATGGATGGCATATGGAGGCGATTGGCAAAGACACAATGCTCATCTTTTCTGCTACAACCCGGAGAATTATTATGGTACACAAGCTCAGACACCGATTTATTATCGCAGTCCAGTTCGGCCCCGAGTTCAGGCCCCGATTTACAGTGAGGAGGAAAGGTTTGAGGATGCATGTAGGAGGTTCGAGCAGCAGTATCCGCACGACAACTGGCCGTATGATGGGTTTCAGTGAGGAGGGCCTGCGAGCCCGTGATTATGTTGTAATTTGTTTTAAACTATTTCCGTTTCGTTGGTTTGTACTTGGATAATTTTATATTTTGCTTATGTACTGTGGATTTATTCGGGGACAAGGCGTTTCGGTACCGGGTGGTGCCACCTTGTCCCATTTATGTAGTTTTCTTGTGTTTTTCTTTTCTTAGGTTTGTTGGTGAAACGATTTTTCAAGTCTGGCATTAAGTTCAGAAAAACTACTTGAGTGATGATATTGGTGTGAGGATCGAGAATGAACGATGTTCTTATGCTGGCAGTAAGTTCAGCGCCATCTGTCACTGTCATTCCACGATCAGTGGTTACCTCGATAAGTTTTTATTTTTCTTACCCTTTCGATTTTAATCTATTTTTGATCTCAAGTAATGGGGACATTACTTGATCTCAAGTGTGGGGTGGGGATGTAAAATCTCTCGGGTTGGTTGTTAATGAAATCATCATCTTACTAGTTTTGATATTAAAAGACTTGACGTTTCACGGGGTTTGGTCGTAAAAAAAAAATTGAAAAATTTAGGGTAAAATAAAAAAAACAGAAAAGTTAGTTTAAAATATAAAAAAATAGAAAAACAATTGAAAATTCGGCCAAAACCTTTATTTTGATAATTGGCTTGGTATTTTATGGTATAATTCGCGTTTTCAAAGAAGCCAAAAGTGTTCCACATGTTCATTACCATTGGACATGAAATCCTACGAGTTCGGGGAACTCAATAGTAGGTCACCTGTACCAAAACGGGTGTAAACCGTGAGAGAGCGGTGATTGCATAGCGTGATTGTGACCGAATCACGTGCCAGATCAAAAACTTTTGGTTACTTGGTATAGCAGACTTCCGAAACTATATCATTTTATTATTACATCATTTAATGGTGTGATACTGTGGGAAGAGGAGCCTCGAGTTTCACCAGTGCTGTCCTTTTAGGAGCAATAGCTACGTGCTTGTGTTTGCTTAGACAACACAACCCATAGCCAAAAGCTATGGCACCCAAAGGTTTTTGGGATTTATTGGAAGGGTAGTATCTACTTCTTACATTTCTTAAAACAAGCAGAAAAGCTTGTCATGTGGGAAGTAGGCAAACCGGTGTCAATTGAAACAGATTGGCACTTCCGAGTGACTCAGATCCACTCATTAAGGAAGTAAAGTCTTCCGACCATTTCACTTGGTACGTATACCTCTTAAGCGTGCCATTTCATTACCCATCATTTCACGATGAGGTACTGTTAGAGGAGAAAGTCTTGAACTTTCAAAACATGTTCATTATTTTGAATGTGAAATCCTACATGAACATGAAAGTTCATACGTAAGTCATCTGTACCAAGGCGGGTGTCAACTGTATGAATGGTGATAGTGGCGTGAGGTCGAAACCGGACCATTCGCTAGATCGAAAACTAAAACAGGGCGATCCTCATTGTTTCTCCTAACAAGGACAATGTTGCACCCAGCCACCTTATTTAACCACACAGGATGTATCTTTTCCATCCTTAAGGGAGTCAAGTCTCCCGAACGACACACTTGCTGATTTGTTTCAGAAGATGTAGTCCAGACCAGTTGTAGGGTGACGAAAAATCTTGAAAAGTCATTGCTAAAATCGACTGGAAATCTACCAGGCCTCAACGTCAAATAGGGAAACTGGTAGTCGAAGCTTATCTCAACGAGGGAGATTTGCTAGTCAAATGGGAAGCGTACCATGATACACAAAATGTCAGTGATTGATCAGATTCCCAGTGGATAACCTCCAGAAAGGTAAGATATTAGCTTTTAAGCCTGATGAACCTCAATCTTTATGGTTGACTTAACGGATTAGATGATCACCTCATGATTATCGATGATATCTGGACGTAATGTGTATCCTCCTAAGCACATTATTTTCTTACCGACATCTCGCGATGTTAGGTACTGTGGGAGGCTGGGCTTGACCAATTGCGGGGTAGCCCGTGCGTTCTTTTGGCACATTTGTTCGATTGCTATACTTGTTGGTGCTTGGTTTCCACTTGATTCCCGTTTTCTTTGAAGACTTATTTTGTGATTCGAGATTCTCTACTTCATCATTATGGTACGTTACTCGAGATTATCTTTGGTTACTATATTCATTACATATTAATCGTGGTTTGGGAAGTTACTTAGGGGGAATGCAAGTGGGAACCATGGTTGTTACTTACTCCAAATCGTACCCACGCTAGTTGTTTGTTTGGTTTCTTGTTCGTTTGGTTCTACATACATGTTTGAAGATGTTATTATATGGTAGAAGATTATTATCGAGTTTAATTGCTTGAGGACAAGCAAAACTCTAGTGTGGGGTGTTTTGATATCGCATATTTTATACACATTTTCCTTAGCGATATCGATCATAATTTAGTCCGTTCGAATACGGTTTGGTGTTTATTTTGATGATATTGACAACGTCCAAGTTTGAAGAGCTAATTGTTGAAAAGTGGTGTTTTATGGAGTTTTTGAGGCATGTTGGTAATCGATTATTATTAGTGGTGCTCCTGGGTTGGAAATGTTAAGTAAATATCGGGTAGTTTGGTTTTAAGTTATTATTAGTATTGAAAGAGTGCAAAAGAGACGAAGGAATCAGTTTCAGTTATTTGTCGCGGCGCGGAGAATGAGGTCGCGGCGCGACGTTTGGCTATTTTCCAGATTAGAAGTTGGTTTAAAAGGGGTTTCAGTTTGTGTGTTATGTTGCGGCGCGACCATTATGGCCGCGGCGCGACCATCTGTCGGTTCAGGTAATTTTGGTAAGTATAAAAGGCCCGAAAAATACCCTAATTATTCATTCTTCCATCCAGACGAATTGTGGCAGCTTTTGGACGATTTTTGGTGATCTTTGGAGAACTCCAAGGTCATTCTAAGGCATCAATCATTCCGGAAACAAGTTTCAATCCGTTTATCGTTCAAGAGTCAATCATTAATTAGGTTAATCTCTTTGTTTAAAACAATGAATTCTTCTAATACTTTGATTGTTATTTTGGTTTTAGCTATGATTTTTGGCTAAGTCTTTAATGTTTGTCTAGATTGAATATTTGCAAGTGTTTGGATGATACTTTAATGTTTTATTGATTAATGCATGATAATTATGAGTTTTGATTAAGAACCATTCTTGTGGGTGTTGATTATTGTTACTAGGTTGATTAGTGAATCTTGTTTGAACAAAGGGAACCCTGTTTCAATTTAGTGATCTAATTTCCAATTGATTTTTCTTAACCGATTAGGTGCTTACTGGACCAAGGGGGTAAACCAGGTAACATTGATTGAATAAAACAGGGGTGAATTGTGTGGAGTGAACGCGTAACCAATTGAATCTTAATCTTGTAGTTAGTTAATTACTAAGTCACAAACGAAAGAGGTCTTTGGTGAAAGGGAACCCTAAGCCAATAAATCCTAGTTTAACGTGTTTGCTAAAAGAGAACTCTGGGTAAACCGGCTCCGTAGTTGCGTACATTGATAAATAGAACTAGTGCTTAATAACAAATTGTCCAACACTGCGAATAGGAGATCTAGGTGAACATTCTTTTATCTATTGAATTCAAACTATCTTTATTTTCCGTTGAGTCTGCAATTTATTTTCTATAAACTAAAAAGCAAAAATATTGTCTTTTTACTTTTGATCTATCTTTGATTTGGCTAATCGTTAAATAGCCACAAAACAAACTATCTCGTACTTTCGATTTTCATAGATTAACTTAGTTTATTTTATTAGTTACAATCTTAATTCTCACGTGTAAACTGTCCTTGGAACGATTTCGAAATTACCAATTTTATACTATTACACGATCGGGTACACTGCCCGTTAGTGTGTAGTAATCTTTTAACCGGTATTTTTCCAATATAAATTATAGACACGATAATACACATCAATGCGCGATCAATATGTTTACAACCACTTCCTTTTGATGTGCGATAATATTTTACCGAGGGATGTGGTGTTAGATATAAAGAGTAGATGCGATCAGGCGAGAAAAGAAATAAGACAAGAACTTAATGAGAAAAATTATGCAAAAAAAAAAAAATCAAAATCAGCTAAGAGGCGTAGAGCGCGTCATTTGGGCAAGTGTTTAAAATGTGGAAAACCAACTCACTATGGAGATTGCCCAAATAACCAAACGGACTCTAATTACGAATACGTAACCTTGTGCCGAGAAGGACCTTTTAAATGTTCAGAGGAAAACCTCTTAAACCAATGAGGGTACACCTACGAAGCCATAGGGAGTGAAATGGTACGACTCTACTACGAGGTGAGTCAACGCGGTTTCACCCTCTAAATCTTTTTCTCGCTAATTGTATGTTGTGTGTGTTTGTGTTTTGTTGTGTTTTAGTTTCTATTTGTTTGTTGTGTGTTTTTATTAAAACGGTCTACCATTTAAAAAGTGATGAACCTTGAGTTCAACCTGTCTTCATTGAAGACGATAATATTAAGTGTTACAACTGAATTGTCATTCTTCAAATTGCACGAAATTTCTTGTTGGATTCATAAGATATCTGTTAAATAGTAAACCACAAAAACAAAAGAAAAAAAATATATATATACCTTTTTTATCAATAACCGTAAAAATATATAACTTGTAATCTTTGTCATGGATAATGATAGGTGTAACAACCGAAATTATCTCTACCTAGTCGATAGGAAACAAAGTTTTAAGTTTGAAAATTAGTTGATTTAAAAGTATACAAAAATAGAGTGTAATTTAATCCCTATATTTTTTATTTTTCATATACTTGTTTTAAAATTTAAAAACGTTAATCCTTTTAACACAAAAATAGAGTGTTTTATTTTATTTTAAATTTGTTTTCGAAAAATATTAAAACTTTAACTTTTAATGCATTAAAATTTATAAATTTAATTTAAAAATTTATAAACGGATAAAGACTAGGTATAACAACCGAAATTTCCGTAACATCAAATATAAATTTTATAAAGGATATTTCAAAATTTTAATCTGTTATAAGTTATATATAAAAAAAAATTAATTTTAATGGTGTGTTTTTAATATTTTCTTTTGCTTTTATTTATATATACAAAAATTTTAAGTGTGGGGTAAAATTTTTTGTACTCTTGAAGTACAACCCCATCTTGTGTGTGATTAACATGTTTGTTGACAGATACTTATGATGATGATGCATTCAACATAACGAAACACAAAAGTTATATTGTGAAAAAAGGGATTGGATATGTTCATACGATAAGCATTTTACGATCTCCAATTTTTAACCAAGGAAGTTCTAACTACCTTTACACTTTTTGTCCTCTCAAATTTATACATTATTATCTGATTTTATGTAATGAGGGCATTACATAATCTTAAGTGTGGGGTGAGGATATATAAATTCTCGAGAACTTATAACTTGGTCATTTTTACAAAAATTTTGAAAATTTTTAAACAAATATACATAAGTTATTTGATTAAAACATCTAAAAAGAAAACCAAGTATAACGGAATTTATAAACCCATATGTTTAGAACTATTTATCACGTGTTTCTATGAAGTTTGTTGCAGATATCATTGCTTTGGAATGTATAAACCTGATTATCCCATTGATGCGAGCAATAAAGGATGATTCAAGTCCATCTTTAAAGGAAGTAAAGTCTTCCGAATATCGTTTTACTTGGTATAGCATACTTCCTAAACTATATCATTTCATACTAATATCATATCACGATATAAAAGTACCGTGGGAAGAGAAAGTCTTGAACTTTCAAACCCGAAAATAAACTTGGTAGGGTAAATCCAAGTCGCTATCCAGTGCAAGACCGATTACGGTGTATAAGCCGGAGCAGGATCTGTCCCACGCGATAGCTCAGTCTTCGCAGTTTTAACCCTTGAATTGAAATGTACAAATTGTCGTAAAATACCGATAGAAATATCGCGTCAGGGGGCGCCCGGTAAAGAGTTCCATGATACTACAATTATGGAGGCGGATAGCTTGCTAATCGCCGACTAAGGCTTCGGTTTTCAGTTACCCTCAACTGGAATTTGAGGTTAAAATCGGAAAACGTGTCTAGTGTAAAAACTAGCATGACATTTTTAAAAATCATAAAACGTTTTCCTAAGATCCAATTTTCCCTAAGGATCCAAATTTTTAAACCTTAATCACGAGTTTCAACTTTGTTTCTGTTGTCAGAATTTCGTTTCGTGTGGTGTGTGTGTGATCCAATAAAAAATGTGTGGTGTTTTCAATTCATTTCATAAAGAGTGTGTTTTCAATTCGTGTGGTGTGTGTGTGAAAAAAAAATGAATGGAAAAAAAATTGAAAAAAAAAATTTTGAAAGAAAAAGTGTGATTCATGTGGAATGTTGTATTACAAACATTTCGATTATTTTTAAGTTTAGTATTGCTTGAGGACAAGCAATGTTTAAGTGTGGGGTGTTTGATATTGCGAGATAAATACATATTCTTACTCGTAATATTAATACGAAATGTTATGGTTTCGTGTGTATTTATAGAGCCTTTGGTTTGTTTTTAGTTAAAATGTGATTTACATATCTAAAAATGTGGAATGAAATGTTGTTATGGACTTTAGAAAGAGTTCAGCTCAAAAGATCGGTAAAAGGCATATTCCTAACGAACAACGTCAAAGAAATTCTTACACCTCAAGACCTCAAAATAGCGAGCACAAAAGATGGAAACATATGAGACAGTTAATTTCCAGCACAAATGATTTATTTATAATTTTCAATCTACTTTTTGGATGTTAAAGATCAAAAAGCGCAGACATACAACTCATGGCTACATCCATCCCACAACATATATGGAATCATTCATTATTAAAATTTTCTTTATTGATTTTTTAATAATCCAAGGAATGAACATGTGGGACTACAACACTTGAGCTACAACTGAGATATACAACTCATAAAGTCACAATGCATGATATTAACAACTCATATGCACAAGGGATGCTACAAGAGTGTGCCAGATTCAGATTAAAGATAACGTGGGACGGTTACTTTCTACTTACAAAAATAGTACTTTATACCTGTAGCAACTCACAACACCCACCAACAATATTAAAAGCAAAACAATCAAGAAGGAAAAAAAAAACTACTACTTCTATCTATTACTATATTATACGGAGGATACGGAGGGAGTGAGAAGACACATACGCAACAAAAATTTAGAGTAGAACCTATCATTATTTATCTTTTAGCTACTGTCTTAATTTTCATTCGAGTACTCCGTATTAGTTTATTTATATTTAACTACAGTTCCGTATTAATTTCCAAGTTGAAGATTAGGATAGTTTTTATTATTAAGGGTGGTATTGTTCGTGATTAAGATGTATTATTGTTCGAGTGCAAGAGTGTTGTTATTGTAATTTTCTACCATTCGAAGTTAATGAAAGTGAAGATTTTCGTAAGTTTGTTCTACTAAAATTATTGTTATCATTTTTTATCATTATCATTATTGTTATTATTATGTTTGTATATTTATATTTTTATGTTCATCCTATTATAATGAGTAGCTAATTTCCTATAGTGTTTGCTTAGATGTAGAGCCCTAGTGAAATGAATTGTTATCATTTGTAATAAAATGTAACCTAAGTATTTTTAACATTGTGTCTAGCTAAAAGAACCATTGTTATACGATTAGATATTTAATCCTTATCACTTAATTTGTTAGATATAAATAGCGAAGGTTATTTCTATTAATATAAATTAAGCTTTAACACTAAACGTGGTTTAGACGAACTTATGGATAAGTTATTAACACCAATTTAGAAATAAGGTTCGGTGGTTTGGGTAATATCATTAGTTATATAATAGTGAAATTGTAAAAAGGGAAACCGTTACGATTTAAGGTTTTGGCAAAAGTCAAAACTAGGTTAGGTCTCAATTTAAATACTTGGGGTATAGTTAACTATCTAAATAAGATCCGATGAAAATTAGATTTAATTTAGTTAGTTAAAACTTTATATATTCGAAAGAAAATATAAAGTTATATATAAAAACATTTTAATCGGACTTAATCTCAAAACAATCCATGGATCTAGAGGCAAAACATTTAAGTAAACGCTCCTATTTAATTATATTGCAAGTTATTATTTTACTTATAACCATTCATTAATATAATTGTATTATCATAAATAGTGTAATTTCATTTAATTCACTTTTAATTTAATGATTATAAATCTTGTAATCTTGTAATTTTAATTATCAAGTAAGTTAGTTTAATTAAGTTATTTTTCATTATTGTTATATTATATAATTCCTAATCCAGAACCCCCCTTTAAACTAGTTTAACATCAAAGACTATTAAAAACCATTAAACACTCCATCTCCCTGTAGAACGAATCGGATTTACCTATAAAACTAAACTACGCGGATAGGACTAGTTGCCTATATATGTGTGAAATCAACCCGAATTCTTTAAAACACCATATCAACCCGAATTCATTAAAACACCATATATACAATAAATCAATTCGTGTAACAAAACAACTCAAATCCGTTCATAAATAAAGGTTACAATTCAGCACATCAATATACCAATAGTGAAATGTCCCGTTCTTATTGATTAAAAACGTTCCATATTAATTGATTTCGTTGCGAGGTTTTGACCTCTATATGAGACGTTTTTCAAATACTGCATTCATTTTTAAAACAAACCATAACCTTTATTTCATAAATAAAGGTTTAAAAAGTTTTACGTAGATTATCAAATAATGATAATCTAAAATATCCTGTTTACACACGACCATTACATAATGGTTTACAATACAAATATGTTACATCGAAATCAGTTTCTTGAATGCAGTTTTTACACAATATCGTATAAACATGGACTCCAAATCTTGTCCTTATTTTAGTATGCAACAGCGGAAGCTCTTAATATTCACCTGAGAATAAACATGCTTTAAACGTCAACAAAAATGTTGGTGAGTTATAGGTTTAACCTATATATATCAAATCGTAACAATAGACCACAAGATTTCATATTTCAATACACATCCCATACATAGAGATAAAAATCATTCATATGGTGAACACCTGGTAACCAACATTAACAAGATGCATATATAAGAATATCCCCATCATTCCGGGACACCCTTCGGATATGATATAAATTTCGAAGTACTAAAGCATCCGGTACTTTGGATGGGGTTTGTTAGGCCCAATAGATCTATCTTTAGGATTCGCGTCAATTAGGGTGTCTGTTCCCTAATTCTTAGATTACCAGACTTAATAAAAAGGGGCATATTCGATTTCGATAATTCAACCATAGAATGTAGTTTCACGTACTTGTGTCTATTTTGTAAATCATTTATAAAACCTGCATGTATTCTCATCCCAAAAATATTAGATTTTAAAAGTGTGACTATAACTCACTTTCACAGATTTTTACTTCGTCGGGAAGTAAGACTTGGCCACTGGTTGATTCACGAACCTATAACAATATATACATATATATCAAAGTATGTTCAAAATATATTTACAACACTTTTAATATATTTTGATGTTTTAAGTTTATTAAGTCAGCTGTCCTCGTTAGTAACCTACAACTAGTTGTCCACAGTTAGATGTACAGAAATAAATCGATAAATATTATCTTGAATCAATCCACGACCCAGTGTATACGTATCTCAGTATTGATCACAACTCAAACTAAATATATTTTGGAATCAACCTCAACCCTGTATAGCTAACTCCAACATTCACATATAGAGTGTCTATGGTTGTTCCAAAATATATATAGATGTGTCGACATGATAGGTCGAAACATTGTATACGTGTCTATGGTATCTCAAGATTACATAATATACAATACAAGTTGATTAAGTTATGGTTGGAATAGATTTGTTACCAATTTTCACGTAGCTAAAATGAGAAAAATTATCCAATCTTGTTTTACCCATAACTTCTTCATTTTAAATCCGTTTTGAGTGAATCAAATTGCTATGGTTTCATATTGAACTCTATTTTATGAATCTAAACAGAAAAAGTATAGGTTTATAGTCAGAAAAATAAGTTACAAGTCGTTTTTGTAAAGGTAGTCATTTCAGTCGAAAGAACGACGTCTAGATGACCATTTTAGAAAACATACTTCCACTTTGAGTTTAACCATAATTTTTGGATATAGTTTCATGTTCATAATAAAAATAATTTTCTCAGAATAACAACTTTTAAATCAAAGTTTATCATAGTTTTTAATTAACTAACCCAAAACAGCCCGCGGTGTTACTACGACGGCGTAAATCCGGTTTTACGGTGTTTTTCGTGTTTCCAGGTTTTAAATCATTAAGTTAGCATATCATATAGATATAGAACATGTGTTTATTTGATTTTAAAAGTCAAGTTAGAAGGATTAATTTTTGTTTGCGAACAAGTTTAGAATTAACTAAACTTTGTTCTAGTGATTACAAGTTTAAACCTTCGAATAAGATAGCTTTATATGTATGAATTGAATGATGTTATGAACATCATTACTACCTTAAGTTCCTTGGATAAACCTACTGGAAAAGAGAAAAATGGATCTAGCTTCAATGGATCCTTGGATGGCTCGAAGTTCTTGAAGCAGAATCATGACACGAAAACAAGTTCAAGTAAGATCATCACTTGAAATAAGATTGTTATAGTTATAGAAATTGAACCAAAGTTTGAATATGATTATTACCTTGTATTAGAATGATAACCTACTGTAAGAAACAAAGATTTCTTGAGGTTGGATGATCACCTTACAAGATTGGAAGTGAGCTAGCAAACTTGAAAGTATTCTTGATTTTATGAAACTAGAACTTTTGGAATTTATGAAGAACACTTAGAACTTGAAGATAGAACTTGAGAGAGATCAATTAGATGAAGAAAATTGAAGAATGAAAGTGTGTGTAGGTGTTTTTGGTCGTTGGTGTATGGATTAGATATAAAGGATATGTAATTTTGTTTTCATGTAAATAAGTCATGAATGATTACTCATATTTTTGTAATTTTATGAGATATTTCATGCTAGTTGCCAAATGATGGTTCCCACATGTGTTAGGTGACTCACATGGGCTGCTAAGAGCTGATCATTGGAGTGTATATACCAATAGTACATACATCTAAAAGCTGTGTATTGTACGAGTACGAATACGGGTGCATACGAGTAGAATTGTTGATGAAACTGAACGAGGATGTAATTGTAAGCATTTTTGTTAAGTAGAAGTATTTTGATAAGTGTATTGAAGTCTTTCAAAAGTGTATGAATACATATTAAAACACTACATGTATATACATTTTAACTGAGTCGTTAAGTCATCGTTAGTCGTTACATGTAAATTTTGTTTTGAAACCTTTAGGTTAACGATCTTGTTAAATGTTGTTAACCCAATGTTTATACAATCAAAAGAGATTTTAAATTATTATATTATCATGATATTATGATGTACGAATATCTCTTAATATGATATATATACATTAAATGTCGTTACAACGATAATCGTTACATATATGTCTCGTTTCAAAATCATTAAGTTAGTAGTCTTGTTTTTACATATGTAGTTCATTGTTAATATAATTAATGATATGTTTACTTATCATAATATCATGTTAACTATATATATAACCATATATATGTCATCATATAGTTTTTACAAGTTTTAACGTTCGTGAATCACCGGTCAACTTGGGTGGTCAATTGTCTATATGAAACCTATTTCAATTAATCAAGTCTTAACAAGTTTGATTGCTTAACATGTTGGAAACATTTAATCATGTAAATATCAATCTCAGTTAATATATATAAACATGGAAAAGTTCGGGTCACTACAGTACCTACCCGTTAAATAAATTTCGTCCCGAAATTTTAAGCTGTTGAAGGTGTTGACGAATCTTCTGGAAATAGATGCGGGTATTTCTTCTTCATCTGATCTTCACGCTCCCAGGTGAACTCGGGTCCTCTACGAGCATTCCATCGAACCTTAACAATTGGTATCTTGTTTTGCTTAAGTCTTTTAACCTCACGATCCATTATTTCGACGGGTTCTTCGATGAATTGAAGTTTTTCGTTGATTTGGATTTCATCTAACGGAATAGTGAGATCTTCTTTAGCAAAACATTTCTTCAAATTCGAGACGTGGAAAGTGTTATGTACAGCCGCGAGTTGTTGAGGTAACTCAAGTCGGTAAGCTACTGGTCCGACACGATCAATAATCTTGAATGGTCCAATATACCTTGGATTTAATTTCCCTCGTTTACCAAATCGAACTACGCCTTTCCAAGGTGCAACTTTAAGCATGACCATCTCTCCAATTTCAAATTCTATATCTTTTCTTTTAATGTCAGCGTAGCTCTTTTGTCGACTTTGGGCGGTTTTCAACCGTTGTTGAATTTGGATGATCTTCTCGGTAGTTTCTTGTATAATCTCCGGACCCGTAATCTGTCTATCCCCCACTTCACTCCAACAAATCGGAGACCTGCACTTTCTACCATAAAGTGCTTTAAACGGCGCCATCTCAATGCTTGAATGGTAGCTGTTGTTGTAGGAAAATTCTGCTAACGGTAGATGTCGATCCCAACTGTTTCCAAAATCAATAACACATGCTCGTAGCATGTCTTCAAGCGTTTGTATCGTCCTTTCGCTCTGCCCATCAGTTTGTGGATGATAGGCAGTACTCATGTCTAGACGAGTTCCTAATGCTTGCTGTAATGTCTGCCAGAATCTTGAAATAAATCTGCCATCCCTATCAGAGATAATAGAGATTGGTATTCCATGTCTGGAGACGACTTCCTTCAAATATAGTCGTGCTAACTTCTCCATCTTGTCATCTTCTCTTATTGGCAGGAAGTGTGCTGATTTGGTGAGACGATCAACTATTACCCAAATAGTATCAAAACCACTTGCAGTTCTTGGCAATTTAGTGATGAAATCCATGGTAATGTTTTCCCATTTCCATTCCGGGATTTCGGGTTGTTGAAGTAGACCTGATGGTTTCTGATGCTCAGCTTTGACCTTAGAACACGTCAAACATTCTCCTACGTATTTAGCAACATCGGCTTTCATACCCGGCCACCAAAAATGTTTCTTGAGATCCTTGTACATCTTCCCCGTTCCAGGATGTATTGAGTATCTGGTTTTATGAGCTTCTCTAAGTACCATTTCTCTCATATCTCCAAATTTTGGTACCCAAATCCTTTCAGCCCTATACCGGGTTCCGTCTTCCCGAATATTAAGATGCTTCTCCGATCCTTTGGGTATTTCATCCTTTAAATTTCCCTCTTTTAAAACTCCTTGTTGCGCCTCCTTTATTTGAGTAGTAAGGTTATTATGAATCATTATATTCATAGATTTTACTCGAATGGGTTCTCTGTCCTTCCTGCTCAAGGCATCGGCTACCACATTTGCCTTCCCCGGGTGGTAACGAATCTCAAAGTCGTAATCATTCAATAATTCAATCCACCTACGCTGCCTCATATTCAGTTGTTTCTGATTAAATATGTGTTGAAGACTTTTGTGGTCGGTATATATAATACTTTTGACCCCATATAAGTAGTGCCTCCAAGTCTTTAATGCAAAAACAACCGCGCCTAATTCCAAATCATGCGTCGTATAATTTTGTTCGTGAATCTTCAATTGTCTAGACGCATAAGCAATCACCTTCATTCGTTGCATTAATACACAACCGAGACCTTTCTTTGATGCGTCACAATAAATCACAAAATCATCATTCCCTTCAGGCAATGACAATATAGGTGCCGTAGTTAGCTTTTTCTTCAATAACTGAAAAGCTTTCTCTTGTTCATCATTCCATTCAAATTTCTTCCCTTTATGCGTTAATGCAGTCAAGGGTTTTGCTATTCTGGAAAAGTCTTGGATGAACCTTCTGTAGTAACCAGCTAGTCCTAAAAACTGGCGTATGTGTTTCGGAGTTTTCGGGGTTTCCCACTTTTCAACAGTTTCTATCTTTGCCGGATCCACCTTAATACCTTCTTTGTTCACTATGTGACCGAGGAATTGAACTTCTTCCAACCAAAATGCACACTTTGAAAATTTAGCGTACAAATTTTCCTTCCTCAATACTTCTAACACCTTTCTCAAATGTTCACCGTGTTCTTGGTCATTCTTTGAGTAAATAAGTATGTCATCAATGAAAACAATGACAAACTTGTCAAGGTATGGTCCACACACTCGGTTCATAAGGTCCATGAACACAGCTGGTGCATTAGTTAAACCAAATGGCATGACCATAAACTCGTAATGGCCGTAACGTGTTCTGAAAGCAGTCTTTGGAATATCATCTTCTTCCACCCGCATTTGATGATACCCGGAACGTAAGTCAATCTTTGAATAAACAGACGAGCCTTGTAGTTGATCAAATAAGTCGTCAATTCTCGGTAGTGGGTAGCGGTTCTTGATGGTAAGTTTGTTCAACTCTCGGTAGTCGATACACAACCTGAATGTACCATCTTTCTTCTTGACAAACAAAACAGGAGCTCCCCACGGTGATGTGCTTGGTCGAATGAAACCATGCTCTAAAAGTTCTTGTAGTTGGCTTTGCAATTCTTTCATCTCGCTGGGTGCGAGTCTGTAAGGAGCACGAGCTATTGGTGCAGCTCCTGGTACAAGATCTATTTGAAATTCAACGGATCGATGTGGGGGTAATCCCGGTAATTCTTTCGGAAATACATCGGGAAATTCTTTTGCGACGGGAACATCATTGATGCTCTTTTCTTCAGTTTGTACTTTCTCGACGTGTGCTAGAACAGCATAGCAACCTTTTCTTATTAGTTTTTGTGCCTTCAAATTACTAATAAGATGTAGCTTCGTGTTGCCCTTTTCTCCGTACACCATTAAGGGTTTTCCTTTTTCTCGTATAATGTGAATTGCATTTTTGTAACAAACGATCTCTGCTTTCACTTCTTTCAACCAGTCCATACCGATTATCACATCAAAACTCCCTAACTCTACTGGTATCAAATCAATCTTAAATGTTTTGCTAACCAGTTTAATTTCTCGATTCCGACATATATTATCTGCTGAAATTAATTTACCATTTGCTAATTCGAGTAAAAATTTACTATCCAAAGGCGTCAATGGACAACTTAATTTAGCACAAAAATCTCTACTCATATAGCTTCTATCCGCACCCGAATCAAATAAAACGTAAGCAGATTTATTGTCAATAAGAAACGTACCCGTAACAAGCTCCGGGTCTTCCTGTGCCTCTGCCGCATTAATATTGAAAACTCTTCCGCGGCCTTGTCCATTCGTGTTCTCCTGGTTCGGGCAATTTCTAATAATGTGGCCCGGTTTTCCACATTTATAACAAACTACATTGGCATAACTTGCTCCGACACTACTTGCTCCGCCATTACTCGTTCCGACACCATTTGTTCCTTTCGTTCTATTAACCCCTGGTCCGTAGACCTCACACTTCGCCGCGCTATGACCATTTCTTTTACACTTGTTGCAAAATTTGGTGCAGAACCCCGAGTGATACTTTTCACACCTTTGGCATAGCTGCTTCTGATTGTTGTTGTTGTTGCGGTTATTATTGTTGTTGGGATGATTGTTGTAGTTGATGTTGTTGTTGTTGTTGTTGTTGTTGGGCCGTTTGTTGTAGTTGCGATTGATGTTGCGATTGTTGGGATAATTGTTGCGATTATTGTTGTAATTGCTGTTGTTGTTGTATTGGTGATTCTTATCACCATTTTCCTCCCACTTTCTTTTGACTTGTTTCACATTGGCCTCTTCAGCAGTCTGTTCTTTAATTCTTTCTTCAATCTGGTTCACTAGTTTGTGAGCCATTCTACATGCCTGTTGTATGGAGGCGGGCTCGTGTGAACTTATATCTTCTTGGATTCTTTCCGGTAATCCTTTCACAAACGCGTCGATCTTCTCTTCCTCATCTTCGAATGCTCCCAGACACAATAGGCACAATTCTGTGAATCGTCTTTCGTACGTGGTAATATCAAATCCTTGGGTTCGTAACCCTCTAAGTTCTGTCTTGAGCTTATTGACCTCGGTTCTGGGACGGTACTTCTCGTTCATCAAGTGCTTGAATGCTGACCACGGTAGTGCGTACGCATCGTCTTGTCCCACTTGCTCTAGATAGGTATTTCACCATGTTAACGCAGAACCTGTGAAGGTATGCGTAGCGTACTTCACTTTGTCCTCTTCAGTACACTTACTTATGGCAAACACCGATTCGACCTTCTCGGTCCACCGTTTCAATCCGATCGGTCCTTCGGTTCCATCAAATTCCAAAGGTTTGCAGGCAGTGAATTCATTGTAGGTGCATCCTACACGATTTCCTGTACTGCTAGATCCAAGGTTATTGTTGGTATGTAGCGCAGCCTGTACTGCGGCTATGTTTGAAGCTAGAAAAGTACGGAATTCCTCTTCATTCATATTCACGGTGTGTCGAGTAGTCGGTGCCATTTCCTTCAAAATAGTTAAATGGAACAAGTTAATCATACAGAATATTAAGAGTAGTTAATAGTATTTCGTAGCATAATATGAACTCATTTATAAAAGCTTTTTCTTCATATTAGCGTTTTATAAGTTTAAATTCGGGTAGTACCTACCCGTTAAGTTCATACTTAGTAGCTAATATACAATTCAACTACTACAATTCTATATGAAAAACTGATTATAATAATATTTCGCGTTCAAACTTTTACACAATATTTTACAAACTTACAATACCGCTTATTTTACATATAGCATGAAATATAGCACACAATAAATTTGATACAAGATGGTTGTGAAGATAATTCTAGCTAGTACACAAGTCGTTCAGCAAAGGCAATAAAGACACGTAATTCATACGTCCAGAAACAAGTCATGCATTCTGGTTTTACTAGGATTACTTCCCATCCTTGGTCTTGTGGAACATAACCGTTATGGCCGTTGATAAGACAGCGTGTTGTAACGTCGTCAAAGGGACGAGGGTTACGTAATGTCCAACAGTCCCGTAATAATCTAAAAACCTCATTTCTTACCCCAATTACCGACTCCGTCACTTGTGGAAATGTTTTGTTTAATAGTTGTAGCCCGATGTTCTTGTTCTCACTTTGGTGAGAAGCGAACATTACTAATCCGTAAGCATAACATGCTTCTTTATGTTGCATGTTAGCCGCTTTTTCTAAATCACGAAGTCCAATATTCGGATATATTGAGTCAAAATAATTTCTTAACCCGTTGCGTAAAATAGCATTTGGGTTCCCCGCAATATATGCGTCAAAGTAAACACATCGTAACTTATGGGTTTCCCAATGTGATATCCCCCATCTTTCAAACGAAAGTCTCTTATAAACCAAGACATTCTTGGAACGTTCTTCGAATGTCTTACAAACTGATCTCGCCTTAAATAGTTGTGCCGAGGAATTCTGGCCGACTCTAGACAAGATTTCATCAATCATGTCTCCGGGTAGGTCTCTTAAAATATTGGGTTGTCTATCCATTTTGTGTTTTTAAACTGTAAAATAGACAAGAGTTAGATTCATAAAAAAAATACTTATTAATACAAGCAATTTTTACATATATCATAAAGCATAAGAACACTATATTACATATATTACACCACACGAATACAACTATCTTATTCCGACTCGTTCGTTTCTTCTTCTTCGATTTTGGTTCGTTTTGCTAAGTTTCTAGGGATATATGATGTTCCCCTAATACGAGCCGTCGTTATCCACATTGGTTTAGAAAAACCTGGTGGTTTAGAGGTTCCCGGGTCATTGTTACAACTTAAGGACTTCGGGGGTTGACGATACATATACAGTTCATCGGGGTTGGAATTAGATTTCTCTATTTTTATGCCCTTTCCCCTATTATTTTCTTTTGCCTTTTTAAATTCAGTTGGGGTAATTTCTATAACATCATCGGAATTCTCGTCGGAATCTGATTCATCGGAGAATTGGTAATCCTCCCAATATTTTGCTTCCTTGGCGGAAACACCATTGACCATAATTAACCTTGGTCGGTTGGTTGAGGATTTTCTTTTACTTAACCGTTTTATTATTTCCCCCACCAGTTCTATTTCTTCATCCGGTTCCGATTCTTCTTCCGGTTCCGATTCTTCTTCCGGTTCCGACTCTTCTTCCGGTTCCTCTTCGGGAACTTGTGAATCAGTCCACGAATCATTCCAATTTACATTTGACTCTTCATTATTATTAGGTGAGTCAATGGGACTTGTTCTAGAGGTAGACATCTATCACATAATATCAAACGCGTTAAGAGATTAATATATCACATAATATTCACATGTTAAAAATATATAGTTTCCAACAAAATTTGTTAAGCAATCATTTTTCAAGTAAACACGGTCGAAGTCCAGACTCACTAATGCATCCTAACAAACTAGATAAGACACACTAATGCAAAATTCTGGTTCTCTAAGACCAACGCTCGGATACCAACTGAAATGTCCCGTTCTTATTGATTAAAAACGTTCCATATTAATTGATTTCGTTGCGAGGTTTTGACCTCTATATGAGACATTTTTCAAATACTGCATTCATTTTTAAAACAAACCATAACCTTTATTTCATAAATAAAGGTTTAAAAAGTTTTACGTAGATTATCAAATAATGATAATCTAAAATATCCTGTTTACACACGACCATTACATAATGGTTTACAATACAAATATGTTACATCGAAATCAGTTTCTTGAATGCAGTTTTTACACAATATCGTATAAACATGGACTCCAAATCTTGTCCTTATTTTAGTATGCAACAGCGGAAGCTCTTAATATTCACCTGAGAATAAACATGCTTTAAACGTCAACAAAAATGTTGGTGAGTTATAGGTTTAACCTATATATATCAAATCGTAACAATAGACCACAAGATTTCATATTTCAATACACATCCCATACATAGAGATAAAAATCATTCATATGGTGAACACATGGTAACCAACATTAACAAGATGCATATATAAGAATATCCCCATCATTCCGGGACACCCTTCGGATATGATATAAATTTCGAAGTACTAAAGCATCCGGTACTTTGGATGGGGTTTGTTAGGCCCAATAGATCTATCTTTAGGATTCGCGTCAATTAGGGTGTCTGTTCCCTAATTCTTAGATTACCAGACTTAATAAAAAGGGGCATATTCGATTTCGATAATTCAACCATAGAATGTAGTTTCACGTACTTGTGTCTATTTTGTAAATCATTTATAAAACCTGCATGTATTCTCATCCCAAAAATATTAGATTTTAAAAGTGGGACTATAACTCACTTTCACAGATTTTTACTTCGTCGGGAAGTAAGACTTGGCCACTGGTTGATTCACGAACCTATAACAATATATACATATATATCAAAGTATGTTCAAAATATATTTACAACACTTTTAATATATTTTGATGTTTTAAGTTTATTAAGTCAGCTGTCCTCGTTAGTAACCTACAACTAGTTGTCCACAGTTAGATGTACAGAAATAAATCGATAAATATTATCTTGAATCAATCCACGACCCAGTGTATACGTATCTCAGTATTGATCACAACTCAAACTAAATATATTTTGGAATCAACCTCAACCCTGTATAGCTAACTCCAACATTCACATATAGAGTGTCTATGGTTGTTCCGAAATATATATAGATGTGTCGACATGATAGGTCGAAACATTGTATACGTGTCTATGGTATCTCAAGATTACATAATATACAATACAAGTTGATTAAGTTATGGTTGGAATAGATTTGTTACCAATTTTCACGTAGCTAAAATGAGAAAAATTATCCAATCTTGTTTTACCCATAACTTCTTCATTTTAAATCCGTTTTGAGTGAATCAAATTGCTATGGTTTCATATTGAACTCTATTTTATGAATATAAACAGAAAAAGTATAGGTTTATAGTCATAAAAATAAGTTACAAGTCGTTTTTGTAAAGGTAGTCATTTCAGTCGAAAGAACGACGTCTAGATGACCATTTTAGAAAACATACTTCCACTTTGAGTTTAACCATAATTTTTGGATATAGTTTCATGTTCATAATAAAAATAATTTTCTCAGAATAACAACTTTTAAATCAAAGTTTATCATAGTTTTTAATTAACTAACCCAAAACAGCCCGCGGTGTTACTACGACGGCGTAAATCCGGTTTTACGGTGTTTTTCGTGTTTCCAGGTTTTAAATCATTAAGTTAGCATATCATATAGATATAGAACATGTGTTTAGTTGATTTTAAAAGTCAAGTTAGAAGGATTAATTTTTGTTTGCGAACAAGTTTAGAATTAACTAAACTTTGTTCTAGTGATTACAAGTTTAAACCTTCGAATAAGATAGCTTTATATGTATGAATTGAATGATGTTATGAACATCATTACTACCTTAAGTTCCTTGGATAAACCTACTGGAAAAGAGAAAAATGGATCTAGCTTCAATGGATCCTTGGATGGCTCGAAGTTCTTGAAGCAGAATCATGACACGAAAACAAGTTCAAGTAAGATCATCACTTGAAATAAGATTGTTATAGTTATAGAAATTGAACCAAAGTTTGAATATGATTATTACCTTGTATTAGAATGATAACCTACTGTAAGAAACAAAGATTTCTTGAGGTTGGATGATCACCTTACAAGATTGGAAGTGAGCTAGCAAACTTGAAAGTATTCTTGATTTTATGAAACTAGAACTTTTGGAATTTATGAAGAACACTTAGAACTTGAAGATAGAACTTGAGAGAGATCAATTAGATGAATAAAATTGAAGAATGAAAGTGTTTGTAGGTGTTTTTGGTCGTTGGTGTATGGATTAGATATAAAGGATATGTAATTTTGTTTTCATGTAAATAAGTCATGAATGATTACTCATATTTTTGTAATTTTATGAGATATTTCATGCTAGTTGCCAAATGATGGTTCCCACATGCGTTAGGTGACTCACATGGGCTGCTAAGAGCTGATCATTGGAGTGTATATACCAATAGTACATACATCTAAAAGCTGTGTATTGTACGAGTACGAATACGGGAGCATTCGAGTAGAATTGTTGATGAAACTGAACGAGGATGTAATTGTAAGCATTTTTGTTAAGTAGAAGTATTTTGATAAGTGTCTTGAAGTCTTTCAAAAGTGTATGAATACATATTAAAACACTACATGTATATACATTTTAACTGAGTCGTTAAGTCATCGTTAGTCGTTACATGTAAATTTTGTTTTGAAACCTTTAGGTTAACGATCTTGTTAAATGTTGTTAACCCAATGTTTATACAATCAAAAGAGATTTTAAATTATTATATTATCATGATATTATGATGTACGAATATCTCTTAATATGATATATATACATTAAATGTCGTTACAACGATAATCGTTACATATATGTCTCGTTTCAAAATCATTAAGTTAGTAGTCTTGTTTTTACATATGTAGTTCATTGTTAATATAATTAATGATATGTTTACTTATCATAATATCATGTTAACTATATATATAACCATATATATGTCATCATATAGTTTTTACAAGTTTTAACGTTCGTGAATCACCGGTCAACTTGGGTGGTCAATTGTCTATATGAAACCTATTTCAATTAATCAAGTCTTAACAAGTTTGATTGCTTAACATGTTGGAAACATTTAATCATGTAAATATCAATCTCAGTTAATATATATAAACATGGAAAAGTTCGGGTCACTACAAATAGTATGTACATCTAGGAGTTGGGTATTGTACGAGTACGAATACGGATTGAGTACGAGTAGAATTGTTGATGAAAATGAATGGAAATGTAATTGTAACCATTTTTGTTAAGTATGAGTGTTTTGATATGTAACATCCCGCCTTTTTCCGGTTACTTTCCGTTTAACTATTTTAAAGTCCGTTATATATTTATAACATCTTTCGTTAATACGCGTTTTAAATTATCTCGATTGGGAAATTCACGCACCCGATTCAAACTTGAGGAACTAAACTTGCCAAAATTCTAAAATGGTGACTAGGTCAAAGGAGTTAAACTCCTCTCATCCATTCATTTCATCTTCTCCATCTTTCTTCTTCTTCTTTTTCTCTCAAAAACACCAACAAGAATTCATCATCTAAATTCGGATTAGGAAGTTAGCAACAAAACAAATTACAAATTCGTGATCCTTGCATCTTCCTCTTCGATTCCATACCGATTTCATTACATTTGGGTAACTTTTTAAAATCACTAGATTTTGTGTTCTTGATGTTTTTAACTTATAAAAGTGTTAATTAGTGTCTATGGCTCAAGTCTAACATGAATATATGAATTGTATGCTCGATCTTGTTGTTTTGAAGTAACTAGCATGAACTTGAATTTTGGTGTGTTGTTCTTGAGTTTTGGATGATCATATGTTGTTAGATGTTAAAAGTTCATGTTCTAATTGTGTTCCTAGTATCACTAGCTTCAATTTGAGGTGTAGGTTGCTTTAGAAAAGTTCATGAACTTGATTTATGATTTTGGTGAATTTGGGTTAGGGTTTAATGAACTTGAAATGGACTTTTGATGCATTGAATGCCATGGATTATTATTGGTAAGTGTTTAGTTGGATTGTATGCTTGATTACCTTCGAAACGGCATATCATTCATGTAAATTGGTTGCCCGAATCATTGAATTGCATTTATGAACTTGTATGCGGTTAATGTTAAGCATTAGATGCGGTTTTGGTTGTTGTAATAGGTAGATTGATTGATGAAATGTGTTTAGTTGTTTTCCCCGTCAAATTACCTTCCCAACGGTATAAGATACTTGTCTTGATTGTTTGCGGATCATAAATTGTGTTTGTTTGGATTTTGGTTCGTGCACTTGAGACTTTCAGCAAACAGAACCTGAATACTAATCTGGACGCCGTCCAGATATTGGGACACCATCCATTCCTTTAATACTGGACGCCGTCCAGAAAATCTGGACGCCGTCCAGAAAATCTGGACGCCGTCCAGTTACACTTGAAGTTTCTGTTTCGTTTTACCATTTTTCGAAAAATGTTTACTATGCTACGCACCTCCGATTCACATGTAACTTGTTCTAACGTGCTCATATATGATTAAAAACCTCGGAGAAATAGTTCGGGACCCGACCCGAACGTGTTGACTTTTTCGTTGACTTTGACCAGACCAAGTTGACTTTTAATCAAACTTAACCAAATGTTTGTGCAAATCGTTCTAACATGCTTTTATACTCGTATCTTGCATGAAACATGACAATTTGACTCACATGTTGTAGTATTCGAGTCGTAACGAGCCATAGGACTAATTGAACATCTTTGACCTATCGTGTTTACCGTTATTGATACAACCTATTGTTTAGGTCAAGACTAGCATTGTTCTTTGCACACGTTTACTTGTTGAAGTACTTTACTACTCGTGCACTCAAGGTGAGATCATAGTCCCACTTTTACTGTAACATCCCGCGTTTTTCCGTTAAATTTATTTTTAACACCGTCTTTTTTTTTAAATAATATCTTTCGCTATTTAAATTCCCAATTTCCGTTGACTAACGTTTATAATATTCCCGTTATTTAATTATAACATCACTCGTCTACTCGAGCGTTTTTAAAATATTCGTTTGGTTAATTCCCGCACCCGCTCTGAAACTTGAGGGACTAGTTCCGCCACTTGACCAAAGAGGTGGCTAGTAGTTGACTAGTCAACCACTCACCACCTCCACCCCTCATTCATCCATTTCTTCTTCTTTCTTTCTTTCTTTTTTTCTCTCAAGAACACAAACATAAATCATCATCTAAATTCGGATCGGGAAGCAAACTTCAAAACAAATTACATATTTGGAATCCTCTCTTCATCCTCTACATTTTGATACAAACTTCATCTCGTTTGGGTAACATTTCTAAAACTCTAGATTTCTTTAAATTCGTGTTTTTGACTTGAAATTGTGTTAGTTAGTGTCTATGGCTCGTGTATAACATGAATATATGTTTTGTTTGCTCGATTCGTTGTTTTGAGTAACTAGTTTGAACATTTGAAATGGGTTAGCTTAATCCTTGATTTTGGATGAGTTAATGTTGTTAGATTGTTAAAGTGCATGTTTTAATTGTGTTACTAGTATCACTAGCTTCGTTTTGATGCGTAGGTTGATTAAGGAAACTTCAAAAACATGAATATTGATTTTTGCGGATTTTAGTTAGGGTTTGATAGACTTAAAACGAGCTTTTGATGTTTCGAATGCCATGAAATGTTATTAGTAAGTGTTTAGTTGTAATGTATGCTTCATTACCTTCAAAACGGCATATCGTATGTGTAAATTGGATTCCCGAATCATAAAATACGTTTTACGAACTTGAAACTTTGAAAATAAACCTTTCTTGATCAATTGACGAGTTTTCAGTTATTGTAAATGATATGTGGTTAGTTGTATTCCTTGTCGAAATAGCTTTCCGATGATATAAAATACATGTTCTAATTGTTTGCGGATCATAAAATGTGATTGTTTGTGTTTTGGTTCGTGCATACTTTGAAAACTGACCAGAATTCTCTGGCCAGGTAGTGGCGCGGCGCGCCACATCCCCGCGCGGCGCGCAGAATCGCCTGGCCAGATTCTGCTCACTTTGGCGCATTTCACGCGAAATGTTTGACTAGCTATCGACCTCCGATTCACATGAAACTTGTTCTAATATGCTTATATATGAATAAAAACCTCAGAAAAATAGTTCGGGACCGAACCCGAACGTGTTGACTTTTTCGTTGACTTTGACCAAGTTTGACTTTTAGTCAAACTTAACCAAACTTTTATACAATCATTCTAACATGCTTTTATACTTGTTTCTTGTGTGAAACTTGACAACGTGATTCACATGCTATACTTAATTGAGTCGTAACGAGCCATAGGACTAATTGAACACATTTCACCCGACCTTGTGTCGTGACCGGTTAACTGATATAACTTACTTGTTTAGGTCAAGGCTAAGCAACTTTCATGCATACGTTACCTTGTGAAGTACTTTTATACTCGTGCACTCGAGGTGAGATCATAGTCCCACCTTTGCAAATACTTTTATTCTTTTAAATCGTGGGCTGAGAAACATATACATTACATACTTATATACATTTCACATGTATATATACTTTTCATACTTTTATACTTTGAACACAAATACGAATACAAAGATACAGACGAGTTAGAACAAAAGTCCTCAATCCAATTATCATTAGTTCCACTTGCAGGGTGTAAGTGTAAGCGAGTGATTATGTTGTGTGGCCATACGGGTTTAACGAACCCTCATTCAGACGGTTCGCTACCGTTAGTGGATGAAATATAATTTCAACGTGCATAGTGTATGTTCTGACACTATATTCAAAATTCAGAGGGAAGATTCAGTTAAGCTTTGGTAATTGGGTGCTCGCAATACAAACTACATTCTTCGGAATAAATACGATTTGGAAAATCATCTATACAAACTATTGTGGTTCAAAGTATACTTTTACAAATACATTTATGATCTCACCAACGTTTTTCGTTGACAGTTTTCTATATGTTTCTCAGGTTCATACTTGGCTATTTGATACATGCTTCCGCGTACACTCATACTTGCTTGGGGTCAAGCATACATGCATACACTCTGATTATTTGCTTGGAGTCAAGATACATACATACTTACGCTATTTATAGCAACTGTGGTTTCAAACTAATTATGTCGCAAGTTATTCATTCATACTTTATAACTTTGCAAACTTAAACTTATTGTCGATCCGTTTGTTAAACTAAACTTTGTACCTTTCAAATGAACGCGACATAATTTTGGTCAAACGAGTCTCATATAGGGACTACGACCACGCAACGGGACCTAAGTTAACGACGCCGTCAATAACGGTTTTGGTCGGGTCGCTACATTTACACTTTTGAAACTTACATTTGGGATGAGAAAACATAAACGTTCCTTTTTAACTAAGTGAACACAAGTACAGGAAAACAAACATTCTACATACGAGTTTAGAACAAAAATCCTCAATTCGATTATCATTAGTTACACTTGCCGGGTGTAAGCGAGAACTTATGTTATATGGCCATATGGGTTTGACAAACCCTCATTCAAACGGTTCGCTACCGTTTACGAATGAAATATATTTTCGAGAAACAGTGTATGTTCTAGCACTAAGGTGATGGGGTTCTATGGAAGGAATGTTAAGCATTGATAATTGGGTGCTCGTGATAACAAATTTTTGGAATGGTTAACTATTATTGAAATGTTATAAATCTTGTGGTTCATTTGTACTTACTTACTTACACCTATGATTTCACCAACGTTTTCGTTGACAGTTTTCTATGTTTTTCTCAGGTCCTTGAACGATACATGATACATGCTTCCGCTCATTATTTTGATACTTTCATTGGATGTCGAGTATATATGCATACATGGAGCGTCTTTTGGCTACTTTTAAATTGTGTCGCATAATTTTCATTTGTACTTATAACTTTGTAACGTAACTTGTGGTGGAACTATTCTTGTAAACTTTGAACAATCTTTACATTTGAAATGAATGCGACATATCTTTTGGTCAAACGTTGTTTTAAATACTTATGACCACGTAACGGGACCTAAGTAGACGGCACCGTGAATGACGATTTTGTCGGGTCGCTACAGATGGTATCAGAGCGTTGGTTGTAGGGATTTAGAGTTCATTGGTGTCAACCTCGAGTCATAGGGTACATTGGTGAGTCTAGACTACAACCGGCATATAGACTTGAAGTAGGAATTACTTGACTACTTGTGCATTTATACTAGAACGCTTCTACTCATATCTACTCTTAGTTCATCTTAATCTCACGTTGTTTAATTTGATTGACACGCCACCTTGACTATATGAAATGATGTCGAATGCACATATGAATCAGGGTAATATAATTTCCGGGATTATATTACGGTGACTCATATGAACGTTCCGACATTGTGGCATAAAGAATTTAAGGCGAGTCAAGGAAAATTTTCTCTCTATCTTTATTCCATATCACGGTTAGTATTATTTAGAATACTAACCAACGGTATTCTTTTGTTTTGAAGGAACAATGCCTCCTCGCCGTGCGCCACGCCGTGAAACTCCCGAACAAGCTCTACAACGCATGATAGCCACCGCCGTAGATGCGGCCATGGCCGGTCACTCATCCAACAACAATAATAATAACAACCACAACAACAACAATGGAGCCGGTAACTCAAACGAGGGATGCTCCTATAAAGCTTTCATGGGGTGCAAACCTCACACTTTCGATGGAACCGGAGGACCGGTTGCTCTCACTCGATGGTTTGAGCAAACGGAAGCCGTTTTTAGCATAAGCGGTTGTTGGGACCAAGACAAGGTCAAGTACTCCACTCACACTTTCTCCGGCGTCACTCTCACTTGGTGGAACACCTATGTACAATCGGTGGGTACCGATGAAGCCCACGCTCTCTCTTGGTCCGATTTGAAAGGAAAGATGATCACCGAATACTTTCCGCGCGAGGAAACCCGAAAGCTCGAACAAGAGCTAAGAACTCTAAAAGCGGTCGAAAACGATCTCAAGGCCTATAATCAACGATTTTCTGAACTAGCCTTGATGTGCCCAAACCTTGTGAACCCCGAGTCTTTAAGGGTTGAACTTTACATGGATGGTCTTCCAAAGAGCATCAAACACGGAGTAATGTCATCCAAACCCCCTAATCATCAAGAAGCTTTGAACATGGCCTGTAAATTGATAGAGACGGTAGACGAAATTGTAGTACCGGCACCTAAAGCCGAGGACAAGTCGGGTAACAACAAAAGAAAATGGGAAGCTCCCCAATCAAGCAACAACAACTTTGCCAAGAAATCTTTCACCTCCGACGGCAAGAAGGGTTATGCCGGAAATCTACCTCTTTGCAACAAATGCAACAAACATCACTTTGGCGAATGTAGTAAGCTAATTTGCCATCAGTGCCAAGGAATTGGTCATAAGGCCAACGATTGTAAAAGTGCCACTCCCGTCGCTCGAAAGTGGCCCAATGCACCAAAGACGGGCACTTGTTACGAATGTGGCCAAACGGGTCATTATAGAAATGCATGCCCAAAGAAGAAAGATAACCCCAACACGCGCGGCCGAGCTTTCAACATCAACACCGAGGAAGCCCGGGATGACACTGAACTAGTCACGGGTACGTTTCTTCTCAACAATTCTTATGTCTCTTTCTTATTCGATTCGGGTGCCGATAAATGCTTTGTATCCAAGACTTTGACTCATTCTTTTAGCACTCCACCTCTTCCATTAGATACCACTTATACCATTGAAGTGGCTAACGGGAAACTATTAAGTGCTGACACATATTACCGGGGGTGTACGTTAAACATTTTGGGTAAGAAATTTGAAATTGACTTGATACCCATGGAACTAGGAAGCTTTGATGTAATAATCGGTATGAATTGGTTAGTCAAAATGAAATCTCACATCCTTTGTGATCTTAACGCAATCCGAATTCCTATCGAGAATGGTGAACCTTTGATTGTTTATGGCGATAAGAGTTGCACCAGACTCAACCTCGTTTCGTGCCTTAAAGTTAGAAAACTACTCCGTAAGGGTTGTTTTGCGATCCTTGCCCACGTTAAGAAAGCCGAGTCCGATGAGAAGCATATCGATGATGTGCCAATTGTTAGTGATTTTTCCGATGTATTTCCCGACGAATTATCGGGTCTTCCACCTCATCGACCGGTAGAATTCCAAATCGATCTTATTCCGGGAGCCGCACCCGTAGCACGTGCACCGTATAGACTTGCTCCATCCGAAATGCAAGAATTGCAAAGTCAAATCCAAGAACTACTTGACCGTGGTTTTATCCAACCTAGCCATTCACCATGGGGCGCTCCGATTTTTTTTGTTAAAAAGAAAACGGATCCCTACGAATGTGCATTGATTATCGTGAACTAAATAAATTGACGATTAAGAACCAATATCCTCTTCCTCGCATCGATGACCTCTTTGATCAACTACAAGGGTCTTGTGTATATTCGAAAATCGATCTCCGCTCGGGTTATCATCAATTAAGGGTTAAGGGGGAAGATGTCTCCAAAACCGCTTTCCGGACTCGTTATGGTAGTTATGAATTCCTTGTCATGCCATTTGGTCTCACTAACGCACCGGCGGTGTTCATGGATCTTATGAACCGCGTGTGCAAACCGTATCTCGATAAATTCGTTATTGTGTTCATCGATGACATATTGATCTATTCTAAAAATGAAGAAGAGCACGAACAACATCTCCGACTTGTGCTTGAACTCTTGAGACAAGAACGACTTTATGCCAAATTCTCCAAGTGTGAATTTTGGTTGAAGGAAGTTCAATTTCTTGGTCATGTTGTAAGTGATCAAGGTATTAAAGTCGATCCCACGAAAATCGATGCCATTAGTAAATGGGAGACTCCTACTACTCCTACTCACATTCGTCAATTCTTGGGTCTCGCCGGGTACTATCGTAGATTCATCAAAAACTTATCTTTGGTTGCACGTCCTCTAACCGCATTAACTCACAAGGGAAAGAAATTCATTTGGGCGACCGAGCAAGAATCCGCGTTTCAAATCTTGAAGACAAAGCTAACCACCGCTCTTATCTTGTCACTTCCCGAAGACAATGATGATTTTGTTGTATATTGCGATACCTCGAAACATGGTTTTGGGTGTGTATTGATGCAACGGAAGAAAGTCATTGCTTATGCCTCTCGACAACTAAAAATTCATGAACGGAATTACACGACTCATGATCTCGAACTCGGAGCCGTTGTCTTTGCACTTAAAATGTGGAGACACTATCTTTATGGAACCAAGAGTACTATCTTCACCGATCACAAAAGCCTTCAACACATCTTCGATCAAAAGCAACTAAACATGAGACAACGACGGTGGATTGAAACTTTGAACGATTACGATTGCGAGCTTCGTTACCATCCCGGGAAGGCAAACGTAGTAGCCGATACCTTAAGTCGAAAAGAAAGAGCGGTGCCTCTTCGTGTCCGAGCTTTAAACATCACCATTCACACCAACCTCAATAGTCAAATTCGTGTAGCCCAAGATGAAGCTCTCAAGGATGAAAACATCTCTCTCGAACACTTGAACGTCCTCACCTCTCGATTCGAAGTTAAAGAAACCGGACTCCGATATTTCGCAGGAAGAATTTGGGTACCTAGTTATGGGGACTTGCGAAGTCTTATTTTAGACGAAGCCCATAAGTCAAGATATTCGATTCACCCCGATGCCAATAAGATGTACCACGACCTCAAAGAACAATATTGGTGGCCGAACATTAAAAGGGACGTCGCTACTTATGTTGGAAAGTGCCTAACTTGCTCCAAAGTCAAAGTCGAACATCAAAGACCGTTCGGACTACTTCAACAACCCGAAACCCCGCAATAGAAATGGGAAAGGATAACAATGGATTTTATCACCAAACTACCAAAGACGGTTGGCGGTTATGATACTATTTGGGTCATTGTTGACCGACTCACCAAATCCGCGCACTTCCTAGCCATGAAGGAAACCGACAACATGGAGAAACTCGCACAACTCTACATCAAAGAAATCGTAGCCCGACACGGTGTACCCTTATCGATTATCTCCGACCGAGATAGCCGTTTTGTTTCTAGATTTTGGCGTACTTTGCAAGAAGCATTGGGAACGCGTTTAGACATGAGCACCGCATATCATCCACAAACCGACGGACAAAGCGAACGCACAATTCAAACCTTGGAAGACATGCTACGAGCTTGCATTGTCGACTTTGGAAAAGCTTGGGATAAGCACTTGCCTCTCGCCGAATTGTCCTACAACAATAGTTATCACGCGAGTATTAACGCCGCACCATTCGAAGCATTATATGGCCGAAAATGTCGTTCTCCTCTTTGTTGGGCCGAAGTAGGCGACAAACAAATCACCGGTCCCGAACTTATTCATGAAACAACCGAGAAGATCGTTCAAATCCGAGATAGGCTTAGGACGGCCCGTAGTCGTCAAAAGAGCTATACCGACACTAGACGCAACGACCTCGAATTCCAAGTCAGTGATCGCGTAATGTTAAAAGTCGCACCTTGGAAAGGTGTAATTCATTTCGGGAAACGCGAGAAGCTAAATCCGCGGTATATTGGTCCTTTCGAAATCTTGGAGCGTGTTGGAACCGTTGCTTATCGTTTAGATCTTCCGCCTCAACTGAGTTCCGTTCATCCTACTTTCCATGTATCTAACTTGAAAAAGTGTTTAGCCGAACCTGAACTCGTCATCCCTCTCGAGGAGCTTACTATCGATGACAAACTTCATTTTGTGGAGGAACCGGTTGAAATTGTGGACACCTCCGTCAAAACGTTAAAACAAAGCCGAATTCCAATTGTCAAGGTCCGTTGGAATGCCAAAAGGGGACCCGAGTTTACTTGGGAAAGACAAGATCAAATGCAAAGGAAGTATCCTCATCTATTCGTGAATTCGGAAACGCAAGATCTCGAGGAAGAAACAACGACTACTACGCCTACTTAAATTTCGGGACGAAATTTCTTTTAAGGAGTAGGTAATGTAACATCCCGCCTTTTTCCGGTTACTTTCCGTTTAACTATTTTGAAGTCCGTTATATATTTATAACATCTTTCGTTAATACGCGTTTTAAATTATCTCGATTAGGAAATTCACGCACCCGATTCAAACTTGAGGGACTAAACTTGCCAAAATTCCAAAATGGTGACTAGGTCAAAGGAGTCAAACTCCTCTCATCCATTCATTTCATCTTCTCCATCTTTCTTCTTCTTCTTTTTCTCTCAAAAACACCAACAAGAATTCATCATCTAAATTCGGATTAGGAAGTTAGCAACAAAACAAATTACAAATTCGTGATCCTTGCATCTTCCTCTTCGATTCCATACCGATTTCATTACATTTGGGTAACTTTCTAAAATCACTAGATTTTGTGTTCTTGATGTTTTTAACTTATAAAAGTGTTAATTAGTGTCTATGGCTCAATTCTAACATGAATATATGAATTGTATGCTCGATCTTGTTGTTTTGAAGTAACTAGCATGAACTTGAATTTTGGTGTGTTGTTCTTGAGTTTTGGATGATCATATGTTGTTAGATGTTAAAAGTTCATGTTCTAATTGTGTTCCTAGTATCACTAGCTTCAATTTGAGGTGTAGGTTGCTTTAGAAAAGTTCATGAACTTGATTTATGATTTTGGTGAATTTGGGTTAGGGTTTGATGAACTTGAAATGGACTTTTGATGCATTGAATGCCATGGATTATTATTGGTAAGTGTTTAGTTGGATTGTATGCTTGATTACCTTCGAAACGGCATATCATTCATGTAAATTGGTTGCCCGAATCATTGAATTGCATTTATGAACTTGTATGCGGTTAATGTTAAGCATTAGATGCGGTTTTGGTTGTTGTAATAGGTAGATTGATTGATGAAATGTGTTTAGTTGTTTTCCCCGTCAAATTACCTTCCCAACGGTATAAGATACTTGTCTTGATTGTTTGCGGATCATAAATTGTGTTTGTTTGGATTTTGGTCCGTGCACTTGAGACTTTCAGCAAACAGAACCTGAATACTAATCTGGACGCCGTCCAGATATTGGGACGCCGTCCAGTCCTTTAATACTGGACGCCGTCCAGAAAATCTGGACGCCGTCCAGTTACACTTGAAGTTTCTGTTTCGTTTTACCATTTTTCGAAAAATGTTTACTATGCTACGCACCTCTGATTTACATGTAACTTGTTCTAACGTGCTCATATATGATTAAAAACCTCGAAGAAATAGTTCGGGACCCGACCCGAACGTGTTGACTTTTTCGTTGACTTTGACCCGACCAAGTTGACTTTTAATCAAACTTAACCAAATGTTTGTGCAAATCGTTCTAACATGCTTTTATACTCGTATCTTGCATGAAACATGACAATTTGACTCACATGTTGTAGTATTCGAGTCGTAACGAGCCATAGGACTAATTGAACATCTTTGACCTATCGTGTTTGCCGTTATTGATACAACCTATTGTTTAGGTCAAGACTAGCATTGTTCTTTGCACACGTTTACTTGTTGAAGTACTTTACTACTCGTGCACTCAAGGTGAGATCATAGTCCTACTTTTACACTTTTGAAACTTACATTTGGGATGAGAAAACATAAACGTTCCTTTTTAACTAAGTGAACACAAGTACAGGAAAACAAACATTCTACATACGAGTTTAGAACAAAAATCCTCAATTCGATTATCATTAGTTACACTTGCCGGGTGTAAGCGAGAACTTATGTTATATGGCCATATGGGTTTGACAAACCCTCATTCAAACGGTTCGCTACCGTTTACGAATGAAATATATTTTCGAGAAACAGTGTATGTTCTAGCACTAAGGTGATGGGGTTCTATGGAAGGAATGTTAAGCATTGATAATTGGGTGCTCGTGATAACAAATTTTTGGAATGGTTAACTATTATTGAAATGTTATAAATCTTGTGGTTCATTTGTACTTACTTACTTAAACCTATGATTTCACCAACGTTTTCGATGACAGATTTCTATGTTTTTCTCAGGTCCTTGAACGATACATGATACATGCTTCCGCTCATTATTTTGATACTTGCATTGGATGTCGAGTATATATGCATACATGGAGCGTCTTTTGGCTACTTTTAAATTGTGTCGCATAATTTTCATTTGTACTTATAACTTTGTAACGTAACTTGTGGTGGAACTATTCTTGTAAACTTTGAACAATCTTTACATTTGAAATGAATGCGACATATCTTTTGGTCAAACGTTGTTTTAAAGACTTATGACCACGTAACGGGACCTAAGTAGACGGCGCCGTCAATGACGATTTTGTCGGGTCGCTACATGATATATGTCTTGAAGTCTTCCAAAAGTATATTAATACATCTTAATACACTACATGTATATACATTTTAACTGAGTCGTTAAGTCATCGTTAGTCGTTACATGTAAGTGTTGTTTCGAAACCTTTAAGTTAACGATCTTGTTAAATGTAATTAATCCATTGTTATAATACTTAAATGAGATGTTAAATTGTTATGTTAACATGATAACATGGTGTATGAATATATCTTAATATCATATATATATATGTGTTAAAATACTATTTCAACGATAATCGTTACATATATATATATATATATATATATATATATATATATATATATATATATATATATATATATATATATATATTGTTTCGAAATCCTTAAGTTAGTAGTCACATCCTACTTGTGTAGTTCATTGTTAATACACTTAATGATATAATTAATTATCATTTTATCATATTAAACATAGTGTGTTCATATCTTAATACAATACATATGTATTTATTTTAATTAAAACGTTGTTATAACGATAATCGTTATATATATCATTTCGGGTTTCTTTAATCCAGTAGTTTTCATTCTATGCATATAACTCTTTGTTAATATACTTTTTGAGATACTTACTTATCATAATATCATGTTAATGTTATAATTCAGTAGGCTTATAACTACCTTTAGTGGTTTGATTCTTGATGTTATAATTCAGTAGGCTTATAACTACCTTTAGTGGTTTGATTCTTGATTTAGAATACTAATAATGAAGTGTAAGAACAAAGATGATAATGGAGAGAAAGAAAGAAACACTTTGTAAGTGTGAGAAATGGTGCAAGTTTAATGCTTGCATTCATGAGTATTTATAGCCTAAAATCTCAATATAAAAATACATACTTTGTGTACCAAAATTGACTATATGTATACACCAAAATTGACTATCCATATCTATATTATTATTATTATTATAACACTCCCCCTTGGATAGCAATTTTATTTTGTTGAAGATCAACTATAAATTACTGCCTCGTTAAAAACCTTGCTAAAGAAAACCCAGTGGGAAAAAACTTTAGCTAAGGGAAAAAGAGTGCAGCATGGAGTTGACTCCCCCTCAAGTAGACATCGCTTCGGTTGTTACATCTTTTGAACATGTCTCATGCCAATGTTATGAACGTGTGTTCTGAAAATAGCAGTTGGAAGTGCTTTCGTGAAAAGATCAGCAGAGTTTTTTGCTGGATTGAACATATCTCATTTCAATCTCGTTGTCCTTAATGAGATTTTGAGTGTATGAGAAGAATCTAGGAGGTATGTGTTTGGTTCGGTCACTTTTGATATACCCTTCTTTCATCTGTGTTATGCAAGCTGCATTATCTTCATAGATAATTGTTGGACTTTTATCGCGTTCTAGTCCACAAGAATCAGTAATGATTTGTGTCATTGATCTCAACCAAAAACATTCCCGAGTAGCTTCATGTAATGCAATCACTTCGGCATGATTTGATGATGTAGCAACAAGTGTTTGTTTTTGAGAACGCCATGATATTGCAGTACCTCCATTTAGGAATACATATCCAGTTTGAGATTTAGCTTTATGTGGATCAGATAAATAACCTGCATCAGCATAACCAACCAAATCTTGTTTTGATTCGTTAGAATAAAATAATCCTAAATCAGCAGTTCCTCGAAGGTATCGAAATATGTGTTTGATCCCATTCCAGTGTCTTTTGGTAGGAGCAGAGCTGAACCTTGCCAACAAATTAACTGCAAAAGAAATGTCAGGTCTTGTACAATTTGTAAGATACATAAGAGCTCCAATTGCACTAAGATATGGTACTTCTGGTCCAAGAATATCTTCATGATCTTCACATGGACGAAATGGATCAGCTTCAACATTGAGTGATCTAACAACCATAGGAGTACTTAATGGTTTTGCCTTGTCCATATTGAAACGTTTCAAAATCTTTTCAGTATATGTTGTTTGATGTACAAGTAAACCATTAGGCATATGCTCAATTTGTAAACCAAGGCAATACTTGGTTTTTCCGAGATCTTTCATTTCAAATTCTTTCTTTAGAAGTTGAATGGCTTCATGGATCTCTTTATTTGTACCTATGATGTTAAGATCATCAACATAAACAGCTATGATCACATATCCGGATGTTGTTTTCTTAATGAAAACACAAGGGCAAGTAAGATTATTTGTATACCCTTTGCTTATCAAGTAATCACTTAATCGGTTATACCACATACGTCCCGATTGTTTTAACCCATATAAAGATCTTTGTAATTTAATCGAATACATTTCTTTGGGTTTTGCATTTGATGCTTCTGGTACCTTAAATCCTTCAGGTATCTTCATATATATATCACTATCAAGTGATCCATATAGATAAGCAGTCACAACATCCATGAGATGCATTTCTAAATTTTTAGAAACTGCCAGACTGATTAAGTACCTAAAAGTAATTGCATCCATAACAGGAGAATAAGTTTCTTCATAATCAATTCCCGGTCTTTGAGAAAAACCTTGAGCTACAAGTCTAGCTTTATACCTTGTAACTTCATTTTTCTCATTTCTTTTTCGGACAAAAATCCATCTGTATCCTACAGGTTTCACATCTTTAGGAGTGAGAATGATGGATCCGAAAACTTTTCTTTTATTGAGTGATTCTAATTCAGCTCGTATTGCTTCTTTCCATTGAGCCCAATCATGTCTATTTTGACATTCAACCATAGATGTTGGTTCTGGATCATCATCATTATTCATGATGTCATATGCAACATTAAATGAAAATTTCTCATCAAGATTTTTCATTTCATTTCGGTTCCATAATATTTTTGAATATGCATAATTGATTGCAATTTCTGTATTGACATCATCAATCTCCTCTGCAGTAGGAGTACTGATTTGTGGTTCTTCTTGAACACTTTCTTTTACTTCATTATCAGCTGATTTTCTTTTTCGAGGATTTTTATCCTTTGAACCGATTGGTCTTCCACGTTTCTGACGTGGCAAAGATTCATGAGTGACGTTATTGCCAGCTTTTGGAATTTCAATTCGAGCTGGAGTATTTACTGCTGGTATATATGATTTTGTCACCGTTTTTGTATCTGTAAATGCATCAGGCAATTGATTTGCAAGTTCTTGTATATGCATTATCTTTTGAACTTCTGTCTCGCATTCTTTTGTGCGAGGATCAAGATACTTTAATTGAGGTTCACACCATGAAACATCATTTTCTTTATTTTTCATTTCTCCCCCTAATCTAGGGAACAATGTTTCATTAAAATGACAATCAGCAAAACGTGCTGTAAAAACGTCACCTGTCATAGGTTCAATATACCTTAATATTGAAGATGTTTCATATCCAACATATATTCCCAACCTCCTTTGAGGACCCATTTTTGTACGTTGTGGTGTCGCAATTGGAACATACACTGCACAACCAAATGTTCTAAGATGGGAAATATTTGGCTCTTGACCAAAAGCAAGTTGTAGGGGGGAATATTTATGACTTGCACTTGGTCTGATGCGAATCAATGCAGCAGCATGTAAAATTGCATGACCCCATATAGATACAGGGAGTTTTGTTCTCATTATCAATGGTCTAGCGATTAACTGTAAACGTTTAATCAATGACTCGGCTAAACCATTTTGTGTATGCACATGAGCAACAGAATGTTCAACAACAATTCCTATAGACATGCAATAGTCATTAAATGCTTGAGATGTAAATTCACCAGCATTATCAAGTCTCACCCTTTTAATGGTGTAATCAGGAAAATGAGCTCTCAATTTAATAATTTGGGCAAGAAATTTTGCAAATGCCACATTACGGCTTGATAACAGACAAACATGAGACCATCTGCTAGATGCGTCTATTAGAACCATGAAATATCTAAATGGTCCACATGGTGGATGAATTGGTCCACATATATCACCTTGAATTCTTTCAAGAAACATTGGTGATTCTTTCTCAACCTTAAGTGGTGAGGGTCTAGTTATCAATTTTCCAAGAGAGCAAGATGTACATGGAACCATTGTATCATGATGGATTTTTCTATCCTTTAGTGGATGTCCATGAGTACATTCAATAATCCTTTTCATCATTGTTGATCCTGGATGGCCTAATCTGTTATGCCATAAACTGAATACACCAGGATCAATATATTTTTCGTTAACTACCATATGTATTTCTGGTACATTTATATGTGTATAATGTAATCCAGAACTAAGTCTTGGCAGTTTTTCAACCACATGACTCTTGTCAGTGATACTTAAATATTTCTCATTTTCTGTTGTCACTGACTGATAATCATACCCGTTAAGGTATATGTCGGAGAAACTCAATAAATTTCTGCTTGACTTGGGAGAAAATAAGGCATCATTTATTAAAAATTTTGTACCATTTGGTAGTATGAAATTTGCCTTTCCTATCCCTTTTATCAAGTTAGCAGGTCCTGATATTGTATGTATAGTTCCTTCCGTTGGTTTTAGATCAATAAAATATTTCTCGGATTTAAGTATAGTGTGTGTAGTTCCACTGTCTGCTATACAGAGATCTCCACCACTTGATTGATGTTGTATTCCAGCAAAATTCATATTGAACTTCATATATAAGAAATAAATAGTGAGTACATTAATATTACACAATATTTTAAACGCAAATAGATAGTACTGAAACATTTAGCAAACATAATGACAAAGACAGACGATATTAAATCGTTTATTTTTCAAAAAAACACACAACTTAAACATTCAAGAAATCTTCATATAAATCAGATGGTTTCTCAGTGACTGTTGGATCAATATTATCCACAAAATTTACTTCCTTTTCTTTACCTTTCAGCGAATCCTGATACATCTTAACAAGATGTTTAGATGTTCGGCAAGTATTAGCCCAGTGGCCCATTCTACCATATCTGTAGCAAGATTCTTCAGAATTTTTAGAAGAATTTTCTTCAACATCTTGTTTAATGGGCTTGTTTTGTGGTTGATATTTATATTTTCGTGGATTACTATTTCTTTGACCACCACGGCCACGACCACGACCACGTCCACGCCCATTACCATTACCATAAGGATGGTTTCTACCATAGTTATGGCTTTTGGCATGATGATGGTGATGGTTATTATAACCACGACCTTGCCCGCGTCCTTGTCCCTGTTTATAATTATTTGCAGTATTTGCTTCAGGGATTGCAAGTGTACCAGTAGGACGGGATTGCTGATTTTTCATTAATAGCTCATCATTTTGCTCTGCAACTAAGAGATATGAATTAAGTTCAGGATATGTTTTGAACTTTAGCATTCTCAAATTTCTTTGCACTGTGATGTTTGCAGCATTCATTGTGGAGAAAGTTTTCTCCATCATGTCTGCATCACTAATTTCATGTCCACAGAATTTAAGTTGTGAACATGTATTATACAGAGCTGAGCTGTATTCATTTACTTTTTTAAAGTCTTGGAACCTTAATGTTCTCCATTGTTCCATTGCAGCTGGAAGTAAAATTTCTCTTTGATTATTGAATCTGCTTTTGAGACCTTCCCATAAAACATGGGGATCTTCTACAGTCACATAATTATTTTGTAAGCATTCATCAATATGTTGATGAATAAAGCAACATGCCGTAGCTTGTTCTTTTTCAGAACAAGTGTTGTTTTCATTTATGGTTTCAAGAATGCCCATTGATTTAAGATGCATTTTTACTTTTATAACCCATGTCATGTAGTTGTTTCCAGTTGATTCTAAAGGAGTAAATTTAAGCTTTTCCAGATTCGACATTTTCTATTATCAAAAATTAAAACAAACATCATGATAAATTAGAGTCAATTTATATTCATAAGTATATAAACATTAAACATAAATTTAATATAACATAAATGATAAGTAGGTGACAGTGTCGACCATGTGTAAGTAATCATAAATAAATGTTATATAACAAAAATATAAATATTAGTAAACATAAATGAAAATTTGGCGACAGTGTCAACCATATATTTTTTTCAGGTGGTATAACCGACCTATATCATTCTGGTGGTATAACCGACCATATATCATTTTGGTGGTATAACCGACCATATATCATTTTGGTGGTATAACCGACCATATATCATTTTGGTGGCAGAGCCAACCATATTTAGTATTAAGATTATCGTGCTGATAACGTGTTATAATTCAGTAGGCTTATAACTACCTTTAGTGGTTTGATTCTTGATGTTATAATTCAGTAGGCTTATAACTACCTTTAGTGGTTTGATTCTTGATTTAGAATACTAATAATGAAGTGTAAGAACAAAGATGATAATGGAGAGAAAGAAAGAAACACTTTGTAAGTGTGAGAAATGGTGCAAGTTTAATGCTTGCATTCATGAGTATTTATAGCCTAAAATCTCAATATAAAAATACATACTTTGTGTACCAAAATTGACTATATGTATACACCAAAATTGACTATCCATATCTATATTATTATTATTATTATAACAGTTAAATATATATATATATATATATATATATATATATATATATATATATATATATATATATATATATATATATATATATATATATATATATATATATATATATATATATATATATATATCCATGTATATATTGTCATGTCATTTTTACAAGTTTTAACGTTCGTGAATCGCCGGACAACTGGGTGGTCGATTGTCTACATGAAACTCATTTCAATTAATCAAGTCTTAACAAGTTTGATTGCTTAACATGTTGGAAACATTTAATCATGTAAATATAGTTCTCATTTAATATATAATCATGAAAAAGTTCGGGTCACTACAATCGCGAAGAACGAGAACTCAAATCCGACACCCAGATCTCTTTAAACATCTCTCCGCAACGAACCCATCAACCCGACCTCTGACTTCGTAACCCATCGCGAAAAAATCACCATCATGATGCAATCAGCGTCCCGATTACAAAATAACTTTCAAGAACCATCACCCGAATCTTGTGTGATCAACTCTTTCGGATACATAGACATATCCATGAGTTCATCGCGACCAACTAAGTCACCTGGTCTCGATACATGTTGCAAACAAATCCTAAAACCATCGTTTAAAAAAACAACAAACCAAAACGGACTATGCAAACCACGCGATCGCGAGTCGACTATCTCCAGCATCGTCGACTTTTTTCTTCTTGTTTTCAGTTCGCCATCGTGCCTTAAACTGAGCCACAACTATGATGCCACTTGTTAGGAATTCAGAAGACCCCAACAAGAAAAGTGATTTAAACCAATTACTTATCCACGAACAACAAACGAATAATTAAAGCATAACGATAAAGAAAAACGACACGGGATTTAACGTGGTTATATATAAACTCCAAAACGCTGAGAAGGATTTACTCCACATGCGCAAACAAGGAATTTTTCACTATTATTTCGTGCACACGGTATAGGGTTACGTAGGGTCATATTTATAGGGGAAAACTAGCTTGGGAACAAGCAAAGGAAACTTTCATAAATCTTCCTGACCGCCCTTGATTCGCGATCGCAAATTATTGCCTTTATTTTCTCGCGATCACGAGTTCTTCAACAACAGCAATTCTTCGATTCCTTATTTGATTCTAAGCTCCTTCACACCCAACAAACCTTACAAGTACTATCCCACACTAAACACATTTTATTAGACGATTCTCATTGATTTGCAAATCACTGTAACGAATTCTACATCTGAATTTCGTATGTCTATGACTATACGGGAATAGAAGAAGTTTTCCCTTCATGACGTGCCACTGGAAATAACCTGCAGGTACAACCACAACCTTTTTTCTTTCACTCTCTCTTGAAAAAGCAACCACTTGTCTTCTGGCAGGTGAGTTACATGCGTGTCGAAACTCAATTCGTCAATTGTTGTACGTTCTTAGTGATTTGAAATGTGTTACTGGATAAGGTAGAAATGGGGTGTTTTTTGATGGTGATTACACTTATATTGAAACTCCCCAACTCGGGGGGTCGCCTCAAGCAGTACCTGTTTAAACGACTTATAAGGAGTTCTTCAAAACTCTTGAATGATAAAATAAAATAAAAATATAAAAATAAACTAATACACTAAAATATGTATATACACATTCTCTAACTAGTGTTAATGTTATAACATCATCGAATATGCCAAAAACGTACTATACACATGCTCTAAGTAAACAAAGTGCAAATACCCCTATCCAAAGTGCAAGTACCTAAATTCTCTGCCAATTATTTTGTAAAAAGTAATTAAAACTATCATATTTTCGTTGTATAACGTGGTGGATTGTTATTTGGTACATTAGATGCTAATATATGTTTAAGTAGAGAAAAATAAATATTAACGTGACTGGTAACATTATATATATAGTGTCACCCTTAAATTGCCATTAGAATTGACATTTAGTATTTTATTTTATATAAAAAAAAATTAAACTACCTATGATATATCTATATGATTAGCTTATTAGATAATGAGTGATCATTCCCTGTTTTTATAATTAATCAAGTTACTATATATTTTCAAGCTCACTTTCTTCATATAAAAGTTCCTATTGAAAATTCAACTAATAAATTATAAGATCATACTATACAAACATCGAAAATAAAATTTGATATTATTCTCAACTTTCTCCAAAGATTATTTACATTATTTTTTCCTTTATTAATTTTAGTTAAATAAAACGCCAATTTTTTAAATGTTTTATACATACTACTACAATCGTGATCAAGTTATTATTGCATGTACATATCTGTCTTGTTTTTTGGTTTAACGCATTTTGAAATTCTCAAAAATATATATAAAGAAAAAGAAGATAAATAAAAATTGTATCACACTTTTGTGAGTTTCTCTTAAAAAAAAAAGGAAATTAAAGGGGGGAAAAAGGAAATTACTAAAAATTGACATTGTTATTGATTTATGTATTTTATATCGAGAAATAAGATTAAAAAGTAAAAATATGTAACTTTTTTCAAAAACATACAATATTGATTGTTATTCTTTTTGAATAAGTCGAGCCCCTTAATAAAATTTGATAAATCCGCATCTGGTTACATCAACGGTGAAGTGGTGAACAACAATATGGGGCTTCCATCACTTGAAGATGCTCTGCCTTTATTGGCTAAATCTTCCTTAGGTGAGCATAATTTTATAACTATCTATCAAAGATATTGGTTCCTCAATTGATGAATTGTCATTAATGGCAATTGAAAAGGTCTTGAAACGAAAAGGAAATGTTTAAAATTAACATTTGTAAGTATTCATTAAAAAGGAAACAAAAGGAAAATATAAGAAATGAAAAGAAATTGACATTATTTTTATTTACTTTATAAATAAATATAAGCGGATTAGAAAAGACTACGTTATTTTACGATAACATACAATATTTATTGATAATTATTTATAAATAAGTCGATTATCTTTTACTTAAAACTAGTTCATAACCCGTGATTTCGTGGGATTATACATAAAAAAAAGTTATAACTGATTTAAATTTAAATTATTAACGAATATTTGAGTTATAATATTAGTCGGTTGTCATTCATGTTAGTTTATTATTAAGTGAACATTCTTGTGTATACAAAAAATGTACCATTTCATGAAACATTTGTTCATTTATAATGTGCAATATAAAAGCTTTATGACGATGTGATCAGTTGTGAATTATTTATAATACACTAGAATTTAAGAGCCCGTGCGTTGCACGGTAGCTCTAAAAAATAATTTTCGTAATCCTTACTATTTGTTCAACATTGTTTGTTGTTGATAGCCGTTTAATGACGAAACACTTTAGAAGTATTGAAACTATTAAAAGTACGGTAACGAATGATAAGTTATGATGGTGTATTTCAAAGTGAGTGTTTCCACTATAAAAATAAAAAACAGAGTTTTTTAGTTAAACCTACAAAAGGACATAACACTATCAATTAACATGATCAAAATAAGTATTCAAAAACGTTATTATCTATGAGCCCGTGTATTGCACAACGGTTCTAGAAATAAGTATTTTTCTACTCCGTATAACGTTAGTATTGATACTGCTTAAACGTATTATATAATTACACTGAAAAAACTCTTTATTATTGGTAAGATTAGTCATGAAAGCATTAGTATCGTAAACGTTAGTAAATACAATTTCAATGGAACAATCGATTGTTCACTTGAAATGATAGATAATAATAAAGGGTTGTTAGCGTACATAAGTCGAGTTTAATGTGATTTCTGAACTCCGGGACTTGTTAGCTTTCTCTTGCTGATGTTGATCAAACATCTTCTTTAGTTCCTCTGCTTACACTTCTATTCTCAACTATAACTTCCTGTGTATCTAATATAAGGGGCAAAGTTAACAACACAATTAACTGGTCAAACTTTGACCTTTTGAGATCATGGTAAAATATCTTTTAACAACAAATTGATATACAAACGCAGGGGCTCTAAATTAACATCTACCTTTAAGATACAGTGTGCATGTTATAACTTTACATAAAATACAAAATACATAACATCCTCTAAGAAAAAAAAAAGTGTAGTCGGCAAATATCTCATCTTTCATGTTGTGGACTCCACAAACAACAACAAAAAAAAAAGTAATAGCCAACCTATAAATAATCATGTATTTGGGAATGAAATCGAAGGGAACATGTATGAAGTAATAATAAATTAAAGTTTAGTAGATACCAACCTGCTACTATAGGTGATGCGATACGTCTGTCATCATATACGGCTCCTCAAAAACCGTTTCAAATAAGAATGTTTGGAAAAATGCTCGTGATGTACAAGCAACTTATCAACTTGGTTAATGTCCAAGTGATCACATTTATAGGTTATTTGATGATGTCCTAGCGATCACTGCCTCACGGGTAACAACATAAATTTTACTTAAAATGTAGTTACACTCAAGCTACTGGAGTATCTAGTACGCCATTATCACAAAAACATATCAGACATAGTACTAATGTTCATCATTTCTTTATTAATTTTTTTAATCAATTGAAAGTGTTCAACCTTATATAATTAATTTTCGCATATCTACTTGAATGAAAAGGCAGCCCAGTTGGTCAGTGCGCTTACTTTGCATTCAAAACATAAATATTAGTAACCACGTTTAGATCGAACAAATTAGAATAACTATGTTATCTAATAACAACAAACATGTTTGGTATCATGCATAGTTTTGTATCGCTCAAAAAGTGTAATAAATAAAAAATGAATTAGAAAGTTAATTATTGCTTATTATGTCCATTCTATATATGTACCACCATTACACCAAACAATTTGAAATACATTGATAGAACCTTGTCCTAATCTATTAGTGTTCTATGATTGAATCCACTGCACCCATTAAATTAATTACACTTTCTGCCAATTAATAAGAACAGAGGTCCCTTTTGTGTATTTTACATTTCATCCACCTAAATGTAATATTTGGTGTAAGCCTATATTAGGTTACTAAGAATAAAGGTCCTTTTTAAGTAATGAAGTAACATAAGGTATTACTAATAGACCTTTGAAGTAAATTCCTGATAAAACACCATATGTATACACACGTAAGAATGTCCAAACCTCACACTAAAACCAAGTGACAGTTTGATACTAATACAAGTTTGATACTAATACAGAGAAGTAAATTTTTGAAAAGCATAGTGGATTCGATTAGATAGCTTTTGCCAATTTGAATCCCAAGTTTCAGTGTGCATATATATCTGTACTACTTTGGTAGTCCTAGTATCACTTTCACTGAATCTATCTAATCTAATGGTTAGGCAGATTTTAATAATATATATATTACATGTTGTTGTTTACGAACTACGTGATACAATGTTAGCAAGTCAGAGAGATATCACAACTTACAGAATGTATCCTGTCTAAGGATCATGCATAACTATATGAACCATCTGCATTCCTCCCGACATGGGTCCTCTTCCACAAATCATCGACTCTTCGACAATAATTTGCGATTGTATTAAAAGAAAAGTAATGCATACAGAAAAATAAAAAAAGGGTTATGAGAATATACCCGTTGAAAAGAAGAAGGGAGCAATAAAGTTCCATATGGGTTTGCTGACAAATCCACCATACAGAGAATGAAGGATGTGATTAAGATTTGTAGCAGAATGTTAGGGATTAGTGGTGTTAGATGATTTGTCATTATGAGGTTTTGCAAGTAGCACTTTCAGGAATTGAACTGAACAACATAGCAACTCACCATGGTAAGGCTGTTAGTTAACATATTAACCACTTACACGGCATAACTCAAACCTAGATGAAAGTGATTTTTGTCAAACAATCATGACCAATATTGACCTCTGTATAAAATCATCCATTTTAACCCATAACAAAACCCGCTTGAACCCGTGGGGCGGATGTAAAAATTTGATAAAATTTTCATTTCCAGCAGGGGTAAACACTAAAAAAACCTTATTTTTTGGTAAAAAAAAAAATTAGTGTAATTTTTTTTTCCCGTTAAATCCAATCGGGGCGGATACCCCCTTTGGGTAACCCTATGTTCTGCCACTGGCTTGAACCGTCATAACCCAACTGAATTGCCCATCACTGGAACTGGTGGCATGTCTCTTTAGGTGTGCTTTTTTAAACCTTCATTGAATTGAATTAAAGGATTTCCTAAGATAAAAAAAAAAACTTTTAAGACGAATTACGTTATTAATTGAATAAACCTCAACCAGCTAACAGGCCGGCGACCAAATGCAGACGGTATAAAGATGCATTTTGCAGGTGCATAGCTGATGCAGGTTTTGGTGGGAATAAATGAAAATACCTTTGGCTATTGGTGGCCTGGAAGCAGCAGATGGTGAATAGAAATGTGTGGTATTGGCATAAGCTTGCAAGAAGGCATTAGAAGAAGCGCTAGCAGCTGCAAATATGTGTATAAACAACATGATCAAGTAGACCCCAAACTTGAAATTAAAAAAAATAAAAAATAAAAATGGAATTAAATTGAAATAAACACCATAATCCCAACTGCATATGTAATCTCCGTAAATGGTAAATGAACATGTTGTACTAAGTAGATTAAAACTAAAAGTGGGCAATAAACGGCATGATTCCAACTTCTAAAACAGGTAGATAGGTTATATTGTACAGAGATGATAATTACGGCAAACAAACAAAAATTAAGATAAATATGAGGCACCATCAACTTAGGGTATCAAAACAGACTAACATACAATCGAACAAATAAAAACCGAGATGTTGAATATATTACGTACCAACATGAGATTTCCAGCAAATAGACGAAAATTCAAATTAACGAAAGGAATCCACTAAAACTAAAAGAAGCGATAGACAAAGATTCGAGGCCAATAGCCTCGAACCCTAATTCCACGTTAACCTTCAATCGACATGAACAAATCGGAAAAAGGAAACATACCTGTTAAACGCCTTTAGCAATGCCAATGATTGTGACTATTTTTACAAAGCAGATTAGATCTATTGAAAAATATATGATCGTTTAGGTTTTATAAATTTTAGGATTTGGAATTATGAACATCCGGAAGCCGATTAATTCACCGGAAAACCTTCCATCGTTTTGCAGAAATTAAAGCTTTTTGGATTGTTGATTTTTCATAAGACCAACTCAATGATTCGAGCTTTTTCCAAGAAAAATTCAACCGATGTATCTGATAGATGATGATATAAATTTGTTTAATCAGAATCGTATACGCGAAGATGAATTAATGGGATGGGTTTTGAAAGGGATCGTGAAACCCTAAAAAATTGGATCTGCGTACGGGAAGAATGTAACCATCTTAAGCACCGGACAAACTTCCGGCGGAATCAAAGAATCCGATTTTAGTATACAAAATTTATACGGTTTTATGGAGAAAAATGCAAAGAATTAACTGATGGTAGTGTCGATCTGTATTACGGCGGATTGAAGGCACGATAGTTGGTGAAAATTAATTTGGGAGCTTTATGTGATGTAGAGAAGAGATACATACATACATAACTAATATATTGTTTTGTCAATGCGTTGTTTAATTATATAACTTCTTAAATCATCCATCTATATATATATATATATATATATATATATATATATATATATATATATATATATATATGCTTATTGTTATAATTCAGTAGGCTTATAACTACCTTTAATGGTTATAAGAACAAAGAGAGAGAAAAGAGAGAAGAAATATTGATATTGATATTTCAAGAGAAATGGTACACCTTAAATGGCTACCATACATGTCTATTTATAGCATAAAATATTACTATGCAAGAAATATAATAATAATAAAATTAACATCCAATCTAGATATTTTATAACACTCCCCCTTAGATGACAATTTTATTAGAGAATAACTAGTACTGTCTCGTTAAAAACCTTGCTAAAGAAAACCCATTGGGATAAAACTTTAGCTAAGGGAAAAAGAGTGCAGCATAGAGTTGACTCCCCCTCAAGTAGGCAACGTCTGAGTTGTTACATCTTCTGAACATGCCTCATGTCAATATTATGAACGTGTGTTCTGAAAATAGCAGTTGGCAGTGCTTTGGTATAAAGATCAGCAGAGTTGTTGATTGAACGTATCTCATTTTAATCTGGTTGTCTTTTACGAGATCTTGAGTATATGAGAAGAATCTGAGGTTTTCATCTGAAGCTGTATCATCTAAATCTTTTATGTACAAGTTTAGCCCCTGTGATTTGTCTACAGTCTCCTTCATGGTTTGCTCAAACCCTTGTTTCAATTCCTATTCCCTTGTAGTTTTTTCTGAGCCTTACCAACATACCATTCTTTTTCATCAAACTTATGACCGTTAAGACCGTCTATGGCTTTGGCGCCTCGTCAGTATTTATATTTTGTTCAGTCACTTTTGATACTCTTCTTTCATTTGTATTATGCAAGCTGCATTATCTTCATATATAGTTGTTGGTGAAGATAGTTGTTAGTCTTTTATAGCGTTCTAGTCCACAAGAATCAATAATGATTTGTGTCATTGATCTCAACCAAACACATTTTCGAGTAGTTTCATATAATGCAATCACTTCGTCATGATTTGATGATGTTGCAACAAGTGTTTGTTTTAAGAACACCATGATTTTGTGGTACCTCCATTTAGGAATACATATCGAGTTTGAGATTTATCTTTATGAGGATTTGATGAATGACCTGCATATACATAATCAACCAAATCTTGTTTTGAAACGTTAGAATAAAATAATTTTAAATTAGCAGTTTCTCAAGGGTATCAAAATATGTGTTTGTCCCATTCCAATGTCTTTTTGTAAGGGCTGAGTTGAACCTTGTCAACAAAATAACTGCAAAAGAAATGTCAGGTCTTGTGTAATTTGTAAGATACATAACAGTCCCAATTGTACTAATATATGGAACTTCTGATCCGTTAATATCTTCATGATCTTCACGGGGATGAAATGGATCAGTGTCAATATTGAGTGATCTAACAACCAATTGGTTTTATCTTTAAAAAAAATGTTTTAAAATCTTTTCAGTATAAATTGTTTGATGTACAAGTAGACCATTAGGCATATGCTCAATTTTCAATCCAAGGTAATACTTGGTTTTTTCAAGATTTTTTATTTCAAAATAATTCTTTAGAAGTTGAATGATTTCATAGATTTCTTTATTTGTTCATATGATGTTAAGAACATTGACATAAACAACTACGATCACATATCCGAACATTGTTTTTTATAAAACATACGTGCAAAATAAGTTTATATGTATACCCTTTTTTTTATCAAGTAGTCATTTAATCGGTAATACCACATACGTCCCATTTGTATAAACCCATTTAGAAATCTTTGTGATTTAATGGAATATATTCCCTTGGTTTTTACATTAGATGCTTATGATACCTTAACCCTTTAGGTATATTCATATATATCACTATTAAGTGATCCATACAGATAAGTAGTAACAACATTCATGAGATGCATTTAAATAACTACCAGGTTGATTAAGTGTCTAATAAGTAATTGTATCCATTACAGGAGGATAAGTTTTCCTCCTAATTCATTTATGGTCTTTGTGGAAAATATTGAGTTACAAGTCTAGTTTTGCCTTGTAACTTCATTTGCACATTTCTTTTCGGATAAAAATTCATTTGTATCCCATACGTTTCACATCTTTAAAAGTGATAACGATTGATCCGAAAACTTTTCTTTTATCGAGCGATTCTAATTCAGCTCGTATTGCTCCTTTCCATTGAGCTCAATCATGTCCATTTTGTATATTCAATGACAGATTTTAGTTCCAGATCATCATCTTTATTCATGATGTCATTGTAACATTATATGAAAATATCTCATAGAGATTTTAATTTCATTTCGGTTCCATAATATTGCATAGTTTATCGCAATTTTAGTATTTACATTTATCAATATCCTCTGCAGAAGGAATATTGATTTGTGGTTCTTCTTGAACACTTTCTTTTACCTCATTATCAGCTGATTTTCTTTTTCGAGGATTTTTATCTTCGGAACCAATTGATCTTCCACGTTTGATGCGTGGCAAAGACTCAACAGTGACATTATTGCCAGCTTTTGGAATTTCAGTTCGAGCTGGAGCATTTATCGCTGGTATATATGATTTAGTCACTTTTTTTTATATCTGTAAATGCATAAAGTAATTAATTTGCAAGTTCTTGCATATGCATTATTTTTGAACTTTCGTTTCACATTCTTTTGTACGAGTTCAATATACCTTAATTGATGTTCACATCATGAAGCATCATTTTATTTTTTATTTTTTTTTCTCCCCCTAATCTAGGGAACAATGTTTTATTAAAATGACAATCAGCAAAACGTGCTGTAAAAACATCACCCATCATGGGTTCAATATATCTTATGATTGAAGATGTTTTATATCCAAAATATATTATCATCTTTCTTTGAAGAACCATTTTATTGTGTTGTGGTGATACAATTGGAACATACACTGCACAATCAATGTTTTAAGGTAGAAAATATTTGGCTCTTGGCCAAAATCAAGTAGTAAGTGAAAATATTTATGACTTCCACATGGTATAATGCGAATTAATGTCGCAGCATGTAAATTTACATGTCCACATATAAATATTGAGAGTTTTGTACTCATTATCAATTGTCTATTTATTAGCTGCAAGCGTTTATCTATTGATTCAGCTAAACCAATTTTGTGTATGCATATGAGCAACTGGATGTTCAACAACAATCCCTGTAGATATATAATGATCATTAAATGCTTGAGATGTTAACTCACCAGCATTATCAAGTCTCATCCTTTTAATGGTGTAATCAGAATAATGTGTTCTCAATTTAATAATTTGTGCAAGAAACTTTGCAAATGCCATATTACGGCTTGATAACATATAAATATGAGACCATCCGCTAGATGCGTCTATTAGAACCATGAAATATCAAAATGGTTCACATGATGGATGAATTGGTTCATATATCTTACCTTGAATTCTTTTAAGAAACATTTGTGATTCTTTTTCACAATATACTTTTCATTAATCACCATATGTGCTTTCCATTAATCACCATATGTGTTTTTTTTTTATCATATATCCTTTTCACCATATACGCTTTTAATCATATGCGCTGTGTTTTTCACCATATGCGCTTTTAATCATATGCGATTTTCATCATATGCGTTGTGCTTTTCATCATATTCGCTTTTTATCATATGCGCTTTTTTATGTGAATAGTAAATTAATTAATTTCGTTTTACTATTCATATGAATTAATTTAGATTTACTATTTTGTTAATTGAGTAATATATATATACATCATATACTTGTGACTCCGAAGGCTCAAATGAATTTGACCATATAGTTATACGTTGTACCTTGCACATTAATTTTCAGTAGAAGCTTTAGATGCATATTATTTTCAGTAGAAGCTTTAGATGCACTTTTTTTTTAATCACCAAATACCACAAACACTTTGTTTGCGTTTGTTCATAGTCATCAATGAAAACCATTTTCTTTAATTTTATTTTATACAATAAAATTAACGCATCATTATTCTTTTCAAAAACAATAATCTATTGTTATTGTTCACTTGTGCCATGTTTAACAACAAAAGTCAACAACCTCTGTCTTGTTTGTTGTGGCAACCAAAAACAACCTTTGCTTTTGTTACCGAGAATCCAAGACCAAAAAACAATTAATTTTTAATTAATCTTTTATCAAAACCATAAATGATTTTATTGATCTACGTTGATATGGTCATAAAGAATTGACGGCTGACCTACTTTTGTAAGTGTATTTCGGCTATCATCCCGAAAACGCACAACGACCTTTTTTTTATGAACTATTTGTTTCATATCTAGCTTAGGCAATTATTGTGAACATTTGGTCCCTATAAGAGCATTTATTTTTTAGACTTTTAGTTGATTTGTACTTGTCACAATTAGGGATAGCACCCGCGGGTCGTGGATGCGGATCCATTGGATCCATCACCCGTACCCGCGGATTTTTTTTAAGAGACATCCAATTGAACCCTTGTTCGTTGAAACAATTTGACTATATTTTTACTCCCCATTATTAAACGAGCCATTTTGATGCACACTCTTAAAAAAATAATTTGTTTTTTAAGTTTTATTATTCAACCTCCTTTTTTCAACGGTCACGTTTTTAACAAAACATTTGACAAGTTTGGAAAAAAGTTTTTTATTGATTATCATCAAAAGTTTTCTATTGTCACTCTACTGGATGGAATTATGGCATACAACCAAAATTGCAACCCAACACTACATAAGAACAAAAAGGTTGTTTTTAATTAACATATGTATATGTGTTAAACTCGGAATAATAATAACTTATTTTAGAAAATTAACATAAGACATGTTGAAACATTTTTGTCACATTTAGCTCATCAAGTCTAATACTTATCATTGATAGATTTTATCACGTCTAGGAGATGTTTATTTTTTTCTTGTATTAAGTCCTACTTTCATTTACCTTTGTTTGGAAAAAAGTTTTTTTTTTACTTTGCTTTCCCCCTTTCTGTAAAACTCATTTAAACACTTTCTTTGTTTTTTTTTTAAAAAAAAACTTCCTTTTTTTTACGTTACCCGTAAATTATAAATATATAAAAAAAAACTTTTTGTTTAATTTTTTTTTTAGTTTTTAAAAGGCCACTTGACCAATTTTTTAATTCTTTCACAACACCTGATATCGTGATCGTTACCTTTCACCAAAGCAAGAGATATTCTTGATAAACTAAACACGGACTCGTGTTTGAAATTGTCGGCCACAAAAAAATTCATTTGATAAAAGTATATATTATTTTTTTAGTTATAGAAGGTGACCACTTCATTTTCAAGACTTCATTTTTGACAAAAAAAAAAAACTATTCCATTTTACCATCCCCTTTTTTTTCTTACTTTAACTTTTAAGATATACTTTTAATAAAAATACAAATTACTTTTTCTTATTTTAACTTTTAAGATTTACTTTTAATAAAAATACAAACTACTTTTTGTATTTTAACTTTTAAGATTTACTTTTAATAAAAGTACAAACTACTTTTTCTTATTTTAACTTTTAAGATTTACTTTTAATAAAAATACAAACTATTTTTTTATTTTAACTTTTAAAATTATAAATTTAAGAATAAACATTAGTATGCATGAAATAAATAATGATTAATTGCATAAGTAATCATAAATGTTAGATAACATATAAAGACCCCGTCGTATTCGTATTGATCGGAATTAATCTCGACCCATGGTACCGTGTTGTCAAATGACGTGTTGCGTACATAAAGTACCGTGTTGTCAAATGACGTGTTGCGTACAATCATGAGGTCTTATTAACATAAATATAAATGTTAGTGAAGTTAATAAGAGTTAGATTACAGAAAATATAATTCAGGTGGTATAACCGACCATATATAACTTAAATAACATAAATATAAATGTTAGTGAAGTTAGTAAAAGTTAGATTACAGAAATATAATTCAGGTGGTATAACCGACCATATATAACTTAAATAACATAAATATAAATGTTAGTGAAGTTAGTAAAAGTTAGATTACAGAAATATAATTCAGGTGGTATAACCGACCATATATAACTTAAATAACATAAATATAAATGTTAGTAGTCCAAAATTTGATATATTCGAGTCTGAAAATTATTAATAATTTCATACCTTGATTAGTGATTCGTGATCGTTTGAGATATCTTTTAATTACACTAAGCTTTTCGTGCTGATAACGTGTTATAATTCAGTAGGCTTATAACTACCTTTAATGGTTATAAGAACAAAGAGAGAAAAAAGAGAGAAGAAATATTGATATTGATATTTCAAGAGAAATGGTACACCTTAAATGGCTACCATACATGTCTATTTATAGCATAAAATATTACTATACAAGAAATATAATAATAATAAAATTAACATCCAATCTAGATATTTTATAACACTTATATAAAAGAGAGTTTATTTTAGCCTAATTGTCATTATACCCGAATTAGCTGGAACAAATGCCATGTGTAATTTACAGCTGGCAAATCCAGCCCAACAATCGTCTAGCATCCAGTCCATGATCTTATCTCCAAATCGTTTATCTTTTTCAAGAATCAAGGAAACGATGAATTTATCTTCATTATCAATCAACGGGAATTGCGTACAGCTATTTTGATTCCTAAAAAATTTCCAGGTTTATTTTGAATACCATACTGATTTATCAATTTTTATTATACCAGTCGATTCAATAAAACGATTAATATCTGTTACCATAAATTATGGAATATTGATATCGATCTAAATTTAAATTGAAGGTAATTATAGTTAATATCTATTTCAGATTTGAATAATTTTTTACATATGTTTTCATCGTATGTTTTCTTTATTTTTTGGATTTTATATTTGACGGTTGTTTATGCTATGTTTTGCATCAAGTATGGTGTTTTCCAGAATATTATGGTTTTTTTGTTTAATAAACAATTCTCACAGTCAGGAATTTACTTTGATCTATATATTTTCCTATATTATGTTTGTTATAATTTATTTAAATATTAAATATGATAGTTTATGAATGTCTATACTATATCTCAGTCCGATTAGGAATTCCAAGCACATCTATTTCCATCATAATTAAAACTCTAATAGAGTTGGATATAGTGAATGACAAAATGAATGGAAGTGAAGCAAAACTAAACACCATCTCTAAAGCTTGCTTTATTCCAGTTGACGTGATATTTTCTTGACAATGGGTTATTTATTGTCAATGGATGATTTATTACTTTGCCACAAATAGTAGTCTGCAAAGTTTTAGATTGATTTTATTGTACATATAGTTAACAAATTAAGTTTTATCAACAATGAAAATATTAGATATTGAACGACCTGACCTGGACTTTTGAGCCCATAAACCAACCAGTCAGATTAAGGATCTACTCAAGTGTTGGTGTCAATCATTATTTGTTAGTTATATCTTTAATAACTTAGAAACTTTTATTGTTATCAGGGTACAATTGATAGTACTTAAGATGGGATTAACATAAGTTATGGAGCTATAGAAACGTTGAACGGCTCCTTAGGTTTGTTATTTACATGTAGCAGAAAGATTTGGATGGATGGCATTGAAATTACACAGTTCACCAACTACCAGCTCTATCAAGTATAAGAAGTTGCAGTAATCACAATGTTAATGAGTGTGGCTTGCTGTTTGTGTTTTACAAATGAACTCAGACACCATCTCCATCAAGTAGAAGAAGTTACATTAATCACAATGTTAATGAGTGTGGCTTGCTGTTTGTTATTTACAACCTGTGTTTAAGCTTTAACGGAGAGCAACAAATTGAGAGTCTTTGCAGAACTTGGCTTTTAGCATTTTTTGTTGATGTTATTTTGGATTGAAATGCATTTTTTTTCTTAAGCAGCATATTCTTTTACTATTAAGTTCGATTATTCCTTTTCAGACGTGTTTTCACTTTCTTTTTTATCATTAGGATTCATGATCATTTGTTTCTTGATAATATAGTGTTGCTCTTTTTGCCATTATTTACTAATGATCTACAAGCCCATCTTGACTATCGGTTTGACAAGTTGGTCATGCCTCATAGTCTGCCAGTCATGGTTCGTAGTTCATGCATTAAAGTGCCTCACATTGAACTCTAATAGAAAAGCAAAATAATAAAGGATTTTGAGTAGTCGTGCAACGCACGGGCTCAAAACCTAGTATAATTATAGAATATAACCTCATAATTAAATCTACCAAACTCCTCCATAATGTTTTGGTAGTTATAATAAAGCCATCATCTTTTTGTAATACAAAAACAATAATAATACGTTGGAACAAAACACCCTTTTAAAATGTGCTACATATCACATTTTACAAACTGGACTCCTTTTTTGAGTCGTACCTAAGGATGCGTTTGATAAAACTGAATGATTTAGTGCTGAATGGTTCAGAATCTGAATCGTTCAGAGGCTCTGAATAAAGTTTGCTCTGAATGAAAATAAGCTGTTTGATAATCATTTAGAATGAACGATATGAACTGAGTAAAACTACCTTATTAACGTGTTACATTAATAAAAAAAATTAATATACTTGTTAGTTAAGTGATCACGATATGATTTCAGGACAATATGACAGAAAATTTAAGCTCTTAATGGTTAAGAGAGTGCTTTTGCTCTGAATGGTTCAGAGCTTAATTCTGAACCATTCAGCACCATATGTCATTCAGAGGTCAGAAACAAACGCACTGAATGCTGAATGATTCAGCATTCAGTGCTGAACCATTTCATTAAGAGGTAAACAAACACACCCTAACTCACCTTACCCGCTCATATTGCTACCTCTAGTCAACGTGTTAGAGTAATACCTACATTTAAGTACGTTGTTATGTATCTAATGAAACAACAAAAAGAGTATCTTTTTTTAACTATAATAAGAAAACTACTATGGTGTCATCAATTATATTAAAAAATTACATGGCAAAATTTCACCCCTTAGATAAGTTTTCAAAATTTTAATCTCAATCATTTAAAATGTTGATGGCGTCATTAAGCTTTGTAATCGGCAGTTAGACTTTCTAATTACCATGGTGCCCTAAAATGTCACTCTCTTCTAAAATTCGCCCTGAAATTCCTTTGCTGCGCTAACCACTTTCCTCTTCTAAACCGGTCATCTTATAAATTGCTTTCCAAAACTGATCGGAAAGTACGTGGACTATGAGAGTATGATACGCATGGTTAGGTTTTATATCTACGTTGATTTCATTATCCAGAAGTAATCTGTTTCCAGGGGCGGACCTATGTAGGGGCAGGGGGCGCCCGCCCCCACTGGATTTTCAATTTCTAGTGCAAATTTTTCTGGTTTTTTTAATTTTGCCCAAAACCCCTCATATTTTGCCCCAAAACATTTTTATTTTGCCCAAAAACCTTCGTATTTTGCCTAAAAGTTTTTAATTTTTTGCTCAAAAAACTCTATATTTTGTCCCAAAACCTCCATGTTTTGCCAAAAAAATCCTAACATTTTTTTAAAAAAATTCACCCTCGGTGGAAAAAATTTCTGAGTCCGCCACCCTTTGTTTCTATTCCAATTACATTTACAATAGATTGGGTAATCGGGTAATCAATCATCAATTGACTTGCTCTAAGGGTGCGTAGCACTGAATGATTCAGAGCTCTGAATAGTTCAAACTTCAAAGGCTCTGAATCAGTATCGTTCTGAATGGAAATTCACTGTTTGATAAGAGTTCTTAATCAACACTCTGAATGACATAAAATTACTATTTTAACCTTATCTATCACCTCACAATTATTTAGATATACATAAAACGTTAAATAAAACATAACAATCCGTAAAAGGAAATTATAAAAAAAAAACACAATACTCACTAAAATTTCCAAACATAATACAGCAATACCATGCACTATAAAAAACTAACAAAACTAGCCTATGACCAATTGTTACTCGACAACAACTAGTTTATTAGAAGTATGAGAAGCTGTAGAGTATGCAGCCAAGGTGCAGCTCGAAAGAAACAAGAAACAAGTAACAATTGATCATGATTCCAACCTTTAACTCTATCCCCCATTCTTTCTCCTTGTCTAAAACATCTTGTTTCTAGTTTAGCGGTTTAGCCTACCGTTTTTTTTTTTTTTTTTTTTTTTTTTTTTTTGGTTTCAAGGAATCACCGATCCATATTTAAAGTAAGAAATCCCAAAAAAGGGGCTAAAACCTAAACCTTTTACGAAAAATAATTAAAATCATTTAGGCTGTGTTCCAGAGTTGTTTTAGGAAAGAAATGAATTGAGATGAAGGAGAATGAAGGGGAGGGGAGTTGGATCCTTCCAATTTGGAAGGAAGCATATGAAGGAAAATTGCACTAAATCATCACTTCTCTTCATTTCATTTCTCTCAATCTTAAAACTCAGGAACACTAAACTTCTAAATTTTCTTATCACTTCATTCCCTTTTTTCCCAAAATACAACTTGGAAACACAGCCTAATTGATGAAAACAATTAACCTTACCATGACCAAAAAACTGCAAACAATATCTCATATTAGGTTAGTAGGAAGAAATTTACGTTACTTTGAATTAAAAAATTACCACAGAAAAAATTAGGGTTCCAAAGTTGAAGATTATCAAAGATGAAAGAAAAATTACCAGGTGAAGAATCAATCGATTGAAGAAATTTTGTGAACCTGAGATGTGAAGAAAAGAGATGGGAGAAGAAAATGAGACGTGAAAGGATATTGAAGGGAATTATGTATAACTGAACCATTTAAGAGAGGATTTAGGCGAGGAACTGTTCATATTTTTTTTTTTCATTGTTCAGTATAACCTCTCATTCAGATATGCAAATCAAACACACTGAATGTTTCCCGATTCAGCGTTCAACACTGAATGATTCCATTCAGATGAAAACAAACACACCCTAAATCTATTCCAAAACACAATTAACGAATCGTGGCAGCCCATCTCAAAATTCATTGCCAAAAAAACAACCATGGCATTTAGATCCTACGTGTCTCTTTTTTATTGGATACTTCTACGTAAACGCGATGTCATTGGTTGCACTTACTCGACACAATTTTCTCTCTAGATCTGTACTTATATGGAGTCTTTAGTTAAGTTATTTACTCTCAAATAAACTTCACAATTTCAAGAGCGCAGTCTGTATTACTCCGTATATCTCTATCTCTGGCATCTTCTTCTCAAGATCAACTCGATTATTAGATCGCAAGATCTGCTTACAGACGAAAGATGCGTTCGTTGCAATTTTGTTCTTTTCTTTTGATCTGTTGCTTAATTTCACAGATTTCGGCTGATACTTCTAGCGCTGTAAGTGAAGTAATGTGATGTTTAATTTATAGATCTGTAGAATATAAACTATAAATAACTGATCGTTATGTATATGCATATCGATTTGATTCTGTAGATTTTTTACGAGTCATTTGATGAATCGTTTGAAGACAGTTGGATCGTGTCTGAGAAGGAGGAATATTCCGGTAAGAATCGTCTGGATCTACTGTTTAGTTTATGTAGATTACTTTGATATTAGGGTTTTAAGCTGTTATGAAGTTGTTTGAACTGTTATTTGATAATTTAATTAGGGATTAAGATACTGAATTTGAAAAACTTTATGCATTCATTTGACACAGCTATACAGCGTCTCTAAATTAGTCCCCTGCAATTGCATTGATCGTTTGCACTTTATCCACCATTCGAGTTCGCACAGATGCAGTTATTTTGTTAATTGCGTGTTTAAGTATAGATTTTGGTTATACATTGATTGACTTGCCTGCCTGATGCTCTTTTGTAAGATTTATAAGTTCAAGTTCCGTGTCCTTGAATCCACCATTTAAGATATGAAGTGTTTGCTTAGTAACATACGCTTCAAATGGTTTAATTAACTGCCAGTAGTTATTATGTGGGCGTTAAGACTTGAATGTTGCACGAATTTTCCGATGCTGGCTTAAAACTGCATTTTCAAATTTTACCTATCAAACACGGTGCGGTTGCATTTGTTGTATAGTTTATCTGTTTATGTCCTTAAGTAGTTTAATGTCAGGTTTTGTATACTCTTTACAAATGCAGCGTTTCGATCATATTTCCTGCTGCAGAATGGTTCAAGCATTTATTTTATTGCCACGTAATTGAATCTATTTATGTAGTTGTGTCTGTTGAATAAATCTCTCTGCTGTAATATCTTTTTCTTCTGCAATAAATTTCTGAGTTCGTTTTATTTTATTTTTTCTGGTCCTTAGGTGAATGGAAGCACTCAAAGAGTGAAGGGCATGACGATTATGGTCTTCTTGTGAGCGAGAAGGCTCGGAAGTATGCAATAGTCAAGGAGCTAGAGAAACCAGTTGAGCTCAAGGATGGTACCATTGTTCTCCAATTTGAAGTTCGTCTTCAAAATGGTCTTGAATGCGGTGGTGCATATTTGAAATACCTTCGCCCACAAGAGGCTGGATGGACTGCCAAAGGATTTGACAACGAGTCACCTTATTCAATCATGTTCGGCCCTGACAAATGTGGTGCCACAAACAAGGTTCATTTCATCTTAAAGCACAAAAACCCTAAGAGTGGGGAGTACGTTGAGCACCATCTCAAGTTACCCCCATCTGTTCCTTCAGACAAGTTAACCCATGTGTACACTGCTGTTTTGAAACCTGACAACGAGGTCGTCATATTGGTTGATGGAGAAGAGAAAAAGAAGGCTAACTTCCTCTCATCTGAAGACTTTGAACCCGCACTTATCCCTGCTAAAACTATTCCCGACCCAGATGATAAGAAGCCTGAAGATTGGGACGAACGTGCCCAAATTCCCGACCCGGAAGCCAAAAAGCCCGAGGACTGGGACGAGGATGCACCTATGGAAATATTAGATGAAGAAGCTGAGATGCCTGAAGGATGGCTTGAAGATGAGCCTGAAGAAATTGATGACCCAGAGGCGGTTAAACCTGAGGATTGGGATGATGAAGAAGATGGTGAATGGGAGGCTCCTAAAATTGACAATCCTAAATGTGAGTCAGCACCAGGTTGTGGTGAATGGAGGAGGCCAAACAAGAGGAACCCAGCTTATAAGGGTAAGTGGAGCGCTCCACTTATCGAAAACCCTGCTTACAAGGGTATTTGGAAGCCTCGTGAGATTCCAAACCCTGATTACTTTGAACTGGACACACCCAACTTTGAGCCGATTGCTGCTATTGGTATTGAAATCTGGACAATGCAAGATGGGATCTTGTTTGATAACATCCTGATAGCAAGTGATGAGAAGACCGCATCATCAATCAGGGAGACCACTTGGAAGCCAAAGTTTAAGGTGGAAGAAGAGAAACAGAAGGCTGAAGAACAATCAGCTGTTTCTGAGGGTCTCAAGGGTATCCAGGTACTTGTTTAACTAACTCAAGTACCTAGACTTAACTTTTTGATTTTTTTATATTGTCCTAATTCTTTCACTTTTAACACTTTCAGAAAGCTGTTTTTGATGTCCTTTACAAAATCGCCGATCTAAACTTCTTGGGTGAGCACCGGGTCAAGGTTGTGGTAAGTCACTGTATGTGGTTTTAATAGATAAGAAGGTATCACTTCTTTTTGTAGTATGTTCTTTTAAACGTTGTATTCTGTTATTGCAGGAACTTATTGAGAAGGCGGAAAAGCAGCCAAACCTTACAATCGGTGTCTTAGTTTCAATCGTTGTTGTGCTCTTTAGTGTCTTGTTGAAGTTGTTGTTCGGAGGAAAGAAAGTGGTAAGTACCAAACTTAGCTTTCTTTACGTAATTAAAGTTACAGGTGGCAAGATGGGGGCAGAGCAAGGGTTGGTAACATGTACTCATATCACGTTTTGTTGCGTATAAATTGGTTAATTAATATCTGTTAATGTGTTTACAAAACCACATTGTCACAGTAATAATCCAAATAATCTAAGAGGATATGTTTGACCAAAATTGACCCATTTATGATTACACAACCCAAATGGGAATGTTTGTAACTAAACTAGTTCAGATGAGTTTTCCATGTTTATACTTAGAACTGATAATTTGTTTACAGACACCGACTCCGACACCGACACCATTAGTGAACGTGGCGCCAGCAAAGAAGGATGAAGGTGAGGCCTCGAGCACATCTGCAGCAGCACAAGGTGAGGAGGAAGAGAAGAAAGAAGAACCAACCGAGGTTCCTCGTAGGAGGACGACGAGACGTGACAACTGACCATGATTATGAAGAAATGTTGGGGGGTTGTCAAAGTTAGCAGAGATAAGAATCACATTTGTTAGAATCCTCTAGTGTTTAGTTGGTATGTGCATCTAATTACAAGTTTTTCGTTTCTTTTTGTTTTGATTACTTTTGTTAAAACACATTGAAAAGTTTTTGTCGATTAGAACGTAACAAACGAAATCTATTCTGTGCGACTTTGTTCTTTAGAATTTGTGTATTTGTACCAATCGGTTTTTTCTTCTTAATGTTTTGGTGAATGTTTTTTTACTTTTAAGTTATTTGGTTACAACTTACAAATCTGATCTGTTTATGAAAAGCCATGTTAACTTTATACTTTTTGGAGGCCATTTTGCACCTTAAATAAAACATTGTTCAACTTTGAATGTACTAATTTATCAAGTAACTTCAGAGTAGCAAAAAATAGTCATTCTCGAAAACTGGAAACTACTGTGTTTGTTTACCTCTTAATTAATTGAATGATTTAGTGCTGAATGTTGCATTTAGTGCGTTTATTTTTAAATGACATATGATGTTGAGGCCACTCCCTATAGTGACTAAACTATTCATCCTCTTAACCTTCTACATCAGCGTCACATCAACACTCAAATTTTATAACTAGCCCATAAAATTCTATAACTAAACACTGCCTATAATGGCTAAAACATCTTCCTCTTAACTGCCACATAAATTCCTATAACTAAACACTGCCTATAATGGCTAAAACATCTTCCTCTGCCACGTCATTAATTAATATCTTTTATATTTATTTTAACTAACACAAAATATAATAATAATAATAATAATAATATAATAATAATAATTAATACGGAGTATTAGTTTTAGTTTTTTTAATTATAAGAAGTATTTTTATATCTTATTATTATTATTATTATTATTATTATTATATTTTCAATTCAGTTTACATAATAAAATAAAAAGCATTTGTTTTCATTTTAAATGTGTTATGTAGTGTTGGTACAATATGCATTAAACTTTGTACATGATGCATTAAAGAGTAGTGTACAACATGAATCAAAACTTGTACAATAGTGTCTAAGGATTTTTGCTGCAAAAGGTATCAACATATGGCCCACAAATGTTGAAGATGATCTCGTTAAATCCATGGTGAAATATCTATAACTAACACCTATAATGAAGCCATCCCTATAGTATTATGGTGATAATGAGTGCCGCATAGGCTGATAACGAATGATAACTATATCATAGGGAGAGGTCTGAATGATTCGACATTCATTGATGAACCATTCAGAGATGAAACACTCTCTTAATCATTAATCACCAATATCTTCTATAAGATCCTTTTCAAATTATATTCAGAACATTTAACAAACAAGTATACTGAACTTTTAGTTCATGTAACAAGTATACTGAACTTTTAGTTCATATAACATTAGTTCATGTAACTTTTAGTTCATGTAACAAGTATACTGAACTTTTAATTTTACCCGATTTATATCGTTCATTTAAGAATCAAATCAAATTTGTTAATAGACTTTAAATCATCATTAAGATTATGAATCATTTAACGCTAAATCACTCGTTTTTATCAAACGCACCCTAAATCATTTAAAAGTAGCCAAGTATATTACTGTATGGTTTAGGTTTATTACATTGCACATGGTTTATTAACAAGGTTGTAAATGCACGTGTATGCTCTGCAAACCAAGAGTCTTGTACTCTTTGTCTATAAGCCAACTTCATTAAATATGCGGATCAATATTACCAACTCCTACCTGTCTTGCAAAATTCAGTGTTCATTGATTGTTGTCAATAACCTGCAACTGCCTGACATCTTCTTGCCAAAGATGCAGAGGGGCATATGCTGCAATGTAGCTAAACCACCACCACAACAAAACCCAATCAAAAGAAACTACCTGATAAGGTGTTGAACATTCAATGTTAAATAACCAGGTAACCATACACACAAATGCACAATATAACCAAATTCCATATATATCAACACGCAACATATAGCGTTAAACATAAGCAACCAAATCCAGTTTTTGCTTTGCAGTTCGATTGGTGTATGTTTGTTTTATCTATAAAAGAGTAAACTAATGAACTATTCACCACACAGATAGTAACCAACAAGAATCAATCTATTACATATATAAAAGAATTTATATAGCTATAGTACAATTACAAAATTTGATATTTTTAAACGAATAAATTCATCTCTAAGAACCAACAGTCACTCTTGTTGGCTCGTATATACCGATGCACCATATAGGCCACAAGATATGAGATTTCAACTCATTGTTACATAACTATATATATATTATCAAGATTCAACCATTATAACAAGTTTATTTATAAATTTCTATAAAATTTAAAATTAAAAGTTCTCCTTGTGAAACTCAAATTTGGTACTAGTCTTGTGTGAAAAGTCTGAAGCAAGTTGTTTTAACTCTTTGACTGGTGCTGGTGCTCCACAATAAAACACCCCTGCAAATATTTTAAAACTTTAAGTTTTCAAAAACAAATAACTTTAAATAATAACTTTAGGAAGAGATTATAAGATCCTCACCGATACGTTGACCAGTGTGAGTGAGAGCGATACGCTTATAAACACTTCTCCAATTCGGCTTAGCAAAATGAGACTTGACCCGAGTACCCGAAACAACATCAACACCATTTTTAGCATGATTAAGCGATTGAAGCATAGTGATCAATGCGGACCGAGCATCACCTTCTTCATATACACTTGTACAATAATTATGCATTTCAATCACACCATCTTGATCTGTTTCAGCTACCTCATTCATAACCCCTTTGAACCATTCGAATGAGCCTTGTTCTCTTGTGACCCAATAGAAGTAAGCTCGTGTTGTTCTAAAATTGTTGCTAGTGTTTTTCTTGGCACCACTTTCTAAGGCCTCTTCTTCCTCTTGTTTCGTTTTCATGTTGTTAACGATGTCTTTTACGATACTGATCATAGGTGTTGCTCCAATACCTAACCCCACTAACAACACTACGTCGTATTTCTTGTAGTCTTGTGCTGGGGCCCCATATGGTCCGTCAATTAGGACTTTCGGGAAACTATTGATAAATTTGAAAAAGAAAGTTAGCAATCATGTCTGGCTTTTATATTTATCAAGGATTTTGCTAATTACAGCCCTTAAGGTTGTCGTTAACATTCATAAATAAATTGTAGAATTTAAAAAATGTGGCTTTCAAGTCAGAGAGTAACCGCTCAGTACAACACTTTAAGGGCTGTCGTTAGCAAAATCCATTATTAAAGATAAAATAGTTCTAACAAAGGCTTACTTTAGGTTGTCTTCTTGATATTCGGCTCTTAAAAGTCCGCTTTTGCCATTTGCAGGTGGTTGGCATACCTACAAGAGATCACTATTGGATTAGTTGAATATAAAACAAACTACAATGCTGACCCATTTAGTTATACATGGCTCAATTTGGGTTATCTTATGTCTAGCAGGTCAAACGAATACGATCAAAATAATTAACAATCGAAAAATGAGTTCAATATTGTCCAAATTGTATTTCCTATTTCTAATGCATAAAATCTCCCAAATCAGATTAAATGATATTTTTTGCATTTAAAATGATCATATCTCTGCAATCATATTTGGCAAATTGGTTTTTCAAAATTTTTTTGAACCTGATTCTTCACGCGCAATGTGGATATGTAAGAAACTTGCCAATCATAATTTATACCTGAGAGAAGACGGTTTTGAGTTGCCTGGTCCAATCGCCGAGTGTTCGAATATGCACACTTAAGTAGTCATCTCCAGGTGCAGAAGTTATCGAAAATGGGTGCCTAATCAACAATCATTAAGTTAGTATACTTATTACAACACATTTTTTTGATGCAAATTAGCATTTTATTGATCGTGACTCACCATTCAAATGGTGAAACTTCTTTGCAGTTCACAAACATGTATTGCCCACTTTTGTATTTAAATCCTTGTGGCTTCGACATGTGTAGCGCCAACACATTTCCTGGGTAAACCGCAACCTTCAAAAAAAGAAAAAACAAAAACAAAATCAGTATAACAATGCACGGATCATAATTCAGAGGATTAACGAAATATTGTGATCCGTTACCTTCAATATCTTAACGGGTTTGACAGTCGATCTTAGCGCTCTGATCAATCTCTCACTTGCGTAAAGCAAAATCGGAATCGCTAAATACATCCAAGTCTGTCATGACAAAAAAAAAAAAAAAAAACATTTCAGTTCAATGTTCTCAAAACGGTCACAAAACAAATCTTTCAAATTTTTTACTCACCGTTTTCTTGTACCATTCTTTCGTGAGGTAAAGTTTGATACCGTGAACTATAAGCATACCATAAACGATCACAAATAGGTGATGGGAGTACCAAAACGCGTTAAAACCTGTAAGTTTCTTTAAAGGGTTTTTATCGCTTAGTCTACCACGCCTAAACAATGGTGTTGCTAGTGTAAACGCTATTGCCATTAAAACCACCATTACGATCCCGGTCCACCCTTCAACTCCTCTAACGAACCACCAATAGCTATCGGGTTGTGGACCGAAAAACTTTTCCATTGGCTCATACTTCTCCTCGCTCGCATGAAGAAGTCGAGGGAAATCACATGTTAAATGTGAAATAGCGTGGAGCCCAACTCCAATTGTAATCCCAAAAGCGATCACCTATAAAACAACCATATAAACTTGTCACAAAATGTTGGAAAAGTAACAAATTATAGTTTATAATGAATAAATGTATGACTCTAGGCAGCTTGCAAAACAGGTTGTCGACTTGAGATTGGTCAGCTCGCAAAGTGAGTAGAAAACTCAAGTCCAAAAGGGAAAAAAATGATGAAGATTATAAAGAAAATGAAGTGTTACAAAGTAAAGTGCTAAATAGACACCATCTACTTTTGTTAGTGAAATGACTTAAAAGCCCATGACAGTAAACAGATCAAATTTGACTGTGTCTAAATCTTGACTTTTGATTGTGTAGTTGGAGTAACTTTGAACTCGAATGGTGGTTTTTTGAACAATATTGACGATAATCACAACTTTATAGTCAATGACATTTTTACTAGATTGTGTTTATACTAAATATGATCATTTACCTTTAACGAAAAGAACATCAAATCTATATACAGTAATATGTAAAAAAGTAAAGATTGCGATACTTACTTTGTGGAAATTTAGATTATCGTCAAAAGGAACAACAACGCCAAGTTTAGTCTTGTTCCTAAGCCACGTAATAGTGTTTCGACACACGGGTAACAAAATCAGAGCCATGTTTAGCTTAAGTGTCTCAGCTGCACCTTTAGCAACGCTAACACAATGACCCATTACATCATAAGCGGCTCGATTCTTGTACTGAATGTATTTATAAGTAAACAAACCAGCCATCGCCCCTATCCAAAGTGCAAGTACCCAAATTCTTTGCCAATTATCTTGTACAAAGTAACTAAAACTATCATACTTTCGTTGTATAATGTTTCTATTATTCTCGTTTCTAAGTTTTTTGCTCAACGCTGAACTTAAGTTTTTGCTTTCGCCTCTCACTGCTTGTGTTGGAGCTTGCAACAGAAGTGTCTCCAAGTTTTCGATCTAGTTAATAAAATGCAAATTAATTAATATTGGTCAACTAATTAAAATAGTAAGTTTATAACTAACAAAATCTAATGTTCTTCAAGAACAATAAAAAATGTGTACCATGATGTAACCAAGATTTTCAGGGTCTAATTCTTCCATGATCAATGCAGCGTATTCATCTGCTTGTTTCTGAATGTTCGATAATTTGTTTGCTGAAGCACTCAAGCTGATAATCTGTATTATGACATAAATAACTAAAAGATATTAACATCAATTAATATGAATAGAAAACCAATAGATTAATACTGATATAGTTTAATAAGCTGCAAAACATATGTTACAAGCAACTAGTATTAAATATAGGGATTAGTGTTAAGGAATACATCAACTTGTACCGGATTTTTAATATTATATATGTAACTTACGTTTGCTATTTTTAATACATCCAACTTTTTGGCACAGTTTTGACAGTTGGATGCGTTAAAAAGTAACAAATCTAAATTGTGTACACACAATAGAGTACAAGTTGGATGCATTCTAAACACTAATCCCTAATATATAAACTCAAATTGACAATTTCTTATAGGTAAATTAAATAACTTATATTTGTACGGATTACTACCTCTCGTACTTCTTCTTCCGAAATCCGACCATCCGCATCTTTGTCAACCCTGAATTTATGTTCTTGAATTAGCAAAAGATCGTTCTCATGACATATGAAAAAAAAAAAAAAATTACTTATTCTTACATATCAAAGAAAGTTTGGAGCCTTGAATCGAAACTTTGATCCGCAATTTGATCCCAAAACTCCTTAAATTGTTCTTTGTTAATCAACTGACTTGTAATATTCCTTCGCCTACTAAGTGCATCAAATAGCTCTAACGCGAATTTTTCTGAATCTTTATTCATCCCTGCCAGAAATAAGATCACAAAATTATAATCGTGTATAGAAAACATTAAAAACGTATTTAGGATTGTTTTTACAAAAACATATTTCGCGCTTAAAAAACAACCTTTTAAGAATACATAATTCATCATGTTTCTCCCAAATCTTGTTTTTTCCATAAAAGGTAGCATTTCATCATCACTTTTTCATAACACTTGGTACATACTAATTTTAACTACTTGCTTTAATTATATAAACGTGATAATCAAATAATCTCTTCTAAAACGCAATTAATTCGAATCACTATAAACTTACCAATGCATTCACCAAAAAGTGGCCGGGGAAGTAACCCGCTCGTGTTCTTTGTAAGTTCATCAAACTTGGCCTCCAACGCGGCCCACATGGCCGCACTGTTGTTTTTACTAATAAACTTTAATCCTTTCAATGCATGAGTTGCGGCGGATTTAGTCCGGTCATACCGACCAACAACCGGTCGCCGTGAAAATGACGTCAGCTTTTTTAACTCTTCCGAAACTTGCCGGATTCTAGCCGACGCATTTCTCACAACGGACGTCCCAAAAGACGATCTTTTTTCTAACCCTTTAGCTAATAACGTAAACTCAGGGTCTTCCACGTCAGCACCTCCAGCTGTTTTCACGCTGTGAACCGCCACCGTGTCCTCACCGACATCCAAAGTTATTTCAACGTAATCGTCATTATTTCTCGAGTTCATACTACCGCCGACACTGCTGCTGCTACCGGCGTCATCGGGAATATTAAATCTTGCGCTTTTACGTGTACCTCGTTTGTTTAATGGTCCGCTGAATGCTTTTCTGTCTGGGCGGTAAACCTCGGTGTCGGAGTGTCGGTTATAATTTTCCGGCAACCCATCTCTACCGTCATCAGTACCCATTTTTTGCAGTTGCATTAAATTTGAATCTCAAATTTCAAATCCGATACCTACCCAGTAGATATTTCGGAATATAAATGACACCCAATGGATAATAATTTATTCGATCCAATAAAGTTTCAAACTTTATGAATATTATTGTAGATTCGAAAGCTTAGTAAATCGAAGGTGTGTTTGAATTATTCGATTCAAGACTTGCCCAATATTATAAATATAATTATATATATAAATATACTAAATTCCAAGTAAAGTTTCAAACTTTTAAGAATTTTGGAAAGGTTATTGTATGGGGAGAAATATTAGGATGATTGAAGGTGTGTGTGTGAATTATTATTATTATGAGGTTTAAAGAACTACCCAGTAAAACTTACGAAAATTAATAAACACCCAACAAAGTATATATATTTGATGTGTAACGAAATTTGATCAAACTTTACGAATCTTGAAAAAAAAATGAAAGTGGGTGGAGGACTAAAAAGAAGAAATAAATAGTGACGGTTTTGGAATGTAAAATTGAGTTGGTGAAGTCAGTCTTGAAAGGCAACTTAAAGGCAACTTAAATTGCAAATAATTGTGAAATTATGTAAAAATGACGAAGGGTACGCGTTATCGGAAATAAGTGTGATAGGTTAAGTCAACAGCGTTGACTAGTCTTACTTTACGGCAAGTGTACACGCATTCAGATTATTATTTTGTTTAACCTTAACGGTATAAATTGGGATTGCTAGTGCATGTTTCTTTTAAGGTGGTCATAGTATTTTTTTAAGAAATACTTAATTCTATCTTTTTAATAATCTCACGTCATTTTTTACTGGAGAAATGAATAATTATCCAAGTCTTATCACTTTCAACCTTTGATTAATATTTTTGTTGTATATAAGTTGAAACAGCTAGCATTAAGATGTACTATAAATTTATAATTAGTACGAGTGTAAATTACATGCAAATGCAATTTGTTTTGGAGTGATAACATTACTTGAGGTTTATATTCTATAAATGAGCCAGAAGTTTACTCGCCAATCAATAAAAGAAAAACATACAATGGCAATTCTACCTTGTTAAGACTTCGGATTTGTTTTACAAAGTATCAAATCTCTTTAAGAAATACGGAGTGTATACGGAGTATATTTTTTTAATTTATGATATTTTAAGAGGTAAATAGTAGCTAGTTGTTATAATTCAGTAGGCTTATAACTACCTTTAGTGGTTTGATTCTTGATGTTATAATTCAGTAGGCTTATAACTACCTTTAGTGGTTTGATTCTTGATGTTATAATTCAGTAGGCTTATAACTACCTTTAGTGGTTTGATTCTTGATGTTATAATTCAGTAGGCTTATAACTACCTTTAGTGGTTTGATTCTTGATGTTATAATTCAGTAGGCTTATAACTACCTTTAGTGATTTGATTCTTGATTTAGAATACTAATAATGAAGTGTAAGAACAAAGATGATAATGGAGAGAAAGAAAGAAACACTTTGTAAGTGTGAGAAATGGTGCAAGTTTAATGCTTGCATTCATGAGTATTTATAGCCTAAAATCTCAATATAAAAATACATACTTTGTGTACCAAAATTGACTATATGTATACACCAAAATTGACTATCCATATCTATATTATTATTATTATTATAACACTCCCCCTTGGATAGCAATTTTATTTTGTTGAAGATCAACTATAAATTACTGCCTCGTTAAAAACCTTGCTAAAGAAAACCCAGTGGGAAAAAACTTTAGCTAAGGGAAAAAGAGTGCAGCATGGAGTTGACTCCCCCTCAAGTAGACATCGCTTCAGCTGTTACATCTTTTGAACATGTCTCATGCCAATGTTATGAACGTGTGTTCTGAAAATAGCAGTTGGAAGTGCTTTCGTGAAAAGATCAGCAGAGTTTTTGCTAGATTGCACATATCTCATTTCAATCTGGTTGTCCTTAATGAGATTTTGAGTGTATGAGAAGAATCTAGGTGGTATGTGTTTTGTTCGGTCACTTTTGATATACCCTTCTTTCATCTGTGCTATGCAAGCTGTATTATCTTCATAGATAGTTGTTGGACTTTTATCGCGTTCTAGTCCACAAGAATCAGTAATGAGTTGTGTCATTGATCTCAACCAAAAACATTCTCGAGTAGCTTCATGTAATGCAATCACTTCGGCATGATTTGACGATGTAGCAACAAGTGTTTGTTTTTGAGAACGCCATGATATTGCAGTACCTCCATTTAGGAATACATATCCAGTTTGAGATTTAGCTTTATGTGGATCAGATAAATAACCTGCATCTGCATAACCAACCAAATCTTGTTTTGATTCGTTAGAATAAAATAATCCTAAATCAGTAGTTCCTCGAAGGTATCGAAATATGTGTTTGATCCCATTCCAGTGTCTTTTGGTAGGAGCAGAGCTGAACCTTGCCAACAAATTAACTGCAAAAGAAATGTCAGGTCTTGTACAATTTGTAAGATACATAAGAGCTCCAATTGCACTAAGATATGGTACTTCTGGTCCAAGAATGTCTTCTTGATCTTCACATGGACGAAATGGATCAGCTTCAACATTGAGTGATCTAACAACCATAGGAGTACTTAATGGTTTTGCCTTGTCCATATTGAAACTTTTCAAAATCTTTTCAGTATATGTTGTTTGATGTACAAGTAAACCATTAGGCATATGCTCAATTTGTAAACCAAGGCAATACTTGGTTTTTCCGAGATCTTTCATTTCAAATTCTTTCTTTAGAAGTTGAATGGCTTCATGGATCTCTTTATTTGTACCTATGATGTTAAGATCATCAACATAAACAGCTATGATCACATATCCGGATGTTGTTTTCTTAATGAAAACACAAGGGCAAGTAAGATTATTTGTATACCCTTTGCTTATCAAGTAATCACTTAATCGGTTATACCACATACGTCCCGATTGTTTTAACCCATATAAAGATCTTTGTAATTTAATCGAATACATTTCTTTGGGTTTTGCATTTGATGCTTCTGGTACCTTAAATCCTTCAGGTATCTTCATATATATATCACTATCAAGTGATCCATATAGATAAGCAGTCACAACATCCATGAGATGCATTTCTAAATTTTTAGAAACTGCCAGACTGATTAAGTACCTAAAAGTAATTGCATCCATAACAGGAGAATAAGTTTCTTCATAATCAATTCCCGGTCTTTGAGAAAAACCTTGAGCTACAAGTCTAGCTTTATACCTTGTAACTTCATTTTTCTCATTTCTTTTTCGGACAAAAATCCATCTGTATCCTACAGGTTTCACATCTTTAGGAGTGAGAATGATGGATCCGAAAACTTTTCTTTTATTGAGTGATTCTAATTCAGCTCGTATTGCTTCTTTCCATTGAGCCCAATCATGTCTATTTTGACATTCAACCATAGATGTTGGTTCTGGATCATCATCATTATTCATGATGTCATATGCAACATTAAATGAAAATTTCTCATCAAGATTTTTCATTTCATTTCGGTTCCATAATATTTTTGAATATGCATAATTGATTGCAATTTCTGTATTGACATCATCAATCTCCTCTGCAGTAGGAGTACTGATTTGTGGTTCTTCTTGAACACTTTCTTTTACTTCATTATCAGCTGATTTTCTTTTTCGAGGATTTTTATCCTTTGAACCGATTGGTCTTCCACGTTTCTGACGTGGCAAAGATTCATGAGTGACGTTATTGCCAGCTTTTGGAATTTCAATTCGAGCTGGAGTATTTACTGCTGGTATATATGATTTTGTCACCGTTTTTGTATCTGTAAATGCATCAGGCAATTGATTTGCAAGTTCTTGTATATGCATTATCTTTTGAACTTCTGTCTCGCATTCTTTTGTGCGAGGATCAAGATACTTTAATTGAGGTTCACACCATGAAACATCATTTTCTTTATTTTTCATTTCTCCCCCTAATCTAGGGAACAATGTTTCATTAAAATGACAATCAGCAAAACGTGCTGTAAAAACGTCACCTGTCATAGGTTCAATATACCTTAATATTGAAGATGTTTCATATCCAACATATATTCCCAACCTCCTTTGAGGACCCATTTTTGTACGTTGTGGTGTCGCAATTGGAACATACACTGCACAACCAAATGTTCTAAGATGGGAAATATTTGGCTCTTGACCAAAAGCAAGTTGTAGGGGGGAATATTTATGACTTGCACTTGGTCTGATGCGAATCAATGCAGCAGCATGTAAAATTGCATGACCCCATATAGATACAGGGAGTTTTGTTCTCATTATCAATGGTCTAGCGATTAACTGTAAACGTTTAATCAATGACTCGGCTAAACCATTTTGTGTATGCACATGAGCAACAGAATGTTCAACAACAATTCCTATAGACATGCAATAGTCATTAAATGCTTGAGATGTAAATTCACCAGCATTATCAAGTCTCACCCTTTTAATGGTGTAATCAGGAAAATGAGCTCTCAATTTAATAATTTGGGCAAGAAATTTTGCAAATGCCACATTACGGCTTGATAACAGACAAACATGAGACCATCTGCTAGATGCGTCTATTAGAACCATGAAATATCTAAATGGTCCACATGGTGGATGAATTGGTCCACATATATCACCTTGAATTCTTTCAAGAAACATTGGTGATTCTTTCTCAACCTTAAGTGGTGAGGGTCTAGTTATCAATTTTCCAAGAGAGCAAGATGTACATGGAACCATTGTATCATGATGGATTTTTCTATCCTTTAGTGGATGTCCATGAGTACATTCAATAATCCTTTTCATCATTGTTGATCCTGGATGGCCTAATCTGTTATGCCATAAACTGAATACACCAGGATCAATATATTTTTCGTTAACTACCATATGTATTTCTGGTACATTTATATGTGTATAATGTAATCCAGAACTAAGTCTTGGCAGTTTTTCAACCACATGACTCTTGTCAGTGATACTTAAATATTTCTCATTTTCTGTTGTCACTGACTGATAATCATACCCGTTAAGGTATATGTCGGAGAAACTCAATAAATTTCTGCTTGACTTGGGAGAAAATAAGGCATCATTTATTAAAAATTTTGTACCATTTGGTAGTATGAAATTTGCCTTTCCTATCCCTTTTATCAAGTTAGCAGGTCCTGATATTGTATGTATAGTTCCTTCCGTTGGTTTTAGATCAATAAAATATTTCTCGGATTTAAGTATAGTGTGTGTAGTTCCACTGTCTGCTATACAGAGATCTCCACCACTTGATTGATGTTGTATTCCAGCAAAATTCATATTGAACTTCATATATAAGAAATAAATAGTGAGTACATTAATATTACACAATATTTTAAACGCAAATAGATAGTACTGAAACATTTAGCAAACATAATGACAAAGACAGACGATATTAAATCGTTTATTTTTCAAAAGACACACAACTTAAACATTCAAGAAATCTTCATATAAATCAGATGGTTTCTCAGTGACTGTTGGATCAATATTATCCACAAAATTTACTTCCTTTTCTTTACCTTTCAGCGAATCCTGATACATCTTAACAAGATGTTTAGATGTTCGGCAAGTATTAGCCCAGTGGCCCATTCTACCACATCTGTAGCAAGATTCTTCAGAATTTTTAGAAGAATTTTCTTCAACATCTTGTTTAATGGGCTTGTTTTGTGGTTGATATTTATATTTTCGTGGATTACTATTTCTTTGACCACCACGGCCACGACCACGACCACGTCCACGCCCATTACCATTACCATAAGGATGGTTTCTACCATAGTTATGGCTTTTGGCATGATGATGGTGATGGTTATTATAACCACGACCTTGCCCGCGTCCTTGTCCCTGTTTATAATTATTTGCAGTATTTGCTTCAGGGATTGCAAGTGTACCAGTAGGACGGGATTGCTGATTTTTCATTAATAGCTCATCATTTTGCTCTGCAACTAAGAGATATGAATTAAGTTCAGGATATGTTTTGAACTTTAGCATTCTCAAATTTCTTTGCACTGTGATGTTTGCAGCATTCATTGTGGAGAAAGTTTTCTCCATCATGTCTGCATCACTAATTTCATGTCCACAGAATTTAAGTTGTGAACATGTATTATACAGAGCTGAGCTGTATTCATTTACTTTCTTAAAGTCTTGGAACCTTAATGTTCTCCATTGTTCCATTGCAGCTGGAAGTAAAATTTCTCTTTGATTATTGAATCTGCTTTTGAGACCTTCCCATAAAACATGGGGATCTTCTACAGTCACATAATTATTTTGTAAGCATTCATCAATATGTTGATGAATAAAGCAACATGCCGTAGCTTGTTCTTTTTCAGAACAAGTGTTGTTTTCATTTATGGTTTCAAGAATGCCCATTGATTTAAGATGCATTTTTACTTTTATAACCCATGGCATGTAGTTGTTTCCAGTTGATTCTAAAGGAGTAAATTTAAGCTTTTCCAGATTCGACATTTTCTATTATCAAAAATTAAAACAAACATCATGATAAATTAGAGTCAATTTATATTCATAAGTATATAAACATTAAACATAAATTTAATATAACATAAATGATAAGTAGGTGACAGTGTCGACCATGTGTAAGCAATCATAAATAAATGTTATATAACAAAAATATAAATATTAGTAAACATAAATGAAAATTTGGCGACAGTGTCGACCATATATTTTTTCAGGTGGTATAACCGACCTATATCATTCTGGTGGTATAACCGACCATATATCATTTTGGTGGTATAACCGACCATATATCATTTTGGTGGCAGAGCCAACCATATTTAGTATTAAGATTATCGTGCTGATAACGTGTTATAATTCAGTAGGCTTATAACTACCTTTAGTGGTTTGATTCTTGATGTTATAATTCAGTAGGCTTATAACTACCTTTAGTGGTTTGATTCTTGATGTTATAATTCAGTAGGCTTATAACTACCTTTAGTGGTTTGATTCTTGATGTTATAATTCAGTAGGCTTATAACTACCTTTAGTGGTTTGATTCTTGATGTTATAATTCAGTAGGCTTATAACTACCTTTAGTGATTTGATTCTTGATTTAGAATACTAATAATGAAGTGTAAGAACAAAGATGATAATGGAGAGAAAGAAAGAAACACTTTGTAAGTGTGAGAAATGGTGCAAGTTTAATGCTTGCATTCATGAGTATTTATAGCCTAAAATCTCAATATAAAAATACATACTTTGTGTACCAAAATTGACTATATGTATACACCAAAATTGACTATCCATATCTATATTATTATTATTATTATAACACTAGTAACTCAAATTCATTCAAATCTCTTTAAATTTTGATACTAAAATCGACAATGAAAACAAAATACCTACGGATTAAATAAATACAAGTATTAGTATAAAGTAATAAAACTATCATATCGCTACTTGATTAATGATTATTGAAAGGTACTGATTGTTATTATGTGATGGACTTCAAACACAAACTATTTATGTACTGTTTTTTCATTTTATGGTCCAGAATGTTTTTATTATAAAGTGTTCTTTTTCTCGAAAATTTTTAATAGCATTATAATATATTCGAACCCAAACAACTCACTCCACGCCCGATCTACAACCAAAACTAGAGTACCTGATCGGTCCCTAATTTATGCGCGGAATGGTGTTTTAAAACAAGGGTTTTACGTGATTTTAATGGAGGAAACAAGATATTTTTGTGGGTTTTCCTCTATATCGAGTATTGAAGAACATTGCGCGAAAAGAAGAAAAAATATGCTGAAAATGCTGAAAAATTTGACTCCTGCGGGCTATTACGATATTGGCCATAAGTCACTCATACAACCTCCGTTTGAGGTGAATCAAATTACAAGACGTCCATATTTAAGAGATCTACAACTTTACTTTTTATGTTAAAACGTAATTTACAGTGTATGAGGCGTAAATTACGCTAGTGTGGAGGTCAAAGGTTCGATTCCTTGCACCCACAAAGTTATTCTCCCTCATGGCCACGGAGGTTTGCCTGCAATGACTCCGGGCTGTTCGCAAAGCGGGTAGTCGCCCTGTGATTAGTCAGTTAAAAAAATGTTGGATACTCATGTTACCAAAAAAAATAGATAATAACGAACGAGATATGATCTGCGCGCTGCTGCGAAAAATAATTTAACTACATGTATTCCATTGGAATATTTTACTTGTAATAAGTATAATGGAAAAAGGAATGAACAATAGGAATAAAGAATTAAGAAGTGAAGTATGATGTCTATTTTCATAATTTGTATATAGTAGAAATTTCATAGAAACACTCTGAGAAATATGTCGACTATATGAAAAAAGTAAATCTTAAACACACAACTTTAATTCATCCATCATGATATAAGTACTTGGATCTTTAAAAGAACTAAACTTAATTAAGTTATATCGGCTTTAAAATGAACTAAACATTATAACTTAAAAAGTTAAAAAGTATGTGGGCCTTGAAAAGGTACTTTACTTTACACATGTTTATAGATATATAGATAGATAAATAAATATAGTTTGTAATTATTTGTATGATATATATATATATATATATATATATATATATATATATATATATATATATATATATATATATATATATATATATATATATTATATATATATATATATATATATATATATACTAGTAAGTGTGATGGCTGTATACGCACAGCCCATGAGACTGCTTATGTTAATTTCTTCAAATATTTTCCTTTAACCTTCTTTGTACTATTAACTGATAACTAATCTATACCGTGGTTGAAAACACCAATATTCTACACGATGTATCGTTCTCAATAATAGTGAATGATACTCTTAACATAAATGTCAACTGCAAATTTTAGAAAGAAATTTTATTTAAGTCGGACAAACAAACAGAAATCATGTATCGTTCTCAATAATAGTGAATGATACTCTTAACATAAATGTCAACTGCAAATTTTAGAAAGAAATTTTATTTAAGTCGGACAAACAAACAGAAATCAGTATGTAAATTGTGTAAATGTTTAGTCTTCGATTTTATTCCCGGTGCATTCATATTCACTTGGGTTCAATCTTGAATGCCAAATTAAATCGTCTATGAATGCAACACCTAACAATTTTATGCAAATTTAAAAACAGTACATATATATTCTCTTGTATAAATATTAAATATTCTTACAAAAAAGAAAATTATCAAAAACACCAAAAAATATCAATATTCAATCAAAAAAGAAAATTATCAAAAACACGAAACAATTTCATGCCGGTTTCAAAACATTAACATGATGTAAATATTACAAGCACAAGATAACATAAATAAAATATGCTCCTACTTAAATTATGAATCTCAAGCAAACTTTACTTGACCTCTGCCTAAAAATCCATCAACCTTCAAATCAAACCATGAATTTTTGCTTCCGATGAATTTTTGCATAAAATGTTGTATATTTCAAACTAATGAATAATGATGTTTGATATCTCAGGTCATCCATATACTATAAAACACTCAACAAAGTAAGAAAACAAAGATACTAAGTTCCCAATGATCTTTAGAAATCTCCCACCGATCTCTACCGCTGCCTACGCTTCTGCGTAGTCCACCTACTCCACCTTAACCGTCGGCATAACTGTGGTCACAAACGTCGTGATAACCTTCGCCTCCTCATACCGATGAACCATTGGTCATCTCTGTGAAAACAATACGAGACTACAGTTATTATTGAAAGTAGTGAACAACAATTCAAATTTTGATAAACTTAGATATATTTGGCTACGGTCAAATATGAAATCAAAGCATCAAAATATAGAAAATCAATAAACTAAATAAACTTTAGATATTGATGAAATAAAAAACGACGGAGATGAAAAACACAAATACAAGAAATAAAAAGGTAAATATCTAATTTCATGTTTAATGATGATACCAATTAGGCAATCAATCGAGAGAAGAATGAGGGAGGAAAAAAGGTGGAGAAAACACAAAAAGATATATACAAAACTGAGCCACACAAAAAACAGACACGCAGCTGTTTGCTTAAGAAAAGATAGAAACGTGGCATAGTTGCTTGTTTAGGAAGGTTGAAAGAAACATGATATAATAAAATTATTACTGTATTAGATAATAAGGAAAGGCCATGTGACACGTGATTGGTAAAAATCAATAAATTTACACGAAAACATCTGAAACGTGGCCTTCAACGAATCAGCTACAAACCCACCTAAATTACTAAAATCTCCCTGCTACAGTAAACAAATGGGTCTTTATATGAATATATATATATATATATATATATATATATATATATATATATATATATATATATATATATATATATATATATATATATATATATATATCAACAAATTTATCATTTCGTCACACATATTTTTACACACTTTTTAAAAGTGTAAACATTTTTATTAAATTCTACACACTTATAAATTAGGATAATTGTATTACATTTATAAGTGTGGAATATAGTCATAATTTCACACATAATATTGTAAAGAAAATAGTTAACACTTATTAACGTGTAAAATCATAAATATAATAACACTTAAAAATTTGTTTCAACCTTTCTAATCATAGGCGGAGCCAATAGGGTGGCCGAAGGTGGCAATGCCACCCTCCACAAATTTAATAAGCCCATTATTATATATAATAATTTTTGTATTTATACTAGGTTCATCAAAATTAAGAAGTTTTTCTCAATTGACCTATGTATGTACTTTTTTTACTTTTCATTTGATAAACTTTTCTATCAATACTTGATGTGCGGATTTTAATTATAGAATATTGAAACAACTTTTAAGATATGAAGTGAAACCGTTTCCCGCAACAACATGTGAGACTCTTTGCTCGTATATACTAAAGGAAGAGCAAAACAAATGGGTCATTTTTGCTTCTGTAAATACATAACGCTAAGTTAAATATGAGTACTCAACCCAAAAGGCACCGCCGCATCGCGCGGGCCAATCCGGATGTCATTTAGAAAGAAAGAGAAAAAAAATATAAGAGTAGTTCAAGTCGTCAAGATATCAAAGAATCAAAAGTGAATTTTACGCCAGCAACGAAAAAATAAGGGAATGAACACGGTGATGCCACCATGAAAGCAACACCGGTTGATGATGGCAGCTTTTTGACGATGGATCACACCAAATTTGTCGCACTTAAAAGTGTTAAGTAAAATTTGTCGCACTAGATTTGTTCACGCTTCCCCTTATGTGACGCAATGAGGTGTAACAAATTTACTCACACATTTAAATGTGACTAAATTTGCTTTTGTACACAATCATAAGTGTGACCATTTGTTTTTATTAATTTATGTGTGAAACTATTATTATATTCAACACTTATACATGTAACAGACTTACACACATTTATAGGTGTGTCGAATTTAATAAAACGTTCACGCTTTTAAAAAAGCGGGTAAAAATATGTCTGACCATTAACTTAATTTATTATATATATATATATATATATATATATATATATATATATATATATATATATATATTGTTTTAATCAAGAGGGAAGCACTTTTTTGGGGGAAATGGGGGAAGTAAATTTTTTTCGTTTTTTTTTATTTTTTTTTTCAGACATCAAGTTTAGGTGAAAATATGAATATTTAAAAAAGACACTTTGTGACGAATGTTATTTTTTTGGCGGAAAAACGATCGAAGAAATAAATGTTAACATTCAATGCAATGAATGTTTTGCTTATGAGTTTTTCTTAAGGGGTTGGAAAATAGGGTTTAGAAATTAGGGTTTAGCTATTAGGGTTTAGAAATTAGGGTTTAGGGTTTAGAAATTAGAGTTTAGATTGAATTTTTAACACGAACGGTTTAGAGTTTAGGGTTTAGGATTTTGAGTTTAGGGACTAAACCCAAAATACTAAACTCTAACTTTAAATCGGGCTAAATATCGAAAAAAACACTTGACACAAGATGAAAACAAAATGATGCATATAAACTCTAATTAAAACATTACTCATGATGAATATTATCATTTATTTCTTCGATCATTTTCCCGCCTAAACAATAATATTCGTCACAAAGTGTCTTTTTTAAATGTTCATATTTTCACCTAAACTTGATGTCTGAAAAAAAATTCCGAAAAAATGAATTTTTTTTACTTCTCTCCACTTTCCCCTAAAAGAGTGTTTCCCTCATGATGATGACCCTATGTGTGTGTGTGTGTGTGTGTGTGTGTATATATATATATATATATATATATATATATATATATATATATATATATATATATATATATATATGGGCAGGATCAATGGGGAAGTAACCAATCGGGGGGAAGCAACATTTTTTTTTCGTTTTTTATGATTTTTTTTTTCAGGCATCAAGATCACACGAAAATATGAACATTTAGAAAAGACACTTCGTGATTAATGTTATTATTTAGGCGTGAAAACGATCGACAAAAATAACATTCAAGATAATATTGTTCGTGAAGAATGTTAACGTTTTTTTTTTCATGTTTTGTGAAGTAAAATTTAGCCCGATTTAGAATTTAGGGTTTAGGGTTTTGGTTTTATTCCATAAACCCAAAACATCAAACCCTAAACCCTAAACCCTAAACCGTTCGTGTTAAAAGCTCAATCTAAATCCTAAATCTAAACCCTAAATCTAAATCATAAACCCTAAATTTCTAAACCCTAATATCTAAACTCTATAAACCCTAATATCTAAACCCTAATATCTAAACCCTAATATTTAAAACCTTAACATACGCTCGAAAAACACGATAATTGTTATATATTACTTCTTCGAGTGTTTTCCCGCCAAAATAAAAACATTTATTACAAAGTATCTTTATTAACTGTTCATATTTTCATCCAATCTTTAATGTTCGTGAACAAAGTTTTTTCATAAAACGAAAAGAAAAAAAAAGATTGTGCTTCCCCCCGCTTCCCCCGATTGGTTACTTCCCTCTTGATCCTACCACTATATATATATATATATATATATATATATATAGTTAAAAATTCAAACGAGAACCACTAAAAGGGCAAGAACTACGAGAACTTTTAATTTACAAAGATTTTTATATGTGAGTAGATTGGATCACCAATAAATGTTGATGGAGAGTAAGATTGAATATATAAAATAGTTCGAAACACCTTATATTTTATCCATATAATCAAATATATAGTTACTCGTTCAGATGTGCATATTTGTTTGTGAACATGTGAATACTTTATATAATTAACAATTTAACATGTAATTTGTGGTAATGAACAAATGTTTGTTAATGATATGAGCATTAATTAATATTTACCTGTAATTTATTGCACTTAAATGTATAAAAAATATGATACTAAAAGGTTCTTGCAGTTCTCGTCCTTTTTGTGTTTCTCGTTTGAACCTGCCCATATATATATATATATATATATATATATATATATATATATATATATATATATATATATATATATATATATATATATATATATATATAGGGGCAGGATCAATGGGGAAGTAACCAATCGGGGGGAAGCGGGGGGAAGCAAAATTTTTTTTTTCGCTTTTTTTTTCCGGCATCAAGATCACACGAAAATATGAACATTTAGAAGAGACACTTCGTGATGAATGTTATTATTTAGGCGAAAAAACGATCGACAAAAATAACATTCAAGATAATATTGTTCGTGAAGAATATGAACGTTTTTTTTCTTCATGTTTTGAGAAGTAAAATTTAGCCCGATTTAGAGTTTAGGGTTTAGGGTTTAGGGTTTGGTGTTTTGGGTTTATGGAATAAACCCAAAACACCAAACCCTAAACCCTAAACCCTAAACCCTAAACTCTAAACCGTTCGTGTTAAAAACTCTAATCTAAATCCTAAATCTAAACCCTAAATCTAAACCCTAAACCCTAAATTTCTAAACCCTATAAACCCTAATATCTAAACCCCAATAGCTAAAACGTCAACATACGCTCGAAAAACACGATAATTGTTATATATTACTTCTTCGAGCATTTTTCCGCCAAAATAAAAACATTTATCACAAAGTGTCTCTACTAAATGTTCATATTTTCATCCCATCTATAATGTTCGTGAAGAAAGTTTTTTCAAAAAACGGAAGAAAAAAAAAAGTTTTTGCTTCCCCCCGCTTCCCCCTGATTGGTTACTTTCCTCTTGATCCTACCACGATATATATATAAGATAAATACAATTGGTGGAAAAAATAAGATAAATACTATACTATTATTGAATAATAAGATATGTAAGAAGTATTAGTAAAAAACCATACGGGTAAATAGTAACATGGCAAATATGATGACGTCGCCCAGGTTAATAGTATTATATAGTAATAACTAGTTGTGGAGCCCTCGCTTCGCGCCGGGGGCTCCGTTTTGAATGCGAGTTAAAAAAAAAGTCTTGATCTATTTTGTAAAAAAGAATTTTTTTCGACATCTAACATTGAAGGGTTGTTCCTTTTGTGAAAGTTGCTTCTTTTAGCGTTCGGGTTTTATTTAAAAAAAAAAAGTTAGTAAAGTGGGGGTTCGATTTGTATTTTAATAAAAGTTAGGGGGTTAAGTTTGTGAAATTTGAAAAAAATATACATATAAAGTGGGAGTTTGATTTGTATTTTAATAAAAGTTAGGGGGTTAAGTTTGTGAAAATTGAATATTAGTAAAAAAAGAAAAAGTTAGTAAAATGGGGGTTCGATTTGTATTTTAATAAAAGTTAGGGGGTTAAGTTTGTGAAATTTGGGAAAAAATATACGTATAAAGTGGGGGTGCGATTTGTATTTTAGTAAGAGTATAAAGTGGGGGTCGATTTGTATTTTAATAAAAGTTGGGGGTTAAGTTTGCGAAAAGTGAGAAAAGGAAATAGTACTATTCATTTTATTTTGCCTTTTAGATATAGGTATAAGTTAGGGGGTTAAGTTTGTGAAATTTGGGAAAAAATATACGTATAAAGTGGGGGTGCGATTTGTATTGTAGTAAGAGTGTAAAGTGTGGGGGTCGATTTGTATTTTAATAAAATTTGGGAGGTAAAGTATGCGAAAAGTGAATAAGGAAGTAGTGCTGTTCATTCAACTTTGATGCGAAAAGTGAATAAGGAAGTAGTGCTGTTCATTCAACTTTGTTTTTTAGATATATGTATATAATGAGATTATAAACTTATTTTTAGCTTTAAAATTTGTATGTAAGGTAGAAGAAATGTAAAAAATTAAGAACTACAGTATATTTTTTTAAACTGTACGGAACATATATATTTTGTCTTGAGTACAATAGAATTACAACGAATGAAATTATCAATAACAACTTCACGTACAGTGAGTTGCATGATGTAATGATCGTACGGTGACTATTCAAAAGTCTAGAACATAACATAAAATCAACCGTCAACGTGAATTAATATTAAGCGTTGAATTTATACAAGATTAATATTTTAATTATCCCGATTTAATCATGTCATTCCAAACTATTGCAATTTCTGACTACGTAAGAGTCAACCTTATCGAATCCATGTGCCTGTTCAACTTGCTTCTGCATGTACAAGCCTCACAGCGTATTGTACAACCATCTATAGTAGTTTTTGGAAATTTCTTGTGATATAGGGAGGGCAAGTTTCACCGAGGTTGTTATATGACTAAAATACGCTAGCCTGGTTTCTGGTTATGGATTTGTGACTTTGTCTTGTATCGCAATTTCAAATTGGTCGCCCAACATGAAATATACTTTTAATAAGCACTTGACATTAAGTTAAACATCAACAAAAGCCACCATCATTTAATTGTAATTTTTATAATAGATACGTTTAGTAAAATATTAAATTCACGCGTTATGTTAATATTATGTGTCTACGTGATGGTAACTTACAGTCTGGTTCCTCAGTTTTTAATACAACAGAAATGAAGTGAAGAGAATTGAAAAATAAAGAAGTGAGATATTTTTTATTTGGAAAGAACTAAAGATAAAACTAAGCACAATTTTTCTCTCTCTTTCCAATTCATTTCTTTGCTTCTCAAATTAAAACTCTGATACAGAGGCTAGTGGTTGCTCTAACGTACCCGTTAAAACTGGTATGACGTGGTGCAATAACAAGAGGTCTCAAAATACGGTCAACGCCCTCTATATAAAACGTTTTAATAAAATTCGCATTCATTTATTATTATTTTTTCAAAATAACTAAGTTTGACTCAAACGTCAAAATGTTTTATATTTATCAAGAATAAAAGTACTAGTAGTAATAGAGGGCGAAAACTAATTTTTAAGTAAAATGTGTTGTAACTCAAGCAATGCAATCATTCTCGACCCCTAGTGCAAAAGCAAGGTTAAGGACCTGAGAATAAAACAAGCTAAAAAGTCAACACGGATATTGGTGAGTTCATATATTAATTGCGGACGATAAAATAAAGTGGATCACAAGATTTAATTGTTCAAAAACAGTATAAAAGTATATACAACTGAGCACCTGGTAACTAAACTTAACAATGATAAGTACCCCCTGTAAGTACACATAGTCAAAGTGTAAAAGTTACGAAGTACTAAGCGTCCGTCCACTGTTAGGGCGACTAACCCCGACACAGTTGTCAAACTCGATAGGTCTATCAATAGGATTCGCGCTTACCTAAACCGGTAATTAACTGTTACATAAGCTAAAGGGTTTTGCGACTGTTAACTCATGCATATAGTAATTTTAGTACTTGTGTCCAGCAACAAAAGTTACACATGTAATAGTGTAAACGTTTGACCGAAGCACTCAACCTAAAATAGAAATGGTCGTTTGAGTTAATGAAAACGTGTTGAATTTTAATAAAAAATTAATTTATATTTTTATATTTAATATATATTTTATTTTATGGAATGTATTTTTTTTATTATATTTATTTAAGAGGGAAAAATAAAATTAAAAAGGGTGGACTCTAACATTTGAGTTAATGAATGTTCAATCCTAACCTTGTCACGTCACATACAATTTTAAATTCTTGGCCAAAAAGTACACCATTTACATGTGACGTCACAGACAGAGTTTATGGCAATCTGATAATTACATACTCAAAAAATATATATTGTATAAAGTATCAACAATCAACAATTATTCTCCAAGAGTAATGAATATTAGCCGTGATGTAGATATGGGTGATGGATGATGGATGGTGCATAGTTCTATTTTAACTTATATTTGTGTATTTTTTGTTAGCTTAGCATTTTTTCTTCTGCATTAGGAATTGTCCAAAGAGGTGCCCATTCTTTTATGAACTGTATCTGTCGGACACTTTTCAAATATCTTTTAATTTTTGTATTCGTCTCTATTTTATAGGCTATTGTATTTGTATCTTTTATGTTTGATTGTAATGTGTAATGTGTACTGTGTTGCCTTTGAAAAAAAAATAGTAAGTAATATCTTTTTTTTTTTTTTTTTTACGAGGAACCCCTACTACGAACGGGCACATTGGCCCCCCCGCAGCGGGTAAACCCCGGGTAAACGGCAAGTCAACCCTCCACCGCTACCAGGTAAAGCATCCTCAGGCTATTGGTCTCTTAAGTTCGCCCCAAACGTTTGAAGTGCCTTGAAGGGAATCGAACCCGTGACCTCACCTTCATTGAAAGTGTTAGTGGCCATTCAAGCTATGCATGAATACTAAGTAATATCTTGAACATATCTGTATATGCCAAAAGAAAGTCAACTCAAATACGTAAAGACAATGGGCACCTCTTGGACCCTTATTGTAATTTTGACCCATCCACTTATATAGTGATAAATTATCATTATCAATATAATCAACTGAAAAGCAGGATTTTACTGTTCATCTTGTCAATAATGGGTTACTTTACAATCAACTTTCAAGTTTCAACCATTCTTAACATTCAACCATTTAATGATGAAGAGGGCTTAATCGATAATAAGATAATTACAAAAAAGACGCTATATTAACAAGCTATAACAATGTGCTATTTTGAGAAAAAAGTAAACAACAATGATATTGTAGGATTAATGTGCAGGGTACAACATATAACTATATGGCCAACTTCATTTGAGCCTTCGGGGTCACTGATGTGTGAAATCTAGTATATAATTTATCTTGGAAAATGCCGGTTTAAAGATTACTACACACTAACGGGCAGTGTACCTGATCGTGCAATAGTATAAAGTTGGTAATTCCGAAATCGTTCCAAGGACAGTTTTAAACGTGAGAATTAAGATTGCAACTAATAAAATAAACTAAGTTAATCTATGAAAATTGAAAGTACGAGATAATTTGTTTTGCGGCTATTTAACGATTAGCCAAATCAAAGATTGATTAAAAGTAAAAGACAATATTTTTGGGTTTTTAAGTTTATAAGAAATAAATGCAGATTCAACGAAAAGTAAAGATATTTGAATTCAATAGATAAAAGAATATTCGCCTAGATCTCCTATTCGCAGTGTCGGATGATTTGTTATTAAGCTCTAGTTCAATTGATCAATATATGCAACTACAGAGTCGGTTTACCCAGAGTTCTCTTTTAGCAAACACGTCAAACTTGAATTTATTGGCTTAGGGTTCCCTTTCACCAAAGACCTCTTTCGTTTGTGACTTAGTAATTAACTAATTATAAGATTAAGATTCAATTGGTTACGCGTTCGCTCCACACAATTCACCCCTATTTTGTTCAATATATGTTACCCGGTTTACCCCCTTGGTCCAGTAAGCACCCAATTGGTTAAGACAAATCAATTAAAAACTAGTGTACTAAATTGAATCAGGGTTCCCTTTGTTCAAACAAGATCACTAATCAACCTAGTAACAATAATCAACACCCACAAGAATGGTTCTTAATCAAAACTCATAATTATCATGCATTAATCAAATCAAACATTAAAGTATCATCCAAACACATACGAATATTCAATCTAGACAAACATTTAAGTGCTTAGCCAACCATGGCTAAAACCAAAATCACAAATAAACAATTAAGAGTTCATAATGATGATAAGAATTAAACCTAATGAAAATTGTGTTCTTGAATGATGAACGGATCGAGACGCGTTTTCGGAATGATTGATGTGTTAGAATGATCTTGGGGTTCCCCAAAAATCACCCTTTTTCGTCAAAAAGCTGCTGGAATTCGTCTGGATGCAATAATGAATATTTAGGGTATTTTTCGGGCCTTAAATACCTGCCAAAAATACCTGGACCGACCTACCGCCGCGCCGCGGCCCATATCGCCGCGCCGTGGAAAATAACTTGAACTGGGACATTCTTAAATCCTCTCCTGAGATTGAAACTAGGCAAACACCGCGCCGCGACATATAGCTTGTTCTGAACCCTTCTTTAAACCCCTTCTTGATAACGAAACCTTAATATTATCGCGCCGCGACCCAAGTCTCCGCGCCGCGACATATAACTTGTTCTGATTCTAACCTTCCTTTGCACTTTTTCAACACTAATAATAACTTAGAACCAAAATACCCGATATGTACTTAACGTTTCCAACCCCGGAGCACCAGTAGTAATAATCGATTAACAACATGCCTCAAAAACTCCATAAAATGCCACTCTTCAACAATAAACTCTTCAAACTCGGAAGTTCTCAATATCATCATTATAACCGCCAAATCGTATCCGAACGGACTAAAATGTGATCGATATCGCTAAGGAAAACGTGTATAAAATATGTGATATCAAACCACCCCACACTAGAGTTTTGCTTGTCCTCAAGCAATAGAACTCGAAAATAATCTTCTATCATATAATAACTTCTTCAACATGAAAGCGACTTTATGAAAGCGACATGATAGAAATTATTAATTATAAGTTACATAACATACCCCTGAAGTATTTGAGAAATACGACTTTATGATATATATTCGTTCTAATTTGGATTCACAGATTTTTCATAAAGGTTCACGGGTGTTTTAAAAAAAATATCTTTATATATTGCACCAAATTAGTTCATATCGTATTCTTTCAGTGAACTAAAAAACACATATTACATATTTTGATTTCATAATATTAACCAAAGGTTGATTAATATTACTTGGGTTTGGACTAGCATCCATTGACGATCGTTTGAAGTGTAGTGTGGACTATCCAAAGAGACGGTCATATTTTTGATCGTAAGTTTCTCTCCGTCTCATCAATTCTTCAAGAAAGGTATATCGTTAACTCCTCTTTTGTTTTATATTCATGACAATTGTTATGATGTAACTGGATCATTGGGAAAGATTAATCGTGTGCATGTTTCATTAAATAAGTGAAAATTTAATCTTGTTAAATTTTGTTCATAAAATAGTAAAAGGTTATTATTTTAACTATCCGCTGCGTTAATCTGAATTGGTAAAAGTACACACGGTTTTCCATCAGTGGTATCCGAGCCGCTTTTACACCATCTTAATTGTCGCCTGATTTTCTTTAGATTTAGCTTTGTGGTGACTTGGTAAAAGTCGAAACCTTTTTGGTTTTTAAAGTCAACGCGGTTGATTTAGACTTAACCTCATGACGCACAAATATAATTGAAAGAATATCACTATTTTAAATTGTAGATTTAATTGTTATAGCTTGAATATTTATTATAATTGTTGATTGTTATATTCCATGGTTATACACATGCATTATAACTATGGACAAGCCATATATAGGTTTTAATAATGTAGTTATTAAAATTGTGATTGCATACATAGCCCATAATGCCCCGACCTATGTATGATTGTTGTGATTGTTGATTACGGCAATATTATGTCATGTTGATTATTTATTTTATGAGAAAGGCCATTTTGAAGCCAAAGTTGTATTATATTTATTTTTCATTTTCATAGTATTGTATTTAAGTTTATTCTAAATTGTAAAAGTATTAGATTAGTTGTATTTTTCAATTTTAAATAAATGTAACAAGATGAAGATTGAAGATAAAATACAACATGCTTTTGGCTTAGAAGATGGCGAACATGTCAAGTTAACAACGATGACATTTGTCAAGTTTTCACTTAATTCTTGAATTAAGTGGGAGCTACAATATTACCCTTAGTTTGACCTCTTGATCCCATGTCGGCTCATGAGATCAAGCATATGATTTTTGGGCTAGGCTATGTGTGTGTGATGCATGATATGGTTGTGTTTTATTTTTGCATTTATATATAATTATTGATTAGAATATATATGCTAAATGTTTTTGATGAAAACATTAAATAAAACCGGTAATGAGTTTCAAATATTAAAATTGATGATTTTAAAAGGTTAAACTCTAACGAGTTTAAAGTTAAATAATTTTGAGACTCAAGTTATATATGTTTTTGATGAAGACATTGAATAAAACTCTAAACGAGTTTCAATGATTAAAATTGATGATTTTAAAATAAGTTAAACTCTAATGAGTTTAATGTTAAATGATTTTGAAAGTCAAATAATATATATGGACGACATCTTTTAAAACTGTTTTAAAACGATACACGTTTGTGTATTTGTTATTTTTATATCCTATAAATTAAATAACAAATTAGATCACAAACATAATCGACATATACAATTGGTTAAAATGTTTTTTTTAACTAATAGTGTAGCGAATCTTGTGTGCATGCATTATTCCTTGACACAAACATTTTTCAAAATACCCATCAAATTTAAGTCATGCCATCCAATGAGCTTGCAAACACTCCTCGTTATTTTTCTGATCTAGTGAGACTAGGCTGAATTATAGCCACGAGGTGGATTTTTCGATCTAGTGAGACTAGCGTGAATTTCCAGTGTTTCCAAATTGGACGACTTAGTCGTATTCATGGTGAGACCTGAGTTCGAGGCAATGATGGGACAAACATGCCATTAGATAATAGTGGTTTGTTGGACTACAAATATCTCTAGGTCCCATAAAGATCTAAGAGTTGTACTTGTAATGCAATTGGTACCCGCTACCTACCAATAGACTCCATAACTGCTAGCTAATCAACAGATGTGGCTATGGAACCTCTATGTGGATCTTAGGCTTTCGTAAATTAATTGTTTTTTAAAAATATTATAAAAACTTGGGTAGTTAATTTATTAAAGCTCAATATCGAAAATACAAAATTGAATCTTATATCTGTTGTAGATGTCAAATAATCAAAACGTAAACTAAATTACATTTCCTTATTTGTTGGAGAAGAATAAACTCAATGTTTAAACTTCCTAGACTGGCACTGCAACCTGAGAATTGTTCTCAAGCATAATTGGAAGTTGAATAAAGTTTAGAACCCATATCCTTTCTTCCTGTTGTGGCAGTTGCTGCTGCTCAGCAAAATGCTTATCGAATGTTGTTCGATGATCAGGAAGAAATATGATTGAAGGGTGAAAAAGAATAAGCCGAATACTTTATAGAAGGAAAATGACAAATCATTTTGTAGGAAAAATATTCCACCTTCCAAGAAGGAAAGCCCAACAAAAGACGCTGAATGTTTCCATTGTGGAAAGGTTGGCAATTGGAGAAGGAAGTTGTCCTATCTTCCAATCTGAGCTGAGAAAAGGCAACGCTGGTGAGACTAGCAAATCAGGTATATTCCATATATAGTTATATACTTCTTCTAGTGATTCCTAGATCTTTGTTAACTGGTTGTGGCCTTCACACCTGTAACAATATGAAGGGAATGAGATGAAATAATAGACTGAATAAAGACACACTGGATTTGCAAGTAGACAAGGGGGATCAAGCTTTTGTTAAAGCTATTGGTACCTCTGAACTTATTTCTCTAAGTGGTCTTATTGTTTTGTTGGAACAATATCATTATGCTCTCAATACTGTGAGCGACATAGTTTGAAAGATGCTAGTTTTGAACTTGCATTTACACACTTAGGTATTTCAGTTTCTAAGGATAATATATTTATCTTAATACCTATCCACGTGATGGTATTTTTGAAATTGATATGCATAGTGTAATTTCAAATGAGAATTCTGTGTATACCTACATCGTCAAAGTCTTCAAGCAAGACTTGAATAAGACTTATCTATGACATTGTCATATTGGTCATATAAACAAACAGTGCATTGTAAAACTCCAATCTAATGGACTTTTGGAATCAATTGACTCCGAGTCATTTGATGTATGCGAGTCATGTTTATGTAAAAAGATGATAAATGCTTCTTTCTCCGATTTAGGTAAAAGAGCTAAAGATCTTTTAGGACTAATACATATTGTTGTATGTAGCCCTTTAAGAACAATGTATAGATTTAGTTAATTTTACTTCATTACATTTACTGATGAGTACAGTAGCTATGATTATGTTCACTTGCTGAAACATAAACATAAAGCTATTTTAACATTCAAAAGTATTCCAAAATGAAGTAGATAATCAGCTTGGAAAGACCATTAAAGCACTTCGCTCCGATGGAGTAAGTAAGTTTATGAGTCACGAGTTTTTTGGACCACCTAAAGAATTGTGGGATTGTCTCATAGTTCACTCTACCTTACACACCACAACACGATGGTGTGTCTGAGTAATAGGAATCGAACTTTACTTGATATAGTTTGATTTATGATGAGTCTGATTTCTCTACTACCGTATTTTAGGGATATGCATGAAAGTCTGCTACAGGCATACTCAATGTGATTCCAACTATGAAGGTAGAAAAGACACCATATGAGCTATGGCATGGGAAGAATCCCAAGTTGTCTTATCTGAAAGTCTGGGGTTGTAAAGCGTACGTGAAGCATGCCACTTCAAATAAATTAGAACCCAGAACTATCTAATGTTACTTTGTACGATACATAAAGGAAACAATGGGTTACTACTTTTACTACCAAGCTGAAGACAACATGTTTTCTGCTCGGTCTGCTAAATTTCTGAAAAGAGATCTTCTCTTACAAGAAGTCAGTGGGAGTAAAGTAGATCTTGAAGAAATTCAAGTACTTTAAAGTAACATACCTTCAGTAAGCACTAGCAATCCACACGTTGAAACTGAGCGCATTGTTGGTGAGCCAGAACGTGTTACACCTGCACTTTATAGATCTAGTAGAACTCATCGGCTTATGAGGTTTAATTATCTAATTAATTCAGATAAACCTCAACTAAGGGATTATGATGAACCCTCTAGCTGCATGAGGCCATATCAGATCCTGAATCTAAAAATGACTAGATTCTATGCATACAGATATGCAGTCCATGAAGGATAATCAAGTATGAGACTTGATTGATCTTCTACCCAATTGTTAGACAATGAGGTAAAAAATGGGTCTTCAAAGGAAGACTGATATGGACAGTAATGTAAACACTTTTAAAGCTCGATTGGTGATAAAAGGTTATGATGAAAGTTTTTCACCAGTCGCGAGTCTTAAAACAATTAGGATACTTATTGCCATGGTTACCTTTCATGATAATAAAATATGGCTAATGAATGTCAAAACCGCTTTCCTAAATGGCGACCTAAGAGAGGACGTATATATGGTTCAGCCGGAAGGGTTTATGAATCCTAAACATCCTACTAAAGTATGCAAGCTTCTTAAATCCATTTATGGATTAAAGCAAGCATCCAGGAGCTGGAATCTTAAGTTTGATCAGAAAATCAAAGAGTTTGTTTTTCTCAAAACCAAGATGAGCCCTGCGTTTACATTAGAGCTAGTGGGAGCAAAGTAGTCTTCTTGATCTTATATGTTGATGACATATTACTTATTAGAAATAACATTTCAACTTGCAAGATGTCAAGTCTTGGCTTGAAAAATGTATTTCCATAAAGGATCTTGATGAAGCTACTTATATTATTGGAATGAGGATCTATACAATAGATCCAATTGGCTTATTGGTTTGAATCAAAGTACATACATTATCTTGCAGAGATTTAGCATGCAAAACTTCAAACATGGAGCTTTGCCAATGCAAAAAGGCATAATCGTGAGAAAGTCTCAAAAGTCCTATCATAGCAGATGAGATGAGACAAATGAAATGTATCACATATGCTTCGGCTATATGATCCATTATGTATGCCATGATATGTACTATACTCGATGTTTTGTTAGTTTTGAGTTTGACGAGTCATTGTCAACATAATCCAGGTGAAGTACATTGGATTATTGTTAAGGATATTCTTTAGTATTTGCAGAGTACTAATGATATGTTCTTGGTTTACGGTAGTTTGGAAGAAGAGTTAAGTATTAAGTTTTATACTGATTCTAGTTTCCCAACTGATCAAGATGATTCTCGATCCAGTCACGTTGTTTCTTTGTCATGATGGGAAAGACAGTTGATTGGAAGAGCTCTAGGCAGAGAACTATTGAACAATCTATAACAAAAGCAGAATACATTGTTGACTGAGAAGCTGCTCAGAAAGCTGTCTGAATAAGGAAGTTTGTTGTTATACTGAGAGTAGTACACAACATTTAATCTTCTATAATATGTACTGTGATAGTTCGAGTGTTAATATACTTTCGAAAGAATCGCATATACATAAAAGTATCTGGCACATTCTTCAAAAGTTTGACTACATTCATTAAGTCATTAAGAGGAATGATATTAGTATTCTTAAAGGTTCATACAAATGATAATGTGGCTGACCCGTTCATGAAGCCCATGATGCACAACAAGCATGATGATCATTCTAGTAATACTGGACTTCGTTATGCCGCTGATCTTTTTCATTTGTAATTTAGTATTTGGATATTTTTGGAACATTAAGCAGTTTTATATTAATGAATTGGTATATATAGTTGGTATGATCATTTTCATTTATATCACTGTGTTCTATATTAGCATGTTTAATCCATGAATAATTGTTGATTATTCAAAATCTCCATAATCGGTCATGTTATGGGAATAACATGAATTAAGATTAATGTGAAATTTTGGTTATATTCATTGATGATGAATAGTTAACTTGTTGAGACCAAAATTCATATGTATTCATTGATGATGAATATTGGAATGACCCAACCATGAGATGTCACTACATGGATCGTAGTCAGTAGTAAATCTTTTAGTAATTATGTCTTTGTGTCCTTAGACTTGAGATGCACGCCCGTCTTGATGAGTGTAGCATTGTACTTTGATATGGTTAAACGCTGTCCTGAATAAGGCTGTTATAAAGGCCATTATTGGGTATAATGTAAAGCTCGTGATAGACACGTGTATGCAATATAGAATTTGTTCCTCTAAAATGTTTGGAGTTAGATACTTTTTGAGCTCCTCGATGAATGAATAAGATATTTGTGTGGCCGCACCCAAATGTAATTAAGATGATACTTAATTAATTTGGTGATCTAATTCAGTTCTAAGATCGAGAAACAAAATTGTTAAACAAATGAGAATGACCGATGATCCATATCTCAAGTTTAACTAAAGTATCTGAAACAAAAGGACGAATGACATTTAAAACTTACCATAAACAGTTCCGAGAAACTATCCTCACATGAATTTGGGGACAATGATGTGTTGCTAGACGCTTACAATTGTTTGTATAGTTACTTGGTGTTATGCCATGCACAAGTGGGAGTCTGTAGGATTAATGTGCAAGGTACAACATATAACTATATGGCCAACTTCATTTGAGCCTTCGGGATCACACACATATACACCGAGACGTCAAATAAAATATATATATGATGTATATATATTACTCAAGTAACAAAATAGTAAATCGAAATTAATTCATTTACTATTCATATGAATAGTAAATGAATCGAAATTAATTAATTTACTATTCACATGAAAGCGGCATGATAGAAATTATTAATTATAAGTTACATAACATACTCCTAAAGTATTTGAGAAATACGACTTTATGATATATATTCGTTCTAATTTGAATTCACGGATTTTTCATAAAGGTTCACGGGTGTTTTGAAAAAAATATCTTTATATATTGCACCAAATTAGTTCATATCGTATTCTTTCAGTGAACTAAAAAACTCATATTACATATTTTGATTTCATAATATTAACCAAAAGTTGATTAATATTACTTAGGTTTGGACTAGCATCCATTGACGGTCGTTTGAAGTGTAGTGTGGACTATCCAAAGAGAAGGTCATATTTTTGATCGTAAGTTTCTCTCCGTCTCATCAATTCTTCAAGAAAGGTATATCGTTAACTCCTCTTTTGTTTTATATTCATGACAATTATTATGATGTAACTAGATCATTGAGAAAGATTAATCGTGTGCATATTTTATTAAATAAGTGAAAATTTAATCTTGTTAAATTTTGTTCATAAAATAATAAAAGGTTATTATTTTAACTATCCGCTGCGTTAATCTGAATTGGTAAAAGTACACACGGTTTTTCATCAGATATAACCCACTCTGACAAACAATATAAGATTACCGATATCAATAATCATAAAAACTAATAATTGATAGCTTCAATTCTGTTTAGGAAACATACGATTTAGAATAAATAGCAATAGCAATTTCAAATTATATTAGATAATATAAACGCAAACAAAATAAATATTACCCGCAATGGAAATTGTTAGACCATCTTTATCTCTGAAGGGCGTTTTGGCGTGTTGCTGGATGGGGGTGGGGGTGCTTGATGAGCGTGCTGCCAGACTGCTGTGTAATGGGTGGCGTGCTGAGTGGCGTATTGCTGGGTAGGGGTGGGGTATTTTTTATTTCTTTTTCATTTTTCTTTCAATTTTATTGATTTATTAATTACTTTATACTATTTTTTATTAATTAAAAAGAAAACAAATACGATTAAAATAAAAACAATACGATTAAAATTAAATAAAAACGATACGATTACACTAATAAAAACGATACGATTACATTAATAAAGACGATACGATTAAAATAAAAGTCATAAACTAATAAATTGAATCCTGACTCACGTAACCTTCTTCAAGGCCGCTTGTAACGACCCGACAAAATCGTCATTGACGGCACCGTTAACTTAGGTCCCGTTACGTGGTCATAGTCCCTAAATGAGACGCTTTTGACCAAAATTATGTCGCATTCATTTGAAACGTACAAGACTTACAAGGTTTTGTTTACCAAACGGTTCGACAACAAGTTAACGTTTACAAAAGTATAAGGTATAAATGAAATAACTTGCGACATAATTAGTTTAAAAATCACGGTTGCTATAAATAGCGTAAATATGTATGCTTTAAGTTTGAATCCAAAGGTGCTATCACTAACGTATGCATGTATGCTTGACTCCAAGCAAGTAATCAAAGTGTGCAGAAGCATGTTTCAAGTAGCCAAGTATGAACCTGAGAAACATATAGAAAACTGTCAACGAAAAATGTTGGTGAAATCATAGGTGTATTTGTAAAGTATGTTTTTGAACCACAAGATTTAGTATCAAAGCGTATACATCTCAAAAGATGTTGTTTGTATCACGAGCACCCAATTACCAAAGCTTAACTGAATCTTACCTCTGCATAATAGTGTTAGAACATACACTATTCCGATAAAATTATATTTCATTCGCTAACGGTAGCGAACCGTCCGAATGAGGGTTCGTTAAACCCGTATGGCCACACAACATAAATTCTCGCTTACACCCTACAAGTGTAACTGATGATAATTGGACTTGAGGATTTTCGTTCTAACTCATACGTATCTTTGCTTTCATATTTGTGTTCAAAGTATAAAAGTATCAACCGTATAAAATGTATACAAAGTGTATATTTCTCAGCCCACGATTTAAAAGTATAAAAGTTATTGAAAAGGTGGGACTATGATCTCACCTCGAGTGCACGAGTATAAAGGTACTTCACAAAGTAAACGTGTGCATGAAAGTTGTTTAGCCTTGACCTAAACAAGTAAGTTGTATCAATTAACCGGTTACGACACACGGTCGGGCGAAATGTGTTCAATTACTCCTATGGCTCGTTACGACTCGAATATATAGCATGTGAATCACGTTGTCAAGTTTCATGCAAGAATCAAGTATAAAAGCATGTTAGAACGATTGCATAAACATCTGGTTAAGTTTGACTAAAAGTCAAACTTGGTCAAAGTCAACGAAAAAGTCAACACGTTCGGGTCGGGTCCCGAACTATTTTTCTAAGCTTAGAAGTCATATATGAGCATGTTGGCCAAGTTTCATGTCAATCGGAGGTGCATAGCATAGTTAGAATTAAACGAAAATTAAGATTTTTGGGCAGTCAGCATCAGATGCATCGCATCCCTCTCAGATGCGCCGCATCTGTGCCTGATCAGGTGGGTTTTGCTGAAAAAAGACAAGTCTCGAACCAAACTTCAAACAAACGTAACTTATGAACCGTAAAAATTCAAAACACGTATCTTATATCGTTGGAAAGGTATTTTGACGAGGAATACAACTAAATACATTTCATCAATCAAGTTCATCATTTAAAACAACAAAAACCTCGTCGAATGATCATTAAATGTTCAAAATCAAAGTTTCAAGTTCATAAAATGCATTTCAAGATTCGGGAATCCAATTTACACATATGATATGCCGTTTCGAAGGTAATTAAACATACAATACAACTAAACACTTACTAACAACATTTCATAACATTCAATAATTAAACATACAATACAACTAAACACTTACTAACAACATTTCATAACATTCAATGTATCAAAAGTTCTTTTCAAAGTTCATCAAACCTTAACTAAAATCATGAATTCAACCATTTTGCAAATGTAGCTTATCTAAATCAACCTACACATCAAAATGAAGCTAATGATGCTAGTAATGAAATGTCCCGTTCTTATTGATTAAAAACGTTCCATATTAATTGATTTCGTTGCGAGGTTTTGACCTCTATATGAGACGTTTTTCAAAGACTGCATTCATTTTTAAAACAAACCATAACCTTTATTTCATAAATAAAGGTTTAAAAAGCTTTACGTAGATTATCAAATAATGATAATCTAAAATATCCTGTTTACACACGACCATTACATAATGGTTTACAATACAAATATGTTACATCGAAATCAGTTTCTTGAATGCAGTTTTTACACAATATCATACAAACATGGACTCCAAATCTTGTCCTTATTTTAGTATGCAACAGCGGAAGCTCTTAGTATTCACCTGAGAATAAACATGCTTTAAACGTCAACAAAAATGTTGGTGAGTTATAGGTTTAACCTATATATATCAAATCGTAACAATAGACCACAAGATTTCATATTTCAATACACATCCCATACATAGAGATAAAAATCATTCATATGGTGAATACCTGGTAACCGACATTAACAAGATGCATATATAAGAATATCCCCATCATTCCGGGACACCCTTCGGATATGATATAAATTTTGAAGTACTAAAGCATCCGGTACTTTGGATGGAGTTTGTTAGGCCCAATAGATCTATCCTTAGGATTCGCGTCAATTAGGGTGTCTGTTCCCTAATTCTTAGATTACCAGACTTAATAAAAAGGGGCATATTCGATTTCGATAATTCAACCATAGAATGTAGTTTCACGTACTTGTGTCTATTTTGTAAATCATTTATAAAACCTGCATGTATTCTCATCCCAAAAATATTAGATTTTAAAAGTGGGACTATAACTCACTTTCACAGATTTTTACTTCGTCGGGAAGTAAGAATTGGCCACTGGTTGATTCACAAACCTATAACAATATATACATATATATCAAAGTATGTTCAAAATATATTTACAACACTTTTAATACATTTTGATGTTTTAAGTTTATTAAGTCAACTGTCCTCGTTAGTATTCTACAACTAGTTGTCCACAGTTAGATGTACAGAAATAAATCGATAAATATTATCTTGAATCAATCCATGACCCAGTGTATATGTATCTCAGTATTGATCACAACTCAAACTATATATATTTTAGAATCAACCTCAACCCTGTATAGCTAACTCCAACATTCACATATAGAGTGTCTATGGTTGTTCCGAAATATATATATATATGTGTCGACATGATAGGTCGAAACATTGTATACGTATCTATGGTATCTCAAGATTACATAATATACAATACAAGTTGATTAAGTTATGGTTGGAATAGATTTGTTACCAATTTTCACGTAGCTAAAATGAGAAAAATTATCCAATCTTGTTTTACCCATAACTTCTTCATTTTAAATCCGTTTTGAGTGAATCAAATTGCTATGGTTTCATATTGAACTCTATTTTATGAATCTAAACAGAAAAAGTATAGGTTTATAGTCAGAAAAATAAGTTACAAGTCGTTTTTGTAAAGGTAGTCATTTCAGTCGAAAGAACGACGTGTAGATGACCATTTTAGAAAACATACTTCCACTTTGAGTTTAACCATAATTTTTGGATATAGTTTCATGTTCATAATAAAAATCATTTTACCAGAATAACAACTTTTAAATCAAAGTTTATCGTAGTTTTTAATTAACTAACCCAAAACAGCCCGCGGTGTTACTACGACGGCGTAAATCCGGTTTTACGGTGTTTTTCGTGTTTCCAGGTTTTAAATCATTAAGTTAGCATATCATATAGATATAGAACATGTGTTTAGTTGATTTTAAAAGTCAAGTTAGAAGGATTAACTTTTATTTGCGAACAAGTTTAGAATTAACTAAACTATGTTCTAGTGATTACAAGTTTAAACCTTCGAATAAGATAGCTTTATATGTATGAATCGAATGATGTTATGAACATCATTACTACCTCAAGTTCCTTGGATAAACCTACTGGAAATGAGAAAAATAGATCTAGCTTCAAAGGATCCTTGGATGGCTTGAAAGTTCTTGAAGCAGAATCATGACACGAAAACAATTTCAAGTAAGATTTCCACTCGAAATAAGATTGTATAGTTATAGAAATTGAATTAAAGTTTGAATATGATTATTACCTTGTATTAGAAAGATAACCTACTGTAATTAACAAAGGTTTCTTGATCTTGGATGATTACTTGGAATGGATTTAGAAAGCTTGGAAGTAAACTTGCAATCTTGGAAGTATTCTTGATTTTATGAAACTAGAACTTTTGGAATTTATGAAGAACACTTAGAACTTGAAGATAGAACTTGAGAGAGATCAATTAGATAAAGAAAATTGAAGAATGAAAGTGTTTGTAGGTGTTTTTGGTCGTTGGTGTATGGATTAGATATAAAGGATATGTAATTTTGTTTTCATGTAAATAAATCATGAATGATTACTCATATTTTTGTAATTTTATGAGATATTTCATGCTAGTTGCCAAATGATGGTTCCCACATGTGTTAGGTGACTCACATGGGCTGCTAAGAGCTGATCATTGGAGTGTATATACCAATAGTACATACATCTAAAAGCTGTGTATTGTACGAGTACGAATACGGGTGCATACGAGTAGAATTGTTGATGAAATTGACCGAGGATGTAATTGTAAGCGTTTTTGTTAAGTAGAAGTATTTTGATAAGTGTCTTGAAGTCTTTCAAAAGTGTATGAATACATATTAAAACACTACATGTATATACATTTTAACTGAGTCGTTAAGTCATCGTTAGTCGTTACATGTAAATGTTGTTTTGAAACCTTTAGGTTAACGATCTTGTTAAATGTTGTTAACCATTGTTTATTATAACAAATGAGATGTTAAATTGTTATATTATCATGATATTATGATATATAATATATCTTATTATGGTATATATACAGTTAAATATCGTTACAACGATAATCGTTACATATATGTCTCGTTTCGAAATCATTAAGTTAGTAGTCTTATTTTTACATATGTATTTCATTGTTAATACACTTAATAATATATTTACTTATCATTTAACATAATTAACCAAGTGTATCAATATCTTAATATGATTCATATGTACCTAGTAAGACGTTGTTATAACGATAATCGTTATATATATCGTTTTCGAGTTTCTTAATTTAATAGTCTCATTTTTATGTATATAACTCTTTGTTAAAATACCTAATGAGATACATACTTAAAATAAAATCATGTTAACTATATATATAACCATATATATGTCATCGTATAGTTTTTACAAGTTTTAATGTTCGTGAATCACCGGTCAACTTGGGTGGTCAATTGTCTATATGAAACCTATTTCAATTAATCACGTCTTAACAAGTTTGATTGCTTAACATGTTGGAAACACTTAATCATGTAAATAACAATTTCATTTAATATATATATAAACATGAAAAAGTTCGGGTCACTACAGTACCTACCCGTTAAATAAATTTCGTCCCAAAATTTTAAGCAGTTGGAGGTGTTGACGTATCTTCTGGAAATAAATATGGGTATTTCTTCTTCATCTAATCTTCACACTCCCAGGTGAACTCGGGTCCTCTACGAGCATTCCATCGAACCTTAACAATCGGTATCTTGTTTTGTTTAAGTCTCTTAACCTCACGATCCATTATTTCGACGGGTTCTTCAATGAATTGAAGTTTTTCAATGATTTGGATTTCGTCCAACGGAATAGTGAGATCTTCTTTAGCAAAACATTTCTTCAAATTTGAGACGTGGAAAGTGTTATGTACAGCCGCGAGTTGTTGAGGCAGCTCCAGTTGGTAAGCTACTGGTCCGACACGATCTATAATCTTGAATGGTCCAATGTACCTTGGATTTAGTTTCCCCCGTTTACCAAATCGAACAACGCCTTTCCAAGGTGAAACCTTAAGCATGACCATTTCTCCAATTTCAAACTCTATATCTTTTCTTTTACTGTCCGCGTAACTCTGTTGTCGACTCTGGGCGGTTTTCAATCTTTGTTGAATTTGGATGATTTTCTCGGTAGTTTCTTGTATTATCTCCGGACCCGTAATCTGTCTATCCCCCACTTCACTCCAACAAATCGGAGACCTGCACTTTCTACCATAAAGTGTTTCAAACGGCGCCATCTCAATGCTTGAATGGTAGCTGTTGTTGTAGGAAAATTCTGCTAACGGTAGATGTTGATCCCAACTGTTTCCGAAATCAATAACACAAGCTCGTAGCATGTCTTCAAGCGTTTGTATCGTCCTTTCACTCTGCCCATCAGTTTGTGGATGATAGGCAGTACTCATGTCTAGACGAGTTCCTAATGCTTGCTGTAATGTCTGCCAGAATCTTGAAATAAATCTGCCATCCCTATCAGAGATAATAGAGATTGGTATTCCATGTCTGGAGACGACTTTCTTCAAATACAGTCGTGCTAACTTCTCCATCTTGTCATCTTCTCTTATTGGCAGGAAGTGTGCTGACTTGGTGAGACGATAAACTATTACCCAAATAGTATCATAACCACTTGCAGTCCTTGGCAATTTAGTAATGAAATCCATTGTAATGTTTTCCCATTTCCATTCCAGGATTTCAGGTTGTTGTAGTAGACCTGATGGTTTCTGATGTTCAGCTTTGACCTTAGAACACGTCAAACATTCTCCTACATATTTAGCAATATCAGCTTTCATACCTGGCCACCAAAAATGTTTCTTGAGATCCTTGTACATCTTCCCCGTTCCAGGATGTATTGAATATCTTGTTTTATGAGCTTCTCTAAGTACCATTTCTCTCATATCTCCAAATTTTGGTACCCAAATCCTTTCAGCCCTATACCGGGTTCCGTCTTCCCGAATATTAAGATGCTTCTCCGATCCTTTGGGTATTTCATCCTTTAAATTTCCCTCTTTTAAAACTCCTTGTTGCGCCTCCTTTATTTGAGTAGTAAGGTTATTATGAATCATTATATTCATAGATTTTACTCGAATGGGTTCTCTGTCCTTTCTGCTCAAGGCGTCGGCTACCACATTTGCCTTCCCCGGGTGGTAACGAATCTCAAAGTCGTAATCATTCAACAATTCAATCCACCTACGCTGCCTCATATTCAGTTGTTTCTGATTAAATATGTGCTGAAGACTTTTGTGGTCGGTATATATAATACTTTTGACCCCATATAAGTAGTGCCTCCAAGTCTTTAATGCAAAAACAACCGCGCCTAATTCCAAATCATGCGTCGTATAATTTTGTTCGTGAATCTTCAATTGTCTAGACGCATAAGCAATCACCTTCGTTCGTTGCATTAATACACAACCGAGACCTTGCGTTGATGCGTCACAATAAATCACAAAATCATCATTCCCTTCAGGCAATGACAATATAGATACCGTAGTTAGCTTTTTCTTCAATAACTGAAACGCTTTCTCTTGTTCATCCTTCCATTCAAATTTATTCCCTTTATGCGTTAATGCAGTCAAGGGTTTTGCTATTCTGGAAAAGTCTTGGATGAACCTTCTGTAGTAACCAGCTAGTCCTAAAAACTGGCGTATGTGTTTCGGAGTTTTCGGGGTTTCCCACTTTTCAACAGTTTCTATCTTTGCCGGATCCACCTTAATACCTTTTTTGTTCACTATGTGACCGAGGAATTGAACTTCTTCCAACCAAAATGCACACTTTGAAAACTTAGCGTACAATTCTTCCTTCCTCAATACTTCTAACACCTTTCTCAAATGTTCACCGTGTTCTTGGTCATTCTTTGAGTAAATAAGTATGTCATCAATGAAAACAATGACAAACTTGTCAAGGTATGGTCCACACACTCGGTTCATAAGGTCCATGAACACAGCTGGTACATTAGTTAAACCAAACGGCATGACCATAAACTCGTAATGACCGTAACGTGTTCTGAAAGCAGTCTTTGGAATATCATCTTCTTTCACCCGCATTTGATGATACCCGGAACGAAAGTCAATCTTTGAATAAACAGACGAGCCTTGTAGTTGATCAAATAAGTCATCGATTCTCGGTAGTGGGTAGCGGTTCTTGATGGTAAGTTTGTTCAACTCTCGGTAGTCGATACACAACCTGAATGTACCATCTTTCTTCTTGACAAACAAAACAGGAGCTCCCCACGGTGATGTGCTTGGTCGAATGAAACCACGCTCTAAAAGTTCTTGTAATTGGCTTTGCAGTTCTTTCATCTCGCTGGGTGCGAGTCTATAAGGAGCACGAGCTATTGGTGCAGCTCCTGGTACAAGATCTATTTGAAATTCAACGGATCGATGTGGGGGTAATCCCGGTAATTCTTTCGGAAACACATCGGGAAATTCTTTTGTGACGGGAACATCATTGATGCTCTTTTATTCAGTTTGTACTTTCTCGACACGTGCTAGAACAGCATAGCAACCTTTTCTTATTAGTTTTTGTGCCTTCAAATTACTAATAAGATGTAGCTTCATGTTGCCCTTTTCTCCGTACACCATTAAGGGTTCTCCTTCTTCTCGTACAATGCGAATTGCATTTTTATAACAAACGATTTCTGCTTTCACTTCTTTCAACCAGTCCATACCGATTATCACATCAAAACTCCCTAACTCTACTAGTATCAAGTCAATCTTAAATATTTCGCTACCCAGTTTAATTTCTCGATTCCGGCATATATTATCTGCTGAAATTAATTTACCATTTGCTAATTCGAGTAAAAATTTACTATCCAAAGGCGTCAATGGACAACTTAATTTAGCACAAAAATCTCTACTCATATAGCTTCTATCCGCACCCGAATCAAATAAAACGTAAGCAGATTTATTGTCAATAAGAAACGTACCCGTAACAAGCTCCGGGTCTTCCTGTGCCTCTGCCACATTAATATTGAAAACTCTTCCGCGGCCTTGTCCATTCGTGTTCTCCTGGTTCGGGCAATTTCTAATAATGTGGCCCAGTTTTCCACATTTATAACAACTACATTGGCATAACTTGCTCCGACACTACTTGCTCCGCCATTACTCGTTCCGACACCATTTGTTCCTTTCGTTCTGTTAACCCCTGGTCCGTAGACCTCACACTTCGCCGCGCTATGACCATTTCTTTTACACTTGTTGCAAAATTTGGTGCAGAACCCCGAGTGATACTTTTCACACCTTTGGCATAGCTGCTTCTGATTGTTGTTGTTGTTGCGGTTATTATTGTTGTTAAGATGATTGTTGTAGTTGTTGTTGTTGTTGTTGTTGTTGTTGTTGGGCCGTTTGTTGTAGTTGCGATTGATGTTGCGATTGTTAGGATGGTTGTTGCGATTATTGTTGTAATTGCTGTTGTTGTTGTATTGGTGATTCTTATCACCGTTTTCCTCCCACTTTCTTTTGACTTGCTTCACATTGGCCTCTTCAGCAGTCTGTTCTTTAATTCTTTCTTCAATCTGGTTCACTAGTTTGTGAGCCATTCTACATGCCTGTTGTATGGAGGAGGGTTCGTGTGAACTTATATCTTCTTGGATTCTTTCCGGTAATCCTTTCACAAATGCGTCGATCTTCTCTTCCTCATCTTCGAACGCTCCCGGACACAATAGGCACAATTCTGTGAATCGTCTTTCGTACGTGGTAATATCAAATCCTTGGGTTCGTAACCCTCTAAGTTCTGTCTTGAGCTTATTGACCTCGGTTCTGGGACGGTACTTCTCGTTCATCAAGTGCTTGAATGCTGACCACGGTAGTGCGTACGCATCATCTTGTCCCACTTGCTCTAGATAGGTATTCCACCATGTTAACGCAGAACCTGTGAAGGTATGCGTAGCGTACTTCACTTTGTCCTCTTCAGTACACTTACTTATGGCAAACACCGATTCGACCTTCTCGGTCCACCGTTTCAATCCGATCGGTCCTTCGGTTCCATCAAATTCCAAAGGTTTGCAGGCAGTGAATTCTTTGTAGGTGCATCCTACACAATTTCCTGTACTGCTAGATCCAAGGTTATTGTTGGTATGTAGCGCAGCTTGTACTGCGGCTATGTTTGAAGCTAGAAAAGTACGGAATTCCTCTTCATTCATATTCACAGTGTGTCGAGTAGTCGGTGCCATTTCCTTCAAAATAGTCAAATGGAACAAGTTAATCATACAGAATATTAAGAGTAGTTAATAGTATTTCGTAGCATAATATGAACTCATTTATAAAAGCTTTTTCTTCATATTAGCGTTTTATAAGTTTAAATTCGGGTAGTACCTACCCGTTAAGTTCATACTTAGTAGCTAATATACAATTCAACTACTACAATTCTATATGAAAAACTGATTATAATAATATTTCGCGTTCAAACTTTTATACAATATTTTACAAACTTACAATACCGCTTATTTTACATAAAGCATGAAATATAGCACACAATAACTTTGATACAAGATAGTTGTGAAGATAATTCTAGCTAGTACACAAGTCATTTAGCAAAGGCAATAAAGACACGTAATTCATACGTCCAGAAACAAGTCATGCATTCTGGTTTTACTAGGACTACTTCCCATCCTTGGTCTTGTGGAACATAACCGTTATGGCCGTTGATAAGACAGCGTGTTGTAACGTCGTCAAAGGGACGAGGGTTACGTAATATCCAACAGTCCCTTAACAATCTAAAAACCTCATTTCTTATCCCAATTACCGACTCCGTCACTTGTGGGAATGTTTTGTTTAATAGTTGTAGCCCGATGTTCTTGTTCTCACTTTGGTGAGAAGCGAACATTACTAAGCCGTAAGCATAACATGCTTCTTTATGTTGCATGTTAGCCGCTTTTTCTAAATCACAAAGTCCTATATTCGAATATATTGAGTCAAAATAATTTCTTAACCCATTGCGTAAAATAGCATTTGGGTTCCCCGCAATATATGCGTCAAAGTAAATACATCGTAACTTATGGATTTCCCAATGTGATATCCCCCATCTTTTGAACAAAAGCCTTTTATAAACCAAGGCATTCTTGGAACGTTCTTCGAATGTCTTACAAACTGATCTCCCCTTAAATAGTTATGCCGAAGAATTCTGACCGACTCTAGACAAGATTTCATCAATCATGTCTCCGGGTAGGTCTCTTAAAATATTGGGTTGTCTATCCATTTTGTGTTTTTATACTGTAAAATAGACAAGAGTTAGATTCATAAAAAAAATACTTATTAATACAAGCAATTTTTACATATATCATAAAGCATAAGCACACTATATTACATATATTACACCACACGAATACAACTATCTTATTCCGACTCGCTCGTTTCTTCTTTTTCGAACTTGGTTCTTTTTGCTAAGTTTTTAGGGATATATGATGTTCCCCTAATACGAGCCGTCGTTTTCCACATTGGTTTAGAAAAACCTGGTGGTTTAGAGGTTCCCGGGTTATTGTCACAACTTAAGAAATACGGGTGTTGACGATACATATAAAGTTCATCGGGTTTGGAATCAAATTTCTCTATTTTTATGCCCTTTTCCTTATTGTTCTCTTTTGCCTTATTAAATTGTGTTGGGATAATTTCTATAACATCAACGGATTCCTTGTCGGGATTCGATTCATCGGAGAATTGGTAATCCTCCCAATACTTTGCTTCCTTGGCGGAAACACCATTGACCATAATTAACTTTGGTCGGTTGGTTGAGGATTTTCTTCTACTTATCCGTTTTATTATTTCCCCCACTGGTTCTATTTCTTCTTCCGGTTCTGATTCTTCTTCCGGTTATGATTCTTCTTCCGGTTCCGACTCTTCTTCCGGTTCCTCTTCGGGAACTTGTGAATCAGTCCACGAATTATTCCAATTTACATTTGACTCTTCATTATTATTAGGTGAGTCAATGGGACTTGTTCTAGAGGTAGACATCTATCACATAATATCAAACACGTTAAGAGATTAATATATCACATAATATTCACATGTTAAAAATATATAGTTTCCAACAAAATTTGTTAAGCAATCATTTTTTTAAGTAAACACGGTCGAAGTCCAGACTGACTAATGCATCCTAACAAACTCGATAAGACACACTAATGCAAAATTCTGGTTCTCTAAGACCAACGCTCAGATACCAACTGAAATGTCCCGTTCTTATTGATTAAAAACGTTCCATATTAATTGATTTCGTTGCGAGGTTTTGACCTCTATATGAGACATTTTTCAAAGACTGCATTCATTTTTAAAACAAACCATAACCTTTATTTCATAAATAAAGGTTTAAAAAGCTTTACGTAGATTATCAAATAATGATGATTTAAAATATCCTGTTTACACACGACCATTACATAATGGTTTACAATACAAATATGTTACATCGAAATCAGTTTCTTGAATGCAGTTTTTACACAATATCATACAAACATGGACTCCAAATCTTGTCCTTATTTTAGTATGCAACAGCGGAAGCTCTTAGTATTCACCTGAGAATAAACATGCTTTAAACGTCAACAAAAATGTTGGTGAGTTATAGGTTTAACCTATATATATCAAATCGTAACAATAGACCACAAGATTTCATATTTCAATACACATCCCATACATAGAGATAAAAATCATTCATATGGTGAATACCTGGTAACCGACATTAACAAGATGCATATATAAGAATATCCCCATCATTCCGGGACACCCTTCGGATATGATATAAATTTCAAAGTACTAAAGCATCCGGTACTTTGGATGGGGTTTGTTAGGCCCAATAGATCTATCTTTAGGATTCGCGTCAATTAGGGTGTCTGTTCCCTAATTCTTAGATTACCAGACTTAATAAATGTGATGACCCGAAAAATTTCGACTAATTTAAACCAATTCTCTATACGATTTATTATTTTGACACGTTAAACAAAGTCTGTTAAATTGAGTCTCAAAAATTTTAAAACTGTTTCATATATACAATTACCTTTGACTACTCTTGACGATTCATGAACAATTATATGTATGTATATATATATGTACAAGTAAAAATGACTTTCCTACAGTAAAACACTATTTGCTACAGTAAAACACTATTTGCTACAGTGAAACCGTATTTTGCTACAGTGCTACAGTGAAAACGAGGCAGCAAAAGCAACAGCCGAAGCAGCAGCCAAAGCAGCAGCCGTAAACACAAACTCATGAAACGGATGCTCATACAAAACTTTTCAAGGATGCAAACCACAGACGTTTAGTGGAACCGAGGGACCAGTCGGTCTAACCCGATGGTTTGAAAAGATGGAGTCCGTTTTCAAAATCAGTAATTGTGCGAACGGAGACAAGTCAAAGTATGCTTTGTACACGTTGCAAGATGGTGCACTTACTTGGTGGAACAATTATGCTAAAGTAGAAGGAATAGATACGGCATATGATATCTCTTGGGAAGAACTGAAAAAGATGCTAATCGAGGAGTACTGTCCTCGAAACGAGATCAGAAAAATGGAATCTGAGTTACGTAATCTGAAGGTTATCGGCGCGAATCTCAATAACTATGAAAAGCGTTTCATGGAACTAGCCTTGTTGTGTCCCGAATTGGTGCCAAACGAGAAACGAAAGATAGAAATGTATATTGACGGTTTATCGATCAATATCAAAGGAAATGTTACATCGTCCAAACCAAATACGATGCAGGAAGCCATGACAATGGCACACCAACTCATGGACCAGATCACAGAGAGTTCGATTAAGGCACCAATTACCGAAGTCAAGACAACTGAAGGAAAGAGGAAATGGGAAGACTATAAGGGCAAAAGTACTCATCTGAAGAAACAAGAAACTTTTAAAGGTAAACAAGATGGGGCAACTGCAAGTCCAAACTATAAGGGACCTCATCCGTTCTGCAAAAGATGTTACACACATCATGCAGGCTATTGCCAAGTGGTCTGTGATAAGTGCAACAAGAAAGGACATGTGGCGAAAGATTGTTATGCCACCGTTTCTGAAGTAAAGACAAAATCGACCGATGTCAAGAAATGTTATGGATGCGGGAAGTCTGGTCACTTTATAAATCAATGCCCTGATAAGGAGAAGAACAAAGAACCCGCACGTGGGAGGGCATTTAATGTTAGTGCCAGTAAAGCACGTGAGGATCCTAATCTTGTCACGGGTACGTTTACCGTTAATAATCAACTAGCTTCTATTATGTTTGATACGGGTGCTGATAGAAGTTATATGTGTAAAGACTTTAGTTTTAAACTAAAATGTGCATCATTACCTCTAGACGATAAATATACTATTGAATTAGCTAATGGTAAACTGATAAAAGCCGATAAAATTTGCCATGGTTGCGAAATGAATCTCACTGGTGAAACCTTCAAAATTGATTTGATACCCGTAGAATTAGGAAGTTTTGATGTAATCGTTGGCATGGACTGGATGTCCAAAACAAGAGCGGAAGTTGTTTGCGCTGAGAAAGCAATCCGCATCCCTCGTAAGGATGAAACGTCATTAATGATTTATGGGGAGAAGAACAACTCAAAACTGAACTTTATCAGCTGTATGAAGGCCCAGAAACTTATAAGAAAAGGTTGTTATGCTATTCTGGCACACGTAAAGAAGATCGATACTGAAGAAAGAAGCATTGATGACATGCCGGTTGTAAGAGAATATCCCGGAGTATTTCCAAAAGAATTACCGGGGCTACCTCCACTCAGATGTGTAGAATTCCAGATTGATCTCATACCAGGAGCTGCACCTGTAGCCCGATCTCCATATAGACTTGCACCTTCAGAAATGCAAGAATTACAAGACCAGTTGCAAGAATTATCGGACCGTGGATTTATTCGTCCTAGTTTTTCACCTTGGGGTGCTCCTATTCTGTTCGTCAAGAAGAAGGATGGATCTATGAGAATGTGCATAGATTACCGAGAATTAAACAAATTAACGATCAAGAATCGGTACCCATTACCGAGGATTGATGATTTGTTTGATCAATTGCAAGGATCAAGTGTTTATTCTAAGATTGATCTACGCTCCGGATATCATCAGTTGAGAGTGAAGGAAGAAGATGTTCCTAAAACAGCGTTCAGAACCCGTTACGGTCACTATGAATTTTTAGTCATGCCTTTTGGATTGACTAATGCTCCAGCAGTATTCATGGATCTAATGAATCGCATCTGTAGACCGTATTTAGACAAATTTGTCATTGTTTTTATCGACGACATATTGATTTACTCGAAGAACAAGGAAGAACATGAGCAACACTTAAGACTGGTACTAGAGATACTCAAGAAAGAAGAATTGTACGCAAAATTTTCGAAGTGTGATTTCTGGTTACAAGAAGTATAATTTTTGGGCCATGTTGTCAGTAAACATGGAATTAAAGTTGACCCCGCCAAGATCGAAGCCATTAGTAAATGGGAAACACCGAAGACTCCAACACAAATCCGCCAATTCTTAGGTCTTGCTGGTTACTACCGAAGATTCATTCAAGATTTCTCTAGAATCGCCAAACCCTTAACTGCATTGACTCAAAAGGGAAAGAAGTATGATTGGTCCACAGAACAGGAATCCTCATTCCAGTTATTAAAGAAGAAGTTAACGTCTGCACCCATTTTGTCATTACCGGAAGGAAATGATGATTTCGTGATCTATTGTGATGCTTCACGCCAAGGTTTATGATGTGTATTAATGCAACACACAAAAGTCATCGCATACGCCTCACGACAAATAAAAATTCATGAAAAGAACTATACGACGCACGATTTGGAATTTGGAGCAGTAGTTTTTGCACTCAAAATATGGAGACACTATCTATATGGCACCAAGTGTACAGTGTACACCGACCATAAGAGTCTTCAGCATATTTTTGATCAAAAACAACTCAATATGAGGCAACGTCGCTGGGTAGAGTTGTTAAACGATTACGATTGTGAAATCCGTTACCACCCCGGAAAGGCTAATGTTGTAGCTGATGCCCTAAGTCAAAAAGAAAGAGTAAAACCTCTTAGGGTCCGAGCTTTGAATATTACAATTCGTACTGATCTCACAAAGCAAATTCAAGCAACACAGTTAGAGGCTTTAAAAGAAGAAAATGAAAAAGGCGAAATGAGCAGAGGGTTAGAAAAACAGCTTGAAGTAAAAGCCGATGGAACCCTGTATTTTGCTGATAGGATATGGGTACCAAAACATGGTAATCTAAGGCAACTAGTACTAGACGAAGCACACAAAACGAGGTACTCAATTCACCCAGGAAACGGGAAAATGTACCACGATCTCAAGAAGTTTTATTGGTGGCCTAATATGAAGACAGAAATTGCTACTTATGTAAGCAAATGTTTGACGTGTGCAAAGGTCAAAGCTGAGCACCAAAAGCCGTCAGGATTACTGCAACAACCAGAAATTCCACAGTGGAAATGGGAAAGAATAACTATAGATTTCATTACGAAATTGCCAAGGACTGCAAGTAGTCATGATACTATTTGGGTGATTATTGATCGTCTAACTAAATCAGCTCACTTTCTACCAATAAAGGAGACAGACAGTATGGAGAAATTAGCACGCCTATATTTGAAGGAAGTAGTTTCCAGGCATGGTGTACCCATCTCTATCATATCTGATCGCGACACCCGATTCACATCACGTTTCTGGCAGTCATTACAAAAAGCATTGGGAACTCGATTAGATATGAGCACCGCTTATCACCCACAGACAGATGGTCAAAGTGAAAGAACAATACAAACATTGGAAGACATGTTACGGGCATGCGTTATTGACTTTGGAACCAGTTGGGATCGACACTTACCGTTGGCAGAATTTTCATACAATAACAACTATCATACGAGCATCAACGCAGCGCCATTTGAAGCACTTTACGGTAGAAAGTGCAGATCTCCTATATGTTGGAGTGAAGTAGGAGAAAGACAACTTACTGGACCAGAAATTATTCACGAAACCACCGAAAAGATCATTCAAATACAACAGCGATTGAAAACGGCCATGAGTCGCCAAAAGAGTTATGCTGATGTAAGAAGAAAACCGCTAGAATTTCAAGTGGGCGACAAAGTCATGTTGAAAGTGTCACCCTGGAAAGGCGTTGTACGATTCGGTAAACGAGGAAAGCTAAGTCCTAGGTACGTAGGACCCTTTGAAATCACCGAAAGAATTGGAGCAGTTGCTTATCGATTAAAGCTACCGCAAGAACTTAGTAGTGTTCACGACACATTTCACGTGTCAAATTTGAAGAAATGTTTAGCTGAAGAGGATGTCGTAATTCCTCTTGACGAAATACGAATCAATGATAAACTCCATTTTGTCGAAGAACCTGTTGAAATCATGGACCGTGAGGTCAAACAATTAAAACAAAGCAAAATACCGATAGTTAGGGTTCGTTGGAACGCAAGACGAGGACCCGAGTTTACTTGGGAACGTGAAGATCAAATGAAGGAAAAGTATCCACATTTGTTCACTGATATCGCTCATGAAACAGGTACTACTCAAAATTTCGGGACGAAATTTTCTTTAACGGGGAGGTACTGTGATGACCCGAAAAATTTTGACTAATTTAAACCAATTCTCTATACGATTTATTATTTTGACACGTTAAACAAAGTCTGTTAGATTGAGTCTCAAAAATTTTAAAACTGTTTCATATATACAATTACCTTTGACTACTCTTGACGATTCATGAACAATTATATGTATGTATATATATATATGTACAAGTAAAAACGACTTTCCTACAGTAAAACACTATTTGCTACAGTAAAACACTATTTGCTACAGTGAAACCGTATTTTGCTACAGTGCTACAGTAAAACACTATTTTGACTCTTCATTATTATTAGGTGAGTCAATGGGACTTGTTCTAGAGGTAGACATCTATCACATAATATCAAACACGTTAAGAGATTAATATATCACATAATATTCACATGTTAAAAATATATAGTTTCCAACAAAATTTGTTAAGCAATCATTTTTTAAGTAAACACGGTCGAAGTCCAGACTGACTAATGCATCCTAACAAACTCGATAAGACACACTAATGCAAAATTCTGGTTCTCTAAGACCAACGCTCGGATACCAACTGAAATGTCCCGTTCTTATTGATTAAAAACGTTCCATATTAATTGATTTCGTTGCGAGGTTTTGACCTCTATATGAGACATTTTTCAAAGACTGCATTCATTTTTAAAACAAACCATAACCTTTATTTCATAAATAAAGGTTTAAAAAGCTTTACGTAGATTATCAAATAATGATGATTTAAAATATCCTGTTTACACACGACCATTACATAATGGTTTACAATACAAATATGTTACATCGAAATCAGTTTCTTGAATGCAGTTTTTACACAATATCATACAAACATGGACTCCAAATCTTGTCCTTATTTTAGTATGCAACAGCGGAAGCTCTTAGTATTCACCTGAGAATAAACATGCTTTAAACGTCAACAAAAATGTTGGTGAGTTATAGGTTTAACCTATATATATCAAATCGTAACAATAGACCACAAGATTTCATATTTCAATACACATCCCATACATAGAGATAAAAATCATTCATATGGTGAATACCTGGTAACCTACATTAACAAGATGCATATATAATAATATCCCCATCATTCCGGGACACCCTTCGGATATGATATAAATTTCGAAGTACTAAAGCATCCGGTACTTTGGATGGGGTTTGTTAGGCCCAATAGATCTATCTTTAGGATTCGCGTCAATTAGGGTGTCTGTTCCCTAATTCTTAGATTACCAGACTTAATAAATGTGATGACCCGAAAAATTTCGACTAATTTAAACCAATTCTCTATACGATTTATTATTTTGACACGTTAAACAAAGTCTGTTAAATTGAGTCTCAAAAATTTTAAAACTGTTTCATATATACAATTACCTTTGACTACTCTTGACGATTCATGAACAATTATATGTATGTATATATATATGTACAAGTAAAAACGACTTTCCTACAGTAAAACACTATTTGCTACAGTAAAACACTATTTGCTACAGTGAAACCGTATTTTGCTACAGTGCTACAGTAAAACACTATTTTGACTCTTCATTATTATTAGGTGAGTCAATGGGACTTGTTCTAGAGGTAGACATCTATCACATAATATCAAACACGTTAAGAGATTAATATATCACATAATATTCACATGTTAAAAATACATAGTTTCCAACAAAATTTGTTAAGCAATCATTTTTTAAGTAAACACGGTCGAAGTCCAGACTGACTAATGCATCCTAACAAACTCGATAAGACACACTAATGCAAAATTCTGGTTCTCTAAGACCAACGCTCGGATACCAACTGAAATGTCCCGTTCTTATTGATTAAAAACGTTCCATATTAATTGATTTCGTTGCGAGGTTTTGACCTCTATATGAGACATTTTTCAAAGACTGCATTCATTGTTAAAACAAACCATAACCTTTATTTCATAAATAAAGGTTTAAAAAGCTTTACGTAGATTATCAAATAATGATGATTTAAAATATCCTGTTTACACACGACCATTACATAATGGTTTACAATACAAATATGTTACATCGAAATCAGTTTCTTGAATGCAGTTTTTACAAAATATCATACAAACATGGACTCCAAATCTTGTCCTTATTTTAGTATGCAACAGCGGAAGCTCTTAGTATTCACCTGAGAATAAACATGCTTTAAACGTCAACAAAAATGTTGGTGAGTTATAGGTTTAACCTATATATATCAAATCGTAACAATAGACCACAAGATTTCATATTTCAATACACATCCCATACATAGAGATAAAAATCATTCATATGGTGAATACCTGGTAACCGACATTAACAAGATGCATATATAAGAATATCCCCATCATTCCGGGACACCCTTCGGATATGATATAAATTTCGAAGTACTAAAGCATCCGGTACTTTGGATGGGGTTTGTTAGGCCCAATAGATCTATCTTTAGGATTCGCGTCAATTAGGGTGTCTGTTCCCTAATTCTTAGATTACCAGACTTAATAAATGTGATGACCCAAAAAATTTCGACTAATTTAAACCAATTCTCTATACGATTTATTATTTTGACACGTTAAACAAAGTCTGTTAAATTGAGTCTCAAAAATTTTAAAACTGTTTCATATATACAATTACCTTTGACTACTCTTGACGATTCATGAACAATTATATGTATGTATATATATATGTACAAGTAAAAACGACTTTCCTACAGTAAAATACTATTTGCTACAGTAAAACACTATTTGCTACAGTGAAACCGTATTTTGCTACAGTGCTACAGTGAAACACTATTTTGACTCTTCATTATTATTAGGTGAGTCAATGGGACTTGTTCTAGAGGTAGACATCTATCACATAATATTAAACACGTTAAGAGATTAATATATCACATAATATTCACATGTTAAAAATATATAGTTTCCAACAAAATTTGTTAAGCAATCATTTTTTAAGTAAACACGGTCGAAGTCCAGACTGACTAATGCATCCTAACAAACTCGATAAGACACACTAATGCAAAATTCTGGTTCTCTAAGACCAACGCTCGGATACCAACTGAAATGTCCCGTTCTTATTGATTAAAAACGTTCCATATTAATTGATTTCGTTGCGAGGTTTTGACCTCTATATGAGACATTTTTCAAAGACTGCATTCATTTTTAAAACAAACCATAACCTTTATTTCATAAATAAAGGTTTAAAAAGCTTTACGTAGATTATCAAATAATGATGATTTAAAATATCCTGTTTACACACGACCATTACATAATGGTTTACAATACAAATATGTTACATCGAAATCAGTTTCTTGAATGCAGTTTTTACACAATATCATACAAACATGGACTCCAAATCTTGTCCTTATTTTAGTATGCAACAGCGGAAGCTCTTAGTATTCACCTGAGAATAAACATGCTTTAAACGTCAACAAAAATGTTGGTGAGTTATAGGTTTAACCTATATATATCAAATCGTAACAATAGACCACAAGATTTCATATTTCAATACACATCCCATACATAGAGATAAAAATCATTCATATGGTGAATACCTGGTAACCGACATTAACAAGATGCATATATAAGAATATCCCCATCATTCCGGGACACCCTTCGGATATGATATAAATTTCGAAGTACTAAAGCGTCCGGTACTTTGGATGGGGTTTGTTAGGCCCAATAGATCTATCTTTAGGATTCGCGTCAATTAGGGTGTCTGTTCCCTAATTCTTAGATTACCAGACTTAATAAATGTGATGACCCGAAAAATTTCGACTAATTTAAACCAATTCTCTATACGATTTATTATTTTGACACGTTAAACAAAGTCTGTTAAATTGAGTCTCAAAAATTTTAAAACTGTTTCATATATACAATTACCTTTGACTACTCTTGACGATTCATGAACAATTATATGTATGTATATATATATGTACAAGTAAAAACGACTTTCCTACAGTAAAATACTATTTGCTACAGTAAAACACTATTTGCTACAGTGAAACCGTATTTTGCTACAGTGCTACAGTGATTTGCTACAATAAAACACTATTTGCTACAGTAAAACTATTTGCTACAGTAAAACACTATTTTCTGCAGTAAAACACTATTTGCTACAGTACTATTTGATGTCGACGAACTAGCAAACAAAACGGGAAAGGCGGCCATGCGATCGCATGGCAAAAACACTGAAAACTCATGCGATCGCATGAGCTACAGTAAATCGAAAAGTACTATAAAAAGGCCAGTTTGTTCGACGAAATACTTCACAACATATTTTCTTATGTAATATAAATTTTAATTTATAATTATAATTATAATTTTAATTTAAGTTAATAATAATAAAGTATATTCGAGGGTGTTTTAATTCGGGTTTCAAACCGCTTTAAGCTAAGGAAATATTGGGTATTGTTTGGGGTATTGTTCTTGAATCCAAGGCCAACCATACAGTCATCTACCGTCATTACGTCTACGCAATTTGCCTACAATATTGAGTCTCAATATTGAACTGTGAGTTTATAGTCTCCCTTTTTAAATACTTTAAATATTTTTGGGTTGAGAATGCATGCAATTTATTTTAAACGCGATAAGACACAAGTACATACTAAATTCTACACTGAGTTAAACCGGAAATCCCTTAGCTTTGGTAACTAGTAGCTGCCAGTACATAGGATATGGACTGGTGGGCGCGAATAATTGTATATGGATCCATAGGGCTTGACATCCCCGTCCGAGCTAGAGCGCTAGCCTTTTAACGGACGTATGTTATTTGAGTTTAAGACACGTTGGTTTGCGTGTATTAAAACGAATGGGGTAATTATCACTATAGCATTAAGTTTAGTTACCAGGGTGCTCTGTTACGTAGAATCTATTGATAAACTTTTGATGAAATCTTGTGGTCTATCTTTATACATGTTTATGACTCGAGCAATTAAACCTATAACTCACCAACATTCGTGTTGACTTTTTTAGCGTGTTTTATTCTCAGGTCCTTAGAATGCTTCCGCTGTGATGTGCTTGTTGCCTGCATGGAGTCTCTCATGCTTTGTACAAAGTTTATTGCATTCAAAATAAAACTGCGTTGTGTAATAAATAATTGGACTGTGATGTCAACCTTAAATTAAAGACTTATGTATTTCGGGGTTTTGCTTATACCTAAGCACTCGCCCACATGTTTATAACTTTCTATGTTTAGAAAGTCACTTATTTTAATGAATGCAATATTTTATCAAAACGTATCATATAGAGGTCAAAACCTCACTGTGGAATCAATGATTAACGTGCCGCGTCAATAGCGATTTTGACGGGTCGTTACAATAAAAAGGGGCATATTCGATTTCGATAATTCAACCATAGAATGTAGTTTCACGTACTTGTGTCTATTTTGTAAATCATTTATAAAACCTGCATGTATTCTCATCCCAAAAATATTAGATTTTAAAAGTGGGACTATAACTCACTTTCACAGATTTTTACTTCGTCAGGAAGTAAGACTTGGCCACTGGTTGATTCACGAACCTATAACAATATATACATATATATCAAAGTATGTTCAAAATATATTTACAACACTTTTAATACATTTTGATGTTTTAAGTTTATTAAGTCAGCTGTCCTCGTTAGTATTCTACAACTAGTTGTCCACAGTTAGATGTACAGAAATAAATCGATAAATATTATCTTGAATCAATCCACGACCTAGTGTATACGTATCTCAGTATTGATCACAACTCAAACTATATATATTTTGGAATCAACCTCAACCCTGTATAGCTAACTCCAACATTCACATATAGAGTGTCTATGGTTGTTCCGAAATATATATAGATGTGTCGACATGATAGGTCGAAACATTGTATACGTGTCTATGGTATCTCAAGATTACATAATATACAATACAAGTTGATTAAGTTATGGTTGGAATAGATTTGTTACCAATTTTCACGTAGTTAAAATGAGAAAAATTATCCAATCTTGTTTTACCCATAACTTCTTCATTTTAAATCCGTTTTGAGTGAATCAAATTGCTATGGTTTCATATTGAACTCTATTTTATGAATCTAAACAGAAAAAGTATAGGTTTATAGTCGGAAAAATAAGTTACAAGTCGTTTTTGTAAAGGTAGTCATTTCAGTCGAAAGAACGACGTCTAGATGACCATTTTAGAAAACATACTTCCACTTTGAGTTTAACCATAATTTTGGGATATAGTTTCATGTTCATAATAAAAATCATTTTCACAGAATAAAAACTTTTAAATCAAAGTTTATCATAGTTTTTAATTAACTAACCCAAAACAGCCCTCGGTGTTACTACGACGGCGTAAATCCGGTTTTACGGTGTTTTTCGTGTTTCCAGGTTTTAAATCATTAAGTTAGCATATCATATAGATATAGAACATGTGTTTAGTTGATTTTAAAAGTCAAGTTAACTTTTATTTGCGAACAAGTTTAGAATTAACTAAACTATGTTCTAGTGATTACAAGTTTAAACCTTCGAATAAGATAGCTTTATATGTATGAATCGAATGATGTTATGAACATCATTACTACCTCAAGTTCCTTGGATAAACCTACTGGAAATGAGAAAAATAGATCTAGCTTCAAAGGATCCTTGGATGGCTTGAAAGTTCTTGAAGCAGAATCATGACACGAAAATAATTTCAAGTAAGATTTCCACTCGAAATAAGATTGTTATAGTTATAGAAATTGAATTAAAGTTTGAATATGATTATTACCTTGTATTAGAAAGATAACCTACTGTAAGTAACAAAGGTTTCTTGATCTTGGATGATTACTTGGAATGGATTTAGAAAACTTGGAAGTAAACTTGCAATCTTGGAAGTATTCTTGATTTTATGAAACTAGAACTTTTGGAATTTATGAAGAACACTTAGAACTTGAAGATAGAACTTGAGAGAGATCAATTAGATGAAGAAAATTGAAGAATGAAAGTGTTTGTAGGTGTTTTTGGTCGTTGGTGTATGGATTAGATATAAAGGATATGTAATTTTGTTTTCATGTAAATAAGTCATGAATGATTACTCATATTTTTGTAATTTTATGAGATATTTCATGCTAGTTGCCAAATGATGGTTCCCACATGTGTTAGGTGACTCACATGGGCTGCTAAGAGCTGATCATTGGAGTGTATATACCAATAGTACATACATCTAAAAGCTGTGTATTGTACGAGTACGAATACGGGTGCATACGAGTAGAATTGTTGATGAAATTGAATGAGGATGTAATTGTAAGCATTTTTGTTAAGTAGAAGTATTTTGATAAGTGTCTTGAAGTCTTTCAAAATTGTATGAATACATATTAAAACACTACATGTATATACATTTTAACTGAGTCGTTAAGTCATCGTTAGTCGTTACATGTAAATGTTGTTTTGAAACCTTTAGGTTAACGATCTTGTTAAATGTTGTTAACCATTGTTTATTATAACAAATGAGATGTTAAATTGTTATATTATCATGATATTATGATATATAATATATCTTAGTATGATATATATACAGTTAAATGTCGTTACAACGATAATCGTTACATATATGTCTCGTTTCGAAATCATTAAGTTAGTAGTCTTATTTTTACATATGTATTTCATTGTTAATACACTTAATAATATATTTACTTATCATTTAACATAATTAACCAAGTGTATCAATATCTTAATATGATTCATATGTACCTAGTAAGACGTTGTTATAACGAAAATCGTTATATATATCTTTTTCGAGTTTCTTAATTTAATAGTCTCATTTTTATGTATATAACTCTTTGTTAAAATACCTAATGAGATACATACTTATAATAAAATCATGTTAACTATATATATAACCATATATATGTCATCGTATAGTTTTTACAAGTTTTAACGTTCGTGAATCACCGGTCAACTTGGGTGGTCAATTGTCTATATGAAACCTATTTCAATTAATCAAGTCTTAACAAGTTTGATTGCTTAACATGTTGGAAACACTTAATCATGTAAAGAACAATTTCATTTAATATATATATAAACATGGAAAAGTTCGGGTCACTACAAGTAACACATTTAATACATGAACTTTAACGTTTAAACAACATTTAATCATCCAAAACTCAAGATTACGCACACCCATTTTTCATATTCAAGCTAGTTACTCAAAACAACAAATCGAGCAAACTAAACACATATTCATGTTAGACTTGAGCCATAGACACTAACTAACACCATTTCAAGTCTATAAAACGAATTTGAGAAATCTAGAGTTTTAGAAATGTTACCCAAACGAGATGAAATTTGTACCAAAATGTAGAGGATGAAGAGAGGATCACGAATATGTAATTTATTTTGATGTTTTCTTGCTAGATTGAATTTAGATGATGATTGTTTGTTGGTGTTAAAAAGTGTGTTCTTGAGCTAGAGAGGATAAAGAGATGAGGAGGTGAAGATGAAAATGAATGAATGGATGAGACGGTGGGTTGACTAGTTGACCTAGTCAACTAGTTTGCCCACTAGCCAACTTTGGTCCCTCAAGTTTCAAAGCGGGTGCGTGAATTAACCGAACGAATTATTTTAAAAATGCAAATTAACGAGAGATGTTATAATCGAATAACGGAAATATTAAGAACGTTAGTTAACGAAAGATACGAATTTAGATAACGAAAGATATTATCTAAAAAAAAGGCGGTGTTAAAAATAAATTTAACGAAAAAATGCAGGATGTTACATTACCCACACCTTAAAAGAAATTTCGTCCCGAAATTTAGCTGGAAGTAGTAGTCGTTGTTTCTTCCTTGAGATCTTGCGTTGCCAATTCTATGAATAAGTGAAGGTACTTCCTTGGGCATTCCAACGAACCTTGACAGTCGAGATTTCACGTCGTTTTAAAGTTTGGTTTCACGATTCAATCTTTCAACCGGTTCTCCTAGAAAGTGAAGTTCATCATCGATAGTAAGCTCGTCGAAAAGGATAACAAGTTCTTGTTCGGCAAGACACTTCTTTAAGTTTGATACATAGAATGTAGGATGAACGGAGACTCAAATGAGTCTGAAAATCTAAACGGTAAGCAACGGGTCCAAAACACCCCAAGATTTTCAAAGGATCAAAATATCTTGGATTTAGCTTTCTACGTTTCCCGAAACGGATTGCACCTTTTCAAGTGCGACTTTTATCATTACGCGGTTACCCACTTGGAATTCGAAAGGGTTGCGTCTAACATCGGCGTAGCTCTTTTGGCGACTACGGGCCGTCTTGAGCCCTTCTCGGATTGGAACGATCTTAACGATTACTCCATGAATGAGTTCGGGTTCGGTGACTTGCTTGTCACCTACTTCGGTCCAATAAATAAGAAAACGACATTTGCGGCTATATGAGTTTTCGAAAGGTGTGGCGTTAATACTCGTGTGAAAACTATCGTTGTAAGAGAATTCAATTAAATTCAAAGGCTTTTCCCAAGAAAATTTGAAGTTGATAACACAAATTCGTATTATGGTTTCTGAGGTTTGAATCGTACATTTGCTTTGTTCATCGGTTTGTGAGTGATACGCGGTACTCATGTCTAAACGTGGTCCCACGGCCTTTTGTAAGTCTAGAAGTGAAATGAGCATCCCGATCTGAAGTGAGGTACATTTCCTTATGATATATTTGAACAATTTTTCGTTTCTCAAGAAATTCGCGTCGCGGAAGATTGATCGGTTTCTAAAAACGTTTGTTAGATCAAGTTTCTTATCGGGTTCTGAAAAACGTTCATTAGGACTATTCACCCTCGTGGTGAATACTAGTATAACGTGAAGAGTCTATCCCTCCATTGAGAATTTAGATAAAAGATTATCTTATACGGAAGTACGAGTGTAATGCGAGAGAAGTTCCCGCCTCGATGTAAGAATAACAAGCATATTGTAGTCCGTCGATAAAACTGTGCGAAGACGAGATAGTATACACGTGTAATATACGTTTGGAGTTGAAAGAATTTGTCATTCATTCGGAAGCATAAATATGGTTCGACAATAATCGAAGATGTGTCCTTGGTATGGTTGTTATCAATATTCTCGGAGTTTTCGGATACCCAACAAGAAAAATGAAGTCATGTACATGGCACATGGTGGTGATTAGGTTGATCGAGTCCAATCACTATCACGAGTCATTAGAACTTTGGTATGACTTACCGTAATATAACCACGTTGATCGAGTGTCGTTTTATTACGCTAACTCATACCTCCATTCTCACATCACTCCATAGAATCAAGTTCGTGTGATCGTGAAGTTTTAAAATGAACAAAGTGTAACGACGTCTCTAACGTGACTCGTATTGAATCGAAAGAATTAGTGCAACTCTAAAGAAGCGTTCCCCGAGGGAAGTGTATAAATGATTGTTCACGTCAATGAGGTTCAAGTCAAACGATGATGTATCTCGGTACGAAAAGGGTAACGAATCATGATAACGAGTGGTACGCAACCGTAGTGATAAGTAGTGATGATGATACTCACCTAGAGTGGTGATGGTAGTAACAGGAAATGGTAGATAGTGAGGAACACCGGTGTAACATCGGTAGTGGTTAAGGATTGCCATAGCGGTGTGAACCTTGCATCACTTGTGGATAGTAAGCCCGGACGGTGATGAATAACAATCTGGGAGACATAGTTCCCGAACTAGCATAACTAATGAAGTCGCCGTCCTCCTTACACGTATGAATCCTGAATTTATGTGTGTTACCAGATAGTGGAAGAATATGGATTCGTATGATGAAAAGAATTTGGTACCATTAAAAAGTTCACCCAAGAATATTCAAGTATAAATGCACAAGTAGTCAAGTAAGTACTATCTATAGCAAATGCAAGTTAGAATGTAATGGTTAACTATCCGGTTGTAGTCTAGATTCACTAATGCGTCCTAACGACTCTGTCATACACACCAATGCACATCCTAGATCTCTACAACCAACGCTCTGATACCATCTGTAACGAACCGACAAAATCTTCATTGATGGCGCCGTTAACTTAGGTCCCGTTACGTGGTCATAGTCCCTAAATGAGACGCGTTTGACCAAAATTATGTCGCATTCATTTGAAACGTACAAGACTTACAAGGTTTAGTTTACCAAACGGTTCGACAACAAGTTAAAGTTTACAAAAGTATAAGGTATAAATGAAATAACTTGCGACATAATTAGTTTAAAATCAAGGTTGCTATAAATAGCGTAAATATGTATGCTTTAAGCTTGAATCCAAAGGTGCTATCACTAGTGTATGCATGTATATGCTTGACTCCAAGCAATTAATCAAAGTGTGCAGAAGCATGTATCAAGTAGCCAAGTATGAACCTGAGAAACATATAGAAAGCTGTCAACGAAAAACATTGGTGAAATCATAGGTGTATTTGTAAAGTATGTTTTTGAACCATAAGATTTAGTATCAAAGCGTATACATCTCAAAAGATGTTTTTTGTATCACGAGCACCCAATTACCAAAGCTTAACTGAATCTTACCTCTGCATAATAGTGTTAGAACATACACTATTCCGATAAAATTATATTTCATTTGCTAACGGTAGCGAACCGTCCGAATGAGGGTTCGTTAAACCCGTATGGCCACACAACATAAGTTCTCGCTTACACCCTACAAGTGTAACTGATGATAATTGGACTTGAGGATTTTCGTTCTAACTCGTACGTATCTTTGCTTTCGTATTTGTGTTCAAAGTATAAAAGTATCAACCGTATAAAATGTATACAAAGTATATGTTTCTCAGCCCACGATTTAAAAGTATAAAAGTTATTAAAAAGGTGGGACTATGATCTCACCTCGAGTGCACGAGTATAAAGGTACTTCACAAAGTAAACGTGTGCATGAAAGTTGTTTAGCCTTGACCTAAACAAGTAAGTTATATCAATTAACTGGTTACGACACACGATCGGGCGAAATGTGTTCAATTACTCCTATGGCTCGTTACGACTCGAATATATAGCATGTGAATCACGTTGTCAAGTTTCATGCAAGAGTCAAGTATAAAAGCATGTTAGAACGGTTGCATAAACATTTGGTTAAGTTTGACTAAAAGTCAAACTTGGTCAAAGTCAACGAAAAAGTCAACACGTTCGGGTCGGGTCCTGAACTATTTTTCTAAGCTTAGAAGTCATATATGAGCATGTTGGCCAAGTTTCATGTCAATCGGAGGTGCATAGCATAGTTAGAATTAAACGAAAATCGAGATTTTTGGGCAGTCAGCATCAGATGCGCCGCATCCCTCTCAGATGCGCCGCATCTGTGCCTGATCAGGTGGGTTTTGCTGAAAAAAGACAAGTCTCGAACCAAACTTCAAACGAACGTAACTTATGAACCGTAAACATTCAAAACACGTATCTTATATCGTTGGAAGGTATTTTGACGAGGAATACAACTAAACACATTTCATCAATCAAGTTCATCATTTAAAACAACAAACACCTCGTCAAATGATCGTTAAATGTTCAAAATCAAAGTTTCAAGTTCATAAAATGCATTTCAAGATTCGGGAATCCAATTTACACATATGATATACCGTTTTGAAGGTAATTAAACATACAATACAACTAAACACTTACTAACAATATTTCATAGCATTCAATGTATCAAAAGTTCTTTTCAAAGTTCATCAAACCCTAACCAAAATTATGAATTCAACCATTTTGCAAATGAAGCTTTTCTAAATCAACCTACACATCAAAATGAAGCTAATGATGCTAGTAACACATTTAATACATGAACTTTAGCGTTTAAACAACATTTAATCACCCAAAACTCAAGATTAAGCACACCCATTTTTCATATTCAAGCTAGTTACTCAAAACAACAAATCGAGCAAACTAAACACATATTCATGTTAGACTTGAGCCATAGACACTAACTAACACCATTTCAAGTCTATAAAACGAATTTGAGAAATCTAGAGTTTTAGAAATGTTACCCAAACGAGATGAAATTGGTACCAAAATGTAGAGGATGAAGAGAGGATCACGAATATGTAATTTATTTTGATGTTTTCTTGCTAGATTGAATTTAGATGATGATTCTTTGTTGGTGTTAAAAAGTGTGTTCTTGAGCTAGAGAGGATAAAGAGATGAGGAGGTGAAGATGAAAATGAATGAATGGATGAGACGGTGGGTTGACTAGTTGACCTAGTCAACTAGTTTGCCCACTAGCCAACTTTGGTCCCTCAAGTTTCAAAGCGGGTGCGTGAATTAACCGAACGAATTATTTTAAAAACGCAAATTAACGAGAGATGTTATAATCGAATAATGGAAATATTAAGAACGTTAGTTAACGAAAGATACGAATTTAGATAACGAAAGATATTATCTAAAAAAAGACGGTGTTAAAAATAAATTTAACGAAAAAATGCGGGATGTTACATTACCCACACCTTAAAAGAAATTTCGTCCCGAAATTTAGCTGGAAGTAGTAGTCGTTGTTTCTTCCTCGAGATCTTGCGTTGCCAATTCTATGAATAAGTGAAGGTACTTCCTTGGGCATTCCAGCGAACCTTGACAGTCGAGATTTCACGTCGTTTTAAAGTTTGATTTCACGATTCAATCTTTCAACCGGTTCTCCTAGAAAGTGAAGTTCATCATCGATAGTAAGCTCGTCAAAAAGGATAACAAGTTCTTGTTCGGCAAGACACTTCTTTAAGTTTGATACATAGAATGTAGGATGAACGGAGACTCAA